>NC_087271.1:25258294-26494127 GCF_015220805.1 Pogoniulus pusillus | reverse complement strand
GTCAGGAGGGCACCTAAGTGTGCAGGTGGGAAGGGTTATTTACTTCTGCAGTAGGGCAGGAAGTGGAAAGTGCTTTCCAAAAAGCACTGTGAGAAAGAGAAGGTGACAGCAATCTGGGAGCAGAGTTTCTCCCCTACGGCCTGTTGGTTACAGTGTGGAGATAGTGCTTTGCCAGGGAAGAGCAAAAAGCCTGTTCTTCAGCTTCTGTGAAAGTGGATTGCTTTCTGTTCCATTAGAATGAGTGCTTTTGCGTACAAAATGCTGATCAGAGTCTTCATATGTCGTTAGTGTGTGTAAAAGAGCAATGCTTGCAAACGTGCCAGTTCATTCTAAAAACAGGCAGGTTGTGCCTTATGCCTCCCTTTTGACATCGAAGCCCCTGAAAGGCTGTGAGAAGCTGTGATGTTCAGGGCTTTTTATTTTTATTGGATAAAAAGGGAAAAAGGCCACAAAATGAGAAAAAGATCCCCTTTTAGATGAAGTGACTTACTTTGTGAATGTCATAGACACCTATGAGCAATAATGGTGGAGTATCAAGATTTGTGTTTGGATTCTAAGAGAGCTAGCACTCGAGATCGATGGAAAAATGTGTTTACTTTAAAAAAAAAAAAACCAATATTAATGATTTCCAGCTATTCTGCAGATATCTCCATCTTTCTGGATAGATCTTTCTACCTTGCCTATTTCAGAAAAGATTTGCTCTACTGCTTCTCTCTAGTGCTACATGTCAAAATCATTTTTCTTTCACGGACAGGCCAGCAAAATGTCATGTAGACTTTTTTTTCCATTATCATTTTAGTATGAACAGGTCAGCAGCACTTTACACAGGACTGAAAAATGTCCCTGCTTTTGCAAGGCTGTGTAAATAAGCATATCTGTGGCCTACTTTTCAACACTTCTGTAGTGTTTTAGATTCTATCAAAAACTTGGAATGTTTTTGCCTTTTTATTTTTTTTTTCCTTTCCAGAAAGCTTTACAATTCATTTTGAAAACAGTGCTAATTCTGTGTGCCTAACTAGCTGAAGATCATTTTTAGTTTCTCTATATTCAGGACAGTTACGCAGTAAAGCTCCTTCTGGAGTGATACTATTAAATAATTCACTTATTTTCCTCAACTTCTTTTTCTGGTGGCCTAGCTTTTAAAAATCTTTACTGAAATGTTGTTTGAAACCCTAATCTTATTTCTTCTTTAAAGATTAATTCCATTAGTGCATTTATGGAGGAAAATGTTCTACTGTGGGAGAAGCATACATAACTTCTGTGATGGGTTTTGAAAACATCAGTAGGAATATAGGCTGGAGTGGTGATGAGATGACTGTAGAAAAGTAGCACCTTTTGTTTAGCTTTTAGAGTGTGTGTTTCAGGATTGTGGATATTAAGATAGGGAAAACAGGCTATGTAAATGGAAATATGCTTAGACTTGTGGAAATTCATGAAGAGGACAGGGGAGGTGATTCTGCCCTTTTACTCTGCTCTCATGAGACCCCACCTGGAGCACTGTATACAGTTCTGGAGCCTCCAGCACAAGAAGGACATTAAACTGTTAGAGCGAGTCAAGAAGGTGGGTCACAAACATGATCAGAGTGCTGGAACAGCTCTGCTGTGAGGACTGGTTACAAGAGTTGAGGCTCTTCAGCCTGAAAAAGAGAAGGCTTTGAGGAGACTTTATAGTAGCCTTCCAGTATCTGACGGGGACCTACAGGAAGGCTGGGGAGGGACTGTTTACAAGGTCTTGTAATGACAGGACAAGGGGTAATGGGTTTAAACTGGAAGAGAGGTGATTTAAACTAGATGTTAGGAAGAAGTTCTTTCCAGTGAGGGTGGTGAAACACTGGAACAGGTTGCCCAGGGAGGCTGTGGCTGCTCCCTCCCTGGAGGTGTTCAAGGCCAGGTTGGATGAGGCTTTGAGTGACCTATTCTAGTGGGAGGTGTCCCTGCCTATGGCAGGGGCTCGGAACAGTCTGATCCTTGAGGTCCCTTCCAACCTAAACCATTCTAGGATGCTATGATTAGAGGGCTGGACATCTTTCCCTGCTGGGACAGGCTGATAGAATTGGGGCTGTTCATCCTGGAGAAAAGAGGGCTCCAGAGAGATCTTGTAGCAGCCTTCTGGTACCTAAAAGGGGCTGACGAAGCCAGGGAGGGACTTTTTTTCAAGAATTTGTAGTGATAAGATGAGAAAGAATGGCTTTAAGCTTGAGTTAGGGGAGATTTAGACTGGATATTAGGAAGAAATTCTTTACAGTGAGGCTGGGGAGACACTGGAACAGGTTGCCCAGGGAGATGGCGAATGCCTGTTCCCTGGAGGTGTTCAAAGTGAGGCTGGATGTGGCTTTCAGTGATCTGGTCTAGTGGGAAGTGTCCTTGCCTATGGCGGGGGTGTTGGAACTAGATGATCTTTAAGGTCCCTTCCAATATATGAAAGATAAAAAAAAATATTAGTCATAGTTTAAAAAGTTTTCTGTGTTTTGAAATATACTATGAAGGGAATGGGCTATACTGTGACTTTGGCAACTGAGCCACCAGAGCCACCCTATCAAGAGTTAAGTTTTACAGGGGATATGACCTGGAGTCATGGATCTTCAGCTCGATTTTTACCTGGGTTTCATACTGGCTCATTGCTTAATCTGGGGAACTGGTTCATAATGAGTGATTTGCCATACAGTGATTTGTTCTGCATTGCCTGATAGCTGCCTTTATTTTACACCTTGGTGCACTGCCAGAAATAACAATTAAATTCAAAGCTTTACCTGCATTTCATTGAGGGCAGATTTGAACAGATTTCTGATGAAGTCTTTGGTCTTTAAGAATCATTGTGGTGTTTTGGACATTTTCCAAACATGTTTAACAATCTTCAATCCCTTTTCTCCTGGGGTGCATGGAAGAAACTGGCATTCTCTTTGAGCTTGGTTACAGTTTGCACAACAGTAGTTATCAGCCTGCTGCGACTCTGTGTGTGGGTCTGTGCTCACCCTGTTGTTCTCAGCTCCCACTGGACATGGTTAAATGTATTCCCTCATTTCCTCAAGGACATGACTTTGGTCATGCTGTGTCTGTATGAAACAGTGCACTCAGTATTACTCTGTGGAGATTGTGGAGTCAAATCTGGCACCATATTCTGCACCTGGAGGAGGATCAGGCTTTTTTCCAGAGTAGGAGTTGTCCTAAGCGTGCCTCTCCTCAAGGCTAGGTCTGAGTTTCATTGGAACAGACTGACAAACCTGTTTCCTGTTTTGTGCTTTAGAGCAGAAGTTTGTCTGGCTTACCCATGATGTCAGAGGGGCTTTGCTTGACTGGGCAACCAGATTGTGTGGATGAATCTTAAGGTTGGTTGTCTTGGTGGTGTGAAGCTCCAGTGCAGTGATACTTGGCAGCTCTTGCAATGGACAAGAGCATTTGCTGTTAGGAAGCAGTAATCCAAGTGATGTAGTTGGGAGGACATTCTCTGCCTTTGTTTCACCAGGGATGTTGCTCATGAGAGCTCTGCTTGTATTGTCCTGGGTATGGAGCTGCTGGCAGAATGCCTTGGCACAAGGCTGTACTTGACAGGGCTATGCTGAATCTTTATTTCCCTTAAATGCATGACTTCTGCAGCCCTTGGGGTTGTGTGTACATGTCACACTTGCAGACACATGAAGTTCAGATGAGTGTTTTAAACCTACTTAAAGATAGGGACAGAGATTACTTGCCTTTGAGTGTGGAGTCCTTGAAGATGTGCAGACTACACATAGTTATTTATCCTTTATCCCAGCCCCTCACAACATGCCTTTGTGTGTGTGCAGACTTAGGTGCTGATAAATCTGAGGCCTCTTGTCTCTCCTTCAGAGTGTTTTGTGGTTGCCCAGCTTGTGAATGTAATTGTGGGCTATGTGTGGTACCTTGGGTTGGTATTTAAGTCCTTGCTTGACAGTTCTCCATCAAGTATGTACCATTCCCTGATCTGTGGAGTTGCAGATGCAGTACTAACACAGAGGGTTTCATGACCGCCCATTTCCACCTATATTACTTATTCTAAAGATTATTTGTAGCTGCTAATGATTTGCTGCAAAGACTTCTGCAGGAAGCAAAACATTTCCTGATTGTATATTTCTTTATTTTAGCTTGGAATTGGACTAATTTACAGCATGATGCAAAATATTTATAGTCCTTTAAGGGCTTGCAAGTAAATGTTGCAAACGGTAATGTAAGGAAAGTCTTAAGCCATGTGGAGGGTTTTAGTCTGTCTGAAACTGCTCCCTGGGAAGGTTTTTGGTGTGAAAACAGAAGACTGGCTCAGGGTGATTCAACCAATGTTACTAATTTCTAAAGTAATAAAGATATCATTTGCTATACCTCAAAACTGGCTTAAAATACTTCAGTTGAAACAAGTTGCTCAGATCTCAAACTCTATTAATACTCTAAGTAAATAATAAAACACAGTTTATATTTATTTAGAGCTTTTACATAAGGAATTTTTTTAAGGGATGCCAGGAAAGGTGGGCATTGATGGTGTGTAGCTAGGAAGATTTCACAAAAAGAGAAACTTAACTGTTTTGCATCAGAAAGGGCAAATAGGAATGGGTGTAAGAAATCTAGAATTTGTGAAATTAACAGATCTAGATCAGGAGGATGTTCTTGTGAGGAAGGAAATCTGAAACAGTTCAAAACCAGTCAGCTCAAAATGAATGAAACAAAAATCTTTTTTGTGGTGCATGCAGGAAAGCCATAGCAGACATCTGTATGGGAGATGAGTTTCAAAGTTCAGAAGAAAGTTAGATATTTATGTGGATATTGGGATTTAAAAAAACATTACAGAAACAACAAAATGCTGTACTTAGCATTTTTTCTGAGTTATCCCTAACAGTTAAAAGAGGCTTAAACTGAACTAGGCATCATTTTTGCCATTGCATTGTCCTCCAAGCCCTGAAGTGTCTCTGCAAGAGGTTGGTGTGACTGGATTGACTTTGAGGCTGATCCTCTCTTCCTTGTAGCATCATTTGAGACTGGACATCTTACTGCAGCTCTACAAGACCTCTGAAGTGCACTTCATAGACTATTATGCAAGTAAAAATTAGTCATAGGACATAGCCTTCTTGGAGGAAACTGGCAGATTGTATTGATTCTTTGATTGGCTTTTTATTTGCTATTACAACTAATGGATTTTAATATTTAAATGAATATTGGTATCTGGTGTGATTTCTGCTGAGTTGATGAAGAGATTCCCATTGACTTCTGCAGACATTAGGTCAAGTGCCTTAAAATAATCCTGTATCTGGGGTTAACTGCTGTACTGAAAGGTTCGTCTGCCCTTCCTTGATGATTTTGTGTTGAATGAAAATATTTTAAATGCTAAGCAAAAACCGTGTGTATTGTTAATCCAGGAGGAATTACCCAATTATCATGATCCCAAAAGCCTGCCTGAAAGTCTTGCCCAGCCAGCAGTATTTTTAGCTGTCCCCGTCTGTAAAGCAGGTCACATAGGTTCTTTTTAGCTACAACTTACTACTAAAATCTGCCTTGTTTTGGGAACACTTCATTCATTTCTCAGAACTGGGGCGACTGACGAAGGTCATCTCAGAGGGAAAAAAACCTGTTTTTAAACCTTGAAGTTTAACCTTGGGAGATGTGGCAGTGAAAACTCATGTGTCAGGCAGAACTGAAGTTGCAGTCACTGACAAGAATCTGGTGAAGCAAGTGACTGAACAGAAAGGACAGGAGAAAACAGGACTTGAAATTTGGTTGATTGATAGCTACATTATTACTTACATCTTGAAAACCCACGTGTCAGACAATTGGTGTCCTTTGGCCACAAATAACAAAATTGGATGGTACAGATTTACTTTACCTGCAGCTATTATTTAAAAATTTGGATTAAGAAAAAAAATTATTTGCTGACTTTTGAGGTTACAGTGAAGCAAATTAGCCCTTAAATGGGTACATCAGTAAGGGAGAATACATAATTCTTTAAAATATTTGCCTTAATCCACAGCACAAAGGAATATATTTAGAACTTGTGTCTAAACTAATTCTCAGTTGAAACTGGAATTTTTCTGACAAAGTGGCCACCCGTAGGTTCATTCCTCTCTTTTCTTGTGCAAAAGTAAGCTGACAACCGTCTTGCATGTGAGGAAATGACCATCCAGGAAATCACTGGATTGCAGCACCATTGGTGTCACAGTGGCAGCGCAGAACCGCTGTTGTGTTGCAGCAGGAGCGCTCAGTAAACATCACTGAGCAAAGTCAAGAAAAAGTTCTGGTGTTAGTGAGTTGCAAACTGCGTCTGAATGCATTCGGTGTGGTGTTCCCTGAATAATGCCTGCTGGTGAAATGACCCGTGCTGTGGGGAGACAGGCTGGCTCTACACGGGCTGGCCAGGCAAGCGCTGCGGAAAGGAATGGGGAAACAAAGCAGACACAGCAGTTCAGCCTGGCTTTCACTTACACTGTACGTTTTTTCCTTTAAAAAAAGACTTGTCTGCACTTGGTATGCTATAGCAATGAAAGAAAACTAGAGCTCTTGCCCTGTGAAGTTCTGTGAACTGCCTCATACTTAATGCTGGGGTAGTGTTAGTTGTTTTGAGCGGTTCTTTGGCATTAAGATTTGTTGCTATGCATCAGTGTTTGAGCTGTGCAGGTGAAAATGTGGGTTTTGCAGGACAGGTCCTTGACACTGTAGGGAGGAGGTGTTGTGCCTGCTTAGCTTTTCAGCCTCTGTCCCAGTGATGAGTGAACTTCAAAGCCAGCCACCCGTGAGGAGGTGCAGTCCCACTAAGCTTGTGTTTCTGTTGCTTTGCTTTTGTTACAGAAAGCTACAAATACACACTGCGCTAAGATAACTAAAAATCCTGAAAACTAAAATCACAAGTGTTAACACTACACATATGGTATTTCTTTACTTCATTTACTGCTCGTGTATTCTGTAAACAAGAGGAGGTTTACCAATCTATTCCTTGATACATTTCTATTATGAAAACTGTGCTTGGAAGAAAATAGGTATTTACCTAATCATCTACTGAGAAATTAATGACCTTCAGACAACTTGAGAGCTGTCTGGACTCATTGTTTGGCCACGATGTAAAGTTGTTTTGCACTATTTATATGTTCCTGCCATGCTGGTCCATTCAGAGGTGTTTGCAGAACAAGCCCAGAGTATTTCCTGCGGGAGACCCTGCAGCATAGCTTCATCTTTCTGCTACTAATCTCGTTTGTGAGAGTGAACTCTTCTTAAACAGTCATTTAAGTCTCTCTTGTGAGTCTGGTTATGATATTGGAGCTTTAGTAAGGCTGTTGCAAGGAAGCTTTCAGACATTTAGACCAATTTTTTTCTTTCTTTTTAAACATGTCCATATACTACCCCACACAGTAGCCTGAATAAAACATGTCTAGTAGTGTTTGCATCTCTTTTAGTAGCACACTGCTCTGTGGTTGTTCTGTCTGTATTGCTTGTCACTCATATGTTTAGCTGTTGTTTCTCTCTTGCTTGATGTGGCATTCTTTTTTTTTTTCCCATGTGCAGCCAGGGTTTCATTAATCTTTCTTGCTACCAGATCACACTGCAAGCCTTGTAAGAATTTCTTGGCTCCTCAGTTTGTCACTCCCACTGAATATTTCAGATTATTTTCCTGTTGGATGTCTTCGCTGCACTTTCCCAAGGAGAGCCTTATTTTTAATTGCCTGCTTCTCAACTTTCTCTGTCCTCGCTCGGGCTTGCAACTCCTAAATTTAGTATCATCCACAGATTTCAAGAACACACGGTTTACTCCTGTTCTACATCATTAAGATTTTAAAGTAAGTGAATTTATAAGAAAATTCCTTGTACCCTTGAGAGATACTTTCAAAGATTCAGTATGTGACTTCAATTTTCTTTATTTTTTCTGTTGTTCAGCGTTCTATCTGCATCAAAACTAGTTTCTTAGATAATTTTGAAACTGCATCATTTGATGCATTCAAATGGCTTACTGACATCCAAGTATATTTTATCACTGTGCTTGCTGTCAGCAAGCTACAGTTCTCTAAAAAAGTGATGGGCTGCATCAGATCTTGCACATATTTATCAACCCCATTTCTCATTTTGGTTGAAAGAAGATAATTATCTTCCAGAGCTCTTGGGGCTTCTCCTATCTGAATAAAACTGTTCCTTTAGGGGAAGTAAAATTTGCTTGGTTATATGATAACAATTTCTGTATGGTTTTATTCAGTGAGATTGAGGTCTAGGTATGTCATTCATTTGTAGATATTTCATGTTGTAGAGGTGTCTCTGTGTACTAAGCTTGTTTGCTAATTTGTCTTCACTGGCTCAATTTCTTGGAATAAATGATATTATGGAGTGGCTCTGATATGTATGTCTACATTTCCTAAGGCCTTTACTTGTAATTATTAATGCCTATTTGTAATGACTATCAACTGGTACTTTACTGAGGTAATACTGATAAAGCATGGAACCACAGCAGTAACTATTGTCAGGAGTGCTTGCTGAGAATAGCTGTCTGGCATAATTATTATTTCTGTGTCTTTGAGTTCATGTGAGTCTCAATGCAGGTGTCTGAAATTTTGCATTTGTGGTGCTGTTCATAATTGTCACAGGTAAATATCTATGTGGTTAGAGATGTGTGGTGTGTGTGTGTATGACTATATAAATAGTTTAAGTTCATAATTACATTGTAATTGTTCAGCCTTTCCTTTATTTCTGTTTTAGATTTTAAGAGGTGCTCAGTGTAGCAAGCTACTTGAGTTTTTAAATTCTTCCTCCTTCATCATTTATTAATGGTCCAGCCTATCCTTGTAATGGCTGCAAAGCATTAGCTCGTTTGGCTTTTATGCTGTGCTTATCTTTCCCTGCAGGCTGTAACTGGCTGTGTAATTCTTGTTAGGGTGTCCTCCTCCCCCAGTACAGAGGCTTATTGAGACACAAATCTTCACATAGTTGCCCTGGAGCCCACATTGCTCACATCTTGGTTCTTGCATCCTTGCCTTTGGGAAGGCCTGGACTAACTAAACTCCGGGGTTATTTGGTAGAACTGATGAGGTTGTGTGTTTCACCTCCACATTCTTAATCCTTTTTTCCACCAACGTCGGTGTCTGTGCTCTGAGTGTACTGCAGTTTTTGTGCTCACCATCACCCAGTCTTGAAGGCCTGTGATGAACATCAGTACTGTCCTTCCATTCTTCTCCCTGCCTGTCATGCCCACCCAGTTTCTGTCTTAAGTTCTTCCCTTAAATGGACCAAACTGCTTCTGAGTATACAGTTTTTAATTCTCTGTAGTTGAATAAAACTACATTGGCCTTTGTTTTTTGTAGCTCAGACTTGGTTGGGTAGTTAAGTGCTGTATTCTCTCTTACTCATAATAATTTCATTACAATTCTTATTTGTGTTGTCTCTTGGTTCTGCTGCTTTCTGGATTACTACCTCTTATTGGGTACATGTGTTGGAATCTTTTTTCCCCTGCATGTATTTTTCTGGGTTGAAACTAAATTTTTTTCCCTTTCTTTCCTGCCATAATATATAACCTTATAGTCTCTGATGGTAGCTTTCTATTTTGTAAACTCTCTCAGAAAATGTGATTGCAAGGTTTATTCCCATCTTTATATTAAATAAGATACTTAATACAGCCAGACAAAATTCTAATCCCTGTGGCAAAGTACTGAATGTATTTGTCAGCATGTAACATAGCTAACTATTTTAGTCCTTCGGCCATTCTTCAAACCACATCATGGGCTTGGTATTTACAATCGTGTTTCTTCGGAGCTATGCTTTTGGGAGTTTTTCTCCCCACTTTTGTGCATACATGTTTCAAGACTAGCAGTACTTTAGATGATCATCTCCACTTGTGCTTAAAAATGAAATTCAACATTTTCTTGTTCTGTGTTTTTATTGTGTGTGAAGTTTTAAGTGTAGAGCTTTGTAGCAGAAAGTTAAAACTTTTGGGTTCTTTGGCCCAGTGTACAGCCCTCAGGGGCTTTCTGTCTGACCTCATGCTGAAGACAACCATGAGTGTTGTGCTGTTTCCAGCTACCCTGTTTTGGACGTTGGTGCTCTTTTTCTCTGAGAAAAAGGGAGGAGATTCTCCTCTTTTACTTTGCTTTTGTCATACCCCACCTGGAGTACTGTGTACAGTTCTGGAGTCCCCAGCACAAGAAGGACATCAAACTGTTGGAGTGAGTACAGAGGAGGCAATGAAGATGATCAGGGGGCTGGAGCAACTCTGCTATGAGGACAGGCTATGAGAGTTGGGGCTCTTCAGCCTGAAAAAGAGAAGGCATTGAGGAGACCTTGAAGTAGCCTTCCAGTACCTGAAGGGTGCCTACAGGAGGGCTGGGGAGGGACTATTTACAGGGTCTTGTAATGACAGGACAAGGGGCAATGGGTTTAAACTGGAAGAGAGGAGATTTAAACTAGATGTTAGGAAAAAGTTCTTCCAGTGAGGTTGGTGAGACACTGGCATAGGTTGCCCAGAGAAGCTGTGGCTGCTCCCTTCCTGGAGGTGTTCAAGGCCATGTTGGATGAGGCTTTGAGTGACCTGTTCTAGTGCGAAGTGTCCCTGCCTATGGGCTCCCTTGAGATCCCTTCCAGGCTAAACCATTCTATGAACCCACTGCCTAGTTGTGAAAATAAAGAGGAAACTAACCAAAGGGTTGTAACAAATTGGAGAAGACTGTATTCTCTTCTGCATGAGAATGGACAAACTGCAGTGGCTCCGACCTGCTGTGTCCTGAGGAGGCTTGAAAACTCAACTTTGCTCTTTCAAGGTTAAGTGAAAATGAGCATGTTTTTGTTAAATTAGAAGAATAAAGATTTTCCTTTTGAAAATTAAATGGTCCTCAGACTGACTGCATGGAAAATTAGACCTTGTGTTAAGGTCTGAATATGCCCTGGTACATGATTTTCAAGCATTACAGTTCTGCTTCCAGTATTAAAATCAACAAGTTGCTGAACTTGGGGAGGTGTTTGTTTGCCATCTGGATTTAGAGTTAGTAGAAATGTTAAATCAGCTGTTGCTCACTCCACATCTGCAGACAAAACAGTATTGCCCTGGTTTACTTAGTGCATTCCATTCTTGGCCTCATTCATACACTGTCAAGCTACTTAGAGGTTGGGGTTTTTTTGTTGTTGTTTTTGCAAGATGGAAAGTTCATTTTCTAGTGTATATAAATAAAAGTATCTTGAAAGATGATGAGACTTTTTTGATGTATGGTAGATAAATCTTTAGATTAAACCTGATGGATTTAAAAGACAATGTTAAGATAACACTTGTCCACTTCAAGTGAATGCTTTGAAAGAGTTAAATATTTTAAGTTGCTGTTGCATACTTTTGAGCTCAGTTTTCATCTACATTTGACTGGAACAAGTCAATGGAAAAAAAATATTAATAAGCAAGAAAGGGAAATGGGCTTTGTGTCAGATGTAAAACTAAAAGTGTGTGTGCATATACATGTATATGCATGTACATACACATGAACATATAATTTATGTGGATATTTTAATGTGGAACTATTTTTTCTTAAATAGGGAAGTGTAGGTTTAAAAGCAGATTAATCCTCACTGGTATCAAGTAATCAGTAAGAAATGGCATTTCTACAAGAAAATAGCTGGAAAGCACAAAAGCAGACACAAATTAAAACAGGATATTTAAATCATAAGAGAGGAATCCATTCTGTTTGCCTTTTTCAAAACCCAGTGGAACACATACTGTTGAACTAAATGGTATAAAGTATTGCTTGGTAATTTGTGCAGTTATTTGATATGGAAAGTCTGGTCAAAAGGTGAAGAATAGATCTGTTGTGCTGTCTGAAATTAGACTTGTGTTTTATGATTTATCGCTGAAAATGTATTCTTTATCATTTGCTTCATAGATAATCTGTGTAAGCAGTCATATGGTAAGGATTTACCTTATGAGATGCTAGCCAGTTTACAGCATGCAGTTTATATATTGATACAAAGGCCAGGTGGAAGGAGTGATTTAGGCATGGCAGAAAACTTTATGAGGCCTGGTAGGTAAGGGAGAGGAAAACTTTACAGAACCTGCAAACATATATCTTCCTGTTTGAGTGTAAATGCATATAATGTGTGCAAGGCTATGTCACATAGAGAAGCTCTAAGTGTTGATTCCCTTATGTTTACTTGGGGGGTGTGGTGGATGCTATTTGGAAAGTTCACAAAAGGACATTATTTGGAGATTTTGCTCTTTAAAAAAAAAATACCCCCCCCCCGAATTACAGCTGTTGTTTAAGTGCATCAGGGAGGGCTTCCTTGCATTCATCAGTCCACATTGTCAAGCTGTGCAGAAACCAAAAGCTTCATCTTGCTGGGTTGTGCAGTAGTGGTGGTGAAGATGCTGATGAAGAGCCAGCACTGTGGGCAGTGTGGCTAGTGGCTCTGGCTATGTTCCCTGTTGAGTGTCTGCAAAACTCGGTATGGTTGTGTGTTACTGGATGTTAGACGTGCAGCTAATGCATGCACTGATCGTGAGACTTTAAAGTTGAGAGACTCGGAGCTCCTACAACCATGTCAGCAAATCTCAGAGTTGTGAGAGCTGAGGAGCAACAGAGGTGGCCTTAGGAAAGTTGTATGGACATAGCAAACATTTTGTGTCTGCTCTAGAGAGTTCATCTTGCAAGAGCACTGCTATGTTGTTTTTTGTGTGATGAATTTTTATGGTGTAGCCAGATAGAACATATTCTTGTGGAAGCTGTGAGTGAACATCTTCTACTTGATGAGTTCTGTACTGATATTTTACATTTGTAATTTACATTACCTAGGAATGTAGCACAATTTCTGGATTTGAATTGCTGTGGGTTTGTCTTACCCTTGCTAATGTGCAGCTTGTGGGTTTAAGTGTTCACCTTTCACCTGCAACCCACACTGAAATGCTTATCCCTTCCTCCCTTTCCTGGCCCCCACGTTGCATCTGTAAGAGAAATTGCCTAACAAAGGAAGGCACGTTTCAATTGTACCTTAGTTTTATGGTCTATAACTGTCATCTATTCTGTGGTTGTAGAGATCTGGGGACAAGGAACTCTCGGGGAGAGTAAATCTTCTGTTTTCTCTTTCTAAGCTGGAAAAGAAGTAATATTTTTGAGTATTTTCCAGTCCGGTAACTTGGAAGGATTAACTTTGCACTCTATTAAATCAAACAGCCAAGCAGATTTTGTCCAAATGTTTCTTCACCAGACCTAAATCCTAATCCTGGGCTAAAATCTCACAGGCTTGTAGTAAAATTGTTCCAGACTAAAACTTGGCAAAGTGAAAAATCTCTGAAAGCAGAGTTCACAATGGAAATGCTGATGCAAGCATCACTGGAGCATTGCAAACGCGACGCCATAAGAACAGCTTTGCATATTGCTCATGAATAGCTCAGAGGTAAAAGGATTAACACTTCTTAATACTGCTTTGAATCTGCTAGACTTTTTGCTTGCTGGACTCAACACAGATATTCTGTAGTGTACGCAGGCTCGTATATTGGCCTTTTATTCTGATCCCCTGTCCCCCCACCCCAGCTGAGGGTCCTTTATTGCTGCAAACAGAAGTCTTTGTTACCTCAAATTTCCTCCATCACCTATCAGGATCTGCCAGGAGACTGAAATTAATACCAGAAATAACAATTTGAGCTCAGTGTGTAGCTATTTAATTTACAGACTAAAGGAACTTCTGCACACTTCATATGCAAAGTGGAAGAGTAATGGGACTATTGGTGAAGGAGAGGAGGGGCTGAATCACTGTTAAAGTAGTGTGCGCACTCTGGTGAGGCTCTCATTCTGGGGGCAGAAAGCCCTGCTAAAAACCCACCAAAACTCAAACCCAAATAAAAAGACAACCCCACAAACAAACAAAAACACAACCCCGAAGTGGAAAAAAACCCAAAACCTTCACACCCCCCCCCAATAAAAAAAAACCTGCAAATGAAGTGCCTCTTGTTTTGATGGTGTTACTGCAGACATTTGGGTTTCTTTTTGGTTACAGCTAAAGCATTCTGAAATGAACATGTGTTTGTGTAAACTCTGTAAATGTTGATGGATTTCTAGACTTCCCTCTTGGAAGATTGTCATCATGTAAAACTTGCTGCTGCTGCTTCAGGTTTTTGTTAAAAGTGGTTACCCATTCTGGTGAAAATGAAAGCAATGAAAATTCTGAGGGTCATTTCAACCGGTTCATGGTTGTGTGTGTGTCTCTGTATGTGTAAGCACACACGTGCGCTCATCTATGGATATACAACCATCTTAATGCTGTTGCCATAGTCACTTTCTTGCTGGGCTTTATACCAACAACTATGCAGAGAGGTGTCAGCAAAACATGATGTATTTTAAATATAATATGAAGCACCGTCCAGAAGCAAATCAGATATTTATTAAAGGTCCTGTTCCTCCACCAAGATTTCACTCAATTTGCTTTCTCACAGAAGGGAACAAACTTGAAATACTTCAGTGTTTAAGCAAATAATATTTTATGAAAAGGGTAATATGCATGATTAAAGGCAAAATACAAGGGCTCTAACTGGTGATTATTTACAACAGGCATGGCCCTCAGACAGCAGTGGTAAGAAAAGTGAGCATATAGTCACTGTTAATCCACTTGATAACTGGTAGCAATAGAAATTATGTTGGCAAGGAAATAGAGAGAGGTCTTGCACAAACATGACATTATTATTTTCTTTGATTTTTTTTTTTAGTAATAAAACTGAGATAAGGGTGTGTATAGATCAAAGTAATTTGAATTATATGCCAAAAAGAGCCCCTGTAGTCATGATTGCTGTAATTTGTGTTGTTGGTATAGATTGCTGTTTCAGAACTTATGATCTTGGTCATTTATAACTGATGGCTGTCAGAGATTTTGATGTTTTTAATGGATTCGTGTTGTGGTAACATGTTGTGTGTGATGCTGTGTGTGTATAAATATATATAAAAACTAAGGATGTTATGGTAGTCTTTAATTTCTTGAGCTTTGAGAATTACCAAGTAAAAGAATAAGCAAGAAAGGTACACAGTTAAAATTCACAATGGAAAGACAAGTCCTTTAGGAGGATTTGAGTTGGTTTGGATGGTTATTAAACTTGCTGGTTAATATTTTTAATATAACTTCTGAAGCAGGTTTTATCGAAAGATCTAGGTGCATATTACAGACTAGTTTAGACTCATAATATCCCTGTGGCAAGCTGGGCAAGTATTTTCAAGAAACTGATGTCCAGAGATGCTTGCCCTGTTTGCCTGTGCTAATTTTGAAAGCTGGGTCTTGTTTATGCTTGAAGTGAATGCAGATTAAGGTAGAGTGTAAGCACAGTAGTCGTTTCTGATTAATTAAATGTGCAGAAATTCTTTCTCTGGAACAAGAGCTTCTTGTTTCTGGTTAACATATCCTCTTTGAAATGGCACTCGTTAGAGAAAACTGCCCACTCGTGGCTTTAATAAAGAGCTATTGTAAGAGCAGGAAAAGTCCTTATTACTGAAGCCGGGGAAACCAGAGTATAGGATTTCTTGTTCTTGGTCCTGTCTGCTGGACCAGTTGGTCCAAGGAGTGGTCAGATGGGCTGAGGCTGTCCGTGGCTGCGAGTGACTGAACAGAATCTTGCTAATTCTTAGCAGTGTGTGGCAGGTGGTGTGTCTGAAGCCTGGGAGATGTGGTGCCCCTGTGGTGCTTTTCAGTTACGTGACCAAATTCTTAACAAAAAAGAAGAGACTCAAGCTTTCATCAAATATTGCAATAGAGAAAGATCTGTATTTTGTGGCTGTTGTAGTGAAACCCTACTGCAACTGTACATTTCAGCTTTTTTTTCTGAAAACTGAGAAGGCTTCCCAGCTCTTTTCTCTGCCCCACAGTACTTTGGTGGGCTAGTAAGGTCCTCCTAATGTTTGAGTTAGCATTGCTGTTTGCTACAAAATTATTTTCTTTGCCTTTCTGACTGGTTGTTTAATATAGCCAAAAAGGCTTGTCGTGTTTCTGGGTGGAATTTCACAGTCCTGAAACAGCCCCTTCTGGTTGCCTTAAAAGATGTGGAGTTGTTGCTTTCACGTGATGATATTGCCAAAACTGTTGCCTGTCCCCGTGTCCACCCAGGTGCAGCAATACAGGCGTTTATGACAGACCTGTGGTTATTGATGGTTTTTTTTTAATCTTCAGTAAATTACTGTGGAAGTAGGACATCTGAAGCCCCACTTCTTAGATATAGAAATGGAATCTAGTGAATGAAGTGATTTGATTTTCAGCTGAGCTGAGAACAAAACAAAGATCTCTGAAATCTCTACCTGCTACTAGTGATGTTAGTTTCTTTACTGCTAATTAGCCTAATACAATTTGCTGATGGGGATACTTGCATTTGGCATTTATTTTGCCTCATTTGGAAAAGATTTTACTTAAAATGTGGACCCTGGTCAATATGCCCAGAACTAAGCTGTTTGCACAAGCATACCTAGATCCTCTCCTAAGTATCTGCAACTGCTGTATGAGCAGGAGAACTTCATGTCTGTGTGGCCAGTTGTTCACATCTATTGAATGTCTGCTTAAACAACAGCAGCACAACCCAAAACTTGATCCCCTTCTTTGAGTAGTTTTCTCTTGCTTTCACTTTCATTGGCAAATCTGAGTGTTCTGTCTATCCAAACTGATATGCAAGATACTTGAAAGAATTTCCACTGACCCAGGAATTGAAGGAGCGCCCCTCAACAGTTGTGTCTTGGCGTGGGCTGAAGGAGGGATAGCATCATCCGTGGCACAAGTATTGGGATGCAATGTGCAACCATCACTGTGGAAGCAGGAAGAAGACTGAGATGTTTGAATGTCCAAAGATAGATAGATAAACCACTTGTAGATTAGTACTATTGTAAGCTAACACTTAGCTGGTTACCTGTACCCTAGGAGTGAAAGCTTAAATCCATCTCAGGTGAAGCGGTTCTACAATTTGAACTTGGGAAAAGAAAGGCAAGATGTGTGGTTCCAGGGGGTCCCACCACTCTTCTGGTTAAGTGTGAGCAAAGCAAGCACATCAATAGGGATCTTAATCACTGAAGATATTATCAATGCTGGAGATCTAATAAATGTCTATAAATATCCAAGGGGCTGGTATCAAAAGGATGGGGCCAATCTGTCTTCAGTGCTGCCCAGTGACAGGACAAGGGGCAATGTCTACAAACTAGAACACAGGAAGTTCAACATAAACATAAGGATAAACTTCTTAAGTTTGAGGATGACCAGGTACTGGATCAGGCTGCCCAAAGAGGTTGTGGAGTCTCCTTTGGACACTTAAAAAACTTGCCTGGTTGCATTTCTGTGCAACCTGGCTTAGGTGAACTTGCTTTAGTGGGGGACTTGGATTAGAGATCCCTTGCAGCCCCTACTGTTCTGTCAACAGCACAGGCCCCACTGGCTCGCTGCCCTTTGCTACTGCTGTCTTTCTTGGCATTAAGGATTACGATGTGCCAGCACGGGGCTTCTTTTAGGCAGCAGAAACCTCTCTATGCATCTCATGAACAACATCAGAGTAGCACAGTGGGCATGGGCTGGACACGTTGGCTATTGATTTTGGTGATGCCAACTGCTGTAGCAATTGACCTGCAATATCCTATTTGAGTCTCTAACTGTTCATGTAACGGGGAGAAAAAACTCTGATGTATTGTATTTTAATGTTAAAGATTTTAAGGAAGCATTCTGTAAGTGTGAAGTGATTCATAATTCATAGGGATAAGCAAGTGTATTGCTTCTGTGTTCCGAAGTGGTCATTATTTGTTTGTGCTGTGGTCTGTTCGCTTGCAGTCCTTAATGCTTGCTTGATCACTTAAGCAGCTCATGAAAGCAGTTTTTATGATACAGGAAAAAAGGCTGATTTGAGGAGTCCTTGTACAATGTAAAATATTATGACTAGGAGATACTACACAGTTTTTTGTCCTTTCAGAATCCTCAAAAAAATGTTTCCAAAGGTGTCTGTGCACTAGGATCAGTGACATCTTAAGCACGAGTGGAAATGGTTTTTGCTTTGCTGAGGTTCTGCTTGGAAGGTGCTACTGCATTGCTTGAGCGGTGCTTGGCACAGTGCTGGTGTCTCTGGTAAATCCTAGAGGTTTACAGTCTCTAGAGTTGAATTAAAATTACATTTTGAAGTCTCCAAAGTGTTTTTCATCTGATTCCCAAGCATGACAAAGGATTTTGCATGGGCTGCTGGAAACTTTTGTTTGGTTTTTGGAAAGTAGTCTGCCTCCGCTCCCTGGGCAAGGTAGGGTTCCTGGGTTTCCGTTTAGGTTTTCAGGCTGAAGCTGGGTTAAGACTTGGCTGTGTTGAGCAGGGAGTGTCTGGTATAGCTCCCCCTGGTAACTATCCCTGTTGTGGGGTAATTAGTGTGCTTGCAAAGTGGAGCCTGTAAAACTAACCCTCACTGTGGAATAGCATGTCTGCTGCAGGAACAGGCCCACTTGTTTTCCCACTGTTTCCTCTAGCAGAAGCCTGTTCAGTGACCTTAGGTAGATGTCCAAGATGGGGGTACGGTTTTTCCTGTAGTCTTCATTCCTGTGGGCTACTCTGTAATTGAATTCTCTTTTCATTGCCGCACATTGCTTGACAATATCTATAGGACATGTGACTAATTGCATGTTTTCATTGTGTTAGCATAACCAAAAGCAGACTTTTCCAACATAACAGGGCACAGTTTCTCCTCTACATTGCTGACTTTACATTTTAAGGGGTGCAATGAGGCCAATTTAATGCATGGGAGAAGCTGAAGGTCCAAGTGGTTAGACATCTTATGCTGTAATTTTGTATTGATGGAAGACCTCAGATATGCAGAAGACAAATGTAGAGAGCTAATTTTGGAGACTTGAGATGCTAAAGATGCTTTTCACAATGCAGGTGTTCTGGTTTTGTCGCTAGAAAGCAATCAGGGGAAAAGATGACTGTTAAAGAGTAAAACCACGATGAGCTCTGGGGTCTTCTGGCATGAAAGTGAAGAGGCCCATCTAGATCAACAGGGAAGGGCAGTCTAGACTGAAAAGGTAAAAATAACAATCTCCTGGTTTTATATTTTTTTCCCCATGTTAAATGAATGTCTGTTTCAACAGATACTTTGTTAGCATTGCTTTAGAAATCAGTAAGGTCAGACTTGTAGTGAGCTTCAGAGGATAGTTTTAGCTATCTCCTTTTTGCTAAGTCTTGTTGAGGGAAAGTACAGTTTCTTCTTGTCTTTCATCTTGTATTTGACTCTTTCAGAGGAAAGACATGCTCACCCAACAGGATGCATCACATGGGTTATGGTTTCTGGGAGATGAAATTTGAGAAGATATCTTGAATATGGTAAGAAATGCAGGTACAGTGTTGTGTTATCTCACATAGTCTCAGTGTTGTGACTGATAATGATCAGATGACGACTGCTAAACTGAGCAACAAGCAGGCTAACTTTTACTTCTTCAGTGTTGAAAAAAAATTCAAGTGGAAGAGAGAGGAGATTGTATAATCCAATTCCTCTTCATTGCTCTTTATGTTCTTTACGTCTGTGGACTCCTTGGGGCCGTGAGTCAGCCTGTGTTGGGGTAGTAATTCCAGGATAAGAATTATACTACCTTAAATTGAAGTTGAAGGAAAATGCTTTAGTATTTCTGTCTGTAGTTGCCTGATTGATTCTTGCTGCACTTGCCCTTGCAGATTCAGATACTTGCTGTTTAGTTGAGGCTTTATCTAATGTGGGCTCTTAGTTCCCACTTCACGACTTTCCATCTCAGATTGGGTTTTTATATACCCACAGTTCTCTCAAAAGACTTTAACTGTCTTGTCAGGCATGCATTTGCTGGCATGAAAGCAGCAGAACTTGAAAAGGTTCTTGTGATGCTGCTGTTGAGCATTCAGTGTTCTTACTCTGTGAATGTGAAGCTGCCCTGGAGCTGGGCTATCCTATGGCAATCTGTTTGCCCAAGCGTGTATCTCTTGCCTTTGTGGAAACATAGATATCCCTCCACAGGCCCTAAACATAAACGTGTCTGTGAGAGGTGCAGGTACACACATGGGTGGTAAAGTGCTTTGATAAGCCTAGGCAGAGCCATTGCTGTTGTGCTTGGCTGATGGTGACTTTGCTTCTCTATAGAAGGACCTCCCGTGCTAATCTTCTTGCATTGCAGCACCTGTCATCTACCAGGTAGGTGTTAAATACTGCATTCAGAGGGGATTATCACCAGCTCTTCTGCTTTGGTTACAGAAAAGGAGGTGGAGAAATTTCAGCTGTTTTATAAGGGAGAAGTAAAGGAGAAGTGCTAACATGGCTGTAAAGGGCAGGAATAGCACTTTAGGAATGCTTTGGAATGTTTCATCAATCCGTGAGTTTGGAACTCCACATTTGAGAGAGATTTTTGATGTAGAATTCACAAGCTGGATGTGTGGTGTTCAGTGTTACATCATTTGAATTGATGCAAGCTGTTCATCATTGCTATCTAAAAAGCCAGTGTGTTGACACATGACAGTGTTGTTACACCAACGTGGGGTTTTATGACAAGCTGGGAGAGTTGTGTAGTTTGGGTTCTTTTTAAAGTATGTAGCTGTAGACTGGTCTGCTGGATGACATGGACAAAATTCTGCTCTTAAGTGTTTCTTACCTGATTGTTCTATGTGTCCAGTAATTTCTTTAAATTCTTTGAGGATCTCATTTTATGAAGTATAATAAAGCAGCAACTTGAGCGAGATGTCTGGAGCGTTACGTGTGTATGTGGAAATTGCTGCTACTGTAATATATTTCAAAGCTATGCTTAAAGAAAAAATAAAACAAACAGCAGGAAACATGGATTGTTATCATGGATTTATCCAACCTGAGACAACTCTCCAGCAAGTTTTGCTTGATCTAAAGCTGTTTATACAAGCTGAATATTTCGTAGCTGTGTCATCTTGCAAGTTACAGACAACACAAATTAGAAGTTACTTTCAGCATTCCTCCAACGTGTAACTCTGCTAGTGACTTACTCTAGAGCAGCTACAGTGAAAGGGCTGACTTGCCCAGAGCATCTTCTCTCCAACAGTATGGCCTGTGTTCATCCCTGGAAGCAGTCCTGGCTTCAGAAGTACTGTACCAGTAGACATGTGCTGCCCATGCAGTGATGAGGAAAACAAGGGTAATATATGCTGCAGGGTGTTTCCTACGCATCTGCCCAGTTTTATTTTTACATGATATATTTATACACATGTGCTATCTTCCCAGTTTAGCTCTAATGCCCTCTAATTCTTGGTATGTGGTTACAAAGAAAGCAAAAATCAATGTGGATGGAAGAACAAGGACCCTTAAAGCTTTGTATAGAATATAAGAAATATCCAAATCTTGAAGCATTTTACATGTTTAAATGAATTAGTGCTCCGTATAAAAGTGTTCCTGCTGTTAAATAGAAAATAAAACTCTTTGGCATGAGAACTGTAGCAAAATACAAGGAGACTCAAGCTGTCTGATTGTAGGCTTTAAGAACCCAGAATGATTCATCCTGCTTTGTTGTTGTCCAAACCTGTAGTTAAAAATTACTGTATACTTTAAGTAAATTGAAGAAGGCTTGCCACAGAAATGTGAGAATAAACTTGAATGACAAAATATCGAATATTTTCAATTCCTCCTTTTACAAAACTGTTCTTGCAGTCAAAGAATTGGTGACCTGCAATGTTATCCAGAACGAGTTTGTAATTTTCAGTTGAGTCGGCACTGAAGACTTAGCAGCTGCCTATGTAAGAAGAGTGGGCGACATGAAGCAAGTTGTGAAAACTGGCAGAATGTGGCTTGGATGGCTACTTGTTAGATAAAGACTGGAGCAGCACACAAGATAGTCTAAACAGACTGCTGATAAATTAGGACATACCTACTAAGTAGACTGAAAAAAAACCCCAAGAAGACAGTCTAACAAGTCTAGGCACTTGTATCTCAGTTTTTCTTAAGCGGTGATTAGCGAAGAGTTTAGCTTTTTTTTGTGTCATCTGCCTCAACATACGGCTTTTGCTATCCTTCAGCCTTCTTTGCTGGGAGTAGGGAACAGATGGGAGAAACAATACCCCTTCGTGTCTCACTGAGGAAAGACAAGAGAATTAAGTCTCTGGAACTTGAAAGTAATATAATAATGCTGCTGTGTCATCTGGTACATAGCTGTGGGATTCACTGTAGTATCGAAAGTCCAAGCACCTTTGGTCAGCATGGGTTGTGCCGGTGTCTGTGCAGCTGAGGGTAGTGCTTTGCTCTGCTTGGGCTGTCTGGAAGGGGTGAAATTCAGAAGAACCTCTCTCCTCTCTGTCACCCTGCCTTGATTACAGGCAATGTGGAAACTCACAGCTATTATAGAAGATGCCCTCTCAGATGGAGCTACTAGGACAGTGTGACCTCTCCTGATCAATTCCCAAAAGCTTAGGGAGAAGAAAAGAGATGAGAGGAGCTGCAGGGTTAGTTGTGTTTTTGTCTCTAAAAGAAAGCATAGCTGCTGAGGAGGAAGTGTATTACGCAGGTTTATCTGTATGGTGTAAGAGGATGAGAAAAGCAGTGCTCCAACATGGCACTTGTACCTGTGGTGCACGCAGAGTCCCTTCATGGACTGATTTTTAGCCTCTTGTGTAAAATTGCCCCATTGTTGCTTTGAAACGTAGAGAATTCAACTTGAGCATCAGCTGTGACTCTTAAGTTGGGACAACTAACTGGTTCTCATTCACCGCTCTTGTCTACCTCTATGATGATCTCTCAGCCACAAGTTTAAGTGATTTTGTAGGTCTGGGCATTCTTTGGGGAAGCAGCAGCTCCTGTTTCCCAAACAAGAAGGGGAGCTCAGAGAGCTCTCCATCTGATGTTTGGTGTCTTGGCTTTTTACTACCTCCTTTCCAAAACAGAGTTTATGTTTTTCAGTACGCTGTATATCATCTGTATATGTAAATGTTGCTGTGTGTGTAAGTAATAATGAGACCTCTTCTGTATCTTTGTGGATATGGTGACTGGAGTGAAGGAGGTTTAGAAGACCAGTGCTGCGGTTTATCAGGCAGAATTGCTGCTGTGTTTGTACTGCATTCAGCCTGAGCAGATATCTGGAAAGCTGCTTTGACCTTGCTTCTGAGTGGCTTATAAATAGGAAAAAATGATTTCTTCATTTTTTGTTGTAAGGTCGACATTAAACAGGTTGTCTAGAGCTTGTGAGAAATCCAGGAGTGGGTGGACAAAGGAAAAACTGTGGGGAGAAGAGATTAGGTACTAGCAATGTCAGTTTGCTAGTAAGTTTTGGATCAGAGCAGCAGAATATCTGAATCTGGCGTATCTTTTAATGAAAAAAAAAAGTTTATGATGACAGAATGATTAGGGAAGAAAAATCCTTAATTTCTGTGGAGTGATCCTGGTTAGAAATTGCTTGGAAGAGCACTCTCTCTTCTCAGCTCTTACCCTGCTCCCCTGTTTTCTTCTCTTCTTAAATGACCACAATATGGATTGATAGAAAAAAATGAGGAGCCCTCAGTCTAGTTCTTAAACAGGGCACCTATCGACATTATGTTTCAGCTGTCCTGGTGAACATTAACTCGTCTCCTGTTTTCTGAGTTTGCAGACTCAGCTAAGAAACAAAGAATTGAATAACTCCTGAATGAATGAACCCCTTTGTTGCCCATCGAGGCATAGCTGTGGCATTGTTTTCACCACAGGCGGGACAGTGAGTAATAGCGTTGCAGCTGCTTCACTGAGCTCTGTGCTGGAGGATGCCTTAGTCTCCTTGGACTTTCCTTTCTAAAACCATTCATGTGTGGAAGAAGATGAAATACATTTGTAAGCAAGTCATCTTTTTTTCCCCTTCTTTTTTGTAAATATAAGAAAGCTGAGAGTTACTTGGGGGGGGGGGAAGGGGGAAACAGCACCCCCAGATTTCACTGTGTAGAAATTTGAAGGTATGTGGCAAGATGTCAGCAATAACATTTCTAAATAAATGTGCACAGTGTGGACACAGCTTTCTTCTCATCCTCTGTTCTACATCTGGTATTACTAGTTAGGGCAGAACTTTATCTCCATTGATCAAGGAAACTGCTCTTGCCTAGCCATCATTTAGCACTGCTCCATCCTCAAAGCCCAACAAGGAGTAGGCTGCTCATTGCATGGACTCAAAGCATTTACCTTGCCGCATTCACCAACTGCCTTTTAAAAATGTTTTTGCATTTCTCTCAACTCTAGTCTGCCAAGAAATTTTGTCCAGTAGAGTTTAAACTACTTTTAGAATGTAATTTAGACATAATTATCTCACCAAGATTGTGAGATCAAGACTGTATTCATCAAGAGCTCCTTTTAAAGTGTTTCCTGAAGTGGATTCTCTTTCTGCTTTGCCAGACCCAGTTTTATATGATGAATCTGATAAGCCTTCAGTGTCTTTGCACAATAGTCCACTTGATTATCTGTGTGGTCAGCAGTGATCAAAAAAACCCAACAATTTTATGAATTACTGTGAGAAAAACAGCAAATAAAACAAAGACATAATCAATTTTTTGTCTTTGTGTTGAGTATTATGCCCCGAATGGTGATCAATTTTTAGTCTTCTGTCTAGAAATCATATGAACATCTTAGGACTTAAAATTCCATAGAAATGCAGCAGGGATGACCAGCTGTCTTCCCAGATGTTCAGCAGAGCAGAATGTGAGGGGCAAAGAAGGTCTGTGTTAAACTTGAAAAAGTCCTAACAGAGAGGAGAAGGGTAAGGAGTGAAGATGCTTATTTTCTTGTGCTCACATGAGAGCTGAAGGTCACCAGCAGGTTTAAGATTAGATACTTCATCCTTTGCACAGCTTAAGCTGTGAAATGCTTTGCTGCAGGATGCCTTTGGTGCCCAGAGCTTAGAAAAGTTCAAAATGTGACTGGACAGGTCAGGCTTACGAGGAAGAAAAATCTTACAGTCACACAGAAACAAGTTCTGACTGGAAACTGCTCATTTATATAGTTAAAATGAACAATTATTATAGTTTTTTTCACATTTTTTTCCTACCCAGATTTGAAACCCTACTTCTGAAGAACGATTGCAGGTGTGTACCTTAGTAGAGCCACCTCACCTATCTTTCTTTGACATTGAGGATTTTTCTCTTTTTTTTGGTGAAATACTTTGAGTTACCAGGTGCTGTCAGGGGCTGTGTTTTCTTTTGTGTGCAGTGTTGGTGATACCATGGATTTTGACTGTTCTGGCAAATTTGATGCAGAGACCTGATGTGATGATGAGACACAGGTAATCCTGGGGTCATGAAACCACTCTGTGCTAGTTGTAATTTTAGATACAAACCTGAAGTCTAATATTAGTGTATGGTGCTTTTATTTCATAAGCCAGGCTATTTTGAATTCTTCTACAAATAATTATTTAGAAACCTTTATGGTTTATTTTGTAAAAATAAGATTATTCTGTCATTGACTTGCCCTCCTTCAACAAAGCCTATGAAAGGAGAACACTAGAATTACGCTTTTCTTGCTATAAGTTAAGAGCAAACTATCTTAACAAGACTTGAAGGCCACAATATGAATACCAGTGGTTTTATATTGTAAAGCACTTGACATCCACCCATCAGTGTTGTGGTATCATGCTGCTATCACAGCACTGGATTTGGAAGAGGAATGCTGCTGGTAATTTGCAGAGCATCGCTTAATCATCTTTGTCAAGTAATGGATTTATTACTGATTTCAGGCTCCAAGTTAGCTTAGACAATTGTCTTAATTTGCTTTGCCTTTCTCCTTCCCCAGAGGTTATAGTGCTGTGCTGCAAATTCTATAAACCAGCTACGTTAAAAGAACATCAGGGTTGAAAGTTCAAGTACTGAGAGTTTAAGCATGAGTGTAACTTGTTTTATTCACTGACTGTAGCATGATTTTGTCAAAGAAATGGTGCCTAGAAGTACATTTGGGTCATGAAAAATACCCAGAAAAGACCAGACTACTCTAATTTTGGAATATACTCTTTCAAATGTTTGCCTTTGATTTTTTTTTTTTTCTGTTTTCAATAGCTTTTATATGTAATATAAGGAACAAAAATTAATTGATAGCAGTAGTTGATTCCTATTCTTGAGCTATGTGGTTTTAGGTGGGATGGTGTTATTAGATGCCTTTTCTAATTTTTCTGTGTATCACAAACCAGTATCTTACATCTAATCCAAGGTATAAACTCTAATGAATAGACAACTTCCTACAAGACCCCTAGCTCAGGGTGAAGGTGGGGAGAGGGGGAAATTCCTGCTTTATTAGTGTACTACTGACAGCATTAGAAAGGTGAAGCATGGTTTTCCATTTTCAGCTGGGCTAGCTTCAGCACCTGCTTGTGGTTTCTGCCTCAAGTTTTCTCCTCTGTGTGGTCTGCTGGTTCCTCATGCTGCTGAGGTATCGTAGTCAAGTCACCTTTGCTGACTTTTAAACAGAAACACTGCTCTTCCTGGTGTCTCCCAGTTTACTACAGTGTTATTTTATGGTCTCCTAGCTAGTTTGTAATTCAAGTAACATATGATCTCCTGGTATTTTGTGGTGTTAACTTGCTAATCAGAGCATCAGATGGTAATAAATTGTGTCCCACTTTGACCATTGTGGTTCTGGGCTGTTTGCTGAGCTGCAGAGGAGTATTGAGATTTGTCAATCATTAGTTCATTTTCAGGGCTTTCAGTCACTTGGCCTTTGCCACATTTTCCAGTTCTTTCCTGTGTTACCCCATCCTGTCTTCTGTTCTTGTCATCTGTCATCATTGTCTGCCTTCCTACCCGTGTTCAGCTCATGTTGCCTTCTGTTATTCCCTGCTTCTAGAACCACCTGAAGCTGAAGATGTGTAACAGGGAGGGAGGCAGGCATTTTTCATTTCTGGTGTATACTAGGATTGCTGAGAGTTGGAGGAAGAAACAGGGAAGGATCTATTAGATCACAAGGCATTTCTTTTTATCTAGGTAAAGTGCAGTCAGGTGGATACATTAGTGGTAGAATGGAATGAGAGTGTGGAATTATAGCTAGGGTCTTCAGCTGCATTGCCAGCCTCTAGCAAGGGCTGAGCCAGTGCATACTCTGGTTTTCTGTACTCACATGCTTCTTGAAGCCTATGCAGATGTGCTGGGTGAATGTTCTGGTGGTTATTAGAGAAGGCATTTTGAGAGGCACAGATGAGCTCAACCTGGACCTTAGTTGTATGGCAGTGTGCAAAGAAGCAGAGTTTATTAAAACTTAGGGGTCAGCAACTGGCTATTTTTATGTTTCTTTGGGAAGTGTAATATTTGAGTGTAACTGCTACTAGAGAGTAATTTACACTTAGCTCTAACACAGCATGGCAAGTGGAGCTTGCTCTGGTCACAGCACATGAGAAATGGCAATGCTGAAGAATTCATCTGAGCTTTGCTATCTGAGTGGGCTTAAAACTGGCAAAGGTGGCTTGTATTCTTATATTTCTGTTTAAGAGACATTTCATTTCATGTAGTTTAGGGTGGATACATTTTAGCAAGTAGTAGACTACTTTTCTTCTAAAAGAAAAGACTATCTATAGATATAGATGGTCCTTATTATCAAATTGAAAAATCACTATCATGGAGATTTCCACTGAGATTGTATATTTGCTTTCCAAAAAGAGGATTTACTATTTTGGGGTAGGTGTAGTTTGTTTTCTTATTTGATTGTCTTTTTCCAGTTTTTTTGTTTTGCTTTGTTTTGTTTTTCCCCTGGAAATACTTAACAATTCTACAACTTGTTTCACAGCATCCTTTAGAACATTCACACCTGAAAGCTTTTTACTACAATGAGAAGACAATTGTTTGCACAGAAGCATAGTAAAATTTTCCAGTGGTGCAAATCTTGTTCTAAATCCTGTTCTATTAGTAACTTAGTTTTCTGAGTAGCAAACCAGAAGATACAGAGAATCAACATCATTTGTCCTCAGTTTTCTTCTTCAAACCACAGGGAATCTGTAGTTTCTGAAGTAGTGGCATCCATTTTGTTAGAGAAAATTGCAGGCTTTTAAAACGGCATTTCAGTCTCTCTTCTAATCTTAGTGTAAATGAGAATTGCATATGAGAGTGCCAAGCTTATGCACATTTGCCTTTGCAACTTCTAGAATATGCTTTCTCAAGAGAGTACAGAAAATTACAAGTATGCTGTGCTGCTTCAGTATCTGCCTAAGGGGAGCTGTGCCCTCCAATAAATAAGAGTCTATAGATCATAAATCAGCATTTTATCGTTAGCCACCAGGTGACTCTCAAATGTCAAGAAAAGGTGCATGATAACTCCCAGATTCCTGTTGATGGCAGTTGCTGCCATCATGTTGTATTAAGCAGAATTTTGCAAGAGGCAAATGTCACCTTTCCTAAATCTTTCAAGTGTATGCTTTGTGCCTTTTTAATTGAGGTTCTATAAATCCAAATCTCAAATGCCAATAAAAATCTTTGTTGAAACCAAGTAGAAGTATTGGGAAGAGGAGTATAAGCTGGAGAAGTCTTGGCATTTCTGGAGGAGATGCCTAGCTTGGTCTCATGTCTAATGACAGTCAATGTTTCATTGGGGCACATGAAGAGAACAGCTGTTCTGTTCTGCAGCATAACTATGAGAGAATGTGTTATTGAATACATTTCTCTTGATCATTCCTATCAGCCTTTGGAAAGTACTATAAACACTTAACTCTTTTTTTTGCCCCACTCCCCCTCTGCTTTTTCCTTCTTCTTTTCCACTTCTGCCACTCAGAGTATCACATAACTAAATCATGAACTGACAAGAGTAAGTTAATTGTTCATCACTGGCTATCTGATTAAATCCACTCTTCTGCATTGAGGCTGTAGTGGATTTATGAAGATGAAGTAAAGGGGAAGAAATTACATGGCTACCGAGAGGAAAATGAGTATTAACGTCTTCTCGACAACAGTCTGATGAAATGTTATATGTTTTAGCTACCTGGCTGTTTCAATTACTCATGAAACAGCATGGGTTGGATGTAATTCTGCTTGCTAGTGCTTGCTAAATGCTTCATAAGTGCTTTTAGATGACCCGCTTTTGGGATTGATATAAAGAACCTGTAGTGATTGAACGCAGAAAGGGTCCAGAAAAACTCCCGTATTAGGTTGTATTCTCTAGGAAATGTGGGACTGTGTTTTTAAAATGCCAGATGCCTATTTACTTGTGAAAGTGAAAAAGCAATAGTATGTTGTTAATGAAGTAAATAAGTGAAACAGATCAATAGGTGGCTATTTAAGAGGCTCTTCAGATGATTATGCTTCAAAAGGTATGCAGGAGGAAGAAATGTCAGGCTTCTGTCAGCTAAATCAAGCATCAGTAATGCAGATTAGCTTATCACTGGGATTCCTGCCCACATGTAAGAACCAGCACAAAATTATTAAAGAAATTTTTTTTCAGTCTTCACCCTGAACTATTTTTTCTCGCCTAAATAATCAAGTCTAACTGCTTAAATTTATTGAAATAAAGCAAATCAAAGAAATAAAAGGAGTAGTGGAAAGCTTCAGTCAGAATAGAATGTGCTTTTTTCAGTTTTAACCTTCGACGTCATGGTTAGATTGGATATACTGCTCTGCAAATTCTTTTGCTATCTGCAAAGGGCTTTATTGCTCTTTCTGCATCTTAAGACTTCAAAAATTTGCTGGGAACCTTATTTTTAGTGTGCCGTATCCCAATTACATACACATTGCACATTTGGAATACGTGAAAGGTCTCATGCACTGCATCTTGCCTTCCAAATACTTAATAACACTTAAGTTGATGATTTTTTACAGATGCACACCTTTTCTAGGAATATTTTGTTTCATAGTGTAACTTCCATCAGTTAAAATGGATAAAGGTTCACCAGTGGAGATCATGAGTGCTAGATAGTGTACTAGAACTATTTATTCCTGGGATGGGGTTGCAATGAAAAATCAGCACTTTCTCAGTAGTCTGCATTTAGCTTGCACCCCCCCACCTCTGTGGAAGGGGTTTTGCTTATATTAGAGGGAAGTTCTTCACAGAGAGAGTGATTTACTATTGGAATGGGCTGCCCAGCAAGGCAGTGGAGTCACCATCCGTGGAGGTGTTCAAGAAAAGCCTGCATGAGGCACTTAGTGCCATGGTCTAGTTGACTGGATAGAGCTGGGTGCTAGGTTGGACTGGATGATCTTAGAATCAACCAGGTTGGAAGAGACCTCCATGATTGATTCTACCTTGAACCTCATGCCTATTTAGACCAACACAGTGCACAATGAGGTCAGCCTTCTGACATGTGAGTTTCAATTTACAGTCGCACTCGAGCAGGCAACAAATCATGGGTGAACTTTGGCTCCTCCAGGTTCTCATTAGTGTCCTCAGGCTTAACAGCATTGCATCTCACAGCTGGAGCAGGGAGTACTATTGTGCTTCATCAGCTACTGTGACTTGTAGGTGTAGACTCCCAGTTCAGCTGGTCCTGCTGTCTGGTGACAGTGGATGAGAAAGTAGAGGAGACAGAGATGGTGTTCACGCAGCTTGCTGTGTCCAGGACTCCTGTTTTTCGTTCCCCAGCAGCCATGCTGCCTGCCAAGCAGCTGAGAAACATGTGCTGGTGCCACGTGTCCTAGCCAAAGCCAGTGAAGAGCTGCATGGATGAAAGTAAAATAAATGACTTAGTGACTGGAGACACAAGTCACTACCTCTTCATTCTCTTAGGTAGATTCCCTGGAGAGTTTGCTCCTGTTAAGCCCAGAACATAATGTCTAGCATCTGTAGTAGGATTCCCTCAAGGCAGAGACCGACTGGTCCTTCCTAGTTAAACAGAAAAGTGTTCCTTTTCTCTCCAGCTGTCTCTGCAGTGTACAGGGTGAGTCTTTTAAACCTCCAGCTTCTACTTCTCCAATATTTAAATGCCACTTGTGTTGCTGATGTGTTTTGCTGTTCTTGGGAGAACTAGGTCTCTGCTGAAAGACATCCTTTACTTCCTGGTTTGAAGACTTTGTTTCCTTGGTGGTTGGAAGATTGTTTTCACAGAAGTAATATCAAATATTTAATTTCTCAGTTTGTGGATCGATCCATTTATTGCAACTGTTGGGATTATCATTAATGGAAATTAACACAAGCTGTGACATAGCTTGTCTTGACTGTTGTACCACAGACCACAGTTACTTGAGCTGAAATAACTCATTACTGAAATAATCAGTAGTTAAGAGAATCTTTCTGTCAAGTGGATTAGCAGAGAGTGGAGCACGATTGCAGCCTGGGGAGTGGTGTAAAGCAAAGCAGTTACTCCACTGGAGCAGGACGTATGGTGAGCTGTCGTCTGAGTCTGCACTCCAGCTTGATGGTTGTGATTGCCTATCTCCAGAGTGTGCTGTAAGATAGGGTGGTGCTGCAGGCAGAAAGAGGTGACAGTGTTAGCAGAAAGGGAGCTGATGGAAGAGTGCATTCTTTTAGTGCTGCACATTTCTAATTCTTAGAAAATGCGTTAAAGATGGGAAAGGATTGAAAAAAGGTACACTATGATGTGAGGTCTGCAGAGCCTGCTTTGCAAGAGCTGCTCTACTTAACTGTTGATGGCTTATTTCCAAGAAGGTTCAGAGATGACTTAATTACCACCAATGTGCAAGTCTCTGCATGGATGGGGAATTTCTGGTGGAGAGCTTTTTAATTTAGCAGCAGAATGAATGATAAGGTCACTTGGAAGAAAAAGAAAACTAAGTTGGGGCCATAAATACTTTTTCCCAAAGGAAGGGATATTTGTAATTAGGGTGACTGAGCAAAGGTCATTGAATTTAATAACCACTGTATGTACTGGTGAAGATTATGCCTTGTTTCATCTGCTGGGTTAGAGGTAGAAGCCTCATGAGGAGGGTCTATGCAGGATGAAAAGAATGACTCTCTGGCTACAAAGAGCAAATGTATGTTTGCTGGATGTAGAGATTTGCTGTAGCCTTTTAGCCTTACTGCATAGGCATGTTACATATTTGGCCTACTTTTTCTACCCTAACTCACCCTCTTGAAAACCAACCAACCAAAAACCTCAAACCACAGCAACCCCCCAGACAAACCCCTGGCGATGCGTGGGGGAGATCCTGGCTGTATTGTTAGTTTTGTTTGCTCTGGTTACTTCTTGGCATCTCTGTGACTAGACGTTTACTTGTTTTAACTGAGAACTGTAGTTCTGCCACTTGTTCAGTTCCTGACAGGTAATTAACTGGTAGATTTGAAGGGAGATGTGCTTCTGCGCCTTTTTTTGTAAAGAGTTGAGAATAAACTTGTGAAAACTGGTTGTTTCTCATGGGCTTTATATATGATGTAATGATGGGAAGGCAGGTGTAATAATACTGTGTATTGATTTCTCATTTAATCAATCCTGAAGGTATTTTTTTTCTGTAGCATTGTGTACTGCTTATAGATGAATCTCACAGAAAGATGGCTACAGAGAGTTATTGTGAACCTTTAAATCTAGTGACGTGGTGTATCCATGAGTTCAGCTATTTGGATTTTGTTGTAAACCTCTTAGATATGATACAGTAGAATCCTCTTAAACACAAATTCCATGTAGCAAGTGACAGAACATAATGAAAGCATAAACTGCTACACAAATAAAACTGTCAGATGCATAATGTTGCAGCTATAAACAGCCGTGGATTTCAGCATGTTCCACGGAGTTTTGTGAGCTGGGTTAGGATGCACTTTTGGGGGGACATTTTTGAGTATTACAGAAGAGATTGAAACTAGTATTGATACTTGCTGAAAGAAAACTTCCTTGCTTTCAAAGGAAGCATTTCTTGTTAGTATTAAAATATCTGCACTGCTGACAAATTAAGTTACCTTTATATAATGAATTGCAATTGAAAGCCACTGTATGGACATTAAGTGATGCATGTGTGGAACAGCACTACTGAGAAATGCTTGAATTAAGGATGACTTTTTTGTTTATGCTTTAGGTATTGTAAAATGAGTAAGGAAGTACATCAGCATCGTCAGAAGTCACTCCAAGTGGTTTTTCCACCTGTCTTCCAGAGAGGAGTCTGTGTTGTCCCTGTTGTATTCAGTGGGTGGGTGAAGGAGCATGCCTGTTGTTGGTCTACCCTGGGCTGTATGGTGGGGTGCAAAAGGCTGTGAAGAAGAACCCGACAGACTGTGTTCCCTGCAGTCACTCCTTAGTGGTGTTTGTCAGAACTCCCCCACAGCTGCAAGCTTGGGCGTTTGAGATAGTTTTTGGTAAAATCCCACCACTGGTGGGTATAGCTTTCGTGCTGTGCTGATGGTTTTTTCTGCTTGACACAAACATTTTGGAAAGGATCTTATTCATCATCATTAACTTGCTCTCCGTGGGGACGGATGATGGAGACTTTAGCAAAACAGAAAGAAACCTTGTCCTCTGTTAAACAAACCAACCCCCATACTGTCCCATCGGGCGGTGCCAGTGCCACCTCTGGGGTGCACGTCTGGGAGTTGCTGGAGGGGGGAGGACGGCAGCACACGACTGCTGCTGGCTTTGCTGCTGGGTGGCTTGCAGAAGCAGCCGTCTCCACTTTGCAGCAGTGTGGGTCTATATGAGGTGTTTGCCATAGTGTGAATGGATGTGTCACCTCTTTGCATTGCTTGTCTGAGCTCATCTTCCTGTGATGTGGCTGTTTTAAAAGTACTGCCTCTGTGGCCAGCAACTGCAGACACTCCTTGTGCCTGCATCAAGATACAAAGCACATGCCTGCCAGCATGGTGATTCCTTCTCACAGCCCAGCCCCTGCTGTAAAACTAAAGTGCCTGTAAGTCTCAGTGGCACCTGGAATTTCAGGATGGGATGCTCACTATATCTGGATATCTTTTGAATACTGTAAATAACATGAAAAATTTCCTCCAGTGTGGTACCTGTGGCCCACAGATTTGTTGTATTAAGAGGAAGACTGTAGCTGACTTTAGTGGACCTGAAACAGATGTAACAGTTTCTAAGTAGCCTACATGATTTTAACAACAACAACAACAAATTCTGTCCTCCCTCCCCAGGAGAATTGTTGCTGTGTAAAAGTAAGGTAATTGGGATGACTTTTAAAAGCATTTGCAGATGTTTTGCATAACTCTGAGTTTTCAAGTGACCTGCTTTGTGACCCGGTATACCATTCCTCTGGCAGATTTCTAACTGTTCGTAGTACAGATTTAAAATGCAGGGCATGCTCATCTTTGCTGCTGGAAGGATGTTTGCTGCCACCAGAACAGGGGAGATTTCTGTAACCCTTGTTGCATCACTACCTGCAGGCAGTGTGGTGGCAGGAGATTGAACTTCTCAGCTTCCATCAAAGAAGCTGAGGCAAGAAGAGCAAGCAGAGGAAAAGGGGATGTTTTATAGTGGTGGAAAAGCCTCGCTGTTGATTTAGTTCTGCTTAGTCACTGATTCACTGTGGACCCAAGATCCTAAGCAAGAGCTTTATACAACTCTCCCAGAAGACTAGTCGGGGGGAAATAACGGTTGGTGTTGCATAGGTGGCCCCCTTGAAGGAAGAGCTTTTAGCAAAATCAGGTATTTCCATTTTGTGTAATTTATAGAGGTTTGTGCTGCCCTGTTCCTGCTCAGCAGAGGGGCAGAGATCTTTGCTGAAACCTCCAGCAGTGGGTTCATCCTTCAGCTGTGTCAGCTTCAATTATGAAAATCAATCACTAGGATTTCATTAAACCAAACACTATTTTAAAGTTTATAAAAGTTACTATTAGCAGTCATGAAGAAAGATCTGTTTGTTTTTGTAGAGTATATTAAGTGCAACATTGATTTTGACTTGAAAGTGTCCAAACCCAGAATTTAAGGCAAATAAAATGGGCATGAAGGGATGTGTTTTGCTTGTGTTCATAAAGATGGTACTTCAGGGATTTATATGAAATAGAAAACCTTCTGCAAGTTGCATGAAATGTAATAAATTGTGCCTGAAAACGCCCCCAGTTTGACTATAAAGGCCTTATCTCACCCATGTAAAATATTTATGCGTAAATGCATATTTTATATTTTTCCTTTGCCATCTGTGGGTTGCTTTATACTTTTATAAATGGCATCTCTGGTGTTTACTTGTATTGGAGGCAGCAGAGAAACCTGCATACATTTTATTTGATGTTATTACTGTGACTTTTTGTTTATTTTGGGCACAAGAAGGAGTAAAAAGGCTGATTAGTGTAGAGTGCTAGGGTGATAAAAGCAGAAGTGGGGAGCTGGAATTTTTTCTTGAAGATCTTTGTTTAATTGGAATTTATCCTTCAGACATGTGAATCCAAATATTTTCGTGTTATTTTACATGTCACTGTTCGTTTTCTGCCGTTTCTACCCCTTTTTCAACTGTATCTAGTGTTAGTCTAAGGGGAGGCAACTTCCTGGTCTGATTTTTAGGGTACTTGTCACTGATTCTGTGGTTAAATGACCTAGAAAATCTGGAGTTTTATAGTTGAGGAAAACATTCCCCAACACATTAAGGTGAAGCCGTCTCAGTATTTGGTAGTGATATGGTTGCTGTAGGAATATTGGTGTCCTCTGATAATGTTCATGTTTCTAAAAATGTTCAGTATTTTGAGTGCTTTCAATAAAATCTTCAAGAGTGATTCAAGCTTGGGAAACACTTCAGTGAGTGATTTAAAGCTCAAACTGTTCATGGAAGAGAAGGTGAAAAGGTGACATTGCTGTTGCTTAGAAATACTTAAATAAGAGAAAGATACCAATTTAGAAAGAAAGGAAAGAAGAAAGCTATAGGAAAAGCCAAAAATTGATAGTTGAAGCAAGACAATTTGCAGAGAGAACATAGAAAACGTGTTTACAGGGGGGTAATTAGCAGTTGGTGCAGTTTTTTAAGGGACTTAGTAGATCAAAGATGTGGTGGTTTTAGCAGCTTTTCACCTTAAAATTCCTATTTACCAGTTTTATCACAGCATGCTTTGGATTTCCTAAAGCTGAAAGGTTTATAGAAGAGTTCCTCCTCCTTTCCTCTGCTTTCTTTTAGTGGTGCTTCTGATTCAGCCCTTCACTATCCCACCTCATTGCTTTGATCTGTTTGTTTTCACTGATAGAGCCAAGACAACATAAAGGCAGTAGATGCCGATGCTGAGAGGAGGTCCTGCTGTTGCAACCGGCCCCTGCTTCTCTTCTGCCAGTAGCAATGTGTGCTTGGTGTGGTGGTGGTGCCATTAGGCAGCTCCACTGGTTTAGGGCCGGCAACAAAAAGCGGAGGAGCTTTTATGTCTTTGCACCAGTTAAATGGGAGTGTTATTGGTGCTGGAATGAAAGAGGGACCAGTGCAATCAGAAGTGAGAAATGGGGCAATGGTCTTTGGTGGCAGCGATGGCTAGGTTAGTTCAGTTGTCCTGTGAACAGCACCCTTATTTCCAGAGCGCTGGAGCAGCCTGCCAGTGTAGAGGCAGGGAGGTTGGTGGCTGAAGGAGCAGTTCAGTTAGTTGTTCCTCCCAGCCTGCAGATTACTCCTGTACTTTCAGCAGGTTCTGCAAAATGAATAAATGTAAGGCTCTTGTTAATGCACCTTTCCTTCCAAATATCCCAGTGGAAAGTTTGCTGAGTTGAGTCACCTAGGGGGGAAGGGAAGAGGGTGGGCAACTCCTATGACTCCTATATGGCATGTGATGTGGGAGGTGCAGAATTTAATTCTTGTGGAATCTCATTCTTAAGTCTTTTTTCAGGCACGGTATTGCTGAGGAGGAGGAGGGTTGGTGGTTTGGCAGTGGTGTTTTTTTTTGTTCTTGTTGTTTCTTACAGACTTGGCCTTGTTTTATCTACTCTTTCTTGAAGGCACTGAATTTCATAACTCTAAATCCATAAGCTTTTGAGATCCTGCTGGTCATTTCTTCGATCACCTGGCCCTTGGGGATGAAGGAGGAAGTTTTAAAAATATTGCAAGAGGAAAACTTCTTAAGCACAAAGGAACATGCAGCATGCCTATTCTAAATGAAATGTAAAGCAATAGTGTTCTGGTTAAACTGCTATTCACTGGATGCTGAAATTGATTGATCCTGCACTGTAAGGATATATAAGAAGTTGGGCAAGGATGAAGAGAACTGTTACTATAGGTCCTGCTGTGCTCCCTGGGCTTGCTGCAGGGAGACTGCACTGTAAACTTGGTGCTTTCACTTTTTTGGAAGTGGGCATTGTATAAATTAAATAAAATATTACATTTCTTCCCATTATTGTAAGTCTCTCCAAATAGTTTAATAGCAGCTTGGGACTGGCTTTTGAGCCATGATAGCAGTGGCTGCTGGAGAAGGGTAATTCTTACTTAGCTGAAATAAATGAGAACATTGCAGGAGACCATTAAGCCTGTTAATACTGATCTCAAAGTAGAACTTCCAGTAACTGAGAATTATCTAGTACTTAAATTTTAAAGCATAGATTTCTGGCTTCTTGCAGGAGAGGAAAAGTCCCAAACTTATTTAATTTAAGAGGAAAAACTTGTTCTGCCCACCTAGCCTAGATATTCCTTTGACTGTGAAGGACTCCAGTCTTTGTTTACAGACTGCAAAATATAACAGATACCTAGAAAGTGATTAATTTTCATATGATTTTTCTGATGCAGCTGTTTGAATGCTGATTTACTCATTGCATGAAACCAGAATACAGATTTAGTGTACCAAGATTCACACTCCCTGTTTGAGATCTATTTTTTTTTTTTTTTGTAAGTATCTGTATAAATATTACTTAGAAGAGAACGAACTTCTGATTGTAAAAGCACAGGATCACAGGATGTTAGGGGCTGGAAGGGACTCAAAGAGATCATTGAGTCCAACTCCCTTAAACTTAAACCAATCAGTTGGACTCAAAGAGATCATTGAGTCCAACTCCTTTAAACTTAGGAATGTTCTTGTAAAAGCCTAATTTTAATTTTTGCTATTTCTGGGGATGTGAAACCCCACACAAAGTGTTGTGGTATCTGTGGTATTAGGATAGTGGAATTGTTCACAATTAACTTTATCCATTTGTAAAGCTATTTTGTGAGTCCCCACAGAATAGGATTGTCCTGACTTAACTTAAATGGGTCTCCAGATTGGTATGATTTACGTGAGCCATAGGTTGATGGACATGCTGCTGAGAGATAGGGGAGGAACGGGATGCAGAGTGAGTGCGTGGGAGCAGAGACTCCCTCTGGATCCATCACTGGCGTAGCTGCATTGCTCCTTCACCAGAGTCCTCGCTGCCAGGCATTCCAGCCAGCCAAGGTGGTGCGCTGTCTGCACCATGGGCCACACCGATGCTCTTGTGGGCTGCTGATTTTCCCCTGAAGCTGAGGCATGTGGAAGAGTTCCTGCAATTGACAAAAACATCTGGGGTGTGTATTTCTGCATTTCATTGAGTGCACGAGTTGCTAGAGTTTTAAGATCCCATCGGGGCGTCCACGTGTCCGTGACTTCTGCAGATGTGGGTAATGGTGTAATGTGTACCTGCAACCTTCCGCTGTCAGAAGAGCTCTTTGTCTCTTAGGGGCTGCAGTGCCGGACCGTAAGTGTGAGGGGCTTTTAGCTGTGCAGGAGCAATTTTGTGTTGCAAGAAGTTGATAGAAGTGAAGAGGTTAATGAGGCTTCTCAGCTCTTTTCAAAACAAAAGCTCTCTTCTCAGCCCTGGGTTTAGTTTTTAATTAGCTTGGATTATGGTTTGATTTAAAGCGAGTGAAGGCATGATGAGTTCATGTGATCTGGAGGTTTGAACCTTATGCTGCTGCTTGTACTTCTTTGGTTAATACTGTATCCCTTGCTAGAAGGGTGACTGGTGGGTTAACAGGATTTCTTCTTGTAAAATATTGTAAAAGAAAAAAACAGGTTTTCTTTTGCAAACTTCATTCCAAATGAGAGTTGCCAGACAGCAGTGCAGAATAGAGAGAGTGGTTTATTGTGAAGTCCACTAGCGTTTAAGAAAAAATAAATACCGTGCAATACCTAATTCTGTGGTGTTATACTTTTTCCTTCTTCCTCTAAGCTATGGAGGCAGCATAATTTTATATATGTCTTATTGAAAATTCATTCAAATGCAGCCTGGATTTATTTGTTTTTACTACCTCATCAGCAGAATCTACTTTTTTTTTACATGAAAGTATTTTATAGAGATATAAAAAAAAAGCAGGTTAAAAAAGAATGTTCCCCAGGAATTGTTTTATTTGTTAGCACAGTATATATGCTTTTAATGCAATTTAGATTGTATCTAGAGAAAATGGAGCTTGAAATTCTGAAGCTGGTGCCTGTTCTTGTAAATAATGCACACTTTAAGTCAACACTTTGCATCATTATGTTGAGCAATGGTTTAGCCTTGATATATTTCACAACACATGTATTAGATAATGTGTTGTATGCATACAGGGTTATTTATGGATATCAACTTTCTTATTAGATACTAATGTTAAAATAGTATTGGGATGTCTGCTGAAGATGTTTTCCTTGTTCTGCTCTTTAATCAAGACACGATGTTAATGCTGCATATAAGAAATGATACTCAGGTACTAGAATTTGTCAACTTTTAGTGAACCGGATAAACATTCCATTTATGACCTGAAGCTCTTTTTCTTCAAAATAGTATTTTAAATAATATGTAAGATAAATTTTGAGAGGATATGTTTTTTCAGCAAGCAGTTTATTGTAGTTTGATTGTTGATGAGACTACATCTTTTGCAAAACTTAAAGGGAGTTGGTCCTGAAAGTGTCTTAGCAGAGCAAATTGATTGAAGAAAATGCTTTTGATACTCATTATTGCAGAAGTGGATCTCTCTGTGCAGTGATTCAGAAAGACTGAGCCAGCGGTGGTGTTTGGAGAGCACGTCCTTTGTCTAAATGAAAAACCCATACTGAGAAAGGAATTTTATTCGGATGTTTGGGGCAGAGAACCTAAATACCTTATTTTGTTGTCTTTATTCTTAGATCTTTATCTGAGTATTCCCTTATTTGCCCTTCTTTGATATGCATGAATGATGACCTGTGCCTTATATTGCAGAAGGACTTCCCACAGGTGGAAGAAAGGGGTAGGAAAAAAACCCTCTCACCAGATTCTTTTGCTTGTTGTGACCTGTCTTGGTTTTATGGAGCTTGTGTAAATGCAAATTTAGTAGCTATTGTTTCTTGAATTATACTTGGTAGTTAGTCACTACTGAGATTCATAGAGGTGACATTTTGATAAAATCAGTGTGTGGATGTCTTCATACTCTTCCTTATGAAGAAACATTTTTTTTTTTAAAGTATGTTTAAAGGACTTAAGATAACCATTGTGTAATAAATTCATGTGTAGTTAGCTTGCCTTCTTAGCGTAATTCACACTCACAGCCTTAATTTAATTTGTTCCTGTAGTTAAAACAACTGGGTTGCTGTCTGGTTACACCTGTAGAGCTCTGGTACTGTAAGTCTCCTATACTGAAATTAAGATAAGAGTTTGTAGTGTTTATCAAGAGGATCTCTGGTGTCCTGATAGAATGTTGCATTTCCACTGCTGAAAATCCGCAGGAGCTGGGATTTGCCCTGTAACATACTCTGACATCTTCCATGCAAGAAACTCCCTCTTTGCAGTGGAATTCTGGATTTTTGTCTGTCAGCAGTTTCCAGAGTGCTGCTTGGGGAAAATAGACACCTGAAGATGGCTAACGTACAGTTAGCCACAAATACTGGAGATTGATGATTTGGAGGCAAAAATCTTCGCTAGCGTATGCAATGTAATTGGAACCCTGCCTTGTAATTTCGTATATTGATTGCTTGCATATGTTGGCTAAGCCTGCAGTGTACCTTTACTCATCTGACTTTCATAACCCCTTGTCCACGGTGAAGCTGTGCAGATATGCCATCCCTCAAGGGATGGTGAAGTGTAATGGGACAAGGGTTGTCATACAAGCTAATTGACCTGTGCTTTCCTCTTCTGCAATTGCACTGTTGATCTACAGGATAGAGTAAAATCATTCTTAACTTCCTGAGCCAGGACTTGCCTTAATGATGTAGCATGTACTTTAAAGCCTTTTAGCCAGGGAGCATACAGGTGTTTTAGGAACCGCTGATGTTATTTTGCTTGCCCAAAACATCCTCTGGGAGCAAAATCAAGTAAATGCTGCTCATGGCATCAGCCTTCTGAGGTTGTCCAATCAGTACTCTTTTCCTCCAGAATATTATTCTAGGTGGTATCTGCAAAGAAATCGGTGGGGGAAATGAGCTAAATTTAGTTATAAACTTGCCATGTGCTAAAATACAAGTGATGATCTGAGGGAAGTGTTCTGTTAATCTGGTATTTGGGGATTAATTATTCTTTTGAGTTCTGAATATTCTGTCTGTTTGCTAGGTATACAGTGAGCTGAGCAAAGTGGGGCCAATCTGTTCACATCAAATATTTGTGGTCTTCCTGTACTTTTATTTTGCATGTATGTAGGTGTTGACTGATAGTAAAGAAAACACTGGGCAAACAGTTAAGTCAAAAAAGCTTATTTCTAGGATTTTAATATGCATTGAAGAAGAAACCTGTGGCATGGAGTAGCATAATGATGTTTATGCAGGCACAGTTTCAATTACAATTTCAGATGAATGCTTATTGATGATACAAAGAGCTGCCTCTGTTGAAGTGCAAGAGCTGCTGTTGCTGAAGGACATGAGATGTGCTGCTGTTTCCACAGTGTAAAACAATCTGCTTCCTTGCCAGAAACCAGTTTTCACGTTTCCCTTTTTTTTTCTTTCCTGGAGCTTTGTGCATGAGGAAACTGGGGGAATTATTCTCAGCTGATGCTGTCTCCAGCTTACCTCTGCGTGTCCTGGTGAATCCTGCCATCCTGCTGTCACCTGTATCGTTATGAAGATGTATGAGACCCCAGCCTCCATGTAATACAGCTCTGGGCAGTGGTGGATTTTCGCTCGAGTTGCTTTGCACTCCAACGCCAACATGTCAGATGCAGTTTACATTGTTTGAATGAACATCAGCCCTCTAGCAGGAACTTTTAAAAACATTACTCAATAAAATTCAGGCAGAGTTGAGATACTGAAGATAATCCTCCATTTGTTTGTAGAACAGGTGTGTGTTATATAAAACAGGATGACACTGAGTATGTTTTTTTGAGGCTTATGGGTGGGAGAGGAAGAAATTAGCATTGTGGAGCATGTGCCAGATTTCATTGTCTTGGGCTAGATTTGAGCTGAAATTTGTGAGCACTTTGTGGAGAGTGATCAGCTCTGGTCTCTAAGACTGCTCTGTCAGTTTTACAGCTCAAATGCTGATTCCTTGTCCTCACACACCTTTTGACTTCAGTAAGCTTTGAAGGAACACAGTTTGTAGAAGTGTAATTTCTCTTCAGTTCTCCTTGAGCTGACCCAGCCTCTTAGTTAATTCACTGCATGCTGTTACATTAAGCCTTGTAAAACTCAGTATGCTGAACTCTGAACCTGCATTTGCTATCATCCCTGAAAGTCAAATCACTAATTTGAAGATCTGTGGGTCCTTGTCCAGAATGAAATAGCATGCTTGTGTGACATGCCTTGCAGGCTGGAGAGAGAAGCACAGCTGGGCAACATCAAGCCACTTGGGATGGCTTACATCACACCTCAGGAGAGGGCGGCTCTGCCATAGCCTTTCTGTGTTGGGAAAGCATGTGGCAGAAGCAAGAGTAGCCTCTGAAAGTGAGCTCTGTCCTGTTCAATAATGGGAAGATAACAAAACATAGGAATCTCTACTATACATCATCCTTCTCCTGCAGAGTCAGCTCTTCCCTCACATCCATTGGCTGTGCTGGGTCCTGTTTCTCTGCCCAGTGTCATGACCCAATCATCTGTAAGGCATTTCCTCTGTGTTCACAGGGAGTGACACTGTGTTTTCTCTAATGATGAGTACTTGGTGGGAATCTTGGCCAACGCTTTTAATACTGTTTGGCTTTGGCTGGGAGCAAGGTAAGAAGAGGAGGGGAGGGTTAAGGCTGTGTGTGGGCAGTTTGGAGATGAGCAAGGCTCATTCAGGAAATTCATTAGGGACACAATTATGCAGAGACACTAGGAAATGAAAAACTTGCTAGTGCTAGGGAGGGAGAGCTGACGCCCCCCCTCCCCCCCCCCCCCCCCCCCCGGCTCTTAAAGACTGCAGTTTTCAAACACTTTATTTTTCTATGTAAGAACAGACCCAGAGAGAGGTGGTTTCTTGCATTAGTCTGTATGGGCAGAGATGTGAATAGTGGAGCCTACTTGTGAAGAGTGGAACGCAGAGGGGTTTGAGGTTAATGGATGGTATGGATTTATGGATAGCTTTGGTTACACTGCTCGGTTTCCAAGTTCAGACCTCTTACAGTTACAGGTACTCTCTTCCATTTAGCTTGAAACACGTGTACTCTGTGGCCAAACAGTAGGACAGCCAGTGACAATGCATCATCAGCTCATACACCATCAGTTAAAAAAAGATTGTGCTTACATCATTAGATGTGAGATCATTGCAGAATAAAATTGATAGAGGAAATTAATTATGCAGCTCTTCTATTAATCCAAATATCTCTGGCTGTGATGAGTCTGGTAGCACACTTACACAGTTTTTAACATTTGATGCCTTGCCTAACTGAAGAAGAAAGTCTTTTGGAGTGTTTTTAAACTCTGTTGCCTTGACTGCTGAGTTCTGATAGCATGCTGGGCTGTCCATGAAGCTGCGTTTTGGGAGGCTTGGGGTTGTTTTGTTGCTGTTAGTAATTTTCAGTGTTGCTACGTGCCTGCCTCTTACTGAGTGGTTGTGTGATTTTTGGAGGCCTTTGATTTGAACTTAATGCAGAAAAGTGAAGAAATATTGGAATATTTACCAGGAAAATTATTCATGTTTTTGATGTAAAGCTATTTCCATATGAGCTTAGAATAGTAGTCAGAAGCACTGGAGCATGTAGAAAAGTTTGTTTTTTTTTTTTTTTTTTGTGGTGACTGGAAGAGCCTGAGCCTCAGCATCTTCAGGTTGTGCAGCTTCGACATCTTCAAGATGTCTGACAAATGTGGTGGAGGTAGTACAGTGAGATAGAAGGTTGCTACAGAGTCTGTGTCTTGATATGTTTAAGTTCAGTTCCTTTATGTCTAGCCATTTTACTTTTCTCTGTGTAATCGAGTGCTGTAGAGGTGTAGAAACCCATCAGGTGCCCTGTGGTGGAAACTGCATTTGTCTTCTGTGGTATGAAAGCGACTTAAGCACAGTTTAGAATTCTTCACAGCAAACTAGATCACAGGAGCTGTTAAAGCGCTTGAAGGAATGACACCTTCAGCAAGTGCCTGTAACGTGTACACCCTCTGCATGCAGGTGGAGGAGGAGAAATTCCCCAATGTTACAACTGGCTTCTTTCTGCTATATTTGAAGAGAATGTAGGCATAGCATAGTGTGAAAAATAATGTACTTGTTTATTGGGTTTGGAATTTCCAGTCTTCTCTGAGAGACAGGCACACATTTAAATGTGTTTGTAAAAGTCAGAAATGCAAACCCACCTTTTCTTCAGGTGCAGAACATCACAGATTTATTTCATTGTTTACTACTGTTTTGATAGATGCTGCGAATGCTTTAGATGTGGAGGTGAACCAGAACCTCAAGGTGAACCTCTTGTTCTGGGACTCAGGGGTGTCCAGAGTCAGACCTAATTCATTTAGAGGCATTGATCTTTTTAAAGCAGTAACATCTGAAATCTGTAATTTACATACGCACGCAGCTTCATGCTGTTCTGAGACCCCAGACAAGGCTGTCCCCTGTTTCCCGGTGTTTTAAAGCCTCTGGCAATAGCCATTAGGAGAAATGCATCACTAAAAGGCATAACTGTGGGGAATGGATTATACAAACCACCTTACTATGCCAATACTCTGGAGAACTATGGATGGATACAGAAAACACGAACTTAAGCTGGTGTTAGCACATGTGTCTGAATGCTGTGCTAACAGAATGAGCTGTTTAAGGAGGAAAGCTGCTGCTGTTTATTTCAGGTGAATGCAAAAAGGAAGTGCCTTAAGATAGCTGTGATGGAGTGATGGTTTTGAGCATACTGACATTGCTGCTGCTGCTGCTCTGTTTTGAGAGACAATGTCCCCTGTGTCACGCTGGGGGAGGCAGATGAGCTGTGCATGGGGCTGCAAAGTCACCAATAATTGTTAGTTCTGAAAAAAAATCCCAATAGATAAAATGAGTGGTGTGGAGGGTCACAGCATATGCCCACTGTTGTGTGCAGGAATTCCAGTGGGAGCCAGGGTGGCTGCAGGGGAGACACCTCCCTGGGTGCTGGAGTAGGCAGTGTCCTTCCGTCTTTGCTTTGCTGCTCAGAAATGCTTAAAGATAGCAGCACTGCAGCTATACACCCATCCTGGTATGTGCTGAGGAGCTGAGAGAGAGTACTTTGTTCCCTCCAGATACAGAGGCCAGAAGAGTAAGGACTTTCATCCTGTAAAATTGCAATTTCCCAGTCTTCCGCCCGCTAAGAGTGAAAAGCTCTTAAATCTTTATATCTGCAAGGAGATGGAAGCAAGGAAATCCACTTTCTTCCCCCAGTGATATTGGACTGGGAGAAGACCCTTCCATCAGATACTATCATACCCATTCAAAAGGAGTATATAAAACACAGTTTGAAATAGAAACTCAAAACTTGAGATCAGCCCCAGTGCAAAAGGTTCCTGGCTTTATACTCAGGTTTTGGAACAGCTTCACCTATGCTCAGAAATACATTGTTGGATTTTGTTTGCTTGGGTTTTGGGGTTTGTTTGTTTGTTCTTTTTTTTTAATTGCATGGAGCATGCTGTGCTGTGTGCTTTGACAAGACCTGCCTTTCTTGGTCACCACCAGCTCTGTCTCATTCGGTTAAAAGGGAAAAAATATTGTGGGAGACACCCATAAAGACATGCTGGGAGCTGTGCAAGGCCGGGGAGCTTATGCTTGGTTGCTTACTGTTGCAGTTCTGGATCTCGGGCAGCACCTATTCCTGTTATGGGAGTTGTGAGGAAGGGATGCATTTGGCCACTGCCCTTCGCTCCAGCAGTGTGAGGTCATAATAATGAACACAGGGCAAAGGCGCTCGCAGTGAAAGTGACCTTGTGAACCTTAATTGCAGGCTCATTTGCATCAGTTCTGATGCTCCCTGAAGGCTTATGGCCCAGTGGCAGTTAGTAGAGAGGCATACTCTAGGAGGGTTTTAACCTTTGTTTCCATAATTTGGGTATTAGAATCTTGTATAACAAAATATTCTCGATTTTCCTGCAGTTCTGAGACTTTCCTCATCCTTTTCCTCTTGGATCGTACTTGCTGCTCTCTCTCGTCAATAGCAAATGTTATCCTGTCTCAGCATGCTCATTAGCAAAAATGTTGATGGAGTTAAGAGAAAAAATATTCTGATGTTCTAGACTAAGTCAAGTAAATTGAGGCTTCATTCTCGGCACCAGCCCACAGCATACTGTTAGATCTCTGAGTTTCTTAATTTGCATGTTATGTATGTGGCTTTTTTCCCCTTATTATGATCATTTTATGAAAAGAAATACTGCGTTATTGAAAGACAAAGTAAATTCAGTAAGCTCGCTGTTAAAGTGATCATCACAAAATGTATGAGTTTAATGCACTAATGAGCACCCAGACCTTGGATGGTGCAGAAATAAATTGCTTACTCCTTTTACTAATTTTTTAGCTTTTATTGCAGAAGTAAATTGCAGCCTGCCTGACTTCCTTCTTACACACTGCTTTCCTTAAATAAAACTCAAAGCGAGATGCAATTCCTTTTCCTATTTTGGTGGAGGCTTGGGCAGCCTTTTTAAGATAGATTTACCAGCATCTATTTTCGGGGCAGATGTTCGCTGGACCCTTAGCAGAAGTGGAGACCTTGACAGATAGCAGAGCTGCTTGGAAGAGGTGGTGCTTGCAAGCAGCCACTCTTCCTCTGCCAGCATTTGTAGCTGATCAATTCATTACTCTGCTGAGTGCTTAAAGAGAATGCCCTTGTGGCTGTTAAACAGGGTTCCAAAACAAAGACATATTTTGGTCATTAAATAATTGAAAATATGTTATTATTATGTAGTGTTTCATTTGTATTGTCATTGGGCTTTAACCCCATATTTAACGCTCAGCTCTCCTGTAGTTAGATTGAAGATGTTGCTTGAAAAGCAAACAGTTTTAATGACTGACCAACTTATTTTTTTTAGTCATCTTTTTCCTTTTTTTAAAAAGAATCAATTATGAATTCTTGGTCTAAATATGTTCTGTGCTCCCTCTGCTGGCTCAGTGGCAAGGATTAACACTTTGCCTGCCCTCCCCATGGGGAGCAGTGATGGATGTGTGCCCAGCAAGTACAAACTCAAGAGCAGGAGCTTCATTAAAATTACAGTAGGCGAGACCTCGATGCATCAGAAAGGAAAAGGTGGTTTGGGCCAGGAAACTTATTTTATATTCAGTGGTCACGGAAGGTTTTACTAACAGAGACAGAGCTATAATTTGAAAAGAGTGTGTTAGAAAAAAAGGGGCATCTTTTAAAGGCAGTTAGTTTTTTCAAAAAAGGGTAAGAAGTGGGTGATATTGACAGGAAAATAACATTATTTTAGTAGTAAGCTTGGGGAAGCTGAAGCTTGTACCAGGTTAGAATCAGCTCTTTACATACAATTAAAAGAGCAGAGGGAATTAAATGCATTTTAGGTATAATTTGATGCCTACAGTTTTTCTTTTTTTCCCCCCTTAGAAACCAATGAATATGTGTTAAATTTATCTTGGCATATGAAAAAGATGTAATGACTTGTGCTAACAAGATAAAGGAGAAGGCACACTTAATTTTCTAGGTAATGCACAAAATAAAAATTATTCTCATGCCTTCAGATGATTATGCACAATCTTGTTAAATGCTGTGCAATACAAGCAAAGAACAGATGAGTTACCCAGATAGGGCACATTTCTGTGACTGTAGAATACCCATCGAGGGGCACAAGGCACAGGACTCGTTTTCCACTGGTGCTCAGATTTTTAAACCATTGCTAGCAAGGCAGTGCATTGAGAAGCCAAACAATGTCAAGAACATAAAATGGCAATGAAATGTCTGTGTGATATTTCATGGTTACACAGCAGTGCTTTGATTAAGGATGTGCTTTTTCTCTGAGTTTAAATTCTGAGTTGCTCTCTGTGCATTTAGTCACTGATTGCTGTGTAAGGTACAATCCGTTGGTGGTGCTTACAGCTCTGCTCCTGCTTTCTTTCTAGGGACCCTCCCAGTTATATGACGTTTTCTGCTGGTGTTTTACAGGCAAGTTACACTCTTTGAGATTCTGGGGAGCATTTGGTGTCTTTGTAGGCTACTGTAACAAGTAATGGGTTTAGCTGCAGTAGCGAGCAGTGCTGCGTATATTGACTGGTGCGGCACTGTAATGAGGCGTGGAGAGGAGCTTTGTGCTCATCTCACTCTGTTCAAGTTGTCAGTCACTGCTACATCATGGGCGAAACGGTTTATTGGGTATGACTGCCAAGTTTTACACAGGTGCCAGATTAATTCTGATCTATTGTACTTGTAGCAGTGACTCTGGACAGTTTGCGAGGTCTCTGCTGGAAGGCTGTCAGTGGAAGTGTGTAAGCAGTGAGCTGGCCATCGGTGGTGCTGTAAACAATTTCCTTTAATACTTTCAAAACATCTCAAACAGGAAGTAGATTAAACAGGGAAGGGTTCATACTGTAAACTGGACTTCACTCCAGTTTCAGATTGCCTTTCAGATGGGTAATGGCTGTTCAGAATGGTGTTTTTCTGCTGTTCCTGTGCCCTTGGTGACAAGTCTGCTCTGCTCTGGATGAGATTGCTATTTGGATCTCCTGCTGCTGCTTTTTCTGGGGTCTTTGTCTAAAAAAAAAAATCTTTACAGTTGGGCATTGAGATGCAGGTGCTTCTTCTGTGGGAGGCTTGTAGTTTTCCATTTTCCACCTTTCTTGCATATTCCCATTATGTACAAATGCATCCTTCAAAGGTCCCACCTGACATTCATCCTTTCCTTCTCTTCCAACACAGTCTGCTCTTGTTAATTAGAGTGGTGTCCTCCAGGGTTCAGTACTGGGTCAGGTCTTGTTCATCGTCATCTTCAATGACCTGGATGAAAGGATAGAGTGTATCCTAAGCAGGTTTGCCAACAAATTGAAGCTGGGAGGATTGACTGATGTGCCAGAAGTCTATGCTGCCATTCAGTGAGATCTGGACAGACTGGAGAGTTGGGCAGAGAAATCTAAGGAAATTCAGCAAGGATAAATGTGGAGTCCTACATCTGAGCAAGAATCATCCAACATAGCAGTACAAGTTGCGGGCTGAACTGCTGGAAGGCACCTCCGTGGAGAAGGACTGTGGAGTCCTGGTGGACAGTAAGTTGATAATGAGAGAGCAACGTGCTCTTGTGGCCAAGACAGCAAATGGTATCCTGAGGTGCATTAAGAAGAGTGTGACCAGGAGGTCAAGGGTATATCTTCTGTCCCTCTGCTGTGTCCTAGTGAGGCTTCATCTGGAGTATTGTGTCCGATTCTGGGCTCCCCAGTTGGAGAGAGAGGCAACTACTGGAGAGGGTCTGATTAAGGGCATGGAACATCTCTCATATGAGGAAGGAGAGAGACTTGGGACAGTTTAGCCTGGAGAAGGACGGACTGAAAGAGGATTTGATCAATGCTTTCAAATACTTTAAGGGTGGGTGTCAAGAACATGGGGCCAGTCTCTTTTTGCTGGTGCCCAGTGATAGGACAATGGGCAACAGGCACAAACTGGAACACAGGAAGTTCTGCCCCTGCACAAGGAAAAACTTTGTTGCTGCGTGGGTGACAGTATTGAACAGGCTGCCCAAAGAGGTTATATGGTTGTCTACTCTAGAGACTATCAAAACCGACCCGGGTGCATTCCTCTGACCTGCTCTACATGATCCTGGTCTGGCAGGAGGGTTGGACTTGACAACCTTCAAGCCTTGTGATTGATGTGTAATAAGGCTGAGATGCTGTGCACACTGGACAGTGGTGTGAATCTTCCCTAAACTTGTGCTGGTTTGCAAAGTGTAGCTCTGCAGCAGCGTGGTGGCTACTGTACTGATATCAGGGCACCATGTGTTTGTATTGGAAAGTGCTGTAAGATGAACCCGAGTTAAAATGGGTGCTAGGCTTTCAGGGCAAATATGAGTGAGTTAGTTTGAAGTAGAAAAGTTTGGGTTGAAATACGAGGGAGTTAGCTTTGATGATGCCCTTTACTTGCAATTCCTGGAAAAGTGTGCTCAAAGCAGCATGGGATCCCATGGTCATGACATCTGTCTCTAGTGCTCAGCTTGCTTGTTCATGAAGCAGTGTAGCAAAGTCCAACTCCTGACATTGTTGCCTTACTTTACATGCTCAGACTTTATGTCCCCTGCCTTACTAAAAGTGAAGATAAGTCTTTGTGCCTGCTGTCTCTAGACTTCCTTAGTGAGAGCTTCTGGTTTCTCTTAGGAACCCTGTCTTGCTTTCTCTAACTGGTGCTTCACAGTCACGTTTAGTGACTAGTTCAGACCTCTGGATTTCAAGGCATTCACAGGGTTTCTTTTGCTGTTGTCTCACTTGACATCCGTGCACAATTGTGTTCCTTAATTATTCAGCTTGTGGTATGCTTCTAGAATACAGACATTTTTTTCTCTGCCCAAGTAATTTGGAGGGGGAGGAAATAACCACGATCCTCATTTTCCAGTGAGTATTAACCATGTCCAAAAGCTGTTCTTTAAAAGCAGATTTGAAAAATGCATCCACTAACAGAGGGTGATATTTAAAGCAATCTCTACTGACCATACAAATCACGTTAGTTATTTTACTAGCTTGCTTCTTGCCTACTTTGCCATGATTTTATAGCAAGGCATGAATCTTGCTTTTTTTTTTTCAGTAACAGCCTTCCAAGAATTAAGCTATTACTGGAAACTTGATCCAGCTTTGCTTTCTTATTTTGTAATCATATTCCAGTCCACAGTGGAAGCTTGTTTTATCTCATACCTTTCTGCTCTCTCTGACAGAGTAGCATTGTGATAAATTCATTAATCTCCTCATGGTATTTCACTGAAATTACTGACTACTTTTTCTCTTCCCTGTTTTGTTAAAAGTCACAAAATCCCTGGTACTTTGAAAAAGCATTTTACAGAAACTGTGCTCATTTTATTTGCAGTTTTAACTTCTGTGCAGAGCTCTAATGTGGCAGCAAGTAGTCGTATTGGATGGGCTACTAGGAAAAATATGGTGGGAGCAATCTGGGGAGGAGGGTGACCTTAGTGGGTTCTTTTTGCCTTTGTCATCTGCGTTTGATGGTCTTTTTTCCTTCTAGCACTGCCAAGGAAATTCAAGTAAAGTCACACGTACCACACCACCTTCTCCCCATCCCCCATTTTTTATTACTGTAGACTTATGGTTTGCTCTTAGGCAAAAGTGAAGATGTAGAGTGCTGATTGTGCAATTCTCATCTTGGGGACAACGCAACTAGTAATCTCTGGATTATTTGTAGGTGCTTTTTTTTCCTCCCCCAAGTATGGATTGGGCAATATTAATATCTGTGAGGTTTTTTTTTCTTTTCTTTTTTTCCTAGTCTAACCCCCCTGTAAAACCAGGTTGACCTAGATCAGGATATACAGGAGTGCATCCAGGTGGGTTTTTTAATATTTCCAGCGGAGAGTCCACAACCTCTCTGGGCAGCCTGTTCTAGTGCCCTGACACCCTGAAAGTAAAGAAGTTTTTCCTTATGTCCAGATGGAGTTTCCTGTGTTCTGATTTGTACCCGTTGCCCCTTGTCCTGTTGCTGGACATCGCTGAAAAGAGTCTGGCCCCATCCTCTCGACACTATTGCTAAGCATAGATAAGATCTGCCTCAGTCTCATCTGCCTCAGGCTAAACAGCACCAGGTCTCTCTCAGCTTTTCCTCATCAGAGATGGTCCAATCCCCTAATGATCTTCACAGCCTCCATTCGTCTCTCTCCACGAGTTCCCTGTGTCTCTTGAATAGGACGTAGTACTTCAGATGCGGCCTCATGTCTTGGTGCAGGTGATTCGAGTTAAAAGTAGACTTGTTGCAACAGTGGCTCTCTTGTACTCAGTTTTAGAACAATAAACCCTCTACCACTGTCATATTCAATGTCTGTATCTAACATGACATGAAAATTATGAATATGATAATTCCTTCTCTTTTTTCCCTTTGTAAAAAAAAAAAAAAACCAGCTAAAAGCTTAATACGGCTGCAGGATGCAGAGCAACTCTTTCAAGACTGTGTTAAGAGGCTCGGGGCAGACTTGTGCTACCAATAAAAAAAGTTGTGGATTGTTTTTTGCTGTTGCTTTGGTTTTTTTTTTTTTTTTTAGAAGCCAGTATTGTCAAACAAAAATTATTACTAAAAGTAAAAAAGAACACCTCTCAGAGCAAGGCTTCATAAACCAGGGAAACTAGAAAAGTGCATGGATTCTGGGAGGCTGAATGTAAGAATGAAATAGGAAAGCCTGCTTCCAGGAGTGAAGATTAGCTTATTAACGACTGTCAGTAAAAGCCACTAATAAAACCTTTTCCAGATAGATAGGCTTCCAGTTGCAACAGGAGCATTTGGGAAAGACAGGAATGCTAATGTAGAAACTAAACTATGCCTTTGCAAGTGAGAGGATTGTAGGGTGAATTGTACACGTGAAGCCTTTTTCTTCCACAAGACTTTTCTGAGGAACTGTCTCAAATTGAAGTGTCAGTGGAATAGGATTTGTAATTAATTGGTGAAAGGAACTGAAACAAATCATCAGGACCAGATGGTATTAAATCAAGATTTCTAAAAGCATTTGAATGTGAACTTGATGAGCTGCTGACTCTGGTGTGTAGCCTATTACTTAAGTTAGCCTTGATGCTGAAGAATAGACGATTACAAATGTGAGGCCAGGATTTTTTTCTTTTATTTTCTTCAGAGCTTGTGAGTGTTGCAAGGAGCTGCACAGTCAGTAAATATACAGGGCATATTGATAGAAACTGTAATAAAGAATAGACTTAATGAAAACGTAGAGAAGAGTCAATATTAGCTCTTGGAGAGGAAAGTTGTTTGAAGGAGCCTGTATGTGGCTGTAGGCAAGTCTGCTGGCATGGCAGGCGTAGCTTTCCAGGGAGGTTACAACGAGGTCCCTCACTGAAACCTCTTAATGTTTCACAACTCACAGCTAGAGCCTTTGCTTGGCCAGTCACTGCTGAGTGATAAGCTCTGTGCAGTTAAGAGCAATATGGAAAAGGGAGTAAGGAAACCAATTCTTTATGGTTTCTTGCAATTTCATGACAAAGGGGTTGAATGTGCCAACAGTACTTGAAAAAACTCATTGCAGAGCGACCAGATGTTCAAACAGAAGTAAAGGAGGATTATTAGTGCCTATGAAATCTGAAGTTTTACATATGACCTACAGTGTGGAAAATGGACAGTTTCTAAAGACCTGCACAGAGGGTTTGATACTACCACTGTTTTTAAAGTTCACTTGCTGTAGGCCACTGTGAGCGCAGGAGCCTTAACTGGGCTTTTGGATCTGGTATGGCCAGCAGATGCTTTTGGCTGGTTTACACTGGTAATAACTCTGTTAATGCAGCAGAGTTTTGGAAAGGCACAGTGGGCTGTACTTCTGTGTCATGCAGATACATAAATATCTATTTTCTTCTTCAGGGTGAAAAGGAGAACATACGGGTTCCCCTCTGGGTATTGTAGTCTAACTTCAGGTTCTACAGCGTTTGAGGTTATTTGAATAAAAATATTTAAAGGAAAGAATAGAAGCCTTTCAGAACATGTGAATCTTGTGCATTATGACAAGATAATGAACGTTCAGCTTGTTCAAATTACTCTTTGTTTCTGCCACTTTCATCATGTTGAAACTAAAAATGTTCAGAGGCTGCAGAGAGGAGAAGAAACAAAGATATTATGCTTGAGATCAAGAATCCAGATTCCCAAGGTTACCGATTTTCTTGATGTGAGGAAGGGAGAGTGGGTTTGAGCCGCTTGTCCAAAACGTGTTCTGATGTTCTGACAATAGCTGTCTATTGAATGCTGTGTTTTAGACATCTGACATGCCAACTTTTCTCCCTTGTTTCACATTATGGTTGAAATTTTGCTTTTGATAATCACTGTATTAGCCACATAGCAGTTCCTTCAGATGTGTGTTCTCTTCACATTGCATAGCAGGGATGTTACGCTTATTGGTACTCCTTTGCTGGTAATGTGGAAGAGGGACAGTAAACGCTGAAGTGTTTATTACCATTCAGCACCACTTCCAGCTGAGATTTGTGGTGGAATTTACCAGCTCCTGCAGGACCATTCTCAGTATTTCTGGTGGTGTATATTTGCTTTTGTTGCAAGAAAAACTCCAGGAAAGCAGTGGCTTGTTTACAAAATGAAAAGTGTTTCATCGTGGTGTCTGCAGCTTATAGAAGTCTGCAGGGACTGAATGTATGCAAGTCTGTGTACAAAGCAAACTTACCTCGAAGGGTCTGTATCAGCCCAGGTTGTAGATCCCTCTCTCTTTCTCTTTTTTTATCTTGATTTTCTGCTTCCTGACTCCACTGTATCTGTTCTTTATAGGATTGGATCAGCCTGGGACGGCTGTTGGATTAAAAAATGTTGAGAGGAATGTGGTGTCCAGTAAATAGCAGTTAGATCTCCCCCAGTTTATATGCAGTGTAAGGACTTTACCAATTTTGTACTAGAAATTTATCATTTTTGGACAGAGAGTAGTTCTGTGCTCATCTTAGATTGAGGTACAAAAGCCTTAATCACACAGTTTAAAGGACTTGCTTTTTCTTTTCATCAGTGGAACTTCAAGGAGGGTTATTTCTGAAAAGGAAGAGGACATGCACTGTTTATAGTTAGGAAAAGAGTGGAAATAAATTTTATATAAAATGTGTCTATGTGTAGTGTGTGTTGACATACTTTAGAAGCAACAAAGTGATGTTTACATAATAATCACTTAATTTATGGAATTTGCTGCAAGAAAGATTTCTTCTTTCCCCCTCTGCCTCATAATGCTCCAACCCAATAAAAAGTGCAATGGTACAGTATTGCCAACAGTAACAGATATGCAGACGTGATCATTTGAAGCACCTCTCATTTATTTAGCATATAGGATTGCTTGTTTTGAGAGGTCAGGAACCTGTTCTTCAGACTGTAGCTGAGTCTCATACTTCACTGCTCATTTACATGCCTTTTCCTTGATTAAGTCTGGGGTACACTAGTGGGTTGCTGAAGGCAGCTTACCAGCTGTGGCTTTGGCTGTTGTAGCAGGTATTGTATGCATGCAGGAGGTCATCTTCTATCCCCTGTTGAAGTGTGACTGTACAAACTAGATTTTTTTTGTCCTCTCTTAAATCTGTTTTAATTCCTGTTAGGAGCTGCAGAGACTTGTAGGGCCTAAATGACTCTTATTTTACCAGAGGGGTGCTATTAGTGTTGTCTTACTGTCAGAAGCAAAAAAAAAATAATATCAAAAGCAATGAATTCTCAGCAGTCCATGTGGCCTAAATATGCCTTCTGGGCTACCCTGTTGATTCCCAGCTGTTGGTGTGTGAGTTTTCATGTGCAATGGAGATATTTGCTTGCATTATCTAGAAGCTGATAAAGGAGTCTGAGTAAGGCAGTGTGACTGCAGTGGTGGGTTCTCAAAGCAGTTACCTCTTGGAGCACTTGCCTCTGGCATTAAGTTGATGTAAGAGAAGTCTCTCCATTGGTCTTAAAAATTTGTTTCCAAATTAAACCCAGAGAATAATTTAGCCATGAAGTAAAAGGTGTCATTTTGTGTGCCCTTGTCTTCAAGTTATTAAAGTGCCTGTAGTGAAGATTAAATAAACCTTAGTGAAATCTACTTGAGGAGCCAGGTCTTAACTGAAGAAAAACATTTTGAGAGAGTTTACAAGTGAATTGAGAAGTAGTTCTGACTTTTCAGGTCTTCAGAAGGGACTGGGTGAAACCAAAGGGCATTTTTATAGTCTGTAAAGTGAAAACAAACAGTAAGAGGGGATTTGATCACCCTGCTCTAACTTTTCTTTTTATGATCCTTCTTTTAAAATGAAACTGGTGATCTTTTATGAAGAGAAAAGAACACAGAGAACTGTATACTCACTTGCCTACTGCCTGACTTTCTTGCTAGTTGCTCTTTCTGGTTTACCAATACTGTTTTTCTTTCACTCTGGTATGTGCTGAAGAATTTGCTTTAGAAGAGAAAAGCCGATGTTACTTTAGTTTTCCCCTGTGGTTTTTCCTCTGGTATGAATATGAGTCACATCTAGTCCACTGCTATCACAGGGAATTGCATCAGAGTCCTCCTTGCAGTCTGATCAAGTAGACTTAAAAGAACAAACCTTTTTTTCCCTTCCTGTGGGTGTTGCTTGCTGAATGGGCAAAGCATCCATGTTAAAAAAAAAAAAAAAAATCCCTCTTCTCTGGTGAGACCTCACCTGGAGTACCATGTCTTTTGGGGCCCACAACACAAGAGAGACATGGACCTCCTGGAACAGATGGCCACAAAGATGGCCACGTCAGAGGATGGCCACAAAGATGATCAGAAGGCTGGAACACTTCTATGAAGACAGGCCGAAAGAACTGGGGCTGTTCAGTCTGGAGAGAAGGCTCCAGGGAGATCTCCCAGCTGTATTTCACTGTCTGAATGGGACCTACAAGAAAGCTGGAGAAGGACTGTTGAAGAGAGCTTGTAGCAATAGAATGAGGAGCAATGGTTTTAAACATGAGCAAGGTAGATTTAGGTTAGATGTAGGAGGGAAGCTGTTTACGTTGAGAGTGGTAAAGTATTGCAAGAGGTTGCCCAAGGATGTGGTTGAGTCCCCACCTCTGGAAACTTTCAGGATCAGACTTGATATAGCCCTGGGTAGCTTGATCTAATTGGAGCTGTCCCTGCTCACTGCAGTGGGGTTGGACAAGATGACTTCTGGGGTCCCTTCCAACTCAGTGCAGTCTCTGAATTGTTTATCTGCAGGGTCTTGTTCAGAGGGAATATTTTGTAAATGACCAGGGATGTCCAGGAGGCTGGATAGAGCCTCACGTGCTGCAAGCAGTAAAAACGCTTCTCTGGGGCTTTTCTCAGAGCTATGTCACTTATATGTCTTACATTTAATGTACCTTCCCCCCCTCCCCCTTTCTCTTTATACCTGATTGTACCAGAATATCATCTTGTTTTCTCCTTGAGCGCACAATTTTGTATGCGGTACTAAGTATTTGGGTCAGTATTTGTTACCTGTCCTTAAACTTACCTTGTTCTCAGTGTATGACAGATGTAATCTTCTACACTGACATGCAGCAAACCTGATTAGTGTTTTCCTTTGTCTTAAGTCACTTGTATTTATTTATATATACACACACATGCACACACATATATAATTAGAATATATATATATATGTCTCAGGATAATCCCGTGGCGGGAAAAAAACCTGTTAGTAACCACTACAGTCTCATTTTTCTTGTTCATATTTGACCTTTTGACTTTAGCCCTTTCCTTATTTATCTTAGGATTCTTACATTGTTTTCTGTTTTCTCTCTCTAAATAGATTATTTCCCACATAATATCTCAGTGTTGTTTTCTGATAGCTGGATAGATGAGACCTACCACATTATGTTTAGGGAAATCTTGTGTTATATTTGCAAAACATACTGGGAAGATGTGGCATGAATTATTGCTTGTTAACCCAAGTTGTGTCTCATCCTGTTGGTTTTTTTTTCCCCCTCTTCTTCAGGTCTCTAATTATCTGTCTTTTGAAATGTTTTAAAACATTTCATTACTCCTGAGATCAGATCAGCCAACATCTAGATAACAAAATTAGTTTTTCACTTTTTTAAACATGCGCTTGCTCTTCTATAATCCTCTGGTACCAGTCTAGCTTGATGTATTTGCTATTGGACATGCAGTAATCATCCCTCATATGACTGTTTTTGAGAGGCCTCTTCTGGGTCCCTGAGCTGCAGTGCATTAAGAATTGTAGAGCTGGGCTTTCTCTTCAGTTGCAGCAGTTCCTGTGTTCGTCCCATCTGCCTTCAGCGTCCTGCTTTTGTTCTACCCTTCTCACTGCTATTGCTATCACTGAAGACTACAGGTGACCTACTCAAGTAGTTTTGGATAATTTATCCATGCATTCATCATGCCATTTTTCCTCCAGTTTGCTCACAGGCCTGTGAAACTTCTTTTCTCAATACCCTTAATGCAAAAGGAACTGAAACTCTGGTGATTATCACGTTCTTACACCGCTCATTCTTTACCCATCAGTCCTTTTCCCCATTTCTTTTGAGCTTCTTGCTTATTCTCCCCAGTCCTTATGGAGCAGCTCTATTTGCAGCGAGGTGTGGATTCCTTCTTTCAACAAGTTTTTTCTCTGGTGATTAGGATCTGCATTCCAGATAACTTTGCAGCTTTGTGCTAGAGAAATGCCAAGTTTTCCCTTAATAGAAAAGTAACCAGATAAATTTGCCTTTCAAGCATGCACATGTGCATACACGAGTACATGTACTAAATCTTGTGTGCTGCAGAGAGACTAAACAATTTCAGTCTAAATGGCTACAAATGAAAATTATTGTGGGATAGAGGACATGTACAGCCAACCTAATGTTAGTTAATGTATCCTGGCTGCTTCAAGTTACCTTTTTCACAGTTGTGCAAATGCTAAACTGGCAGAAAGACATTGAATTCTGAAGAATATGAACTGTAGGTTTAATTAGTTGGAAGCAATGAGCTTACATGACAGAGGAGCAGTTCTCAGGATGTTTCTTGGTAAGTTAATATACTGCAGATTGAATCTTTGAAGCATGGCTCTTCAGAAAGCCTCCAGTGAAAATGCATTCCTAATTGCCAACAGCACTGGTTAACAGGTTGTCTAAGCAATTTAATGGCCCAACTTCAGAATAGCTTTAATATATTCTTGTCACCCCATATGAATAAGTTGATACACTGAGTAACATAAAGCTACTTCATTATTCAAATATTGATAGTAGCACTTTTCCTGGATGTTATTTGTCTTTCTAATTTTATATCTTTTTATACTACTGTACATATTCATATTCATGGCCACTCAGTGGGAATCAAGGACCTCAAGATGTTCTACTTTTTCCTCCACCAGGGAAGCATATATTTGGTAATTTCTGCAGAGTGAGAGATAACAGGTTATTTTATTTTCATATAGAACGAAGACTCCATAATTTAGGATTATTTTGAAGCAATGCATACCTTGCTAGCAGGCTTTTGAGACAGTGGTGTAATTGGTAGCATTTGGCTGGATTCCACATTACTTGTATTTTGCTCAGGAACTCTGGTTCAGTGTACTACAAATTACGCTTTTTGGAGGATGAGCTTTCGGTGATAAAGAATGAACAGGGATGGCAATCAGTGCATAATCTTTAAAGCTGCAGGTCTGGATGGCTATTTAGTTGATTGTGGAGGATTTTTTTTTATCTCTCCACCTGTGATGTTGCAGTGTCAAGATTTGTTGTCACTGGTGGTGATATGGTTTTCATGTGGTGATGACCTCACTCATTCTAGAGTAAGAGATTGTATGGTGCAGCTTTCAGCTTGGATTTATGGGTTTTGGTTTCTTCCATCCCCTGTCGTGACAGATGGCAAATGCCATTACTGGCCCTTAAACAGAATCTGTTTTACACGGGAAGAGCAAATCAGTCACAGTGGAGTGTGACTTTCAGGAAGATGAATGTGGTCATGGAAAAACAAGTTGAACTTGCAGTTCAGTGCATTTATTGGGATCCAGTCACATGCTTTGTGTGTTACAAGTTTATATTGCTGAATGTCTTAGCACACCAAATACATGACAGAAAGTATTTATTGTTTTATTGAGGTGCCATCCAAAATGGAAGACTCTTTGTCCCAGAGTTCTCCTAATGTGAAAGACTGCCTAACTAGGCTTACAAAGTGGTTGTTGGTGATAAGAAGCAAGTGAGTATTGCAGAGGAGAAATGAGCGGGTTTGTAGAAACCTGTGGATTCTGAAGTTGCTTTGTTAGAATGAGACAAATAGCCTTTGGTAAAGGCAGCTAGAAACATTGGTGTTTGTAGTTCTTGTGGGAAATGCAATGTACATAAATGGTTAAAATGCCCCCTCCCTGAGCTAGATGTGCCTTACCTGTCTTTAAGACCTTTGTGCTTTTTAGCAATATGGGAATAGTTGAACACACCAAGAGGAATTCAGGCATCTGTAAGAGTTCTTGCTGCTTGACCACTTGCAACAATTGATGTTATTCCAGAAAATGGGAAGAATATAGGTAGTTTAATTCCTCTGCCAAAACCCTGATAATGTTCAAGATTATATTTCATAGTTAGGGTTCACATTTCAAGCACCATACAAGCACTGTAGCTACTTCCCAGTACTACTTAGACATTTACTCCTTGAAAGGGCTCCTGTGGTAACTAGTAGCATTTATCTTCATTTGCTGCCTGCCTACAGGGATTTTTTCAGTAGTTAGAGAACTAACTAACTGTACTTTTAGGTTGTTGCCTTCCTACTCTTTCCTTGGTCGCTCCTTGTATTTCTTTGTAGCATCTCGTTTACATTAACTCCATAACTTCTTTGAGACAGGAACTGTATGGTGGAGAATCCAGGATCATGGTGTATGATCTTGCTTTAGTGCCTTCATACAGTATTAAAATGCAAACAACCATGCTTGGAAGATTTTTAACATATGACCTAGACTGTTACAGGGCAGCAGTTTACATGTCGCTCAAGCTTAAGAATTTGCAGTCGAGTTCAAACAAGTTAGAAGCTGACTGTCCTGAGCTTTACTGCTCTGTGATTTATCTACTTTTCAACTCTTAACTGAGCACTGCTATCAGAAAATGAAGCACAAACAAGTATGCTAATAGAACAAGCATTTGGGGATTTTTAGGTGCAGGGAAGTCAGATAATTCCAGTATTTCCAATGGCAGCCTGTATTGGTTCTTGTTTAATCTTCCTAGAGACTCAAAATACCTAACTGAAACAATACAATACTAGCATGTTTTTCCCTCTCCCCCTTTGGGGAAAAGAAAAGAATTAGATGTAGAGAGGAAAACAACCCAAACAAAACACCCAAGAATAGTCTTGCTTTGATTTGGAAGTTAGAAGGAAAATTTTAACAATATTTAAGGTAAAAGGAATTACAAAAGGTATAGGGAAGGGAAACAAGGTACTAAATATATATACAACCAGATGGATGGCAATAGGTGGAGGCAGATTCAGGAAGGGGTCCTCCACCGTGTGGTAGGATGGCCATGTGGATGAAACAAGAGCAACAGGAACAAGGGTGCTGCTTGCAGACAGGGAGGGCAAAAAAGAGAAAGAGAGAGGAAGTTCCTCTGTTTCTTATAGGAGCCAAGACAGGAAGTGAGAGTGGCTGACCACTACACCTGGGGCCAGGTTCAGACTACCCCCAGAAGGGTTGACTCTTTACCTTCCACCCTCTGGTTAAATCATTTTTGCTTTCTTGCAGGCAGTCTGCTCATCAAAGGTAGGAAAATGTGTCCACATATATGAGTATTAGGAGTTCTTAAGTCCTCCTTGGTCCTCGGCTATATCCCAGGGCGATATGCTTCTACAGTGCAAGTTGGTGCAGGTGAGGTGTGAGTAGGACAGGAACTTGGAGGAAGAATCAGGGAAACGGGACCAGTCTTTTCTCTTATGGAAAATCAGGAACTCTTTCTTCTGGAGGGAAATCAGGAACAGTCCTTTCTATTGAGGGTAACTCAGGAAACAGTCTTTTCCACTGGAGGAGAAATCAGGAACACTCTTCCACTGTAGGGCATCAGGAAAACAAGTGCAGGTGAGTTGTAGCCTTCCTCTGGATTGCTGCTTGTGTGATGCAGGTTCTGTTGGATGGGTTGTTGTGATGATGTAGCCCTTGTTCTGGATTGCTGCTTGTGTGATGTGGGTTTTGTTGGAGGTATTGCTGTGGTGATGTAAGTAGAAAAGAAAGCTTGTAACTGTTATACAACCACCACATTATGTGAAGCTGTGTTACTGACTCTGAGATTAGACGTTTTCAGCCAGAGTGAGGTTTCTCAGGGGAACACACTGAATATTACCAGTTTCAAGCATGACCCAATGTATGTGACCAGGCCCTTCAGCAGAGATTATCCCTTCGATAGGTTTGCCCTCCACCCAAGAAGCAGGAACAACCCACACAGTTTTCTCCAATAGATTCTTTTTGCAGACCATGGGAACTCTATCTTCCTCAACTATAGGCAATAGGGCAGATTGAGCAGGACCTGCTCGGTTGACTGATCCCCTGCTGTTCACCAGCCAGGTGGCTTCTGCTAGGTGTTTCTCCCAGATTTTGAAAGTTCTAGCCCCCCTATAGCTTTCAGGGTGGTTTTCAGCAAGCCATTGTGACGCCCAATCTTTCCTGCAGCTTGTACATAGTATGGGATACGGTAAACCCTGGAATGGGTTGCCCAGGGAGGTGGTGGAAGCCTCATCCTTGGAGGTGCTTAAAGCCACACTGCATGAGGCTCTAGACAGCCTGATCTGGTGCGAAGTGTTGCTGCCCATGGCAGAGGCGTTGGGTTTGGATGATCCTTGTGGTACTTTCCAACCCTGACTGATTCTGTGAATCTAATATGCAGCTATGTGCAGTTTGTATTGGATCCATGAAAGGCTTCAAGGTGGAAAAATGTACAATAAGCTCTGTGCAACTTGCAGTGCATTATTTAGCATCATAAAGTGTCGTAATGCTGAACATTTACATCTCTAAGCCACCTTGATAGGAAGGTTACCTTTGCAGTGAACATGCCTTGCACGGGAGCCTCTTAGTGCAGCTGCAGCCTCCTCTCTGTGCACGGCAGGGATGCCAGGCTGAGCCTGCTTGCAAGCATCTGTGGAATCGAGACACATGAAGGTGGTTTTTTTTGCACTTCAATTCATTTCTGTGTCCATTGATGTTATGATGATTACAAGTACAATGAAAAAAAAAAACTAACCAGGGTTGAACAACCTCTGCTGGTGCAGCTGATTGCCCTTAGTCAAAAGTCCATTTTCTGCTGGCTGACAGGTTGTCTTATCAGGAATTAAATTTTTCAGCTGAGGAAGCCATCTGACTGGAAATGGAAGAGAAATAGGAGGTTAGGGTTAACTGAACTGTTGGAGGGGGGAGGGAGGAAAAGGCAAGCATGAAAGCATTCTATTGGCTTTCCTGTGGGAGGAGGTGGGTCACCATCTGATTTGCAAGGCAAGCAATTGCTGTGCTGAACTTAACTGAAGAAATTACTGTATTTGGCAAGCTTTTGTATTGGGTAGAGTTGTGGGAAGCTATAAACAAGAGTCCAGGACATTTAAAGTTCCATCAAATGGACAGTGCTACTAAAACACAATTTGTTCTTGCTGTGCTAAGTATCTTTGTAGTGAGCCTCACTGGCTTTGAGGTAAGTTGATGTTTTAATACTGAAGAAGCAGGCAGAGTTATTGAATAAACCTGATGAGGTGACCCTGAAACCTGCTGGTAGTTCCTGACTGTAGTGGAGCTTCATTCATGCCTGATAACAGGGATAGAGTGTTTTAAGGGTAAGATTTGAGGCAAAGGTCTCAATTTAAAAAAGGATAAAATAGAGTTGTGAGGTTTTGGGTGATCTTGTATTTTTTGTTTTCTAGCATGATGGAAAACTTTGAGAATTGAGGGGATTTTGGGAATGGGGTTGGTTCTTCTGATGATCAGTTTTCTGCCTAGAGTTTACTTGGGAAGCCTGTGATACCTGAGTGGGATAGTTCTGTCTGGCCTTCATGTGCACCAGCTGAGGTGTCAGGTGCACTTTGGAATGACTTTATTTTCTGTCCACTGTACTGAGGTTTTTCAGTACTTTTGCTAGTTAGTGATATCTCTCTCTTCACCCAAAAGCCTGGGAATGGAAGAAAGCAAGTTGGATGCCAACAGACAGCAATCAAACAAGAGGTGTAATGTCTGTTGGGGGCTCACATAGTAGGGTAGATTGCTCTAAAAATGAAATGTGAGGAGGAAGCTCAGGGGCAGATTAATGATTTTCAGAGCAGTCATCTTGTTCCTGGTGACCTGTCAGGAGCCTGCTCTGTCTCTGCAGCACTCCTGGTGCCTGCTAGGATCCCATGAGACAAAATACCGAGGTTTGGGGGAGCAGAGAATTGCTACCTTCTTGGAACCTTCTTGGATGATCAGTGTTGTTTCTCTGACAGTTTCTGGGCATCTACCACAGGATTAAATTTCCAAATGACTGTATAAAGCTATCATAAGGTCTTTTACATCATAAAAGATAACATGATGGAATGTCTCATCATGTTTATATATATTATGTGATTCACCCACAGTGTGACCAAAGAGGTAATGAAATAGTTTAGCACGAACCTTCTGTATTGTCAGCAATTGGAAGGAAGCAAAGTTTGGGAAACTGGATTGCTGAGGCTTGATTGTTGTTCTGAATGCCAGAGCAATCCTGGATGTTATTGGGAAAGAAAGAAGTAATAGGACTCTGGGAGGTCTTAAATGTGAATATCAGTGACGTATTTCTGGGTGAAATCCTCCCAAAATGTGAGCTGTGTCTTGGTGATACTCTGTGATTGCCCTTTTGTTGGCTATTAAAAAAAAAAGAATTATTGGCAGTATTCACAAGCATTTCAAAGTGATCTGACAAAATCCGCTGGGAGAGAACACAGTGCTGAGAGTATTCCTTCAGCCTGGCACAGGACCAAGTTTGGGCACTTCCAGCGATATGTTTGCTTTTTAATAAGCAATTCACTCTGGGAAATTGTTTCTCCAGATTTCTGCAATAGGTGAGTGGAAGTCTGAAAATTAGGTAAAACTAATAGAAAGATGTGAAATTGATGCCAAAACCTAATATCCAGAAAGGTTTTGTGTTAGCACAGAAGAAATAGAGTTATAGCAAATGTGACTTTAAAGTCTAATGGAGAGAGAGGAAATCCTGCGAGTTTCAGCAGCACCACTTGGGCAGACTAGATTTGAGAAGATGGGTACTGCTTGTCCCCCAGTCGTCATCAGCCTTGGAAGACAAGTAATTTCTAGGTAGTTCACAGTCTCTGCTGAAGCAGACTACTTCCAGTTTATTTCCAGAAAGTATAGGGCAATTTGTGTGATGTTAAATTGTTTATTTGCTATTCTTGTTGTTAAACTTCTCGTGTATTCAATAACTAGATCCACGCATGTGAATGAAAATAGCCTCCCTAACATACTGCCTTGCAATTCTTTCAAACTTGCATTTTCCTTTTAGTTAAAATAGTGAAAAAATCCTTATCAGTGTAAGCCTATTAAAAAAAAATTGTCCAATACTAATGTGCTTTTTTTTGGTGATTATTAATATTCTGAAATAACATTCTGAAGCACATGTTGAATGTTGTGTACCTTTGTGTTGCATTTGTAGACCATTAGAGTGGTGGGCTGAAAGACCACAGAGGTCCTTTTTTATTCTTTGCATGTGCAGTTCGTGCATGTTTATGCAAGATTTTAGAAAACCACTTCTAACAGCGTCTGAAGTGCTGTTGGAGGCTGTTGCCCTAATGCAGGGTAAGGAGTTTACCTCAAAAGCAGCCTTTTGTTACAGAAGAAATTGGTTGCAGTGAAAAGGCATAAATATTGAGAAGATATTTTTCTGGCTCAATGCTGGGAGGAAGCCTTTTAAGCTTTTTCTTATTTACCTTCTGTGTTTTGAACTACACTGTTCTGATTTGTGAGAGCACATAGCAGTGGGTGAAGGGGAAGGCAAAGCCCTGCATTACCTGCTTTCAGCTGAACATAAGAGACTGGCCCCCACGTGAATAAGTTGGTGTGACCACAGATTTGAGTATGCCTTTACAAACAGTAAAAACTCAAGAAGCTGTTGAATGCAGGGTGTTATTAAGACTTGTGAAGAGGCATGCTGGTAAGAGCTGCTGGAGGGGCAAACTGCTTTGGCAGCCCAGTGGAGTGAGGGCTGGCTTGCAGCAGGTGAGTGAGGCTGCCGGGTGTGCCTAGCCTTGCTTGGGTTTTGATGAGGGGCAGATCTTTTGCCAAGATACGTCAGCATCTGGCTTCCATGGCATAAAAACAGATGCTTTTTATTGATTAAAGAGAAATAAAGGTGAGACTATGCAGCCAGAGTGTCAAGTGTGTCCTGGACTTGTATCAGTCCACCATTGCATCTGGGGCATGGGAGCGTGCCCTTGTTACCGGCACAGGGTGGAAGATGCTACACCATGCATTCAGTATTTGCTCTGATCAGCACTTCTTTGTGGAAACACAAAACAAATATTAAATTACTCTTTTTTGTTATTGTTGTTGTTAAATGTTTCCCTTCACAATGCAGACAAATTGCTGTTGGCACAGCTATTGTCTTTGGCAGAGTTACTCTGGGGACGTATCTGACAGATCTCTAGTGCAACACATGGAGGAAAATTCTGAGTGGTCTCCTCTTTCAGACAATGCAAGAGCTTTTCATTTGGGTTTTTTTTTTGTCATATTTAATTAAAATAAATACACCCAGAGGCTTGAGCAATTGCTGGGTGTTTAAAAAACAGAAATGGGAAGATTAAACAATTGAAAAAAAAAACATTGTAATGCACAAACTTATTATACAAACTGTATGAACTCACATTAATGGGATGATAAAAATTCAGGGGGAAAACTGGCTTAAATATTTAAAAGTGTATCTTTAGATCCATTGCCCTTTAGATCCCAAACCCTCAGGACAAAAGCTAGCTTAAATATTTTAAAGCGTGTCTTTAGATCCATTGCCCTTTAGATCCTGTGCCCTCTTTTTTTGCATTACTTAATCTTCATATTTGTATTTTAAAATACTTAGCTAATTATATTTTAATATTGTACCACTGAAAATTGAGTTGTATTACACAGGCCCTGTTTTTTTTCTCTTCTGTGTGTTGTCTTCACTTGTGTTAGAGTTCTGCATGCCTGTTTGATGGACCATGCTGGTTTTAACAGCTTTATTAGATTAGAATGTGATGGTTATTTTATTGCTTTAAAAAAATCTTTTCAGAAATGACACGGTTGCTGTGCTTTTATTAAGTATTGCAGGTTACACAAATTATCAAACAACGATGAGAAGAAAAGAAAAAGGCAAATTCTTAAATGTATTGGATTATTTGATTGCTTAATCTGTCTGCAGGCAAAGGCCTACTTAATCCACACTGCAGCGGTCTTCATGCACTATGGCCAGCAGTACAGGTGATACTGGCACCCTGGCTTGCTAGTGATGCAGGCTGCAGTGGTCCCTATTGAAGGACTTCATTTATTTATTTGTTTGCTGTAGAAAACAGAGCTAATTTAATTTCAACAGTCTATGGGTGTCTTCTGGAAGAAGGTAGGTGGGTGCTTGCTAAGATGGAAACAGGGGATGCTGGCAAAGTTGTCCACAGGCTTTGTTCCTTGTCTGCCAAACTTGCAGAAGGCTCTCACCCAACGCATCTGCTTTGGGAGAGAGGATGATGGGCGTTTTGGGAGCTTTGAATGAAGTAGTGGAAGCTTTTTCAGTATAAATATTGTTAGCAGAGATCAGAACATTTCACCCTTTGGTGTCAGACAGTGCCACATGTTGAGATCTAAGTGGCATATCTACATATTTCAACAAAATATGCTGCCTCTTCCCACCTTCGCACTCACTTTCTAGTTTCATTGGCAGATAGATTGCATTTTACGTCCTTTCTCTGCATGTATGCCAGAAGATCCCTTTGCAGGAAATAAATTTATAGTCACTAGCTGATAAAGGTCTTCCCACAGTGGTCTTGCAGAAACATTTTAGGAGCCATCATTCCCCTTGCAGTGGCATCGTTCAGCCTGTCTTTTCCGGCACCAGACGTGACAGCCTAGCTGCAGTATTTTCTGTTGTATCTTTCCATTGTAATTTTCCAGAACATGTCAAGGAGAAACTGGAATTGGTAACAGGAGAATTCTTGGATAACCTGGTCCAAACTATTCTGCTGACTTGAGCTACGTGGTCTCATAAAAATGCTTTCTTCTTCAGGTGTGAGCTGCCAGGGTTATTTGATTATGGGTGTCCTTTGTATATGTGCTCAAATGCATGCGTGTGCACGCACAGATTTACTCTTCAAAACTGACATTCAAGTGAAGAATAATCACTTGTGTTTGTGACATGCTGTTGTGGTTTGATGCCAGTGAGCGCTTGAGCTGTTCAGTGGTTAGCAAGGCCATTGTATTCCGAAGCGATCCCATGTTTTGATAACATTACTTTTAGGTTTTACAGAACCATATTCAGTTTTATGTATGTAAGCTATTGAAGTTTTTAACAGTCTCTCCAATCTGCCATTTTACATGCTTTTTTTTTTTTTTTTATGAATAGAAGTAGGCGAGTGAAAAATAGCCTAGCAATCAGAAATTGTTCTTCACAAAAGGTTAGTAGTGAAAGTGGAGATGTGAAAGTACTTTTAAATAGCAGAGGTAGTCTTTGACAGGATCAAAGTTGCCTTTTTTTTCCTTGGGTTCAGTTAAATTGAAAAAAAAAAAATCTCTGGAAATAATGAAAATTTGAATTGCTTTTGTCTCCTCTGTTGATGGATTCTGCACAGAATTAACAAACTCACCAATACAAAAAAAAACCCAAAACCAAATGATTTGCTGTAGTTTGCTGAGTTCCACCTCTTGGTATTTTGTGAAAAGAGAACATTGTCTAATACGAAAGCAAGAATTCTGGCTGTGCGTTTGTTGTGTTAATGTGATTAGAAAAAAAAGTGCTTTAAGATTTTTGTTGAAGCTTATCCAGTAACAAGATGTATTGAGATGACTTGCATATCTGAATAGCAAGTTTTTCATCTCATTAATAAGGAGGAAATGTAAAGAATGTTATCAAAATAGTCTGTCTGACATGCAGAAAATGTTAAAACTTTATCACGTTGCAGCAAAAATAAACTCATTTATGGCTGCACAGAAAATGACTGTGCCTTGTGTGTGCCTGCTATAAATTAGGTTTATTCCTGTAGTAATTACAGTCGCTGATTTGGTGAAAGTTGAAAACATTTCTATTTTTCCCCCAAGCATAGCGAGACTTTTCTATGTTCCCATTGCTACTACACTGCAACACTTTGAACTTGTGTAGCAGACATGACAAAGGGTTTTAATTAAAATGCTAGTGAGATTTAAAAAAATAATATTCATTTGTCTGCATTAACTTTGTACATTTGTCACAATTCTTTAATCCTTGTAATAAAGGAAAAATACCATGACTGAGATAAGAGGTTGTCCTCCCTCTTTACTGCCCTCATCAGTAAAAGATAGTCTTGGAGCTCTGGGGTGTATTGCTTAGTCCCACTGTGGGCTCTGAAGTACCATTGAGATGTTACTTGGTGCATGGATGAGTAGGAGGGGAGGTACTTAGGAGGCTTTGTTCACCAGCAGGAACAGGAGCCGAGCATGGTTAGGGATATATTGAAATCTGTCCAAGTTTCCCAGTCTTGCTACCTCCCAAGTAATTATAAACCAACTCGTTCTTTACTTTTACCCCATCTGAATATTCCAAAGTTAAAAGACTATCACTGGGAGGGTAGCTCAAGGACTTTCAGGAATTTTCCTGCCAAATCCATGGTGAATTTGGGATGAGGCTAAAAATAGAGATTGTTGTCAGAGTTCATTAAATCTTTGCGCTCTTTTTTGCTACTTTGTTATAAATACTTCATTCTCCGAAACATGATTGAAATAATGATGTAAATCAAGCAGAAACTTTGATGTAAATCAGTAACTTTGATCTTACTTTGTTACATTTCTCAAAGGAGAGGTTAATTATTAGTAGTTTGGTAATTACTAGATTGCCTTGATTTGCTGTTAAGTACAGCTTTTACAGTAAGGTAACACCTTTTGCCAAAATTATAAGCATATGTTATAATTGTCTAACTATGCCAAATGAGCATTCAGTAGTTCATGATCATATTTTTGGTAGTAAAATCCATGCTTAATTTATATGGGGTGCTGAATATACAGTTGTATTGATGTCAAAATGCATGAAACCCTATTAAGCTGTTAACTGTGTTTTTCTTAAATTTACTGAATACATAAATCAAAACCAGACTTACTGCATCTTGCTTTTAGAATTGGTAAGGGACTGCTTTTGAGATGTAAAATAGTTATGGGTATTAACTCTGGATAGTGACTGGAAAATGGTTTTGGCCCTGGAGGATTTTGTAAATGGTAGATCTCATCCTCTCGCACTTAATGTTTATTTCTAGATTGGAAAATGAAAACAAATCTTTGTGCTGTGTTATTTCTCTCTCTAATTGATTTCTTATTTTGAGCAAATCAAGTCATTGACTTAACTGAATGAACTGAATTGAGGACAAAAAGCTATTTCTACATCAGCCAAAAGGTCAATCACTATTTAGAGTTGGTTTAGTGCATTATTTGCAGTTGTTGAGCTTGGTGATTTACGTCTGTTGAAGGCATAGGAAGCAAATATAGGTTTCTTAAAAACATATATTAAATTTGAATACTTTTGGTGTATAAATGTATTGTTATGTGTATTTGTAAATAGATGAAATATATTTTAATGCTCTAGAAACATAAACCTAATAATTAAGTGCTTTGAGACATTATGTGGTGGATTAGAAACTTCCCCACTTCCCTGCATTATTGAAAATTACCAGACTAGCTCAGGTGGCTTGGAAGTAAGGTGAAGCTATATTTACAGCAAAGCAAAATGCACGAGCATATACATTTACAATAATACAGAAGTCTAAACTCCCTCCCAGACAAATAAAGTCGCCCAGAAGGGCTCAAAGCTACCCCCTCTTTCTCTGTGTACTTTCCCAGACAAACAAAACAAACAGCAAAGCTTGTATTGTTTCTGTTAGCCAAGATTAAGAGGAAGATATTAGAGTGAAGTGAGGAAGGAAGCAAATAGATCCAGTGTACCAAACTAGAGTGGGACAAATTGTTGACATTTTAGCTTTTTAGCCCTCTCAGCAAACCAATGAATGACAGAGACTGCATCACTATTTTCTTTCCACAGCTGATGGTCTAATTACTTAAATATGTTAAAAGTAAGCAATAATTTTGCTTCTTAAGGAAAAACCTAATGTGAAAAAAATTAATTTGTATCTGAGAGTTTATTTTACTCACTGTCAAATGTACAGGCATGGTACAGAATTACAAGAAATGTCAATTTTTTTCTCTTTCTGATTTCCAAGAAATAAGAAACTTGACTACCCAGAGTTGGTATTTGTGGTTATTGGACTATTTGGTACTGTTAATATGCTTCTAAATATGTAGTACTGATGTAGCATTTGTAGTTGTGTTGCAGTTTGCTGGCTGCGTTTTCACTTTTCTATGAGTTTCAGAAGACACAAATATTTCAGAGCATGGTATAAAGATGGAGTTGTAGAGCAAAATGGATATATGCTCTACATCATGCATTTATTCTACTATTACAAATATATTCCATTTTTGGTACTTTATTCACATGTATAAAATTGAAATACAGGCAGCTCTGAGAGAAGATTTTGGGCTTATTTTACTAAGCAAAAAAATAGTGTTTGTATTGTAAATAACTTTTTAAAGTGCTCTATAATACTTTCTCTTACAGCAGATCACTCAGGGTTTTAACTTGAGATAGTTCTGCTATAGATTGGAGAAAGCTGTTTCTTTGTTTAAAAATATGCTTGTCTAGATTAAGTATAACCATCCATGGTTAATATACATCTGTAATACATGCTGTGTTCTAATGGCTGTGTGACACAGTGTGTTCATCTCTTTCCACTTAGAACTTACATGTATTTAATTTTTAAGCTGTATCTTACCTTTAAGTCATTTGGCAGGGATTGGATATTCCCAGTCTGGTTTGGATGTTGCTACTAATTCCCTAATGTTAATGCACTCTTACAGGTTCTGAGGCTTTGTGTCAAAAGCCTTGTAGAGAGAGAAAGATAAACGTCAGCTCTTCACTACAATGGAGAGCACATTTCAGGCAACACTAACGTAAACTTCATCTAATAGTTCCTCTGAAAGTTCCCTTCATGGTGCTTACTGCTTTTCGTTGATTTATTCTGTAGCAACATGCTAATGCTAGCTACTTGAAGATTATCCTGTTGTGATGGAGTCTCATGCAACGAATCACAATTGACTAAAAAGAAACCTTTCTATGGTGTATATTTGCAATAATTTTGTAACATTTGTTTCTCATTTTCCCCATTGCAGTCATAATTTACAGTCCTCTTCAGTAAGCCATAGGGCAGCCAAATAAGACTGAGAGCCACTAACCTTAAAAAAAACAAACCAAACTACAAACTAACAAACAACCCCCCCAAAACAAATGAGTCTTGCCCTCATGCTTTTCTTGGTGGCATTCTTGCTAGTTTGTATAGTAGTGTACTTGTTTGGGTATTTTACTCTGAGTCACTTCTGTATTCCAATAGTAGTGGTGCCCAGGACTTGTGATTTTGAAAAGATACTGCTGTGTTCTTTTCTTGTCCTAAAAGAACTTTGGAGTTCTCTAGACTTCCTTAAATCAATTCTGTAGAGCAGTCTGCTTGATGTAGAGTTAAAAACTTAGAAAAGAAGATATGAAGAGTCACTGAATGGTGCTTGCAGAAGGTTTCTTTCTAGATCCTCCTGAACAAAGTAGCATTAACTGTATTTTGCTTCTTTTCCAAGGTAGTTAGTATCTGCAGCGTTTTTTCTCCAACAAGCATTACCACAGTGTGGTGAGATCTTTGAGCTCCTGTGTATAGAATGGAGTATTTTGGTTTACCCTTGGCAGACTACAAGATTGCGGTGGCTGTTGGAGGAATATATGCTTTGGATGAGATGAAAACCAATGCTTAAGCATCCTATTCAGTGTCATATATTCTACATGTAAGAGAAGACACAATAGGCTGATGGGTAGTAGTTAGTTTCTGAAAGAGGGTAACTCCTGATCCTAATTCATAATAATTAGCTACTCCTAATTCCTAAACCATGTATCTTTATCTCTCTGATTACATAGTAGCTCATGGTAATTTGTATGCCTGTCATCCATGTCTCCTCATTCCATAAACCTTGATTCATAGAATCAACCAGGTTGGAAGAGACCTCCAAGGTCATCCAGTCCAACCTATCCCCCAGCCCTATCCAGTCAACTAGACCATGGCACTAAGTGCCTCATCCAGTCTTTTCTTGAAGACCTTCCAGGGACTGCAACTCTACCACCTCCCTGGACAGCCCATTCCAATAGCAAATCACTCTTCTGTGAAGAACTTCCTCCTGATATCCTGTCTATACCTCCCCTGGCACAACTTGATATCTTGGAAACGTCATTTATGCTATGCATTTGTTGAGAAGTTCAGTACTCTTTGAAGATGGGGGGGAGGGGAGGTGCCATGTTGCAGCCCTTATCAGAAAGGAAATCCCTTCTTTTACCCCAATCATGTTAGCACTATGATGAAGACGGCAAGTCTTTGGGGGAGTGGGAGAAATGGGATTTCCAGTGAAAGTGAGTCTTGTTCCAAGCTGAAGCGTTGTTTTGTTTGGCAACCTCTCATTTGAGAGAACAGCCAAGGAGAAGTATATAGAGTCATTTGAGAATTGAATAAAAGCTTCTAGGAAGCTTTTCCTTCTAGGAAGCACTGGAAGGTGAATGTGGCCTGTGTGTGCATGACTGTTAAAAATTCAGTCTGGTCTCTCCAGCAAGGTTTGACGGAGACTATTCCTGTTCAGTCTCATGGAGTATTTTTGTATTCTTATGTGTAGAGTAATAGCAAACAGTAGAGCAGTGAGAAAGTGCCCTGATACCACGTCAGCTGCATGAAAAGCTTCAGCCATATCTCATTATATCAAGCTCATGCCTGTATTGGCCTTCCAGTCTGTGTCAGTGCCACTGAAACACTGAAAAGCTTTTAATCTGGTGTATCTCTGAACTGCATGACGTAGTTGCTGCCCTTTGGTGCTCAGCAAGAACCACAGGCAGCGTATCAATAGGCACCTCTACCCCTGTGATGCAAATTTACTCCTTTTGACAGTATAGGGAATGGGGATGAGATGTTCAGCTGTGCTTGGATAAAATGTTAGGATTCTAATTCGATATATTAAAAAAATTATCTGCCCTCCCTCCAGCAGTGTTGTCAAGATAACAATGCAGCACTGTTTTGGCTGATCAATATAGAGAGCACTGTAAGAATTGTCTTCTTAGAGTAATAATTTAGCCAAGAAAACACAGATGGGGCCCTTGTGGGCATCAGAACTAAAATTCCTGATCAAAACTTGGAATCCCCATGGCAAAAACATTATGCCTACTGAATGTCCCACTTGAGTGCAAGGACACAGCTAAACAGGCATCGTCGGTTTGCAGCTCTGGCTGCTGGTGAACTCATGTGAGAAGTTTTGATATGCTTGACCATAAGAGTCAAATAGCCATTTGGTGCATGGATTTTTTTTTCCCCTTGCCACAAGATTCTCAAAGGAGGTAAATCATATAAACAGTGTTCCTGGACTTCTTACAGGCAGAAGTAGTGGAGATGTGATTTCTGACTGGGAATGCTTGTAACTTGTTCATGAAAATCAGGCATGCATGACACTGTAGGTAAGAGAGATTGTTCAGAACTGGAGTGCCAGAAGCAGGACCTGTTGTTTCTATCACGGTATTGTATGTTTTCTAACTTCCTTAATGTGCAGGGATGATGTGTTAGATGGCTTGGAAACTCCAAGCCTGTTAGTTGGCATTCTTGCTGCTAGTGGGCAGGAGCACAGTTTCTTCTTGGCTACATTCACAAGATTTTTTTGAGTGCAGCCCTTTTGAGCACTTCTAAAGCATGTGGGATTCCACTATACAATCCTGGTTTATTTCTCCACAGTCTAACTAGCCCTTCATTTGAATCAAGCATTTTGTTGTCTTTCGTCTTTGTGGACATTAAAGTCTAAAGTGATTCCTGAGCTGAGAGCTCCCTTGTGACCCAGAATTCAGTTTTTCCATGGAGATAAACTGGCACTTGAAATCATAAAAGGACGATTTAAAGAAAAGTCAGTTCTGCCCAGCTCTGTTTTACACTTTGGAGAAGCCATGATACTCTTTAGATATCTGCAGAGCTCTTGAATAAATCAGTGTACAATTCAGAAAACAAACTTTCTTTGTAGTTCAGTATCAAAGCCAAAGAGGTCTCAACACTAACTCCATCTTCATAGCTAAGACCAGTGTAACACACACATGTGCAAATCAAATGTTTCTTCATCTTCTTAAATGAGTTTTCTTACTGATTGGCAGGCTATCAGCTTGGTTTTTTCTTACATGATATACAATTTCTGTAAGCTGGATGTTCACCAAAGGTAAGATTAGACACTGAGCAAATAATTGTTTCCTGTCACACCCTGTTAGTAAGTGGGAAGAAAGGTTTTTTCCTTATTTGTATTTGTGCAGAACTAAATGTAAATTAAGTGAAGCTTAACTTCAGTGTCAGCAACTCATGTCCTTAAGAAATTTGGCACCATGTTTGCCGGTCACTGAGGAGATTACTTGAGGCATTTGTACATGCCTCTTGCACTCCCACTTGTGAGTGTTGTAATCATAGCAACTTGAATATGAGGCTGACCAAGTTCTCAGAAAATCTTGGTAGTCCTGCTTTATCACTGTCAACAGGGACTGCCACACAGGTATTTTTCTGTTAAGAATTTCAAGTCATGGCTGAAACTCTCCCGTTCCATATTTAACAAGGATAAAGTTAAATTGTCTTGTAGTTGCATTTTTTCAGCACAAACTGCTCTGATTTTCACCTTATATCTGTTAGTTATTACTTGTTCTACTCTGTAGCTGTTCTGTAGACCTGATGGGATGATGTGTAAGATCTTAAAAAAGCTCCTAAGTATTCAGATTAGACTGTCGGTGAAATTATGCTGTGTAAGAAAAAGCTACTGATGAGAAAGGTATATTGAATAGTTTGTCTCCTCTAGAAAGTGTATGAGCTGATGTCTTTGCCTTGGTGTCAAACTTGTCAGCTGTGGCATAATAACCTTCATGCTGTATCTGCGTTGAAAAGGCACCACCTTCCTGAGATGATGGAAATGCCAAATGCTGTGTTTTGGAGCTTGAATCTTTCAGCTGACAGCTGTGAGGAGGATGTTTTAGGTTCATCACTTCAGTATGGCTAGCTGTGAGCTTGGGTCATTCCTGTATTCATTTGTGTTGAATTCACCAAGACAAGGTCATCTCCTCCCTAGTTGTCTCTGCTTGGCAGTGAGCAGAATGGGTGTGTTTCAGAGGTCTTGAGGGACAGGGTTTGCGTAGAGACAAGACAGTACCTGGTCATCCATCTGTGTCACTTCAGCCTTGAGTGTGCTGTAAACTTGTACATTTTATCAGCGCACTGCCCAATTTAGTTAGTGCTCTGCCCAACTTCCTCATGCTGTGGGTGATGCATGTAATTAGGAGAAGAGAACACATTCACTCTTGCTAGTAGGGAAGAGGAATCTTGTGTTGGCTTTCTGCTTGTACCTCTTCAGAGAGATCCTTTGAGGAAGTGACCTACAGAAATCTGAAGAAAATTGCTAAGGTGTCTAACAGCTTTCCTACCAGCAGATTGAGATTTAGTTGTGCTGTAGGATGTGACAGTCAATTCCTGCTTTGTCTGAAGTGTGAGTGAACCCTGGAAATGTGAGTGATTGCATTAGAAGCTTTCCCTCCCTCCAGTGGGGAGAGCCTTTGAGCTTGATCTCTCCTGTCATAGAGATCTTTGAATTTTGGATCATTAAAACCATTTTTCACTCCAAAGACCTACTAGAGCAGTTGACATCCTTCCCATCTGAGCTGTGCTGGACCAGGCTTCCTTCAGGGGCCATTAAAGCTGCTTGTTTCATCCTCGAGAGAGGTCAGCAGCAAAAGACATAAGTAATTATTCCCTGTCTCTCCTCCCAGTAGTAGATTAGGCTGTGGAAGTTGAAAGATTAAGTTTCTGAGCAGTGTGGAGAGGCTGGAAGCCTCCTCAGACAGGGAGCAGCAGAGGAGAGGACTGAGTAACAGGTGGTATTTAGAAACTAATTAATATTTGTGAATAACAATGAGCTATTGGTAAGAAAACAAATCAGTCTGCTTGTGAATATTTATGATGCTGACTTTCAACATTACTTGGATTGCGCAGTCCTTCTCCAGCTGCTGCATCTCAGTTCTCATCACAACATTTCACACTGGGACAAAAACCCTCTACCCTGCAGAGCTGTTCTGTGGGGCAGCAGCCAGCTGAGCAGCTCAGCTGAGTATATTTTTCTACAAGGGTTTTGTCACCAGTTTGGTATTAGCAGGCCACTAGATCCCAAACATTTAGAATATTCTTTGCTGCTGGAGTAAGCCTTGCAATTTAGCCTGAGATTTGATCCCATTAGGAGCCAAGCCGTGCACAGAGATAATGCTATGTTTGAAGAGAAAGCAGGTGTTAAAGGTGGTTCTCCCTCTTAATGTGTGCAAGCGTTTTACAGTAGATCAAACTTGCCTAATGTAATCTTCATAATGCTTTCATTTAAAATGCTCCCTGTGGTTTGTATTTGTGGAACTGAAAGAACAGAATCTACTTTGTAGCTTGGTGGGGCGGGGTGCTTGATTGAACATATGTTCACACTGTCATTTGGGAAAGATAATAGGTTTTTAACCTCTGTCAGTGTTAGACTGAGGTATTTATGGAGCTCTATTAAAGCTGCACCTAGGCAACTAACCTTGCAATACAGGTTTTTCACAATTTGCTGTTTTCTTGTGATAAGTTGTGGCTTTTTTTGACCTCTCACAGTGCCTCTTGCTGTGTCAGCCAGCATGGGAGCTTACCAAGAAGCAAGGAATTCCTTGCTGCTGTCAGTGCCGTGTGAAATACTTGTGACTACCAGTATTGTCTGTTCAATAAATACTGTCACGTAGACTGAAAAAGCAGCCCTGAATAATTTCAGAAAGTGCTCTTCTGAGCTTGACACAAATGAAAACTGGCAAAAAGTGTGGCCATAGTGCTTGTGCTTTTGGTTACAGAGGTGTCCTGGTGCAGCTGTAGGTGCTGACCTCTTATTCCAGGGTGTCACAGGGGGGATGTTTAGTGTTACTGCTCTTGCTGGCCTTGAGTTTAATTTGGGGCAGAGGAGAAGCCGTAGAAGCCGTGTGTAATTTAGAGTGCTAAAATCCTATTGATATAGTCTCTTTTTAGGCACTTTAGGCTTCCAACCTAAATTAACATGTTGGAGACTGCAGCACGCTTCGTGGAGGAGGTTATCTCCAGTGAACTGCCATTACCACTTTGGGCAATTTTTTTTGGGTTAATGTTTAACCCTCAATAGCAAATGCGTCATGTTTGCATGCCCTTTCCCTCTATAAGCAGAACAGCTGTTTTAGAAAGTTGGCTGTGACATCCAAAACTAAATAATTGTCAATTTTTGAATACACATATCAAAGAGATGCAAAGAAATTCAGAACATAAGCCAGTGCATGCAGGTCTTCTTGTGGTGGGGGCCTCACGGGGTCTTAAAGTGCCTATTAAACAGTGCTTTCTATGATTTGGGAGTATTTTCTATCCTCATCTTGAAGTTCTTTGCTCTCTGCCTTAATATTTCCAGTGTAGAGAAAAGATAATTTTTTCTTCTGTGATGCATTTCCCCTTCCTTTTCTAGCATCGGTGCCACTGAGAATAGTTGACTTGAGCTGCCCCTATTATGCAAATGCAAAATCTGCTCATGCTTTTGGGAGCTTGGAGTCTTTAGTGAAATATACACATATGTACCGTGGATGGCTGCAACTATGTGTGTTAGATAGGGATCCTATAGGAAATTCATAGGGTTTCCAGAGGGCAAATTCAGAAGAAATGTACAAAAATTGGCAGCAGAGACTCACATGTTTGAGGAAAGACATTAATTTAAATTGCTGGCGTACAGAAATTTCTATCATTTTTATGCATCTAATAAAGGATTGCCATTTAAGTAGCTTAAATATCCTTCTCTGTATACAGTGTGTCTTGGGATTGAACCACTTACTGCGTGATAGATTCCACTCAGTTGTGATCGCCATTCTTTCAACAAAGACTAGCTGATGAGAGTGAAAAGAGGCAGTACTGAAGTGACCATTGTCTTAGTTATGGGGGTAGGGAGAACGCAAACGTGTGTGTCTATCTTGGTCATGGGTATCAAAGCAGATGTGTGCATGCCTAAAAGAGGGCTTTTCTCAAATCCCAGGGCAGCAGGAGGTGCCAGGATGCTTCTCTAAAAATTCTGACCTGACAATGTGGAGACAGCTGAAAATGGGAGTTGGTGACCTGACACTTAGGGAGAGATGCTAGACTAGAAAACTGGGATGCTGTATGAGAGGAGAAACAAACTTCATGATGTTTTAACAAGGGAGCTTGCAGGGGCAGATGAGGGACAGCATGGTCAAAGTTATGGTAACCCCCTTGAGGAGCGTTGTGCATAGATGTGGGCAGGGTAAGATCTCCAGGTTTAAAACAGGAATACGCTCTGACTGAAACGAATGCTGCTGGTGTTTACCAGAAGTAAATATAGTAGAGTAAGCACTGCTATGGAGTCGTTGAAGTCAATGCTGCATAACATCAAATTGCATAATGTATTTGTTTGTGAAGGTTATTAGAGCACGGTTTTAAATGGATCTGAGTCCTTGGAAAGGTGAATTCCTGGGCTGAGTTTTCCAGTATGTCCCAGTCTAACCTGGCTGCAGACTGCCCGCAGAAGGGGTGATCTGGCTGTTCCCCTGCTACCAGCTCCCGAGCTGGTTCCACACAGGAGGAAACTGCACTTTCTCTCCAGAAATAATAATTTAAAAAACTCAAATCGAAAATAACCACCTGAGGAGATGTTTTGTTGTTTCAGTCAGCTCAGGTTGTGAGGGGATGAGGGAGGCGGTTGGTGGAGGTGTCTCTAAGTGCGAGGGGCAGTGGGTGGGCAGGCTGTCTCAGCCCCGTATCCCAGCTCGGAGCTGGAGCAAACAGGCAATATTCTTCCCCTCTCTCACCGAGGGTGCGGTCAGTGCATGACACAGCTGCCATCGGAGACCTGAATTTCAGGGCACTGTCGCGCTCCCCGAAAGAGAGCTGAAACTGTTTACAGGATGAGTGCTTTGTAAATAATAAAAGCTAAATAACACATTCTGTGCATTTGCATAATTTTGAATCACTTATCCTTTTGAGGGCTGTAGTCATTTGGCTCACGTTAAAGAACACTTAAGAGTGTAATTGAGCTCAACTTCTAGGTTGCTGAGCTGAGTTGACAGTGAAAATAGAAAGTGTGCTTTTGTGGAGATGATGAGTGTTCCTACAATGTCGCCGACACCATGGAACATTGCCCCAAGGGCTCAAAGTGCTTTGGCTAAGACTGGAGGCACAGTCAGGGCTCTGAAGGGTCAGGATGTCTTTCAGAAAGTCTTGAGACTTGGAGCTGTAGAAGTGAGATGAGTTGCTATGGTGATTAGCTGTGCAGGGTCACGACCGTAGGAGGCATAGGGAGCAAGAAACCTGTGGTCTGAGCTGGATGTAATGGAGAGGGTTACCAGCTGGAAATGCTGGAGATACTCAGCTTTGCTTTGAGCTGTCTTGAAGTGGTAGTGAGCTGCAGGGGTGGCACTGGGCAGAAGATGGGAGGCTTCTGAGTTTAACAGAGATAATCTCAAGGATTGGGAGTCACCTGAGAACAAACTCCTAGAACTTGCTTGATCTGGGCAGTAAAATGAGCTCTGAGAGGCATCATAGAATAGTAGAATTGTCTGGGTCAGAACCCAGGTCATCCAGCCCAACCCTCTATGCAATAAACAGGAGCATCCTCAATCGGATCAGGTTGTTCAGAGCCCTGTTGAGCTTCACCTTGAATATCTCCAAGAATGGGTCCTCAGCTCCCTCCCTGGGCAACCTGTTCCAGTGTTCCACTACCCTCATGGTGCAAAACTTGTTCCTAACATCCAATCTACATCTATTCTTTTGTTTGAAGCCATTGCCCTTCATCCTGTGGCTGAAGGTATTTGTAAACAGTCTCCGTCCTTCTTGTAGGCCCCCCTCAGGTACTGGAAGGTCATTACTAGATCTCCCAGAGCCTTCTCTTCTCCAGGGTGAACAAGGAATGTAGTGTAGTTAATTTTTTATCTTTAGGGAAATACATTTGGGGTGTAGGGGAAAGCTGTTTAAGTTGCTGGGTCACTGTTGGTGTGAAAACAAATGCTTAAAATGTTCTATTGGAGGAACTCAGTTCTACTACTACAGTATTGTCTACTCAGTAGATGTTGGATATGGAAACTGAGGAAGAGCATTTTCAATATGTTGGGATCTGTTGCTGTGATTAGATTTTTGGTGGTGATACTTGTACTGAAGGGCCTGAGCTAGTGACCTGTAAAGGAAGCATCTTGACAGTGTGTACATGATGGTGGATTATTGTGACCGTGTCATGTCAAAGTAGGGAAGGGGAAACTGTCCCTTGCTATCATGGTTTTAAAAGCATCTGGATGGGAATGTGTGTCAAACTGAACTGCTTCTCAGGATGGAGAATTTGCAGTCTGAAGTGAAGTTTCAGCCTTTGCTTTACATTTTACTGAATGCCTCTGTTATGGTTAGAGAAGAGACTTATTTTTATGCTTGTTTTTCTTTTCCCTAGGTATTTTTATGGCCTCTGTTGCAGTGGTGTCTCAGTGTGTCCCAGACATTTATGGATTTATTCTGAGAACGCTCCTGTGAGGTAGGAAACATTACCTTCATTTTACAGACTGGTAACTAGGCCACAAGGAGATAAAGGTTGAAGGAGGAGTCTGTAGCATAGCTAACAATCATATGATGATTACCAGCAACTTCTTTCGCTACCTGTCTTTCGTCTTTTATTTTCTCCTTTTTTTTTTCCCTGGTTTGAGGTTTAAAAGAAACAATCCACAAAGGGCTGGGGGGAAGACCTGTGGAAAATATGATTAGGGTTACTGGTGTCCTTTTTTTAACATTGTTGCTTATGAGTTGAAATGCCTTTCTAAAAATATCAGCAGATCTGTTTATGTTAAATGATTAACGTGTTTAGACTTTCAACAGATAAGATGTCATGCTTTTTTGAGTCAGTAACTCCTTTATCCTACCTGTCTAGGCTTGTGCCTGCTGAAATTTTACCCTACTAAAGTTAATGCTGTCCCAACCACCTAAAGCAATGCCAAGAATTTCATCATCCATGCAAAAGATCTGGTTCATGTCAAGACAGGTGTAAAGTTTCTCAGCAACACTTATGTATAATTACTGTTTAACTTTATTTTTCAAAAGTCTTCCCAAGCTAGGTAAAATGTTCAGCTTTGAGCTCCCAGATTCTCCCAGAAATTGGATTTCAGTGCCTGATTAGTGATGCTGATCCCTTTTTAAAAGTATTGCAAAGTTCCTGACATGTGTTCACGCACTGAATTATGATTTGCATCATAAAATCAAATATCATGAAAAACAGCTTGAAAAAGATCTTTTTTTTTTCCCTTCAAGGAAGGAATTTTAATCCAGGCCTCCCTTGAGCCCTTCTTTCCCTTCAAGGTGGTATCTAAAGTGTAACTTTTATTATAACCTAAAGAATTTTCTTAGGACTGCAGCAACATTACAAGTTATGAAGAAACCAGCAGGCTCTGACAATTCAATATTTTTATTGTATTTTAAAGTAAGCAATATTATTAAAACGGTAGCATTGCAAAGAAATATTTAATGGTCTTTCTAATTTTGCAATCTGTAAAACACATACATTGGATTACATCAATGCTCTTTCTTAATGTGTATTATGTGTCTGTGTGTACCAAGAATGGAACTGTAATGACTCATGAACTGTCTCAAAATGTGCTAAACAATACTAAAGAGCTGGCCACTGTCCTTAACGGTTAATTGGGCTATATTTTACTCAGCCCAGTATGCTTGGAGTGTGGAAGAGAAGTGAAAACTTATTAGTTAAGATGTTGATGCTTGAAATGGGCAAGATTTCTTTAAAACCAGAAACTGGTCTTGTCATTTAAGTGGAGCCTGAAGCACTTACAGTAGATAGGTCCTTGTGTATGCGTGTTTAAAAATAGTGCTGGTGTGGTCCTGGGAAGTAGAGACAAGCATCCCATCATCTGCAGCCTTTCAGAATAGATCCTGCCAGGCATGGATGACATTGGGTGGGGCACTGGGAAGTGTAGTAGAATGTGGTGCTCAAGTTTTGGGATGTGCCATGTGAGAAGTTATGGAAAGACTGCAATGCATGGAAGGGCTGGTTTCAGAACCCTCTTGTTTTCACAGAAAGAGCAGAGTGAGGAAGAATTTCTTGGCATGGCATATTGCCTGCTTGGTTTTCCTCAAAGGAGAGCACTGAGTTGGCAAGACTACTTTTGGATGCACACAGGAGTGTGAGTGGAAAGGCTTTAGGCTCTACTGAGCAGAGTTTGAAGTCTGCATTCACTTTTTGCCCCAGCTCAGGAGAGGGAGCATGGGGGAAGATTCTGAGTATTCAAGGTTCAGTCAGGTCAGATTCCCTGTTCCTTACTAGCTCCCCTACCCCTTGCAGGCTCACCTGATTGTGGATTCATCAGCATGGAGCTGGGCTGGCAGTGGGCAGCAGGGCTGAGTGCATCCCAGTAACAGGTTGACTCAATGAGATGCAACTACAGACAGTATCTGAATAATGGGAGACTCCCTGTCATCTTTATAAACACTGTTCTTAATCATCTACATTTAATTCTATATTGCATTTGGAAGCATTTTAGAGCAGTGCTAGGCTGAGATGACAGTCCCTCGGGAGGGTGCCGTATGGTGACAAAACTGAACCAAAAGCAGTGAGAGCATTACATGGGAGCTGAGCTTGCTTATGCAGCTCCTCAGCAAAGCAGTGGTCCTTGAGGGCTTCTTAGCTTTGTAGGACTTCTTTTCTGGTATATGCAGTTATGTATGCTTTCAGCTGACCCTGACCTGGAAACTCAGGTTTTGGGAAATAAAAGATGACAGACTCAGTCCATTCAAAACTGGTTGAAAGTTTGAGTGACATTCAATAACATCTTTTAAAGTAAATCAGGGATTTTTTTTGAACATAAATTGGGCAGAATCTCTCTACTTTATATGTAGAGGTGTTTTTTTGGAAAATAATTCTTTTAATGAAGTCCATTGGATCTGGAGAGGAGGGGGCAGGAGAACCTGGAAAAAGGTATGCTTTTGCTGTTCAGATGACTGGGAGAAGAAAGAAAAGGAAGCCCTCTCAACCATGTCAGGCTGAATCTAAAGCATCAAGAAGTGTTTTACAGGAGAACCCCTGAAGATAAACCGTAACCTGGATTAGCAGAATACAGATTAAGGCTTTGGGAGTTTGGAGACTGCAGTGCATCCTGCAGTGGTCTAAGACTGTTGTATCGTTGCTCTTTCAGGGATATACAGAAATACCTGAAGCTTCCATTTGAATGTTATGGTCCTGGAGCTAACAAATGTATTAAGGTGAAGACTGCTTGAAAAGGTTAAAACCCCAAAATAAGAAGTTTCCATTTGAATTGGCTATTTCTAGGGAAATACTATGTATCTGTGTGATTATGTTTTGGGGGATTTTTATGCATGCGACATGACCACTGAAAGTGGGACATTGGAGTTGCAGTTAAAACTGAGACTTCTTCACTTAGTCTTTGAAGTGTAAAACAGTTGTCACTGGGTCACGTTGTCCTCTTAGAATTCTTAGAATCTTTTTATTTTTTAATTCATTTGCCTTTTGTAAAACATGCCATGATACCCTTGCTTTAATTTAAGCATGTTTCCTGTAATACAGGTAATGTATTTCTGTAGAATGTTGGCATGAAGCTTATGTGACTCAAAGTGATCTGATTGTATATCGATGCCACTTTGGCTGGAGTATAATAATAATTAATGCAAAGCAGCAAGTAGTCCATTACTATTCACTGTACTATGGTGAACACTATTTTCTGGCTGTATTTAAATGACAGCCTGGAAAGGGCATTGGCTGAATTCATTGGCATAACTCAGCTTTCCTTAGGTGTGACTTTTTTTTTTTTCCCCTTCACTTAAGTGTCTTTACAGGTCCTTTTTATCTTACAAATGAGTGGAGTTCTTTAATATATTGGAGCCCAAAGGGCATGGCTGCTGGCCATTTACCAGGTTTCATATGGTGTGTGCTGTAGGATGTGATTGGGTAAGGAAGTGTTGGGTTTGAAGCTAGTAAAATTCCCTTTTGCTTTGAAGATGTGTGTTTTAGCTGTGTACAAGGATATGTGTTTTCAAAAAGTCTATTTATGGAAAAGAGCATCAGCAGAAGCTGGAGATATTACAAGATGTAAACATATTTGCAAAATGGAACCTGAGCTTTATAATCCTCTGGTCTCTTTAATTTCCTTTTCCCTTACATAATCATTATATTGGTAGGTGGCTTTTGTTTTGTCTCTTTACCTCTTTAATTAATTTAGCTATCTGAGGATTATGCAATAAAGGTAGCATCACCATAACTGGCAGCATAACTTTTTTTTGTCATCCCGTGGAGTCAGCACTTGCTGGTGCTCTGGTGCAGTAGGTTTGAATAGCTGCCACCCCATGTGTGTGTTTTCTGATCCTGAGTGCTGAATTCATTGACAAAAACCATGCTCTGTAAGTTAATGTGCATAAGGAGCTTTGGTGCTGAGATCTCCTTTGAGGATACATTTAACTAATTAACTTGGTTTCGTTCTACCTACTATCAGCATAGGCTTGGCTGAAACCAGCCCATATTGGTTAGACTTCTGGTTTGAAGTTGATCCCAATGGGATTGAGGATTGAAAACCGCACAGTTGTGACTCTGACGGAGTTCCCGGTGCCTGTGCCAGCTTCTGGGGCTGTGCCAGGCACGAGCACCGGCTGTGCCCTTCCTGGGGGCAGGGTGCCACACCAAGTGGATGTGCATCCTTTTGTGCTCTCTGGTGGATCTCTGAATTTCTAAAGAGGCCTGACATAATGAGGTTTGCCAAGGTGTGGTTGAGCAATTGCATGGTACCAAACTGAAACAGAGCCTGAATTTTTCCACTACTGGAATAAGGAACGGTAGCAGAGGCTGTGAATATTTCACTGATCTGGCTTTTCTCCCTGTTCATATCTTCTTCCTATTCCTTGTTAAGTCACAGATGATTTCCTAGGACTCGGCTAGTTAGGATCTGTTTTTCAGGGGAAGCAGGAAACAAGACAGGGATTACTGGTGGCTGCTTTTGTTGTAAGAACAGGCACAAGCATACATGGATTGGAAATACTGGGGGTGAGGTTTTTGGCCTAACAGTGCTGGAAATCAACCTTTGCTATTAGGTCCAGTAAAGAAGGCTTCACTGAAAGCTGATTATAGTATTTTGTGGGAGAAGGGTTTTCATTGTATCATGCTGGAAGAAAATGCTTGCAGATCCATATTCAAGAGTGGGCTGCTGTATTTTGTGTAACTGGAAGAATGTATGGATTTGCCATGTTTTCCTAGCAAAAGAATATTATTCCTCCCTTCCTTTCCCGTCGTCCCCATCCCCCCCCCACCCCACACACACTTTTGAGTAGTACTAGAGTTTAGTCTTGCAAAATGGTTTTCTAGGGAGAAACATCATGTAAAATGGATTCTGGACTTAAACCCTGATGGGGGGAGGACACCACCGCCCAGCAGTTTTTTCAGTGTTCATCATTGTCTGAAAATTGGACCTTTTAAAGTATTTCAGGTTGGGTACACTAGAAATTGAGGCATTCAAATCACTAACTGCTTTTGAGAATGACAGCCAGAATCTCCATTAATGTTGCATCTTCTGCCTAGGGGATCACAGAGCAGAGACTGATGTGTCTTTGAGGCTGGAAGAGGAGCAGTTTAAGAAGTTACTGTGTTTCAGCTGAGATGTGGTAGCAGTGTACCATCGTGTCTAGTTCATTTTGCTGGAAAACAAAACAGAAATCACAGAGGATGATCTAAGGCTGTCTGTTTTGCTTTGCACAGAAGCATACTAACCATGCTCCTGTAATAAGTTGCCATGTCTCTACTATGAGGATGGTAATTTCCAGCTGATGAAAGGTAAATTGCAGCCAGAACAGGTGGGTGCATTAAAATTGTAGCATGCTTAAAGATTCTTGTGTTCACAGAGGAATGAGACTTGCTGTGCTGGTTTGGACCAGTGGCCATTCTAATTTAATACTCTACCTTTGGCAGTGATCAGTGCTAGATAACTGAGGCAGTGTACAGGAAATCATCTATTTTCATAGCAAATGTTTTATCTCCTGGAGAAGTGTTGGCTTTTTTAATGTATCAGACTGAAACAGGCTGCTTTAGTCAGCTTCTAAAATGCAGTTAATTTTATCTTTTAAATCCTTCTTTGCAGACAGGGAGTTTATTGGTATTTCTTAATGTTTTCCTTTCATACATCTCAGCCGAGGGTTGGTCACAGCCATGTACAGTCTTCAGTGTGACTTGATTAATGGTGTGAGGTTTTGTTTGGTTGGTTGGGTTTTTTGGGGTGGGTTGGGTTTTGATTTTTTTTGTGTGTGTGTGTGCTTTGTTTTAAAATGATCTACGTCTCAAAAAAGCCAGCCATGATAGATGAATAGTATGTTTTTGGGTTTTTTTTTTTTTTTGTTAACTTTATGTCTGAAAGATAAAATATTAAATGGGTTTCATGTAGTTACTGTATTGCTTGAGTGTGTCTTCACATTAATTAAAATTAATTTGAACAAGATGATAGGAGTAAAGTGCAGAGTAGGAAAAGGATAGATCAGAAAAAGCAGATAAGATAGGTGTATTCAAATAGAGCCTGATGAAATTTGCCCCAGGGTACATCAGCAACTAGCCAAGCAACCTTTGAACCATTTAAAATTGCCTTTTAGAAATTGTGAAGAGCAAGAGAGGTCCTGGAGGATTGAAAAGGGCAAATGCAGTACTTGCCTTTCAAGAAGAGACATCTGGACAATTACAGACTAGTTAGTCTAACTGAAATGGTCAGACAACTTGGAACAAAATTTTTAATCAGTTTCCAATAATCTGGAGGATAAGGAGCGTGGGGTGAGGGGGAGCACTATCTGCCATGGCTTGACTTAAGTAACTTTAGATATAACCTCTTCTGGCATTTCTGTGTAATAGGGAAATATATATTTAATTATATGGTAAACAAATTACTGTTCAAAGACCATGTTTGAAGAGTAGTTAGCTATAACTTGCTGTGAAAATCTGAGGAAGAAAGGGGATGGCATGAAGAATTATGTGAATACGCCCTTGTTTGTCTTGGGCTGAGCTTTATTTGCTGTTCTCTTTACTGATGTGGACAGGGGTATACTTACTGAATCTGCAAGTAAGCCCAAACGGAGAGGGGCTGAAGCATAGCTCAGAATTAAATGGTTACAGCAGCTTGAAAAAAAAATTGGAAATTTGCAGCGTAGAACTTAATGAGCTGAAATAAGAAAATACAAAATGGTGAGGACATGGCTGGGCTGCGCAGCTGTGGAAGACTCCTTTGGGACATACGCTGGGTCACCGTCTATGGGCAAGCTACAGAGGACAACCTCCATTGCAAGTGTATTAAGAGGCCTGTAATTAAAGGTAATGATTCTGCTGTGGTCAGTGCTGCTCAGATGCTGGACATGGAGCTGTGTCCAGCTGCAGGGATGGTAAATCACAGGAGTGTGGGGTTGACAGAGGGCATCCCCACACGTGTGTTAGATCAGCCTGTGGATGAAGATGCCAAACGATTGGTTGCTGTATTCACTGTGGGATGGACAAGAGGTCCTGTTCATGGCAAAGCTGTAACTTGGCTTCCACCAGCAATCACAAGTATGAGGAAGACATTAAGTCAATACAGATAACAAAGCTTGGGCTGAATCAGACAGAGGTCTGCATAGCTGGCTGGGGAGCAGATGTTTGAGCAAGGTCCAAAGCAGCAGTGATTCCTGAGCTTTGGGGGAGGGAGGGTCTGACTGTAGTCACCTACCCCAGGCAGGTTGCTGGTTTGACATCAGGATCTGACTCCTCTCAGATAAGCACGGGGAAGTGAAAAGAGTCCAAGTTCAGAGGATGCAGCAAAGAATGTTCCAAAAGTTCTGCTTGAGAGCGGGAGAGCACTGGAACAAGGTCTAAAGAGCTTGTGGCACTTCATCTTTGGATGCACTTGATATTCAGCTGGACAAGGCTCTGGACAACATGGTCTGACTTCAGAGTTAGCCTTTCTTAGAACAGAGGTTTGGACTAGGGACATGCAGAGGTCCCTTGCCACCTTTTTTGTTTTCTTTTCTTCTTTTTTCTGAGGTGCAATACATTACTTCTCTTTAGAGGATAACATTTTCAAATGATTGGTGTCTCAGATCAGTGGCAGTGTACTTTCAGGTAATATTAATCAATGGTTCAGAAGGACCAGGTATTAGTGAGGTTGCCTCCCTTTGAGTAGTGTCTCTTGACCTGAAAACATTTGTGTTCTCAATCAGGCTTCAAGAGGAAACATTGTAATCAAATGTTTCTTGGCTGCTTCAGCGTTTTCCTTCCTTAGAAGCGCCAGCGTGCTTTCTAGTATACAAATACTTAAATTTGTAGATTTTAAGAAACCTTTGCCTCAAAGACGTAGATTGGATTGGGTGCTTGAAGGAGATTGTTGCCTTGTGCTATAATAAACATGTACCTAATCAGAGAAGCTGATTATTTCCCATCACAATAAATAGAAAACATGTGATCAGTGACTTCAGCACCTATTTCTTCTCAATAGCTATGAGCTTGTAACAGTGGTGCACGATCTCTAACATACATTAATATTTAACCTGTATGTTGGCTGTGTTTAAAGATCAAGAATGACTTTTAGGTAATGAAACGTTAACTCTCTCTTAAGTGTCATCAGGTTTTATAAGGTGACTTCTAGAAGAGGATTGGTTGATGTTAGGAGTGATGGACAGTTCAGTGCAGTTGTTTTTCTGGGTTACAATATAGAGAAATCAATGCTAGGGTTTTGGTGAAGGTCTGATTTAATCACTTAAAAACATAGCCAGGCTGCTTGACATAAAGCATTCCCAAAGACTGATAGTCTGTCTTGCTCATCTGTCCCCATTTCCTTAATCATGCTGATGGTTTTTTTTTGTTTTGAACTAGTGCTATTAAGCTGATAAGGCCACACTGTCCAGAGACGTGACTGTTGAGAAGTTATTCCCCATGATAGCTGTGGCAGTCTGTAGGGTCACGCAGTTACGGAGTTGCCCCATCCTCCCTGTTGGGAACAGTCACTCACACAGTGGCCTGGAGATGTCAAACTATATGTCTGGTCTCAGTTAATTGTGGTAGATATTTGTTGCCCTTACTTAATGTTTGCTAAAGCCTTGTAAATAAACTTGTTACGGTGAAATTTTGTGATGTCCAAGTTACCGACCTTCTTCCACGCTGTTTCTTGTGGCGGTTCTGCCTTGATGGCCAGCACACAGGAATGGTGAGCAGGGCTTTCTTCTGAATTTTATTTGATAGCCGTTCACTCCAGATGGCAATCTCATTTTATGCTGCTGTGAAAGTATTTTGTTCAAACAAAGTTCTGTTCACATGCCATGAGGTTGAGCTTTTTGGAAGCTTTAATTTATCTGTTTATCTCAGAGCATGAATTACTAGTGTTGCTGGAGCTGGAGACCCTAACCAACGAGGTACACAAGCGAAAAAGGCTGATACAATGCATGCTACAGATGTTATGACAAAAACATCATACTTTTTGCTGGATAGCAGAGTGACTGATTGGCTCTAGACATTCCTGACACTGCCTGACAGAAAGGGTTATTTTATCTGAAAACAGTGCAGTTACAGATGAGAGAGCTCCTGAAAAACATCACTCACTTTTACTAGCAACATCCATCACTTCCTAATTATGAGTGCTTTCAGGTGGAGAAACAAGTTCTTTCCTTTGCTCCTCGGGAGCTTTTCTTGTCACCGTGGCAGCAGTGTAGGGTTAAATTTGGTCCTTTATCCAGGGTCAGGGAGACCTGTGGATTAAATTAACGCACAGAGGCGTCTGTACGTGTTAGACGGGAATCACACTGTTAGAGGAACGGCAATGGCCAGCGACTGTGGAGAATGAATAACTCTTTGTAGCATAACCACCTACTTTGAAGTGCAGAAGATCTGTTAAACTTCTGTGTTTGAAAGTCAGGAGCTTTCACTGTCCTTTTGAAAAGCTGAAACAGATCAGACAAGTCATGAGTCCAGTGAAGAAAGAAACTTGTGATGCCTGTTCAGAGTCTCTGAATGTCAGTTTTCCAGCTCATGTGCTTTATTTTGGGCAGCAGGAACGTGGCTCCCCTGGACAGTTCAGGAGTTTTTGTCTCTCTGGATGTCCCTGGAGCTGCCTTGACCCTTGCACCTATTTCCCCAGCTCCTGCCACTTGCTACCTTCAAGCATGGGAGTGGGCAGGGTCTTTCTGTGCTTCATGACAGAGCTGCCTGCTTGCCACAGGGCTCTCCCCTAAGACAGGAACTCAGGTGGGATTTTTCCAAAATGCTCAGTTGGCCTGACCTTATCCCACTGAATTTGTTGATCCTGCTACCACACTTTGTACTGTTTCGGAAAGCCATATACATTTTCAGCGCAAACCCTAGCACTGCCTAGGATCTGGTGCTGATTCCAAACCACCTACTTCCTGGCATCAGAGCAGGCATCAGCAACTGTGCCCATTATACAATGTCCTATTGATCAGAAGCTATGGTATCTGCAGGAGCCCTTTCCATGACTGGAAAGTATCTTACACTCTGGTTTGCTTCAGCCTCTCTTCACTGTGGGGCTCATATTTTCATATGGGCTGTTAAGAAATGAGTTTTCCTCTGTGATGTTAAATGGTTCTCTTCTAGTCTTACAGTAAGAGCAAAGCATGAGACTTGCTTTCTCTGTGTGTGCTAGTGTTTACATATGGATAAAAATAACAGCTGGTTGCAGTATTGTTTGTTTTTATGTATGGATGTGCTGTGTGCTCCACCCATGAGCCTGCCTCTCTGTGGGCTGTTGATGGGCCCACAGGTATGGAGCACTGAGGATACCATGGAGGTACAGTCAGCATAGGTGCCTGTGTGGTCAGGGAGGAATAAATGATCATTTTCAAAATTGTTGTTTAATTCCAGTGACTCTGCAGATGGCAAAGCATTTACAGTTGCTGAAGTAATCTGTGCTGCCCTGCACTGCCTTTTCTCTTTGAAGAGTAGATGCCTTACAGCCTTCCCCTGGTTGCTGGTAATAGCAGTAATTAAACATACCTTATAATGATGATGGACCTGATACATCTCCTGTTGCCAAGGACAGTGACATCCTGAAGTCAGAGCACCCATTGCTGTTTTCATACAAGCCCTTAATTTCAATGCAGGCTCAAGGTTAAAACCCCAGTTCATAGATAAGGGTGGGAGTGCATGGCTCAATTCCCTGAGCACATCCCTGCCTTCCTCCTGGGAAGGAGGGCAACTAATGTCTTGTTGAACTGAGTTGGCATTTGACTGTTTTGCTCTAGTCTTTTTCTATTACTGTAGCAGGGCCTCTTTGCAAGATCTGAATGTGTCATGCAAATGTGGTGAAAGCAGTTTAGAACAAAAAATATAGGACTGGTGATGCTGCAGTCCTCACATTTTTTGTCAAAGCTTCAGCAGCCAAACACCTCAGGTGCTGGTTGTGAATGAGCACCACCCATGGCTTGGGGCTTCAGAATTCTGGAAATTGCTTACACCAAGCGAAAACCCCAAATGCTACTGAAATTCCAGAGAAAGAAAGAAGCACATTGTGCTGATGGCTAGACTTGTGTTTTCCTGAAATTAGGAGTAAAAGTTTAATTTACTGGAAGGGAAACCAACAAAAGCCCTTCCACTACCACAAAACCTGAAATACCCCATGCCTATTGTTTTGAGGTCCAAAAGGCTGAAATGGATCATTATGCATCAGCTCCCCAAAGGCTGCTTTTTGGAGAAGGTGGCACCCAGAGCAGAGGCTATTGCAGGGAATGTGTGGGTGAGCCCATCTGTCAATATTGTTCTTGCTGCTTTTTGAATGCTTCTGCAAATGGATAGTTTGGGACTTGTCTCTGCTGCAGGTAAAGCCTATTTCAGGCCCTTGTGTGCTGATATTTTTTTGAAGCGAGACATGAATGCTCCAGGGGAAAATGGCATTGTGAGATAAAAGGCTTTGATACGTGCCTATAGTTTAAATGTCATCCTCCAAAAAAGAGAAAGCAGGTGTTAATTGTGAAACTGTCCTTCATGTACATTTTTTTTCTTACTAAAGTTATTTCATCTAATTTGATCCATATATAACTTCAGTGTCTATCCATCCTTAAAAAGTGTTTATTTGAAACTGTTCTGTGATTTTGCAAATACTTAGTTTTAATAAAATTCAAAGAATGGTTTGGAGTGGACCTTAAAGATCACCTGCTGCTCACCCCCACCACCAGAAGGGAGACCAGTTTTAGTAAGTCTCTGATTATAGAGAATATTTCCTTCTGAGATTCAGGGTTTGAAGTAACAGTCGATTTGATCATTTGTTTTGAAGGCGAGAATTGCAGGTACACATTTTCTTCAAGCATTAGATAAGTGGTCTGACTGGAATAGCAGTTTTAATCTGTTTTAATGATGTTTTTCCAATATGAAAGGGGCCAAGAGATGCATAAGTCTAAAGGTCTACTGGTAATTGTCAAAGTGATGGGAGTTGTTTACAGAACATGGGGTGACGGAATGGTTGCCTCTCACTAAGAGCATATACACTACCTTTGTTCTTGGTTTAGAGTATAATTAAGGAATATATGCTTCTGTGTATTTAAAAACAATAAACCCTCCCATTTGCAGACCGTGAGGTATTTAGGGATGGCAGATACAGATGAAGCACTTCAGCCAGTGCTGTTGTTAACTGTTTTGTTATTTACTGCTGCTGCGATGCCTTTCTTCAATGCAGCTGTAATGAGGTCAAACCAAATATTTTATTAAGTGTTACTCATACAAGTGAGGTAATGGCCTGTTATCTTATCTTTATAGGTAAAACTCTCATCTTGTTCAAGTGATCCCAAAGAAAAAACTTAGTAATGACTAGCCTGCTCTGGCTTTTGCCTGCAGTGCATGCCAAGACTTTTGAAGACTTGCTGGGAAGATATTAAATAGGCTTTGCTTTTTGTCTTGCTCTGCTAGTAAGGCTATGTGCTTTCAGCATGCATCCAGTTGCAAAAAGCTCAGAGAGGAAAAACTGTAGGCAACTCCTTCTGAAATCCTTCAGGACTGACTCTCAAATTCTTAGTGTTGTTCCTTAGTGTGTGACATTGCCAGGGTTAATTTTAGTCACGTTGTGACAGGCCACCTTCCTTAATCCGTTGGCTTGAAATGTTGCAGTGGAAGGTTTTTACTGCACTGGTGTTTGCTGTTGTGTGTCTGCAACTCTTTTTTGTGAGTGGGAAGTAAAGGAAATGCATGACACGTGGCAGTGACAGGTTTAAAAGGAGCAGCTGAGACATGCTTGGAGGTTTTGAAAGTGAAAATCTCATGTGCTATGTGCCTTTCACAAAGCTATGGTGTTAGTCTGGCATCCATAGGAGAGAAGTGCTTTCTCTACACCCCGGGCAGCTGTTGAAACTGCTAGCAAGGTGCTGGGGCTGTCAGGTCCCCAGTGCTCCTGGTGCTTACTATCCCACTTCTGAATGCTCTGATTGCTGCTGACCACTGCCTGAAGGAATATTGTGCCCTTACAGTGCCATCTTCCTTCATCTTTCTTTACTCCCTAGCAGTAGCACCAGAACTACACAGATGGGTTTGCAGGAGAAAGATATTTACTGCTGCTTAGGTACTGGTCCAAATGTGCTGATGCTTAGGTAAGGTGGGCACACAGGAAACGTGCTGGTCCTGGGCTTGCCAGTGCTGTTGTGACCATGGTCTAGTTGGGACAGGATTTCTTTGCCACAATGGAATGAATGTAAATATTTCTAATAATGTGTGTATGTGCATAAATACGTATTTAGCAGGTGCAGTGTTTGAACTACAAAGGGAGCAGTGTTAATGCCTTTTAAGCAGAGGAGCCAAGCAAGGAAGATTTCTTAATTTAACCTCTTAGCTGGATTGCAAAACCTGATAAATGACTGCCTTGGAGTATGAGAGGAAAAGGGCATCACAAAATAGGGAGAAAAGACCTGAAAAAGAAATACTCCCTCTCTGTTCCCCTTATAGCTGGAAAGAAATGTAAGTGGTCAAGCAATGAAGTGATGAATAGTGGGTATTTTTAACCATCCATCCAACCACAGATAGTTGAGGACATGACAAAAGGCTGTGGTATGCAAATGTCTGTTTTTTCCTTGCGAGGAGGAAGCTCAAAATCTGCTGTCAGGACAGTGCTCTTAACTGTGGTGCAAAACTCCTTTTCTGAGAGTTGGTAATAGAGAGAAAATTGGTGACTTCTACAGAATTGATTAAAAAAGAAATACTTTTGTTGTTATTTTTTTTAATTACATTTTTTTTCAGCCCACTTGGTGACATGAAAATCTAGACAGTGATCTTTCTCTTCTCTCCTTACTGCCAAAGATTAATGCCCAAACCTTTCTAAAGGCCTTTAGTTTGAGGAACAGAAGTTAAAAGAAAACAAAGTCTCATTTTCAGTTGCTTTCCCAGTAATTCATTTTGGATTCAGTGCGTGAATGACTTGTAGTTTGCTGTGAGGCTAAGTTGCAGGATCAAGGCTACAATGGAGGCATTGTGATTCACCTTGCTCTCCCCACCACCCTGCGCAGTCAAGTTGAAATCCTGCTTTTTGGCATCCAAGCTGTTGCTTTGGTGACCAATTATTACTCCAGAAGTGGTATACATTGTGGTCTCACTGAATAGCTGAAAGACTGTAAGGAAAAAGATAAATGTGTTCAAACACAGCTCTGTTCTGCAAGCCTTCAAGGTGATTCAGAACAGAGTTAGTGTATTTGATTTAACGGGTTATATCAGTGTAGTGTTACGAATTCAAATGTCAGTGTTACAAATCCAGAAAACATAATTAAAGGTGATTTAACACTCAGAATGCTGTGCCCTTTACATATACATTGTAATTACCTTTAATTTTTGGCAGTGTGCAGTTCTCAGTTTCACTAAGCAGCACAGTTTCTCTGCAATTATTTAATTTTAAAAATTGTTATGTGTTAATCACTCAAACCTTCATTTTCTAGAAACTGACGATGCAGTCTTTAATCTTGGCTTTAGTGGATGCATCTTTTAGTGTTCTGTGGTCCTGTTGATGGTCCTGAAAGTCTTCATGAGAACCCGACAAGGTTGTATAAAGAATTTAGAGAGTAAAGAGAGAGCTTTATGCCAGTGACATGACAGGGGTGAAAAGACTGAGAAAAACAGTGAGTTTCATGAATGCTTTACAGGCAAAGGAAGGGAAGTCACCGAACTAGTGTGCAAATGGAAAAATGAGTAGTTTCAGGGAAAAGAATCATGTGATGGTTGGGTGGAATTTACTTTCCTTGAACACTTTTCAGCAGGGTACTTGCAAGATTCCTTCTTTGCTTCCCATGGCACTTAATCTTCTCTGCTGTGCTTTATGGGGTTGGTGAGGTCCTCAGGTCACCGATGTCTTTGTGTTCAGATGCTCCTGTCCACACCACTCATGCTCACAAGTGACAACTAATGATTTAATGACTATCTCTCCTCTAAGGTGCTGATACCACAAGCTACTAATGCTCCTAGTAGGCTAACGAGTGCACCCATTCTCCATGCTGGGTAGATTGCATTGTTTGTCCTCGCCAAAGATTAGTGTTTATACTCTCTTGATAAAAGAAAAAGCACTCCAAGCATGCATTCAAAGTAAAAACTCTCACAGATCTGGCAGGCAGTAGAATATCACTAACAGCAGCAGATCCTTAAGTAGCCTATTTTTCATAATCCCACAGGTAGTTGTTAAGAGCATTTTCTCCTACTGAGAGAATATCTATCCCTCTGTTGAACTTGTCAGCTATCACTGTATTTATGACCTTAATGGAGTTCCCAGCAATCGTATCGAGGTATAGTAGAACCATATTTCAATATTTTGTTCTGTACCTAGTAGCACCTCATGTTGGTGTAGATGAGATATCTGGGTTGCATCTGCATTGGCAGCGCAGATCTTTCCCATGTCCTCATAATTGTTCCCTCCTTGGTGGTTGATCTGTACTAAATTTACACTGGCTTTGTAGTTGCATTTTGTTTCTTTAAATGAGATTATTCTCTTGGGCTAAATGGCATCTGCTACTGAAATAGCACCTAGGGCAGAATTAGTAAGTCAGCCATTGCAGTGAATTTTCCCAAAATCCGTTGTGTGGAAGAGAATAGTTCAAACCAGTAACTTCTCACTGGGGCTTATGGAAATTACTAAGTCAATTATATAGTGCAGGAAACCTAATTCAATTTTCCTAGTGTAGTTTTTAAATACATCATGGCAGTTTTGAACTGGGAATAGTGTTTTAACAGGAGGCAGTTTGGTGGCCCTGTAAACACAAATGATGCTGTGCTGAAGAACCAGATTGTATAAAGAGGATTTCAGAAGCTGATGATAAAGACTTATTGGTGACAGAGGAATAACAAGTATGTTGCAAGTCAGCTTATGATCTCATTATTTCAAAACAAGTTACCTGGATACATACACTACATGATCTTTAAGTTCCCTTCCAACCCAAACTGTTCTATGATACTCCTTTGATCAATAAGCAAAATGTCAAAGGTTTTGGCCAGAAAGGAATAAACCTTCAGAATTAAATATCTTTTGCTGAAATCTATTTCCCTGATGTCTCAGTTTAATCATTTGGTAAAGAAAACGAGGAAGAAGATACTCTCCATGTAACTTCTTTTGCTAAATACCCTTTTTTCCACAGGTGGATTATTTTTTTAATGTTGACCTGTAATCTGTAGGCTCTAAAAGGTTGAATTTGGGCCCTTATTATGGTGACTTTGTAACTTTCTGTTAAAGGTCAGTACTTTGGTGTAAGGTACAGTGCTACTGCTCTGAACACCTGTTGTCCAGGAGGCATCATCTAAGGATTGATCTTTTGCAATCCCTTCTAGCCCCTGACATTCTGTGATTCTGTGTGATTGGATGCTGTGCTTGTGCCACCTAATGTTGCTCTTGTTGGAGTTCGCTGATGAACATTTTGCTCTAACCCTTTTCCAAGAATGAATGGGGAAATATTTTGAGAAGTAGAAGTATATCATCCACTCTCCATGGGCTGTTTTCCTTTGTTTCCCTCAGTTATTAGGGTATTAGAGCTCCTGTCTTGCTTCCACGCTGCCATTGGCTGCAGTTTTCAGGTCAAACAGGGCAGAGGCAGTATTTGGTCTGGGTGAGAAAGGAGAGAAATCCTCAAAGGCATCATTTCGAAGAGGGGCTATTCTCATTCTTAGCTCTTGATCGGATGTAGCTGTGCTGCTTGGAGGAATTTAGTCCAACTGAGTTGTAAATAATGAAATTTCTGGTCTCCTTAGTCAGTCAGTCTGTTGTAAAAGGTGAGAAAGCATGTGTCAGTGACTGATTTGAAAGAGAAGTTCTGAATGTTGTGCTGAAACACAACACAAACTTTCCTGAAGAGCTGGCAAAAGCTTTAACCCTGTGATAAGGGGGGAGGAGCACTTTTCTGGCTGTGGTAGAGTGCAGGTGCTTCCCTTAGAGGTTGTTTACTGCAGAGGACATAGGTTTTAACAAAATTTCCTGATGTTATTGAAATGTAACTGTACACCCTGGGTGGAAGATTATTTTGCAGAAGAAAATCAGTCAGAATACTGCCTTGATCTTTTTTAAGAGATTAATAAGTACTTTACAGTATGCAGTAACTGGGCTGCCCTGTGTAGTTAGAATGTTTTCTCCAGAGATGATCTGGTCTTCACCAGCCCCTGCCCATCTGCGTCTGCTTGCTTCAAATCTACTTTGTCGCTGGCAACAGTGAAATAAATCAGGAGTCTGCTTCAGGTTGAAGAAGATTGTGTTCTTTCCCCCTCCCCTTGTTTACTTTTAGCTCAGATTGGTTCCCCGATACAGTCCACTGCACAAAACTGTGTTGACGCAGCTAGGGAGGTGACTGGACTTGGGCACCGTGACTGCTTAAGCCATCACCGTTGCTGAAAGATGTATTAGCAAATTACAGCCTCAATTACAGGAGATGAATCTATTATGTTATGCTAGAGGCTGTTGTGAAAGCATGGACTATGTACCCTGGGTAGCAGTGATCCCCGTTGGTGTGCAGGAGTCCTTTACTTCCTTTAAAAGAACGTGCTGTGAATTTGAAAGGATTGTAGCCTTTTCTTACTGTCATGAAGTGCATCTTTACACTCTCAAAAGTGTGAGTACTAATAGTAACCTGTTTTACTTAAGAGTTTTGGGATTATTGCAGCACAAGAGCTTCTGCCTCAACACAAGGGGGAACTTGTTTACTGTAAGGGTCACAGAGCACTGGAACAGGCTCCCCAGAGAGGTTGTGGAGTCTCCTCCTATGGAGACTTTCAAGGCCTGTCTGGATGTGTTCCTCTGTGACCTGTGTTCGATAGTATTGTCCTGTGCTGGCTGGGGGGTTGGAGTCGATGATCTACTTGGGTCCCTTCCAACCCCTAACATCCTGTGATTTTATGATTGTGAAGTCAGATCTGTAAGAGAAAAAAAAGAAGCCTTTTTTTCCTCTGCTTTGTAGATACTATGCAGTCGGTTTTCATTTTTTTTTTCAGTGACTTGCCAGTCATCTTGCCCCTTAAGGCTTTATAGATGAACTCCAGATTTTTCTTCAAAGCATTTAAAGTGGCTGTAACATTAAAACAGATGAATATACTGGCTCTGCAATGAAAGCTTGTGATTGAGAACATTTGCAACTTGAAGAGGTTGCTTTTTCCAGAAAATGCATTAACCAATGGCTGGGTTTAGGTCTTTTTGTCATTGTTATCCAAGGAGACAGGTAGCCATTCCAGGAACCATGCTTTAGTGTTTTGAGATGGCCTCTGAAGAGGAAGAGTCTGCTGTTATCCATTAAATCTCTTCGAGGCCATCAATTTCTTCTTGAGGAGTGGAAGATAATTGTAGGTAGGTTTTGGTGTGGGTTGGTGCTTTTTTTGTGTTTTTTTTTTTAACCTTTAGTTTGAGGAATACTTTTCATTATTGAAGCTGGAGTGATGAATAATGCTGAAATCATGTTTGCTTGTGTGAAATGGAAGCTGGCTGCTTGTGCCCTACTCTTGAAGAGGCAGTAGGGGCATGCTTTTAAACTTCAGGGTCAGTTCTCTGCTGAATCTCAAGCACCTAGGCTCATGCACATGAAAAGTATCTGGATATGGAAACAGCAATCATTTTATTCTGAAGATTTCCTAACAATAGTAAATTTAGCCTCATAGCTGCATTCCTATTAACATTTTGAAGAAAGGAAAAACACTTTATCTTCAGCAGCTCCCCACTTTTTCAGCAGACATGTGGTGCTTGATGCTCCTGGTTGGGAGATTTATTATTAGAAGTGATTTTACAGTGGTGATGAGAGAGATCCTGTTGTACTCTGTAATGTTACTTTGCTTTTTGCTTACTATCTCCAATCCAGAGTCCTGAACTTGCATTGCAGAGTCCCAGTCCTGACTCTTGTTTACCAATAGCAGAGCTCAGGAATGCAGAAGTGAAGCAACATGTTCAGTAGTAAGACACATCTTAAAAGAGCAACAACAAAAACGTTTTTAAAGTCTTGTCTGGGGTTGGAAGTCTGAGTGGTGTCTCACATAAAGGCATGAAGTCTCTCTTTGGAGAAGTCTGTGAAACAAGGCTATCGCCACCATTCCCCACCTTCGCATTATCAGTCCCCTGAAAAAGAGGTTGGGCAATAGTGTTTGCAAGTCAGTAGTAACATTTTTGGTTTTCTTGTTCATTGTGGCTTCATTCATATTTATAAATATGTGAAGGAGGATGGAGCCAGGCCCTTCTGACAGATGCGCAATGACAGGACAAAGGACAGTGGGTGCAAGCTGGAGCACAGGAAGTTCACGTGAACCTAAAGGTCTCTTATGATTAGTTTGACAAAGTAAGGAATGGGTTGCCCAGAGAGGTTGTGCAGTCACCTTCTCTGGCGATATTCAAAACCTGCCTGGATGTGTTCCTGTGTGACCTCCTCTAGGTGATCCTGCTCTATCAGGGGCAATGGGCTAGATGGTGTTTCAAGGTCACTTCCAATCCCTAATGCTCTCTGATTCTGTGATTAGATGGAGGAGAAGGCTGTAAGATATTTTAGACCTACACTGTTATATGCCTTTGTAATATCAACACAATCACATCAGCCAAGAACTAGCAGGGACATCAATTTCAAATCCTGTACACAGTGCAGGAGTGCTGGTGTGCTTTGCGGGAGAGCACAAGGGGGCTGTGGCCATCACTCACTGCCTGCAGACCTGGGCTCTGCCACGCTTTGGGCCCTAGCACAGCGTGTGGCATTGGCTCTGCAGTCCTTTGCATTTGAAGTGGACAGTGAGATGTAGTTTCTTTGGTTCAAGTAGGCACTGAAGTCTGATGTCCAGGCACTGCTGATGTTTGTTGAAACAACATACTTTGTAGCAAGATGAAGACACACTTTTCTTATTGAGGTTATTTTTTTTTGGGGGGGGGGGGGGGGGGGAATGTGTGTTCTGTGGTTTGTTTTGGTTTGGGTTTTTTTTACACACAGGAGGCTGTAGCAATTCCATGGGAGACGTGTAGGAGGATGGAAGAGAGTCAACATTTGCCAAACAGAAAGCAATAAAATCTGGTGGAATAACAAGCTTCCTGTCAAGCTATGAGAAAGGCAATATATGAAAAATTAAACACCCAAAAGCTGAGGAAATTGGCAGGGGAAGAGGGAGGAGAGGAGAAGGGGTGCCATAGCACCTTTTTCTGCCTGAAGTCAGTTCACCTAGATCAAGAAGTATGCTTCTGGAGGCCATATGAGTGTCTCTAAATATTATTAGGTTGCTCTTTTGTGTGTATGTGTGTACATTACCGGAATTTTCCAAAAGCACTCTGTCTGCACTGAGGCATGCAGGCTGTGCAGCAGCTTGGCAGCGTGTGCTGTGGTAAGTCAGCAGGCGAGCACTGTACTGGCATTTGAAAGTTTTTCTTCTCTCTAATCCCTGGATAAAAAACAATTAACTTCGCTGTGGGGCCCAGGGAGCGTAAAGGTGTCTGCAGCACATTGCACGAGCCGTCATTGCTTACGGCTTGCTTGGTTCATTTTTCGGAGTGTGTCAGAATGTGTTTATTCCTGTAAGGCTGTGTGACATCATCCACTTAACAGGGAGGTGTAAGGCAGCAAAATAATGTATGAGGCTGGTTCTGGCTGTCTGAGGGGTAAGCATTTTCTTGAGCGAAAGTGCAACAAAACCAGCTTTAAGGGTGGTTGGGGTTTTTTGTATTTCACTGGAGGAAAAGGACTGTTAAAAGTCTAAATTGCAGTTTTCCTGATGGCTATTTGAGCAGGGATGTAGCTGAGAAGCTTGTGTGTGTGTGAGCAGAGTATCGGTAAGAGTGGCTGCAGGCGCTCTAAGGGCTGTTTAATTCTTCTCTTCCATTAGCCGATGAAGCAAAACGAGTGGGAGGTCTGTGAAGCCAGATCAGTGTTGATAAGGGAAAGCACAGATCCCAATGCAAGAATTTTAACATGCTTTTTAATATTGCAGTGAAAAGCAGAGCAAGAAGGTGTGACTGGGTGCTGTAGCCAGCAGTACTCAAAGCAAAGTGTACCTCGCTTGGGGTCTTGTAAGAGGGCAAAGAGGCTGAAGTAGTGCATTCCCTCTGTGTTCTGTTGTCTGTCCCGGGCATCAATCTGAATTCCTCCTGTAATGAATTCAGATTTGCTATACTCAAACAAGACTTGGGCTCAGGATAGATGTAGCTTCCAAAATATCATGTCCCTAGGGTTGTAAGAAAGGCTGGACTAATAATTGAAAGTGGTCTTCTGACCTGGGATATTGCAAATCTGAATTGGAGGCCTTAGCAACAAATACAGTTGCTTTTGGCTTTGTGCATCATGGCATCACTGCCATGGGCTTCTTGGTTATAAAATAGGCAACTTGATAACCTAAGGTTTTCAGCTGTGTCTGTCTGAGGTAGAATGGGGTGCAGATGCTTCTGTTGTTGGTGAGTTGTTAGAAGGATGGTCTGATTTTTCTGAAGAGGCAGTCACACAGTGCAGTGAAGGTCTGGCTGGTGCGTGGCTTGGCATGCAGTTTGTTTCCCTCTCTGAGGTATCTTTGTTTCTGTTTAGTATTCTGCTTGTTGTGCTGAGACCTGGGTCTTGTTTAATCAGTTTGGTTCTGATTGCTTCCTTGTATCCATGGGCCACATCTTGAATTCAGTGTTTTGCATTACAAATGTGCTCTCCAGAGATGAGCAGGATATATAGCTCCATCTGCCACATCCAGTTTTAGCCCTTTTTCAGGGAACCCTGTTAACAGGTGACACGCACAGCCCAACGAGATTCCAGCTAATTGTTGGTGTGTGATTAAGAAGATGAGTGCTCACCAAAGCCTCTTCTGCAAAATGGAGGAACTGCTTCAGGCTGCAGAGAGATGGGGAGTTTTGAGTGGACCCTCCTGGTTGCAGCTCCTGCGCGGGCTCCATCCCAGAGCCTGCCTTGGCTTTGAAGGGTGGGATGAGTCACAGGAGCTGGGTTGTTCTCTTTGCTTGCCAGCATCTAAATGCCAGAGGAGACAGGAGGAAGTAGATCTTTTGCAGGACTATCATTTGCTCCCTTTTGTTTTGTGTCATTTGGATGACAGTGGTTTTGAAATGGCTGTTTCTGCTATTACTACTGTGAGAGAGAGGTTAGTCTGAAATCAGTATGTGAAAGTGCTAATAAATACAGTGTTTATGCACCATCCACGGATAGATGGCCGTTTTGATTTCTTATCTCCTTGTTCTCCTGCTAGAGCTGAACCTCTGTTGCTACAGGGTTAGAAGAGATAACCTGCATATTTTTAGGCTTTTCTTAAGGTGGAAAAAAATAGAATTCAAATGTTTTACGGCTTTTCTCCAGCATAGTGGCATAAACTGTCATACTAAAACCAAAGGTTTAATAGAGTTTTGAGAACTGGAAGGATAGTATTAGTCCAGAAAATATTTACAGGAAGATGTTATTTTTCTTTAATGGAGTAGCCTTCTGATGTTTTCAGAATGTCAGTATGTACTCCTTGGAGTTTCATAGTTGGCAACTTTTTGTTCATTTTGATTTGCCTTTTTGTAAAGAAAAAAAAAATAAATAATCTTTTCTCACAGAACACCATCAGAGAGGCAGAGTGCTGTCACTGCTTTTATAGCTGAGAGTGTAAGGTGCGGCAGTGAAGGCACTTGGCAGGGTCCCAGGAGTCCTTGTGCTTGGAGGCAAGTTTGGCGCATCAGACCTGCCCAGCTGCTGGGAACACAGCCCCTTTGCTCCGCTGCCTCTGTGAAAGCAAGGCATAACCACAGTGGTGGAGCTGGTGGAAAGAAAATGACAGTGCACTGCCTGTAAAATACATTCATGGTATAATTTTTATAGACATATAGGTACAGGTGTAAAATACGTGCAAATAATGCGTGAATGTGTGTGTATCATGTTTAAAAGTCCTTGGGAAATAAGCCCTTGGCAGGTCTGTGGTGGAGTCAAAAGGAAGAAGTGAGATCTGCTTACTGAGTAAAATCCGAGGAGGCACAGCAGCTGAGTCTGTGGCTGCAAATCAGTGAGGACAATGTCAACGAGGTCTCTTGCCTTAGCCTGTCTCTGCTTTTAGGGATTTTTCAGCCCTATGATACTGTCTCCTAGCACGTAAAAATCTGGTCATCCAGTTTGGGAAAGTCCCATGGAAGGAGATTTTGCATCACCTTTTGAATGCTGGGAGTAGGGTTGTATCATCCACCTTTGAGTATGCATTTTCTTCTGTGTACTTGATGATTTAGACAGTTGAAACAAAAAGCTTCCCTTGAAACAATACATTGAGAGATTAAAGTTTTGAACGAGGGCTCTGGCAGGTAGTTCTGAAACAAGCCTGGTTTAAAGCTGTTCTAAAACAGCTGTAATGACAGTAACATCATATATTGCTGTCAGGGAAAAAAGCCCACAATTTATTCCACCGTGGGGAGAGGGAAATATCTGGCTAACAGCTAGAAACTTACTGAGAATTTACCTTTTTTAGATGAAGTGCTAAGGAAAAATGCATGGCTTTCTTATCAAGTGTGTATTGTAAGCTCTACTCGTGTTAGCTGCTTTGCTGCCAGGGTTAATGAGGAGACTGGAGGCCAAGTATAATTAACATATTCATAGGTAATGGTACTAAAAATGAAGCCTGAAAATGCTGTCTGGCTGGCAGCCAGTCTGGGGTCCCCTAGTATCTCACCATTCAGCTGGGAGATAAGCTGTGAAGAGGAGCATCTGTGAGAGATGGGAGGCGAGTTTGAAATTGTAGCTTAATATTTACTTTCCAAACAACACCAGGAGTGCTGGTGACTGCTAGGTAGGCTATTAGGGGAGTGTGCTGCCTCTAAGGTGTTGCAGCACAGCTAGCTGCAGTCTGTCAGGGCTGCCCTTACTGCTTGCCTCTCCCAGCTCGTGGAGGCTGGTCTCTGGCTTGACCCTGTATTTCTGTTGTGCACAACACTTTGCAGCAAAAATATAGATTTATTGTAAAATTGGATATGGATTCTTTACAGAGAAACCTAAGGCAAAACATAGGTGAGGTGGATTTTGTTAGTATTCATTTTCATAAAAGTTCATTTTAAAGACTGTAAAGGAGGAAAAGCACACTGCAGCAGTTTTATGTTGTTTCATAAAAAGAATGCCTGCCTATTCCTCTTCAGAAAGCCTGATGTTGAAGTGTGTGACTTTTAAATTATTACTCAGGCTGTGTTGCCATCTCCTTTATTTCTGAGGTGGTGCTGTGTGTTTTTAATATATGCTTCTATTTTGGTTCAGACTAGTTTCAGAGCTATGGTTCTAAGTGTTCATTCTGAACAAAGCAAATCTGGTTCGGTTACATCAGCAGGGCATTTAATGTCTACACAACTGCTAATCATTCTTCAATTTGTGCAATTAGAATAAAGCTCAGGTCATAAGTAGTAGAAATATGAGAGAGTCTGACACTCCTGTGCTGTCATCTGCTCTTGCCTTATGTGCTACAGAGGTGATTTTAGTCTGCTCCTGAGCCGAGGTGTATTTACTTCAGCTTAATTAAGCACCAGCTTTCTCAGTGCTTTGCCTTCTAGTGCAGTCAGTGATCTTGATTCATTGGTTGGTCTGGAGGAAGATAGAGCCATGGCATAAAGGATGGGGTGTTTTTCCTTCCCGGTACATACTCATCACCGCTGAGTGCTTCCATTGATTACAGCAATGTGAACACAGCTGAAAACAACACGGTTGGTGGTTTCTAGGAATGCTTCTGCTACCCTTTATGGAACCCTTGCCTTGTGCTTGAGGACTTTATTTTGAAACAGAAGTGGAAATGTCAGGCAAACATGTGCAAATGCTTGTTGCAATTGCTGTTTGGAGGGGCTACCTGCTGGCTCCCCATGGTGATTTCACAGCTGTATGTGCTGAGCCTTCCTGGCAGACAGGCTGTGGTTGCTGTTGGGATGTGATGGAACCAGTCTGCTGAAGCAGGGCAGGAACTGGCACAGCTGGGATGTCTGCAGTGGGTGAGTGAATGTGAGTGTAGGCTGGGCTGTGCACTAGTTGTATGCATGTCATGTCATGTTATCCCTGACTTTTAAATGGCAGGTGAAAGGCTTCAGCTAATGCTCCTTTAATAATTAATTGATGTGAATGGGCACATCTTGGAGCCATTTTCATTTTATATGGTATGATAGACTTTTGATTAATTACCTTCGCTTGTAGAGTTGTAATAGATTAGTGTCTTACTTAAGGGAAGGGAAGGCTGTACTTTTCTTGTCATTGACCAAACACTAATGGATCACTTAGGGGGTGCAGCCAGCTGTAGTGCTGTCATCCTCACAGACACACAGCTCCACTACCATGCAGCATGGAAAAAATGTGAGCCTGTCTTGAATACATCAGTTTCTCTTGTCGTGTATGTGGACTGGACGCAGCACTGTAGGCTTCTACATAGGAGAGTCAGGCCCTTTCTTGGCTACCTCATGTACTGAATAAGTGTTACAAATGACATCCTCTCAACCATCTTAAAATGCACTTAGACATTGGGAAATGTGTGAGAGATAGCAGAGATGTAGATGTAGGCAGTCCTGGATGAGACGTCTTGCACTAGACCAACTGCAATACCCCTGGGTTTAATAACAAGTGTGTATTTTTAATAGAATCATAGAATCAGTAAGGTTGGAAAAGACCTTTAAGGTCAAGTCCGGCCATAATCCAACTACCATGACTACTAAACTATATCCTGAAGAGCCATATCTGCATGCTTCTTGAACACCTCAAGGGATGCTGATGCTGCCACCACGCTGAGCAGCCTGTTCCTAATCCTTACTGCTCTATTTTATTGAATCTAATAAGAAAATGAATGACACAGTGGCTTCTAGGCACTCTTCTGTGTATAAAAATGGGTTTTCCTCCCTCATTTTTGTTTGATTATGATTTTTTTCTTTAGTTTGTTTTGTGTGTGTGTGTGTGTCCTTGTGAGTGACCAGGACATAGAAAGTCCTTATCAAAGTATTCCAAAGTACCTTTGTGCTGGGAGTGTTTACAGGTCTTGTGACTCCATCCATTTCCTTTAGATATTATTTGTCTCAGATGACTTGTCACTGCTTGGCATCCTTTCATCTACAGCATGTGTACAGCCACCCCTGAGACGCACCTGTTTACTCTGAAAACACAGCAGAGGCAGAAGAAAACTTGAAAGTGTGTTTTAAATTGATTTTTTTCCATGGTTTTGTGACTGGTGTCCCCCACAGGTAGGGTAAGAAAACCTGTTTGCACAGAGCAACTGAAGGTGGCTGGAGCAGGAGTGATACAAATGCTTTCAGCAAGGGTTGTGTTAAGCATCTGAGAAGATCTGGTAGCTTGTGCTGGTTTGAGGCTAACTGGAATATTTTAATGAGAGAAATTAGGTCATTGGTTGTAAAAAGAAAATAGTGATGACGTCTATATCATTGTTTGGTTTGCTGAGAGAGATAAAAAGCTAAAATGTAAACAATTTTGGCCACTTTGGTCTGTGTTGCTGAATCTGTTAGCTTCCTCTAAATGCCTCTCTAATAGTTCTCCGTTAACAAATTACAAGTAAGTTTTGTTGGCTGATTGTTTTGGTTTCTGGCTGGGAAGGAAAGTAGGGAGAAAGAGGGGGTAGCTTTGAGCCTTCCTGAGCAGTTTTCCTTTGTCTGGGAGGGAGTTTGAATGTCTGCATTTGTAATTTGTATATAACTGTAAATACTTGTAAATATATTGTGTATATCTGCCTGTAAACTTTGCTTTGCTGTAAATATAACTTCATCTTACTTCCAAATTGTCTGAGTAAGTTTTCTGAGCAGTCCAGTAAATTTCAACAGGGGGCTGGGGTGGAGGTTCCTAACTCCCCCCCACAGCTCCATGCTGGAGCTCCTCTGGCTGTTGTTGCTTCTCACCCTTCTTCAGCTGCGTGAATGAAATTGGAGAGTTTGTTATTTGATGCCTTTTCCAGAACTTAATAAACTTAAAGGACATTTTTGATTCTCTCAGCACCCCCATATCTATTGCTGTGTGTGGAACGGTTCAGAAGACCGTGAGTAGTCTGGGATTCAAAGCCACTTGAATAAACTTGAGATTTAATAAACAGAAGATGGATGAGATAGTTTGCTGGTTTTCCCTGCACATTTGCCTAAGGCTTTCAGCTGTCCAGAAAAATGACAAACTACATCAAACAGAACTAGTTATTGGTTACAGAGGCTTTAAAAAATATTTCATTTCAAGAAAGTTGCTACTAAGGGTTTTTTCTTAGCCTCTGATACCCTCTATTGAAAAAAAAAAGGGGGTGGGCAAAAAAATCCTGTTTGAAAAAGAGCCTGAGAAGTCAATGTTGATAGTGATGTGTTTACAAAATCCCTAGAGACTGGAAACGTTTTAAAGGTAGTATTTAATAATATTTTAGCACTGTCTCCTGTAGTGGGATGTTGACCTTTTCATTGCTCCCGTGAGCCTGGGATGTTGATTGGGGAAATGCACAAGATATGCATGTGTGAGGTAGTTCAGCAAATCCTTTGGGTTCTCTCTCATGCACAAAAATATCTAAAACTTGGACTTCAAGTTGTAGAGGAGCTCAAATTACAGTAGTTGTACATGGTGTACACCTTAACTCTCTGCTTGCTTAGAGTTCAGAGATTGCTGGCTGCTCTGAAAGCTTAGGAGGATATGAGTATGTGCATTTACAAACTTGGAGGGGTTAAGAAGGCTTGTAGCTAATCCAAAACACAAAACTGCTGCAGCAGCAGAATAGCTTCAAGCTCTTTTAAAAGTCCTTTCAAGTTAAGATGACATTGCTTTTGGTTTAATATAATGAATTCAGTAAACCAAGAAGGCACTAGCTATTCTGCTTGTTCCCACTCTCTGGTGAGGAAAGGAGGGCTTATAGGATTCTCCTTCAGCTAAATAAATTTTGACTTGCATGTAGAGTGATAAATTTAAGTAAAATGCTCTTAAAGATTAAGTGTCTGCAGCTTTTGTGCCTCCAGTGACTTGCAAGAAGCTTCTTGGGCAGTCGATGGAAAATGGCTTTGGGATGGTGGGCTTTCCCAGGGCAGTTGGTCTCTTTGAAAAGAAATGATTAGCTTTGCCTGGTTTGTATAGCTGGCTGTCAGTAGTTATTTGGTCTTAACGATGGTTGTTGTCTATGAGTGTGCTGTGGCAGTGCTTTTAGTTGGCCTTCCTGGTGCATCCTCACTTAAGGCAGTAGCTTCATCATCTTTTCCTATCTACATAGTGAGGGAAGAAGCATCCCGCTGGCTCGTCTCACAGTGCTGATGCTGCTCAGCAGCAAAGGTTCTCACGGAGGTCACAGGACAGGTGCTTGCAGGTTGGGTAACAAATGTTTGCTAGGCTTATAGAATTGGGGTTGATATTGCAGCTGTTTGCCCATTATAATACCAAAACAGGACTTGGAGCACAGCACTGCCATGTGTGGCTCTGCTGATGAAGGCTGAGGGACAAGCATGTGACATGAGTTGGTCAAACTTGAGGCAGTCATTGCTGAACTGATAAGTAAAGAAACTGCAGTGTATCCAGAAGCATTGCTGTGTCATCAAGGGATGTGGTTTTCGGTGTTTGCTGGCTGAGAAATGTGTAGAGGGATGTTTGTATCTTAAGTCCTGACTCTCCCATTTCAGCCCTTGCAGAGCTCTCCTGTTGCCTTTGCTCAGGGAGAGTTTACATTTTCCAGAACTAAGTTTGCTTCAGCTTGCAATATGAGTCTGACTGGTTTTTGATGAACATGGTTTTGTGTTTCTAAAAATTTCTCCAGACAGTGCTGACATCCTTAGGAGATGCCAGGTCACAGGCACACTCCAGTTTGAGCAAAGGCACGCTGACTGGGCTGCAGAGTTTTCTGAAGCCCGAAAGTCTTGAAAGAAGAGCAAGCTCAGAATATTTTTGCATGGAGCCCTATGCCATCATGGCCTGTCTGGTCCAAGGCTTTTGTGCTTCTCTGGATGGGATGGAAGCATGACCCAATGGTGGGGTATCTACAGTGCTTTAAACAGCCCTTTACTGCTGATGCCCTCAGTGTGATGCAGGTTAATCTTTCAGAAATTCTCTGTGAGCTTGTGGTGGTTTGGCCGTTATCCCGCCCCCCCCCCCCACTTTTTAGAAACACCCAGCTAACTCAAACGGGCTCTGGGAATATAAATGAAGCTATTTATTTACAGCTAGCACAATATACAAGCAGATATGTACTATATATGCAGTTATATACAGAAATATACAAGTTAAAAGAATACAGAAACACAGCTCCCCTCCCAGAAACCTGAGTCCCCAGGAGGGGCTCTCAACCACCCCTGCACCTCCCCCTGCCCCTCTCAACCTTACCCCAGTTCTCAGGAAGAAAAGAGGTGCAGCCAAGAGGTTAAGAAGCAAGGTTAGTGGCAGTGAGGTTAAGGAGATGTGGCTCGGTCTGAAGCCAAAAGCAGAGAGAGAGAAAAATGACGAATGTACTATCTAATGTTTACTTTCTTGTTCCCATACATCTCAGCGAGACTGGGAGGGGAGTAGACCTCACCAATGTTTTCCTTTCATAGCCAATTATCTACTTTCTCTCACCAAAACATTCTAGACTTCTTCAAACTAGCACAGAGCTTGAAGGACAGAGTGAGCTTTAGTATCAAAAACAGTGCTTCATGAAGAGTATCTATTGAAATTCCTTCATGTATCCTTTTTAAAAGGGCTGTAAACAAAATGTTTCTCATAAACCACCTGCATGTATAAAACATTTCCTATTGCTAGAGTGGGATTGTTGATTTAGCCCTGGCAGTGCCCTAGGTGTTTTGTTCTCTTGCTTAAAAAGCCAATCATTGATAGTTTTCCAAATGTTTCCGTGTCTTTAATGTTAGTTCAAAATACCCAGTACGTTGTGTCTGCAGGCAGAGAGGATACCAGGTGCATTGTGCAAGTGCTTATGCTGTTGCCTTCTCCCTACAGTCAGGAATGGCTGGTGTTCTTCCTGGGAGAGTTGTGAGATTCGTTTTCACTAGAAGATAGGAAAAAAGTGGTTAGGGAAAAAACAGAAGACAGATACGTGAATCTCTCACAAAGCCCTTTTCAGAAACTTTCTTCTCCCTCTGAGAAAATTACCTTCTGCAATGCCTATGACTTCCCCCCTCCCCCCCTCTTACATTTCAAGTCTCAAAGACCTTTTCTTTTAAAAGGATAAGATATAAAAATAAAATGTAAGCCAAATTTGTCAGCAAAGGGTAATGCACATTCTGAAGCAAAGCCTCTGGGCTTTGAACTGTTGCCAGCTGACCCTGAAAATGCTGCTGTTGGGGTACTTCTCTGTTATTGATACTTTTGAAACACTCAATGAGTGATTACTGTTGAGAAGGACTTAATTTACTAGCGAAGAAGCAAGATTCTGCTGTGAAATTTCTGAGACAGCATCCAGATAAATGGGAAATGTTCTGGAATTTCTGACCTGAAACCTGTGCGTTGTTTCCAGTATCGGTTTTCCCTGCACTAGCAAGTGTTGGGTGAATTTGAAGTACTCCAAAAAATTAATCATGGTATATGAAGCAATAGATAGGTTGCCTTTATTGCAGGGAGTGGTAGGGTTTCCATGTGAACAAGAGCAACTCCTTCATTGTTCCATCCTCAACAGATTCCATCTAGGGTCTTTGCTACCTGATGGTGCTCCTGCTGGCTGCTGGCAGTGCTCCTCCTTCCCCACCTGCATCATAGTGTTGGTGTGTCGATTTGATTGAGCTTGTAACGGTAATGTGTACAGAGCTGCCCATTTCCTGGCAAGGATCTATTGGTAAAGCAAGCCTGGTGCTTGGTGGGTTTTGATGCAGAAAGTGGGGAATGAGTGCATTCCAAAGACAAATTGGTCTCCCTTCTGCAGGAGGCACAGTGGAAGATCCTTTAGAGGAACTGTCCTGATCTTGATTGTTTTGGACTTACACATCATAGAATAGCTTGTTAGTTGCTGCTCATTTAGAATTGTAATTAGGTGTTGCCACATGAGTTCTGTAGTAGTACTACAATTAAAATGTTATAAAATAAAAAAAGAGTTGTGGTTTTTAATACTTCATAAATTGGTTAAAATTTAATTCAAAGTACACTGATTGCAAGCTCTCTGAGTATTTGTGTAGTTATTAAAATCCACAAGGACTAAAGCAGAAATGTTTCATTAAAAAATATAACAGTAAAAAAATTGTGTGTTTTGCATCCTGCTGCTGAAGAAGGTTTGAGTGATGGAGGACCTATGCACTGATTTGAGGTCAAGCAAATGGGGACAAGATCTGTGGTATTGGAGGGATGGGATTGTTTTTCATGAGAAATGCTCTGCAGAAAATGGCAGCAGATTCCCTAGGCCTTAGCAAATCCATTATGTGTTGGGTCCTGTATTACCAGATCAAGACTACCTTAGTTAATGCAATGCAGAGTGCATAGACTGGCAATTGAAGCTGATCCAAAACAGTCTAAAGGGATAACTTGGACCTGCCTTCCCATAGCCAGACCAAAACACAGAACTGGCACACACAGTGTGTCGTGTGCTCTAGCTGGTTTGGTAAAACCACTGCTCTGTGCGCACCTGGCATTGGTTCACTTCACTAATGGAACGGGCTAGGTGCATGTCTAGAAGCAATAGACATAGAACCGTGGCCTCTGAGCAAATGAGCTTTGAGGTAACGTCATGAAAGCCACTTTGATGCATTAGTCTGCAGGTAACAAAAAGCTTGGGCATCTGGTGGCATTGCATATCCAAAAGTTAATGCTTAAAACTTGGAGCATGTTCCTCACATGTTGTTGAGGGCCTCAGAGACATAATTTTTTGGCATCTGAGGAGCTGCTCTCCACCACTGTTAATTTGATGTATTTGGGTTTAATGAATAAGATGCTGCACTTCGTATTGTTAGCCCCATTCCAGCATCTGCCATGTGGAGGAACAGGGGCTGCTCCTTTTCTTGGTGCTGCAATTAACTAGGTCCTACTTAAGCTTTTCTTTGTTTCTCAAGCTAAGGTAATGTATTTTCCCTTTAAGATCTGTTCTGTTTTTCTGCTGGAAGCTTTTTGCCTTTAGGATTTTATGTTCTGGCAGCTAACAAAATTAAAATAGCTTTCCTCCTAAGTACTGTAAAACGTACATTGAATCTGATTTCAGTGGCTCCAAGTATGCATTTCAGCACACTAATGTACGAATGGATTGGAAAAACAGCTAGCAGTAATTTTCTTTCCTCAGATTTTACTGAATGGTGTACCAAGGAGCTGCACATTATGTATTACACTCTTGGTTTCACTCAAGGTTATGTAAAGGTGGTGGCCTAGAAAGAAAGAGTGGATAATTTCAATGGTAAAGCCATGAAGTTGCTGCAGACACCATATGGGGTGTCTTATTTTTCAAAGGTCTTTCCATCTGCTATTGGCAGAAGTCTCCATTACAAAAGGGCAATTTTGTGTGAGGTACCTACTTTTTTTTTTTTGATTGATCTTTTGCTAGAATTCAGGTTTCTCTTGACTTAGATCATTAGCATGGGACCATTCCCTTGGTGAAGAGATGCATAACAGTTGGTAAGATCTAACTGAAACACAGAGGAAACGTTTTCAAAGCTCGAGGAAGAAAGTGTTTAAGAGGCTGAATTAAAAATCAAAAGCAAGCTACCCTCTTGTGGAAGCAGGATTTGTATCATGGTGGCTTTTGTTTGCTTTCCTTTGAATACCTTCCTTAGTGTTGAATTGCAAAACATGAAGCTTCTAGAATGGTAGTTTGTCATGGAGGAGCATTGTGCTGTTGGTTAAGAATATCCTGTATCTGTATATCTGTGCTGTGGTGAATGTAAGAATGAATCTTTCCTGCTGCCTCCTGAGTGTAGAAATGTCAAAGCCATTGGAAGCAGCTGCATAGCTGCCGTGCAGTCAATACCTTTGGCTAGGAAAGCATGCCTTTTCTAGCAACCAAACAATTGCTGGATGTTGAAAGCAAACCCTCACATATCTTTAGCATGGATTTCATGATGGATGAGGGTCCATGGAAGATACAGGATCACACAAGGTGCAAGGAGCAGCAAGAATTATGCAGTGATGATGTGCCCAACTTACCCAAGAGGTAATGTTGTTTACTTGTCCTGTATGTTCTGAATTTCTTTTTGAGGCTGAGGGAGGCAAGCATTACAGGTTCATTAAAATGTGCAGAATATTTTTAGCCTCCTACCTTTCCTCATCCTTATAATCCAAAGTAGATGAGTTTGTGCATCCTTGATAAGGTGGCAGGCAGCATGGATCGGCAGGCAGCATGGATCCACAACCACGTGGAGCCTTCCTATTTGCCGCTGCTAAGCTTTCAGCATTTGTGTGTGGTCCACACGTGAGTTTACTTGCAGAAATATGTGCATAAAAACGTGAGTGTGGAAGCAGGTTTTGGCCTGTTTGATTCTGTGAAGTCCTGGGATTTGCTTTGTGGTGTGAAAGATGAGAGGTAACTGGTCCGTCCAGAAAGTGTTGGTTTTGATGCAGCTGTTATCTCAGTCCCTCTAGTCAGGAAGTAACTAGGAAGCTACTGCTTTGATCTGCCAAACAAAGGAGACTTAAAAAAATATTAATTGATTTTCTTCCATCAAACCATTTTGAACATACAGCCTCAGATCTGAGTAAGATGTGTAGATGTTTGTGTGCCTTACTGTACACAATGTGATGCAAGAAAGATGAATTTGATTTTCAGCCTGAAGTTCTGCTGAAGGAGAGAAATTGCCTTTTTGAATTGAGTCAGAGTTAAGGCTGCCTTAGCCACCATTAATTCAGGATTTCTTAATTTACAGACCTTTGGTTTCTTTGTCTTCAGTAAGCATTACATTACACTTACAGATTGATTTTTATTTATATCCCTTTAATACGGCTTGTGTATTATGTAGTATATGCTACCTCAGTGGGTGTTTTCTTTTGCCCAAGCAAATGAAAGGGGCCTTAGTAGAACAAAAAAAAAAAGGAAAAAAAAAATCATAAATTTAGCATCTTATTACAATAAGCTTGATTGCATCTTGGTTTCTTTACAGCTTACAGAAACAGTTTTCATTTTTCATACAGAAGGCAATTGCACAAAATTTGTGCTTTCATAGTTCCTGCTTATTAGTTGTGAAGGGAATTTCTGGGTGCTGTCTTCCATGGTAACAGCCAAATGCCTCCAGAGCCAGAGGACTGCCGGATGCTGGGGGCGTTCTGCATGAGGAGAATTCAGTTTAATAAATGTAATAAGCCTATTTACCCTACCAGGCTGTGTTAACTACCTGCATATAAACTGAGCATACATAATGTTTGGGCAAAGGTTAGAGAAGCAGTTTGGAGGAAAGGCTAGCTCCAGAGCACACCAAAGCAGCAGCTGTTCTTATTTTAGCCCTCAATAACACACACAATAATGGGGTTCAAGCAGTATCTGTGATTGAAACAGTAATAACAACTATGATATAATTAACTTCAAAACCCTTTAGGAGAGAATAGTTCCAAAATCTAGCATTGAGAATGTTCATAGTTTCACAAGATGAAAATTACAGAAAGTTTAATTGGATATATAAACCCTCCAGTAGGGCATAAGTTGTCTTCTGAATGATGACATTGGGAAGAAGCCATCCCTGTGGCAGCCTGCTGCTGTCTTTGCTGGAATAGTCTTTGTGCTGACTGACACAGACTGGCTGGGGATGGGATCCTGTCCGTTGTAGTGGTGATGCTGCTGGTGACCACCTCTAAGAAGGATGGCAGCCAAGATTTGTTTGTGAACTCTCTGCTTCATAGAGGCTAGGTGGGCATGCATAGAGGGTTTGCCATCTCTGTTAGCAGGATCAAAGCAGTAAGTCTGTTTTACTCAAGTGCCACACGTGACAGCGGGCATGAGGTGGTGGGAGCAGGTTGTCACCAGCGCATGTATGCTTTCCAGAGCCCATCTTCAGAACAGCTCCAGACAGCAGTAGTCACTCAGCATTATTTGATCACCTGTGTAGTTGTCAAGCTGCTGCTGAGTCAGTAAGGTTAAAAGTTGCTTGTAGGATTCTTGTATGCATCTTCACAAGTGGCCACAGGTGTGGTTCATGTAGTACATGAGTACAGTATTGGAGTTCAGGGGGGCCAAGAAGATGACTGGGATACTGAGAATGATGCTAAAGTCCACAAAGGACAACTTGAAAGTGAACAAGCCTACTCCAAGCATCCCAAAAATTAAAATGGGTAAAAGTGAGAGTAGAATAGGGATGGAGAAATGAACCAGTTACTTGATGTTGTTTGAAACCAGTAGTGGAATGTAAGAAAACAAATGTGGAAAAAAAAACCCAACCAGTTAAATTAGTAAGATTGGGAGTAATGTACACTACCTAGGTAGCAAGCTAGAGAAATTTGGAAACCAAACTCCCAGGTTTTAGTAGCAGAGAGTAGAAAATGCAATGTGTATAAAAGAAAAATTGAATGAACCACGGTGATCTTTGAAGACCTAAACACTATACATAGAAGGTAAATAATTTAAGCAAAATCAGTACCATTGTCTTGTGCGAAAATTCAGCTTACTGGAATGATGGGAGGTTAAAGATGGCAATTAAGGAAGGAAAGGATCCCACTGAAAAGGGAATTTATGACCTTGCCTCAGTTTAACTGCTAAAAATGTAGTGGAAGACTTGATACAAGTGTTGTGCCTAGTCTTGCTAAACAGAAAAGATAAGCAGATTTCAGAAATTGAGGTCTTGGCCAAAGCAGATTTGAAATAAGCTATTAATCTGAAAAGCATGAAGTGAACAGACCCCAATAGTATGCTGCATTATGTAAAACCATAACTGAATTTCCAGTAAAAGTGAGGGATTTTTCATTAAAGAGAGTCACTTTCAGAAGAAAGTTCTTGTACTCTGGTTGAAGCAAAAATTACTGGGAAAATAGCAGAATACTTGAAAGATCATCTTCTCCTAGGGTCAAACTTTCACGGATTCTGCAGAGGAAAACTGTTCTAGTAGTTGCTTGAAATGCCCAAGCCAGATAATGGGCTTAAAATTTGCTCAGATTCCAGGAGGTTTGTGAAAAATGTCCACACTGAGGCCACTAATGAAGCTGAGTAGGCCTGTGGATAGAGCAGAGGGATTCTTATGAAGAAGAAACTGATTTAGGTTTGAATTAGGATTGATGTAGGATTTAGCTTGATCTCAAGCCAGCAAACACTGTGCAGATCCCTAAAAAGAAAGAAGGAAGGACAGATTATCCCTCATCTGACTGATCATTTGCATTCTTGCTGTTTCAGTTAAAACTAGTTTTGGTGCTCAGTGGATCTCATATCTGCTCTGCTTTGCCTGCTCAGTCTGAGAGATGCAGAACCAGTGTGTTTGGCATTATTGAAGCCAGATGCAAGAATAAGATGCCACAGCTGTACAGTAAGCAGCAGTTAGCTGCAGTGTTTTGTAAGCAGCAGGCCCAGGAGGTCTGTACTTCTCAGGTCTCCCTCTCTTTAGTGTAAAAATTTCTGTTCTACTTGATGCCAAGGAGTTGGAGTTTAGAGGAAAGGACTACGGTATCTTGTGAGGAGAGACTGAGGAAGCTGGGGCTCTTTAGCTTGGAGGAGACTGAGAGGTGACCACAGTAGTGTTTTTAAATATGTGCAGGGTGAGTGCCAGGAGGCTGGAGCCAGGCTCTGCTCAGTGATGCCCAATGACAGGACAAGGAGCAATGAGTGGAAGCTGAGGCATAGGAAGTTTCATTTAAACACAATGAGGATTTTTTTTCACTGTGAGGGTGACAGAACACTGGAACAGGCTGCCCAAAGGGGTGTGGAGTCTCCCTCTCTGGAGATACTGAAAACCTACCTGGACATGTTCCCGTGTCATCTGGTATAGGTGATCCTGCTGTGGCAGAGGGTTTGGACTGGATGATCTTTTGAGGTCCATTCCAGCCCCTGACATTCTGTGATTCTGTAATTTTAATCTTTACACCATTTTCCATTGTGTTGAACGCAAGCCAGTAGTGGCATGGTCATTTATATTAAGAATATATTGCTCTGTGTGTAGTAGTTTGTAGGAAAAGATCAGGAATACTTGATTTTTTTGAAGTGGCTAACTAACAAACACTTTTTCTCCATGTAAGCAAAGTTTGCTGATAGCTAAGGAATAGGTAAAAGCCTTTTTAATTTTTAAAGGATTTTCTGCTGCCCTGAATCTTTAATCCTTGTGTCCTGGTTGCACTGCTGGGCCTGTTCTGTAAATGTAAAAGATGTCTGTTGAAAGGGCAATATGTAATAGTTTACTTTTAAGGAGACTTTACAGTGGGCATTAAGAGCCTGTACACTTGGGAAGGATGATCTACAGTGATCTGTATTTAGTGCTCACTGTGAGTGATGGTTGGGCTTGCGAGACTCAAGGCTGGTCTATATTTTAAGTGCATCTTTTGACTTATCACCATAGTTATTTAATGGGGCCCTTCACACCTCTTGTTCCAGTGGAGAAAAGTCTCCTTTTTTGCTAGAATTGTCTACAGGCAATGACACTTTCTCAAATTAGTATCTTCAGAAGTAAATGTAGCCAATAAGGCTGACAGGAGTAACCAAGCCTGCGTTCTGCTCAAAAGCTTCTCTCCCTCGGTCAAGTTGCAATTGTTTGTTCAGGATCCTGAAGATCTGTAGACGGGTCAGCTTGTTCCTAAAATCTTCACAGATTTTTTTTTAATGCTTTGCCAAAAAAGCAGAATCTTCCTGAAGTACTTCTGGTTTTTTTTTTTTTCCTCCTCCCCTTGTATTTGCCCATCCCAGTCTGTCTCTGTTTATGGTTGGGTTTTTTTTTCCCCCTAGATTTGTTTAATTTTTTCCCATCCAGTTTTTTATTTCTATCCAAACAGGCGATGAAGCATTTTCCTACTGGGGTCTGTTCTCACTTCTGGTTTGTGGTTTGTGGGTTTTTTTTTGGTTTTTTTTTGTTATTGGGAGAGCATTTACTGAGAATATTCAACATACGCTTTATTTTGCTCTGTCTCATTCTATTACTCATAGTTACATGCCCATAGTTAATTATACTCCTCCAGTCCTTCCTTGGTGTTTGCATCTTTCGTATACTTACAGATGGTTATCAAATACCCATCTTGCTTAGTAGGGCTAACGCTTGCAACTTGACAGAGATTTTTATCTTTCCTAGTCCTCGAGTTGCTTTGGTCCTCAGTCCTTCTCTCCAGATGGTTTGAGAATCTTCATACTGGTGCTGCAGGCCTGCTCACACCTGAGTGCTGAAAGTGGTACCTTTGCTCATGTAGCAATCGCTCTAGCTTTTCAGCTTTTTACTGTGTTGCAAGTTCATGTGAAATTCCTTCCTAAATCTGTGCAAGTGTTGCCATCTTCATATATCTCCCCACTGAATCTCTCTAATACATTCCCCGCATGTGGGAGTTTGGAGTGAAATGAGGCTCATTTTGAATTTTTTGGCCATATTGCTGTACTCCCCAAGCCTCTTTATATTGTATTTCTTGCAGAAAAGCAAAGAGAAATGTATGCTAAAGGAATACTGATGTAGCGAAGTGAAACATTCAAAAGTCATTAACTTGTGTGTAACTGTCCGTCTACAACTTTTAATGTGTGCAGTGTGATGATCTTGAATCATATGGTGTGTCATGGTTTTCCTCCCCTTCAGAGCAGAGATGAGGTGCTATATACAGTGAAGCAATTGCTGCAGTCAGTTATTGTTCCCATTTTTAATAGGATAAATTACTGCTTTGTTGCTCTGTGTGGCATGTGCCCCCTCCTTGTTTGGTCAGCTCCTGATTACTACCATTGTGCAACTTGCCGAATTATTGAGGTCCCTCTGGACCACTGGTTCCCCTTCAGGGTATTTGTGTAAAATACAAAGTTGTGGGTGAGTGTCCAGAAGGAAATTTTGGTTTCATTATGTGCTTCACTTGGTAGAGTTGGGATGAGCTGATGTAGTTTAGCCCCTTATTTACTATTCTCTTGGCTGTGTTTAGTTGGTATCCTTGGGCTGATGTTGAGAACGTTTAAGAAGTCTCTATCTTGAAAAGCAAGCACAATTGTTTCAGGTTCCTTTATGAAAATATACTATTATGTTTCCAGGTCATATAAGGACACAGCTTATGTGCTGGGTTTATTTTCCTGCCCTGTAAGTTTCTAGAGAGTCTCTTAGCTGTTTCACAGTGAATGCAGCATCAACACTCACACAACTGAACCTGGCAGTTCTGTGGATGTACAGGGCTTCCTAGAGGGAACATTTTTGTGCTGACCTCTAAGATACTTTGTGATGCAAAGTAGCTTAAACTTAAGAAGCGATTTTTGTGCAGTATTTTCATCCCTGGTTTGGAATTGGCAGGCTTATGCTGGGGATGCTTTTCTTCATGCTGCTCATGGTTAGTGACCCACACAACACTTGCTTCAGCTGCGTTTAGCTTCCAGAAGAGTTCATGGAGGACATGAGCCATTCGTTGCTGGTTTGAAGTTCCTCTTGACTCTTTAAAGTTGACTGCTTTTTCTAATCTCATTGCTGTCTCCTGTGGGACATGCTCATTGCCAGAACTTCTAGTACCATATGAGCCGTTGGTATTCTTGGCTCTGTTTTAAATGAGTCCAGCTTTTACTGCTTGTCTGAAAGAATGAAGCCATATAGGTTTCAAAAAATTTCTCAAGACTGCCTCTCTTCTGTCCACCTGCCCCACGGCAAAATCAGCTATATTTAAATGAAGTTTGCCTTTTTTTGTGGTTGTGGTTGTTGTGCTTATCTACATTCTAGTTTTCTGCCAAGCTAGCACTTGGTAGTTCTAACACTGAGTTTGGAGCAGAGACTCCAAAAGCTGTTTTTACAAAGCCATCTGGAATGCTTAGATTCAACCTCCTTTTGGGTTACATGGTTGAGAATTTATAATGTTGCCAGGACCAGATGCAGAAGTAGCAATAAGAATATCCATGTATTTTCAAAAAACCTTCTACAGTGTCTTGGCTCCAGAACATAATATTGGTTATGAGATGCTAGCCAAAGCTGTGAAACTAAAGAAGGCCTTCAGATGAAGGGACTTGAGATTATCTGGGGCCCAGGATTTGAGATGCAAGGAAGAGAGCCCAAAGAGGCATGATATTGTTGGCAAAACTCTCAAAGTGTAAAGAACATTATTTGATTTGTTGCTATTGGACTTGATTTTACCAAAGCAATACTGACTCTGTTTAGCTTCTCCCCAAAGTCTAGCAACACTATATTTGTGTTTGTAGCTGCTTTATCTCTTAGGCTGCTTTTTTTGGTCTCAGGAAGGGAAGCCCTTAGCATTGGTTTAAAATGGCTATTCAAAACCATCAGAGTAACAATGGCCTTCAAAAGGTAAATTGACTATCAGCTAATACCTTGTCACCCCACTTTGAGTGTTGGGTTGTCTTGTTGGGGGAAGGCACCTCGCTTCCAAAAATGGGATAGCTGAACTTCTGGGAGGGGCTTTTTTAATATTTTCAGTTTCAAAAATGAATGAAAGCTACTGAGATTTATAAAATTGTAAACCATTCCAATTTAAAGGATTTTAAATATTGAATGCAGACAACTTTTCCATAGGCAGAGCAACTAAGGAAAGAGAAACAGGTGAAGTTTAATTCCCTTAAGGGCCAAAGGTGCTCTGTTAACTTTAGAGGGACAGACAACAAAAAAGAAAATATTTTTTTTTTCTACCAGATGGTAAATTATTGTAGAACACTAAACAGTTGCAAAAAGATGCAGTCTATAAAGCATCTGGTGGAATAACTGTGACAATTCATCAGTTTTGCACGGCACACATTGTGTGTATCTCATGGGCTTGAGAGGAGAGTTATAAATCTGTCAAGCTTGAAACTGAAGAGAAGCTTGATCACATTTGCTGAAAGAAGAGCGAAACCAAGAGGCAGACCTATTCTTTAGCTGAAGGTTTTGTGTTCCTGAGAGTTACTCCTGAATGAGGGCTGCAGAGGTGCCATTCACATGACTTCTGAGCAATCTGCACTCAAGATACACCATTAGATCAGACACTTTTATTGTTAATGGAAGTGAATGAAAGACGAAAAGCTCTCTGAAAGCTATTCATCCCCAGTCTGGTCTGATACATACCTAAGATGTTTTCAGTACCACCTGTAAAACTGTTCTGTCCTAATATGAGAGAATTTGACATACATCATTAGTTGTGACACAGTAATTTCAACCTTTGATGGTGGTTTCCCCCTCCAGGACCCTCCAAGAAGAGCAGCTTTGTAAGATTCGGGCTGCTGTTGAGCCAGACATGATGCTGCTTAAAGTGTGCTTCAGCAGGTTCACTTACCTGGGCTGCTCAAATTATCACTCTACACTTAGAATGTACAGACAATGTTCGCTCAGTCCTGGGACTTCTTACTTCCTCTGTGGGCCATATCTGGAGAGCTGATTAACACTGGGCAAAGTGCTTGGGGATTGAATGGAGTTTCCCACTGGAACAGAGCTCATGCAACTATGAAGATACAACTACCTGTATCTGTCTCTGTGGTGTAAGACATATTAATGGTGCTTTTAGTAACTCTTTGGCAAGGGAAAAACGAGGATATGGAGGTCAGAGAGCAGCAAAGAGAACTAAGTGTGTGGCGGATAGGAAGAGCCTCTCACAGCATTTAAAATCTTGCTGCTGAACTTAGTTAGATTTATGCTTCCTTACTGAGATAATAAAAGCAAGATGAGATGATTAGTATTCTCTATGTGTCTGGGTTAGAACTAGGTTATTTTGTAAAGTACTTTCAGATGTCTTGGCTGGAGAAGACATTGCATAAATAAAGATTTCTCTGTGTTGTGTGATATTGTAATGTGTGAAAAGATTTACTGTGCAAATACAGTAACAGAATGGAGAAGAATCATGATCTGCTGTTTGTTGGTACAATGTGATGTAAATATTTGCCTAGGTAGATTCTCTTGAAATTTCTCTTGGAGTTTCCTCAGCACTGTCATTGTCAGAGGTAAACATGTTCATAGCATGGGATACTAACTTCCATCAAAAGCCCAGTAGTTCTCAAAAAAAAGCCCCAAACCCGCAACAGACCCCTCCACAAAAATACACTCCTTTCCCAAACCCCAGCAAAATGCAAAAATACCTTTTGCTAGATCAATCCTGAACTTGCTTTTGAAACGCCTGCCAAGCATGAGTAAGAGTGGTGGGTCGTGTCATGTACAGCCTGTGCACTTGCAGACACTTCACTTCAAGGATACTCATGGGGTCCTCTTAGGCTGGCATCTGCCAGCATGAAATTTTGTCATTATTAATGCTGTGTTTCTAGCTTTCAGTAACTTACAGCTTACAGTGTAAGGGAACCTTATCAGTTTTTGAATGACTCTTGAGCTCACATCGAGATGCCTAGCATTGAAAGAGTGAAGCCCTGTCCCTATTGAGCATTGTCACTTCGAAGTAATGGGGCTTTAAAATCTCTCTTAACAAGCAAATCTTGGACTTGGAGGTGAAAGTAAAATGAGTATGTTCTCTTGAAAAGGTGAAGGCAGCAGCTATACAGAAATTGCATTATTTTTAAAGACTTGCCTTTTTTGGTTGGCTTTCAAGGAGTTTTCTGTATCTCTAAATCCAAGCAGATACCCAGGTTAAGCCAATTTGCAAGATAATTTGCTTTGCTTTGGAGAAGGAATATAGAGACTTCAATCCTCTAGACATTCCTCCCTTTTTGTGAGGCTGAAGCTTCAGTGCTTGCTTTGGGTAAAGCTTTTCTTTATAGACACTTTTCTTAATAACCCTCTACATGTGGCTCTAGTAGTGTTGCGGAGGGCAGAAATACGTGGCCGAGAAGAAAATTTATCAAAAATAGATATTTTTTATTTTTACAAAACCCGCCCCCACAACTATATATACAAAGATTAATTTCGTTTGATAAACAGGTTCAGTTGCTTGAGAATTCTACGAGGATACCATTAATAATCTGACTATATATATATATATTTGGAAGTCAGTTTTTGGAAAAGGCTTTAGCTATTAATTAATAGCGGTTTCTTACTAAATTAAGCTAAGCCAAATAACTCACTCAGGCTGGCTCGTGCAGTCGGTCTTCCTCCTCCAGCGGCTACAGGAGTCGTTAAGGGTCGTTAAGGGTCGTTAGGCAGACAAAGGTGTGCCTAACACCAAGGCAAGTCCTGTGGTCTCTCTGCAGTCCAGGCACAGGAGAGTGAGCGAACTCGTCCAGGCACAGGCAAAATCCAAAACGGGAACCCCAAAGGCGGGAAGACCCCCAATATTTATACCCTTCGCTAGACAAAGGGCAGAGTTACCACACTTTAGGCGCGAAAGCGCACGGCCAATCCCAGCCTGGCTCCAGCGCGGGAACTCACGGGGCAGTCCCCGCCCCCTTCTCGGCTGCAGGGCAGGCGAGGGGGGGGGAAACCAGGCGGCTTTTCCCCTTTCCCCCCGAAGTCCGGGCAGGAGAGGAATTTAGGGGTACAGGACTCCAGGACATCCCACCCCGGTGGTAATGAGCATCTTTGTCTAGAACTTGAGTGAGAGGTGATCCCCCTTCAATTTAGGAACCTATTAATATATATATATGGCTTAGCCTTTTCCAACATTAACAATACATTAATCGCCCCAACAATATTTAACAATACTTAACAAGGCTTAACAATAGCCCAAACAGTATTAAATAAAGCTACACAGTCAATTTGAAGATTGCTCTGTTCCTGGTAGAGCAACCAAGTTCATGGCAGAGCCTTAGATGCTCTGAGTCCATGGCTGGAGGTCACAGTCCGTGGGTCCGGATGCCATCATCCACTGGCCACCCCGGTGATATGACTCCGTCTCTCGTGTAGCTGGTTCTCCTTTTCCCAGGTGCTGGTCAGGTGGTCAGGAACTGGTCCTCTGCCTCGACCTTAACCTGTAAGGAGACAAAATCTGCCTCGGCCTATAAAGGCCAGGCTTGACAATTAATAATTGGGGACGATCCACCGTGCACTGATCCGGTGGCCTTTTCCATTTGCATCTAGGGCTTCCCAGGCATATAAGCCTCTGGGTTTACCCCATGCCATTGGCACTACCCCTATAGGTTGGCCTTTTGTACTAGGGCAGGTGGTCAGTGACCACGTGGCTCACCTAGGCAGCAGGTCTTTATTCTGGGGGCTTCTGTAGCTCTCCCCGTGACTGCTGACCATTAAAAGCTGCCGAGCCACTATTACAGTAATTCAGTGTTTAGCCTCCCGTGTGGGAGACGAGAAAGGGTTAACCTTTCTGTCTGGGGACGAGCTGCAGTTCCCAGCGGGGGGGCTGCCGCGTCTGGGCGTGCCGCTCCCGGAGCCACCGCTGGGCGAGCCGCTGTCGCTGGCCCTGGGTTTCTCACGGCTGCCTCTGGATTTTGCAGCCGATTTCTGAAGGCACCGCACTAGATCCTTCAGCTGCCAGTCTGCCAGCTGCCTTAAAACAGTCTTTGGTACCCCTAAAGTCAGGGCTTGTCTATACCAACTGTTCTTTTCTCTGGGTCTCCAGTCACTCTGTTGGTCTCTGCCCCTTCCCCTCGGGGAGAAGCCTGAAGGACCGGTCCCCCTGGGGGGGCAGTCCTGCACTGGCCGGACCTGCCTGTGCAGAGTCCTGGGATTTTCTGGGGGAGAAGCACGAGGCTGTCTCTCCCCAGCCCCTTTTCCTTCAGGAGACCCAAACCCAAACTGCAGCCCGTGGGCATTCAAGTCGGTTAACAGTTCAGCCCAAGTCATTACGTGCTCTTTAGCACCATCGTTCTCTGCATTTTCTCCAAGCACACGTTGAATTTTCTCAACATTCTTCATTAGTTGGATTTGCAGAGTTGCTGGCAAACCCTTCATAATAGGGTGCAGTCTCTCCGGGTCCACAGGGGCATAAAATGGGCAATCATAATGTCCCTTATCATAGATAGCCTGGACACAGGCAAGTCTGCGGAGAGCAGTGATGAGCTCAGAGGAGCTGGTGACCTTTAGTTCCGTCGGCTCCCCCCGGTAGGCTGGACGGACACTGCTTGCCCAGTAGGCTATCCGAGCGGTGAGGCTGTGTGTCCCCTCGGGTTCACGTGTCAGGAACACATCGTCCCCCCAGTCTCCAGCAGCTTCCTGCGAGTCTAGAAGGACCCGGTCCCCACCGGCTCGGGACACTCGATACACATAGTCAGCGACTGAGTCCTCAGGATCTCTCGCATATTTGACTTGTAAGTCACTGAGCTGTGCGTCTGTGAACTGTTTTTTGATCACGGTGGTCCCTGCACCGCCTTTTCTGCCCTTCACGGACTCAATTCTTATTACAGGCAAAACGTGCCTCTGCACCGCGGCGCCCTCCTCACCGGAGCTCTCTTCTCCGCTAGCTACGGGAGAGTCCGGTCGGGACCTGCGCTTTCTGCGTGGCTTTGAGGCTTTCTGCCGCGCAGAGGCATGTGCAGAGGAATTCTCTGAGTCTCTGGCAGAGTCTTTTGTGCCTGGTTTCGGGGAACTCCTCTCCCCCGAAGAGCCCCTCGGGGCATTCTCTGCCTTTCTCCCCGATTCCCGCGAATCACTCCATTCAAATTCAGACACGGAGACCGAAGAGGTGGTGTCTGCAGGCGTTACAAGCCTTTCTTTCATCCGGGCAGTCAGTGCCGCGGTCAGGCTCTTTGTCTGCGCCAGCATGCTTTCCCAAATACTTTGGCATTTAGCTTTTTCGGCTAATAAATCCTTTTCCAAGGCCTGAATTCTTTTTTCATAATTTTCAAATTCGGCCAGAGTCTGGGTCACGACTGACCCCAGAACAACAGAGAAATGCTCCGTTGGAGACTCAGAAATCACAGGGTCTGAGCGCTCAGCTAATTTCTCCAGGATTTTCTCCGGATTTTTACAATTTTTCTGAGCCCAAATTAAATCAAGCCCTGTGATTAGGCATCCCTTTTCTTGTAGAAATTCTATGATTGAACTACCCTGCATACACTGCGCCATAATGTTGCGGAGGGCAGAAATACGTGGCCGAGAAGAAAATTTATCAAAAATAGATATTTTTTATTTTTACAAAACCCGCCCCCACAACTATATATACAAAGATTAATTTCGTTTGATAAACAGGTTCAGTTGCTTGAGAATTCTACGAGGATACCATTAATAATCTGACTATATATATATATATTTGGAAGTCAGTTTTTGGAAAAGGCTTTAGCTATTAATTAATAGCGGTTTCTTACTAAATTAAGCTAAGCCAAATAACTCACTCAGGCTGGCTCGTGCAGTCGGTCTTCCTCCTCCAGCGGCTACAGGAGTCGTTAAGGGTCGTTAAGGGTCGTTAGGCAGACAAAGGTGTGCCTAACACCAAGGCAAGTCCTGTGGTCTCTCTGCAGTCCAGGCACAGGAGAGTGAGCGAACTCGTCCAGGCACAGGCAAAATCCAAAACGGGAACCCCAAAGGCGGGAAGACCCCCAATATTTATACCCTTCGCTAGACAAAGGGCAGAGTTACCACACTTTAGGCGCGAAAGCGCACGGCCAATCCCAGCCTGGCTCCAGCGCGGGAACTCACGGGGCAGTCCCCGCCCCCTTCTCGGCTGCAGGGCAGGCGAGGGGGGGGGAAACCAGGCGGCTTTTCCCCTTTCCCCCCGAAGTCCGGGCAGGAGAGGAATTTAGGGGTACAGGACTCCAGGACAAGTAGTCTTGTGAACTGGCAGCTGATTCAGTTCAGCTTCTGTTTCTCTCACTTGGACCCACTGAGACTTGGCTGGGCCAAGCTATGCTTAACCTGTAGTTGACTGCAGATGACCCTACATGCGCAATTGAGCATGATTCTCATGGGCAGGTGAATGAGGAAGAGTTACATGAGCTTAAGACTATTTCTTGTATTGCAAGATGCAACTTAGATCTGTTTGTGGTGAATGAGAACAATTAAAGGATACATTAGTAGGTTATAACAGAGACTGGACACCAAGATAAACTTGGAGATTTGTGCCTCATGACTGTTGAAAACAGCTTATTGGATTTGTGGACATCAAAGTGGAAGCTCTACCGCTCAAGCAAGAAAGATGGTTAAATTTCACTTTAAAATGAACTAATTGTGCCTTTACATTGTACTTTGGTATTTTGGCATTTAATTTCTGTGTCATATTTGATCATTTTTCTTTTCTTTCTCTCTTGGTTTGCAGGAGTAAGTCTGTGATCATAGCACTGGATGTACTGACCACTTGGCTCAGACTGAAGGGGACTTGCTCCACTTTGGAATATGGTGCCTAACTTCTGCATCCCAGTACTCACTGTGCCAGCAGCCATCCTCTGCTGCTTGATGCTGCCTTCAGCAGGAGCGGACAGTAAGTAGCATTCAGTTTTGAAAAGGTCAAATATCTTGCAAAATTTCTTTCAGGTAATACTAAGCCTTCTTGGTTTGTACTGGAAACACTGAGGACTAAGGGATAACCCTCACCAAATCCCTGACTTTCTGATGCACACTATGCAGATAAACAGTGTGTATGTGACGGGTTACAAATCAAACTTAAAAAGACTGAAAAAAAATTATTCAAGCACAGGAAGAGTTTCTTTAGTAGCTGCAAGATTAGAACTTGACAATTTAATTTCTAATATGTACAGATGAGTAAAGAAAATTGGGTGCGGAGGAAGAGAGAAGTATTGGGGTCAGAGTAATCCCTATTACTTTATTTTCCTTTTATCAGCTCTTGTAATTTCTGTGGTACTGAGACATCTCTTCTGAGTCAGCAAGTGGCAGAGCTGTTTGGAAAGGGTGTGAGGTTTTACCTTCTGCTATAGCTCTCCTATACCTGTATTTCAGTGGAATTGGAATTGAATGTTTCCCTGTGGTTGTACTTTAAGCTGTCCATGCCTGAATGGCCTTATATTCTTACAGCGCTGCTGTGACTGGCTTTGATTAGTCCCATCTAGGCTAAGGAGAAAGCTTCACATAAAACACTGTTGTGGACAGACAAAAGAAAGAATCTTGGGTGATAGTGGACTAATGAAAATTCTTTGAAGTAGGATTTTTCCATCAAATTAGTTATTCAGAGTGCAGGAAATCTTGTGGGTTCTTTCTGTAGCCTTGCCTTTTGTAACTCATGTAATTTGCTAGACTTTCTCCAAGTATCTGTGCAGCCTCTCTCTTTTGTTGTTGTTTGCTTAGTTTTTCCAGTAACCAAATTTTCAGTGTCCAAATGTTAGCACATTCGTTGCAGACTGTGGCAGTTGTGAATGCTTCCTGCCTTTAAAAGTACCCAGGGCTCATGGGATGCTTGAGTTGGTGCAGAGAGGTGACCGTGATGCACCTCCTGAGCTGCCATCTGCTCCTCACTACAGCTTTAGTCACCAAGCTTATAATTAAGATGTCATTTTGTGAAAGTTGAAGGATATCTTGATACATGTTGGTAGGAGCCTGGCTGAATGGAGAAAACAGACTGGGTATCCTAAATGTCTTAACTGAATGGAAAGGAGGAAATTTAGAGAAGCTGAGAAAAAAAGTGAAGAGAATATGTGGAGAAAGATAAAAATTCACTGTTTTTGTTGTCACTAAGGATGATTTGCACAGGCAGCAAGTGAATGTGTAGTCTGGAAAAGTCTGAGCTGCCCAGTTAAACCAGGGGCAGCAGCTGTTCTCTTCCTCAGCTTTCTTCCCTGGCTGCTGGTGCTGCTGGAACATACTTACTCAGATCACTTCACGACTACACGTTGGAGCCCATATTGGAGTCTGGCACAGAGAAGTATGTTTAATGTTCTGAGATGTATAAAAATTCCCCAAGGTTCATTATCCTGGTCCCTTCAAAGGAGAGAAGCATCATTCCATCAGGTATGCAGAAGATGGTGGAATTTGAAATGTCTTAGGACATTTCTTGGCCTGAGGACAATCTGCAGTAGACATGGTTTGCTAATTTTGTGGAGTGCTTCCACAAGTTTTAATTTAATAAAATTGGCTCTGTTTCACAGGCCTAGGTCCAAATATTGGTGTCTCAGATGTGGAACACTTCTGTGCTGAGAAGCAAGCTATCTGTACATATGCCTTTTTCGCTGGTGCAGACTGACTCTGAATTACTTTTTCCTAATCTGGAAAGCAGATCTGGAGGACAGTGACCTTTTAACTACCACAGCCACTGGGAATTAATTGAGGGTTTCCTAAGATGGAAGGTGTTGCTCTGTGTATTTTAGCAACTAGCAGTTCTTTTTATTTCCTTATCCTACTGAATCTTGCCACAGACTCTCAGTGGCAGGCAGCTCTGCGATAGGGCAGGCTCTGCATCTCTGCAGGGGTGAAAAAGTCATCCCCAAACCCTGTATATTTCAAGTCCTGCCATTAGCAATGCAGACAGGCAGGATATGGTAGTGAACATGCCACTTGGCAATGGGCACAGGACAGCAGTGGAAAGCAAGGGGAAGATTGGGTAATGTAAGTGTGCTGGAGCTCACTGTAAAAGCTTGAGAGGTAAGCAGCGAAAAGTGCACTCCGTGTCTTCTCTCTTCAGTCTTTCAGTCACATAAACATCCCATTGTCTCCAAAGACCTTTTATTTATATGGATTCCTGATGTAACATGGCTGTTCCTGAGATTTCACTCTTCCCCATTACAGCTCTGCTTGCAGGCAATGGAGGGATGGACAAGCTCCATATTTGCAAAGCATTTTTACATTTCTCCAATTAAAAGCAAGGTGATAAATGGGAGCAGGGTTGTACCTGAAATTACCAGGGTCAGTTCTCCCAAATTGCTTTTCATAGTATTGAGGATAGGGAAGGAGGGCTGGGGCTGGGCTGTGCTGCATCTCTGGGGCTGGGCTTTGCTGCATCTCTGGCAGAAGGCTGCCCCATGGCTCATGCCCAGGTACTCGGGGAGCATCCACAAACCAGGATTTTTCTACCCTTCCCACCTACACTTCAACAACAGCAGCTCCACATTTCACATGGGTGCTGTAGCTCGCTGACAGGCAGCTGGCAGATAGCTAGATGTTAGTGCCTGAGATAAAACTGATCAAATGTGCATCGCCTAGTGGAATTAGCGCCGGGTGTGCACCCCATGCCTCTCACGGAATTGAGTTCACAGAAGCTGTGAATAATGTCAGCACTGAGGACCTGAAGAGTTTAACCAAAGGTTAAGCATGTGGCAGTTTGTCATAAAAAGAAGGGCTCACCGGATCCCTCCCTCCAGTGGGATGGGCACATGGTTTCCTGGCCGCTTTGATGGGATGCTGGGAGAGGTGCATGGGAAGGGGCATGTGTGCGTGAATGATGAATACAGAAGAGCTAATTTGGCAGAAAGTGCTTTCAAATCCTCCCCGGCTTTTAGAGACTGCAGTGAGAAATTATTAAATTTTCTCTGTGATCTGACTGTGTTTCTGTCAGGGTGACCCTAATTCCATTAGAGCAGCACGGAGCTGATTCAGGATGGCTGTTCTACACTTTCTCCCTCAGCTTGCTTGTGTGGGTTTTTTTTTATGCGCTCCGTGCTTCTCTGTCAGCTTTTGATTGTGCATGGGAAAATGGCTTTGCAGATTTCATTTAATGTTCAGTTCAATTGTCAGCTAAAAGATGCTGGTTTTCAGCTTTTGGAAATATGTCATTTACTCAAATTAAGAAAAAAAAAATCCCTTCTCAAAACAAAATGCAGAGAAAACAGGGGGAAAATCAATACTGTCATCAGAAGCATTTACTGGCTTGTTTTTTAAAAAAATAGACTATTTTTGAAGTGCTGGGTGCAGCTTCCATTAGCCAAAACAAACAAGTAGGTGACCCATCCAAAGCCCTTTCTAACCAAGATATATCATGGTTTGTCTTGGATAGAATTTTCAAGGGCTTAAGAAGGAAAAGCATCCCAAAAGTGACCTTGAAGGAAAGAACTAAGATGGTATTAGACCAACTGCACATGAAGAAATACGTGGTAAACAATTCGTACCTTTTGATTTCTAAAGACAGAGCAAAGGTGGCTTTTATTTGAGGGGCTTGTAGAAGCTTGCAGGAGTGATCTGGGGCTGGTGAGGGCCAGTCCTGGGCTCTCACCATCTCTGGTGAGCAAGGACCCTAAGTATGAAGTGTGTGAAGGCTACCTTCCCCTTTTGAGAGAGAGTTGTTTTGTATCTGAAAGATATGCATGTTGTACAGGTTTTTGTGATTTTTTTTCGTTGATGCTACTTGTCTTGAGGAGATGTTAAAGAAGAAAATAGGAAGGTGAGATGCTGATACTTGTGAAGGCTAAGTACTGATAGTCTTTCTAGATACGTGGCTCCTGGTGAGCTCTATTTCACCAGGGATTTTTTGCACTGCACCTGAAGTGTCATGCAGAGGTTTTGGACAGAAGAGCACAGCAGCACTGGTTTCAGTGCTTAGTTCTCTTTGTGACCCAGCTCTGCTGTCTGATGTTATTGTTTTGTGTTCCTGAAACCCAGGAGCAGCGTGGCAGGTGTTGACTCCCTAATTCAGCTCTGCCTTCTTTCCTTTGTAGCCTGGGTGATGCCTCAACAACAGCTCAGCTCCAAATACAGCTGCTCTGAACCACCCTGTGAGACAGACTTGGTGTTGTGCAAGTCTAGAAAGCAGACGCTTTGCAGAGCTGGGCAGCAGGGTCTCATCCCAAAAGGTGGACCTGAGGCTTCTCCACTGCTGCCTTGCATCTGCTTCTGCTTCTGATTTCTTGTTTGCCTGCCTGTCCCCAAACACTGCATGTAGTGATTATGTGTAATTGGTATGATCGGATCCAGATATTGCAGTGCAGGTAAATACTAATTTTCTGCAATTTTACCTTGACTAGCTTGACAAATTCCATCAGGGGAAAAATACATGTACAGTACTGTTTAGGAAAACCCCTATACCTGAGGCACTGGGGTTGCATCATTAAGGGACAGGCTGAAGTATTAACCATAGTCTTTGTGCAGCTTTATTTTTGGTGTTCTTACTCATATATACATTTAGATATTGATGGGTTGCACACTTCTCTGCAAAATACCTAAATGCTGCCTACTTGTAACTGCATGTTGTAGATATCAAGGCAAGGAAGGTGCTAGGAAAGCAAATGCTATGTGTAGCACAGACAACAGCTTTTTTTCTGCATTTATAGCCATGCTTCTTTTGGCTTCAGTACTTGCAGGAGTCATGTGAGTTTGTTTGGGTAGCTACCTACAACAGGTCATGGCATTGTCATTTGTCTTTTTTATTTGTTGTTAAAGCCAACATCATACATCAATCAACATCAGCTGCTAGGTCAGAGGTCCTCCTAGCCCCAGATCACTTATCCAGCAATGGTCAGTCAAAGGACCTACAGAGAATGTAAGGACGGCATAAATGCAGTGGTCCTTTCCCGGTGTTGTCGTCGAGCCTTCAGTGAGTGGTGGCTCCTGAGCCCTGGGAGGTGGCACTCATCAGCGTCAAATCAACTCACTTTGAGTTTAGTTCTCAGGCTTCTCTGAGCATGTTGACAGTCTTAAGGAACATCCTGGGGCCAGTGCTTTGCATGAAGACCACAGCACAGCCTCTGACTTTTGCCTTTACACTGTGGCTTCATGGCTCTTACTACTGCTCTGCAGGGCTAAACAGCCTCACTTGCTGCATAGTCTGCTGCATATCCAGAGTTGCTCTTTTGCCTTCATAAGCGAGTTCCTGTGTTTAAGTGTCTATGGCACAGTAGCAAATGTTGAGGGGTGATACATTTAATATGTGTTCTTTAAGAAAGAGTGTGCATATTGGCTTCATGATCACAGGATGTTAGGGGTTGGAAGCTACCAAAGGAGATCATTGAGTCCAAACCGCCTACCAGAGCAGGACCATACAATCTAGCTCAGGTCACACATGAATGCATCCAAACAGGCCTTGAAAGTCTCCAGAGAAGGAGACTCCACAACCTATGTGGGGAGATTGTTCCAGTGCTCTGCAACCCATAAAGTAAAGAAGTTGAACCTCCTGTGCTGCAGCTTATATCCATTGCTGTTTGTCCTGTCCCAGGAAGCAGGTGAGCAGAGCCTGTCCCCTCACGCCTGACTCCCAGCCCTCAGAAATTTATAAACATTTATTAAATGCCCTCTCAATCTTCTCTTCAGACTAAAATGCCCCAGGTCCCTCCACCTGTCCTCAAATGGCAGTGTTCCAGTCCCCTAATCATCCTTGTAGCAACAGTAAAGCTGCTGTTCGAAATTCTTCAGTGTAGATTCATAGATTTTAAGGCAAAAGATCCTGTTTAGTGCAGGGTGTGTAATTTCAGTTTGTAATTTCTGCATCTACTTCTTACAGTTGTGGATGAGCTTGCACTCAGCTTTTAGGAGGCTATCAAATCACAATTTGAAGATTAAATAGTAGGGAATTTACCCATCTCCCATGTGATCTGTAAAAGTGGAAAGTAAACATTACTTCTACAAATCTACATTTATTTGCAAGCTTAATTTATGTGGGTTTTGGGTTCAAACACTGGATGTTGTAACCTCTGTCAGCTAAGCTGGAAACTTTTGTGCTTTCATACAGTCTTCCCTGAGAAGTTAAGAGCATAGAGTTCAACAAGCTTTAAAGTTTGTCCTTTGTGTTGTAGAAAAATGGATGAATTTGAGTTTTCTATCAGATATAATTTTTATAGTTCTTCACTGATTTTCCAAACTTCTCAGTTCACTTTTTAAAGTCAAGAGACCAAGGCCATGAAGAGCAGTGGCCACATCTTGCCACAGTACTACAGCATGTTAGCTTTTACTGGTAGCATTAAACTGGGAATACAGTCTTGCACAATAACATTTGAATCTCTTTCTGGGCCTCTGAATCCCAGGATGCAGACTCCTGTTTCATTAGTGTGACTTGGCCTCTGATTCCCAGGATGCAAACTCCTGTTTCATTAGTGTGACTTGGCCTCTGATTCCCAGGATGCAAACTCCTGTTTCATTAGTGTGACTTGGGTTTGTGCTCATGAATATCTGCCCTTAAATACATGAAAATGCATTTCGCTGGATCCCAGCTCGTCCAGTCATCTGAATAATTATGTAGAGGTAATCTTCCCTTGCTGTTAGTAGCCAACTGCCAATCTTTGTGAAGCTTACCTTTTATCTTAAAAATCCAGTTGCAAGTTAGTTGTGTTTATTGCCAGACATAAATAAATTGTGACTATTCTGAGAGGCTGCTTTGAGTATTTTGAGAAGATATTTAAAATACCCAGTAGTAGTGATGGTAACATCTTTGTAGGTGGTAAGCAGTGCCAGGAAACTGATAAAATATATGGTTTGTTGTGCTGGTGCTTGCTGCTAGTAGTACTGACTTCAGATAGGGGGGTGGGGAAAGTGAGTAGCTTACAGTGGTTTAGCTGAGCAGTTGTAAAAAGCAATGAAGTGAGAATAGGGATAATAGGGATGATTTTTGTTGTTGTTGCTTTGGTTATCTCTTCCTTATATTGGTGCTTCAGAATGATACTGTAATATAAGTTGATCAAACTCATTTTTGTGAACAACCAAGAATATTAAATTTGTTTGCTCAAAATGTTAGTCAATCTCATCTGATGGTGAACATATTTGGTTTTATAAGAAAAAAAAAAAGGCATCTGTTCATGGATGCATTTTCTCTGTTAAGATGTCTCTCTGTGTGTATCAGTAACTGAAAAGCAGTGGTGTACTTTTAATTCAATGCTGTATTTAGCCCCTTGTGAGAATAAGTACGTAGGTAGAACCTGTTCAAAACTGAAAGAAAATGGAAAAGCCACCACTTTCCAACAGGCACCAAGGGTGACAATTCTGAGATCATGGTCTGGATGAAGTCAGCATGTCTAGAAGGGATTTGGACTTGGTTTGCCTCTGCCATGTGTGGCTATTCTACCTGAGCCAACACTGGGTTCTCTGGAAGTAGCCATGGTTTCATACCAAGGACCACAATCAGTCATCTATTGGCATTGGTTAATATGGCAAATTTGAAGGAAGGTTTCACTCAGGGAATTATTGCTTGCCATTGATGCTTTTCTTGCCTTTTTTGTGCTATGAAATCTAAGTGTGATGACTTTGTTCACCTCAAAGATGAGTGATAAGAGCCCTTGCAATTTAATTGCCACACAGGGAGAAGATAAACTCTTGAGCCTCTCTACTTATGAGTGCAGAACATTTAGTGTTTACTTTGGATTTATTTCTAGCCAAATTAATTTCAACTATTAGTACAGTTGCTGTTGTGTTGCTTATGTTAAATATTGTTTGGAATAAGGGATTTTTAAGGAGGTCAGGGAATATGCAGCAGGTTTACTTGTGTAGGTCTTTTGCCCAGGAAAATCTCCATTTGTAGTAACCGCTTTGAGTCCTTGCATTAGCACAACAGTGCCTCTTCATTTTCATCTATGACATGTCAAGCCCAGTTGGTGGCTTGTGCTGATGGAAGGCATGAGCCTGTCACTGAGCTCTTGCTTTCTTTGTGGGGCTGTATGTGAGGCACTGATGGCACTTCTTGGTTTTCCAGTTTTAAATTGAAGTTCTCTTTTGAGGTCAATGTGAGAGTTGCCATGTATTGGTTTCAGAAAGGATTTCAATCTTTGTTTTTGAAAAAGCTCACAGCTTGGAAGTGAGAAGGCTACAAGTATATTCTGTGTGGTGTTTTAACTTACAGTAGGGAAAAATCTTTGAAAGAACTGAATGGTGAGTGGTGAAAAGCCCAACCCAGTTAAAATACGATGAAGATGACGATGCATTTTAATCCTGTTTATCATTAAACTCCCCTCACCCTTTCAGTAATTTCAGAATGCAAGACAACCCTTAGAGAAGTGAACTTCTCTCATTTCTCCACTGTGTCTGATTTGTAATTAGTTCATTTGCAATTAGTAAAAACGAGGTATGCCAGAAGAGGAGAATTGGTAAAATATGAAGAGGAAAGCAGAGAAAATAGTTCCATGCTCTTGTGTAGAGGATTCAGATGCCTTGTCCTGACACAATGTTTTCATGCTTGCTGTGCTGACTACAAGGAGTTTAGTGTCTCTTGGGAGGACAATGAGAATAGTCCAAGAACTGGAAAGGCTCCCTTTGTTCCTGTTTATTGTAACAGGTAACGGTCCTGACTATTGACTTGTCATTTATACATGCTGTATATAGGCTTCCAATGTACTTTTTTATGCTCCATTACATAGACTTTATCAGGGGTTACACAAAGTTCTTTAGTCATAACCTGTTGTTTTCAGCTTTTTATGAGTTTGTTTCATGGTTGAAATGTGTCCTGCTTGATCTTCAGCCAAAGTGCAAGTTGGAGGGGACGACTGTGTTTTATGAGTTAGATGCTTATTTTTTTTTTGATCTTTCTGTAAAAATTGTCCTTTTTTGCTCTTAAAAACAAAGACAGTGAAAAAATACTTTTGTACCCTGTAAAACAAACTGAAGTTGTTCATAAGTCTCGAGTCTAAAATGTCTGTGAAAACATTTGACGTGACTACAGATGTGCTGCAGCAGTCAAAACAAAATGGAACTTGATATATGGGAGTGACCCATAGAAGAATAAGCTGCTGAATAATATAAAAGGGATTTAATGCTAAATCATTAAGTGTATGTGAGTAAAGGATGCTGTCTGAGCTTGTAACTAAATTGCCCATACATTCATTCTCTGAAGGTAGCCAGAGCTGCTGTCCTCTTGGCTTTTGAAGACCCAGAGGTGCACAGCAGAGGTAGTTCTCCAGCTCCTACAGTGCATAACCTGTAACATGGGCAGAGAGAATTAATTCACATCAACACTATAGAGTTTATGTTCTAGTGCATTTGTCTTTTTCTTGAGGCGTTTGTGCAAATAGAGCATTTTCTTTGTTAAAATTGCTTTGTGGTTGTACTGTAGGCCACAAGAGTTTGGACTTGTCTTGCTTGACGATGCTTGTTGAACCATGATTCTGTCTTAGTAAGTGTATGAAACATTAAACTTATTTAACTGCCTAAGTGAGTTTGTTTTCTCAAATGCAAAGATGTGCCTCTTTTCATATGGCTTCAGTTGAGTGCCTTTATTTTAGGAGCAGAAGAGCTGAATATGATTTTGGGTTTGGTGGGGTTTGTTTTGCACATTAAGACAAAATCCTTGGGAATATGTATTATTATCCTTGGGAATAGGTATTGTTCAGTCAGCATCTATGCACTGCTCAACATCTTTTCAGTTATACACACAGTGTTCTATTGAGAATAAAGGTTTGTTTTTTTTTTCCTCAGGCAAATTTAGCTAGAATTTTCTGGCATTGCCTTTAATCTGCAGTGTGTTGTGCAAGAACAGTTTCCTGGGTTTTTTGGGAGGAGTTTAAGAAACTTCATTTAACCTACAAGGAGTGATATGCAGTATACCACATGGTGCTTTCCATGTTTATGTAAACTGCAGAAAAGGCTGTTAATTATTTTGTGTTATAATAATTTTGTGTTGTAATCAAAAAAATGTGGCCAGCAGACCGAGAGAGATATTTCTGCCACTTTACTCTCCTCTGGTGAGACCTCACCTGGAGTTCTGCATCCAGCTCTGAAGCCTTCAACTTAACAAGGACATAGACCTGATGGAGCAAGTCTAGAGGAGGCCCACAAAGCTCACTGCTTCCAGTCCAAACCATTCTATGATTACTGGACTGTCTCAGACTCAAGGTCCACTTGTCCTAAAATTGCCCCAATGTTATGCCTCTAACAGTGTTTTTACACCTCCCTGAAGTATCTAGCATTTGATGACCAAAGATCTCATACTGTTGCCTTTTCTTATCCCACCCAAATTAGCTCACATTTTCTATGTGAAATTAGAAATTGTTGTGAGAAGTTGGATTTTATTATAGCTTCTGTAAGGCATTATTAATTGCAGCAACTCTAAATATTGTTTTATCTACATGGATAAAGGAGTAATGGCCAACATAGATTTGTCAAGGTCAGATCAATCTAATTCCCTTTAATGACAGGATAACAGGCTTTGTGAATGGAGAAGCAATAGATGTCATTTATCTTTAGTAAAGCTTTCACTGCTCCCTCCTGAGACTTTTTCCTGTGAAACATCTGCTCATAGGGTGGGTATTTGGCAGTTTCGTGGCATTCAGCATTTGCAGTAATGATCTCTCTGATAGAATAGAGAACATGCTTATTAAATTTGCAGGCAACAACAAGCTGGGAAGAGTTGCAAGCATGTTGGAGGACACCATTAGAATTCAAAATGATCTTTACAAATTGGAGAAACTGTGTGAAAGGATGCAAGTCAATAAGGAGAAATGTGGATAGATGTTTGAAAATAGGAGTAATCAGCTACATAAATACAGAATGAGAGACAACTGCCTAGGCAGCTGGTATACAGAAAAGGTCTTGCAGTAGTAATGGATCAGAAACTATACAGGAGTCAACAATGCCATGCTGTTTTGAAAGGGATAAACATCCCAGTGATATGCAGAAATGAGGAGTAACATCTTGAAGACACATTAGGCAGTCTTTCTGCTCTGCTCACATTGATAAAGCTTCTCATGAAATGACTTCTCATCTTGAGCATCCCACTGCCAGAATGGAAGGCCTAATGGTCCAGTGCTAGAAGAAGAAATAATGTGCCCCAGCTGCAGCTGGGAAGTACAGGTCAGGCACTGAGCAATACTTGCTGCCATGAAGGATTCTTGAGCACTGAACTGAATTTCCAGAGGAATTTCTGGAATGTCCTATACAAGCATAAGTGTTCCTTCTTACAGGTTTTTCAAGTGACAGTGTTAGTTCTTAAGTTGAATGTTTCTTTGTCTTCATTTATGAACCAGGAAGGTACAGACTCCCAGTCTGTCTTCTCGGAGTTGACTGATACTTTGATATTTTTATCCTCTTCTTTTTCATCCTCCTCTCAAGTGACAATCATTCTTTTACATCTGACTTGGTGACTTTGTAACTTTTTGTTAAAGTATTTCCAGACCCTTAATCCTCTTCTGTGCCCTTCTTTGACTTCAAAGTTCTCCTCAGAAGGGAGAATACAGAGGAGACTGCTGTTAACAAAACATCCTCTACTTGTAGTTTGCTTGTGAACCTTCATAGGTTTGCTGTGCACTCACTAAAGGTCTTTTGCCTACCTGTTGCAATGTGCTGGTCATCTTCTGAAGCCATACAGTTAATTCAGCTCTGCAAATTGTTCTGGGTGGGTTTGGTTTTTTCCTCTCCCTATGTGTTAGATATCTCTAGGTGGTTGTCTGAGACTTTATTCCATTATACTGATGTACAGAGGTCTGTCTGAACTTTCATGGGTGAAGGAGGTTTGCAGGCAGCCACTGCAGTAAGGCAGGGACTTACAAAAGCCTGTCTCTTTCACAGCACCAAATTTCTCTGCTCTTCTGCCACGATTGTCAGATATTTCTGATGAAGCTGATGTGGTTGTGCTGGACTGCGTAGCACAGTGCATGCTGCAGCAAAGCAGGTCAGGGAGGCTTCCTGTCAGACTGCTCCAGGAGAGCAAATGTCTTCTACTAGCTATTCTTGTATGAATAACTATTCATGACCCCCACAGATTTCTGTCAGGTGAGTGGAGTTCCAAAACTGTATGAGATGGGTGTTGGCTCTTGCTTCATGTTAAAAGATTGTGATTAATTTGGTGCATATTTGTTTTGGGCAAGAAAAAGCTATTTGCCCACCTAAGCTTTTACTTTCCTAGGTTTCATATAAAAGCCATGTACTTTCCATAAAGTTACTCAAAACCAGAGGAAATTTGTGTTTGCAAGGAATGTTTAAATCAAGATGCAGGCCAGTACATGAGATCCTGAATTCTGCGAAGTTTAGCCATTATATGTGTGGCTGAGAAAGTTGGGGTTGTTTAGCCTGGAGAGGAGGAGGCTCAGGAGTGACCTCACTGCTGTCTGTAACTACCTGAAGGGAGGCTGTAGCCAAGTGGGGGTCGGTCTCTTCTACCAGACAACCAGCAACAGCATGAGGGGACACAGTTTCAAGTTGTGTCAGAGGAGATATAGGCTGGATGTTAGGAGGATGTTCTTGACAGAGAGAGTGATTTGCCATTGGAATGGGCTGCCCAGGGAGGTGGTGGAGTCATGGTGCCTGGAGGTGTTCAAGAAAAGACTGGAGATGGGGCACTTAGTGCCATAGTCTAGTTGATTGGCTAGGGCTGGGTGCTAGGTTGGACTGGATGATCTTGGAGGTCTCTTCCAACCTCATTGATTCTATGATTCTGTGATTTTTGTTTTTTAGCCAGACTTTGGATTCAAACTGCAATTATTTTTCACAAGATCAAGAATGAGTCTGTTGCCTGTTAGGAATAATAGAGTATAGTAATACCACAGCTATATATGCAAACTCTGCAGTCTGGCAAGGCAGCTGCTAAGTGTTACGTCTTTAAAATATGTACAATATGTCATCAACAGATTTTAAACCCGGGAACATTATATGGTTTGTTTCTGCATGAGTGTGTTTTGTAGGGAAATTTAATGATGAACTGTTCTACATTTTGACCTTTAAAGTTCTTTTTTTCTCTGAGGCTTTGTGCCTTCTAGTGAATTGGGGAGATTCTCAAATTAAGACATGTGGAATCCTAATGACCACCCTGACATTTCCTAGGCCTGGCTGGGTACCTGGGTTTGATTAGTTTTCTAATGTATCTGCTCTGCCAAGCTGGAGAGGCTCACACGCTCTGCAGCTGAGCTTTCTTTAAAGTGATTGCATTGTAAACCTCATTCCAATTAAAAGGTGATGCTGTTTTGGTAATGGAAAGTTGGTTTATTGTCCTGTCCCCTGATATGCATGCAAGTGGAAGTGTTGTAGGAAAGTGTTATTGCTGTTGTTTTTGTAGTTCATCCTTATCTTCCATCAGTCTTCATGTACAAAAAAAGTGAGAAATGCAACATGCTCTAATGTCTGAGGGTGAATGTGAATCAGCGAGATAAACCTTCAGGGAGTGTAATGGGCCTGACTACAGATGATCTTCCAGCACTTTGCTACCATCCGGTAGCTTGCATTTTGTGTTTAACCACAGACAGTAGGGGAAAATGAGTGCAAATACAGAGAAGGGCCTATGGCAGCCCGTTGCTTTTGTCTTGAGAGGGGAATGATGCCCTCTCAGGCCATATTCATCTGCTCTCCTACTTATGGAGAAGGGTTATCATAGGGAACAATCTAGGACCATGCAGAAGAAATGAGTAGTACATTTAAACAATACAGTAAATTTAAGTTTCTGTCCCTCACCAAGAAAATACTTGGTGAGCAGTCCTGCTGCTTTAGATAAGTTGCAGACGCGCATCACCAAAATGCCAGTACCAGGATGAGGGGCTCAGTGCTGCTGAGCTGCTTCTCAGTGTTTCTGTGCTCGGTTTCTCTCAACCTGCAAAAGGAAGCACCAACCTGAGCAGATCACTGATTGTGTCGATGCTGGCAGAGGGTCCCAGAACTGATTTATAGCGCTTGTTCAGCTTTCAGCGAGCAGCAAATGCGTTGCTTAATTATTCATGGCAGATGTATTATTGCAGGAAATTAAGACATCAAGGAAACAAGTGAAAACTATTACTGAATAGAGCTATAAACAAGGTAAGGTGGAGGGAGATGCAGGGGGATGGCACTGAGATGTTGAAGATGCTCATGCTCAGGAATGTTTCACGCATTCTGAAAATAATTGGTTACATTCCCCAATCTTTAAGTGATCATTCATATTATGTAATTAAATATTCTATTAGCTAACAAGTTGGGTTTAATTTGTTACATTTGTCATCTAAATTACCACATTTGTGAATGTGTGAAACCTCCTGTGGCTTCTTTCAGCATATCTACTTATGTAAACTCACAGTTCTCTTTATGTCTCTTGACTTTCTTTGAAAGATTTGGCATTTGAATTGTCCAGGAAGTTTAGATCAACCTTCGATGTTTTGTACCAAAGAAACTAGTTTGGTGTCCCTGGGCTGCTGTTCTGCCTGGAGCAGTGGTGTAGGATGCTGCTACAGAGAGTGGGACCTTAATATGTGTTGCTGGCACTGTTGTTTGAAACCACTCTGAAGATAGGCATGTGTGCACCCAGCTCTCTTTCAGATGGTACTTCAAAAATTTATTTGTGTGTGTGTTGGTGACCTCTGCAATGAACTTGTCCTTTAATCAGTGTCTAACGCCCCATACTCATACAGAGGTCAGAGCTGTTGGCTTTGAAGAGCTCTAGCATCTTCTTGCTCATCAGGTGGTACTAGGTGGTGCCTGGTGCTTGACTGCTTTCTTTTATGTGTGGAGGGAGTTTCTCATTTATTGTTGATTCAAGTTCCAATTAGCTTTAAACCTCGCAGATTTCATGACAATATTACAAATACATAGTCAGTAACTGACCAAAAAATACCGAGAAGGAAGCAATTCAAAGAAAACCCTTTCAACTTCTCTTTTTACAGTAGAATTGCTACCTTTATTAAAGAAATTACAGGGAGCCTCTCTAAGTTTGTGTGTAACCTCAGGCTTCCAAGAGTTTCCATTTCATTACTGTTCATAAGATCATTATTTTGGTACATCTGTAGTAATTTTGCAGCCCTTTACTTTATAACTTCAATTATGTAGTTTGAAATGTAATGATATTACAAGTCCTGTTACAGAGGACTCGGAGCAAATTTCAAGTGAGCAAACAGTTGATTCAGCACTGTATCACAGAAAGTGTGTCTACAGACAGGGTTAACTTCAGAAGTGTCTTTTCTGTGGTGCAGGTATACAAAGTGGCAAAAATTCAGAAGCTGTCATTATTAACAGTCTTTTAAATTTAGTGACAGAATAGCCTCATCATTCCTGTGATGGAAGATGACGGAGTCCATCTGCAAACTTAGACTGTTCGGGGACTGTGCCAGCGTAGGAGAAAGAAGGGAAATAGGAGGTTAATTTTTCGGAGTCTTGCAAGCGTGGTGTTTGTGCAGCACATGTATCAATAGCATATGATGGGGATTTGGGAAAAAAAGAGAGAGCTTGTAAGAATCTGACACCAAGTCATAAACACTGAGGAACACGTTCCTAATTGTGTTTTGTAAAAGCTTGCTGTGCTGTACACGTGCATCTCAGGATCGGCAAACAGAGCTTTGCTTGCAGACCTAATCAATTGTTCTCAAGCCGTTTAGGTTTTTTAATTACTCTTGTCAAAGTGAAAATTATGTGGAAGGACTTGACTGTGCAATTAGCTGCTGAACATTTTCTGCAGCAATAGTGGGAAAACAATACCAAGTCCCAGAATAGCAGTAGATACAGCCATAGGAACAAATCTGCTTCAGCAAAGAAAGAGATATTCTAGTAACTAATCTGAATGAAAGATAATTTATTTCTTAAATATGCATATATTCACAGATGTCAGCAGAAAAGGCTGCTTGTGTTAGAAATGCCTGTCCCCAGCTGAGTACCAGGTTAGTTACTACTTGCTGATTTCCCTCTGATTTGAAGGCGTTGCTCTTCATAAGCAGAAGCTGCCACTGTGCCCGCGGTCAAAGCTGAGCATGTCCTAAGAGGTGCCAACTATGCCCTGCAGGCTGCTGGGGATAGCTGAATTGTAGTAAAAAATGTTCACCTTTCCTGTGCCACAGGCATGCGAGCGCGCATGGTGGATTTCCTCTGTGGGTTGAGAGAGCCTGGTTAATGTTCTTTCAATGATCTATAGGTCATCAGCTTGGACAAATTGTGTTTGTTTCACACTAAACTAATCTAAGCATTTAAAAAATAAATAACTGAGACAGTATCTATAAAGAGCTCCTGTCTAGTGAAGTGGAGCAGTTGGAGCCTGGTTAATAAATTCCCTTTACCAGCCTGCATGTGTGTTCACTGCTCCCCTCCACTGAGCTCTGCCATCCAGGATGACCCTTGCTGAACCATGCTGTGCAGCACCAGCATCTCCAGCAGGGACCACAAGGGCAGCGAAGGGGATGGGGTTGTCACCTCTACTGTAGGTGCGTGGCCACAGTGCAGCAGCCAGACCTCATGCAGGATATCTCTGCTGCTGCTGCATTGTGACACCTGCCCCGTCCCTTGCCCAGCTCTGCCACATCCAGGGCCGAAGTGCAGTGGCATGTGTTGGGGGAAGTGATCATTCAGTCCTGGTGTCTATTGGAAACTTAATGTGTTAGTTTTCGGCAAGTTAAAGCAGTGGTTTTACGTAGGAGGTAAAATTTACTGTTCAGGTTTCCTGACTGTGCTAAATTGATGAGCTGATGGAAGTGACCTGCTTTGGCTGTGTGCCTACTGACCAAGGGAACTCACTGAAGGTGGCTGAACAAATCCTGGTACTCATCCTCCTGTGTTTGGAAATGCCTAATAGATTCAAAGGCTCAGAATTTAATGCAGTATTGATAGAGGTCTTTGAAGTCACTTGAACGTTTTACTAAGCAGACATGCCAGGTTTTAGGTTATTTGTAGCAGGGTACTTGATGATTTCTGATCTTCATTAGACAGTGTACTGGAAGGTCAGTCAGCACGCACATGCCTAAAATAAGCTATTCTGCTGCCTCTGAGTGGCTGCTGCACCTGGATGTATTACTAGAAAAGGAAATTGCTTGTTGTGGACAGTGAATAGGAAACAAAATTTCTCCCAAGACACAACATTTTCACAAGGACTCAGCTTCCACACTGGTGGGATTTCTTTTTGCCTGGGAGATGACGAGGCGAGACCCAGCAGCACCTGCATGCTCATTCCTTGTGGAGAGGTTTGAATGCAGGTGAAAGAGCTCACAACGAGCTTTATTGGATCTGAAGCAGTCAGTATATCAACTTCTGGTCTTGGATTATAGCTGGGGCAGCAAGATGTTATGAGTATACACAGATATTTTTAATGATGTAGAGTACATAGCTTGGATATGTGTGTGAGCTGGCTACAGTGAGATCAAGCAAGCCAACACATTGCAAGCTTAATTGTATTTTCTGAGTGGCTGGAGAACTCTCAGGTGTGTGGTATCAGCACGTACATAGACACAACGCTGGTTTCATTCAGTGCATGAGATGGAGAGTGCTTTGGGAATGAGTGGTCTGTGTGTGGGGAGCACGGGTGATGTGAGCTGCCAGTTTTCCTTGCTGCAGAAGTTTCGATTCCAGAAAGCATGGGGACATTCCTAATTATGAAAGGGAAGCACTTTCTTCCTATAGAGTGAGTTTTAAAGAGAAGTGATAAAATGTAACCTAAATGCAGAAGATGGTGCCATTCGTGATAGTTACATCATGATAGCATTTACTAGACAAATCCACATAACTTCACATTTGAAAAGTTCCAGATTGTCTCTAGTGTGTACCACTGCATGAATGTTAATGTGATGAGCGTATTACGGATCCACTGGAAGAACAATGAAGAGCTGCTTTCTCTTCTGAAGCTTGATAAAAATGTGGAGAGATTGAGACTGAGCTGCAAGCAGCAAGTTTTTAAGATGCAAAAAGGGTAAATGGGAGGGAGAAGCTGCCTCTGCCTGAGGAAAATTAAATACCTTTTCTCAACATGTTTGCAGATGGATCACCTTACAGATAGGCAAAAAATGTTTGCGTATTTGAGCTCCAAGAGGTGCTTGAAACATGATGGTCTCCTGTCTTTAACTCTGTCTTCCCTCTTTACTGCTTGTGATTTAACATCATTGAAGATCTTTGGGGAGTTATATTCTGTCCTTGCAATCGTTTTTAAATTATAAATGATTTTTGTAAGCAACTCCTTTTGATTGTGGATTGGCAATCTCTGTAAATTATTTGGTGGGATACTTAATTTGAAGTTTCTTCATTGCATATGACAAGATGTTTCTGCTGCTGTCACTGTTGATGATTCATAGCTCAAGTGAAGTGCCTAGCACTTGAGAAAACAAGTAAGTCAGGCATTCCTACTCATAAAGTGTTTCCATCTTTAAAAAAAAAGGAGAAATAAAAAGATCCCATGAGGTCTGTGGTGAACTGGGCTGAAATGATCTGTGAGGCTTGTCTGTAGGACTGGCTCTGAAATGTAGAGGAGAATCAGGAGGATACTGACTCAAAGGAGAAGCTAACATAACACACATTCTTAATTCCTTTATTTTCTCCTGAGCACCTGTATGAGTTGCCAGAGGAGCTGGCAAGTCTGTTAACATTTGTGTACTTGCATGGGGACAGGCTGCTTGTTGCAATCCTGTGTGATTTGGGGCATTCTGGGCTCATGGCACTGTATTACATGTTCTTCCCTCAGCCATAGGATATCCAGGTGAGTGGTTAGAAGAAAGTCGAAAATTAAGAGGCCTTACACTGGTTGGAGGAGAAAATATAAAATGGGGTATTGAAGTACTGTCACCATCTGGATGTGGCTGATATTGTGCTCATTGTCTGTGTCAGAACAAAAAGGGATCCCTGTTAAAATTATGCAGGCACAAACCTTTTAAGGACAGGAGGAGGGAGTGGCTGGCTGCTTAAATTCCTGCTCTTCTGCCACTACTGATGTTTTCTCTCTAAGAAGCTTCAATGAGGAAGCCTGACAGATGGCAACAAAAGGAACAGTGCAAACAAGGGCACTCCTGCAAAATAAATGTTGAGCTTTAACTGTTTCACTGAAGTGTTTGAAGCACATGCAAGAATTTGGGCAAAGCTACACAGGCAAGTTACAGTAGTTAGGTGAAATTTCAGAACAAAAGCAGTGTCAGTTGCTTTTTCTTCAGCCAAGCTGAATTCCAGGGATGCCGCTGGGAACAGCTGCAGCCCTGAATGCTGATGGGCAGCTGGTGCTGGTCATGCTCCCCCCACAACTTCCTCCATGTTTCAAGAAAACTCTCATGTTTGTGTTCCAGACATCACATTATAGGAGTGCTTTTGCAGCTGTGCAAGTGCAGTGAAAAGGAACAAAATCATGAATGAGCCAGAAGAGTTTGGGTAGGGGAGGAAAATCTGGCTGGTTTGGGCAGGTGCTGTTTGAGGACTTTCTCCTGGCAACCATTTGTGGATAAGGCACATTCTTCACCCAGTTGAAATAGTGATTCCAATTCTTGGTTGAGCTCTTTGACTGCTCTTGGTCTCATGGAAGTGTGGAGGAGTCTGGGGAATTGAAATGTTTATTGCTGGAACTGCATGAGGTAAACGTTAAGCAGAGGAAATTTTACAAGAATTGAGGAACCTATGATGTGGACTTTTTATAGACTTGTGTCTTTTAAACCTAAGGCAGTATTGTGGCTGCTGTATGTTTGGAAGTACTTAAAGTTTGAGTGGACCATAAAGATGTGTGCAGATGTTCTTCCTTTTTGACTCTTAGCATTCAACAAAATCAAACCACTGTGGTGGCTTTTTTCAGAAACTGTTTTATGAGGATCTCCACAGTGTTTTAAAACCAAGACCTTCTCTCTGATACTTAACCATCACTAGAGACACATGTTAAAAAACAAAACAACACTCCAACATGTGTTTCTAAAGGTATAAATTACATAATTTACTTTTTATAAAGAGAGAGACTGTTCAAGTCAAAAGCAAAAGCAGGTGCAAAGTGGAAGAGGCAGACTTCTGCATCTCCGTGTCATTGCCTGATCTCTGAATGCTGAGTTTCTCCTGCTTTGCACTGGTGCTGTGGCAGGCATGAGTTCAAGCTGAATTTGCACTTTATTTGACTGGATTTTTTTCTGTCTGGAAGTCACTGGTATAGTAATGAATTGCAAACTCAATTTAGACCCTTGTAGGACCTTCCACATTGCCTGTTGCACATTTGTTTGAAATGCTGACAGAGAAACTGATCTTTTTTAATATTAAAGAACAATAAAAGCTTATTGAACACTGGATAAGAATGAGGCCTCAGCAGCAATGCACTTCAGTGAAATAATGAAGATATTTCCGTGAGCTGCTCTACATTGGAACAGGGTTTCTCTGACATGGTGTGACCTCTACAGTGCTTCAAAGAACCATTGCTTTGCCCATCAAACAGCTCCCTGTTTTGACTAGTGATGTTCTTGCTTAAACCACAGGAAAGGGCTTTATCTAAGCACTTTCTTGGGAAAACTTTTTTCTTAAGCGTGCAGATTTTTTGACATTCAATGCCACAAATGTTTGGGGTTTTTTCATTTGCAATGTGAGCATACTTGGCAAAAATAGAAGAAACTTGAGTATAGGGGAGCTGCTTAGGGAGGAAACTCTCTCATTTAGTGGTTTCTGCAAAGTCAAGTCCATGTTCTTTTTTACTCTTTTGTAGTTGTTGCATCTGTCTGAATTTGGTGGTTTTGATGAATCACTATTTCTTTAACACTCTTAGTTGTGAAGGGAGCTCTGCCTCATTTGTACATGCAAGTTGGATTTCTGTGCATTACTTCATGGGAAGTGAGAATAATTTATTGTCTCTTTAAATGGGATGTGTGAGCTGGATCAAAGTTCTCTTGGAACCTCTATAAACCCATAATAGCCATCCCATTATCAGTTAATGCTGTCTGGTATCAGTCATTTTCCCTACAGGAAATGAAAACGTTTCAGCATTAGGCCAGAAGTCTGGTTTCCTTCTCATTCCTTATCTCCCTGTTTTAGTCATGTGATGTTTTATACTGGAGACAGTTTGTATGCCGTAGAAGTTGAGACTCAACCTGGGAACCAGTTTGTTTACTGTGGATTTTAACACACTGGTGACCTTCTGAAGAGATTGCCTCAACCTAGCAGCCTCAGAAACTGCTCAGTTTTGGTTGAGATTCCCATTGTGCTGGACTGCATAATGGTATACCCATTTCAGTATGTTCTTGCATACTTCTCTCTTTGTCCTTCCCCTAGCAATGCTGCATGCATGTGCTTATAGCTTATTACAATGTCTTGGCTCAGGTGCACATGAAGGCCATCTGTTTTCCTCTGTGAAGAGAGTAAATCAAAACCAGAAGTGGTTTAAGTGGTCCTCCTTCATATGGACCCATATTCTTCTTGGAAAAGCCATGAAGAACCTCTAAATCCAGAAGTATCTTTGACACCACTAAGCTAGGCATGCAGGGAGATTTGGATTCCACTTTCCACTCTGCTTTTGCCTTTCTGGGAGAAAGGAGGACTTGGCGAGGATGTGTGGTGCAGACTTTGTTTGTTCTTCCACACATGGGAGCTGCAATACCCCAGTGTTCATGGAGGAAGGTAGTTACCACAGCTAGTTACAGTTAGTCTCCTTATGCCAATTTTGCTTCTGTTTAAAATATGTTTTCAGTTATTGCCAGTGAGTTTAAGAAACAGATGAGTAATTTTTTGCTTTAATTAAGACTAACCTTGCAATTTGAAATAATGTTATTTTTTTGCTAGGCTTTTTCCATTTTAAAAGCTGATATGGAGAAAAGGCAGTTCAAGAGACCATTTAATGAAGGGTAAAAATGATCAGGTCATGCATTCTCTCCTTGTATTGTTCAACCATAACATAATATATATCCTGTCATTATTCCCACCCTATCCATTAGCTATCACAGTTCAGAAATAAACAAATTCCCTGCTCCTCTCTCCATTAAATGTAATTTTATAAACTGCATTATAACAAAGCTAACAGAGCTATAAGCAGGGAAAAAAGACCTTAGTTTTCAATGTAAATGGCATAAATCTGATTGTGCAGAGAGGATGTGTGGGAAGGTATTGTTGCTGTAAGGATATTAGATGAATAAATTGTAAAAAAAAATTAAATCAAAGAACTGTTTTAGAATTCAGTAGTTGCAATCAAGAAGTAAAAGTCTTTTGGTTGAAAATGTAAATGCCTTTCTTCTCAAGGGTTCACGCTGAAAAACAGGAGTCAAAAATCACAGATTCCAACCAGGGTGATAAAATAGGTTGTACAGGGAAGCTTTTTGATGCTGAGAGTGGTATGCAGTGGCAACGGGACAAGAGAATTTTGGGGATCATCAGGTCTGGAGATATTTAAAGCTCAGCAGGGCAGGATCTTTATAGACACTACACTACACTACTGAGTAGGAGGTTAGAAGAGCTGATCTGCGCATGTCCCTTCCAGCTTGAATTATTCAGTCGTTTGTGTAGTGCAAGACACTTCACATAAGATATCTGGCAAACAACTTTCTTGATGCTGTGAGCTTCTGTATGGCTTCTGCACTGAGCACGTTGCAGTAGGGTGAGAGGTGATGTATTTCCCTGACACTTCGTTTGCAGCTTCTGAAAGCATGTGAGTCGGAAATGAAGAAATAAAGCTTTTTATCTACAAAAGTACTGCAGACTTATAACTACCTTAAATTTTTCCTTTGTTTAGATGTTGTCCTCCTTTTTTTGAGGAGGAATGGGAGAGATTGTTCTCTTTTCTTTTTCATCTTTTGGACTATATTTCCTTTTTATGGGAATGGCAAAAGCTGGTGTGTAACATTATTCAGTAAATTAGTGTTGATCTCTCTTTTCTGGGCTTTGCATTATTTATAGACCAGCCTCTACATGATTGCATTTGAATACTAGTAACGAGTCACGTTTGCTGTAAAAATAGAAAATGCTTATTTTGGACAATTACTTCAGAAGTGCTTCATCTTTTCCCTTTGGGGTGTCCCTGTCTTCTGAACTCCCATAGGCCTCAACTCCTCAGTCTACATTCAAGTTATAGTCCCTTTCCAGATTTATCTCTGGATATCCACATTCCTTGGCTGGCCTCAAACACTGTTGTTTGTGTCCCAAAGCCACTGACATAATGGGCTGTTGAGCTCCTGGTGCCCTTCCAGGCATCCCAGTCTTGGGCCTGTGATCCTTTGCCTTATCCTGGCTGCCAGTACCAGGTTTCATAGTGATGTGATTGAGCTCACCTTGCTTCTGATGGTGAGGAAGTCACCTGGCCCCAGTTTGTTTCAGATCTCACTGGAGTCACCCTGAAATAAAGGTTTTCCTCTTTCCTGTTGAGTGAAGAGAGATGAGCTGATTCTCTCAGCAGAGATGAGTGTTTGTAAGAATTCCATTTTGGAGCAAATTTGCTGGGGGGAGGAAACCATCTGATGTGATTGGTAGTCAAAAGTTCAAGTTGGAGCTGTGGGGAAGGCTGTGGCTGATACGGTGTTTGCTGATTAGGAAGGGAGGGCAATGCTTTTGCACAGTCACTGGAGATCCCTAAACCTGTTCCTAGGTGTCCATAAAGCCTGCTGATCAGAGAGCGTGTGCTTGTGCTGCTGTGGCGGCGGTCTGCTGAGTTAGGCTGTCACTTGTCTCCTGACTGATCAGTTTTGTTTCTGCAATTGGCAGGCAGTGATGAATGCAGTCCTTGAGCAAGTTGCTCTTGTTTTTGTGTGTTTAAAAATGTCAAGTGGACACATTATTTAATTCCCTCACCTTCCCTACTGCGCTTGCAAAAGCAGCAGCCAGTGTATGATCAGTGAGTCAAGTGGTTTTTTGTTTCCTTTCAGCAGGCTGTTTCTCCTTGGGAAGGCATGGTAGGTTCTCTGGTGATGTTATATACATATATATATATATATATATGCAACTTTTTTTCTTTTTACAGTATTTCTTCCTTCATCCACCTCCCAGCCCTGCACATCTTTCCTGTGCTGGCTGTGGAAACTGTCAGCACTGACCTGAATCTCAGGCATCTACCATTGTGTGAGCTGATCATCATTTCAGGGGCAGAAGACAATCAACATTACACCTAATTATAAATGTGCTTATTTAATCTCTTAACGTTTCATGTTTGACCTGTGTCATGCTTGACCCTTCGAGCCTGCATACATGGTGTTGAGGACTGCTGTCTCCCATTCGCTGTGCTTTGTTGCCTGAGTGTCTTGGCTGTACATATCTGTGTCAGCTCTCTCTTTTTCAGATTGAGGTTAAATCCATTTAAGGTAAACAGATTAACACATTTTCCCATGTCTAACGTGAGAGCAGCGAGTCTGTCATTTCCCTAAAAGCATTGCATGCGACAGGTCCCAGATGCTGAGCTTTTCTGGGCAGCTGTGTTATCTGCTTGACTGGATGGGTTTTACAGCTGGTGTCCGGCTGTTCTTTGTTATGTTTATCTGCAGTCTCTGGGGCTAATCAGATTAGCAGATAGCATAATCTTGCTAAATATCTGATTCCCTTCTGAGCCCTGGGGTGTCAGCTTTACTGGTCTCTGTCGTTTCTGCTGGGGGCTGTGCTTTGGGAGGTGGCAGAGGTCACTCACAAGCAGCAGCTGCGTCTCCCTGGTCGTGCACTGGACTCCAATATAAGCTTCTTCTGGCAGCTTCTGTTACAGCTTTGTGCAACAACTGCACATGTGAAGATAAAGTCAGCTAAAAGGAATTAGCTTGGATGACTGGCTTTAAATTTTGTCTTTTCCAGAGGATCTGTCCTTGGTTTGTGCTTTTATGTTCTCTACCCAAGTTCTTCAACCCAAGTCAGCATTGCTTCTTGTGAGACAGAGGCTGTTGGTTTTCCAGAAATACCGACGGTGGTTTGGGCCGTTCAAAAGCAGCAGTTAGATCCATTGCTGTGACTTCTCCAGCCTGGGGAGCCCTGGTGTGGGCTGCTTACACTGCTGAACATGATTGTGAAGTTATTACAGAGACTGGTGCTGGAACAGATCAGTTGATGTATTGTGATGGAGCTCAGCTATAAAGTGTGTTTTGATGGGGAGGAGGAAAGCAGTGGGCTTAGGAAACAAAGGGCTAAAAAATCCACTCTGTGACTGCAGAACTTGGAGATTTTGGCACCCTTATGTCATGTGCTGAAACAAAATACAGCACATCTCAGCCTGAAACATTTGAGTGGCTGCAGAAATAACCAATATGGCAGAATTATACCTGTAAAGCACATCCAGCACAGAAAATGAATGTGTATGGAATATTAGTCCTTCTGTATAAAGTACCTTTGATTTTTTCCAGTTTGATTTTTTTTCTTGTTTGTTTATGGGGATTTGGAGGGGTTTAGTTTGTTTGTTTGAAGAGGTGTTTCATGCCTACAACTCTACATGGGTTGAAACTTGTGTGGTTTTGTTTTTTCTTTTAAGAAAGGTTTTGCTACTGGAGTCTAAAGTTGCAAAATTCTTGTTTGCATTGGTAAAGGGCTTCATTGGAAAGTCTTGGTGAACATGTCCTGTGCTAATGAATTCTGCCTTCTGTTTAAACTGGGGCATGTGTATTGCCCCATTAAATTTCCTGGTAGTTCATGGTTACCTGCCTCCAGGAGTAGTGTGAGTAACTGAAGCCATTTCTATTCCTTGTGCTTGATCTCTATTAACAGAGCTCCTCCCCACTGGCTACAGATGTGTCCAGGGTGGGAGGAAGCTCACCAAACTGGTGATAAGTTGTGATAATGCCCAGGTAAAATGTGCTATGGATTGCTGACTTCAGAAGTGTTGCTGTTGAACAGACTCTACCCACTGTCTTCCCTTTAAAATGATGCCAGCTTTCTTGTTAATGAATGTGATTTAAATAGCTCGTGGGCTTCCATGGCATCTTGGGCGTTGTTAGTTTTATTTGGTGGTGTAGAGGTCCTGCTCAGGAACCTAGGCTGCCTCTCCCTAGCTCTTTCCTAAAACCTTGCTGTTTTTAGAGAAGGAAGGAAGATCCTTCTGCAAGTGCCAGGCTCTAGGCCTATGGGTCATAGACACAGACTCTTGCTGACTCTCTATCCAGTGTCTGTCATACAGAGGGAAGGATCGTTTTCTTCCCCTTGCAGCCTTCAGAGGCTGTGTGTAGTCTGTATGGGGTCTTAAAATGGAGAAGTTAACACTCGAAGTTTAAGCTTCTACATTTTTTACCATAACAAATGTGACAGGGGGGGAAAGTAATGGAAGGCTCTGGCTAGGAAAGTATGGGATTTATAGACTTCCTAATGCTGTCGAGGGTTTCTGCTCATGCTGCCTCCAGGACTTAAGCTTTTATTTCCCATGTTAATGAAATCCTTCATTGCACAATAGCAGTAGAAGAAAAATCAGCAAGCCTAGTGAGATCTCCTGGAGGAGATTCAGGATCTCTCTACGAAAAACACCAGCTCCACTTCATGATGCACATATCTGATACATATTTATTTAAATGCTTCAGCTAGCCCACCCTGCAGCTTCTGTGGGAACCCCACTGTTTGGTGTTGCTGATGCTTGCTCCTTTTTCCCATCACAGTGCCAAGGCTGATCTCCTCCATGCCGTGGATCTCTGACCTCGGTGGTCACCCTTTAACTTGAACTGCATTTCTGAGCATCTGTAATTCTAGGGGGCAGATGGTTGTTGTCTATTAAAATGGATTCCAATACTGGTAATGTATTCCTGAACTGGCAGTATGTGCTGCAGCCTTTTCCTTGCATCATTGCTTAATGAGCTGGAGAGAAAGTTCACTGTTTCAGAGGCAGCAGAGTGAAGAGGAGGAGGCTTTCTCTGAATGGTGAGCCGTAATGAGCAGGACTCAGTTGACTCTTCAGAGATCAGATTTGGTTTTCTCTAGGCTCCTCTGAAATGAATTTTGCCTGTGCTTGTTGGAATTTAGTTTTTTTCATTAACAAGCCTACTGTTTAGGGAAACAAGTGCAACAATGCAATAACTTGCTAGATTGTACATTGTAGTTACGCCGTTCTTTCACTGGATTTGTGTCCTGTCTGAGTCTGTCAGGGCTTTCCCTGCCTTGGTTCAGGGAATGGCAAGCAGGTACCATCGGGGAACTAACATTTTTGTCTGTCAGCTGTCATTAATATCTGTGGATGCATCTTCTGCTGCTTTGGCAGGAAATTTGCTTTCAAAAGTGAAAATGTGGCTGCTTGTTCTTGACTAAGAGATGTTGAGGTGCTGGACATCCCAAAGTGTGTTTCCCACTGCTGCTGGAGCAAAGGGATAGAGGTAGTGGAGCAAATGCAGAATCTCCACAGCTCTGAGGCGAGATACAGGAATGAGTCTCCCTCTCTCTTCTGTCTCTCCCTCCCCTGTGTTCACTGGAGGGACTGTAGTTGCTGCTTAGCCCTTAAACAGAGAAGCAGACTTCTTTTTTAACAGCTTCTGCCACACAGGTGTCATCTGAAGGAAAATGCATCAGAGTAGGATTGCAGCTCTTCATTTCCTTAACGCCCATAGCGAGATGGAAACCATTGGAGACTTGAAAAAATAAAGTACTAAGTTTTAAGTTCCTGTTTTATGAAAGGACCCCTTTTGGCTGGATCCTAATGCTTGTATTGTGCCTTGTTCAAGCTGTTCAGTTCATGAGAATTACCCTTTTCCAGGAAGGGGTCACCCAAAAGCTGAACCTTGTTAAAATTAGGAATACAAATCCTGCTTTTTTTGCTTTGAGTGTCAGAGGTGAGAAGGGAAAAAAAAGTTTTTTCATTTGTTTCCTGGATATTTTTGGTCTAGAACTGATTAAAAGCATATCATGGCTTGAACATATTATCATTCCAAAAGCATTAACATACAAATATGGCTGACTTGCATTATGGAAAGCTCCATGCTGCACTTGTGGGTGGCCTTGTAGAAGTCCAGCAACAGGCTGAAACTAGGAGTGTGGAGAACTGGGAGTGTGATTTCCTGGCTGTGGTGGGTGCTTAGAGAGAATTTACTATGTCCTGCCTCTTGAATTGGTAGACTCTATTGTAGGGTTTATTTCATTCTTGGCACTCAGATCTCAGCTCAGTACTTTACCACTAGATCTTGCTGAGCCAAAATTTGCACTGCACCCTCCTTGCACTCTTTGTATCACAACAGGGAGCTAGTTGGCATAGAGCAGCCTCTTTTAACCTAGCAGAGAAAAGCCTTAACAAGGACCAGAGGATGAAGGAGCTGGCTAAAACACGTCCTGTGTCAGAAGGGAGGGCAGACTGGATGATAAAGTGAGCCATTCAGTCCTAAAAATCTATGAATATTAATATGTATCTATTATAGAGTAGAGTGAGGTCATTGATTAATACAATTTCTGCCCTAAGCTATTGTCCTGTAAGAGGATTCTCCAAGTCTCTTGCTTCTGCTCCTACTCTGGGACACCTCGCTGACTAAAGGTTAATTATCTGTTCTGCAGCTATTAAAACAAAAGACTTGCTGGTTTGAATTTATCACTCACTTTTATGTTCAGTTGAAATACTGTTTCTCTTGCAAGTAAGAAATAGAAGCACCCAACCCCATCTTTCCTTGGAGACACCAGAGTTTTGTCAAACGCATTGGGTCAAGTCACAGTTGGTGTAGTTGTTAGATTATTTTGCCTTAGAGTTTCTCTGGCCTTTTTACAGTAGTGTATTTTTCTATTATTCCCTACCCATTTCTGTGCACTTTGTGATATTTGGTTTCCTTTAATGAGTGTGCCTTCACTGAGTAGCTCACTGAAAACATCTGCTTAGGTAGTTATGTCCTTTGCCTTCTCCACTAGTTAGGATCCAGAAAAGTGTGTGATTGGTTTAAATGATTCCCTACAAAATGCATTACCATCATTTAGATAAAGCTGGATTTTGTCTGCCTTTGCTAACCATTTGTGGTGGTTTGGGATCTCCCCCCCTTCCCTCCCCTCCCCTCCCCTCCCCTCCCTTCCTCTCCCCTCCTCTCCCCTCCCAATTCACCAGGCTAACTCAGCCAGATGGAAATTAAGAAAGGAAGCTATATTTTACAGTGTAGCACCAATTTACAAGCATATTTATATATACAGATATTTACAACTATATACAATTATGTACAAGTTAAAAGTAATACAGAAATTCAGAACCCCTCCTCAACAGCAGAAATACGCAGGAGGGCTCTGAAGTAACTCTCTTCCTTCTTCCCACCCCCTCCCTTATCTCAAAAGGCTTAAGTGCAGGGGTGAGATGCAGATAAGAAGTGAGGAATAATTAAATTGAATTATACCAGTCCAAGCAGAGGAGTTAATGAAGCAAGTGGCAGCCAGACAGAGACTGACCGACTTTGTTTCTTGTTTTTTATGTCCTTCAGCAGAACCAGTGAGTGATATAGACATCACTATTATTTTCTTTTCCCTGCCAATGATCCAGTTTCATTAGAATATTCCAATTAGCCTCAAACCAGCACACCATTTCCGCAGGTTTGTTACATGGGAAAAACCCACAACTCTGGTTTGTTATAACTCTGATTTAGTGCCGTCTTGGAGAACTGATATCCTCGTGTTTACCAGCTTTTCATAATCAAATAGTAAGCTCTAGTCTCATGTCAGAGCTTTGACACACTACAGTATTGGTCTTTTTGCTGTGCTAAAAATTACAGATGCAGGTCATATTGGGAATTTCACCAACTACCAAGCAAACCCTGAGTTAGCCTCACAAAAATACTGCTCAGAGGAGGTGGCTACTCTAACAAGCATAAAAAGAAGATGCTGCTGTGCCTTTTGTGGAAAACTGGGAGGGCAGCCCTTAGGCATGACTGGAAGGAAGTGGTGTCCTGGTGACTGCAGAGGACAAACCTTTTCTGCTCAATGTAATGAGAAGGTATCCTTGGTTCATCCAGATCAAAGTACCTGAGTTTGGTACAAACCCAAATCAATGCAGAGATTATGCCATAGTAGCCTTAAAAACAAGCAACAACATCAGCAGTGTTGTTTCCTATGAATGGAGTTCCTTAAGTGCCAATGGCCAACATTTGTGGTTAAGAAGAATTATTCAAATGGCTTTTTCTTTTCTTTGCAACAGCCTTCCAGGGCTTCACAAGTGCCATGCAGAGCATGGTTTTAGAGGCCAGCACCGTTTTGTGTAGCACATCACCTTGATTGGGTAGGAAATAGTGCTGCCAGGGTTCAAACAGGAAGAATCACTAGGAGAGTCAAATGTTTTGACTTTTTGCTGCCATCTGGTTTAAAACAGATCACTTAAGAAAGCTGCTGTTCAGCAAGTTCTTTTTTTTTTTCTTCCCACAAAGCTTTCTGTGATTGTTTTGAAGAATATTCCAGGTACTACTTAACCAATGACAAGCTTTGAGACCTGCAATGCTGTGAATATGTTTCAAGCATGTAACATATACTTGAACAATATTTATCTGTGCCAAAACCTGGTTCTAAAGTAGAAGCATTTCCTTTACAGTAGCTCCTCTGCTTAACACAAGCATGAAAAAAACAACAGTGGCTCTATGTTTGTGGAAAATCTAGTTACTAGACCTGAAAGTGGCGAGCTATTGCTGGGTTTAGATTAAAATGATGAATACTTTAAAATTAAGATAAGCAGTAAATGAATGGTTCAAAATATTACCACCTAAAGTGCTTGCTTTTAAAGTACATGGAAGACTTAATGTGATTCCTTGTATTATACACTTTCCCCCTCCAGCCCAATAATCTCCTGGCTGCTCAGGATTTTACCTGTGTAGTCTACTGATTTAGTGGTATGATAGAGTGCTATGAATCCATAAACTATCCTTACAATCTAGTACAAATCTGAGGTTGTTTTGGCTGCAGTCTGGTGAAGTATGCAACAAGAGGCAGGCTGCCTGCAGAAGTGCCCATGTGCCCAGTGTGAGACTGTTCTTTGCAAGGGTCATCGCTGAGCACAGGTCAGATCAGGCAGCTCCCAGGGCTCTGCCACCTCACCTAACTCCAGGCTGGGGCTCCATCATCTTCTGGAGCAGGTGAAATGTGAGGACATAATTTGTCAGTGCCAAATATTTTCATCCCCATAGGATGAAAGGATATGGGGACACTGGGCAGCGCTGTAGCTACAGACGCCTTCATTTGTTCATCTTGTATCTGTCCACTTACAGGTACACTGCAGCATAGAGGTTCCAGCTGTGGCCACGACTAACCTTTTCAGCAGAAATTGAAATAAAACTAGGGTAATTGAAAAGAGATGGAAGACTTCTATTTGTAGCCAATAGTGGTGGAAGGGAATCTTGTCCTTCTTTCTCTACTCAGACAGGATTGTTCTAAGCTGTTCACAACAGATGTTTGTCTAGTGTGTTCTTAAAAACTTCTGGTGTGAGAGGAGCCCACCCATCTCCTCAGCAAGCTGTTCAAGTGTTTAACTGTCAGTACATTTATACCATGGGACTACAGTATGGGAGTTTACCCCAAACACCGTAACCTTAATCTGCTTTTCAGCAGTTCTGCGACTATGAATTCTTGTCTGTTTTGCACAGCACGCCAAAAAGAATATGTTCCTCTTCATCTTGCAGTTTCCTTCCAGATTCTTGAAGGCTGTTGTCATGTTCTCCCCATCCCTGCTGCTACTTCTTTTCTCCTTCCTAAGCAAGATAAATGCTTTTTCATTATTTTCACCCATTTTCCTCCACTCTCACCCAGCCTTTCCTGACTGCTTAGACTTTCAGTGAAAGCCTTCTCTCCAGCATTTTCACCCACTGTTTGCTTTCTAAACACTCAGCAGCGTTTGAGACTGTTCCTAGCAGTATTCCTGAAAATGGTGTGTGCACTTGCAGTCCAACATGATGCAATTTACTTGAAGTTGGGGACACCGAATTCCATTAGAAACACGAGGGAAGTACAGACAGGTAATAACTGACTTGGTAAGAAATAATTCAGAGGGTGATACAAGTAATGAACCTCAACTGTTGTACTTTGAGAGTTTATTCACTTCTCTCTCTATACAGGTAATAGACCATGACTGCATTACTTGTCAGGGGTTGCTACTGCACTCTATGTATCACCCACTCCTTCCTCCCTAGAGATGCAGGAAAGGCAGTGGGCACAACCTGTTGTCTTATCCCTCCAACCTGTAGAGCCTGCTGCCTTGCTGCTCTGTGCTCTTCAACTAATGACTGTTACTTACTGTATTTAGCCACATGCTGTGGGTAGGCTTTCTGTCTCTGCTGAGTGACCTTAAAACTAGATGGAATGGCTCATCAAGGTAGAATCTTCCTCAGTGCGGGGGTTGAATTGCTGTGGCTGAAGGAGTATTGCTGGGAACAGGCTCCTTCATTTCCTTGCCTTCCAGTGAAGCTATTATGCTTCTTCTACAGCTAATATTTTTCTTTTGAGAGGGCATATTTTGTGACAGTTGCTCATTCCTCCTCCAGGAGGATGCAGCAGGTAAGAAGGGCTCGTTTTGTGCCATGTCCTAGGTGTTTAAGCATTAGAGTAAAAGGATTTGCCCAGCCTGAACACATTCGTCAGCTCCCTCTCCAGCCATCTGGTTCTCAGTCTGAGCTTCCAGGCTCAGCTTTCAAAGAGGCTAAACCTTAGCTGCTCTGCCAGTCCTGGAAGCATATTTCTCCACCTCTAAGATTTAATAACCCCTTCACTTGCACCGCGAAAAGCAGGTTGTCTTAGGAATACAGGCAAGGAAGGTACATAAGTCCTCCTTTGGCATGGAGGTTATTACCTAGAGATTTCAGATGGGCACTTCTGCTGTCTCTGCAAAGCCCTTTCCATCTTCTAAGGAGCAAGTAGTTAGCTAGCGTGAGAGGATAGCAATGTCTGTACACCCTGATGGATGGCTAATCAAGGAGCATCCTTCCAGAAAATGACAGATTTAATTTTACCTCTTGATACCATATGGGGGGGGAATCTTGGACCTATCAGGAGAAACTCAGTGTTGTGACCACAGCTGGTGGTTACACATGGACAGTTTCTCTCAGCGGTCAGTGCTCAGACTTGAGTCCTTGTCAGTCTAATCATTATCTTGTACACAAACCTCCTTAAAGGTTTCATTCTTCTGGTAGTCCATGTTACACAAAGTGCTAATCTTTACCCTTATGCTGTGCAAAGTATAAGCAAAATGGCTTTATCAAGTTGATAAATAGTAATAGTTCAGCTTCCGTAGGATGAAGTGTAGAGCTCTGACCATTAAGTGCAGTTTCTCTGAAGGCAGGTGAGAAAAAAAGGAGTGATATTTTTGTTTTGTTGGTGCTGTTTTTAATCTGCATGTCACTGCATCCTCCTCCAGGTGATTCTTTAAAACCTCCCCCATACTGAGGTTAGCAGGCCAGCAACAAACACTACTTAACAAAATGGCAAGAACATCATATGCCTTGTGTGTGAAGGGTGAGAAACAAGTAACTGCTTGTGATGGCTCACCTGCTTTGTTGATACCAAGAGATCTCATGTTAACAAATGTGGTTTTGAAAGTTTGCTCCTCAGTGTCCATGAATTAGCTCTTGAACCTGCGTGTTAGTGGGAATTAGGAATGTCTGTAAGAGCTCGATACAATGGACAGTGAGAGAACACTTGAGGAATCAAGAAGAAAGATGTGTTTATATAAAATACATTCACAATATATATTTCCCATGACATTAAATTCTTGTGATGATGCCAGAGTCTAAATAGTTTAGTTTCTCATGGACAAGGTTAAAGTAATTCTGGGGTTAGAGAAAAAAGCTGTCTGCTGTGATTGCTGCTGGCAGCAGAACCTGCTCTTTTCCTGCCTCCATGGTCGTGTTCAGTGCACTGGGGAGCTGTTAAAGGCAGTTTCCTGAAAACCAAGACTTGACATCAGTGGGCTCTATGTGCTGCTGCTTTTGTTATTCACTGCATGGCTGTTGATAGTCTGTGAACAGTCAGCAATAAATAGAAATATAGTAATGCAAAGAGTTAATGGAATTGCCAGTCTGGGATAGTGGTCTCCTGCTCTCATTTTGCCATGTCAGAAATGATAAAGTTTGTTGCAGTCATCACTCTCTTTTGATTAACCGATACAGCCTTCTTTTGAACAGTTTATATCTCAGATGTCAAGCTCTCTTTTTGCAGTGACAAAGGGCTGGTTTAGAATATCCAAGAAAGACAAAATATTTTCTTCGTGCTCTAGAATGCTCAGTTCCTTCATTACTTAGTGGAAGCTGCAACTGGGATTCATTTGGTACCTGGACTAACATAATAACTGAGTGTAAATGGAGGTGATGTTTTGAAACGGAAATGGGGAAGTGTCTTTGGAAGCGTTTCATGTTAGTAGCATTTGTGGAGCATTCCAGTGTATCAGGACCTCCACTGAACTGCTTTTCTTTCAGAGTGCTGGCATATGATGATTCAGAAGTTATAACAATGCCACCACGTTTTGTGGTGCACTTCAAAAGCATCAGCAGAACTGCCAGGAGTGTGAGGAGTATGACAATCGCCAGATGCCTAACAGTGTGCAGCAGCTTGCCATGCCCTGTGCTAGTGTCACAAGAAAACACTTGAAGTTGTTGTGATTGAAATTAATTTGGAGGGACTGTGGCTGTTAAAGTAGTATTTCTGTGTAAGGAAGATGAATTTGCAGGTCGATATCCTGCACAGTTCATATGGTCTTGAAGGTATAGTAAGAAGTCATTTTTCATTAGTGATGGTCATACTTTATGCTTAGAGCCAGATAGTGTGTAGATGCTTATGGACACAAACTGAAAGATAGGACAAAGAGACTAATTCCTAAATACAACCCATCTTGTTTAAAGCAGGCAGCAAAGAATACTCCCTTCTGATGAGATGATGAGGAGGAGAGTGCAGCGTCGTGGACTGGTTGGTGTGTGGGCACACAAAACACTGATAATGAGCTAGTGAGCTGCAACGTGGAAAATAATGCTAAAATAGAACTTCTTTTCTTCCCCCCTTTTTTTTTTTAAATTTCCCTCCTATGAAGATGGGCAGATATTATACCAGTGCCCCAGGGAAGTTTTGGAATGTCCATCCTTGAAAATACTCAAAGCTCAACTGAAGGGGCCCTCGGCAACCTCATCCAGCTTCAGAGTTGGCTTTGAAGGCTGGCCCTGTTTTAAGTGGGTGTTTGGAAAGGATGACCTCTAAAAGTCCCTTCCAACCAGAATTATTCTGTGAATCATAACCTTGACATGCTCAAAGCTCTGGCAGGGGGTAAGGCTGTGTGCACAGAATGTATCAAATAAAACAAATTAATTGTCCATTTGTTTAATTTTTCCTGTTATTTAATCCACTGCATTTGATTGCAGTCCAATTATTCTTTTATCTTTGAGACATATGGTTGGAATGGAGCTCTGTTTGTTGAAGCCAGTTCCTGCTGCTGCAACATGCATACAACCATGTCCTGGAATCCCATTAATAAGTCTATTGATGTGGTGATTATCCATGTTTGAAAACAGTGGTTTTGTTTATTTAAATATGGGCTCCAGTGCATGCATACAGTCATAGTATCTGCTGTCTTTAGTCATCTGGTTGCTCAATAGCTGTCATAATAGATAAAGAAGTTTAGCAGAGATAAGATGCAGAGATAGATGAAACTATGCTGAAATTCACTATTAATAATTGAAACAGAAAATCATCTGGTGTTAGGAACAGCTTTTTATCTTGGAGGATAGAGCATCACTGGGGCAAGGCTGTTCAGCAAGTTAGTTGATTCTCCAACCTTGAAGCTTCCCAAGGCTCAACTAAATAACACCACCACTCAAATCATCTAGCATTGGTGAAGATCCCACTTCAAGCAGCAGGCTAGAGGAAGACCTCTTGAGGTCTCTCCTCAAAGATGCTTTTGTGATTCCATGGAGTCTTCATAAACAGTCAGAGAAAAGTTTCCTTTGTCTTCTCTTCCTTTCTGGTATTGTTGCAGAAGCAGTGCCAAGCTTCGTGAAGACAGTTATCTCTGCTCCAGCTTTCATTGTATGGTGTATTTTTTCCCATCCTTTGCAGATGTACTAGTCAGAAGACCCCTGAAAACACTCACTTTTTCCTCTAATAACCAGGAAGACAGTATTTTAGCAAGTTGTTGCTTGTTTAGGTTGGAGAGGATCCAATTGGTTTACTCTGGTTTTCAGCCTGGCCCATACTGCTGGAAACCAAGATTTAGTGTGTCACTTTGGCAAGCAGAGCACATTCTGGACACTCAGGGACAGGTCAGAAGAGCTGATCTGCCATTGGAGCATTGGGTACCTTACCTTTTCAGAGAACAATTATCTCAGCTGCATGGTCTTGGCTGTTTGTCACCAGTAATAAATGAAAGACTATAGAAACAAACCCACACTTGTCTCCTTTTAAATTCCTGAAGTTAAAGAACTTGAAAATCCAACTGCAAGCATTGAGTGTTTACTTAAAATACACTGGCTAAGAAGTTAATGATATAATATTATCTAATTTTATATTGAATGCTAATAGAAGGATTGAAGAAGCAAGTTCTAGGAAGCGAGTGACACTCCTACTGCTTTGCTGCAGCTTTCTTCAGATAATGGCTCTTTTAAAAGACCTAATGCACTGGTTTTCTTGTTTCTTTCATAAATGGAATGAGCCTCTCAATGTTAAAAAAAAAAAAGCAAGTGGGTTTGCAGTGCTTCTGAGTCATTTAGATACAGTCAATCATTTTAAATCATGCCAGAATGGCACCAAACCTGGGTTTTAAGGAATTTCTGAAAAAGGAATTGAGGAGCAGATGTCTCAAGCAGCTGAGGTCTGTTTCCTCAATAAAATGATGAGCAAAGAATCAGGAGAGAGAAGGAGTCTAAAAGAATGTACATTTCTCCTTAATCCTGCCTATCAACTCCTAAATTCAGGCTTCTCTTTCCTGTTCAACTGCGAACTCACACTTGGAAAGCAGTGGAGTTGTTTCTGTCCTCCTCTCTTTCGCAGCACATTTGACAACGTGCTACAGTCTTGCATTCAATTTTAGCTGTTTAGCAATCAACATTCCGACTGATCTCTTCAAGAATCACTATTCCAAGAAAGCTAAAAAGACCCCAAATGCCCACACCCGAGAAGGAGACAAGAATCAGGAAGGCATCTCTGGAATTCTTTTGGAGTTTCTATGCCTGTTTCAGAACTGCTGTCATCCTGCCCTGGCTTTCCTAACCAGTTCAGCTGTGCTGCCATCCAGAAAGGGAGGCCAAGAAGTGGCCAGCCCATCAGTGCCGAATGGCATTATGCACAGCGTGGATATACTTGGAAACCGCTGTGGATGAATTACATCTGTGGATGCCTGTTAATGCAGCAAGAACAACACTAACGTTGTTCTGTGTAATTTATTTCACAAAGTTCACTTATTCATAGGTGAAGCACCAAATTAGCAAAACAAAAGTGGCTGGTAATATTATTAATAATGATCACTGCAGTCTGAAAGATGAGTCTCTGTCGGCTGTAGTGCCACTGCTGAATTTATAGTACATTGAATGTGGCTTCCTAATACGTAGAATTTTAAACACTGCCCTCTGAAATGTGATTTGATGCAACTCAGTGAAAACATTTAATAGCTTTTTAGACTCAGTCACCTGGAATAGGAGGCTGTATTTCCTTACGGTGGTGGCCTAGTGTGTCACATCTCTCCAGGATGTGGCAGTGTGATGGCTTCACAACGCCAAGACAGTTGGAAGTTTTAAATTCATGTGTGATTAATTTCTGTACTGTCATTGTCCTTTCTCAAACCTTTAATTCATATGCCAGCTTCATCACCAGTAATAGTAGGAAGATACTTGGCTGAAGGAAATGTGCATCTCAAATTATGACTGGTGCTGTTGGGTTATTTCAGCACTTTGCAAATGGTGTGATCAGCCTTGTTATGTTGGAGGTTTTTTGTTTGTTTCAGAGTGGGTTTTTTGTGTCTTTTCTCCTAAGCACTGAGGATGAGGGCAGCTGCTGTTGAGTTGCTGGGCGTGTTCTCCCAAATTTACAGTTCATCTTCTGCTGTTCTGCCTTTATCTCACTTTTAATTATCCAAGATTATGTTGTAACAGCAGCCAAACAGCATGTTTTGTATGACTACATCATAATTCCTGATTTGTGCAATAAAGATAACTTTGAAGCTTCTCACTAGTCACAGATAAACTTTGGTTTGTTCCATAACCATGGTTAGAGTGGACATCTGGACATGCACTTGCCTATGAAAGGCATATTTCTAGTGCTTCTTGGTGAACAAACTCTGCATGTGACCAATAGAATTGCAAGTTTTCTTTAAACTTGGAAATGCTTTGTCATGAGGACATTGTAGATGTGATTTTATAAACTGAGACTGAATGTTTTCTTGATTTGGTTTAAATTATGTGGAAGAATTAACAAAATCCATATCCAGCTGCTAAACTTTAAAACAAACAAACAAGCCAAAAAACCAAACCCACCCCAAAACAAACAACAGAACCTCCAAACAACCCCAAAAAATAACAACAAAAAACCCAACTCACACAACCAGACAGAGGAAAGGAAGAAGAAAACGTGATAAGTTGATGACTGGTAATCTCAAGATGCCCAAACCCCAGTGCTTGCTTTTTCTTGGTTTTCAGTAAGATAATGGTGATAAAGTACTGTGGCTTCTGCCGGAAGAGAGCGTGAAGCAGAATTCAAAGAATCCTCAAAAGACTCAACTTGCCCCATCCCCCACACCCCCTCCTTGCCCTCCTCTCTTCCCTTCTCTTCTTCCAAGTCTCACCAAGATTATTTAAAACAACACATTTTACTGTTAGGGAGAAAGGGAGTAAGCACGATCTGAGGTGTACACTGGGGGAAGGTGAGAAAATAGAGATGGAACAAACCCCTTTTCAGCTAAAGGATCATGCAAACAAGCAGCTCTGACAGCGATCAACTCTGAAACCCACATTCCGTTTTCCTGCTGTTGTTTCAGTGACCATGAACAGTTTTCCAGCAAAAACTGGTTCCACATCAGAGAGCCCCTTCCAGCCCTCAGTGTCTGCACATTTTGGCTACCCCGTGTCATGCTTGCTCTGACAGGCTCCAGTGCTGGGTTCCTACTGCTTAGTGTTTCTGTTTCAAATTCTTCTTTGATAATAGTGACAGGCAGCAACCTGTTTGATACTTACTCTGTTGGTGTAACTAATTCTAGCTTAGCAAATGGGGAACCCCCCGCTTTGATAAACATTTATTCTCGAAGAACACAAGCAGAGTTGGCAAGCACCTACCTTCAAGTTAGTCTTTAACATGTAACATGAAAATCAAAGATTTGTGATAGGCAGGGGATTATTCCTGCATGGATAATTCTTTAGCAAAATCCATTTGCCTTTATACAGGTATGCTATCTCCACCATTACAGAGCTGAGCCACTAATAAAATTCACTTGAGGCAGGCATAATGGGACAGACTCTTTTGTCTCACCTGGTTCTTTGCGGGCTGCATTAGGATTTAGCAATGCTGAGTTGCAGTAGCTAAGGAAGGCTGCCATTCTTCCAGGTTTCAGATTCCTCTACAGATTTGTGTTTCAGTCTGATGTATGCCCTTTAAAAAATGTAGTGGGGTGTCAGACCCTGGAAGTGGAAGCAGTGCCTTTTTTTTAGCCTGTCTAAAACCTGAGAAGTGCAGTTAGCTTGCCCTGAGGTAGCTTGTCATCCTCTTTGCTGGTATGGATTTTAGTTCAGCAAATTGAGTTGTGAAGCCAGGAAACCTGGGACACAGTCAACAGAGCAGGGATGGGTGAGGGAGTCTTAGACATAGTATTCTAAAAGACAAATCTGTTTTCTATTACAAATATATCCTGTGTAGTCTCCACAAAGAGCTTAAAAGCAAGCTGAACCTTGCAGATTTGACATGTGTGCATGTCCCTTAAGCTTGTAGCATGTGATAGTTTTGTCTAGCAGTGAGAATGAAAGTATGTGATGCAGGCAAACATGAAGTATGGCTAATCTCTGTAAGCACCGTACTTGTTTACAGCTCTCTTGTGGCTCTTGCCCTGGAACCATGCCTGGTAAGCTGGAAATTTAAGGAGTTTAGCTTGGAAGCAGCGGCTGACCTGATCACACAGAGAAAAGTTATTAAAATGAAAAGAGCTTTAATTTTGCCTGTTAAATTCATAACACAGCAAAAAATGGATACTAGAAAAATTAAGTGGAGAGGGCAAGCAACCATGAAGGAGGTTAACGTTGATGTCTTTCTAGTTGTCAACCCTGGGTGGATGAGAGAGGGCTGCGCCCCTCTTAGTGTGAGGCACCTGCCTTGATCTGTGCATGGAGCAGGGCTGGGTTGCAGTGACTGTAAAACTGCAAACTTCTGGCATGCAACACTTGTTCTCTTTACTGTGGGCTTTGGACTCCCAGTATTCACATGGGATGGAGTCAGATGTTTTCCACATACATAAAGAGCCATTTTTGGAAAACTCAGGGACAGTTCACAGACAAGAGACAGCAGATCCCAGAGCTTCCCCAGCTCTGCCACCAACTGCACTGAGGTCAGTCTGCAGCTGGGTACCGTGCTGCGTAGTGTGACCCCAGCACTGCTTGTTGGTTCTTGTCTTTCTGCTGCGGTGGGTTGGAATCATTCAGCAGCCCTGTGCCAGCGCAGTGCTGCTGTCAGATGGAGGCAGTAGCCCTGGCATCGAAACTCTGCTTGAACAGCTTTTGAATTGTGCATGGCTCTGTGCCTTCATTTAAACACTGCTAAAATACATCACTGCCCAGTGTCTCTCAGAAGCATTGAACCTCTCCATCCAGGCTTTTCAAAGAGTCTGACTTGGGGGAAGACTTTTAATGGGGAGATAGTACATTTTTTTTTTGGGGGGGGGGGGGGGGAATTTCAAATAAGATTCAGCAAAAGAGAGGAACTTTTTTTTTTTTAATTACCCCAGAGAGTGTTTTATTGATGTGCCTAGTAGCTGCTTGCTGAATTTTTTTTTTTTTTACGTTCTGGTAAACATTTAAATGTGCAAATTATATTTCTTGGTTTTCTGCAGACTGCACTATGGGTGCTGAATGATAAAACAGTTGATACAAACACTGCTGGTGTAATAGAAATGCCAGAGTGCACTCATTATCGTTAAGCAGAAAGTTTTCCTCCTCTGCAGGTAGATGAGGTAGAAATTTGGTTCATTACTAGGAGGAGAACAGAACAAGGTACAGTGGCATTAAAATGAAATGCAGTTCTCTCAGAAAAGGCCTTTGCTTAGGTCCCTCAGGGTGCCTTTGCTGTAGTAAAGGATATTGTGAAGAGGTCACTTACTCTAGTAAGCATTGGCTCCCAGTTCTATTGAAATCATTGTGCTATGCTCTCTGTTTACAAAATGAGATTTACACTCACTTTTAATTCTTAAAAGTAGAGGGAAAACCTGAGCTTGGCAAAGCCTTTTGAACTGCTGAATCAAGAACTAGCTGCTTGCAAAGAGGGATTAAAACTTTTTAATCTTTTTGTGTAAAAGAATATGGTGTTTAATGTGGTAGGCATGCTGGCAGAAATTAATTTCCATGTGTTTTCAAGCACAAGACTTCAGTTCTGCCTTTGTTTCCTGGCCCTGCATATCTTACAGGTTCTTTACGCTATACAATACACTTTATTAACTTTGAAGTTTTGAAGATATTTGCAAATACCAAAATGCAGATTTGGAAGGAAAATTAAGTTGCTAGGAGGAGGCACAGCTGTTAGGTACTGCCTCAGGCAGCATTGCGATGACCAATTTCAGAGCTCAGTAGCTGGCGTTACAATTCTCATGTCCACTGTAGATATTCTGTGCAAGAAAGAGGAGACCTGATTTCAGGTACTGAATTTTGTGTATGATTAAATGAATGTTCTATATGTGTGCATTTGAAAGCCCTTAAGTGAATGTTGTGTAAATGGTGATAATTGGAAGCAGTCTCCCTGCAATCCTTTTTCAAGCTAAATAAGGTCTAAGGCCAAAGGCCCAAACGTTTAATTGTATTAAACACAGAGGCTGAAAAATGTATTAATTCAGAAAGTGTGTATTACTAAGTTAATTGGAAGTGCCTTTAAGCTATTACCAGGTGGAAATTTGACTTCAGGTTTCAATTTTAAATTAAAGCAAAGCAGAAAACCATCCTGTGAGGCTCCTGGCAGGTCTGCAGTTACAGCAGTGCTTCCCTGCTCTCCCTTGTTTTTGTGCTAGGTATAATACTTAGTATAATGCTGAGGAGTTAGAATCAAAAGCTAAACACTTATATATGGGTCTGGCTTTTCCCCAAGATATGTGGCAAGCTGCACACAGGCTGCAGGTGCTGTAGTGAAATTCAAAAGCAGAGGAGGGGAAATGAAGATAACCTCAGGTTCCAGAAGGATGTTTGTCTGGCCTGTTTTTCTGCTTTGTTTTTCATCAGTATTCTTCAGTGGTGTTCAGAAGTGCTTTGTGCTTCCTGGCATGTTTTTCTTTTTCTAGTTATATGTGATTTCAGTTATTGCAAGTAATTGTAGGAATGGTGTCATAGCAGAGAGGTTGATTTATTTTTATTCATCCCCCCACCCCCTTTCCTGGCACACAAAAAATCTTTAAAAGCCCTATGGATAAGAGTCAATCACAGCACAGGGATTAGACAGAGTTGGGGATTTTCTTACTAAGATGTAAAGCAGCTCACACTGATAGCCAGCCAGGCACTTGGAAAAAGACATTGCAATTACAACAGCCTTGAAAAATAACAGAGAAAATTTGCCACCCCGTGTGCAATACCTGTAAACACCCTGAAGATGCAAGGTGAAGGGAAGCCACCTCCTCGTTGCATTTGCTGACCTTTAGAGATCCCTTCCAAGCCCAACCATTCTATGATTAGGGTCTATGCTCCCTGCTGAAAACTATCCACAAATAAACAGCACCCAAGAATGTTCAGCAGTGCTGAGTGACTTGAACAACATCGTTCTCTCATGGATGCCTGAGACAATTCTGTTTCAGCATCCTGTCAGTTAATTTTAGGTGCTTAAAATCTTCCAACAATTTCCATGATTCATAAGGAGATGGAATTAGAAATTTACTGAAGTGCAGTACTATGATGACAGCCTAAGTTGCTGTTGTTTATTAATATGCAGCCCTAATACTCGAATGAACCAACAGCTTTTAACCCCTGTTTATGTAGAATAAGCAAGTTTCTCCAAACATTAGCATTTGATAGTGGATGACCAGTTGCTGCTGCTGCAGGGCTGGTTTATGCATAAGCATCCAAACACTGACCAGACAGAAGTACACAGGACACTGTGTGCAGGTTTGGGAGTTACCTGCACACACTGCCCCCACACCCCCGTGGCTAGGAATTCACCAGACTAACTCAGCCAGCTGAAAGTTAAGGAATGAAGCTGTTCTTATAGTGTGACATAATTTAGAAGCATATATATATATGCACACACACAATATCTATATACAGATATTTACAACTACATACAATAATATACAAGTTAAAAGTAATACAGAGATACAAAACTCCTCCCAACCAGCAGAGCCTCCCAGAAGGGCTTTTCAAACCAGCTCCCCTCCTTCCTTTTTCTTTGCAACCCTCCTTCCTTATCTCAGGATTCCCCTTGCATGCAGGGTGAGCTGTGAAAGGTTGGGAAGAGGTTAGAAAACAAATGATTAGTTTGAGTTGTGCAGGTTCAGGCAGAAGTAGTGAAGCAGGTGACAGCCAGACAGAGACTGGCCTATCTTTGTGTTCTTGTTTTTATATCCCTAAGCAAAACCAATGAGTGAGGTAGACATCATTATTATTTTCTTTTCACAGACAATAATCTAATTTCTCTCATTAAAATATTCCAATTAGCCTCAAACCAGCACCAGATGCAAAAAGTTTTAAGCTACTTTTTGAGAAGAATTTTTTTAATATTCAATTTTGTGTTAAGGACTGTTTATTAAGTATAAATTCTGTGTAAGCAAAAAGAAAGAGGTCTTGAAAATGCCAACTGAGTTGCAAAAGTTCCCACCTGTGCATCTGTAGAAACCACTCAGCCCCATCTAAGGCTTTGCCCTTAGACTGGGCTTACAGAAAGGAAAGAGCTTTTAGAAGTTGTAAACAACACTCATTTGCTGAGATGGTGAAGGAGCAGAAATCAGGAGTTTCTAAGCCTAAATCATTAAAAGTAGCAATAAAATTACAAGGTTGACCTAGTGAGTTACCCTTGTGTTCTCCTCAGTTAGATTCACTACAGGCAGACAGAATACAGTGATGAAGAAAGCATCTTGCATCTTAGTGCTTTGGGATGATCACAGCCTCTGCTGGATGACTGCTTTTACAATTTTTGTAATGTAATTCTTCCACTGTAAGTTACAGAAGTCACTGACCATATTAAGAGAGATCTACTTCTTAGAGGTTTGTGTATTAATAGTTCACTTTATTTGATTTAGTTTTGTATGAACTCCAGAGGTTCATATGGAAGTCAGGAGATGAAGGTAAGAAAAAATGGAACTTGTTCTAAGATGATGTTTGTGTATTTCATTATCGTGAACAACCACACCTGAAGCTCGAAAACTCAACCACTAAAATTGGATTGAAGAAATTTGTCCTAGATGTTGGAAATCTCATCAGTATTAAAACCTAATAAGATGTTAAAACAAGAGAGGAGGATGTGCAGATAACAGTAGGTAACCTGTAACTTAGAGCAATCTGAGAAATGTGTTGAATTTGCAAGGCCATTTGCTGTGCTTGGGAAGTGTTTTTCAAAGTGAGTGGAGAAAGGGTTATGATCCATTCATTGGATAAAAAGAAAACGGTGTCTGTATCTGAGCACACAACACCCCACTACGTGTATTTGCACTGATTTAGCAAATACCTTGCACCAAGCAATAAAGGACAAAAGCTTTGTATACAGAGTGTTGTCCTCTTAGTGGAGTAAAACCAAAGAGTAAAGAGTGAAGTAGTGTTGTGGTCACCAAGACCTACAGATGCTTTGATAAGCTGTTGTTGAAGAAGTGTTACTGCAAGCCTCTTGCTGCTTGCAAAATGTACCAGAATTAAAAGTGCGAGTTTGAAAAATTGCATTTTGCCAAATCTTCCTAATAGTCACAAAAGGATAGGAATTATGTTTAAATTATGACTGACACATTGAAAACAAAACATGGAGATCATTGGAGAGCCCACTGTCTAGCCTCATGCCCTGCAAGGGATGCCCGAGAGAAAAATCATAGAGTAGTCTTCCTTGGAGTATCTTTCCAGCAGGCATCCATCCATGCACAGATATCAATCATCCGTGATCATAAAGGAATCAAAGAAAGAGAAATACCCTTGCCATACCTATAAGAACAGGCCGCCTCAGTCTTCTAGACACCTTTATTTCCACTTCAAAGTCAATCAGGAACATGGGAAGTTCTGTGTCACTCTTGGTTTCTTCACAGAGTTGTAATAACTGAGCCGTATCCTCCTTTTTTTCCGTATTTGTCCTGACAGCAGCCATGTGAAAACAGCAGGAAAGTTTTACAGTGGAAGCTGAGGCACAGTTGGTATATGTGACAGGGAAGGTTAAAGGCAGGGAGTTAAACCTGAAGGTCAAAATTTCCAGGCTCAAGAACTATTCCATTATGATCTTTCTGTGCTTGATTAATAACCTCTTCTAATTCATTGAGCCCAAGCACCTAAATAAGGTTACCCATGTATGCCTATTATTTGTGCTTATCTAGTTCATCTCATATCACAGCTGGAACGTTTTTCCTTCACAAAGGAGACAACTTGCAGTCTTAATTTAGCCCAGGCCATAAAAGATTTCAGACAAAAATATAATCTCCTCTCTCAAACAGTGCTAGTCTTATTTTTGGCTGCTCTTCTATTCTAGAACATTAAGCACTTGTAGCATGAGGACACACGAGATATTTTTCTTTAAAACACCTCACAGCAGGTGAGTGTTCATAGGACACTTAATTGCAGACTGTATTTTAATAATTCATTTTTCTCGAACCTGTGTGCAACACTTTGGAAAAATAGCATCCACAACAACAGGAGGAGCAGCATGCTTGCCAGTTTCTGAATTAAACTTTTTGGATGAGCTATGTTTGATGTGGGTGCTAAATACTGGAAAAGGCATCAGGAGTCGATTTAATTTTCCCATTTATTTTAAGAAACCATCTAAGGATGAGTCTTTGAAACGAAACAGTGTTAATATTTGACTGTATAAAGTATATTTATGTTGACATATATTATGTTTCAGCCACCTGAATTTTTTTGGCTCTCACAAAATTACAAGGAAGCATCTTTTATGTGACTAGTGTGTGCTTAGCATGTAGCAAAGCACAAGGATCTGCACTAAACAAATGCACATGAGCCAGCATCGTTTTTCAGGGCTCTGGATGGCATTTGAGTCAGGTAATGCAGATCATATGTTACTTCTCAAAGTCCACAGTTCACATAAAAGGCACCCTGCCAAGTTAGAGGGAGGCTACACCTCTGTGTCGTGCTCTTGAAGGAAATTTGGCAAAAGAGACTTTTCCCCCTGTGGAAGTCCCTTGGGTTCACTGAGAAAGCTGCACAGCCTGAAAACTTTGTGTGCCGAAGCGCCTGAGCTGCTCTTGTAAAGAAAGGAAAATCTGAAACAGAGATTGAAATGTTACTCTGCTACGAAAGTTTGGTAGGGCAGATATTTAAAGAGCAGCTGAGGTGATTTTTCAATTTATAGCAGTTGTTTCACAAGCAAATTGTCCAGAATAACAGAAAATGAGAGTGAATTTATACTAAAATATGAGTAAGAGATGTATCTTCATGATTGTCTGTCTCTTACTCTGAGCTGTGTCAGGAAAGCTGTGTCAGTGACTCTCCAGCAGACCAGAGGTTTTGCTTCTGAGTGCTTCAGGTTCTGCTCCTAAACCCATCACATTTGCTTTTGCTGAGGGTGGCAGAGGACAGCCTCTGCCAAGTTAGGTTGGACTGGATGATCTTGGAGGTCTCTTCCAACCTGGTTGATTCTATGATTCTACTGATTAATGCATACCTAACTTGTCTACTTCTGCATATCTTTCTGGCTTTCTATACCTCTCTTCTTTTGGACCTCTTAAAATGTAATTAGAGGGAGTGTTTCTTTTGAAAGCATCTCACTAGTTCATCCCAGGACTCTGCAGAAGGTTGCTGTTATATTCCGGTGTAGTAAAGTAGTCTTGTGTGTGCCTAAATCTCTGCTGGCATCCTTTCCACACCACTTTGCTCCCCTTGTGATTCACTTTGCTTAGCAAGTGATTTTTCAGGTTTTATCAGCTGTGAAAGGGAAGTCTTTTTCTTCTGAAGGTTTTCTTTTGTTGTTTGGGGGGTTTTTTTGGTAAAATTTCTCCATGGAGAGCATGGCTGAGAAAGTTGTTTTTTTCTTCAGCCCCCAGCCAAGTAATATGAAGCCTGTTTCTTTCTCTTGTAAGAAAATAGTTTCTCATAGTCTTCCTCCCCAGAACTGTGTCATTTCCATAAGCTCTCTAGAATAATTTAAAGACCAGACAGAAAATTTCAGCCAAGAAGGTGATGGTTTTCTCATTCTCCTGCCTGAAGCTTCTGACTGAATAGAAATTATGATAACAGTAATTTCCACTCCCAGTGGCTATGAAGCAAGAGCAAGAATTAGTTTAAGAGTTGAGGACTGAATATGCTCCAGGGATCTGACACAGAGCAGAGAGGGAGACAGAAGCTGGAGTTGTTTGGGCACAGAGTTATCAAATGACAAACAAAACAGGCTGGAGTTGTTACTCCATGTGATGGAGAAAGTGAACGTGGGTGTGATGGGCACAGAGCCATGCAGCACCTCTCCCTGCTGTCGCCCAAGACTTGCTCAGAAGGTGCTCTCTCAAGCTGATATTTCACAGATTTGACTTTGGAATATCCTAGCTTTTTTTTTTTTTTTCCCTGTTCTAGACTTGTAATAAAAAACTCTCCAACTTCACCTGGTCCTTAGGTAACCAGAGGAAAGACAGGATTTCACTGGGAAAGACATTTCAGTTCTTTGTATTTATTTACAGTTTATTTGAACAACAAACAGTTAACAGTCAGCATGTCGGCAGTTCTTTGTGGACACTGGTGGATTTAAGAAGAGAAGGCAGGCAAGAGTTAGATTACTGATTAAATGCTCTATTTTTGGTACATCCTTATTTTTTCTGATCTTGTTTTTAGGGCTACCCTAGACGTGCAAAAGCTCCAAATAGGCTAAAAAAGACTGCTTGTGCCTGGCCCTGGTGCTTACTACTGCCCTTTGGAGGTAACTGGTGATGAGTTCCACAGCAGCTTCCTCTGGGCAGTAGAGGTGCAGAGATGTTGTTTGGAGGAGAGGTGTGGCAATAGTCTAGTGCACTCAATATGCATTTTCCACAGATACCAAGGTTTTGATGGATAATCTGTCGCACTTCTGTTAGCTTTCACTGAGATGAGTTTTGGGATTTGCTGTAGTAGTTACCATACAGCTTTAAAGTATGTATGCCCATGCCTGACTCTATTGTCCTGGGGCTGGGACTCAGGACTTTAGGTTTGCCTAATTAGTACTTTCCTTCCATTTCAAAACTGTAGGGCATACCAATGTTTAAAATGGTTTTATAGAAGTACCCTTTCCCAGACTGTGTGAGAATTTGGTTTCTATATAGGTATATTTTTGTTACCAATCTCAGGGGATTTAAATAGTTTCCAGAAATCAGTGTTGCTCAATTAGATTGAGCAAGGGAAAAAAAAGATTTGTTACAGTGATGTAAATTGAAGCTGAACAAGGCAGAAGTTGTTTTTTTTTCTTCCTTAGGTTTTACTGCAGGTGAATATTCTGTTTCCTTTTGTTCTGTTTTTTAATAGTATTGATTTTTTTATTTTTTAAACAAGTACAAAAGTAAGTCTTCAGTGTACAAGCTGGGGAGGAGGTGTACAGCAAGAGACATAACTGCATGGTATTCTTCAAGGACAGAAGTTTTTTTAATTCTGCTGTATTTGTCTTTTGAAAAATTTACACTATTTTACTAAGATAACAGAGTCAATAACAGAAAAACAAAAAAAAACCCAAATCAGCTACCAAAATGCAATACAAGGCATCAGCTCAGCACATAGCATGGCAAAACAGTCAATCACACTGCAATCACTAGCAGCCTGAACAGTAAATTAACATTTCACTGGGAGAGATGAGAGGTGAATAAACATAGATATATGTAAATATAAACTAAGTAGAAATAGACATGATTATAGATGAGTAAATATGTGGAATCAGCATCAGTTAAGCAAGCACACTTAATAATTGCTTGCTGTTCATATCAGGACAATGTGCCAAAGGCTGTAGACAGCAACTGTCACGCTGTAAAAGGCATTTTCTGGGGGTTGAGCTACTTTCTTCGTGCAGTCATGGGACTTCTTCATCAGGGATGGCAAAATGCAGCATACATGTGTGAGTAGTTTCTGTGGTCAGGTCTGTGATTTTTCTTCACAGAAGCTTGTTGAGGACAGAGCATGCATATCCATTTCTGTGTAGACAGTGCTGGCCTTGGTGGGTCTGCTGTCTTCACAGGCCTTTTGGAAATAAAACCAAGCAAGCAACAGTAGTGGAGGCTCAGGATTGCAGCTTAGTGTCTCAGCTGTGACCTCCACATCACCTGGGTTTATGGCTGGTATGTCCCCTGGTGTCTGTGGTCCATGTGGGTGGTTGATGGGCTCTAAGGCACACAACCATAGTCTGCACTGAGCATGTGATGTTGCAAGTTTTGAAGTGGTCTGCTGTCTTGCTGCTTCAGAAGTCACATACCACCAGCAGGTGGTTTCTTCTCCATCTAGTGCCAGCTGGTCTGAACTTGTCCTTCACTGTGAAGCTGTAGTGGGTTGACCTTGACTGGCTGACAGATGCCTACCCAGCTGCAGGCTGCAAGGAAGTACCTGCTCCACCGGAGCAGGTCAAAGGAGCACATGATGCTCCTTGTGCCTGTCAGACCTGGGTTTTCACAGGCTTGTTACAAATTTTACCTTATTCCTCACTACCATGAGGCATTTTGCCCCTTTTTAAACTTGATGCCAGAGGCATTGCCATGACAAGCAGTGTGGGACTGAGTCATGATTTCTGCTTGCAGAGGCTCTCCTGCAGCTCACCCCGACACCCAGTACAGAACACGATGGTGTGTGAAGGATGATTCTGGGCCTTCAGCAGTGTCCGTTGTCTGATCCACATATGCTGGAGTAGGGCAGAGCCTGCCCTCTGCACTCTGTCAGCAGCAGCAATTGGATTATTTCACTTGGTGGAGCTGCTCTGCATGTTGAGTCACACAGGGCCAAGCTGTGAGGAAGGTGGGGGTTTGCATAAGCAGTTACTGTGGGCTGAAAATGGGATTATGAAGGTACCACACTTGGCAAAGTCTCTAGAAATTGCTGTTTAAAGGTAAAGGTGCTCTTCACAGATTCAGGAGCAGGTGTCAGCTTGCAGCTGCTGAGGCAGAGGCACCATCTTCTCATGCCCCCCAGCTCTGTATGGCTGCCTGGAGCCTCTGCACTCCTTACTTTGCTGGGCTGGCTCAGCTGTGACTTTCAGCTGCACCCTTAAAATTTTAATCTCCTGTGCATTAGGAAAATGCATTTAAAGACTGTCATCTTTGGTCATCACTGAATCCTTCCTAGCTTGGAGAAACTTCATCAAGAGGTTAGTTTTTAAAGCTCCTGGGCTTACAGATGTCATCCCCCCTGTCCATCAAAGATGTACTTGTGGACAAGTCCAGAATGTGAAGATGCAGAACCACTGCCAGCTTTGCTAGGAACTTTGACTTGGTATGGGCTGCCTGGGGAGGTGGTGGAGGCACTGTCCCTGGAGGTGTTCAAGAAAAGACTGGATTAGGCACTTAGTTCCATGGTCTAGTTGACTGGATAGGGCTTGGGGATGGGTTGGACTGGATGATCTTGGAGGTCTCTTCCAACCTGGTTGATTCTGTGATTCTATGATCTTGGGTCTGGACAGGTTTATGCTTTCACACTTACTTCTCTCTACATCCTAGTAGCTGTCTCTGCCCTGTTTATAGGTCAGATTCATCTTTGAGGTGGTCAATCAGAATTCTATTTGAAACATGATTTTAGTGTGACCTGCAAGCTGAACGACCTCACAGGTGGACTCTGTTAACTCCCCCTGTGGCGTCGTAATGTTTTGTAGGGATGCAAAATCATCAAACACTTCTCCTTTCAACACAGCAGTGTTTCAAAATCGTCTTGAGATCACATATCACAGTTCTCTTGTACAGCTAGTGAGAAGGAAAAACACAGACATTCAACCTGCATGTCTACCTTTTTGCGTCCACGTCTGTCATGTAAATCTAGAAGGCAACTGTATTTTTATGAAACCTCTTTTATTGATTGTTAAAATGTTACATGGCTTTATTTAATTTTTTTCTCCATTTTGCTGAGTCTTTCAGGCCTGAATGTCACTTTGCCTTCTTTGCTGACTTTCACATTTAATGATTAGTTTCTTACCAAATATAGGCCAGCCTGTGCAGCTTTCCAGATACTTTATAGACTGTAGGATTTTTTTTTTTATATCAATCTTCACCTAAAATTAAATTAAAGATTGTTATTTTTGTGCTTAAAACTGCTTCTGCTAATTTTGATGAAGGTCTTCACAGCTTTCAAGAGAACTCATTTCAGCCTATGGTACGCTCTGTATATTTGCTGTGTTAGCTGTTCTGTGGCTTCCAGTGCTGTGCCCATGTTACAAACCCATGAAAATCCATTTATTAAAAATGGAAAAATGGTTCCAAATTATCATATACCTGAACAAGTGCCCAGGGGGCTGGAGGGAGCCCTCTATTACCCTCATTTACAGGCAAGCCAGATGGACTATGTTCATTTCAGGAAAAAAAGGTACTGGGGTAGAAACTGCGCTTGTCATGTTGTATAGGCTGTGCTTAATTGGTGTGGCTGAAGCCCTTCAACCCGGATTTGTTGTAGCAGCACCAATGACCTTATAATTTAGATTAACATGACACATTCCTTTACTTATCTGATGTTGTGTCCTCATGGGAGTGATTTGGTTATTTTTCCAGGCAAGCCAACGTTTATGAAAGCTCCTGAAGATCAGATTGGGATTTCTGGAGGAGTGGCCTCTTTTGTGTGTCAGGCAACAGGAGAGCCCAAACCTCGTATCACGTGGATGAAGAAGGGGAAGAAAGTCAGTTCTCAGCGGTTTGAGGTAATTACCAAAAAGAAACCCCAAACCCCCCAAATAAAAATGAACTTACAGGTCTTAATTGCACAGAAATCATTATTGCAACCTGGACATTTCCACATCACTGTGACACAGAACCTAGAGCAATCTTTACAGCGGGCATTGCCCTTTGAGCGTGGTGCTGGAAGTGCACATACAGGACATCCTTCTTCAGAATGGAAACTGGGACTTAAAGTCCCTGAACTGAATGACAGATAAGAGCTGGAGATAGCAGTGATTTTCTGTTTCCATTGTGAAAAGTGATAAGGCACCTGCATAGCCTACTGTCCCCGGGGAAATTCAAAAGTGGGATGCCAAAATGCTGCTGGAAAGTTTTTCAAGTGATGACTACTTCCATCCCTCCCTTAAATGCTCTTGGAAGGGGAAAGGCAAAGTTATCCTGAAGGGTGAATTGACTTCCCTGCGAACCAAAGTCTGAGAGAAAGGACAAGGCAAAGAGCAAGTATCAGAAATGCTTTTGACAATGGGTACAATTTGTTTCATATTTTAAATAGGAAATGCACTTCCACTGATTTTCTCCATTATTTTCTCTGCTTTCCTTTGTTGGAGTTGAGCTCTTTCCTTTAAAACCGCCCTTGCAAATTTGACCCTTCTACCATTCTGCTGCCTCTCCTCTAATCCCCTGTCTTTGATGTTTTTGCTTTTCTGACTGGAGCACAAGATGACTTTGCTGCCCAGCGTGGATTGATTCAAGTCACCAGTTTTAATCATGATTTTGTATGTGAGCAGAAAACCTTGATTAGAGTAATCAATTTTAATCTTGTTTTACATTGTTATTTTTCCCTAACAAAGGTTAATTTTTTGTTGTATTGTAACCATTTAAACATTCTCATTTGTGAGCAGATATAACCTTTATAGTTAATTTACTTATTATGGCTGTCCAGAGGGCTATGCCACATTATATGCATTTGTATAAGCAATTTCATATCTTCATTCAAATCAGTTTTGATACATATTAGAGGCATTTTTACTGTGTTATAAGACATTGAATGACAGATTTCTTTTTTTTGCTAGGTAGCTATTAACTTTACATCATTACTAAAGTAGTCTTCATTTGGAGGAAAATTTGGATTCTGTTTAAATGAAAAAAATTACTTCACAAATCTGATGTGAACATGCTGAGCTACTACACAAAAGAGGTGCCCAACAGTAGGAAATGAGCAGCATTTCTAGTCTCAGTGTCTCTGATGTCTTTGGTAGTTGTAGCTCCTTTCCTCTCACAGAGAGTGTTTGCCCAAAAGAGCTTTTCTGCTGTTTCATCTCTTAGTGTTCTTCTCCCTGTCACTGATGTGAATTAATCTGTATCTGACTTGGTCTTGTTTTAAAATTTGGTCATATCCCTACCCTATGAAAAGGTTAAAGAAATTGTAGCATTTTGTCACAGTTCCATATTGAATTGAAAAAAAAAAAAACAAACCAAACATTTAAAATGTACTATGATGACATTCAGATTTCTCCTGGTTACTGCTACTTGACCCCGAATTAGGGTTTTTTGCAAGCTGTTCCTATTGCTTGTAAGAGAGGGACTGTTCCTTCCAGGGTGAAGAAAAACAGACTTTCACTCATCTTGGTTACCTTTTGACTTCTCCCTGTTTCTCCTGTCATGGCTGAGTCTTGTACACATTATTTTTATTCTTCCTGTTTTCACTCATTTGGTCTTCATCCTGTGAGAAACTCTCCTAACCAGAGTAAAAATTCTATGTGAGGGTAGTAGAGGTCCCAATGTGCTATGCACGTGTCTGGAACAAAGTGTAACTTAGTCGCTTCATCTTCCCCTCCAGTTCTGAGCGGGCGGGAGAGAGGCTTGTGCCTTGCCCTCATGCTGTCACCATCTGTAGTTCAGTATTTCTGACTTTTCCTGAGCTCAGTAATAGGAGAAGCATGAACTGTGGCCCGAGGCTGAGCCTTCACAGCCTTGTTGTTAAGGAATATCATGTAGTGATCCAGCTGCAAGCTAACATCCCTCTTTCTTCTGTCTAGAAGTTAGACTAATGCATCTTACAGCCTAGCAGGATGGATGGAAAGGCAATGATTTATTAAGGACATAATTTATCATAATTTGTTATGCTGGGGAAGGAGTCATAATGACATCATTGTTGATTGTGACAGAGTTGCAAAATACTTGATGCTGAAGGACATGAAACCCCCTCACTTTCTGCTGCACTCTAGATGCTCAAGGTTTTTTTCTAGCTTTGTTACTATTTTTTTTGTAAACCCACAGGAGTTTATCATTCTGCTCTTCCACCAAGGTGAAAGTTGGCACTAAATTGCTGGTGGTGTAATTAGTAAAACCATTAGTACAAATTTGGCTCAGATGTTTTAAGTCATCAGATCCACATCTTTATTACCAGGTTGATAATTCGTCAACTTTAATTGATTCATAAAGAACCTCATTGGATCTTCATTTGTTCTGGCCTCCTCAGAGGACAAAGACGTTCTTGACCCTGAAACTTTTGCATTTCTGGATTTGGAACAGTTGACTAATTGCATGGTATTTTATAGCTCACAGGACTTACTGTTGTTTGGGTTTTGGTTTATTTTTAACCTCTGGATTGTTTTGAGTGACAGGTTCTGTAGCAGAAATAAGTAAATGCTTTCTTTCCATTGTTAAAGGTTATCGAGTTTGATGATGGATCAGGATCAGTTCTGCGGATACAGCCTCTGCGTGTTCACCGAGATGAAGCTATCTATGAGTGCACAGCAACCAACAGTGTTGGGGAGATAAACACAAGTGCCAAATTAACAGTCTTAGAAGGTAAGTGGGATGCTTTTCCATGCCTTAGATGGCTGAAGACGTGGCTTTGGCTTTGATATCTACATTTTGGTGTGGTAACTTTAAATGAAATGATAATTCTAGCTTGGTTTGGAAAAGCTGTGTATCATTTGCTCTAATTTCCTCTTAGTGGTAAAATCTGATATTTTTCTGACAGTTTTTACAGAATCACAGATTTTGAACTTCCTTTAAAGTGTTTTAGTTGTGTTTTCTCAGGTGTGTCGTTTCTAACCTGGAGCGCTAGCTAAAGAGACATTGGTATACTTTTCCCATCTGTCTGCTTTGATATATCTATCTTCAGAGTAAGAACTGTTATCTGACAGTCAGAAACTTAATCCGTGTTGCTGCACCTTCTGGATTGTATTGGCACAGTTCTTGAATAGATTTTCAAGTTACTCTTCAGATTTTTAATTTGATGTGGAACTCAGCTCGGTTTACTTTTCACTGTAGTCACAGCTTGTTACTCTTTCTCCTGTTTAAGAATAGATTTTGATCTTTATCTGCTATATAAGCAAATGCTAATTTGCTTGTTATGTCACTTCTTCTAAGTGGAATGTTTTGTGGAGGAGCAGTCTATTAGATAGGAAGGACTTGTGATCAGTGGGTTATTATTTTGTATATTAGATTTCCAGAATTATTATTTGCTTCTAAGGACATGTGGCTTTTTGTCAGGATATCAGTGTGTTACACTATTAGTGTAGGATTCTGTAAATGTACTGAGGTGTTACAAACCTGGGGCATTTGGCTCAACCATTTACTTTTATTTTTTAACTGTCAGGTTGCTTGCTGTCTGTGGAGTGGATGTAGAAACTTTTGAGTAATGAAAAATCTAGACTGGAAAGCATTTATTGTGGCGTGGCTTTGAACCAGCGGAGACTGGTTATTCCGATGGTGAGTGTGCCAGCCACACATGACAAGTCACCTATTGTGCCTTGTTCTCCCATCCCCATTCACAGTGCAGAGGTAATCATATTTTCCTCTCTGCTCTGTGACAAAGAATACATTAAATAACTGTAATGTGCTCAGACACTGTGGTGATGGGAGTCGGAGAAATCATTCAGTACTTGATGTGATTGTGTATCTTTTCCTGGAGATGGAGCATCTTAAAGGAACAGCTTACTCTTCAGTAGGATTATTAAGCACGGGATAACAGGTGCTACAGAATTAAAAATCACTGGGGAGTAAAAGCAGATGATTTTTTTTGTTACTTCTTGCCTTTGCAGCCAGGTATACGAGTGCATAAAGTGCAGTGGAGCTCTTGCAGCAGTTTACGTGCAGATCTGTGCTGAAATGATTCTTTGAACTGAATTTCTGTGATACTAGATACTTGAATACACAACTGGTCCAAGCACATTCCTCTTTTCTTTGTCTGCAGTTGTCTTTATGCATCTTAGATGTGTATGCACATGCACACACACTAATAATTTATTTGCTCTGTGTTAAATGTTCAAAGGCCCACAGAGGCATGCCTTGCAGAAAGGAGCACAACAGCATTTCTCAGCTCCCTGGTGCTCTCACTGATTTCCTGATGAGGTGGGAAAAGACATGTCTGCACACGATCTAGGAGCTAGGGAACGAAAGTTGTTACCAGCCAAGCACAGAACCTGCTTCTTTCTTTGAAACATCCTTTAATTGGGAGTAATGCCAGTTTAGCAGGATCCCATAAAGTCAAAAGTGATCTGCAAACTTAGGGCTTATGCTTTCCTCTCTAAGCAAAGAGTGTCAGCCCTTTGCTGTGCACACTCCTAATGGGTAAAACTAAGAAGCATTGGCTGTGTAACAGTTTTATGTGCTCATGCATTTAGAGTTGTGAGCTTAATCACAGGGGATGAAGAGCTATGTGTTCCTCTTGTGTTGGCTTTACTGACAAAGATGATGAGTTCTGTCATGACGTGTCCATATTTAAGAGAAGATATTTTATATCTCTTTTTTTTTGAGACTTAGCATGGACAGGTCTGGATTAATTCTTTTTCAGTTATGCTGATTTACTGCTGTTTGTTGTTTTCCTGCATTTTGTAGGTGTGAATTTGTTTGTTTGCTTACATGCTGGTGAAGCTGATACTGCAACTCAGTGCCCTGGTTGTGGTTGTGTTTAGCAGCCAGACAGAGAGGGATCTGGGGGTGCTGATTGATACCTGCCTGAACATGAGCCGGCAGTGTGCCCAGGTGGCCAAGAGAGCATCAGGAATGGTGTGGTCATTCTGCCCCTGTCCTCTGCACTGGTTAGACCACACCTTGAGTACTGTGTTCAGTTCTGGGCCCCCCAGTTTAGAAGGGACGTTGAGATGCTTCAGCGTGTCCAGAGAAGGGCGATGAGGCTGGTGAGAGGCCTCGAGCACAGCCCTACGAGGAGAGGCTGAGGGAGCTGGGATTGTTTAGCCTGGAGAAGAGGAGGCTCAGAGGTGACCTTATTGCTGTCTACAACTACCTGAGGGGTGGTTGTGGCCAGGAGGAGGTTGCTCTCTTCTCTCAGGTGGCCAGCACCAGAACGAGAGGACACAGCCTCAGGCTGCGCCAGGGGAGATTTAGGCTCGAGGTGAGGAGAAAGTTCTTCACTGAGAGAGTCATTGGACACTGGAATGGGCTGCCCAGGGAGGTGGTGGAGTCGCTGTCCCTGGGGCTGTTCAAGGCAAGGTTGGACGTGGCACTTGGTGCCATAGTCTAGCCTTGAGCTCTGTGGTAAAGGGTTGGACTTGATGATCTGTGAGGTCTCTTCCAACCCTGATGATACTGTGTGATACTGTGATAGAGGCCACCTTTCTGTTATGCCATCATTTTCCTAACATGAATTTTGTAGAGGTATTTGAACATTTCACACAGAGCTCTTGATACCTTCAAGACTGTCAACTAGAATTGGATTTTCCCTTTGCTTCTGGGGTTAAAATAATTTCTGTAATTGCTCTCAGGTGGCAGTTTGAATGATGCAGATATTCTGCACTTCCTTTCAAGAATTTGACTAATGCAGTAGTCCCTGATGCATGACAAAGCTCTGTCATAGACATCCTCATGGTTACATGCTGCTAAATACACATCACATACTGGTTTTTACATTAAAAATCCATTATAACAATAAGTTTTAGTGCTTCTTTGCAATTTGCTCTTTGAAACATAGGCCTTAACATTAAAACTAGAAGTCACAGTCAGGGTTTAGCAGGCTGTTATTAGATGTCTTTGTAGCTAACTAATCTGGAGCTTTATTTTATTTAGATTTCTGCAGTGTTTTACAGATCAGAGGCAGATAATCCTTTCTAATTGCCAACTTATTCCTTTCTGAATATTAAGTGAGATGCATGAGTCCAGTCTCCTGGAGGAATTGGGAATTCTGAGACAAGTGAATCTCTTTCAACAGTCCGATTCCCTACTGCCCTTCCATTCTCTGCTCCCATGTCTGTTAGCTTTCCCTTCTAACTGCAAATCCTGTTGTGACCAAGCCGCACACACTTTGTGTAACTCGAAATTATTTCTCCTGTTGATAGCAGGAGAAATAGACGTGCATATACCTTCTTCTCTCATTTCTCCTGGGTAGCTGATAAGCTGAATTATGTATGAGTCATATTGAACATTTCTATCTTTTTTCCAATTATGACCTGAAGCAGCACAGAAGTGTGTTCTGCCTGCCTGGCAGAGGAGAAAGGCAGAGCAAAGAGGGGAGGGCTAGAATCAATAAGCTGACACACATTCCCAAGAAAAGCCTCAGGGACAGTTAGTGGCACTAACAAATTAATAAATATATTATTCAGTGGTAATGTTGAGAATTACAGGGCTTTTAAAATAGGGAGATTATATGAAATGTGAGTAGGAAGGATGCCAGCATGGAACAGCGTGGCAGCAGGCTTGATTACAGGAGTGTCTGCGTCATGTCCTTCCAGAAGACTGCTTGCATGTTCAGCACTGCAGCTGGATTAGGACAGTGTTTGCATCTAGTTTCCCATGCACTGAAGTGTGCCTTCAGACTGTGGTTTCCATCAGTCTCCGCCTAACAGGAAGATAGGGAAAAGCACTGCCAGAAAAACAAATAAACAACAACAACCAAACAAAACAAAACCAAGACACTTCAGGGAATAGAGAGGAGTATAATGATTCTTTGATAAAGGAGGGAGGCTCAAATACAAAGTATATTGTCAGTCCCTTCTCCCAGAACTTTCCAGCTTGGACATTAAGTTATGAGTTTTGATTTCCAGAACTGGGAAATTGTTTAGCTGTAACTGGCCCTTCGAGGCCCTGCAAGCAGTCTTGGGTTTTACTCCTCTGTAACCTAGAACATGCAGTTAAATCCAAGTGATGCTGAATATTTTTAGAGTTTCATTTTCCTTTGTTTTTAAGTAGGTTAAATGAAAATGAAAATATCATCTCCAATTTCCATTTCCAGCACTGATCTATGCAAATCCCTTATGCCCCTATCCTAGACACTTAATCATGTGGCGTGTAGTTATCTGTATGGAGAGCACTGCCAAGCTCTGCAGCAAGAGCAGATCCTAGTAAAAACGACAGACAGAATAGCTGGGAAACGGTTACTGCACGCTGGGTTTCAGTTTCAGGGTAACCTGTCAAGTCTTTTACTGTCTGGTTTTGTGATGACAGAAGTCAGGGAAGTTTTGGTGTGCTTCAGTGGAGCCATAGAAAGTTCCCAAGTGCAGCAGTTGTCCTGAGGTGGGAAGCACCTCCACCTCATGGTAATTTGCTGTTTGCTGAACCATGTCGTGAGCTTAATTTCTTTCACCATCTGCCAGCTGCATTCCAGTTCCTGGGGTTACCCTGTTTGAAATGCTGTAAATGATAACCATTTGACTATTACATATGATTTCTGCAGAGAGGTAGATCTCAGAAGGCCTGAAGTGATATGCCCTTTTTGTAAACACTATTCTAGAACTGATTTTGCCATTGAAATAGTAAACAGAAGTTATCCATATTTAATCTTTGCTTGTGTTTGGTTAGTTACAGAAGGATCAGTGGGATCATTGTGCTTTGTTTCCTGGTTGTCTGCACTGCTTTTACATCTTTTTGCCAAGAATTCCTAGCAATTTGTTATAAAATTAAAACAATTATAGAAGGGAAACTGAATCATTTGGATATGTAAATTAATTAAGGTTCCTCATACCTTGCTGCTGGAATTGGTAGTTCTCTTTTTGTGTATCTGCTCTGAAAAGGGACAGATCTTTCCTCCATGTGTTCCATGTTCATTAACTCTTCCAGCTTCCTTTGGAAAGACTGGTGTGATGGCAGAGGTACTACTTCTGTTCTTTGCTTTCTACACAGGCAATCCTGATAGTACTTTCTTTCTATAACAGGCAGGCAGTTAATGTGCCTCTGTAATTGTTGTATTGTCAAGAGCTGCAGCACAGTGAGCCTCCAGATGCTTTACTGCTTAGGGAAATGTCCTAATATACAACAACACACAGAGAAATTATGAAGCCTGAGTACATTTGCCTGGCATGTCTCATGCTTGTTAAAAAGTGAAACATGAAGCCAGTTCCTTATGGTGGCTTCATTGAGAAGTTTGGGTTGTCACCTGGAACCGTGTAAATCCGAGCTCACATGGACTTACACTGTTAAGATATAAATGGTGCTCACGAGGAAAGAGTGTATTGTGCTGCGAAACAGCTGCTCACCTAGTATTGGTCTGGTAAGTCAATGTAGGAACCCTTATTTTTAATAATATTTAACTTTCTTGGGTGTGAATGAGAGACAAAGGAGTAATTTTTTCAGGTGAAGGAAAGTTTTAAATGTTGCTGGTCTCTTCTCCAAACAGGAGTGTCAGCAGATCTTTAGAACGTATCAGACCCAAATGCCATAATTTCCATTTCTTATCCCTGTTTAAATGATTAACTAATGGAACATAACCATGTAATGTATCTGTGATAGCAAGTTCTATCAGAGGACTGCCATGCACTAAGGTTAACATCCAGGTTCATTCCACAAGTTTATGAAGCAAGAAATACAACCTTTGAAAAGTTTTATATGAAATATCACATAGTTAATGCCAAGCTGAACCCTTTCGAGCTGTGCACTTCCATAAAACCTCGTGTCTGAAAAGGTACTGACCTCTTCATCTTGAGAACATTCTTCTTTTACAGCAAGTGGCTGTTTCTGCATATTGCCTCTCAAATGAGGTGGTATGAGATTACATCAGTAAGAGGGTGGGATGTTGTCACAGTGTTATCAGCAAGCTAATGACGTCAGTGATAGTGCAGTATCCAAAAGCAACAGCTATTCAGGAACAACTTACAGTGATTAAAACCAGTGAGCTTTAAGTGTCAAACCAGAGGAAGTACATTCTGCAGACTCCTACACAAGCTCTAATGCAGGATTCTTATTGCCAACTACTAGGTAGCCTGAAGTTGTAAATGTGCAGTTGTATCCTTTAAGAAGACTTCTCAGAGCTCCTTGTCCCACACAGTTGGTTTGTTCCAAGCATATTTAGCAGTTTATAAGCATTGACTTTGGTGCTGGAAACCACATTTGGCTAAGAATATTTGCCACCAATCATAGCTGTCTCCTTTGCACTAGCTCCACTCCTCAAATCCCTCATGAAGATGTTCAGAAAGGTGTACACTCATTCAGAGCTTTGTGACAACCTACCAGTAACTTCTGTTAGTTTAGAAGAAAGCTGGGGAGGGACTTTTTAGGATGTCAGGTAGTGATAGGACTAGAGCTAGAAATGTGTAGATTCAGACTGGATGTTAGGAAGAAGTTCTTCAGCATGAGGGTGGTGAGACCCTGGAATGGGTTGCCCAGGGAGGTGGTCGAAGCCCTATCCCTGGAGCTGTTTAAGGCCATGCTGGATGAGGCTCTAGGCAGCCTGATGGAGTGTGAGGCGTTCCTGCTCATGGCAGGGAGCTTGGAACTAGAGATCCTTGGGGCCCCTTCTGACCATGACTGATTCTATGATTCTAAGTTAGATAATTGAGCCCTTGGCAGTATTTTATGGGCTCAATGTAGAGACAGGTTGCATCTCTCTGCTATCTTCCTGCTTCCTGGCATCTAGATAGTCATGGAAAGTTTGTCAGACTGTTTTCCTACTTGCACTCTGCTATCAAAATGCTTGGCCTCTTCCAGTAGGTAAATGAGGCACAAACAGATTAGTTTACCTCCCTGGCAGAAATGCACTCACACAGGCAGGTTTTTGTCTTGTTGGAGTGGCATCCCTGTGGGTTGCCGTCTCCCAGCTGAGACCAGGGATGGCCAGATGACCGCTTCTGCATCTCTGTTCCACTTTGGAATCAGACAGGTTAGATTAAATTGTCTGTGGTTTAAACTAATCTGTTTTGACTCTCCGTTGGAACAGATCAGCAGTCCCAGCTGGGAGGCAGCAACCACCAGCACTGCCTTTCATGTCACTGCAGAAAGGCTGGCATGCCCATGTTCCCCAACCCCCGTGGCTGCAACAAAGTCTGAAAGCTTAGACAGGGCTGGGATTTTGGTAGTGTCAGTAGGCAGTAACCCAAGGTAGAAACCTTTACTCAGGCCTAGGCTAAAATGGATGGTAGTCAAAAAAGATAGGAGAGTGGAGCAACAAAGTGAAGGCTGCCAAGAAGGGGATGTGTCCTTGTAAGGTTTTTGGACTAGATTCTATGGAGAAAGAAAAGGCAGGAAAAACCTAAGTGTGAGGTAGTAGATTGTAAATATTGCAGTAAATGCATTTGTTGGAAAAATGAGTGTGTTTGTGTTGAGAAGTGTGGTAGCCAGTATCCTAATCTCTACCAGGAAGTGGCCAAGTAAGCCTCCCCTTGTAGTAAAGTCTCCTCATCGTTTCATAGATGATCTGTCAATCTTCTCTTTTATTTTCTTGGTCTTAATGGTCCTGTTCTACACTTGTTTCTATTTCAGGCATGCTTTTTGAAACACACTTAGAATCATAGAATCAACCAGGTTGGAAGAGACCTCCAAGATCATCCAGTCCAACCTAGCACCCAGCCCTAGCCAGTCAACTAGACCATGGCACTAAGTGCCTCATACAGTTTCTTATTGAACACCTCCAGGGACAGTGCCTCCACCACCTCCCTGGGCAGCTCATTCCAAGGGGAAATCACTCTCTCTGCCAACAACTTCCTCCTAACATCCAACCTAAACCTCCCTTGGCACAACTTGAGACTGTGTCCCCTTGTTCTGTTGCTGGTTGCCTGGCAGAAGAGGCCAACCCCACCTGGCTACAGCCTCCCTTCAGGTAGCTGCAGACAGCAATGAGGTCTCCCCTGAGCCTCCTCTTCTCCAGGCTAAACAACCCCAGCTCCCTCAGCCTCTCCTCACAGGGCTGTGCTCCAGGCCCCTCACCAGCTTTGCTGCCCTTCTATGGACACGTTCCAGCACCTCAACATCTGTCTTGAATTGAGGGGCCCAGAACTGGACACAGTACTCAAGGTGTGGATTTTGGAGACACACCATCAGATGTATGCTGGGTTCATAGTTGCTTTTTACAGTGAGCTGGTCACTGGCTGGCATAGCTTCTCTGTGTTTCCCTAATGCACCCACATTTGCTTTGTCTCCTTGTTTTCAAGCAATATGCCAAGGTTATAGCAAAAAAAAAATCATAATATTTCTTATGGTGTTCCTGTTATCCCTGTCACTTAAGGTGATTTGGCTCCTCTTCTTTCTTTCTTGTTTTTTTGACTGTCCTCTTTATTTACAGCATCTCTACAATGCTGTCAGTTTAAAACCTGCCTCTTGGGCAGACCTTGTTAATGCATCTAGTCATTTCAAACCTGATATTTGAGGAACTTGTTGATTTGGGCCATTGTTGCACTACTAATTCAAAAAAGCAGTGAACAAGAGAGTGAAGCTGATTTGGTGTTATTGAGCCCTGATTTGGCTCTCAAGATGTTTATCTGATAATAATTAGGCTGAGGTTGGACCTGGTGATTCTTAGATAATAAATTGCATTTGGAGGGCTGCTGCCAGAAGAAAATACTTTTATGAATGAATTGTGTATACATGGATCTAGCAATCTTTCAGAGAAGAAAAGAAAAACCAAAAAGAAAAAGACCTGGAGACCCACAGTTATAACTTCATCATTTTCTTATTAAAAAGGCACTTTAATGTAAATGTATTTAGTTGATCTAGAACAGACAAACAAGGAGTTTGTTGCTTTGGATAATTTGAGTAACTGCTCCTGTAAAACTTGTCAGAATCAAAAATTGTATTTCTTGTCAGATTTAACATCTACTGGTGACCATCAGAAGCTAAAGTAATTGTTCTTTATTATAAGACTTTTCAAAAGAGCTTTCTTATTGCAGGATCTCTCAAGATGCCTCATTCTGAGAGTGTTTGTAGCAACCTGTTATTGACAGATATGCTCTCTGTAGCTTTTAAGTCAGTCCTGCTGATACCTCCTGCTGACTAATAAAGTTGGTTGCTGGTGTGTATTTGTAGAGTATTTGAAGTCTCTTAGGTCGTGGAATAGCTTTCTGAAAAAGTCAGTAGCTTATTGTTTAAACTATTGGAAATTAATGGAAACACTGCTGCTGCTGATGCCACCTGGATTATCTGCTTTGGTTCCAAGGAAAATGGGAAGGGCAAGAGCAAGATGTTCTGGAAAGATTTTCTGAGTCCTTAACTACCATGGCAAAATTATCTTCAGTATCTGCTCGTAACCAACAGAGTCTTTGCTCAAAGCCTAGTGACCTGTTGTCATTTACTAGTGTGCCATGACTTATGCAGTCACTTAAGAAGACATAGCACCACAGCGATCTTCTATAACTTCTTCTGCAGAAGTGGGAGAATATATCCACTTAATAGAAGTGGAGAATAAGTTCTTAAATTGAAAATGGAGGACGGAGAGAACAGAATGTGATAACCATGACCGTAGGGAATGCAGTGCTTACAGCTACCAAAGCATAAATCTCTGCATGCAAGAAAGTTTCTGTGCAGTCATCTTGGGCTTCTGTTCTGTGCCTTATCATCTTCCTCTCGCTAAGAAAGATTACAGCCCAAATTAAATCATTCTTGGAGAAATCACTGAAGTGAAAGCCAGAAAAACATGAAACTGGAATATCAATGCATGCTAATAAATTTGTAGTGATGATAGTTGCTCAGAAGAGGGGACGTCCACGTGGGCAGTAGTCTACTTCACATGTCACTTACTGTACCTGTGGAACAGAACATCTCACAAGTACTTTAACATCCTCTCCTGCAGAAAAAGGAAAATCACATAATTGCTACTGATGGGCCACCTTTTGGTGACTGTACAAAACAAAAGACCTGTAGTACTGATCATTCTGACAGCTGGTTTCTGTGCGTCATGCTTATTCACAAGTCCCAAGTCTAGTTGTCCTTATCCCTTGTTGATCTCATTGTTTTTGTACAAGCCTGGTGTCAGGAAGGCTCTACATTCATGGTGCTTATTAAAATACAGCGCCTAGATAATGAGCAAAAGGAATAATTTGCCCTAATTTTGGATGCAAGGAAGTAATTATTGTGACTGCTCATTGTTAATTCGTTACTTTAGCTGTTAGCAACTAAAATATATTTGCTATAAAGGTGATCTAAAATCCATGCATTCCGCTTGCTGTCTTAGAAGCCTGGAGAATCTTTATAAAAATATTCATCTTGTAGTAGTAAAACAACAGCTTTCCCACAGAGCTTTCTAACACTTACTTATTCCTGTGGACATTTCAGTTGCATAATAAAGCAGTGACTCTTTTTGGCACTCTCACCTGCACAGATTCGTTCTGCCCAGAGCTCCAGAATAGCTCTTTCAAATGCCTTTTCCTAAGGAAAACCAGCAGGGTTGAGGCATAATAAGATTTGTCTTTTCAAGATCACCTAGTGCCTTGATGAGGCAGGTCAGCTGGAGCCATGGGAGACCTCTGCCGTGTCTGTCGTGCTAATCCTGTGCTCTGTTCCTTCAATCCTTTTATCACAAGGGTCCAGCCTGGATGAAACCTTTCCAAGTTCTGAGTGGAGAAGTCTAAATAGCAATCAGAGCTGTAACTTCCTCCAGCTGTAGTGTGTGAACATTCACTGTTGCGTTCCTGTTTCAGGCTAGGACTGGGGGGAATTTCCCTGCGATAAGAGTGCCTGTCAACAGAGGATACAGAATGCTTTAAATAAAACTAGCTTCACAAAGCACTACACACAACAGAACTGGCATCATGACCTCTTAGCTGCTTTGGGACCACTGAAAGAGCACAGGAAACGTTAACCTGTTGGCAACCTTAAAAACCTTAAGTCTTGCTTTGTGGTACTACAGCTCCAAAATGATGCTTTGTTTACAAGCAAGGCAATACTGGAATTTCTTTTTCAGTATCTCTTTGATTTAGACAATGTCAAAGTTGATTCCAGTGGGGGTAAGAGAGTCCTTGGAGAAAGAACAGATATCATAAACATATTGCTGAAAAATGCATGAACGGTGCACAGGGTGGGACTAACAAAAGCTGTTGGAGGGGAAAGTAATGAACTGGGGAATGTGTAGTCCAAGATGACAGGGTATCTGGTATAAAGAAAGGCAGACAACGAAGGTCAGAAGGAGGAATAGAATGAGCCTGCCTCTCTTCACTGTGAATCCCAGCAGGGAAGAGTAGCCCGTGCCAGTAGTATTACAATACAAGGAAGCACCTTCCAAATGGAGCTCCATGCCTAAGGTGCAACAAACAAGCCAGGCCAATCAGAGAGCTTGCTGTTCCTTGGAGCCGTCTGGAAGGGAGACCAGCCCAGTCCAACCTCTGGTAAGGACTGATTCACTGAAAGCCTACATATGGTAGAGATCAAAATGGTTCACCTGGAGGAGTCAGTAGGTCAGTGTGGGGAGTGCCCTTGCTTGCAGGAACCATTCTCTGTAGGAAGATTGGGTGTTGTCTTCCGCCTGCTGCCAGGAGGTGAAGTAGGGCAGCTTTTTTTTGTCCTGTAAGAGCAACACTGACAAGAAGCCTAGCCAGATTATACATGCAGGTGTGTCATCAGCAAATCCATCTCTGAAGCCATTGAATGAGTTGAGGCCAGGGGGAAGCTCAGTGTGTGTTCTTTGCAAATAAATTATTTGGTTGCTTGATTTGGGTATGAATTTGTCCCTTCAAAAAGTAGCATTGCAGACAACCTTAACTGACACTTTGCCTGCAGGAATGATGTAGCCTCTTGGGAATAAACAGCAGTTGTTTTGCCTAGAGCTGGTAGACTTAATCAGAGTCTACCTGATTGGCATGTAGCACACATCCTAACGTTATAACTTCTGCCTGCCATGTGCTTATAGTCCTGAGGAAGAAATTGCTGATCAGATGACTAGTATCTGGACTTGAATTTAGCAAACATGAATAAGACCTTTATCTTTTGCAGTAGAACTTTCAAAAAGAAGGTGGTGGGCAGGGAAGAAAAGGATCCTGGAGACAATTCATGTTTTTGCTAATTAGACACTAAAAATGATAAAAGTGCCCAAAATAATAAAAGAAACCCTTAGCTCTTGCCCTGGGCATGAATTTACTAGCTGTAGTTTGTTGTTCAGTTCGGTTCATTGATCTTGTCACAACTGATGATTCATTAAGTTGTGACTACTGTAGAGACTGCAATGCACAGATGTAGCTGTACTGCACATCTGTGTGTTCCCAATGAGTTAATGATTTAAAAATGCACTTTCTATCTGGCCATCCACTGCACTTCAACTGCCAACTGACATTTTGTGTTATTGAGCCATTTGTTGTGTTTGGCAGAGTGTTTTGGTTCTCCTTGTAGGGTTTTTTGTTACTTTTATCCATATTTCGTTTAGCTGGATCTGATCTTTCAGCAACCTTGGCCTTGCAGAATACGAGTTGTGATGTCTGTCTCTTTCTACTGGCTGCCACCTTGTTAAATGTCACGTTTTCTCCTGGTGCTTCCTTAAAACGTATGAGATTGTTTCCCACAACAACCCCAAGCAGCGCTACAGGCTGGGGACTGAGTGGCTGAGAGCAGCCAGAAGGAAAGGGACCTGGGAGTACTGGTATATAGTAGGCTGAAGATGAGCCAGCAGTGTGCCCAGGTGGCCAAGAGAGCCAATGGCATCCTAGCCTGTATCAGGAACAGTGTGGCCAGTAGGACAAGGGAGGTTATTCTTCCCCTGTACTCAACACTGGTCAGGCCACACCTTGAGTGCTGTGTCCAGTTCTGGGCCCCTCAATTCAAGACAGATGTTGAGGTGCTGGAACATGTCCAGAGAAGGGCAACAAAGCTGGTGAGGGGCCTGGAACATAAACCCTATGAGGAGAGGCTGAGGGAGCTGGGCTTGTTTAGCCTGGAGAAGAGGAGGCTCAGGGGTGACCTTATTGCTGTCTACAACTACCTGAAGGGAGGCTGTAGCCAGGTGGGGGTTGGTCTCTTCTCCCAGGCAACCAGCAACAGAACAAGGGGACATAGTCTCAAGTTGTGCTGGGGTAAGTATAGGCTGGATGTTAGGAGGAAGTTGTTGGCAGAGAGAGTGATTGGCATTGGAATGAGCTGCCCAGGGAGGTGGTGGAGGCACTGTCCCTGGAGATGTTCAATAAGAAACTGGATGAGGCACTCAGTGCCATTGTCTGGTTGGCTGGCTAGGGCTGGGTGCTAGGTTGGACTGGATGATCTTGGAGGTCTCTTCCAACCTGGTTGATTCTGTGATTCTAAGTCAGGAGGAACATGTCAGGCTCAAAGGCAGGATTTGATGTTTCCTGACTTGTTCAGGATTCTGAATTTTAATTTTTGGAGTTTGGCTGAGATGTCATTGACTTGGTTCCTAGTTTAATGCTAACAACTCAGTTTGTATAAAGCTTCTCATCCCTGCAGGTCTCAGGAGACCTCAAAAACTTTCAATTTATTGACTTACAGGCTGATTGACACCAGCAAGTCAACAGTGTGTGACAACAGTGTAAAACAACTTAATTGTTAAACCTCTGGCCTCTTCCCCTAGTTTAAACCACCATACATGATGTTTCTTGTTAGAGGTTGTGTTTGATTTGAAGCAGAAATGTGAGGAGTTGTTGGTCTGAGGATCATGGCTTTGCGTTGAGAGGCAAGCTATGCCCACAACTACATCATAGTGAGCTTGTGCTCATCTTGTGTAGTTAAAGCATTTCCTTGTGATTCTATTCCATCTCTAATAGCACTTCTAGTGCAATCAGACCTGTAGGACTCCTCTTGCTTCAGGCCTCTCAGGGAGTGCCCAGGGAGAGCAAAATGCATCTGTTTAAGCAGAAGCCAGCTGATATACTTGGCTCTGTATCCATTTCCACCTTGATTATAGGATCTGTGGTAAGAGGGTCCATGTCTAGCATCTCCTACTTGCATCTTTTTTCTTTTTCAGCCACACAGATATTGCTGAAAGCTGCATTTAAAGATGTCTTTAATAAATTATGTACTGTACCATAAAAATGTGTCAAGCAACTGTGAGTCCAGCATAAACTGGTCAGTTTATTCAAATAATTAATTTTTAATTCCAGGTTTCAAACTGGATGATCTCAAATTTAATCCAATCCATTTGGCTCTTTCTGAGACTGTAAACCCTCTTTTCTGCCCTCTTCCCAAGATCCCTTTTCCGTGTAAGCTTGTGTAAATTCTCAGCAGGCCGAACGGTTTGAGCTCAGTATAAGCCCCTCTTGTATGGCCTATTTTCTAGCTGCTGTCTTGCTTTTGTAGCTCATCTTGAAATTCTCTGCACTATTTCTGTGCTTTTCTGGAAATGCAGGCATTGCAATTCACGCTGCATTTTGCTGCCTTAAGAAACAGACGTGGTGATTCAAACTGAAGGTCCCTCTATCCCGCTGTCTTTTCTAGGAGCCAGTGCTGGATGCCAGGGAACTATGTAAGGACATAGCACACTTACAGCAATGATTGCTCTGAATACAGGCTGCTCTGGCCTTTACTGATATTTCTAGGCTGGAGATAGTGGGTTTAGTCAAATTAATGAAAGGAGAAACTAATTATTCTAATGAACTTTAACTTCTAGCAAGACATTTCCCAGCTTAACTATGTGGTCTGTGAAAAAATACTGCCTGTTAATTGCTAGTATCATTTGATGCCCTGTAGCCTTTGTATTAGAAGGGACAGTGGATTGTTATTATTAGAAGGGACTCTGTATTTAATAGCTCTTTATTGCAACCCATCTCTGTGTCTTCTGTATTAAAAAATGCTAGTCTGTTTAGTTTTGATCTCACATAGGATGTGTGTAACAGCAAAATCATGCATCCTTATCCAGCAGAATCAGGGCTGGGCAGCATCATTGAGCTGCTGTACCTTCTGTGTCACATGAATATTGTGAGCCCTTGGAGTTGCCATCTTCCAGGGCATTCTCAAATATAGATTGCGCAGATGTTTTTGCTCATTCCTTTGGCAACAGAGAACACATCCAGGAAGATCTAGAATTCCTGTTTGTCCAGGTGAGTCAGTGCACAGAGGCAGACTAGATAAAGGATGAGACTTGAAGAGCAATTTTGCAGTGATCACTAGGAAATCACCCTGAGGTGAACTGCCAGGTAGTGGCAGGACTAGGGGGAATGGAGCGAAGCTGGAGATGGGTAGGTTCAGACTGGACATGAGGAGGAAGTTCTTCACCACGAGAGTGGTGAGACTCTGAAATGGACTGCCCAGGGAGGTGGTTGAGGCCCCATCCCTCCACGTATTTAAAACCAAGCTGGATGAGGCGCTGGCCAGCCTGATCTAGGGTCGGGTGTCCTTGCCCATGGCAGGGGGGTTGGAACTAGATGATCCTTATGGTCCCTTCCAACCCTGACTGATTCTAAGATTCTATACGTTCCTTGTGTTCAGATGACTTTGTACCCTTTTGTATTCAAACATAACCTGTTGCACGTTTCCTCTCTAATTCTTCACAGTTTGTGGCAATAGGCTCTCTGTTATTTGTAAGCCTTCTAACGTATTTCATGGAATCTTAGAATTGTTTGGGTTAGAAAAGATTTCTGAGATCATTGAGTCCAACTATGTTTGAAACACCTCTAAAGCAACTGTGCAGGGCTGTACCTAGGTCTTCCTTACATGAGTTTTGGCTGCAGAAGCATTCATATCCCTTATCTCCAGACTTGACTAAGAGCTTTTCCCCAGCAAATGGAAATCTCAAAATCTTGGTGCACTTGCTGAGCACAAAGGCAATTTTCCACTCGCTGCAATAGCACCACACTAATACTCAGCTCTGGATCTGTGGATATGCCTGAGTATCAGGCTCCCCAGTTCAAGATTTTGAGCTACCTGATGAAAAGAAGGCAAGACATGACAGTAACCCATCGAGATTTGACTGAACTCAACTTCCCAGTTTTTTCTAGGCTATTGAATCCTCACACAAGTGAGATGCTATTTGTAAGTTATGCAAATCATGAGCAATACTGGAGTAAACTGAATGGAGCCAGTCTGAACTGGTCCTTTTCTTGCTCTTTTATGTAGAGAAAAGCAAGAGACCTCAGGGATGTCCCTGTATAGCCCTGTGCTGCCATATGGTTCCTTCATCTGACCAATGGCAAATACTTAAAAAGTGTCCATAAAAAGAGACAAAATTGGTATGTTTAATGAAACTGCCTGAAACATAAGTTCAGTCACAAAACTTGACAACTCAACTGCTCCACCTTCCTAACAGCTGCGTTGCTAATATTCATTGAAGCACAGAATTGAAATGCCTTCTCTTATCACTTAACCTGTTCTTTTATGGTACACATTAAAGAAAAAAATACTGCAGCACAGTTGTTCTTTAGATCACTGCTGCTATTCTGAGCCTGGCAAAGTGTTGTTTTGCTGTGACTGAAGAATGAATCTGCAGAATCTGAATATAAACCAGTGATTCATTACTTCATGCACTTTTCAGTTTATGAAGTGCTGGATTTCATGGAAACTGGACCTCATTGCCACATAACAAAGTTTGAACTTGTTCTCCTTGTGGCATTAATTGCTAATTTACAGCTGCTGGCAGAGCAGGTAGAGCGATGTGGGTACAAAGTTCACCAGCAGAAATTACCCAGACTCTGTAGTTATGCAGTTGACAGTGACTCCCTAGCACAACTGTTAGTGTGACCCTTACAGCATTTTTGGAGTCGTTTTGGCATTTCTTGTAGGAGACCTTCTTATCTTCAGGACACTCTTTGTCAGGTAGTCATTGCAGACTGTGATCTTTAGCATTGAAGCTTTGTATTTAAACACCAGTTTCAGAGGAGTTATGGTGAAACCATAGGATGTTTTGGTGGTGGTTCTCTCCATCACCACTGTGTCTCCCAGGCTGTTTTTCAGTCTCAGGCAGGAAGGCAAAATGAACATTGTTTCTGATTAAAATGTGACTGCCTTTCCACTGAGTACTGTTTGAGAGAGTAAATACGCAGAGGACTATTAGTTAAAAACAGAAGTAGAGCTCCTTAGGTGGACATTTCTTATCTTCAGTCCCCTGGTCAGCTTTCTTGGATTATACCCTTTACTCCAGCAGTACAATTAATTGCAGCCTTTTGGTTATTTGTATAGCCCAATATTTTTATTAAGTTAGTCTGCCTGTGATCCACTGATGGTGTTCAGGGAAGGAGATGCATAGTACCATCTTCAGGACATGTTTGTCTGTTACCATGTCAGCTGCTCTGTGCAGCAGTGCTTTCCCAACAGAGCTGTTGCTTTTCATAAAGATATTTTGCAAGTGCTTTATCAGTCTGGCTTCATTTAGTAATGTGTAGAGGGGTCTCTCTTATGAGCCCTGAGGATTTTCCAAACCAAATAGTTTGGAAATTACATTTGGCAAACCTTAAATTCTGACAAAGCAGGAGCTACAAACATTTTTTAATCTGTTGCCTTTACAGCACAATTTCTTAGTGCTAGGTATTTCCTTCAGTCGTAGCAGCACTCCTTGCTCTACCATCTAGATGTGGTTGAATGGTGTTACTTTTTTAACTGTATCTGAGGTGCCTCTTCTTCCTTTGAGATTGACTCGGTAGTTGTTTTACAACAGAAACAGTATGCTACTCCAATCCTGAGACTATGAGAAGTAGAAAAGTCTCAGATAAAAAAAAAGTGAGTCTTAAACTACCTCAGGTGCTGAAACTCAAGTTAGTTTCCTGGATGGCAGCAGAGGAGGAAGGCTCTGCCTGCAAGGAGGGCACAGCAACCTGATGGGCTGTTATTGACTGCGTAGTAGAGTAATAAAGGCTCTGATTGCAGAGGCTTATAGAAGACCTCGTGAAATAGCAGGCTGTGCAGGCACACTATGCTGCAAGGCCTCAGGAGTCTGAAAGTCCAGGTAGGAGACAGGACAGTAGATGGATGTAGACAAACCTTTACAAGATACAAGATAACAGACAGAATAATCACTGGGAATATCACTGGTTACGGCATAAGCGTTGCTTGACTCCTGCAGAAATCCATCTGGAAAAGAAGGATTTAGAGGTCTGTGTCTTGCTGAATGTGCTATGAAAGAGCCTCTGCCTTAGCCTGGGGCACTACATGGGGAAAAAAACTGCAGGAGCTTGTGTGAAAATCTGATGTGTGGGTGAAGAAGCACTGCTGGTGCCTTGAGAGAAAGTCAGCATCTCACCAGAGTGTCGTGTATCAAGGAGAATCATGAGACTTTCAAACAGAAAAACAGTGCAGCCTGTCCTTAAAGAGCATGGCATAACAGCTGGGCAGCCCTCACTGTATGGCCAGGCTTCAGCAATTTAACATTGCATCTCTTCACAGCTCTGCCTTTTAAGGCTTTACTATTACTCTGTTGTTACCAAAAGAGCATTTCCAAGGAGCTTCTGAAATATTTTTTAAGATACCTGCTTTTGAGGCTCTGTAATGTTCAAAATGTTAATGCTAAAAGAAACTTAAAAGAGCAGGGAGATTTATCACATGAATATTCATTTCTTTTAATAAAATAAAGCAGATAATACTAGTAAGGAAGGGAAAAAACCCAACCAACACACTGTGTTCTCAGGCAAATTACTGGCACAGATTCACTATTTAAAAGTAAGTAAGGTCCTGAAGTGTAATGGAGTGAATCACTTATGACCAGCTTTATGGTGGTGTAATCTGACATTTACTTTCAATGGTAAATACAGAAAATGATAGTGAAATGTTGAAAATGTGATGTGTCATAAAAGTTACAGCTTCCTCCTCGTGTTTATGATGCTGTGGGAGATACAGGGTCTTGGTTGCTTCCTGGAGTAGTTTAGAAGTTTGAAATGTAGACATTGAAATGTAAACCAGTCCTTTGCTACCTGCAGGTTTGAGATGGTCAAATATCAGCATAATTACACAGCTGACCAGCTCTGCTCAAGTGCCTGCTGCCCGCAGTTGGCTGCGCATCAGTTGTTCATGAGCTGCAGGTTTCCAGGGAAACTGCATGTACCACTACCTGTGAATAATTGAGAATGGCAGCTGTAATGAGAGAATTCGGGGCAAATTGTGTGAATATTCGTACCTAGATTACAGTGCTAAAATATTTTCACTCTATATGAAGATTTAACTTCCAGGTTTAAAGAGATTTAACTGAAGAGGTCCTGGAAAGAATCCATCCTTGTGAAATCTGGGGATGAGTGGTTTTAAACCCATTACAAATGCCCAGAATTTTAGAGCAGGGTTTGGGTAAGTTTTATTCCCTGTGCTTCCTCAAAGCACTGATATGCCTTTTATTTTTGTTCTTGGGGGCAGGTAATTGAAAGGCAAAAGCTCTGAATGCATAGCAGCTGGTTTGGCTGGGAAGTAACTGCTCAGACCCCACTGCTTTGGGGCAGGTACCTTGTTCTTCTCCTACTTGAAAAAACATGTGAGGATACACCAGAGGTTTGGAAAAAAATAGCCAAGTAGCATCTGCCAGGTCTTCCCTGTTTCTCATCTTCAGTTTATGTATTTATCTTTTTAAAAGGTAGATGCAGTATCTTAATATTCAGAGCACTCTTGTGCTCTGCAGTGTGATCTGCATAAACCGAAGGAGAGATGCTACAAGCTACCTCTTTCTGCAAAGACAGCTTTGTGTGTGATAGAGAGGAAAAGCCAGCTGAATGTAACAGGATTCATTGTGATTGCTGCTCAGATACTATAGACATATATTTGTGTTGGGTTGAAGTGACCTGAGGAATTTCCATTGTCCATCTCTGGGCATACTGTCTCTTGCACTGAGCTTACAGAAGAAATGTATGCACTTACACCAGCAGGAGAGATGTGTTTTGTATTAGCCTAAGGTTAAAAAGAAATGGTGACTGGTTTATGTGTTTCAGCTAATGAAAAGGTTTGGGCTAAGACATCATAGTTAATTTTATACAAAATTAACTTGTCTTTGAAACTTGTTTTGTTTCATTTTTTGCCAGCAACAGTTTCTCTGTGTCTATCTTTATGTGAGCCCTGAGCAAGCCAGGTGGTTGGCATTACCTGGAAGAGTGTCATCTTCCAGGGAAGCTTAAGAAGACAGTTCTAGACTCCCAGTTGTTCTCATTACCTCTCAAACCACAGAAAGACCTGGGAAGTAGCTGTTTCTGCAGTTTAGAGACAGAATGTTAACTGCTGTAATTGAGCTTTCCCTCTCGAAAGTGGTGAACTCTGAAAACTCTCAAATCATGGATGTTGCTAGGTTAATTGGATGGTTAAATCTGGCCCAGCCTCAATTGTGCCTCACTGAATAAAACAGAGCTACCAGTTATTACTTAAACATCTGTTGTGAAATGAGGCAGTACCTCAAGGTGGGCTACTTTGCAAACTAGGCAATAGTAAACAGTTACTACTGACTTGAGAGATGGAGCTTGTCATGAACTGCATCTGCGCTGATGCTGTCAGTTAATTTTGAGCCAGATAGCTGTAACAAGCTTTCATTCCACTAGCAAATACCTGGGGATATATGGGGCTATGTACTAGCAGTGCTTGACTGAAGAGGAATTAGTTTTGCCTTACAGTCAGTGATCCACAACATCCAGCAGCCTTATTAATTAAAACCAGAACATGCCACAAGACTCTGATCTAGGTATGTAAAAAGGAGGTACCTTAAACTTCGTATTTTGCTGAAAAATCAAAACAACTCACTGAAGAAATTCTCTGCTGATGACTGAAAGATTTAATAATGAAGAAGGTTTAAATGGGAGGAAATACAATACTCTTGCTCAGGCTTTCCTCTGCTCAGGATGCCAAAGCCTTGTCAGAGTGAAATATGTAACACCGGCTGAATGGCTGAGCAGCTTCCATCTGCTTCAGGATCTCTCAAAGATAATCAAGAATGATGAAAATTGTTTCTTCATTTTTGACCTCTAACCAACCTGTTAGCCTTATGTCTATAAAACAAGGGATGTCTCCAGACTGGGCATAAATTGTAATGCCAGTGTAAATCACAACTCCTCTATCAATATTTGAACTAGAAAGAGCTTATATCAGTGTAGCAGCAGTTTATTGTATTCATGAGAAGAACTCAATACCCTTAAGATTTGTTAATTTGACAGAACCCTAATAGCAGCTTGCAAATCTTAACTGCCATTCTTCCAGGAAGTGAGGCCCTTTGGGATATGCTGTCCCATAACTGGGGACAGTAACCCTACCGGCAACGTTCGTTGCCCTGCAAGCCACCGTTCTGCAAAACAGGAGGTATATTCTCTGCTGCCACAAAGATTGGTTTCACATATGCTGTAGTGATATGGCACTAGCTCATCCTCACACATCTCTGTACCTGCCAAACTCCCTCTCCCAACAATCTCTGTCTCTTTTGTATAATACCAGGCACTTTACTGTCATTGTGAGTTTTCTGTAAATCCTTTGTTTGGGTTTTTTTTTCCCCCACCTCATGTTCTTTCAGACACATTCTTCCTGTGTGCTATCTCCTTGCTTGCACTTTCACCACCTTGGAAATGGGCTTCCTGCATTCCTCAGTTGGTCCATATTCCCAAGTGCCCTATCCATTTCTTTCCCCCTTGTACTGCACTGATAGCAGAAGTCTGATGCTTAGCTTGCCGTATAAAATTATGCATTATCTCACACCCCTCCTTTCCCCAAGTTCTGTTTTTAATTTCTCTGCACGATTTCTGTGCTTTGGGCTGCAGGCACCGGGAGGAGGAGGAAGAGGAATGCTTCATGTTTAACTCCCTAAAGCCCTGTGCAAACTTCTGTTAAGGGGTCTGACAGCACAGGCTGTCACTCTGGACTATCACATCTGTGCAGAAATGCTTGCTCAGAGCAAAACAATGCTTACACTAACTCTTAGCTTTTCTCCAAGGATAATTCTTGTAGCGTTCTGGAGATGTATATTGTCTTGCAGAAGTTTTGCTATCCTGTTGAGTAAATGCTGCATTCCCATAACTGGTTGGCAGAGCCAAAGCAGCCTGCCTGTCCAGTGCTGCCAAGCCCCTTGTGCCATCTGACTTCAATGAACAGGAAGATGGATGTCTACATACATCACCTAACTGCCAGTCCTTCCACAATGTCATTTGTCTGTCATTTTGGCTGCCTCAGGCTGTCTCATTTGCTTACATTCCTTAATCTCTCACTGCAGAGTAATAAAAAAAGGTTGTAGAGTCTAAACATCATTGGGAAAATTTTAAAGACTGGCAACTTACTGAGAGAGAGGCTGTTGGCGTAAGAAAAAATTAGAGGGCCTTAAATAGCCTTTAGTATGGCTTGGAGATCTCACTGCTGGAGCAGTTTTTCTGGGAAACACAAGAAGTGAATGGTTCATTTGAAAGGCTTGTTTGCTTGGTGGTCTGTCTGTGGTAATTATTTGCGTTGACAACACAGCCTTTGGCTGAAGCAGCGTGCATGCCGCAGGCTGGGCTGTAGACTGCAGTGCCGCTGGACTCCTACCAGAGCAATGTTTGTTCACCTATAGCAACAAAGAGAAATTGTATTTGTAATCGTTGCCATGTCCCTGCAGAGCTGTCTCATCCATGCATCTTTGGGGCTTATATGAAGAGATGCTGTTGCTCCCTTCCCAGAACCAAGCAGCAAGGGAGGGGTTGTCCATTGCCTGAATTAATTTCTTTCACTTCTTTGCACTGTGTGCCACAGAAGCATCTTTCCCAACACTCGTGGTAGGTTCTGCTCCCTTGAGAAAGAGCAGTCTTACAGGGCACTGGCTGTATTGTGGGGCACTAGGATAGTGCCCGTAAAAGACTTGTAGCATGCATTTGTTGACTGGTGGGAATAGAGAACAGCAGTGCCTGTTACCATTCTCATCCTAATGGTGTTATCCCTGCTGAAGGAAGCTATGAGTGTTTCCCTGCTGTGTCCTCAGGATGTGTGCTAGTCCAGCCTGTAGGAGCTTGTGTTCTTTGATGTGCTGCAACGCATCCGCTCCAAAGGATTAGCCGAAAACTCCCTTCTCAGCAGCTTATGGTTGTCGTATACTGACACCTGTATTTTGGTATTTGCAAGCTAAGCCTGTGCTCTTAAACAAATAAGCAAGTTCAGTTCTACATGGGTGGAATTGTAGGATGAGCCTACTTTAATTAGGGCTGGTGAGACTCCTCAACACTCCTGCTGTTTGCTATTATAAACATCTTGCATGTGTTTGCAGCACACTCAAAAACACAGTCTTCTGGGGCAGATGCTTTTTTTAAAGCAACAAATCAAATTGCAGGTAACTGAAAAATTCAATTTGTTTTCAGAGCAGGTAGAGATTACACAAGGAGATGCCATTGCCAAACACTTGGTTTATGGGCTGCAAACCTCACAAGAGGAGAGTGGAGAATACCTACAGTCATGGGTCCCCGAGGCTGTTTGTCTCTGGACTCCAGACTCTTTCCTAGGGGATGGTTAGTATGCAGCTTTTCTGTCAAGTTTCAAAGCAAATAGGGCTCAGTGCCTGGAATCTTGTTCTAGGATCAGCCTAAATTTTTCCTGTGGACAAATCTGGGTACTTAACATTTCTCATACACATTGATTTGTAAGTCAAACTGGAAAACTCTGACAGTACAAAACAAAGTGCTGTTAAAATACTGTGCATCACAGTCCCTAAAACTGTGATCCCATATTGTACCAGCTCTGCACTGGAATTCAGTCTCTCCTCTCAGGATGTGCAGCAGCACCCAGTGATACCTGCTGCTCAGACCAGTCAGCTTGTTTTTTTTCCTCAGAACAAAAATAATGTGCTGTGACCTCTTTATTCCCTTCTCCTTCACTTGGTCTCTACAAAAGCCATTGGCTGCTTCTTGCTTCAGGTACTGTCAGCTTTCTTCCTAAATGAATCCACCTACTTTACCTTCTTTTTATTAGGTAGTAGGTTTCTTCAGTCTTACTGTTTATGCCTGTCACTTTCATTAAGCCCTTTGGTTGCATGTGGCTCAATGTGAGTAGAGTCCTGCTCATGCAAATGTTACTGTTGATATTAGTGAGCTACTCTTGTGCTCCTTCCTGAACTGACTTAATTTGCTTCCCTGAAATCCAGCACTGCTACATTTGGAGATTATAAAAATCAGAAAGCTGCAATCTCTCATACAGGCTTTCTCTGGATTAATTCCTGTTTGAACTTGAAAGATGTTGTAGAAAATCATTCATATTAACTTGACAATTGTCAGCAGTGTTCAGTCCTCTGCAATTCATGGCATACTGTTTCAGTTGTTAATTAACCTCTCTGTTAAAAGCCCTGCCTTTCAGACTTCCCCTTTTATCTGGTAAGATTTCCTAGACTCTTATGAAATTTCTGTTTCTAGGATGGCATTTAGTTACTTTGATCCAGTTACCTTTCAGTCTTCTCTTTGATAAGGTGAACAGATCAAGACCCTGGAACCTCTCTCTAAGATGCTCTGTTTCGCTGTGCTTAAACCATTCCTATAGATCTGGAGAGTTTTGGTGTTACCAATATCTTTCTAGGACAAGTACCAAATGTGGAGGTAGTGCAGTCTGCCTGCCTCTTGCCAGTGTCTCTGTGCATCCCAGGGCTGTCTCCTGTGGTTTTCTTTTCTTACAGACCTAGTTACAGCGTCATGCCCTGTGTTAAGGATATAGCTCCCTTGCACAGAGAGGCTGTTCAGACACAAGGTCTGTAAGAAGAGATAACATTTTTATTAGACTAGATAACACAGATGGAAAAAATGAATGAGAAGCCCTTAATCAAATAAGATCCTCCTCCACCCCTGCAAACTTTGCTTTCCTTGCATCTTTTGAGCTGCCTGGATATATCAAGAGTATTGCCAAATACTTTGACCTTCATTTTCAGTCTCTATCCTATCCTTTCTCTGTAGGATTCGTCTGGTCTCACCTTTAGACTTACAAGGAGGCTGATCATGTCAGGGTTCTACGTTATTTAAGGGATCACTATATTCTTCTGCAGGATGGCCGCTCCCTCTACCTTGAAAATGTTGCAGTTGACATTTACCCCAAGTGTGATGAAAGTAAACTCAAGGTCACCTTTTCAAATAAGAACTGAATATGTGTATCACAACTGCACAAAAAGACCCTTATCTCCTAGTTGGTTTTTCATTACCTCCTGTGGCTCTAATCTGATTGCTTTGCATATATTAATGAAGAAGGAAATAAAATATTTGTACTAATAGGTGCATGGCATTCTGGGATGTATTTATTTTTATAAAACAAAAATACAACCATGCCCCAGCATTTGTTCCTTTAGGCAGCTGTGGGATGCTGGTGGCTCCTTAGTTGTTCTTGGGGCCATAATCACGATGCAGAGTGATGTAATAAACTCCATTTGCTGCTGGCTGTTCATTTTCCACCAATAATACCAATATTTGGGCTATGGCTTTGGTCTGTGATTTTGTTTAGTACTTTTTATATGTACAGTAGACAAGGTTGCACAGACATTTCAGACCTCAGAATCACAGAGTGCCAGGTTGAAAGGAACCCCGAGAACCATCTAGTTTGACCTTTCTAGGTGATAATGTAGTTTAAATGAGATGGTCCAGCACCCTGTCAAGCTGAGTCTTAAAAATGACCCATGTAGAGAAATCCCCTGCTTCTTTTGGGAGATTATTCAAATGTCTAACTTTTCTCATTAAGAAAAACACTCCTTCTGGATTCCAATCAAAATCTCCCCAGGACTAACTTGTACCCATTACCCACTGGGCTAGTTTGAGCCTAGCTGGGATAATTTAGTGAGAGAAATTAGATTATAGGCTGTGGAAAGGAAACAGTGGTGATGTCTACTTCACTCATAGGCTTGCTGAGATATATAAAAACAACAGCACAAACATAGATAACAGAGTTGCTCTCTGGCTCTGTCTGCCTGCACTTCTCTCTCTAACCTGCTGTCTGTGTAACTAATCCATCTGCTTCCTAACTCCCCTGGCCGATTCTCCAAACTCACCTTGAGCATAAGGCAAATTCTGGGATATGGTAGAGGGGTGGAAAGGAGGTGGAAGGGTGGTTGGGAGCTGCTTCTGGAGACTCTGGCTTCTAGGAGAGGTGTTGTGTTTCTGTATTACTTTTTTTACTTGGATATTTCTGTATATAGCTGTGTATATTGTAAATACCTGCTTGTACATTGTGCTAAGCTGTAAATAGAAAGCTTCATCCTAATTTCCAGCCCAGCTGAGTCTAGTCTGGGTGATTTCATAAGACTGGGGGGATGGGGAGCACCCAAACCATCACACCCCTTGTCTTTTCCATGTGACTCCTTGTAAAAAGGAAGTCTCTGTTGTTCTGGTATCAACCTTTTATGTACTAGTATGTGGTAACAAGGTCTCCACTAAGCCCTCTGTTGTCAAACAGACCTGTTTCTCTCAGCCTTTCCTCATAAGGCAGATCTTCCAGTCCTCTGATCATTCTTGTGACCTTTCTCTGGATGCTTTCCAGTCTATCCATACATTTTTAATACAGAGGGGACCAAAATAGCATGCAGTGCTCCAGGTGGGAATCACCAAATCTTTATTTGGGCCAGAGGGCTGAAATGAAGGGCTACAACCCAAACATCCCTCCACCACACCTGGAGAATCACCTCTGACTGATAGCCAAACACAAATACATGAAAATACCTTGATATTGCTTAATTATTTACAGAAAAGGCAAGTTAAAAAAAACATCAGACACAATGAAAGAAAGATTCAGACCTTCCATTTCTGGTCTCCTTCAGAAACACCAAAATCTGCGTTTCAGATGCTTGAAAGGAAAGCCTAGATAATATAAAAATGTAGATTTGCTTTAGAGAAGAACAGATGCTTGCACTGAAAATGTGACTGGTTTTCATGTTTTCCAGGGCTGTCAGTGGGTGTTGAATATTTATATACTGTAGGGAAAAGGTGATGAACTATTTTGCTCCATACTAGCTTTTTCTGCAGGAGTGAAACAGCCAAGAATTCTCAGATTAAGCTTCCTGTTAGTTGTTTTCAGCGTGTGAATAGCAGGGATCATATGGAAGAGTTTGTGGGTGATGAGAGAAAACTCCCCTGGGTTATCTAGTGAGAGGTTGGGGTAATTCTTACTTCTCAGCATATACTTGGTTTGACAGCAAAAACAAATAGGAGGGATGTAGGAATGAGGAGTTCTATTTCTGAAAGGAAGCCTATGGAAGTGTTTTATATCTTACTTTCCTTACAGCCTATAGAACCTGACAGCCTCTGATTTTAACCTCTACACAGCCATAAGCACCACAAAATAAATGGCATGATGATCATGGGGTCAGTGACTGCCTATGGAGATGTGCCTGTTGCAGCCACCTTGCTGCTCTTCTGGAAAATCAAAATAGAGCTATCCACACACTCGAAATGTTCCTGTGTCCCTTCTCCCTCTCACTGGTGATGAGGGTAGAGGTCTTAAAGTGAAAACATGCATGACTTCCTTCTCTAATAGGTGGAAGTCTGAGCAGATGGAATATTTTTACCAGGAGCCAGGTCAGGACAGTCTTTTCACAGTAGATGTGTACTTTGAACAGGTTTCTGTTGACACAGTTCTATTTTCCCTTGGAAGCAGTTTCTGTCTGATGAGTGGGGTTGTCTTAAGCCTTCCCTCCTTGTGAAGAAGGATATGAAAACGTGCATAGTGGCATGCAGTCTCTCTCTGGAGGCTGCCACTGCCATGGTGGTGCTGCTCACCCATCCATTTGTGTTAATTGCTACCTTGTTTTCTTGAGGACTTAGCCATGAAGTGTTTACAGTTTCACAAGAAAGAATGTAGTACCTCATGATGTTGGAAGACGTTGTAATATCTTTAAACTCTTTCATTGGTGCAGAAAAGGAACACTGTTAGCAGCAGCTACTAATGGCAAGTGAAATTCCTTCTAGAAATAAAGCATTAAGCTGCATGGTGTGGTGCATCTCTGCTGGCCCAGTCCCTGGGTCTTACAGAGGCTGGGAGACTCGCTGCAGTGACAGAGCTAGGCAGGTCGCTGTGGAGAGCAATGCAGGGTTTGTCATGGTGGCTAGGTGTGCTGATGTGCTTGGACACACACAGCTTGAGACTCCCGTGCAGAAGGAGATCTCGTGTGCCTCAGGAGGGTGCAGCTGAGGGGCTTCTCTGCAGGAAGGTGGGAGATGAATGTGGTCAGGTGGATCCAGGCAGTATATGTTCAATAAGCCTAAAGGCTGACACTGAGAGTGTGTGTTTATTTTAGAAATAGGCTGTGACAATGAGGGCAAAAGTAAAGTTATTTGCCTGAGTTTATTAACTTTTTGTTCATTCACAAGCTTGAGTTGCTCTAGGAAGGATGAAGCTGCCACCAATCAGTATATATTATCAATTTATTAACACAGCTTTACCACTCATCAACCTGGTATTTTGAGCAGAAGACTGTCCCCAGAAATTAACATCAATTCCTTGGTACAGGGCTGATGTGTTCAGTGAGCTCTCAAAGTCCTACCCAGCATTGCTCTGTGGGCTTAGGAGAAACAGATCTGATCTCAGCATAAAAAAGAAGGCTTCTGTGTGTTTTGCTCTCCCATTCTCCACTGCAGTGAAAGGGGGATTATGGCTGTGCTTTCAAATGTCTGAAAGTTGTTGACAGGGACAGTGAGAAATTTCAGATGCTATCTGTATTCCCAAATCTCAGCTGTTTTATTCAGTTCTAGCTATAATAAATTTCAAGGAGGGGAGGATAAAATGGCATGTCTATTTTGTCTATTCCATTTCAGTGCCTTTTGGGCAGCTCAGTGCTGCCCTTCTTGGTCTGTTAAGCCATTAGTATTTTCAGTGCTCAGTTTTTGGAAGGCAGGAGGAGGAAGAGTTGCCCAGTAGCTCAGGTACTGTGTGCCTTTCATGAGCCCAGCCTGAGGGAGACTAGCGTGCAGCTGTACCTCTTACTTCTAAAAGCAGGAATTGAAGCTCAATTTGTGCCCCTCTGTTTCTGTGGAAGGCAGGAGAGGCTCAGCCCATGCTACAGGGCAAGGAGGTCTGTCTCCCTCTGAAGAACAGAAATCAGGGGGGGAGATCAGCCATGCTGTGAGTTCTAGATCCCCAGATCAGAAGGTGGGGGTGGGCCTAGGAGTGCCCTGGAGCAGTGCACACGTAGATGTCAGGTGGACATGTTCTCATCACAGACTTCAGTGTTGCTCCAGAGAGGAAGAGGCCAAGAAGACCACCTCTCAACTACCTGCACAAACCTGTGTCATGCAATCCCTTTGCATGCATGACTGACTGCTGCCCAGCTCTGAGAGGACCTGGCAGAGGAAAGCTGTGCACCCCAAAGTGCTTAGCTGTGCAGTTCCCAATGCTAGCTTGAATCCCTCACTCACAGTTCTGAATAAACACACTGTGAGTGAAGAGGTGTTGGCTCTTCCTAAGAGTTTTCCTGAAGAGCAGTAGGTTCATGAAATAAATGGGCTAAATTCAGAGTGCTGTTTGAAGCATAGTAAGAGCTGCAATCACATTCCTAGTCTTTGACAATCTCCTAGTACTTTTATGAAACCTTAACAAAAGCTGCTTTAGGAGCTTCTGCCTTGGAGATCCTTTGCCTGAAGGGTACCAGATTTGGACTCTGAATCTTACTCTTCATTTCATGAGGCACCTGCTCATTTTTAGACTTTCCATGTCTATTTTAGAGCACTCAGATCTTACTTTTGAGCCAAGAGCGTTCAAAGAAAGTTGTTGTTTTTTTCCAATCTGGCAGAAGCTGTACACAGTTGTAGTATTTTTCTTTTGGGAAAGTTGGCACTGATCATTTGTGTTCTGAGAAAAGGCTGGTTTTCATTTTACAAGAGAAGGAGAATTAAACCCCAGGTTAGGAAGAATGAGAATGAAGGATTACCCTCCTTTTGTTTGTACAGGGCACATATTTCCTTATACAGCCCCAGTGGCATGGAAACCCCATGGTGACCCTGTCATTGTTCAACACAGAATGGAGATTAATCTGGAGAGCAATAGGTAATGAAATGAGTAGTTTTAGCTTTTTTCATTGTGCTAGCTAGAGAGGCTATTGAGAGCTCTAAGTGAGAGAAATACACTTAATATTGTTTTGGGGAGCATTTATCTGAAGAGTGAGTTTAAAATGTCATTATAAGGAAGTCTATAACCTCTTCTATTTGTGTTTATGGTTTTGATTAAAGACTAAGAGGTAGAAAATACTATTTATCAGAAGGAACTGCAGATGTTTAAGACTTCAATATTAACTCCAGGCATTAAGATCTAGAAGGACAGAAGAGGATTTTTTCAGTGCACTTTATTATTCAGCCTCCTTTTGTCTGCTTTTATGTTCCTTAATATTTTTTGTACCTGGGCTTCTTACCTGTAAATGGGCATGAAGATTCCTGCTAAGCATTCTGGTTTTCCAGTGAGACAATGAGAACAGACGAGTTAGGGCTGGTTAGTACTGGCTAGAAGCAAGTTGGAGGCCATAATTTGCAAAGAAAAAGACTCACCTATTTTATTAGCCAGGCAGTTAAATTGGCCTCATAGGGCTTTCTAAGGTAGAATTTAAACAGAGATCTCTGATGCTGGCATAGGACAAACCCAGCCACACTGTCAAAGACTTCGTGGACTGGTAGCAAAGTTTGTAGTGCTGTTTTACATCAGGGTCAGTGCCTGTCTTGTGAAATAGCCCTGCTCTGCCCAGGGAGCAGTTGGCTGTGAAAACAAACAGCACTCTGATAGAGATCATGGAGACAGGGCAGGTTATGCTTGAACTCCTGGCACAGTGAGGTGCTTTCTGGACAAGATCCCAAACTGCCAGTCTCTCTGACATACATGCCAGAAAAATCTGTGTAAAGGTGTTAACTTATTTTTTTTAGATCCTATCCTATAAAGATGTAAATGTTATAATCATGGTTGGGTTATTCCTGTGCTGACATCTCCTGGGATGATTTTCACGCCATATGAAAGTGACACTTGGAAACTGGTCTCTTTACTACTTGGTGTCTGTTAGAGTCTTTCCGTTCCCCTCAAGCATCTCACACCAACTTCCTTTCATTACTCCACTTTGTTTTGTAACTGCATCCTTCTGCATTCTGCAGACTCAAAACTACCTGAATATATACAGAGGGAAAGGATTTCCAGAAACAAAAATTGCTTAAGGTGTCTTTCATAAGCAGAAGCTGAGGGGAAAAGTTGAGACTCTTTCTGGCCTTGTGTGTTCTTGTTTTCCTTTGTCCCTGGCCCAAGAAAGGTGACTTTCCATTTGATTATAGGCACAGCCAAGCTTCTGTTGCTGAGCAAGTGTTTGGCACAACCATTTCTCCTTGTTTTGGTCATTCACTTGGCCTTTCATTCAGGAGCCATTGTGCTCTGTAGGTGAGGTGGAGATCATGCTGCTTGCTCTGTGTATTGTCAGTTGTCTTAATCCTGTCCAAGCCTGGCAGTACTGTGCATGGTGATGAGCAGTCACATCACTCCCATCTCACAGGTGCTTTTGGCAAGACCAGCAAATGCCTTTTCTTAAAACAAAGCTGGGAGCAGCAAATGCCAGACCTACAGGAAATTGTTCCTGGAGAAGCCTGCCACAAGCAGACAGAAGAGTTATTTGAATTAAAGGCACCTGCTGTCGCCAGCTGAGCACTGGATGCTAGTGCACCGTGTCGTTTGCTGGGCAGACCAGTACCCACTTTTGGGTTTAGGGGATATTTTGGCTTCTGCAGCTTTCTCCCTGCTGTCTCAAAGAGCCTGTTTGTACGTTTAGAGCCCCAGGGTGGGCAGGCAGGAGATGTTCTGGGGAGAGCAAGAATGTGGGAGTGTCACATGTGAGTAACAGGAATCCCATCTTTTCCAGGCCTCCCTAATTTTTTTGTGTCATTGGATAGATGGGACCAGGTGTGCTTTCTGCTCTCCACATCCCTTCAGGGCTTTTATTCTCAGAGTCTGTTGCATTCTTTGTCAGTGGCCTGTGGGAAGAACATGACAACCACAGTAAAAAGGAACTGAAGGAAGACATTTCCAGTTATATTACCTTAAAAATAATAATATCCTCTCTTATTTTTCATGCTGCTCTGTTTATCTAGGATGTTGGTTCACTCCCTCACAGAGCCTCTGAAAAAAATGACTTGTGCATACTGCTCTGCACATCTCATCCTGAACAGTCCTGTGGCAGTGATGCCTGTGTGGGTGTTGCCACGCGTGCCCATTGCTTTTCCTGTCTGCTTCTAATGGCTGCAATGAAAGCCATGTGTGCTGTGGCCAGGCTTCCCACCAGCATGCAAAGAGAGCAGTGCATGTGGGGGATGCTTGTGTGCACACTTGCCTTGCAAGTGGAAAACTCAAGTTTGTGCGCATCTGTTTTAGCTTTGTCTCTGAAAGATGTTGCTGGTGGACTATGATATGGCTGAACAAAAATGAACTCCTTAAAAGTGGAGTGCATAAATTACACATTTATGGAGAAGTGCTTCTATGGCCTTCATTCTGCATAGCCCACTCTGCAGTTAAGCCAGTTGTTATTGAAAGATTAGAAAAGCATTAACTTCATAGCATTCATGGTTCATGTAAACCCAATAGTGTTTAACCTCTCCTTCAGTCCCAAAGAGACTGGACAATGAAAACCTGGTGGAAACTCAGCTAGAAGAGTCAAGATAAGATTTTACAGCAAAAGGTTAACCAGGCTGGTGGTGCCTCCCTGTGATGAAGATTCTGTGTTCCAACAGGACAGCCTGTGGATGGCAGCTTAGTTACCTGTGTCTTACAGGAGGACTTATGCTGCCTTACAGATCCTTTCCTGGAAGGAAAGTGTCATGTCTGTCCTGATTACTGACTTGTTACCACAACACCAGGACCGGGAGAAACAGGTTAGAAGAGACCTTTGGAGGTCACCTGGCCCAACTCATTGCTCAAACCAGGGCCAGCTTCATTTTGTGATAAGAACTGCTGCAAATTGGGTGATGCATGCAGTCTCTCAGAGCACAGATGTCTGCCAGCAAGGGCTGTTACAGGGTCCCCTCTAGATGATTCTTCTGCCTTTTTGCAATTAAGTGCTCTATCCATGTGGACTCTAAAGTGATCTCAAGAGGTAGCTGAGCTAAGATGACAAATACTAAAGAAAGGAAGCCTGAGAGTGAAGAATGGATTTTATTATTTGTACCTAAAAGTTTTACTTAGGGTTTAGGCATTTTTCATACGGCATAAGGCAGCTCCTTCCATTTCTAGGGCTGCAGGTGAAGGGTGCTTGTGCCTTGTACCTGGAGCATTTTGGAAGGCATGTCTGCAAGCCACAAGGACAGACTTCCTGGCAAAGCTGAAAGCCCTGAGACAGCTCAGGCAAAACAAACTGCAGGGTATTTGTGTAAGAATAGGGGTGTACGGATTGGATTTGATCCCCCCAATAACCATTTTTGGAAATCTGCCCTCCCAAAGAGCAATTTCACCACACTCAGACCTTGGAAGTCAAAATGGAGTCATATTTTGAAAAGAAACTGAATATAAACCTATAAAAGGCAATAAAAATGTACAAAGTATACTTTGTTATATGTATATGTACAGCTTAACAACAGCACAGCCACCCCCCACCCTGTACCTTAATTCAGCTCTTTTACCCTCTCCTGAGGACAAAGAGCCCTAAAGGCTATGCAACCACACAGGCTCCCTCTCCAGCCCCTCTGTATCTTACAGAATCCAAATATAAGAAGCCACAAGGTCAGAGGGAGGAAAGCAGAGCCTGAAGGCCAGCTGGAGCAGCAAGAGAGAGAGAGAGAAAGCTTGTTCTGAAGAATATAAACTATTTTCTTCAGACCAATTGAGTGAGATGGACTTACTTTATTATAATATGAGCTCTGAGGAGTCCACCCCTCTCAAACTGTCTGAAACCTCTGGAAAATTCTGCTTTTAGCTAAAATTTTAGTCTCAAACCATAACAATAGGAAAAAGGATAACTCATCCTCTGTTTCAAATCTCTTTTTGAATTTAGTAGGTAAAAGTCTTACAGAAACCATGACCCTCACAGTGATCGTATTTGTTGTTGATTAGTAATCCTTCTCTACTATTCATTGCGGGTATATTCCCAGATGCAATATCTGAAGCCTGAGCTTTAACTCCTGAACATTGTCCCTTGGTATCTTTTTCTCATGCCTCTCGCTCTGAGGACCTCGCAGATAAGCATACTCTGATTTCAGAGAGATGGAGCCAGCCCACCCTGCAGTTGTAGTTGCAGCAGGTGTTGTTGGAGCCTGCGCTGTCTTCACCAGCTAGAAGGAGCAGCTTGCACTTTTAAGAGATTGCAGATGGCAGGCAACAGTTGGTGGTTCCCTTTTGAGTTAGCTTGTGCTGCAGTATAAAAAAATCATACCTGGTTTCTTCACCTTTTCTGCTAATTGATGATGCTGTAGGATAAGCATTGGTGATGCTTGGGAAGGTAAGTCAGGACTAAGAACAGGACTGTAGATGAAGCTTTTCCATTTGAGGCTTTTGTCTATAAATGCCTCCACAAGAGTCTGCAGCAGTGCAAATTCTTATCTTTGAGATGATTGGGCGGGGGGAAGCATTTTTCTTAAGCTTCAGTTTTGTTTACAGGAAGGGTGATGGTATTTTTATTTTAGAATTAGCAGAGCATAGGAAAGGTAACACTGTCCACCTGCAGTCTCTTGGCTCTTCTTATGGGCAGTCTGTGGGCTGTAGGGAACACGACTGCCAAATTCACTAAGTGTGCATTACTTTGGGAATCTGCACAAATATGATGCAAAAGAAGAAAGGAGAATTCAAAGGCAAATATTCAGTGTGATGATAAATCAGAAGGCCACATATTGAAATTAGGCGCAGCAATTCTGGATTTTTCATGGGGTGTTTATTTCCTCATAATCTGAAATATTTCCTCATAATCTGAAATAACTGAGTCAAGTTTTTGTTTGCTTTCTTTTTCTTTCATTCTTCCCAAGAGAGAATAGAAGGGCATGGCTAGCTTGGTCCTACCTGTCCTTTATTCTTCTGTAATCTATTTATAGCCTCTGCAGAGGACAAGGAAGGAGAGAGGCCTTGGAGAAAACTCCAGGGCTTAACCTTGTTTGTCTAACATCAGAAACCCTGGCTTTAACCCCTGCCTTGCTCAGCTGCACCAGGAATATCTGAGGCCTTTTCACTTTAGCAAATAAATGAGTGCATCTCTTGCTGTCTGTTCTATAAATAAAATATGCATGTTGTTAACTCGACTTATTACAGCATAGCTGCCCTTCAATATTTATGAAACTGTCATCTGTTGTTGTGTGTTGGCCTTGTCTCTGTGCTGTGACTGTGTGCATGTAACACATGCGTGAGGCTCCCATCCTCTCCAGAGGTGCTCTGGGCTCCGTGGTGGCTGTGGGTGAAAGGAGGAGGGGAGCATGGGCTGATACTTTCAGATTCACTGTGCTGAAGAGATAAATGGAATTGCCAGAGGGTTACTAATACCCTTTAAAAGAAGAAATATTCTCTCTCCCAAAAGGATGTGGAAAAAATTAGAGCAATTACATTTGTATCATGAACCTCTGTACCAAAGGGAACAGGGAAGGGGAGTTGGGAATGCAGTGTAAGGAATAGGACACAGTTCCCATTCTGTGCTCCAGACTAAATAGCTGGGCTTAAAAGTGGGGCAGGAGAAAACGGTTTTATCAGTACTTGTCTTAAATATGTTTGCTCACAAATGCAGGGATGAGCAGGGGGCTGTTTACCAGTATTGCTGTGATGCAGAAGATGTTAAAGCTGTGCATTCTGTGCACGATATGGTGCTGCCCCTGTGCAGCTTTCTTTTTGTACTCCGAGAGAGCAGGCTCTCTCTAGCACCCTGTGTTGGCAGAGCAGCACTCTTCGAAGTGGGAATGACAGCAAAGGTTGCTTTTTCTCAGTTAATGCCAATTGATTTTTCCTTATTAAACCAAGTTCCCTGCTGCAGCCTCTGCCACTGTGTAACTGGAGATGCCCTGCTTGCAAATGCCTCTGCAGTCAGCCTATTTTCCATCTGTAAGTAAAGTTTTAGTGTTTAATGCAATTTCTCTTCACTCATACTGCAAAAGATGTCAACACTAAAGCATTTGCTACAGACATCATAAACCTGAGACGTTGGCAGGCACCGCTGAGCAGAGCAGAAATGGTGGCAGTGGGTACATATTTTTAAACCATCTGGTATGGAAGTGCCACTGGATCAAAAATTGACACTGTGTAAAAAACTTGCCGCTGTTTGTCAGATGACCTTTGGGCAGTCAACAGAGCAATCAGCACTGCGTGTCAGTGCACTGGCAGTAGTGCCTTCTGTCTTGCTTCATGCGGCTGGGCCTTGTTCCCTGGCTTGCCAGGTTTCAGAAACTAATAGGCTTACTTAGTAACGTTTAGAAGGAGCTCAGATAAACCAGTGCCTTGAGGGCTCTGCACACCACTTGGCTCTCTGCGTACGCACTTCCTGCTGGAAGCAGAGCTGCAAGAGCTGTGGGTGGGAAAGATACTTTTTTTCCCCCCTCCCTTCGTCTGTTTTGATGCTTTGCTTTCTATCCAATGTTCTATTTGTCAGGAGCAGCTTGCACCAGCAGCACATACACATGCATCTGCGCCCACAAACACGGCCAGTCCTGCTTATTCTACCTCTCTGCTATATGTCAGCAGTGGGAAGAGGACTCGTGGGGCTCTTCATGTTTTGATGGAGAAGCCCCTTGAAAACAAGTAGCCTGGTTATTGGCAGTCTTTGGCTGAGGGTACCATATGCTTCAACAGGGACATCTCTGCACACAGCTGTTCCTGAAATAAATGTTGTGAAGTCTCTAGAATTTTCCCCCTTCCTCCCCAAAGGATGTCTAGCTGATTTCTGACCACACATCAGATGCATGTGCATTTACTGCTGTATATAAGCAGCAGACAGCATGAGAAGTGGTGTAAAATTTATCAGTTAGGCTCTAAATCGTGGTTGAAAGTAGTGGACATGTGAGCTAGAATTGTGAGGGTCTGAGTGCGTGCAGTCTCCCTCAGTTACAGGTGGCTTAGAATGACCCCAGAGAAAAGTGGCAGACAGCTCCTGGCATGATAAAGCCAGCTCCTATGAAAGCCCCATGCCAGGCTTGGCCACCCCTGTGCAAAGCCACTGCAGTTGTGCCTTACAAAATACTCTGTCTAGTAAATCTAGTAAAAATCACTTGAGATTCCAAACGTGGTAAAAGCAAAGGAAAATGAAGGTACTCTCTTTCTGCAGTAGTGACAGGTTGTCCTACAGTGTCTCCCTGTCTCAAAATGTATATAAAATATCACATCCACAACAGGCTTTTGAGGCAAACATCCCATTACTGCACAGGTGTATGAAGAAAACCTCAGCACCCTCACATTTCTTTACATTCTTCTTTCCTCCTCCCTTTTTTCCTTTTTTTTTTTCCCCTTTGGAGAAGGGGATAATTTACAGATTAATGCTGTCTCTTTAGGAACAGACTTAACTAGGTTGCTCTAGATCTCTTTGTCTTGGAGGATGAATAATACACAGGCAATAGCAATATGAGTCATTTGCTTCCTTAAAAGCAACTGATACTATGTTTTCATTAGGCAAAAGTGTTAGGAGGCTCAGTACAGATTAAGCACCTGGGTTTTACAGTATCTACCAGGTAGGTTTATGTGCATGGAAAGACAATTATATCTCCTGGAAGGTGAAGTTGCTCTGAATGAATTTGTTGTCATCATTTGGAAAGCTCTTTTGCTGAAAACGAGCATTACTCAATTGCAGACTTTGTCCTCTGGGATGGGAAACAGAGTGTCCAGGAGTCCTTGAGACAGAGTGAGATACATTTAAACTTCTTCCATATTCCTTTGCATTGAGAGGACAGGGAGATGAGTGAACAGACCAAGAAATGGCCTTCCCTTCTGCACACATGCACTGGCAATTTCTGGGTTTGCCTACATCTCTTGACAGAAATGCATACAAACTACATGTTCTGCCTCCTGGGGCTACAAATCAAATGAGGTAGTGATGTAAAGTGTGCTGAGGCATTCTTAGATATTCTTTTCCTTATTCTCATAAGAAAGATATTGATATCACAAAGATCTCTACTTCAGGCTTTAAATAAGCTAGAGCCACAGTACAAACCTATTTTTAGGTGGCTCTAAAATACCCTGGCATGTTTACTAAGCTGGCTGCAGACCAACTAAAACATGTGTAAACAGTTAATACAATAAATTTCAGAGACAGATAATTTCTGCTTTCTTACAGTGTAGGTTAGTGAGTGCTTTTTTTTTTTTTTTTCACCACACAAGCACTAAAAAGGAAGAAAGATAAAAATATAAGCATCAGTGACACCTGACACAGTGTCAGTCTCCAGGCATCTTTTTGGTGCATACTAGCACCACAGTACCTTCCCCAAAGTGATATTTTCTATTCAGGCACAGATCAGAAAAAAGAGAAAACAGAAAAAAAACAGAATTGCAATGCACAGCCTTCAGTCTAGCTTTCTGATGCTATATTGCTTAATAATTTAAGGACAGTAATAGCCTAAAAATTGCAGTCTTAGCAGCTTCACATAACCTACGTTAGACAGAGGATGAATATCATATTTATTACATACTCAAGATGTCTGACTTTTATCAAGACAAAGTCTTCTCTGAGCTTGACCACTACATCACTTAGAAGGGCTCAGGTGTATGTTAGGTATTACTGACAAAACCACCTCTAATCGATTTAAGGGACTGGTGCTCATGGTCTCTGCTTCTCACACTGCTACTGGAGGGCTCTCACTAGGTGGAACAGCAGCTCTGCTGAGGCAGCACAGAGAAAGGGAGAGGAGCACTATGAAAGGCGTCAGCCTGTTACGGTGTCTTGCTCCCGATAGCTTTCTCTTTCACCACCACGGTGCTTTTCCTCAGTAGATCACTCTGCTAATCACCTATGGCACCAGGAGCTGTGCTGCCACCAGACAGCTTAGCTTTGCTGGGTATTGGTTGTGGTTTGCAGGCGATGGTGATGGTTTGTGGTGTGCTGCCTTTGGAAATCGGCCTTACAGTCATGAGGTTGCTTTTCCCTATTTACACAAGTGCGACATCGCCGCGGGGCGAAGAGGTCATGGGAATCGCTTTTTAACAAGGCAGTTTCCAAGTTCAGCAGACTCTGAATACGAGTGATAATATCTTAATGTTATTTTCTTACACCGCCAAGGTTTTATCAGAGCACTAAACCAGAAAAGAACATTAATCTCTTCAGCATGCAGATGCTTCGTGGGGCCCGCTGTTGACGGTGGCAGAGAAAGGATGTGATTTCAGGGCTTAGAAGATCTGTAGAGAGAACCGATTTCCTCAGGAGATTACAGTATTTCCATAAACATGGCAGGGAATACTGCAGTAATGGCAACGACGCACACCACACAAATCTGCATTCTGCCTCTTGTTCCTTTTGCAGGCTTTGTGATAGACTTTAGCTAGATTTGGGGGTTTGGCTGACAGTCGTCCTACAATCTCCAGCTCAGCTTGAGTTACCTGTGTGGATTCCTCTTGATTTTTCTCAAAGGATTCTCAGTCTTCTGGATTTTGGCATTACTGTTAGATGTTTGCCACCTATCTCTCCGAGCTCTGGATTATGCTGCCGGCTGGCTGAGTTGCAAGAGTCTGTTTCCCTTTTGTGCTAGTGATGATTAGCTGTTAATACAGGTGCGCTGTGCAGCCTCCAGGTGCCTGCTTTGAAAGGGCCTCGGTTTTTCATGAAAAATGGAGTTGCTGCCGCTCTGAAATGTTACATCTCCTCTGCTGTGTGCTGCGGCAGGGGGCGGCAGCCTTTATTTGCACCAGGATGGGCCTGTGAAGTTGGCTGTCACAACGCACTTACAAAACCAGGCAGTGCAGTCGCCAGCCCCAGTAAATCAGCATGGCCAGCTCTTGCTGGCTTGCCATCTCCTTCAGCATATAACTCTTTTCACTGACACAGAGCTCGTTCTTGAAATGTGGTATTGGTCAGCTGAATTTGCAGGAGAGATCAGCTAAATGTCACCATATCATGATAGCTCACATTCCTCTGTAATGTGGCAGCAGTGAGAAGGTTATTAATAGGTGTAGGTACCTGTTCTGGAAGCTTTATAGGAGCACAGTGGGCATAAATGGCAGTGAAGGGATTTGTTTGTGGGTTGAGTGACTTCGTGGGATAACAAATGTTATAGGCTGCCATGCTGTCAAGGACACAATTAATTCTGGTTGCACGGTACAGTTAATTTGGTATGCATCTCAAATGTTTTCATTGAGCTTTGTATGCAGATCCAGTGGACCGTAAGAAAAGTTCCTTCTTAGCCCTCAAATCTGCCTCATCTATTTTAAGCTGATTCTAAAGGGACCTGACAGCGTCCCTTTATGTGAAACAGAGCTGCTGGTTGAAGTCAGAGGCCCTCTGCTTGGTGCTCTCCCTCTCCCTAGGGGCACTTGGGCTGATTGCCTTTCTGTAAGACTCCAAACTCTGCTATATCAGCCTCCTAATCAGCTCCTAGAGCCCTCTAGGAGCAGGATGATCACCCACAAGTGGGAATCAGTAGCAGGATTCCTGCCTTCGGGGAGTTCCAGTTAAAAGCTTGTGCTGGCCCTTATTAATGGAAATGAACCATTCTGTTAAATCTTACTCTGCTGTTTCTAGGGCATTGGTTTTAAATTTGAAGCATCTCCACAGGAATTCGGCTTTGTGAGGTCCTGGGAAAGTGCTGGTATTTATGATTTTTATGTTTTATAATTCCACAATAAGGAAATGGGCACATGCAGAGTAACAGATTTTATTCATTACCATTCTTTCTAGCCACCCTCTGCATCTTCTGTTTCCTACTTAGGTTGGTGAAAGTCAATTTTGTTGTTAGACCAGCAAAGCCCATGGTAATGGGAGCAAAGAAAGAATGGACTCGTTGTTCAGGAGCTCGCTTAAGTGTGAAGGGGGGGAGGGGGAGGGAAACTCCTAAAAAAAGAATGAGAAGGGGCAGTAACTTCAGTGTGCTATTAAGCCCCAATATTGGGACCCTGCGTTTGTTCTTAATGGAGGGAAATTAGCAATGCAAATATTTTTAGTCATCAATTATCTGTTATATAAATAGGTTGGAAATGTGCACTGTTAATACCAGCCATGTTGAAACCTTTCCTCAGCAGTTCATCAGCAGAGAGAGTCTAGATTTTTTTTTCTGATTTGTATTCCTGTAGCTTGTTAAAGACTTGAAGAGGGGGAGGAGAACAAGAGTAGGAGAAAAACAGGTTTAATGGGCTGTAAGGAGTAAAACTCTTTTCTGTTACTTCTACTGTAAACAAAACGATCAGCTGAAGCCTGGCTTTGTTTAAAAAAGGGGGGGAAAGTAAATAGCACTGATTCTCCTGTGCTATTGCTCTTCCACACTTCTGCTTTATGTGCCTTGCTTATGGGGTTTCATCCTTTAAATACAAACAAAGAAACATTAAAGGCACATTGCTGCCTGAACAGCTCTCTCCAGCACTATTTCTGCAGGGGATGTCAGTAAACCAGACTGTAGCAAGAGGTGTGGTGATACAGGGGTGCCGTGCTGGTGGGCACCATGCATGCACTGGTCACTGTATCTCTTGCTGGGCAAATGTAGAGCTTTTCAGTGGATCCAAATATTTGAGAAGCTACATTTAGCCAACATGTTTCTTTGAATGAACTATCTTGGTCAAGGAGCAGATGTTTCTATTGAAAACTGAACATACACACATGTGCTTGGAGGAGATGGGTCTGTTTTTCTATCTGATGTTTAACTTCAATTATATGACTTGAGTGATTCTGAGTTGCATGTTCTGTTCCAGTCTGAAACATTACATCACTACTAAGAAAGAGCAGATTTTCTGGTACGGAGGACCATGAGATTAGCCAATGTGGCATTACCAACAGGAAACTGTTTTCTGAGTTTGACATTGATGTTATGGGATGCAGCAGAATATGCTGTGGGCTAGCTGTATATGTTAATGAAATATACTGGCTACCTCTCAAAGAAGAAAGATACTCAGTGCCATGGTAGTTCTTTGGAGTAGACCTACATTTAGAAGTTAAAAAATAAATAAAGGGAGAGATAAAGGAATGTTTAGATTTGTGTTCACCATCTTGTTCTGGAGGATATAATCCACTGCCTTTCCCATGGGAGGAAGCCCTGAGTTTCTTTTTGAGACCTGTACTCCAAAGCTTTATGATATGCCACAACTGCTCCAATGAACTAGGAGGATGGCATTAGAGATTGGCTGCCCAGATTGCTTGTATAGTTCTTTTTCTCCCTAGAGATTCTTGGCACATTGGCAGAATTGTACATTTGCCACACCTGCATGACTCTGTACAGCTGTGAGGTGGCCATCACTTTGTTCTCCTGCTAATGCAATGGGAATGTAGTTTTATTTGAGGTCTGTGAAGGAGCACCATCCAAACTCAAGCCTTGTTTAGCCTCCTTGGTTCATTGGCCATCAACCAGGCCACCTGCCTTGTGAATGACCAATGTAGTACATTGTGCAGGTTTGGGAGTCACTGGTCGTGTCCCATCCCCCTCACTGCACCCCCAAAATTCACCAGACTAACTCAGTCATCTGGAAGTTAAGGAAGCTGTATATTTACAGCTTGGCACAATTTACAAGCACATGTATACAATATATACAGATATTTATGATGATTATACAGTAATGTACAAGTTAAAAGTAATACAGAGATACAAAACCCCTATCAAGCAGCCAGACTGCCTGAGAAGGGCTCCCAACTGACCTCCCACCTTCTTTCCACCCCCTCCCTTGTCTCAGAATCCCCCTTACATGCAGGGTGAGCTGGAAAAGGTTGGCAAGAGGTGTTAGGAGGAAAAAAAATTATTAGTTCGAGTTAAGCAGATTCAGGCAGCAATAGTGAAGTAGGCAACAGCCAGGCAGAGACTGACTGTCTTTGTTATAGCTTCTTGGTTTTATATCCCTAAGCAGAACCAGTGGGTGATGTAGACATCTCTATTACTTTCTTTTCACAGCAAATAATCTAATTTCTCTCATTAAAATATTCCAATTAGCCTCAAACCAGCACATACATCATCACGTTTCTGTGTTGCACATAGTAGGAGAGTTTGCAAGGGCCCTTTAGTAGCATACGGATGTGCTGTGATCCCTGTCTGCAACAAGTGTCCTGTGTAAGGTGAATTGCTTGGCAAGTGAGTCTGTGCACGTTGTGAGTGTGTGCACATTTGGCTGAAGTGGGGCAAAGCAAAGTGGTCTTTTTTGCTGATTACATTAGCTTTATAGTTTGAAAAAAAAAACATTCTGCAGCAATGATTAACCACATTCATCCATGGAGCAGTAACTGAAGGTTTGAGGCTTATGCTCCTGGTCAGTAGCTATGTGATTTATCTATTATGGATCATAGACTTTTATACAAAAACGTTTGTAGCCTGATCTTAATACTCATTTCATCAAAACTCACCCCTTGGAGAAACAATGCACAGCGAGAGGGGAGAATAGTGTTCACAAAGGCATTTGCTCCTCAGCCTTTCATGAGAAGAGCTGTAGCAGCTGCTCCTCACCCTTGGCTGCTTGCTGTAGGACTATGCTGCTTCCCTTACTCTCTGTTCTCAGCTGCCACATCAGATAAGGCCACTGCTCCATCTATTCCGAGGCTGTGCCTACTCACCCATACCTACTCCTGTACTTAGTTCAGTAGCTAGCACCAAACACATGCAAAGGAGATGAATTTCTTCTGTCTTCCCCTTCCTGCCTTCTGGTATCTACTTGTGTTTCAAAGCACTTACCCTTCAGTTAGGAGCTCAATGCGAGGAGCTGTGCTACCACAGTGCTTCTGCTGACAGAATCCTGACAGACTCCAGTGTTGTCTTGTTGTCTGTGAACCCATAAGATGGTCTATGTGCACCTGTGTCTTGGAGAACTTGGGAATGCACATACCTTGAGAACATATTATTTTAGTGATCCAGAAGAGAATGTTATCATCACCTGTCAGAAATACATTCTGAAGGCAGAAGGGAAGGGAGATTGTCTCCATACACTTAACCCAGTGAGGAATAGCAGCACTCAGGGAATAGCAATCCCTGTTTAAAAGCTAAAGAATGATAATTTTCTTTCAAATATACTCAGAGATTTACATGTCATTAGCCCATGCTCTCACATGTGGTAGACCCCCAAAAGACAAAAAAATGGGACCAGAGCACTAATCCTGTCCTGAAGACAAAGATGACAGAGGTCTTTCCTCACACTCGGGTTAGCAAAAGTCACAAGATTGTTGGTGAAACACTAAGCAATTTCACCTCTGTTGTGTTGCCAGGAAGGACAGCTTTCCTCTTGTGTGCTGTTTACTGTGAAGCTTTGTGTGCAGTTTAAGGGACAACTTGTACTTAGACAATTAATAGTTGTATCTTGGTAAAGTATCTCTTAAGAGTGTTGCAGGAGAAAGGACAGCGGGAGTTGGAGAGTGTGCCCTAATCAGGATGAAGTAAGAGCCTGTTATGGCTCTTCAGTGTTGCTGTTGGGATAGAATTGCCTTGGCTTTCGAATGACTCATGGAAAGCAACAGGAACATGAAGAATGAAACCAAATGTTAACACAGAAGCAAACTTTTCTTAAAGTTTGACAGGTCTTGGCTCTTCCATCTGTGATTCAGTGTTTGTTTGGGGCTTTTCCTGTCTGCTAGTGTGATGGGTTGCAGATGTCAGCAAGTGAATATGGAATGGTGGCAGAGTGGCTTGCTGATGGTGTCATCAAAATGTTCAAGTGATGTACTTCTGCAGAGCAAGAGTGATGCTGCTGCACTGGCTCACTTCATTTGAGGAGCCAAGGAAGTCTTTAATAGCCCCCAGGCCAGGAGAGCTCATTCGGAGCACTGCCAAGCAATGCTTTCTGCATACTTTGTTGACATGGCAGCATGGCAAACTTCTGGAAAGTGCAGAAGTGAAGATAGAAATTGCCAAGCCCAGATGGATTGGGAAAAGTATATGTGTGTTTTAGCACACGCTCAGAATATTGATAGCAACATCTTTTTTCAGCATGCTGAGCCAGTTGTCACTGTATGGCAGTCCCTGAATTTCATACGTTGCTGTCTTTGCCTAGTGAGCTTAAACTCCTTATCCTTCTCTTCAAGGATTTCAGGCTTGCTTTTGTCTATCTGTCATTTCCTCCTCCCATCTCCTTAAAGCAGCCTTTGTAGTCTTTTTTCACCCACGACTTCACCTTTTTCCTATCACTCACAGTAATGGTAAGGCTGGAACAGCCTGCCTGCAGTACCACTGAGACCCTGGTGGGAAAGACCCACTGCAGTACAAAGTGATGATGCAGAAAAAGTCTGCAACCTGTTCAATCACTGTTTGATAGTTGCTGTTGATAGAAGTACAGGATGAACTGAGTTTGTATTGCATGTGAGTGCTGGCTCTTGAAATTAGAGATGCAAGACATCATGTACAAAGCCTGTACATTTTGAAATCGTAAGGTCTAAAAGTTGGATGCACCTGTTTAATATAACTTGGAATACCACAGAAGTTCTAGATACAATACCATGCTCTTCCTGCTAAGCAAGTGGTTGATCCAATTAATTAATACCACTATTTGTGGTTTGTTTTTCTTTTTAATTGTGGCAGAATTTTACCTCTGAAGACTTAGGGTGTTCCTAAGCTAACGCCTGTTAGTGTGGATTGTAGGAAGTTGTTCCATCTTGGGACACGGCAGGTTCAATTAACAAAGGTAGCTGTGCAGTGGTGGTACACTAACTTCTGTAAGCCCTTTGATTTAATGCATGTGAGTGCTGCACTGTGCTGTAGGCTGGCCTGTCAAATCTGTCAGTAACCAGAGCTTGAGAACAGTTGCTGAACGATCGTCAAATAGGGATGTTTCTAGTGGAACTCAGCAGGCACTGGCTCCACTGCTAGTCAACACCTTCATCAGGGAGATGGGAAATTAACCTTCTAATATTTGAGGATACCAAATGCAAATGGATGAATGGTGCAGAGGCTAAGATTTTCACACAGCTCTATAAACTTCAGATCTTCTCCAGAGCCGTGCACAAGGCTACACAGTCTTTGGGCAATGTCATCCCTTTCCATTAGAGGGAAACAGCTGGTTTTGATGTGGCACCTGTGGCTGGGAGTTTCTTGTGATTTGCCCAGTCAGGACAAGGGGCAATGAGTGGAAGCTGAGGCATAGGATGTTTCATTTAAACACGAGGAGGAATTGTTTCACTGTGAGTGTCACAGAACACTGGAACAGGCTGCCCAGGAGGGTTGTGAAGTCTCCCTCTCTGGACATAGTCAAAACCCACCTGGACACGTTCCTATGTGGTCTGGTATAGGTGATCCTGCTCTGGCAGGAGGGTTGGACTGGATGAGCTTTCGAGATCTTCTCCAGTGCTGACATTCTGTGATAATGTGTTCCTTGGACCTAAACAGGCAACATGTAGTGAGGAAAAATCCCTCACTTTCCTCACTTTGGGAAGAGCAAAAGAGCATCCACCTCTCTGTGGTGTAAGGGAAGTGCAAATGTAATCTAAGGTTGAGAAGAATGTGATGTAATGGTAGACTGGAGGAGATCAATTTGCTTCCCTTAATAATATGAAGATGGGGAGGAAAATTATTATGGTATATAAACTGTTTCAGTGTAGAAGAAAGGCTTTGTAAGGGTTTCCTAATCAAGTGAAAAAACATATTAGAAGACTTAATGGCTGGAAACTTTAAATTAATTCAAATGCAAGCAAGGTTTCTAGCAGAGAAGGTGGGCAACTGTTAGAACAGTACACTACTGGAGGTGACAAATTCTCCATCTTCAGGTGACTTTAAGGATGCCTTGGAGATATTTTAAAGCATGAGTTTTCTGTATCAATAGCAAGACTGCTGCTTTAAGGTCTGTGATGAAACAAGGTGTCAGAATGATGATACCATGTTCCCTCAAGACCTTAAAATCTCTTTCTGTTGGCTACACAGCTTTTCTTTGTATTCCTTGACTGGTATATTGAACAAACTGGAGAGGGTGCAGGGGGGTAAGCCTTGAATCTCATACAGTTTCCAGTTCAAGAATGTGCAACAAGGCCAGCACAAAGAAATATGCAGGTGACACCCTTGGGCAGAGCTTTGCAAGAAAGTATAGAGATCTTAAACATGTGAGGGTGGAAAAAGCAGGTGATGGAGTGGTTCCTGTGGGAAAGAGCTGGAGCAGAGCTCACGTGGTGTCAGCTGAGCAGCAAGGAAGGAGGATAAGTTGCTGTTTTCTTGGGTGAATTTAAAAGGTCAAAGAGCAAGAGGGGAGCTACTGTACTAATTAGGAGAGAGTGTAGTAATTTCATGTGGTAAAGGTGAAAGAAAGACGAAGGGATTTTAGTGTAATATAGGATGGTAAATTTATAGGAGCCTAGAAGGGCAAGGTCCTCAGGCAGGGCATCAGGGACAGCATTAATACTGGCCATCACCAAGGAAACTGAAAGGAACAAACAGGAGAGCTGGGGCAAATGAGTTGCTCAGCCTTCATCAGGGTGTAATTGAATAACAAGGTAGATGTAAAGGACAGCAGTGAAGAGAGTCTCACCACGTTGTAATGCAGGGAGAAGTTTGATATTTCTGCAGACCTTCTGCCTTCTCTGCTGTGTCTCATCTCTTTTGAGAGGCAAGACAGCACCTGGGAGTGCTGTTGCAGAAGATGCATTGAGTAAATATGGTACAGTATAATGTCCCTGATGGTGGCTGTCAATCATTAGAGGTCTTGCACCATTGCAATCTGTTTACACTACAGTTAAGAGAAATTAAATGGCCAAGAATGAAGACAGTATTGTGCTAGTCGTCTTTTCTGCTACTTCACCTGAATGACAGATACAAATCCTGAACTGAAAGAGGAAAAGTGATCTGGGTGAACAGTACTAATCTGTCTGTATATTCATTTTATAGCTAATCAAAGTTGGATGTAACAAGCTTGTAGCATCTGGCAGTCCATAAATGGTATGATGAAACCTTTAACTCTTTGACTTTCTGACAGTGCTGTTATGATTTAAATGACTCTTCTTATGTTAAACACTGAAGGAGTGGAAGACAGAAAAGAGCAAATTGTTGGATTGTGAAAAAAAGGCTATAGTCCATCTAGGTACACAGAACTCGGCAGAATGGAGCTGTGGTCTTTTGCAAGACCTGTACATTCTACAAACACTAAACCTTTCATCCAGAGTTATCACCAGCACTTGTTCTTGCCTGCATGGAACTCACTGAGGTAGAAAACATCTTGGAAACAGATTTTAATCTTTAGGAATTCAGTTTGTATCAAGTAATTGTTATCATAGGAAGACCTACAATTAGATGAAACATAGTAAGACTTGCTGCTTTGTAGCTTTAAGAAAAGGCCTTAACCAAAAGAGTCACTCTTTGATGTCATTCCTAACAGACAGAAAGCTATAGTATCAAGCCCAACTTGAAATTAGTTGTCTGCTGCTTCTGAGAGAATTCTACTGAGCAAGTCATAGATGTATGGCATGCAGCATGTAGACCAGAGAGTGGCAGAAGCACTGGGAACTATGTCATTTCATTGCTCTTTAATGCAGGAGGCTGTGCAGAAGAGATTGGAACCACTGAGTAATTGTTACCTAAAATTAGAAACGATATTTTAAGGCTAAACCATGTTTTTGCTTGGAGCAGTAGTTTAAGGCTTTTGATACATGTTATGCCTATACAAATTTGCATCTAATGTCATAGCAGGGGGGATTCAGGAGGATATGTAGTGCTTGTTCTTACCCATTTTTGATTCTCTTTGTGTGTATTCACTATTTTTCTTTAATGGACGCAGACCCTTTCAACCAGGGTTTCCTTGGTGGCTTCTGTAGCTACTCTATCTTATTCCTACACTCTTATCAGATAAAGTTCTCTGAAATTGTGATGCTGTTTTAATGTGGCTCTTAATCTCAACTTTGCCTTGTCCATACGTAGTCGTCAATCATTATTATAGCTTGTTATGCACTGGTAATGTGCTTGGCCTTGTACATGGCAGAAAATGAAAATGACTGCTGGAAAGATGAACTAATAGACTAGGGATGTGCTAGGAAACCTCAGAGGAGGGAGAAATGTGAAGGTCTTTAGTTTTATGTATGGTTGTTACTATCGACTTCTTCTGAGCACTCTGAGGTCTGAGGACATACATTGCTTTTTCTCATCTGTCCATCCAATTGCTTTGTTTTCTTCCTGTTCTATGTTTTAAACTGAGATGAAACAGGATTTTGTGCTAGATATATACAGCTTTTTCTGATTCAGCCCTGATTTTGTGTATGTGGGACTCTGCCACAGCACCTATTTGTTCAGAGAATTTGGAAGCTGCTCACCAAAGCTGCTCACCAAAGCTTTCCAATTGCCCTCTCCTTTTTTGTGCACCTATGGAGCACTGTTGGTGTATCTGCAAGCAGAGCAGATCATATCTCAGGGGACAAGCAAGGACTCACACTTATATTCAGAGTGATTGGCAGTGAGCCTCATTCTTAGAAATAATCATAGGAATGTTACACCAGAGCACTTGGGAAGACAGAAACACAGAGAGCTCCCCTTCATTCAGCTGCTGTCTAATGGTGTGTTTCTGCCTATTACCTGAAGTTAGGGAGTGTGTTCATTATCTAGTGCATAATGTGGTTGATTGCAGGCTTTAAAAAAGGCAACAGTGTTTATAAATCAACAGAAGTTGATCAGAATTAAAGCTGAAGTATCAGTAAAAAGGTGTAATCAGGTCTTTGGAATAGTCTTAACAGCAGTCTTTAGTCAGCTCCCCCTAAAACAAGGCACCTAATTTGCTGGTAATAATGATAAGTATCTTTGGAGATGTTATGAATTCAACCTCAGTACTGACTTTCAGTCCTATTTATTGTTAAGACTGCATGACCTATCTGGCATTCCCTTACACACTGCTGATCTTCTGTTACTCTTTGTATCTAAGGTCTGCTTTGAATTTTCACAGAATACTCACTTCACCCATATTTTTGAAATGGAACATGACAACCAGTTGTCCCCCTCTTGGAGTCCTGTGAACGAGCATTTTATCAGTGAATCAGCCCCCAAATGTTGCACTGCTGGTTTAGTGTTTGTATAAAGTGCACAAAGCCAAACCGTAAAGAACTCAACGCTTAACAAAGAGCAGTAAGCATCTGAGTTGGTCTGAGCGCTGGAGAGATTACTGGAGCTCCAGAGATTACCATGGACATTTGTTTCAGTGATTTTTCCTGGCTTCTGGTGTTGCTTGCACCTTTGCTTCTGGGCAGAAAGCCAGTGGCCCTCTGTCAGAGTAGCCCAGAAGCATGTTACTAAGGAACCACAGGTCTTTCTAGTCGCACAAGAATACACATGAACGGTAAACTACTGCTGAACGCGAGGTTGGGCTATCATAGCTAACAGTAGTTTTTCCAATAGAGTGATTGATTCTGATCCTGTTGAGTTGATGCCCTTTTCTGGTCTCTGTTAAAAGTGGAAGATAGAATGGATGTCAATTTGTTTGGTTGAAATACAGAGATTTACTCCCACCTCCCTTTCTTCTAGCTCTAAGCTTGCTTCCAGCTGGACCAAAACACTACTTAAGTTTGGGCAGTGACATCTTGAGCTACTGGAAAAGGGCCAGTCCAAGGCACTTGATTTCAAGGAAATGTAATATAAAGTTTCTCCTCAGAAGAATGTGAACTTGGTGCCAAAGGCCTTGATTAACACCATTTCTAAGGCTGTTGGACATTGTCAGATTCCTTTCCTGGAGATTTAATTAGCTTTGTAGGAAGGTTTTAGTGTCAGCTCAGAAAACAAATGGGGAGAGAAGGTATTGCTGGCTGTCAACAATGTGTTAATGTGTTATGTGAGAATTCAGCTTTAAAAGCAGTTTTGTTCAAGTATTAACCACAGTTTTCATCAATCACAGAATAACAGTTTCAAAATTATCCTACATAAGCCATGCTGAAGAAATTTTAACTGTGTGAAAGCTTATGTGAAATAGTGACTTGAGGTTTGCCTCAGCTGGAGGGGCTTTGTGACCATCCAGGGGCATGGCAGAGAAGATCATGGAGGATTTTTCACAGGGGTATAATAAATAGTAAAGATGCAGAAGCTGGCTGACGTTCAGAAATACAGCTGCCAAATACTACCTCTGAGTAACAGAAGGCAGGGTGGTGTGTGCTTGAGTGTCCTCTTATAGGAAGAGCTTTCTGGAGAGCTGTGCCAACACAACTGCATCCTCGTTAGGGCTCTTCCAGGAAGCATGCTACTCTGTGTTTTGACCCCACTATCAACATGACAACTTTATAAGCATAAAGTGACTATTTGTGCACAGTCCTGCTTTGCTGTGGGACAAAACCTATCTTATCTTGTGCACCACTGTTGCTGGGAGAGGTGTGACAAAAGTCTGGACATCCAGCTGGGCACAGAGGTTGGATGTGCTGTGGGAACCAGTGCAGCCCTCCTGTGCACAGATTAGGGTAAAATTAAATGGGAGGTTCTGGCAGAGGGAGGACAATGGACAATGTATGGAAGCTGTGGCTAATGCTGTCTGCTGTGCCAGTGTCATACAGGTTCCTTTAATGATCTCATGTGCTACTTCTTAGAGGAGATTATGGAGGTGTTGGCAGATATTTGCAGGGCTTAGGAGGAGCTGGGTACAAGGGCAGATTTGTCATTGCTCCAAGTTGTGACACAGTATTTTGTAAACTGGTTTCTAAGTTGAAAACCTGAGTTTCAGAGGCATAGGAGAAGTCTTTCTTCCTGGCCAGTTACAGCCAGCAGTGTCATTACCATCATAGTGCTTGAACGTGTCCAGAGAAGGGCAACAAGGTTGGTGAGGGGTGTGGAGCACAGCCCTATGAGGAGCAGCTGAGGGAGCTGGGGTTGTTCAGCCTGGAGAAGAGGAGGGTCAGAGGAGACCTCATTGCTCTCTACAGCTACCTGAAAGGAGGTTGTAGCCAGGTGAGGGGTTGGTCTCTTCTGACAGGCACTCAGTGACAAAACAAGAGGACATAGTCTTGAATTGCACCAGGGCAGGTTTAGGCAGGACATTAGGAAGAAATTCTTCATGGAAAGAGTGACTGGCATTGGAATGGGCTGCCTGGGGAGGTGGTGGAGTAACCACTCCTGGAGGTGTTTAAAAGGAGACTGGATGAGGCACTTAGTGCCATGATTTATTTAATTATAAGGGTTAGGTGCTAGGTTGGACTCGGTGATCCTAGAGGTCTTTTCCAACCTGGTTAATTCTGTGATTCTGTGATCTGCTCACTTTGTTGCTCAGGTCCTGAGCCATGCTGTCCAAAGGGTGCAGAGAAACTTATTTTTTTCTTATGTGTGCATCTTCCAGAAGTGGAAGTGCCATGAAGTTCTGTCTTAGGTGGTAAAGAGCAGGGCACAAAATGGGATAACACTGGTCTATGAGATGAAGGAAACCAAACCAAAGCATAGGTGCAGGCTGGAAAGCTGAGATCATAGCTTGTCACCTCGCTGCATCTACAGCTACCTCTCCATGGAGTGTGTGCCACCACAGCAGGCACATATGTGTACTCTATGTACACATAGAGTAGGGTAAGGTTCTAAACAATGCTCAGGGATTATTGTTCCATAGGTGCCCTCAAATCTGGAAAGCTTACATTGCTTTCTTATGTTTTTTGAATACAGAAGCTTGAAATCTGTGTTGCCATTTTGAACACATGGATGATGATGATGATGATGATGATTTCTTCGTCATCTGAAATGTGCTGCTTTCAAGTATAACAGCTTGGCTTGGAGGAGAGGATCCCACCTAGAGCATGTGTCTGCACAACTGCACACAGTCTCTACCAAACACTGCCTGGGTCCATCTGTCATGACAGAGTAAAAATAATTCCACAACACTCCATGCTCTGCGGTCTCACTAATATAGAGCCGTGCTTAGTAATAAATCAAGTGTCGAGGTGTCATGTTCCACCCCATGCAATTAAACTTTGTAAAATCTCTGAAAAATGTTTTTTAACATAAAGTAGCACTTAACTCTGAGAACCTCTAACGTCTGTTTGTCACGGTCTATTCAGAAATTCATGTGATGTGCTGAGTGTGACAGTGATGAGAGGATTGTCATTTCAGTATTCATGAAGCTCCAGGATGATTTAACAAAGTTCCAGGTTAGCTGTATGGAAGATACTAACCCAGGTTATTTTGTATGTGAAGTAAATACAAAATTAAGCCCGTGTCAGACCAGCTGGGGTCAGCAAGCACTTGCTCTTTTTTTTCCTGTGCAGCATAAGGTGATATTTGTAATACTGGGCTGTGGTGCCTAAATCCTTCCTTACGCTTCCTGAGTCAAGTCTTTGTAAAGCATCTCTCCCATCAGCAGGCAAGGTAGCTTCTGCTCATGATGCCATTGAAGCTATCTCCTTCATAGAATCATAGAATCAACCAGGTTGGAAAAGATCTCCCAAGATGATCCAGTCCAACCTAGCCCTAGCCGTGACACTAAGTGCTTCATCCAGGCTTTCCTTGAACGCCTCCAGGGACGGTGACTCCACCACCTCCTGGGCAGCCCATTCCAATGGCAAATCACTCTCTTTGGGAAGAACTTCTTGCAGCACAGGCTACTTAAAAAGCATCTGATGTAATTTGTGGCCCCAGCCAAATTCTAGAGCACTTTTTCTGCGCTCTTCATTATCTTAGAGAAGGTCTTTGTGATTTCTGGCGTTTCCGTGGTGGAACACTAAAGGTAGAAATTTGAGGTCGTAGGGGCAAACAAAAATAAAATTTGCATGCAATTCCAGGTTGTTTTCATAACTGGTAAATAGGCTCTGGCACTGGGATGTAGTGATTCATTCAATTAAAAGGTCATCAGCAGATCAAAATGAGAGCTTAAATACCTTGACAAAAATATCTACCGTGCCTAATTTTTTTTTTACTTCATCTGAGCTTTACTTGAGGAAACCATTATGATATTGTCTAGTAACATTTCTGCAGTAAACAAGAGCACTCTCACCACTGCTATGAAAACTAGCTTGCTGCTGAATGTTTTGTAGCAGGGAGGACTCCAACTGTGTGTTTTTCCTCAGCAAAATAGAAACAGAATACAAGCACTTGAAGGGCTTTTCTAATTATTGTTTTTGTATAGCCATATAAAAGAAACCCCACCCAACACATTTTTCAGTAAGAGAATGGTGTAGCCTGTGGAGTTACATCTGATATTCTGTAAATAAAATATTTTGACATGGTTGGGATGTGGAGTGTCGAAGCTGCCTGTCTCACATGGGCGCTGTGTAATTACCCATCCTAAGCGCAGTTATGTAATCGAGTGCGTTGTTACAAGATTAGGGTGTCTGTTGATGTAGCTGAATCCCTGAAATGTTCAAAGCACCAAAAAATTACTATGGGGAAAAGGAGGAAACGTAATCATTGGAAAATTATGCTCAAGAAAGGCCATTAGGGTTCAAAGACATGCTGCCAAAATCAAGGGTGTTGGCAGTCAAGGGGGGCGCAGCAAGTGTCGGCACAAAGCAGTGCCACAGCTGTGCCAGTATTGCTCTACTAAGTGCCTCAGCAGGCAGGCTTCTCTCTGCCTGGCACCACTGCACACAGACATCCTAGCTGTGCCTTTTGGGCCACCCAAAAGTTGGCATGCTCAGTATGCTATGCCTTGTGACTGACTGCCCCAGAGCTGGGCATCTGCAGGAGAAAATCGTAGAATAAAATCATGAATGGTTTAGGTTGGAAGGGACCTCAAAGATCATCCAGTTCCAACCCCCTGACATAGGCAGGGACACCTCCCACTAGAACAGGTCACTCAAGCCCTCATCCAACCTAGCCTTGAACAGCTGAAGGGAGGGAGCATCCACAACCTCCCTGGGCAACCTGTTCCAGTGTTTCACCACCCTCACTGGAAAGAACTTCTTCCCAACATCCAGTTTAAATCTCCCCTCTGCCACTTTAAACCCATTACTCCTCATCCTGTCATTACAAGACCTTGTAAATAGTCCCTCCTCAGCCCTCCTGTAGGCCTTCTTCAGATACTAAGAGGCCACTGTAAGGTCTCCTCAATGCCTTCTCTTCTCCAGGCTGAAGATCCCCAACTCTTGTAGCCTGTCCTCATAGCAGAGGTGCTGCAGCCCTCTGATCACCTTTGTGGCCCTCCTCTGGACTTGCTCCAACAGTTCGATGTCTTAGTCTTTGTCACCACTGGAGAGCAGCTCAGACTGGTTGCAAGTTCCTCCTTCTTCTCTAATTGTCTGCCTTCTCAAGGGGAACTGTTTGCTCTTGGTCAAAACTTGGTGTCATTTTCGAATGTAAGTTCATTGTTGAAGGCTCAGGTCTGAGTTCTGTACTTCTATGACAGCTCTTCAGTTAAAAGTGCAGCAAATTATTTTTCTGCTTCCCTTGCCAGGTAGGGAGTGAATAGATTACCTGGGGTTCAGCCCTTCTGCTGAGAACAGAAGCTTCTCACTCGAAGGGAAACTGGTCATTGTGAGCCTCAGCCCAGCCCATCATGTTGGACAGTTTCAGAGAAGTACAGAGGAGACACATGGAGAGAAGTCAGCAAGGAAAAATGTTTTGTGCTTTAGGGAGAAAGCCCTGTAGCAGGCAGAGAGGAAAAGCAAAAGAATTATTCACAGTTCTTATAATGGAAAAGGTCTCAGAAGAATAGAAGTCTTAGACTGGAGGCTTTCATCATGAGTGCGGATTTGAAAACAAGACCAGGTTTTTGACCTAACTTCAGTAATACGTGCAGGAAAGATACCCTTGCAGAAGTGGTTAATGCAAGCAGAGAGGGATGATTAAATGAGTTAGACCTTGTAAAAGGATCCGTTTATCAAGGCTGTGTACCAGGGGAGCTGCTATCCTCAAGAGGCTGGCAGGGGGATTTGCAGAGCCTTTCTTTGTAGGTCACGGCTTCCAATTCGTCTTAACTTGCTACAAATTAAAAGTTACCATTGAATCTCCCCATATTAGCTGTCCAAGATGAATTTGTTACCTCAGTACTGTTCCAGCAGATGCTGCCTTTTGCTGCAATCACAGCAACCCTCTTCCCAGCAGACTCAGCAGAAAGACACAAAATCCTGTTGTCTCTTCCCAAGGCTTGGGTTAGGTCCCTGGAGACCATTAACAGTGTTTGTGGCTCTGCAAAAGGTCTCTTGGGTGACTATACAAAATTACATTTTGCACTGGGCTCCAGATCTGTCTGTCAGAAGGGACTGTGGTCCACCCTCTTTGTAAAACTGCTGAGATCTGCTGATGAATAGTGCCACAGCAGAAACACGATGCTCGTGGTGAGGGTTTCCTGGGGTGCAGAGGCAGTGAACAAGTCAGACTGTGTGACATGCTCTGTTCCTGTATCTTCTACCAGTTTCTTATATCTGATCCCCAGCACCAGGCACTTGTAAAATGCTCTGACAAAAAAAAACCACTTTCCCCATGGATGGTAAAGGAGGGTAACAACCTTAGTTGAAGCCATCAAAAGAAAGCCAGAGCCCATGGATTTGACATGAAAAGGCATCACTCGGAAAACATCAACTTAAGAGTGGAGACCAAGGGCACCGAAAGAAAGAGTATTTGCAGTAGTAGATCTCTTGGCCAGAGCTCTTTTGTTCTTTGATGGCCTCTGTGCTCTTGCATTTTATCTACAGAGTATTTCACCTCTAAACCAAACACAAATATTCATTAATACCAGCCAAGACTTGCTGTGGAGTTTTCAGATTGGACTGTTCTGCTGAGTCAGATAGATAACAGATCCACCTTCTCAAGTTACATTGCCTAAAATAGAGATCTCTTTAAAAGCAGAATTAGAGTGCCTCTTGTCTCACTTCATTCTGAATGCTTGCACAGATATGCCAAAAAGCTGCTTCTTAGGCCACAAAGTGACTTCACTGCAAATTCAAACATCTTTTGTTTTAATAACATTTATTATACCAGTGACTTATTTCTAATACTGGAAGGGTGGATGACAGTGGTTTAGGGGAAGACTTCTTTCCCAAAGGCTCCAGTAGCAGTCTGGTACTTATCTCCCCAGTAGCTTTTAATGGGAATTAAGCACCTACAAGCCATTTTTTGCCTTAGAAAATCTCCCCTGCAGGCTATAGAAGAAGATTGGTAGCATTAAAAATGATGACATTTATCCAAGAAACGGCAAAAAGGAGCACAATAACCCTGCACTTTACAGGTGCTTTTCATCAAAAAAGAAGCCCCATGTCTTTGCAAATTCAAGATACATATGTTCCTGCATCCTGACGTTTGACCAATTCAGTGAACTCCTTAAGAGCTTGTATCAATGCTTTGTGCCAGCTAAAGACACGGAGTGAAATATATACACTGCCTCGTTTCTCAGTGCAGTATATTTTGACAGAAGAAATCAGAGCCTCGGTCAGAGCAAGCAGGTTGAAATTGTGGTGTATTCTGAAGCATCTTATAATCTTAAGAACAGTGTAAGCGATGTGTAGGTTACCAGGATAAAAGACTCCAGATGCCGCCTCCTCCCATCAGTCTCTGGGTAGGTTAGTGGTTAATTATAACCTGCCACTTGGGTTTTCCCCATGTGACTAGCAGTGATTTCCCTATTCCTAGATTAATTAAAATGTTAAATAAGATCTGTTCCTAACACCAGTCTCAGGAGTAGCATGTTATCATTTATCCGTACCCTTTAGTTACGGACATTTAGTAAGTTTTCAGACAATTCCACTAGGACTTCGTCCCAGAAGGATTCAGTTTTGGGGATGGGCTTTTATGAAGTGCTGTAGCACACTTTTCTGTTGACTTTGTAATCCAAGCAGAAGGAAAAGCTTGGGTTTACTTCTTCCCATCTGCTGTTACTGGATCCCCTGATGAGTCCTGAGTTCCTGCTAGCGCTTCAGCATAGGCAAGTTTCACTCTTATTTGCTCTGCTGCAGTTTTGGCATTGCAGGGCAGCAGTCTCCAGATCACCATTTTTGCCACCTCTCGCAGTAGGTTCTGCTGCTTTTCTGATTTTCAGATGGCTTAGCTCTCTACAGACTTTAACATAATTGCAATTGGTACTGTAAATTTGTTAGCTAATTCCCATAACACATTGGCATGAAAAGTAAAGGCTGCGTTTTCTTTCCTATGCTTCTTGGAAAAGTGCTGAGCGCTTCAAGCACTTGAATCCTAAACGGTTCTCCATTCTCCCTAATTTATCAGACCTACTTTTCTGTTATTTAGTTCTGCTATCTCCTCATTTCCCAGAACTCTCATGACAGCACTAAGTCGTTTTGGATTTTCAACTTTCTTGGCTTGCCTGTGCTGCTTTTTTCTTGTTTTGATCCTGTGTTGTTTCTGTCATGCCTTTCTACTTTTGCATACCAGTTTGGTTTTGGTTTTTTTAACTGCTTCTTTCACAGTGGAGCCAAGCTGCCCTCCCTGTTCCCACAGACCAGGCTGGCTGAGTTGGTGGGAGAGTCTGTCTAGGCAGAGCAGATGTATAACTAATTTAGCTATTAATAAATGCCTGAATGACAGTTGCTATTTCTGTACCCATTCCTTTTGGGGAGTTGGATGTCAAAATTTGCACGTTAACAGAACTCTCTTTAATTTCACTTCTGACTCAATGGCAATAGCATTTGCTCTTCTATTTGGCCATCACAAGGGAATAGTAATAGATTTTCTTTGAAACCATTTTCCCTCATCATTTCCCATTACAGCAGTGTACTTTGGCTTACAAGGATCTCCTCATACCATTCTGCTGAAATAGTTTCTTGTACACCAAAAGTGGTGTAATAAAGCTACAGTTGCTATGATTTTTTTTTTTAAAGTGTGAATTCCATTTTTAAAAGCATAAAGGAAAATCTGGAATGAAGCAAAGGAAGGTGGTGTGTTTCCTGTGATCCCAAGTGGACATTACTCCATTCTCTCACACACAATATTTTGGATGCTATAAAGTGTTTTGAGTTGAAATGCAGAGAGAATATGGACACACATTTAAGTTGGCTTTCCCTGAGGACTGTAGCAATCATGTTCTGGTTGTTTTGAAAATGGAGGATTGCAGTAAAAACTAATTCCATCCTGTCATACTTTAACAGTGCTTTGAGATTCAGCTTGTGTAGCAAGTGATGGGCTGTCGAGGCTTAAAACCAGAAAGATGCAAGCACCTAGGAATACAAATAGAAGTATTTCTGACCTCACCTTTAATAATTGTGATCAAAAATATATCCTGGCATTGATAACTAAAGCAAAGGAGCTGCTGACAGAAGTCAGCTGGAAAGCACAAGGATTAGCTGGTGACACTCTGATCTGTACAATTAGGTGGATGCTATTAACATTTAAGTAGTTTAAAAATCAGTTCCCTGAAATATAGAACTGTGTGCTTGAACTGTAAAAATGCCATCATTTTACCTGACTCAGTGATAATTGCCTAATAAGTGCTAAACGTAGTGAAAATGCAGCAAAGGCTCAGAAATGCAGGCTGGGAAGCAGTGATGGGAGCGAAATCAACATTCATCTTAAATTCAAAACAGCACTCAGTATAAAGGGAAAGGAAAAAAACCAACAACCCACAACACCAAACCAAGGGGAAAAAAATGGAAGGAACCAAATAACAAAAATCCCCAAGCTTTTAAAATGCCAAGTTTGATGTAACCAAAGGCAAAAAATAAATCGTGGTGGTTTTCAACTGAAAAAAAAATCAAGGATGAAATCTTTGCTGTGAATATAACTGTCACACACACACATGCACATGTCTGCTTGTACGCATGCTGGAGCCAAGGAGTCTTTTCTTTCTTCTCTGTATCTTCAGCCAAGGCCTGTATAGATAGTTGAGTTTGCCTACATGGAAGCAGATTTGCTGGATAAATCAGAGTTCTGTTTGGTAACACGTTGCTGCTGTTGTTAGCACATCTGAAAAGTCAGTTCTTGACACACTATCTTCTTCTCCTCAGGTTGTGTCTTGTTGTCTTGCTTACTGAGGCTGATCTACCTCTCTGACATGATCCCTTAGAGTTGAACTGTGCTCTCTGTGTGGGTAGACCCTGCAGGGTTGGTCACTTGTGTGGTTTTGCATGCAGTGTTGAGCCTTCTCCTAGCACTGAAAAGCTCATTTGCTCCAATGATCAGCTGCAGAAGAACTTGACACAAGAGAAGGATTTCTTGGCAAAAAATAAGAGATGGGACACAGCATTGACCCTTCCAAGTTAACTCATAGCCTAATGGCAGGATGCTTGAATTTAGGGACATCTGCTTTATTATCTTTAACAGCTGCAGCTAGGTTAAGCTCTAGTTGTGCTTTGGTTCTCCTAATTTTCTCCCTACATAGTTTTGCTGCGTCTTTATAGTCCTCATGAGAGACATGCCTCCTCTTCCAAAGGCCATGGACTCTCTTTTTGTTCTTGATGTCCAGCCAAAGGTCCCTATTTAGCAAGGCTGGACACTTTCCCCAATGACTTGTCTTTCGACACACAGGCACAGCCTGCTCCTATGCCTTTAAGACTTCCCTCTTGAAGTGATTCCAGCCCTCCTGGACTCCTAAATTTTTCAGGATAGCTTCTCAAGAGACTTCGTCCATCAGCCTCCTAAACAGGCCAAAGTTAGCCCTCTGGAAGTCCAGGGTGGCTGGTTTACTAACCCCTCTCCTTGTTTCCCCAAGGATAGTGAACTGAACCATCTCATGATCACAGAGCCCCAGACATTCTCCAAACTTTATTTCCCCCAGTAGTTCTTCTCTGTTTACAAGAAGCAGATCCAGGAGGACACCTTCCCTGGTTGTCTCTCTCACAATTGTGTAAGGAAATTATCCTCCACACACTCCAGGAATCTCTGGGACTGTTCTCTCACTGCTGTATTGTATTTCCAGCAGACATCCTGAAAGTTGAAGTCTCCCACAAGAACAAGTGCTTTGTGACAGCACTGGAACAGTCTGCCCAGAGAGGTTGTGGAGTCTCCTTCTCCAGAGACTTACAAAACCAGGCTGGATGCTGTGCAACCTGATCTAGGTGAACCTGTGATATCAGGGGGATTGGATTAGTTGGTCTCCAGAGGTCTTATCCAACCCATATCATTATATGATTCTGTGATGTGGTCCCTGGCAGAAGGGAGTCCATATGCTGCTCAGATATGCCACAGCTCAGTGGGCCAGGCAGGACAGAGCAAAAGCACACTGCCTGTTGAGGCTGATTGAGATGCTGCTTTAGGGATCTTAACAAAGAGTAAATAGTAGCCCTTTTTTTTCCTTAATAAGAAAGGAAGCATGCATGTGCAGCTGTAACTATCTTCCTTGCAGAGCTATAAGTCTCTGTCAGCTTCAGTACCCGGTGCATTCCTCACACAGTTAATGCAGCTGCACCTGGGAGAAAAGGTGGTCGAAGTCACCCACACGCTTAGCCAAAATAAGCTGAATCAAGAAGCATCTTGCTGTCGCTCCTGGCAGCTGCCTCAGTGTGTGAACATCTCTGTAGGAAGCTGCTTCAGAGAAACTGACATCTCAGCATGCTTGGAGATGTGTCTGAGTTTGGAGCGCATCTGCCTAAATCCATTGGTTCTATTTAAACCATCCTTCTCGAGCATACATACCAACTCTGTAGAAAAGCTGGCTTCTTTACTGCCAGATTTCTACAGAGCTCAGCTTGTTTGGAAGTGGGTGTATGTTTTGTTATTTCCATCTTTCACTCCAGATAGTGAAGAAGAAAGTCTTTTGACTCCAGAATGAGAAGTTCCAGGGTGATGGTCTCTCTGCTACCACTGCTACAGGCTCAGTGGAAATGGAGTAAAAGTGGGAACTTAGTTCACTGATACAGCAATTCACATATAATTGTATTAATGATGTATGAGCCAGCTGCCAGCTTCTCCTCTCCTAGAGCCACATTTATTTTGCAAAACAATAGGATAAGAAGATGTTTGGCTTCATTTTTGTTAATATGGTGAGCAGACATGACTGATTACACATAGGGAACAGAACAGTTATGTTAAAAAAATGATGCAGTCAATTTTCTGCCCGTAGCCACATTTCAGAAACACAAAGGATTATTTGTAGATCACTTGGAAGTGTTAAATGAGCTCATTGAATATTCTGTTAATATGCAGAGATGCAAAAGCAAAAGATGCAAAGGTAAGAATTCCTTTGCGTCTGCACATCCTCATCAGAGAATATCAAAGGCAAACAACATTTTTTTTTTAACCAACTACCAGTTGCAGGTTTGGATAAGGGAGGAATTAGGACTGTTCCAGAGGGAGAAAAGAAAATTTAGATAAAATAAGAGAATTTTCTTCTCCTTACTCATAGTAATAGGCACTGACTACCCTCAGCCAGGCTGCCAGGACTGGGGAATTCAGCTTTGCTGCAGAGGGTACCTCCTCCTGTGAAAGCAGCCTCAGCAGCAGGTCCTTAGGCCAGGAAAGGTCCTTGGTCCACCCTTTGTGGTTGTTTTTCTGCTGAGAGTAGTACACCATCTCTGTCACAGTGCCAGTAGAGAAGTGAGTTAATACTTCAGTATGCTGTCTAGCACAGATGGGAAGATCCCATGATCCTCACACACATTCTGTATTTCTGCCTACCTGGAAAGGCTGAACCGTGCATTTGGTTTTGTCAACAGATTTTGTAGTGATTAATATTTGACCAGCTCTTAGGAGGTAATGAAGGATTGTTGTAGTATCTTCCCTATTCACTCCTACCACATCTGAATTTATTTTCTCTCTGTTTGGCTTTGAAGAAGTCTAATCATGAGATACAAATGACAGCACACTCAGCAAACAACTGGAGCAGCAGGAGCAGAGTGCAGGTTTCCACTGTCCCTTTATTTTAATAGATGTGCTACTATCTCTTTCATTAATTGTCTTGCCTGTGAATGCAGCATTGAAATGTTATCAGCTTCTCCTGGGTTTGCATATTGCCATGCTCACATGTGACTGGAAGCAAGATGGCTGTATCCCTGTAAAGCTAAGGATGCAGCTACAGCACACGATGAGGTTCAGTGTACAAACGCTCACACTGCCTCTCAGAAAGGATCTTGTTTTGATAGCATGGAGATAAGCATGGGCTAATTTACCTCGCTTGTGAGTTAGCTCAAGTCAGCAGAGGTATACCTGAGCTATCAACCATCTCTCTGGGCCAGGGGTTCAACTTGGATAGGCTTGTGTTAGGCTACTCCAGTACAAACTGGAGATGTTAGAAATGTTGCACAGGAACAGATTTAGCATCACTGGCATTTGTGTCTCTATCAGGAACAGCCTGGCAATTTCTTCTACCAGTAAATAGTGTGTCATTGCTTAGCAAAACAAAAGCAAGGACAGCAGTGCAGTGATAAGGTTTCTGTTGTTTCTGAAGACCACCTACCTGGTGCCCTGAAGCTTCTTTTTGCTGCTTGCACTAACTACTATTTCTTGAGTTTCTTAAATTGTTTTTCAGCTGCAAAACACCAACAATGGGGTTTGGTTTGGTTGGGGTATTGTTGCTTGGAGTTTTGGGGTTCTTTTGTTTGTTGGGGGGGATTTTATTTCCTTTTATAGCACTTGAAGTGCCTCTAGCCCTTTGACTTTAGCCGTGTATCTATCATCAGGCAGGTTGTTTTAGATCTGCCTACATTTAGTCTGATGCATAAAGAAAAGTATTGCTACCAATCTCATTTTGAAATGTTACGAAGAGAGAAAATGAAATTACTGCAGGTTGCTTTGAAGCAGGAGCAGGGTTTGTAATCAGAAGCAATATTTCAATGTTATTGAGAAGAAAAAAGTGAACTGATGACAAAACCAACAGTGAGAGGAAGGGGAGGTCTTTGCAACCTTGAGCAGTACCTTGTGCCATCTGCCTGGACTGCTAAGCCTCTGCAGTGACAAGAATCACTGTGCCCATAAAGTGTTCTGGGCAGAATGAGCTTTATTTCAAAGGATCATCTTTGAAATATGTTGATTATCAATATTTAAAAGGGCTCAATTAGAAGTTCAGGCATATTATACAGTGCAGCTAATAAGAGCCATGGTGTGCAATACAATAGCACTCTGGTGACACTGTTAGAGCATCATAGTTAATGACCAAAATATTAAAGAACTTATTGAAGTTCAATCATCAATCAAGGTAAATTGATTCTTCTGGCAAAGAATGCAAATGTGTGTCTGATCCTGTGTGAATACCAACTACCCAGGTTCAGCTCATGCTCATTTCTATGGTTAGCAATTTGTGATCAGCTGGGTGAGCCATGGTGAAAGGAAGGTGATGGGGGGGAGAGGGTGGGTAGCAATAATTAACTTTCCATTTACTAATTACTGGCTGAAATTGTCACGATAATCTTGACTGTTAAATTTCTGCTCAAAATTCTCCTCTCCTCTTTTCACATTGTCTCCACTGTTGTCCCTGATGAACCTGGGCTACTTTCAGCAGAAGGAGTTAGAGGGGATGAATGGTTTAAGTGTTTCTGCAATCAGTGTTTCCTTTAGGCACTAAATGTGTGTGAAAGTGTCTCAGTCTGTCTTGGTCAAAGTTGCCATTACAATCAAGATATCACTGGAGCAGAGCCTTGTTCTCCTGCTGTCAGGAAGTTGTCGGTGCCTCTTCAGACCCTGTTTGGGTTCTCTTTCACTTTTCTCATCCAATTTGCTCTGTTGAGCCCTGTACTCAAAGGTCTAGCCCAGCTTGTCCTCTCCAGGAGTTTGTTCCTTTTACTTACTTAGTTCTTTGGTTGTACCAGTAACAGCAGCCTTTACTTTGTTCCGTGGTAGAGATCTTGCCTGCAGCTGTACTGCCCCAGGCACAGAGCTTGCCTGTTGTCCCTAGACCCTGCACACCTGGGGTGTTCTTCCTATCTCTCTGAAGCCTGGTAAACACAAGTACAAAGCCTGCTGTTTTAGTTCAATCCCTCCTTCCCCCAGGTGTGCTCTGTTAGTGTCACATGGGTAAGTTCCTGGGGGATATCCTGTTCCACAGGGAGTAAGTTTCAGGTCGAAATGAAAATCTTCAGGGGCTGCAGCTGATTTGTGGCAGAGTGACATGCTGCAAGTTAAACAGGGGTTTCAAACATGCCCTTTGCTTGCGTGGTGGTGCAAAAACCCTTGAGCTGCTTAACCTCACAGCTGCGCCTGGCATCCCATGAGGGTTCTGCACATTGGTGCTGCGTTAGTTTCCAGCGTGGGCGACAGGCAGTATGTCTGCTCACCTTTGTCATCGCAGAGGTCTAATGGAAGCTAGTGATAAGCACTGATCTCTTCTTATGCTGCGTATACAGATGTCACATTATGCTCTTACAAGGAAAAACAAGAACAAGCCATTCCCTGCCTCAAGGACAAAGAGTATGGCCAGCAATTCCTGAAATCTTGTCCTAGTAAGAATTAAATTTGTTACATCTCATAAAAATAGCCTCATTAAATATTTTCTGTGAAAGACCAAACTGTCAGGAATAGACCTAGGCTTGTAATTGATTTTTCCTACGTGGCCTGCTCTCCATCTCAGCCTCTGAGTGAGCTTCATTTATATGTGTAGTGTGTGTCAAGTAAGTGTAGGAGTCATAGAAGACAGGGACAGAAGAGCTAAGTAGCTGCTGGGAAGGAAGGAAGTACACATGAGAGAGGGAGAGGTCAGCCATTCTTCCTAGGAATACAGATTTTTTTTTTGTGATGGTTCCTGTCTTTTGTTCCCCTGCCCAAAGTTACCCTGAGGACAAGTGCAGTTACAAAAGTTTTACATGCCCATTTTTTTTCTGACAACAAGGAATGTAGGCCCTGACTACAACATAGAGTAGGTAAAAGGCCACAAGAAGTAGTCTACAAGTGGAAAAATAGCCCATGCAGCATAAGACTTGAATCTCTGTGTGCTGCACTTACCAGAAAGAAGAGCAAGAGGTGAAATATTTGTGGAGTGTGAGCACCTAAAGCAAGAGAAGATGCTAGCTGCAAGGAACGACTGTTTAATCCATTAGACAGGGCCAGAAGAAGAATCAATAACTGGAAGCTGAAACCAGAGAAATTCAAGCAGAAGTAAGGCTCATATCTCCTGCAGTGGGACTGAATCGTGCCGGAAGTGTTAGTTTCTTTATCTCTTGATGTTATCTAACTCTGGGCACCTTTCTGCGAGGTCTTTAAGCCCAGCATAGTTGGAAATAGAACACATGGCAGGTGTAAAGGGCTGCTGCATGAAATTCATCTGATGCAGTGGTTCAGGCAAGGTGACCAAATGCTCCTTGTGGTATTACAATTTTTATCTGGAAATACAGCAAGTAATTTCTGGATTAATTCAGCTTTGTGGTTCTGGCTACATCATTTCCTTGGAAACAGCAAAGAACTGATTTTGACATGTGAGCAAAATGAAATTCATGCTTCTCAGTAGTGTCCCAAGAGGTGGCATGGAGAAAAATCTAGGAATCAGCAGCAAGCCTTCCTCTCCATCTTTGTGGGAACACTGCTTCCAGCACAAGGTGCCATTTCATCTCATCATCAGATGGCAACTTAAATTCCATTACAGGGAAGTCCTTGCTCTGGGTTCTCAGAGAGACGGTAGCTGTACTAAACTACTGCTGGGTCAACTTGCCGCGAGTCCTTTGGGGCTGTCCAGGGTGGATGCTTCTCTTTCAGATGAGAGCAATTGGTGGAACTGGCTCCACAGTGGGTTTGGGACATCACTGTGAAAACAGACTCAAGAACCCAGACTGAACCATTTTTGGGTAATTCTAGTTTGGGACTTTACTGAAAAGTCAGAGTAAAGGTTAGGTTTAAGACCATGTTCTGCTAGTGGTTGACCATTAGCAAACCTCAGATCTCAGCTCACTGACAGGGCACAGAACTGAAACCAACTATTTCAGGAAACAAGAGCAGGGATGGACAGGCTACATGGATACAGAGCTTGTGTGTCATCAGTGTCCCAGAAAAGGAATGTTTTTCAAGGTTGCTGGTGAGAAATTGGCAGCCCTGAGACCAGGAAAGGCTGTAGTGGCTATGCTGCAGCTCATAAAAAATGCTGTCAGGTTTCCTCAACTGTCAGTTAGAAGGAAAAGAAAATGTAGCACAAACCTGCCAGCACATCTGGCATGAAGTAAAAGTTTAGTTAAACTAAAGCATCCATCCTCCAGCTTGGCCAGTTACACACTACTCAGGAGCAACTCAAACTGCAGAAAGGCTGACAGGTAACAGATGGTGCAAGCAATGTAACTTTGTTCATCATCTCCTGCCACCAGTCGTCCTCCATTAGCAGAAGGACCTCTTCTCACCTGAGTTAGGTGGACTGTGCTGTGGACTAAGCTTAGCCTGTGCCAGCAGGGTTGTTGTCCGGTTACTTGGTAATGAGTGCCTTGTTTGGCATGTCAGTTACCACAGTTGTCAGGTATGGATTTTGGTGTCTCCCTTTTTCCTCTGGCAGTGCCTCATAACTAATCATGTCACTGTTCTATTTTTAGATAAGAACACTAACCTCACCCTTTCTCCTACAGTCATTATTCATTAGCAAACTGTCTTTGTTAAATTATTGTATGTCACCTTTTCTGTAACTAGAAAGCACAGAAGGACATTAAGGTCATTTTCATGTTTGGAGCCAAGACTCAGATCACAGTGGTCCCAATCTGAATTTGCCACGATGTTGAGGGCCAGTTGTTAGTTCTCAGGGAGGAGAATAGCTGCTGCTCTAAGCAGGAAACGGCTAGTTAAGAATAAATAGAGCACTCAGAGATGGGAAGCAGAAATATTTGTCCACTTATCATCACCATCTGCTTTTTTCCCATTGAGCCATGTGGCATACTTCATTCTAATACCAGCTCTGCCCAGAGGGCTTTAGATGAAACATGAAACTCTGTTCTTCCTTATACTATCCTTGTAAAGTTGCTTGGTCAGAAGTCTTTGCCATTTTCCCCAAAGGTGAAAACCAAACCAAAAATGTAGTGTTGGGGACTTTGTTGCATTTTTGCCTCCATCTACATTTCCTTAACAGCTTAATAGTTTTCATGTTCTTATACAATGCATGTAATTGTTGGGGGGATGGAGACAGTTAACATTTTGCATTAAGATCTCCTTCGTTGGTGGCATTGTGTCCCATAGCTTATTTGTGCACAGTCATTGGGATGCTGTAGTTGCTGTGTTACTCCAGCCTCATGCCTAGACAGACTCCTTCTCTACAGAGAAATGCTTTGAGACTTGCTAAAACACTCCAGTCAGTTGTGTTCCCATCCAGTCTAGCTCTACTGCAAGGAGCCTGTGGAGCAAACTGGCAGCTATGACTGTTTCTGCCTTCTGAGCTGAAGAGCACCTTTGAGACTCTTGGGGTCTTAAGCCTGGCTCAGTCTGCACATCTTTATGAGCACTTCTTTCAGTTCCTGTCTTCCCTAAACCTTTTACGTCTTCCGCTTTCCTCCTGCTCCTGTGCCAAATGATGAGAGTACACTGGCACATTTCCTCATTAGCACAAATTTCTGCGGTGGCTAAAGTGTTTGAAATGCCAAAATCTGGACTGTGATTGTCAAAGCCCAGAATTCTTAGAGGAGAGTGGCTCTTTACAGAGCCATATGCAGTGCAAATGAAGTATGAAAAAGAAATTATGTTTGTAAAAGACAGTGCACACTTGACTTCTTTTCCATAGAGCACCTCATGCCACTTGCAAATATCTGCTGTAACCACAACCCAAGCTTTGTTATGAGCATGCATAGTGGGTAGTAGGTTTCCCTGGGCATGTGAAGATGTGCTACATTGGGAATAGGCAGCAGCATTTTTGCAGATACCCAGCAGTGATGGGCGGGAACTGCCCCAGGCAGCAGCACGTACCAAATTCCTGTTCATTTAGAGCTGTGCATTACCCAAGACTGGCAGTCTTGTGCCCTCTCTTTGGACCTGCAGGGTTTAATAAGCTGTGTGTGCTGCCTCGCCGTAGCAGCTTTCCCACCCCTGCATTGTGAACTCTGGAACTCTGAATGATTTCTCCATGTCCCTGATGCAGTTTATAAGCTCTGTCTGCCAGGGATACTCTGGAGCTCCTTCAGCTTAAAGGGAAAAAAGGATGCCATCAATATTTTTAAGTATAGCCAGCCAGTCTCCTGCAAGTACTCAAATACAAATTACTAAATGGGGAATTCATCTAGAATTCTTTGAGATACAGTTTTGGAGGAAAGCTGTGAGTTTGTAACCTTCTTTTTGCTATCTATCTCCGAAATACATATTTATTTGACTTCTGATTCCCCTCCAAATTTCTTTTTCATACCCTCTACAAGGTGGTTCTTCCACTTGAAAACAGGGTGGTTAATTACAGCCATAAATATGCAGTCACAGGCCAGTCTCCCTGGGTAGATACATACCGGTGAAATACGATTTGTGAAGTTTGGGGTTGCTGTAGGTGCTGTAGAACACTCAAAATTGATGTCCCCATATGAGTATCCCACGGGAGCTATGGTGATGCTGATGTTCTCTTGAAACTCAGGACTGTTGAAAACACATGAAAATAATGGGTATAAGAATTCATGCAGCCACCTATGGAAAGTTAAACATGAATTAGCTTTAAAAGATAGAAGCTTAATGATCCAAAGAGCAGCAATAGGGGTACCGTTCTGTTCCTCAGTTTGTGGCCCTGCAGCAAGAAGAAGAATGATGCTGTGTTGCACAGAAGTTAGAAAACCTGGTGCAACTGTTGCAAACAGCTCTTTTAAAAGGGGCTTTACAGTTACCGAATGAATTGTACAGCATTGCCGCTAGCGCTTAAAGCGCCTCTGTGGCACGGTAAGTGGAACGGTGTGAACTGCAAAGCCTCAGGATTATAGTTTCATAGACAGAAGTGCGTGGCACACCTCCTGCTACGCCGTGTATCAGCCCCCCAGATACCGCCTCCTTGTGGATTTTCAGGTATGGAAAAGATGAGCTGCAAACAGTAGCAAAAATCCTTGTCTGCAATTGGGTATTGTTCCGAGAACGAACTCTTTGTAACTAGCAGAGGGAGCAAAGTGCTTGCTGTGTTGCTGCAGTACAAAGCCAAGAGTAGGCAAATTGAAGCTGGGCAGTGTGGTTTTTGGATGTGTGTATATGGGACAGCTGCAGCTGTTTTAATTAAATGTGTCTGTTACCTCCTGGTATCTTGCCTCCACAATGTGTTTTGTGCTCTGCTTTTGGGGGTGTTGGTTCTGCTAGCTGGGAGATTTGTATGGGCAACTGTTCTAGTTGTTGTAGTTGCCAATCCTGTGCAAAGACAACCAGCTAATGCAGATCCCTGCACTCTCTGGGTTCAATGCCTGTGCATGTCCCCGGTGTGGCTGTGATGGAGCATGTGCCAGCTTGCAGCAGGCTGAGCTCAGTCTCTGGCGGCCAGCAGCCGTCTCATCACAGCACTGTGAGATGTGCTGCTACTCGGTTGTCTTGTGGACACTGACTTACTCCAAGGCCCTCAACAGACATTGGGGAGCTGTGCAGAAGAGCCTGTTTAGGTAAGGTGCCTGTGAAGGAGGTATTCAATGGGGACATCTTCCGTTCTCCCTCCAGGGCAGTTGAGTTCAGATACTACCTCCTGTGGAAGTTGCAGGCAGCTGGCAGGATCCCTGTCTCCGTAAATCCCCAGTAATTGTGACAAATGTTTGGAGCCCGCAGGCTTGCAGTGCTCTGCCAGCTGCCCTGCCAGCCTAGCAGCAGTCACCTCACCAGCACCTTGTGAGGCTGCAGCAGCATGGCTCTATCCCAAAGCTGATGGGAAGTCACTGCTGTCACCCAGGCTGGGGCTTTTAAGTGTTCTCTGGCAGACAGAAGATCAGATCTGGTTAAAGCAGCCAAAATGGCATCAGTTGTTTCCTGCTGCCTGATGTGTTCATATTGATTACAAACCTTAGTGGAAATCCACAGCTGAAATAGCAGAGTTTGCTGGTAGTTTTGCTGTGTCAGCAGAATCCTGAGATTTCAGTAGCATGAGATCAGAAGGGAGAATAGGCTGTCTGCCCTAATGTCCTCACGTCTCCTGCAGTCACCAGATAGTCCTGTGATACACGTGGGCATCTCGTTTCTGGGAACCAATCCCAGGCACAGATGGAGAGCTGGAGCCTCAGGGCAGCCGCTGACTCCAAGGCTCCCATGAAACAAGAGGGATGTTTGCTAGGGGCAAACTTCAGCATTTCTGATCACCCAGTTTTCTGTAGGTTTCATGGACTCCAGCTGATGGTATACTCTTTGCTGCTTCAGGAAAAGCTGGGAAGGAAGCAAAGCCACGGACTGCAAATAAAATTGCTCCCTGAGCAAAGCAGGTAGTTCTCTGGAGCCCTGGGCTCTGGGAATTGGTTAGAAGTTGTCTTGTTGCAGCTGTCATATGTGCTGAGGCAACATGAGCATCCATTCCTGTCTCCAGCCTGCTCATTAAGGTAGGTTCTGGGGTTCAACAGTTTGGCTTTCCACACCAGGCAGCACCCTCAGGCCCACAAGCCCAAACTCCTATCTGCACACATGCACAGGAGATGCAGCTTCTCCAGCAGACTCAAGGAAACTTTTTATAGGTTTTTTTAATCTCCTGTGAAAGGTCCCAAGCTCCTCCCTAGCAGCATGCCTCAGTTTTGAGCTGGCTTCATGATCGACTCAGTAGCTGCTCAGACACTGGTGTGGCTCCAAGAATTGAGTGGAGCAGTGGAGCCACACCAGTGCCAGAGCAGCTACTGAGTCAACCCCAGCACCTTATCAAGGGTCATAAGTCACGTCCAAGTGGGAGAAGAAGGTGCAGCCTCCTTTTTTCGTGCACTCACAAACGTTTGTGGGGTTTGTCTTCTTTATTTTTTCTTCTTTTTTTCTTGTGAATCAAGGATGTGGAATTTCTTTTGGTTTTAAGATTTTTTGCTATAAAAAAATCCAACCGTCTGCGGAGCTGCCACATTGAGATTGATTCCTCTGGGAAGTGTGGTATTTAAACCTAATCTTGCTTGAGTTTGTAAATTGCTTATTATGTGTGGTGCTTAGGACTTGAATAGCTTTTCTTGGCTAGGGTGCTTCAAGCTCTGGGGAAAGAAGAGGAGTGTGAAAGGTGCAGCCGCATTTAAAACTGAAGTGCTCATTTAGAAATATCTCCCTGTAGCAATGGGAGTTTTTTCCCCCTCAAACAAGTGTTTTGTTTCAGGCTGGTTGGAGACACATCCTTAAGAAAATAAAATCTTAGGGGGAAAAAAAAAAGGACTGTCTGTAGATTCGTTTTTCCATTACTTGGAAGTCATCTTGTATATAATTTAGATGGGTCTTAACGAGGCATAAAGTCACTTTCAGAAAATTGATGACTCTTCCTTCCCTTCTCTGTGAAATGAGGGCCTGGAGCCTTCCCTTTGTTCCTTTGGTGGGATCATCAGATCTGATTGCAGAAACTCAAAGCCCTTAATCCAAGCACCAAAGTAACCACAGCTCTGGCCTTCACCTCTTTATTGATCTTGTGGCTGGGCCACATTTCTATTTCAGCCTAGCGTACTCTGCATTTCCTTACCTCTAGTAAAACTCATCCCTGGCCCCTTTCGAGTTTATTAACTCTTTAGCCTCTGAATATTGTTTGGTAGGGTTCAGAGAGTCTGTGCCTGTGCAAAGAACTTCCATCTCCAACTCTGAACCTGTGGTTGTGTAGACAAAGCAGGGCACAAGGCACTCAGGAAGCTGTGGTCTGTACTAATCCTAAATTACAGCCTCCAGTTCCACCCCTTTTTATCTCTGCCCCTGCTGCTGACACAGTCCTGGAGGCCACGTTGTGATGGGTCCCTTGGCACTTACGCTGGTCACGCCTGCAGTGGATCTCAGCAGCCTGAGAAAGGCAGGTGAGGCCAGAGGGGCCCGCCAGAGACGGTGTGTGTTGTTCATTCTCTGGTGCTTGATTTGTGAGTTTGACCTCACCAGAGAAGCTGGCAGGTGTGAGTTTTTCATTGCTGTTTCCTCACTGTGTCTCAGCACAGCACGAGCAGCAGTTTGCCGACTTGCCTGCCTCGTAGCAGGAAAGGTCAGGAACCTCATAAGCAAGGTGAGAAGCAGAATGGGACAGCGCAGCCACCCGGGCTGCTGATTTCTCCTGACATTAGAGCACTAATGAATGTTCTGTCATGGTCCTGTGAATATTGCAGGAAGCTTTCGCCTTTTGCCTCCCCTGCCTTCGCTGGGCCTTGGAGTTACCAAGGTTACCTGACAGTGAGTTTCCTTTCCTGGGAGAGAGGAGCAATAGCTGCAGGTCAGCTCATCCCTGGAGCATCCTACCTCCACAGCTGGCAGCTGGTATGGGGACCGTGAGCGGCACAGCGTTGCCTTCCTCACACTCCCTTTGGCTGTTGCTGTTCTGCTCACTCCCACCCCATGCTGCCTGAGGTATCCCTGGTTATATTTTATTAGAGGTTTTTTGGAGTAAGGATCGTATTAATTTTGTTTTGCTTGCATAACCCAGACTGTTATCATCTGACTATTACTCACACATTTTCCTTCAGACAGCAAATGGGAGAGATAAAACTGCAGCAGGTTTATATGATTTCTGCTTATCAAATTACTGTAATTATTTGAAGAATGGCTTAAAATTGTATGGAGTAATGAATTTAATTATGAGTTTGCAGCAATGCCTTGTGCTGCATGCAGCTTGCAAATGGGCAAGTTCATGAGAAGCTCTTCACAAAGTGGCAGCAGGTGGGATTGCAGCAGGCTCCTTGTGAAAAGAGGCTCCAGCACCTCCGTACCATGGCAAGGGGAGATGGGGCATGCTTTGCAGGTCAGCTTGACAAATTGTGCTCATCACTCAACTGATCAGGTCACTTAGTCCAATTTTAATGCTAACCCAGGCAAGATGAAGTGCACCATCACTAACAAGTCTCCTGGTAGTGGCATGCTGCAGCCACTTGGCTTTGCTTGATCTCCTCAGCCCCGAGGCATGCAAGGGACCAGCTCACTTGCCCAGACCTCTGCACCTACTCCAGTTCAGGAGATTAGCCTGCGGGTAGCTGTCAGGGAAGGCAGGTCAGGCAGTGCTGACAAACTTGGCACACCAGAGCCACAGCCTGTTGCAACCTGCTCAAAACAGAGCACTGTTTGCCATTTCTCTGCTCTGCAGCATGTCTAGGAGATGCACAGGGGCATGTCTGACTAGTAAGAGCTGTCGAGTACACTCTCTGCTCCCAGGGTGTTGCCTAACCCTCAAATGCAATTGATTGCTCCCTGCCTGATTGTACTTTGCTTTTCACCCTTGCTTAGTTCCAGGTGGTATAAAAAATTATATTCTCCTGCAGTCCAATTAAAAGTGCAGCTAACAGAGAATTGAAATAGGATATACAGGAAGTTGGAAAAACTGCTAGAACTCTAGACCTTCTTTGCTGTGGTGTTCTGAGCTTCATAAGGGACTACTGATTGTCCAATACAACCCAGCTGCCACCTTGTTCTTTGTGCCATCCTTTATAATATGGTAGACAGTTCATTCTTAGCTACTTAAAGTATCAGATATGAAAGACAAAAGAGTAAGTAGCCAAGGGCTATTGAATGTCTGAAGCCTTTTCAAGGATGAAATGGCTTAAAGGTGATACAAGTAGTTAGGATCATAGAATTATAGACTATTTTAGGTTGGAAGGGACCTCAAAGATCATCCAGTTCCAACCCCCTGACATAGACAGGGACACCTCCCACTAGAACAGGTCACTCAAGGCCTCATCCAACCTGGCCTTGAACACCTCCAGGGAGGGAGCATCCACAACCTCCCTGGGCAACCTGTTCCAGTGTTTCACCACCCTCACTGGAAAGAACTTCTTCCCAACATCCAGTTTAAATCTCCCCTCTGCCAGTTTAAACTCATTGCCCCTCGTCCTGTCATTACATGACCTTGGAAATAGTCCCTCCTCAGCCCTTCTGTAGTCCCCTTCAGATACTGAAAGGGCACTACAAGGTCTTGAAGCCTTCTCTTCTCCAGGCTAGTTCATTGCGTACAGCTCAATGTTTACACTGTCAATGTTTGGGGTGTGGTTTTTATTTAAAAAAGAATAGTGAATACCATAAGAGGTTACCAAATTTTTTAAGTCCGAGCCTGCCCTAATCTGAGCTTTTGGCAAATCTGTCCTTGCATGCAAAAGAGAAGGCATTAGCAGTCGAAACCTTTCTTGTTGAATGAATAGGGGTGTTTGTGTGCAGAATGGAGTCACACATGGTATTATGTCTGTTTAAATGCAAGGTCAAAGCAGATTCAAAATGGTATTGACTTAAAAGAGCTTGTCATAAGGCAGACATGAGTTCTGCATAATCTCTGCAGTTTCATGCAAGCGAGGATGCAGCACAGTACAATGAGAACAAGGAAGGAAAATCTAAGTGTTGAAGCTGTAAAGCAGGTGTCGCTTTTGGCAATCTTTTCATAGCCCTGCTTAACCCAGGAAGAAAGCAAAGTTGGCTTTCATTGGGAAAACTCCTGAAAACTTGTGCCACAAATGCTGTAATTGTCAGTGTGTCAACAGCCGAGTGAGAAGAGATTGCAGCATGCAACAGTTTGCCATGAGGCTGGCAGAGACTGACCTCTAGCCACAGCCCAGCCCCTTGGGTGTCCCCACGAAGAATGTGTTTTCTCCTTCCCCTACTGATGTGGACTAATTCCACAGTTCAGCATAGGGGACAAGAGGAAGAGAATACCTTAAGCGCCTGAGCGTGGGATTTCATTACTTTTAGTGGGTTTAGCCTTTATAGCTACAAATGTTGTTAAACATCATAAAATTGTCCCGTTCTTTTAAGTTCAGCTACAGCACTTTATCCAATTTGTGCTTATATGAAAAACAGAAGACAGCAAAGCCCATCTGTGGAAAAAAATAAGAGTCATCTTAAATTCCTAAAAGCCGTTTGGAAACGTGAAACAAAATTAGCAATAGTATTTTGCACACAAGGCTGCCTTCAGGAGGGATCCGTATCAGAGCAAATAACGATAGCTAATGTTTTCTTCTCTCAATCATTTTTAAAGGTCACTTCATGATCAAAATCTACTTGCTAATTTAATTTCTGTTCTCAGTGTAAATGTGAGATGATGCCGTTGCTCTGTTCGCAGGTGGTTTGCTGGGGAGGATCAGCCTTTTGTTCTCATTGTGTCAAGGTCTGGGTCCAAAGCTTGTGCGTGTTGGCAGCTCAGCTTTATAGGCTGATGGGTCCTATTTCCAAAATCAGTGTTTCTCAGGGGTTTTAACCTGAGGGCTCTCTGATCTCTCTGGGGAAAAAAAAACAAGGCAGTAACAAACAAACAATACCCACCAAAAACCCCGCACCAACTGTGGACCATCCAGTGTAACACTGTCTCGTGGTACCAAATGAAAATGGTGAGTTTGCTTGCTTCCTTTGTTCTTCTGGTTTGCTTACTCTTTCCATCTATGGGAAGACAAGCTTGCATGTTTGCTGTTCTGTAGCAGACCAAAGCTGTTGATGAGCCACAAGTTGAAAGGGAGCTTTCCTGCACTCCCTGACTCACGTTTGCCTTAAAGATTCCATCTTCCCAACTCTTTCCAGTGCTGCTGGTTTTTTTAGAACTCACATTTCTGTCTCAAGGCATGGAATCAGGTATGTGGCCGAGCAGACTTCAGCAGAGAGAAGAAATCTAGGAAGACTAGAGTTTTGGAAAGTTGTGTTAGCCTTAGATCTGAAGACTTGTTGGGCAGTATGAAACTTTGGTTTTCAGTTCTCACATGGAAATACTCATGGCTTTATTTGGGGTATTCCACTCCTACTTTGTCACAAGGAATTACTTCCTCTGTAGAGCTCTGCCCCAGGTCTGCTGTGGGGGAGATGTGGTAAAATTCCCAACAGCTGACTGTCTGCTGAACAGCTTTGTCTGCAGTGTACAAGCCTCAGGAGCCAGAAGCTCAGAATGCATGGGTCTGAGGTTTCCCTGCCATTTATGTCTTCTAGAGAAACCCCTAAGATCTTCCTCCAGCTGCTGTGAGGCATGGGGCTGGTCATGAGGAGCCTAAGCACTGTCTGGAGAAGACTGGAACTGTATTGTTGATTTTGACAGATAGGATGGAGACCTACTTTATCTTCCCTCAGACAGGTCATGGGTATGAAAACTCCAGCATGAAATGAAAGATGATGTTTTACCAAGGAGTTCTGAGGTCCTCGTGACCGTCTCCAGTATCAGAGACTGATTGTGTAGGGTGTCTCTTCCTGGCATTTTGTGTTGGTTGCCAGCTCAGGAAAGCAAGCAGCTGACAATCAACCAATTCTGCTTCAGTCCTTGGAAAGTGTGTCCTCTTGTGCTCCAGATGAGATCGTGTTTGGAGCCCCCATCAGCTCTAATCACAGCCGTGTGTTTAGGGTCTCAGCAGAGGGTGCCCTGCTGCAGGTTTGCTTTTGGTGCTCTGAAAGAGATATGCAGTCTTGTTTACTTTGCACGTAAGTGATGTCTAAGACAGGAGTGTCAGCTTTTATTTTACCTTAAACACACATTCACTCTCAATTTTCCTTTAGCTGAACAGTCCCAACACCAGTGGCCTGTGCTCTGTAGAGTGAGCTGGGGAAACAAGGATTTGCAGTATTCTTCTCTGCAAGGAGATACCTGCCTCTTACATCCTCTGTGAAAGACCTACAGCGGCCTCTGCTTAGCAGAATGTTTTCTTTCCTGTTAATGGTTGCAGCTGGGAGAGCCGTGCCTCATCTCTTGCTTGTAATTACATCAGTAGAGTATCTTGGGAGAAGGTTAAATAGTCTTTTGTATATCAAATAAAGCCAGTGAACTTCACTGAAATCATTTAATGAAAACAATCCTGATTATCTGTATATACTGCCATGTGATATTTTAAAAGAACATCTTAAAGAGAAATGTGGAATTGTTTAAGGCCTCTAAAGACTAGAGTGCAGAGGCTGTGCAGCAAATGCCTTTATAATCCAGGATCTGAAGTAAGCTTTGAACCCAATGGCTTTTTTTCACTATTGTAAAACATGAGAGATTTTGATACACTAACTCAGATTTGATTCAGAGCTTTCTTACTAACCGTTCTTCACGCACATCAAATTTTAGAGACTGAGCTAAAGGGCTCTGCACATCAGGGATGGAACTGACTCAAGGACAGAGCTATTAAGGTGTGTAATAATCAAGAGAGGAGAATTAATTGTCTTTAATTTGGCATAAATCCCAGGGACCATAACTTTGGTTATTAGGAATTCAGGACCTATTTCCAATTAGTTATACCCAAGCATGCTCACATTTCCAACTTCAGGAGTCTAATCCATGAGCACATTAGCGCAGCAATCGTCAACGTACTAATAAAGGACAACGCTGCATGACCTCTCCGTGTGTGGTCACTGCCAGCCAGTGTTTGCCTGGCAGAAAATCAAACCATGGTACTACTTTATCCTTTCTGACACCTTGCAGTGAGCAGCACGGTGTGTGTCAGCTGCTTGAGCTGTCTGTGCAGACAAAATCACCTGGGCTGTGCTGGAACAGGTCAGAGGGGCTGCCGTGGCTTTTACATGCTTTATAGTCTTTGAGCTTCCTTCTAAGACATCTGCTCCAGCAAAGTCTTCCTTTTAGGTGTATGAAATGTAAATAGTGCAGTTGTTATCCATACTGGAAAATCTGGTCTAACCTGAGCTGGGTTAAAGAAAGAGGCAACAGCAGTTTCCTGAGTTGGCAGCAGCAGCAAAAGCGCATACTGCGACCTCCTGGCTCAAAATATAACCTCCTTTGGAACTCACATCAGCTCTGGATAATCACAGCCATGTCTTCAGGGCCTCAACAGAGCATGTAGAGTATTCCCCCTGTGACAACGTGCAGAACTGCTCAGCCGTGGACAGCCAGCCACCCCTGCACGTACCTATGGAGTGGGCTGAAGTGCCACGTCTTGTGGCAGGGCTGGCTACTTTGTATGTGCCAGGAGCTGGAGCACACAATAACATCACCCTTGCTGTAATGCTCTTGTTGTGTACATCTAAGAGGTTTATGGAAAGGTGGACTTGCCCTGTAGCAACAGGCTTTTGCAAAGCTGGGCTGTGTGTATCATGCATCGAAACACTGTAACAGAGGTGGAGAGGACACTTGTAACTATGCGTGTATGTGAGGCACAGAGGGAAAGGTGGCTCAGACCAAGGAAGACAAAGCAATTCAGGTGTTCAGTTCTCCTGTAATTGTTTCCTGAGACCTGCAACGTTATGGTGTTTTATCCTTTCATGGTTAAGTGCTTCCTGCCAGTCAGTCAGTCATGAAACAAAATTTGCAGGGCAGGAGCTTGACGTCCTCTTATAGCTATTCTCCATTCTTTTTATCCTGAACCTTAACTTTATTGCATGAGAATGTCCTGGGAAGTTCCTAGTAGCAACGTTTCCTCCACACCACTGCCTTTTCCTGTGCTTTTCCATATGGGAAAAGAAAAAAGAGAAAGACGAGAAATAAGGAGATGTCAACAGCTGCTGTGGGAACTGCTCTTCCCACCTGCTAGTGTGTGGGGCTGCTGCAAGGATCTTCCTAAAGAAACCTGGGATTACATTGCAGTGGAAAAACAGTAGATTGTCTTTAAAACTTTAAGGTCAAGTATTCTCTGTTTTCAAGAGGGAAGAAATCCTTAAAAAGCTTTCCTTAAGTTAATTTTCCAGTATAGCGAAGCTGAAGCTTGTCAAATCCAAGTGTCTGTTTAGCTTTCTTGGTCTACGCCTGGTAACTGTAATGTTCTGAGGGAAAAGACACACAACCTTCCATCTGGGAAGGAGGGTTTCCATGCCACAGAACTCTGCAGGCCTCCTCGTGTGCCAGGGAAGAGGAGCAAGGAAACTCAGCATTTTAGTAGTGGTCATTTGATAAAGTAAACCTTAGGCTAACAGCAAATGTGCCCAGTGTTAGGGAATGCATCTTTCTTGAACAGCAAAGGAATTTCAGCTGATCTCCTGTGTTTGGTTTATGTTAAGATGAGTACCATAGGAGCCAAGAGGTGCCATTTTTTTTTAATCCACTTGGCCTTGATATGGTTTCACTGCCAGCTTTCTATCTATCTGTTGTGTGCTCTTTGATTTATGAGAGTCTGCATTGGGGATTTGTTTAAAGCCTTGGCTGAAATTGTCAGCCACTCCTTTTATTGCACATCCTTCTGAAAAGATGGGTGTTGTGGCAAAGTAGTAAATAGGATACTGAGCCTCTGCAACACTTGCTATCTGTGAAAAAAAGAGTAAGTCCTCTGTTAAACTCTGATCAATTACATCATTCAAACTATCATTTGTCTGGCAACAATCTCTTTTTTGTGTTTGCATATAGCTGTTGGCTTGCTACCAGTCTTTAGCTGGGAGCCTTTCTGCTTCATGTGGTCTCTGAAAGACTGTTAAGGTAGCCAGAGTCTCCACTGAAAGTGATATTGGAGCCAGTGCAGTTAATGGATCTTCTAGAAAGTGATGGCTTAATATAATACATAAACCCCATAGTATGAGAATATTTCTGTTCCTAACTGGTCCAGTCTTATTGTGGTTTCCCTCTTTATAAAAAGTCACTTTCCCACCAAGTAAATAAAGTTAGATACTCAGTTAGATATCTCAAGATGTTTTCTGTGATAAGAGTATTTTAAAACTTCTGGGGGGAAAGCAGTGATTTACTGTATCACTGATCTGTTTGGAGTTCAGATTTAATTAAAGCCCTTCTTGCAACTCTCAAGTGATTTCCATGCCTGCAGACCCTGTATGCCTGAGCTGGCTGCAACAGAACGAGTGCATGGAAGTCTCATGTTCATTATTTCATTTGAAAATAGAATTTGTCTGAGAAAAGGTTTGTGAGGAACTCTCAGAGAGATACCTGATGTCAAGATGTGTATATTTTTTATTAAAGTTTATTTTATTTTTTAATAGTGTATAGAATCAATGCTTTTGGCTATAAACTTAATCTTTATTTTACTATATTGTCCTTTACTGGGACCAGTTCTACATACTGGTTTTGCTAACTTACTAAAAACACTTTCATATGATTTCTGAGTATTTGCTCAAAACAGCTGTCTGCTGTGTCTTTCACACAGTATCACCCAGGTTGGAAGAGACCTCATAGATCATCAAGTCCAACCTGTTACCACAGAGCTCAAGGCTAGACCATGGCACCAAGTGCCATGTCCAATCCTGCCTTGAACAGCTCCAGGGATGGCGACTCCACCTCCCTGGGCAGCCCATTCCAGTGTCCAATGACTCTCTCAGTGAAGAACTTTCTCCTCACCTCAAGGTCTATGTGCATAAGCATTGCTGAACAGTGACAGGAAAGGATGGTGCTGAGGAAAAGGCACAAGGTGAGGAAAGAGGCAATACAGGAAGGTGGAGAGAAATGCTGGCTGTTGAGCACCAGAGCTGGTGCTTTTCAGCTTGTATGCAGCAGAGGAGCCTTGTTTCTGTAAGAATCGTTGTTTGTTCTCCTTTCCCACACCCACACACCTTGATTGCTAGCTTTGGGATTCAAACTCTAACAGCATCACAGAGCCACTTGGCAATTTTGAAGGTTGCCTTCAAGTTTCAGTTTAGTCCTTGAGATCAGAGATTAAAGAGGTGTTTGGGGAGGGCATTCTTTGAGAGAGGGGGGAATCTTTGCACTGCTTTTGAAGCACTGGCTGGTTGTGAATGCCAGAAGTAGAGTATTGTGCTTTCTCCAGTGATGCTCTACCCTCCTCCCCAGCACAATCCTATGGTTTGATTTCCAAGCTAGCATTTCCAGAATATTTGCAACATCCTCAAGAGATTTTGTTTGGGGATTTTGAGGAGGGTGAAAGACAGAGCAGAAAGAGTTCTTTTTCTCTCTCAAATAGTATCACAGTGATTATCCTTTAAAAGACAATGGTCATTTCTCTTTCATGTTGCCTGAACATCTTCCCTTTTCAGTAGCTTCCATGCAAGGAAATTTTTCTTTTCCATGTTGAAACAATTGCTAGAAAAGAAGACTTTTCCAGCAGAATATTTTGTCAAAGCATACAACTTTCTCCCATCCCTAGTTTTTGCTTTAGAATTGCTGGCCACTGTTGCTTTGACAGGCTGTGATGTTCCTCCACAGGGAGAGAAGCCACTGGATTGGTAGTTGTGCAGACAGGCTGCAGGAACTAAATAGAAAATAGATTTTTAACACGATCTAGCCCTTTCTGTAGGAGTTAAGTGACCGAAAATCTTGCATTCTGGCCTGTGAAGTGGAAATGAACAGATTTAGTATTCCAGCTGAGTGGCAGTAGGAATGCTTCCCTTTAATCTGAAACTCCATGTTAGAAAGCGTGGGAGAACTCTGTTGTCAGATTAACTCACTTCTCATGCATTTTTCCCTGCACTGAGCTGCAACCGAACATACATGGATCAAAAGTCAAATGCTCCATTAATTTAACCACACATTGGATTTAATGGCATATGGAAATGCATTATTGATTGGACATCTTAAAAATGAAAATCTCTATGCTAATAGCATATCACATCAGCGCAGGTGAAGCAGTGTGGAAAATGCAGGGGATTAATAAATGACGTAGAATGCAAGTAAAAGCTGATTCTGTGCTTTTCTCTCAAAAGATTGAAGTTTTGGGTAGGTTTTTGTGGGAGTGTGTTTATACATTCTGTCATTAGGAAACATGGAGTGGCAACAGTTATGTTGTGTTTCTCAGCACAAAATATTAAAAAGAAACAATGGTTTGAAAACAGTTCTGCAGGCAGTTACATTCAACAGTTGGTACCAACAAATGACACAGTCCTGCCTGAAAGCACAGCGTGGTTGTCTTTTACTGTTCCTTTACTATGGAGTCTTAATAGCTGGCTGCAAAACCCTTCTGAATTCATTGTGCTTAGAGAACTTTTGTGAGTTTTTTCAATGCATACTTCCAGCTGATGAGGGTATGGGTTTTTTGTAAGTAGTAGTTAATGAAAGAACCTAGGCTTATTTGTCAGCTCTTGGGTATGACCCACAAAAATCTATTTTTATCTACTTGAAATTATGCTGTACTTTCTGGGGAGGAAATTTCAAACAAACAAACATTTTTCTCACCAAACAAGGGTTAAAAAAAGGGTGCATGCTCAGGCAGGGAATCTTGAAGACACCATTTATTTCACTTGTGTGTAAGTTCTTCCTTACTCACATTCTTGACATTTTTTGCCACAGTTTCTGCTGTGCTGTACTCTGAACCCTTGAATGAGTGTCAGTGCTATACAACCTAAGCCCTTTTTAGTACGTCATTAACATGACTGAATAGTTTCTCTGGTCTTTTAGGAGAATGCTTGTTTTGAGGTTTCTCTGGCTTTGAGTTGTCTGTGGACATTGTTCTGTGTTCATGGCAGAATAGTGGTCTTCAATTTGGAGCAGGAGGTCTAGGGTGATCATCACCTGTTACAGGATGTTAACCTTCCCACTACTCTTAGGGGCTGTCTTCAGTTTGCAGAAACTCTCCCCTATGGCACAGAGCTTGTTTAGCCTGAGCAGATGAGCTTCTCCTATAATTTTCCTTCTTGAGTCTTTTTATCTCTTTTAGATATATTTGACATAAGTCTTGGGATAGGACCAAGACTGCAAATGTGACTGTCATTGCAAAGAAGCCAGTATGGGAAGCAAGAATAGGTAGCCCAGGGTGCAGGATGGTGTTGGTAGTAGAGATTTTGTAAATGCCTTGTTAGGCTGTTGCAGTCTAAGCTACTGAAAGTACAAATTGTTTTCTTCTAGGATGAGTTGAGGTCTCCTAGCTGACAGCAAACTCCACAGCTAACACGTACTCAGAAGAGGTTGTTATTACTTAGAAAGGTCCCTAAGCGATGAACTGAAGGAGTGGATTGTAGGTGCAAACTTTTAATTTGCTCAAGTTTGTGACTGAATACTTAACGTTTTGTCTTCTCTGAGCCAGCTTCAGTAGCTGTTAATCATCTTTGTGTTGCCCTCTGTCAAGCACAGGTCACAGGCTGTTATCTGTGAAGGAGAGAGGGAATTGCTTGTTTGCTATTGAAGCTATGGCTAGACTCAGTCATCTTAGCAGATCTGCAGTGTTTATGAAGACCCTGCATCAGAGGAGTACAAGGTCATGGTAGTGGAAGTGAGCTTTTCCCAGAGGGACCTTACTCATATTTTCCCCTGGGCTGTGCCTTTAGGGGTTAGCCATAGTGGAGTGTGACAGCTGTAGCCTCCATCAGTGCCTCTAGAGTTGTGCTGCTTTTTTTGTATCTCGGCTGGATTAGCAACCTTTTGAGAAGCTTAGATGTAGCTGTAGCTGGTATATGGCAATGTCTTGTGTGTCTGGGAGGGCTTTGGCAGTGGCATGCTGCAGTGCTTCTAAAAGGGAAGGAGAACATATTTCCTAATGGAGAGCTGGCCCTACCTTTGCGGCACTATATTTTGTCCTGGCCAGTTCCTTAGGGCAGGTTGAGAGGTATTGCGAGGCACGAAAGAATGTTACTTGTCTGAGAACGGCATCTCTAAGGGCTGGGAGGAACAGTTTGTTTCATCCCTTTGAGGTGCAGTGTCTCCCATCAGACCTGGAGAAACAAGGTTGCGTTCTGGGTAGGAGAGAGTACTGGGTGCCAGTGCACAGCAAACGCAGAGTGCGGTGCCCTAGGGAGGTGGCGCTGCTGGAGGGACCGTGCGGTACCTTCCTGCCACACACAGCGAGGAGCGGTGCTGGCCCGCGACAGGAGCACAGGCTGAACCCACACTGAGGCCGGTTGGAGGGTGCTGCTGTGTCTTCCTCTTGGGAGCACACACCTCTCTGCAAAGCTGTCCTGCTCCCCTCTGAGATAAGCAAATGCTTGGGGATGGCCAGCTGTGTTACTAAGAAGAGGTCAGTGGCTTCTAAATGGAGATAATATCTGTCCAGCCAGGAAAGGACAGCGTTAGGAGTGCCCTTCCAGCACCTGGAGGGTAGAGCTGTCTCCGTTAGGTGTTTTATGGACTCATAACCCCTAGAATGAGCGGGTCTTTTGAGCTCCCACGCTGTGAGCCCCCCAGGGCAGGAATCTGCCTGACAGTTTATCCTCTTCTGCCTTGTCTAGTCTCGTATTTTCTTGACTTTTCCTTACAGTACTTTCTTTGTTTTGGACTGACTCAGATTCTTTCTTTTGTGAACTGTTTCGCTGCTGCTGCTGTGATCTTTCTGAGAGATAGCAAATACTTTGTTTACTGTAAGCTCTTGTGCGGTAATTCATGTGGTTACACCGTGACACAGAGAAGTCCTTCTGGAGCTTGTTTCCACACCCACCCATTCATCTGTGCCCTTCTCCCTATTTCCAGCAGGCAGCTTCAACATGTCACGTTGGCATGATGTCATACAGAGCCGGCAGATTTGTCATTAAAAGTCCTGTCATCGATAGATGACTGTTTGTATTTTCTGCCTGCCTGAAACTGTCTTATACTTGCTAACCCGGTAATTAAGACTTTGTTGCCTTTGAAACAGGTTGGTTTCACTGCCCCTCCTTTCCCTTAGGCAATTACAAGGCGGTGCCAGTGTCGACTGGGCATTTGTTAGCCTGCATGAGATTTGGCTCCGGCAGCAAGCACACACAAATGCACTTCTTCTCCCACCACTCCCAGCATGGGCGGTAGCCCGACACCAGGCAGCCTTTGGAGACCATGAAGGTGGATAATAATTTTGGTATACCTCTTAGAGGGCTTTTGTAAGAAGAAAGATGCAGGAAGAGAGTGTCACCTCAAAATGGCTGATAAAAGCTCTTTGTGCAGCTTCAGTTGAACCTGAACAGAGTGGTGTCAGGGTTTTCTTATCATGTAAAATGATGCCATTCTTCTGGGCTGCTGGATTGCTCGGCTGCTTTTGATTGTCTTGCAGTAATTGAATAGCCACGCTGTGTAACCTGTGCTGAAGGAATTAGGGCTGTTTATTCAGCAAACAGATGTCCTAGATTGTGGTGTGCTTATGATCTTACTGGCTTGCATCTTTCATTAGTTAATATTGCCGACTAGCCAGACCATCTTCCTTGCACTGATAATTTCTGCATTTGCTAATGTGTTTCAGTGTCTCAGAGGGAGATTTGGAAGCTTGTAAATTTTGTAAAGTAATTCCGTTGATCCTTCCAAATACAAGCCTGTTGTAGACAAGGGTTGCTCCTCCAACATCCTACGTTAAATTGCGTCAAACCGCTACCTCTTAGCAGCATCAGTTCAGCCCCGATGGCTTGAGCTGGGTGAGATGCCAGGCTGCCGCACCAAAAGGCTGGGAACATGAGCAATACCTTTTTGATACATGTATCCTTCTCCTGTGCTATGCTGACCGCAGTCAAACGCATTTATCAGAGATGTCCCTGCCCTCAATCCGTTTCCTGGCTTGCCCCTAGCACCACAAGCTCCTGAGTGGCTTCACATAGCTGGCAGAATTGAAAACAAAGCAGCTTTGTGTTTTAATCATTCCTACTGAGCCCCTAAAATTGATGCTGGGCTGGAAGTTCCTTAGCTGACACAGGCTGGCAGGAGCCAGTGGCCCAGATGAACCATTTCCAGGCCTGCATGGGGATAGGGCCCCATACCTCACTTGAACTGAGTTGAGAACAGCCCTTCCAGAGGGACAGTGGGTTTGATAGATTGTAAGAGCTTTTAGCCTCACAGCTATAGCTGTAACATATAGAAAAGCTACTTTTTGCTCTTTCAAAATTATATTGGGTATCATTTTTTCCCTCTCCCTCAGCAGTCTGAACAATTGGGCTGATGATACTAAGCAGGCTTGACTTGTCCAGGCAGAGGAACACGACTGATAACTCCCATAAACATGTTTACAGTTTGCACTATCATTTCTAAACTGCCCTTTCCTGCACGGACGCAGAGGAAATCCAGAGTGGTAGGGGGCAGGTTTTACAGGTGCTAAGTCATGATATGACCCCCAAAATACAGTTGCATGGCTGCAAGGCTGCAGAGGGTTTGCACTAGTAGGAACCCACTATCCAACCCCTCCAAGTCTTCTGTTCTGTGAGAGATGACAAGTTTTGAGCAAAATCCTTGGAGTAATCCTGCAGGATTCAGCCATCAACAGCTGTGATCACCACAAACTTCTCTGCAGGCCTTTTCTTCAAGCAGCTGTTATGCACATACCGTTCTACGCTGGGGCTGATCCATGCTTCTCATAAGACATAAATTCCAATTGCCTTTGTGTCCCCTATCCTCACTTGATATTTGGAGTTATGTAGAAAATAAGGATGCCCCAAAGGATATGTGTCTCATGGCAGCATCCTCAGGGAAAGCGATTTTCTGGGGAGCTGGTGAATGAGCTACATAATTGCAGCTGCTCTAAAGGAGATCTCAGCTCTAGTTTCAGGCTGTGGGAGAGGTTTCTTACCTTAGCTTTCCCCTTAAAGATGGGAAATGTGTGGCATAAAAGAGCTGTACAAGAGAAGAAGGGTTAGATTTCTGTCACCTCAGAAAGGAGATTAGCAAAGGGAGCTGTCAAGTGAGCATGAGATATCCCTTGCACATGCTGTCATGCTAGATGCCAGAGGGACATTGCTGGCTCCTTGGTGACTGCTGCTAGCAAGACCTCAGCCTAGCCATGGATTTTCTGAGTTTCAGTTTGTAATTGCAAAACCCAATAGTGTTTGTTTTTTTTTTTTCTCTCTTACTGTTTTCTTCTTGTTTCCTCCTGCTTCTCTCTTCTCTTCCTGCTCTACTGTCATTCCTGCATCTGCTGCCTTAGATCCATGGAGGGAGTTAGAGCTTGCAATGCCAGAAAGACTCCTGCTTGTGCCTAGATTTTGCATGCTCTTACCTAATGCCAGCCTGAGATACTCCACTTCTGAAAGTATTTGAAACCCAGAAAGAAGAACTGGTTTAGATAGTCTGCACTTGAAAGCAGATTCATAACCTGTTTTAATGTGTATTTAAAGCACACTAGCTAGCCTTGAATAAAACCAAGTGCTGACAAACTCATTTTCTGGAATAAGATTATCCACATATTGGCATGAATAGGAGGATACCTGTTACTGACAAGCTCTGTGTGCAGACAAGTTAGCACAGCTAGCAGGGGCTGAAAGGAGCTGAGGCATGACGGAGCCTCGTAATTAGACCTAGATTAGACATTTGCTGGAGGCGAAGGCAAGGCAAGAACTACTCTCAGCTCCTATCGTTGCCTGTGGTGTTTGAACACAGACATCCTGTGCTGTCCCAGTGAAGTCAGCAACACCAAGCCAGGCTGGAACGAAGCCCCATTATCTCTACAGGAACATTGCTGACAGGGCAGGTGTGGACCTGCGCCAGGCTGTGCTCTGTGATGTGACCATATGAGGTTTTTGCCACAGCCACTCTTCTCCAGGAGGATTCAGAGTGGGTGTGAGAGGCACACAGCACATGGGGAGAACCTGCAATAGTTGAGGTCTCCCATTTCATGGTGGTACAGACACCTTGAAGACTTTGGATCATCTCTGGAGAAGATGCTCATCCTCCCCTTGAGCTCGAGCCCAGTGCAGGTCTCCTGGTGCTACTCTAGAACTAACAGCAGGTGACCCTCAGCCTGCAGGTGTCTGAGCTGCCATCAGAGACTGACTGTCAGATTTTCCTTTCATCTCATCACGCAGTGATGTGAGCTGAAACTGCAGCCTTCTGGAAGCACACTATTGCTCTTAAACACCGATGTTGCCTCTCCATTTGGTTAACAAGGGCAAGTCCTTGCTGCCTGTGTGTTTGTATAGTAGCAAGAGTGCCAGTGCTGCTTGTGAGTTTTGGTGGCAGCATGGCCATACCAGATAGAGGTTCCAATCTCCAGGCATGCATGGGTATGGGGTTGTACTGGTACCATTGCTAACCCAGGGAACCTGTTGTGTCTCTGACTACACAGCATGCATCACTTCTCTACTGCTATCATTTGCCACTATAGTTTTGGGAGTTGTGTGCAGTTAAAATGAAAGAAACTGTGCAGTATCAGCCTTGCCTGTGCCTGTCTGTGCCCAGCTTAGCACAGAGCTTAGCACAGGGGCCCGAGGGTCATCACATGGTAGTCTCCTGTGCCCTCTGTCCAGTCGTTGAGTGCACAGCACTTTCATGTGGGCTCAGTAATGGCTTGGGCTTGCAGTGAGTGTGTGATACGGGAGTGGCACTGTTCATCTCTGTGCAGTCCAGGAAAGGCTTGATCAAAGATCTCTAGTATGGCAGAGGTAGTTTTGCTGCCGGCTCTTTGTCATCAGTGTCTCTCTGTTGTACCCAGGGAAGTCAAGATTGGATCATGTAATTTCTGCTGGTCTGTGGCTCATCACAAACTACTAATTTTAACTGAACAGTCGCCTCCAGTGGAGCAGGTGGCTGGGTACCTGTGGATCAAGCACTACGAAGGATTTTCTGATCTCTCTCGTTTCTGTGGTCAAAGGATTGTTGCAGATGGGAGGAGATTTCTTGCACAAATCTGGTTTCAGATTTGCCTTTAGCTATGTGCTGAGCTTCCACACAGGCTTCGGACAAAGCTGTCTGGGTAATGCTTAGCTCAGTACATTCTTTGTAAAATCTTGAACAAACCAGAAAAGATTGTCAGTGGTAATCATGGTGATTAGATAGATCACTTCAGGGTTTTCAGCTTCCCCAGAGTAAACATCTGCTTTCAATACTGTAAATAGCAAGGTGCTGCACTTCAGGCAAGCGTGGCCTCAATCCAAGGGAATGTCATTGTTTGCTGTTTCTCCTATGTATCTGCCTTTGCTTTTCAATCTATACCGTCCAGTACTTCGATGTGTACCCTTCTTTTGTTTCTTTTCAGCCACGTAGGAGTATGCATTGTGATTGCTCAGTATTGAATGCTTGTGTGCATCTGTTGCTTGTTACTGAATGCTAGCTCTGGTGTCATTCCAGTTAAGCTCTATGTACCTTTTGTCTTTGAAAATCAATGGAGAGCAAATTAAAAAGAGAAGTAGTTTTCATGGTACCTTTCATTAAAAAAAGAAAAAATAAAATTCAATTTATGTTTGCTCGTGATGAGAGAGGTTTCTAGGGAGGCCAGTCTGGGAGACAAAATACAGTTTGTGCTTTTAATAAGCATCAGGAACTGTTTCTTTCCTTTAGAAAACCTTGAATGCTTCATAGCCACTCTCATCTAAACAGAAAAAAAAAACCAGTATTCCAAGGCATTGTTTTGTTTGCAGCAGATGTTGCCTTGTGCTACAGAGCCTTGATTTGCCAGCAAGTCAAGGGTCTTGGGGATTCTCCTGAGATCTCAGGGAGAAATATGTAAGATTAGCCATCACAGGCTGTGTTTGTGCTGCAAATGTGGCAGTACAGGTAGAAGAAAACATCGAAGGTGGCCTATTGCTAGTACCTTCCTGCCAGGACAGAGTGATATGATTCCAGATGTGTGATGATAGCAGAAAAAAATCAGATTGCAGCAGGTTCAGGCTCTTGGGATTTGGGAAGATGCTGATGTTTGTTTAAACACTGCAGTGAGCCAGGAGCATTGCAGAATTGGATTTGCCAAAGGTTTGCTTAAGTTCCCTTAAAATGAGAGAAAAAGAAGCATACTGAAAATAATTGAGTTTCCGTTGCTTTAAAAGCTTCTTAATGTCCCTCAAGTCGTCACTTTTGAGACATTTTGCTGGTGCTTTTCTTTTTTTTTTTTTTTCTGTGAAAATATGTCCTTTTGATTGCAGTTCAGGTTTAGCAGAGAGCAGTACATCTTGCCACAGAATGAGTAAATGAGCTCTGTTCTGCAGCTGCTATTGAATGACAGTGTCGGAGCATGCCTTGGCTTATCAGTGAATGCTGCCTAATGTATTCCACCCAGCCTACCTGAGCAGGCTCTGCAGCTGCAAACCCAATTAACTATTTTCATACCTGCTGTATGAATGGTCTTAGCAGTGCTTCATCTTACAGTATTTCAGTAAGACCTGAAATACCTGCACCCCCATTGCTCTCTGCAGCCCAGAAAATGCACCAGGAGCTTGCCATGACACAGTCTGGCAAGGCGGCTCATGAGCAGAGTGTGGCTCATTAGCTTTACACTCATTAGTTTCTAAAAGCCTTCTGAATCAGATTTGGGGGCATGAGAAAGAGATTTACTGTCTATCCTACGAGTGTGACAGAATGTTTCTAGTCAAAAAAAGAGAAAATGGGCCTCTCTGGACCATTCTAAGGGGTTTTATTGTTTAGCTGTTGTTTTTCAAGATGCCTCGAACTATTTGGCTTTGTGTTTGTCTGTTATCTTCAGCTCAGTCCTCCCACAAAAAGGCAAATACCTGCTTTTTCTGAATTATTAACAACAATAGATGAAGCCTACCTATCAATGAAAATTATGGACGTTTCCCAAGGCAATTGATTTAAACAGAGTTAAATTTAGTGGAAGCTTCTCTTGGTGTAATGAATGCTCATTATAGAGCCTAATGTGCTTTAAGGGCTTGAAAACCTTCTCAGTAGGGAAGTCAGGCTGCTGTTTTCCAGCAGAGTCACAGATGCTGTACCATGGCACTGCTGTCACTATAGCCATATCCCATTGCTACACATTTCTCTTTAACCTTGTGTGTTTTTTCCCTCTTGCAGAAGACCACCTCCCAGCTGGCTTCCCAACCATTGACATGGGCCCGCAGCTGAAGGTGGTGGAAAAGGCTCGCACAGCCACAATGCTCTGTGCTGCCAGCGGAAACCCTGATCCTGAAATCTCCTGGTTCAAGGATTTCCTGCCTGTTGACACCGCAACTAGCAATGGGCGAATTAAGCAGCTCCGCTCGGGTAAGGCAGCAAAGCAAGTAAGCTTCCCCTGCCTCCCTCACTCTTCCTCCCTTTACTCCTTACTTGCCACTGTTACTTTTTTTTTTTTTATCTCTGAAATGCTATTCTTAACTCAAATGTCAATATGATTTGAGCTTGTTTCTTCTACAATATAAAACCTGTTTTTGGAGCTGATCATCTCTGGCAGAGTTTCATGGCTTAAAATGAGACATTAGAGTGGATATGTCTTTTGGAACATCACCTGGATTCCTTCTCTGCTAGACCATGTTAACACAGCCCCAAATCTTTGGTAGGCTTAGACATTTCACTGCCAACTCAGCAGGTCTCAGATATTTTTTGAGATGAGCACATTGTGAGTCAGGACAATGAGACACTGGTTGAGACTTTACAATCAGTGGTCACATGCTACTTCACAGAATCACAGAACTTTAGAGGTTGGAAGGGACCTCCAGAGATCAAGTCCAACCCCTCTGCCAAGGCAGGATACCTAGGGTAGCTCACACAGGAATGCACCCAGGCAGGTTTTGAAAGTCTACAGAGAAGAAGACTCCAAAGCCTCTCTGGGCAGCCTACTCCAGGGCTCTGTCACCCTCACTGTAAAGGAGTTTTTCCTCATGTTGAGGCAAAGCCTTCTGTGTTCAAGTTTGCAGCCATTGCTTCTTGTCTTATTGCTGCTGACCAATGAAAAAAGACTGGCCCCATCCCCTTGACACCCACCCCTCAGATATTTATAGACATTGATAAGATCTCCTCTCAGTCTTCTCTTCTCCAGACTAAACAGCCCCAGGTTTCTTACATAGACTCTACAAGAGAGTGCTCTGCTTTCTGTGGAGATCTTTATCACTCTCGCTATGTGACACCACAAGAAGAAAGAAGAATCCAAGAAGCAGCAATTCTGTGGGTTTCAAAGGAAGGTGGACACAGTTTTGAAATACTAACATTTCTTTTTGCTTGGTTGTTTGTTTGATGAAACGAACACTAGGTTTTGAAATACAGACTGTTAGTTCTTGTGAGTGGCTAAGAATGCACTAATTTCAGCAAGGAACATTTGTTTTTCTGCTGCACTTCTGGGTCTCCCAGGACTGTAAGGCCCGTTAGAGAATTAAAATAAAATGTCACTTTATTTGCTGACAAAGTGCAGCTCCCCAGCCTGGATTGTAGTGGCTATTTAACAGTGCACAACAGCACTATGCAGCAGCTTTAGTCTGGGGGGAAAATAGCCCCCATTACTCTACATGAAATACAGAAAGGAACAGAGTTGGAACGATGTTGGTCTAGAAGGGTCTCGTGCTTAAATAAGAGGCAGGCTGCCTTGCTTGGGCACTCAAAATCTGTTTGTTATGAGTGCTGCTGTCAAGGTAACACCATCTTCCTCCTAGCAAGGTGAACATCTTGACACATTTCCCCATATCAGGAGCCCTCTGCATATATTTGATGATGCTTGGGTGATAAGAAGTAGGCTTGTACTTGGGGGAGTGGGTAATGAAACATCACTCTTGTCAAAAATAGAATCCAGCCTGACACTCCTGATCCCACCTTGATGTACAGTGAGCGCTAATTATACTAATGCATTTATAGCTTATGAAATTTCCCAGTGACCTTTAGCTTATCTCCCCCACAACATGGTTTAATCTTGATCTGTTTGTGCTGAGAGAAAATATCACACTTGTTAATTATTCTGAGAAGCTTTGGGAGGCATCAGTAGGAAAGTGCACATGGATGTGTTTCACTTCATAGTTGACTAAATCAGCATCAGAAATTACCATAAATGAGCAGCAAGGTAGCTCCTGATGCACTTGCTGTATGTTCCCCAGCTTTCTTTTCACAGGCACTTGGCTGCCTCTCTACCAGCTGCTTCACAGGTTTGGTGAGATAGAAAGTTTAAAAACAAACTAGTAAACCCTGTCACTGTGTCCAAGTTTTGCTTCCTATTTGCCATTCTTGAGCAACATCTCAATTGAATATTTCACCTGGGATTCAAACTCCGGAGCTGGCTGCTTGGTGAAGACACAGCAATTACCAAGGGAGGCGTCAAGGGAACCTTTTAGAAATCAATGAGCAGCATACATCCTCTGACTTACCAAAGAAATTGATTAGCTCTCTGATGTAGTAAGAGAGATTTCCACAGTTCAATGTAAGAGACTTCCAAGTAGGAGTAAAGGTTTATTTTCAGGTGATACTGATTTCTGATGATGCAATGCCAAGATTCACCAGCGTTCTGCTCCACCCTGACAGGAGTGGGGAGCAAGAAGTTTACTGCTTCTCATGAGCCAGAGATTCAAACCTTGCTTGCATTTGTGGCTTTTTCCTGCATTTGTAGTTGGTATGAAGTAGGGCCTGCACTTTGAAGTGCCCAAGTCCCACTTACCTGACTGCAGTCACCCTGTGTGAGCAATTTGATGGGTTGGGCAGCATCTCATCCATTGTACAAGCTGCTAATTGAGCTCTGCAGCACTACACCATAGTGGGACAGAGTTGTTTAAAAAAAAAAGAAAAAGGACTATTTAAATAGATACCTCATTATATGGGAGATTTTAATAGTTTGCAAAGTCTCTGCTCCATTAAGATCATATCTTACAGCCAGCCTGGCATATCTGCATGAATGTCAGTTTATACTATCTCAATCTAAATATACGCTCATTTGATTTCATTTAATTAAAACCCAATAAAAGCTAGACAGATGTAATATAGCTAAAATAGCTACAGCATGGTATGAGCCCTACATTGCATCGAGTGTCCGACCTTCAATGAGTACATGATATATTACTATTCAGACGTAGCAAATACAGGTCGTAAAGGTCAAAGCAGCTTTGGAGTCTGACTTAGAGAGGGAGCTGAGGGATAGCTTAATTTCATCAGGCTCCTAGTGTGGAATAAATAGCTAGAGGTGAAGAAGCAGCATGTTTGGGAAAGGTGCTCTCTTCTGACACTCGCAGTTATGTGGGCTGGCAGTGCTCTGGGGGCTTCGGGCAGATCTCTGAACTTGCACTCATGTGCCCAAGGGTTCTGTGAATGTCAGTTTTTAGAGGTCTGTTCATCTTCTGTCAAGGTGCTAGAGGGTTTGTGGTTTAAGACAACCAAGCTGTCATTTTAGACTCTTTTAACCCCAGGGGACTGGTGTCTTTGTCAGGAGCAAATACACAGCTTATAAATTTGCCCTGTATCCTACCATCCCTCATTTACTAATTAATCTGTGTGTCCGTAGATGCATTTTTCTCATTAAACCTTGAGACATTTGGCATAACTCTTTAAATTTAGCTGGCTTTTTTCCCCATTTCTCTGCAATACCAAGATCTTTCCTCAAAGTAATGCTTAATTAATTTTCAAGTCCAGCTCTTGGGAAGTTTTGCCAGTATGTGTTGGGCTAATTGCTCTAGAGATGAGAACACACATAAATACAGGTTTTAATCTCCATTATCACAGACCAAGGCAAAAACAAGGTCTCTGATTCATGCTGGTTGTAGCAAAATTCTTCATTGCTCATCTTGCTAATACTTCCCACCTCTTGTGGAGAGGCTGCTTTCCTGCAAATGCAGTGGCTCAGGACAGCTCCCTGTTCTCCCCCAGGGTGCACAGCTTCGGTCGCTGACACAGGATCTAAGGCTCACTCTGGGCTGGGAAAACTCTCCAGCATGTTAGCTCATTTAAAACCTGTTTGGCTGACCTGATTTTAGAGCTATCTGGGCATCATAGTGTTGCAGGTGGTGAATATGTGAGTTCTGGCAGCACGAGTCAGTGCTACACCTCTAACCATGTTTACAAACCAGCTGGTGATGTGCCGGAAACTCTCACAATACAGATCAGATAGTGCCAATCCTTCGGAGTTCTTCTGTACAGATTCTTGAGTCACAGGCTCCTGAAGACTTCAAAGCAACTTGGATGGTATTCATACTCTCAAAGCTCTTGAATGCTTCCCTATGAGTTTCATAGTCTAAGAACTACTTTTCCACCTTGCTCTTACAAACCAAGTGTCAAATTAGAATAAATAACTATTCTCAGTGTTAATATACAGATATCTTTGCCATGTAAGGCAAGTCCAGAAATTGAGGGAGCCTTGTCATCTTTCATCTAGTGAAGAACTTGGTCTTACAATAAGTATCATTCTGGCTTAATCACAATCAATTATGGAACTGTGCCCTAGACCCTCATGTGGCTTGCAGGCAATTAAATACAAGTAAATTATCAGAGAGAGCTCTGCAGGTGGCTTCAGTCACTCTCTGGAAAAGAGGGTCCTCTAACAAAGAAGTAATGGAAGCTGGCTCACCAGATCATCTTGCTGCATTTATGCTTTCTGAGTTACCAGCAGGTGTTTTCATTTTAGTTTTGATCCTATAGCTAGAAGCATTACTTGTTTGGAAACAAAAGGAATACCCAACATATACAGAGCAACTTGGAAAAAGAGGTGGTGCCTGTCGCAATGGAACAGCAGTGATGGCTGTAGTCTACTTCAGTGGTGATAGCCAGCAGTCTGCAGCCAGCAGAAGACATTCTCCTTCTGGCAAGAAACAGCCTTGAGTCATATGGGCACCAAGTAGACCAAGGTGTGTAAGGACAAGACAGAAGAATAGAGGATGGATGCTTTCTTAGAAAGGACTAACTGGAGAAGCATCGAAGCAATATTGTGGTCAGCCAGTTGACAGCTGAAGTTTTATGTCCTGGAAGAGCCTGTGCTGCATATCTGGGTCTTGTGAGGCACATACAGCTGCGATGGGATCCATGCAAACTTCCTGTTAAAACTGGTGGCAAACAGGCAGTCTTTTCTGTAGCACTTCCACTTCTCAAAAATAATTTCCTCTAAAACTCTGCGAGGAAGGAGCAGTAAGCATGGTCAGTTCTCTGGGAGTCAGCGTTACGTTGCCAGAGTGCCCAGCTGCAGCCAGCCAAGGCCTTTCTCTGGTGTGGCTTTGGTAATTCAGGTTCTTACAAGGAAATGGTGCCTTGTTATGTCTGGGGTGAATTTGTATCATCAGAGTGAAGTCCCTTCTCTAACAGAGCCTTTCCTCCTCCACACTGGGAAGTACTGATGCAAATAGTCTTATGGGATTTTCCAGTGCATCATCCTATGTTTTGCCTTGTTTTGGGTGCCTAACTGTGTGCTTCCAGATAAGCATTCATTCCTGACTGGAGTGCATGTATGGGTAAAGTGAGTGTCTGTCACCAAATAAGGGAAATAAATGCTCCTAGCTTAGAATTGTTTCAGGCCTTGCAAAGACAAGGCATTGAGTTTGAAGTTTGATCTTTGCATAAAGCAGCATGGTGGTCACAGGGCACTAGTTGGCCTCAGCAACCATTCAAGTAGTGGCACCTCCATCACTTGATGGACTCTTCTAGTGATACCATTCTGTGGCCTATGTGCTGTGATTTGATCCCTCTGAGGGACTCTCTGAAAGGACAACAGCCAGAGATGCTTTGTCATGTGATGTGAAAGGCAAATGGAAATTTTTCATTCCTTCTGGATGAGGAAATCTGAGGTCCAGCAGAAAAGACTTGTGCTGCACTCTCTGTAACGATGTCCTCTGAGTGAAGACTGAATGTCTTAACTTCTCAGAGGTGAGAGAGACCCAGAACAAACACTGTGCTAAATGCAGCAAGCCTCTGAGCTGCTCCCACAAGGGTTGGCTTACATTCAGAGGCCAGGAGGGCTGGGATTTAACACAGGCAAAACCCGAGCTGGTCGCACGTTTCAGGGGATCTGCTTCAAGTATACAGTTGCTCCTAGAGCTCTGTGTAGACAATTGCATATTAGAGAAAAGGTTTAGCCTCTACAGGGAGTAGATGTAAAGATTTGCTGCAAATCTTTTCATTTCTAGGGCAGAACAATAAACCCTATTGCAGCCAAATGAGAGAGAAGGAAGTCCTGTTTTCTGCCCCTTAGGCTTGTACTCAAACTCATTGCACCATTCCCGTGGGAAGTGACACACTGTGGTGACGCTTTTCTGAACTCTGAGAATTGTGGAGGGGGGCGGGAGGGGAGAGTCTCTAGACCAAACAGAACAGAAATAACACTTGGCAAACTTTCCAAACAGGCAAAGAGAAATAACCCTGTTTTCCATGGCTGTGCTATTTCATATGAGTATCTCTGGATATAACCATTCTGTCAAGGGTAGTCGCAGTTACTAAGATAGATAAATAAGCAGCAGATTTATTGTTGCAAGAGAGAAATTACCTACAACTTCAGTCACTACAAGATCTTCCCTGATGCTTCAGTCATCTGTGGATAAAAAGCATCAGAAAATATAACCAGACATAAAGTTAAAATGGGGTAATGTCATCTTGGCAGAGGAAAATGCTGAAATGAGTACTCTGAATTGCTGCTCCTGCTTAAAGAAAGGACTCTGCCTAAAGGAAGGGTATTTAGGAAAGATAAAGAATAAGTATAAATATTGTAATTACTTTCTAAGAGGCAAGTTAAACATGCTTAAAGTATGCCTTCTTTGTATTTACAGAAATTCTTTTCTGTCTTTCTTTCCCATTGGGTGATCATTGTTGTGGATAATGGAATGAGCTGTAAATCTGAGATACACGACACTCTTGTATGCATACTGGTATTTATTAATCAATACACTGAACATGATTTGACACACTGTGTCCTGTTTAACCCTGTTTTTCTGTCTGTTTAAACTCCTCAGTTTTCTTTGGTAAGTGCTTGGTATTCAGATCTTAAAAATCTGCATAAAACCAACACATACCATGAACTGCCTACAGATTAAATCTGCATGAATCTCTCCCTTATACTAACAGCCTTCATATGTGCAAAATAAGACCATGGGGACAAAAAGTGGGGATTAGAAGGGTTCCCTGCCAATTTGCCCAGCTGGAGCATCCCTCCTTCAGTCGTGCTTCATTATTGATTGCACACTGAACTCAAGACACTGACCGGTGGATCCTGCACTTGCTAAACACATTGACCTCATAAAACAAACCTTTATAGATCGTTGCAATAGGATAACTTAACCTTACAACCAGAGAAGCCCTCCTTATAAGAAACTCTTCATTATAGCATGTAAAATTATCTCCAGTGCCTTATAAAGAGGGTAGGGTTTCATTTCTCCAGCTACTACCCAAATTAGGCAGGAACAGTAGAGGTCTGGCTAGCGTGCCATTGTTACCAGAAACGACTTCATTTTGAAGTATTTCTTTATGTAAAGTTAATTCTGCGTGACACCAATTTCATTGCCGGAGGGAACCTGATGCAGGGGTTATGTGAATGCAGAGAATGGCTCAAAACTGATTTGTTCCGCTCTCCCCTTAGTTTAATTTCTTTAAAGGAGCAGATTTTGTCCCACTGGTCATTCTAACCCCAAAGCAAAATCGCACCTAGCGCCTGCAATCATGCGCTTTCCACGCCTCCTGCCCAGCACACTCACAGTCACACAGCCCCCAGGACACCCCCTTCTTGTTCTGTTTGAGGAATGAAGGGGCACTGCACCATCTTCCCAATGTATCCTTCATCTCAACTGCTTGAACAGTGGTGTGGGTGAATGCAAGTGGTGAGGCCAGCAATGCCACCTTGGCAGCTTAGTTTGGCCCGCACTCGTGAGGGTAGTGGCTTTAACGGCAAGATGCAGGGCTGGATGCTGCACTCCCAGAAGCAATGAGCTTTACTAACCTCCCGAGAGTGTCACTCTGACTTTTATTGCACATTGGTTTCTTTTTGTTTATTCCTGTCGCGCTAATACAAGTTCTATCTTTAAAAAAACTCACTGCTTTTTAGTTATAATTTTCTTCCTTTCCTCTTTGTACTAATGCTTCTCTCTAATCTTATTTGCATTCAAATTACCTCACCAGGTGGTACACCGATCAGAGGTAAGAATGCCGAAATGTGCCTCCAGTTGTCACGTCACTCCATCTCCTGTCTGCCTTGTCCCTTCTCCTCTGATGTTTCTCATCTCCAGCTTTTACTCTCAGCCCTAACTCTGCCAGCGCTGTCGCTCATCTACACTCTCCCAGTAGCGTGTTTATTTTGGTTGGTTTTCAGCGTGATTTCTTGTAGACTCATCCATTGCAATTGTGCACTGTTGGAAGGGGGTTATTCAGTGGAAAGTTTGCAAACTGGAAAATGATCCCTCGCTTCTGCCAAGGGAGTGGTGACGTCTCCTGCAGCTTCTGCAAGTCTCTGAACTCCCCGTGCAGTTGTGGCCTCTGAGGTTTTGTGTCTAGGGGGTTTTAGATGGATTGCTTTGGTGTAAGTGTAAAGGGGTAACGTTTTCACAAGAGAGCATTCAAATTCTCTGCTTCTAGGCATGAAAATAATTTCTTGAAAGTTTGAGCAAATTCAGCTCTGGGATAAGGAAGACCATAGTTTGCATTCCTCATGTTTGCCTTTCAAATGTGCCTGCCCTCTAATGTGGCATCAGCGTGGAGAACCACTGACCCAGACCCCGATTTCTGAGCTGGACACACCAGTGGTGCTTAGCAGCAAAAGGTTTGTTTTAAATAGATGAATCAGAAGCACATCTGGTTGCTCTAAGCTTTCATTAATTAAACCCACCTCTAGTCTGACAGCCCAGTGTACACATTCTCTGGCTAGTTTTCACAGCCTGTATGCACCAGTAATGACTTTCCAATTGGAGTGTTGTCTTTTTTAGCCTAAATACTCAAAACTGTCACTTTAGATAAACTTCAGCATGTCAATGAGCATTACGTGTGAAGGCCCTTCTGAATTCTCTTGTGATTTTGGTTACCCCTGTTGACTGACCCCTGAATCTCTCGACAGAATGACTGCCACCTACAAATCAACATGACCTCGTTTGCTCAGTTTTCCCCCATCTCCCCTTTCTTCCTCCTTTTCCCTGAATCACTGCTGGAAGTTAATAATCTGACTTTTTGTAACTGGTTCTGCTGCTGGGGGTTAATGTTTTCAGCTCCTGTTAAGTGATTTTAAAGTAAATGTGAATTGCTGTTCAATGCTTATTTGCATTAAGTTGCCTTTGTAGCAAATCTGGGTCAGGGAGGAAGACTGCAAACCTTTATATATGAATGGGCTTATATATCTGTCATTCCTCCCTTTGGAATGCTGGAGATTGACAGCTGTGATGTTACAAGCTCCTTAAACTATTTTCTTCATCTGCTATTCCTGCTGCAAATCCTGAAATGGAGCGGCAGAGCGAATGCTAACTGGCTGTGTGCTCTGAGCTGCCAGCCGTGTGCCCGCCCTGCCTGATGACATTAGTGACTCAGCACCAGAACCACATGGATGCTCCATACGTCCTGCTTGGGAACCGAGCGCATCTCTGTGAAAAGAACCATCCATCTCATGAAACATTAGCTCCCTGCACCCCACTCCCCTTCCCACCCCTGTTTGAGTCCTGATGAGGTCTTTTAAGAATGTTCTTGACGTTATTTAAAATATGTGTCCCGTTTGAATGTCAAAGATGACATTTCTGTGAGAGCAAACAGAAGCCACGTGCTGCTCTCTGGCTTCTCCCAGAGGATTTCTGTCAGCCTAATGCCTTCTATTTAAAATGGAGGTCATTGAATTTCTAAAGATAATGACAGATTAGATGAAAGTGCTTTTATGATGGTGAGGTTGTGTCCATGTAGAAGTGACTGTTCTGCCATGTTCTATACCCAGCTGCACTCTTGTTCCTCATTAAGGTAAGTTTGATGCTTTGGAATCCATTAATTTGATCTGAAAGGAAGGGTGATCTAATGACTCTTAACGAACCCTTTTGGTAATAATGTTGGGGGGGGGGAGGGGTGGCTTTGGTCTGATTTAATTGCTGCTGTGACTGTGTTGCTAGGAGTTGTGTGTCTGGAGTACTTGGGAGGCTGGAGCATTACCCAAGGCCTTTGTGCTGGTGCAGCAGAGAACTCACTCGCAGGAAGCAGTGTGTGGTTAGTGAGAAACTTTACAAGGCGCCCATCTGAACAGGAGACTTTTCACTCTAAAACACCTCGTTTGAATTTACTGCCACATATTTGGTCTTTTCCATCCGTGACATCTCAGACTTCCCTGAAATGGGAGGAGCTTCCATCTGTAATTCAGAATCTCCATTTTCAGCTTCACTCTTCACTCTCTGGGACAGTCTCAGAAGAGTAATTTAATCTCAAAATTCCTATTTCTTCCTCAGAAAGACATGGAGCTGCAGGTGCCCATCTGAATACACAATAGCTGGCTTCTTAAGGTGACCCACAGATAGTAACAGCAAATCCATGTTTATGCAAATTCTGATCTATTCTTATTTTCAGAGTAGAAGATGTTCATTTTCAGCATGTCTCTGGAATTGAACTTGCTCGACCTTTAGCAAAACCTGGCTGCATTTTCCTGCCCTAGGCTCTAAGAGAGAGCAGAGTATGGTTATGTTTCTAGTGGGTGCTGGACTGAATGTTCATTAGATTGGATGCACATGAGGAGGTAAAGAAATACTATCTCAGGCATTATTCCTCCCCAGTCAGATTTACTGGTTACCTTTCTGTCACCACAGGACATATCTGAGGTTCTTATGCATAAGAGTACTTCTTCCCAGCAGACATCAGCATAGCAGAGGTCTGTCTGAATTACCTTTAGATCATCTCACTTGGGTGTCGATGCTGTCTACCTGGGAAGCCAGGTAAACACCCACACCGACTTAAATGTAGCTTCAGCTAAACCTTTTCCATTTCCAAGCAAACCACTTTGTATATGATAGGAATTTTGTCTCCTATTTCCTGAGCTTTCCCAGTTTAATATATATACATATATATATATAAAGAAAAAAGCAAAAGGAAAACAAATAAAAAATGTGATGATATGCTTGCAGAAACAGAAAGTGCTGGGGGGAAGCTGTGTGGGGTAGTGCCTGGAAATGTTTGTAATGCCATGTTTCTTGCTGTCAGGATTTAGACTGACTCATGTCCTTTTAGAAGCAGACATAGGCATTACTGTGCATTTGACAGTGCTGTAGTTTTGCTTCCAATGCAGAGTCCCCTGAGATTTCCTGTACCTGCCGGGGGAGAGATCAGAGCACCCTGAAACTTCACTAAGGAGAGACCTCGTGCTGCGAACATGTTGTGTCTTCTCTGCTCCCTCTCTGCCCATGTGTAGCTCGGTAGCAGCAGTTGAGTGCTATCAGCAGCTGCCTCTGGTGCACAGGAGACTGATTCCTCTACAGCACTGCCATCCAGAAGGTCCCTTCCATGCCAATCACCATCCTCTCAGACATAAGGACCATAATGAACACTAACAATGAAAATCTATTTGTAGTTACCTTGCTTTGTGTAATTGGCAGTGCAGTGGCTCACAGGGACTAAGTGCAGTCCTCTCTAACAAGTAGGAGATGCTGCTGTCATATTACAAGGAGTAGTGAATAGGGAAATGCTTGTTTTCATTATTAGTGACTCTTGTGTGGGTTTGGTGTCTTTAGGTTTTTCACAACTCCTACAGCAAATGTTAGTTATTTTGGGCAGTAGCCAGGGTGTTAAAGTCCAACTTCCTCATTGTTGGGGCTTCACAGCATCTCTTTCTCCACTGTATTCACACTTACGAGACCTTATTTGCTGTAGGCTTGCCTCTAACCCTGCTGCACACCTCTCTTGATTTTATTAGGAGGATTGTCCTTCTCTGGAAGGGAATTTTTAGAAGTGGCATTAGAACCCACACCTGAGCACTCTCTGAAGAGGTGTCAAAGAGTACTGCTTCAGAAAGAGGCAGTGTTTCTGTGGAGGAAGCTGGTGTGAGGCAAAGGGAAAAAGAAAGGGAAGAGTTTGGGTAGCCACCTGCCCCAGTGTGCAGGGTAGGCAAAATTTATCTCTTGCCTGGGAGGAAGGGACCTGGTTAGGTGGCTGAGTTCATTAACATCTGCATTGCAAGTCCATTTCTTAGATGAGTGCGGTGACTGCAGCCTGGTTTCTCTGGCTCTTGGGTACTTACTTGGCATTTCATCCTGTCTTTTAATTTTATAACCAGGGCAAAAGGTCAGTCCCCCAGTTCTGAGCCAGGGAGGCTAAGACTGTGTCTGTAAATGCCCTGTTAGGGAAATGGAGTTGTTCCCACTGCTGGTGGTGGAGCTCCAGCCTTGAATATATACAGAAGAGTGTCATCCCAAGACCTACTATGTTTTACCTCCATGCAGTGTTCTCTGGTCGAGGAGAGCACAAGTACCCCATGAGCTATGGAACATGATTTCAGAGAGGTCAATTTGTATGGCGGCTCAGAGCTTTCTACAGTCAGTTTGTCACCTAGAGGAGAGAGTGGCATGCCCTCAGTGGCACAGCAGTACCCAGCACTGCCAAGAAGCAGCCCTTATCAGAATCTGCCTTCACCCTGCTCTCCGTGTTCAGTGCACTTCTTAAATGCTTATTTTAACCACTGTCACTGCAACTAATGATTCTGCCTGAGCACAAGTATATTTGAATAGATGAGTATCTAGGAGAGCTGGTAACGGGGCTGCTGTCTGTGTCTGAGTTTAAAAAGAAAAAGCTAGGGGAGGAGGGAAGGGCCTGGCAAAGTGATTTCAGCACAGAGTAAAGAACCTATAAGGGATGCTTGTCAGTCAGCAGGGCCAGCTCATGTCCTCAGCCCTAGAAAGCTTTGCCTTGTCACCATCTTCCCTGGCGCTGGAGAGCAGCCAAGAGTTTTTCTCAGGAGCTGTCAGCTCTCTGATAAGCTGAAATGTGTTATCAGAAACAGATCTGAGCCGCAAGTGAGATTGACATGACATCACAGCGTGGTGAGGAATGGCTGCCCTTCTTCTGCTGGAGCCTTACTGTGGTTCACAACACTTTAGGAGACAGTGGAGGTTGAGTGGAACTCAGCAGGGAGAGGTTTTGCCCATGTACTGCTGCAAAGCCCTACGAGCTCCCAAACAAGCTGTTCACTGCTCCTCTTTGTACACATGTGCATGTCTGGATGGTCCTCACGTGTCTGCTGAAGCCGTGCTATCCGATACCACATCAGGACACAGCCATGAGAATGAGAACAAGGCGCCTGGCACTGGAGCACTGGGGAAGTCCATATGAGAAGTCTGCAGTAACATCCTGTGTGAACAACACCTTACTCAGCAATTTGTGCAGCATAATTCCCAAAGCAATGAATAAAAATAAATCAGCCTTGCTAGACCTGATTTGCAGAGGTGCAGAAGATAGTAGTATGAGATGTTGACAGGGCTAGGAAGAGAAAGCAGGTCCTTTGCCCTTGTCAAAGCAAAGAATTCGCTATGCTCTTGGGGGTCTTTGGATACAGTTTCCATGAACTTGAGGGGAAGGAACTCAGGACTGAGTTCTTCCTTTCCAGTAGCTCCTTGTGTCCTGCCCAACCTAGACCTGAATCCTTCAAGAGATAGAGTTATTGCCTTTCTCTGGGATGACTGAATTACAGCCTGGAGTCTTGGGTTATTTTTTCCCAAGACTCAGATGCATTTATCATTCCAGCTTTCTGATCCCAGCAATGTCTGAACTTCTTAACTGTGAGATCCCCTGCACTTTCTTGTATTCATCACATAGTTGTAGGTTGTTCTTCATGAAAACACCTGTTGTCCCAGTTTGCCTGATCCTTCCACTTTCTGCTAGCTGTCAGCTATAGTGTGGGATCTGTGTGTTTGTTTAATGATGATTTATTGTAGTAACTCTTTTCTTCCTGGTTCACTTGAGAGGTTTTCATTAACTTCCATCTGCTTTCTGGGTTCTCCCTTGCTCCTGATGCATCATAGTCGGCATAGTTGTGCCAACCCAGGCAAAACCAGAATCCCTTACCCAGTGTCCCTGAGCAGTTTGCAGGCAGCTGCTGACACACGTTACATGTTTATAGTACGATGCTAGAAATTGGTCCACATTGGCTACAGGATCGACAGACAATAACAGCACGTTATCTGAAACTCCCTCCTGCCTTCATTTTCTTCATCCTCTGATGTTTTCCTCTTCTCCAGAACTTATATTGAGGTCCCTAGAGATAAAATGTAGTTGACTAACCTATAATTAAGAGGCGTGATGATCACAAGCATAAGTACCAGTGATATGTGTTAAATGTCTAAAAGGAGTGTATAAAACAGCAGAATTATCTAGGGATCTTATTTTTTCCTAGGCAGACACCACTGCCTGTCACTTGAAGCTGGTTCTGCTTTCAGCCCAGCCAGCTGATGAGGGCTAAATCAGAGAGTCTTCCTCAGGGTGGTGACATCCACTTGTTTTAATTTGTTTGGTTGTTTTGTGGGGGTTTTTAAGTTTTGCAGCAAACAGCTTTCCCCAGCCAAGTCTGATGCAAGCATTTGCAATGAACTCTGCAACACATGCTTGCCCATAGAGTAATGAGCAGAAATTAAAAAGGGGATAATAAATGGTGAGTGCCAGGAAAATCTTCCTGACAGAGAGCATAACCAAGCTGTGGCATCAATTCCTTGAGGAAGTGGTGAAAGACCTATCACTCGGTGCATTTAAAATGGGATTGGACAGAACATAAGTACATTTACAACTGGGAGCAGTCCTGCCCTGGCCCTCAGGGATCCACAGGATAACCTAATAGGTCTTTTCCATTTCTAGATTCTCTGATTCTCAATATCTTGTCAGTGCTTGGAATTTTCATCCTGCTCTACTGCCTGTCATGTTGCTGTCTACTCAAAGATTTTTTTTCCCAGACAGCCTATAGAAATCCAACATTCTCCCTGAATTAAGCAACAGTGCTCTGTATGGTCTAGCCTGTGGGTGTCCAGAGAGCACCATAGCTAGGGAAAGCTGGCATATCCTTTTGTTAATAGGTGGAAAGACTTCTGCAAGCAAGCTTGCTCTGTCTAGCTGAAGTGGCGTTTCCAGCACTAATGCAACAACAGGGAGGGCTCAGTACATCATTTTTATTATATGGCAGAACCCAGGGAAGTTCATTTTTCCCTATGACATATAGACTTAGGCTACAGTTTCAATTTATCCTTCTAAATAATGTAGGTGGCAGTGGTTGATTCACATTAGTTTTTCTTCTGTTCTGATGATATGAAAAACTGAGTTTGACCTCTGCAGCTTGAACTAGCAAGAAGGGAGAAGGCAATTTCACCAGCTATTCTCAGCGCCACTCTCAGTGGTCGTTTTGAACTGTGGCAGGCAAAAATGAGTTCAAATCCTTACAAGCAAAGGGGTTAATGTTTTCCATAAGTTCAGTATATAGTTTGTGAGCAGAGTTCCCTTCTTGCAAGCAATCCTAACCAACAGAACTTGAGCACTTGGAGGCACTTCAAAAATGATTCCCACATTGCCTGGAGGAAGCAGGCTGAACATCAGCCACTTCAGTGCTTGCCCAGTGGCTGCTCACTGCTGCAGGGCCAGCTTGCCGTCACATGCATCCTGCCTCTTTTTTTCCCTGTGTCCATCTTTCAGTTTGCATACAGCATGTGCTTAGGGGAGTTCACCTGTAACCAGTTTTGCAGTCATCTGTGCTAGGCAAGAAGACTAACCTCCTAGGCTGAGCAATGCGGGATATTAGTGGAAGAGGCTGAGCGAGTGAGAGAAAACTACCTCGACCAGCACTCATTTCCACATCTTGGGTACTCTACAGGTTCCCCATGCAAACTGCTACTCTGTACTCTGGCAGTAATCACAGTTATTCAGATATGACACTCATACTTCTGGTACTCTGGGGAACCTGCAGGCTGACCCAAACAACTGTTCCTGACCCAAAGCTGAAGGAGCAGGCACTGCTGGGACCATGGGAGGGTGGCTTTCATGCCAGTGCCATGCAGCAAAATGGGTGTATTGCATTGGTCTCTATCTTTGATGTCTCAGCCTGAGTTTCTGTTAATCTTTTCTATATCACATACAATGAAATCTGAAAGAACAAGGAGATCACTAACATGGAGAAGGCGGGCAAAAGGCAAAGTGTTTCCTCAGAAAGAGTTGTCTGTTGGAAGGAGGGGTGGTGAGGTGGGAGGGGTGGGAGCCTGCCAGTTTCTGCAGGAAGGTCACAGTTTGTTGTGTATTAGCTAGACATTGTGTGCATCCAATAAAAAACAAACAGCTAAAGTTAGTGTGCTTTGTGCTTGGCTGTTTTGAGTACAGGCTTATTAAAGTTCCTTTTATTAGAAGTCCCATACGGAGCTGTAATTAATATGTGTGTATGTGTATATTTTTTCCCTTCATTGAAGCAATGGATCTAAGTGGTTGGGGCGGTTGGAAATGTATCAGTAACCAGTTCCCTGTACATGAAGAAAACAATTTCACAAGCTTCTGATAGCAGGCTGGGTACCTTTTGACTGCATGGTGGTATCCTGTGGGTCCAGGGAATGTCACATTGTATTTATCCAGGAAGATACTTCAAAAGCGTGGGGCACGGCCTTCCTTTTCTGAGGCTGGTGGTTTGATTACCAGATTTACCATAACCTGAATTGTCTGTGTCATCTTGTTTGTGTACAGGAGCTCTGCAGATAGAGAACAGTGAGGAATCGGACCAAGGCAAATATGAATGTGTTGCAACCAACAGCGCAGGAACCCGCTACTCTGCCCCAGCTAACCTGTATGTTCGAGGTAAGAGCAGCTTCCACCCAAGGAGGTCACTCGCTTCCTCCTCAAAAGGCTCCATAGCTTTCACTGGAGGAGTATGTCCACTGTCTTAGTGCCCTGATCACACTTTGTGGATTGTGTGATGTGGCCTTTTGCTCAAAAACCAAGAAGTTCAAGGATATCTTTGATCCACATCAGGTTTGACTCACATTTCCATTAATCTGATTTTGCTGTTCTATGTTATGTATAATGCTGAAATGTAGGAAGAGTTGGGATTCCTTTCTCCTTTGAACTCTTTGTGTCATAACTATTTTAATTGGGATTAAGGGGTTCTTAATCGTCTTAATATAAACTAACCTTTGGTAGAGTAATGTCAGACTGGTCATGCTCTGATAAGCCAGAGGTGCTCAGTTATAGGTGAGCCAATATCTAGGCCTCTGCTTTGGAATGCATGTCTTTAAAAACTGAACAGCTTTTTGGAGTTGTCCTAATCCATCTTACATGCATCAATGATTGAGCCTCTGGGTATTAATGGCTCACGCTGGGAACCTGCTGGAAATTAGCTGCAATTCATGTAAAGTGATTTTTCTAATGGTTATGTTGTGTTGCCAATTTAAAACTGTTTTCAACATACCAAAATAACTAGGTTTTACTCTAGAGCAGTCTCCTGCCAGTTTTCTTTTTCTGCATTAAAGATGTTTGAGTTAGCTTGGAGAGAAGCAATGGCTAAATTCCCTCTACAATTTTCTGTTAATTTTGGCAAGAAAAAAAAAGTGTTTCTTCATATGAAACTCTGTATAACCACAGCCACTGCTCAGGATCCCCTGGGAAACGTAGTTATGGATTTTCCCAAGAAGAAAAAAGATTCTTGTGCTGGTGCAACCTACTGTTTGTTAGGAAGTTAGAGCCAGATTTTATTTCCACATAGTAAATCAACTGTGTAATGATAAAATCTCATCTTCATTTCTTCCTTCCTCTGTTTTGAAAAGACAGAATACAGCCTTAAAGTCGTATATGCAGTGGTTCGTATGGAAAGAGCACATAAGAATTAAGTCTTCATTCACATGCTGTGTATTTGCTTCTAGGGCTGCCTTCTGGCATTGTTTTCTTTGCTTATTCTAGGGGACTGATTTTTTTTATTTTGCAGCATAATTTGAACTCTAAGAGTCTTTGGAAGACTGAAATATCCAATTAAACATATTCAGAAGATGAAGCTATATCTATGCAGTGGAATCGCTCATTTTACTCTCGCAGTGTAATTATGGATGATTTTAAACTCCTTGTGTTCTTGCAAGTTCATTTTTCAGGCAAGCTGAAATAAAACTCATCCCAGATTGTCACTTTGCACTCTGAGAGAAAGGATCCTAGTTACCAGGCTGGCTGTGGTTTCATAGGTTTGTGTGTCTATCCAGCCGTTTTGCTGCAGCATCTGGGATGCTTCTGCTTCCTGTGATGTGTTCAGACTCTCAATGTACTGTCTGTAGAGGTGTGGCTGAAAAAGGGCACAGGAGCCTCAAGAGGTAGAAAAATCTCTTAACAGCTTCCTTGTTTCTTACTAATGAACGCTCTTTATTTAGCAAGTGACTCCTGTAGGACTGAGGAGTTTACTGTGTTTTACACTTGGCTTGCTGCTCAGCAAAATTCATCCATCCTGTTTGGACTAGGAATGGCCCTTGGATGGTCTGCACATGTGAGAGGATCCTGACTTTCACTGAAGGAAGTACGTTCTTAGGCATGTGCTTTGCTATTTTAACTGCCATTTCCTTACACATCAATTTTTGGAAGAAGCCTTTTTACTGCACATAATCTTTACAATGTCAGTTGCCAACCTGTGTAATCCTGGTAAAGCCTCGTTGTATGTTGAAGACAGATACGCTGTGAATTATTATCAGATGAAATGCACTGTATATGCCAGGGCCTAGATGGTATTTGTGTTTACAGCTTCTGGTAGCTGTAAATGTCCTGCAAAATATCATGCTGTTAATGTATTAGTTAATGACTTCAAAAAGTCAAACTGAGAACAATATTTTGTTTCTTTAACAAACAAAGGAGAACAAACTGAAAACGCTTTACTTTCTCAGGTCTCGGATGCAGAATAAAGGAATCCCTGGTTTTTTTCTTCTTGTAATAGTCCTACAGTGTTGTCATTAGACGGATCAATGACTTCCAGTAGGGTCTTCAGAAAGTGCTTGCATCTTTACTAGAGAAGACATTAATTAATGCTAAATTACAGTGGCAATTAAGTGTGTCGGCTGCAGCACCACTGCATGGTGGTTTCACAGTGATTGACCTTATTGCAGTGAATACCCAAGCAGTTGGCCACTTTTCTCAGAAAGCATGGCTGAGCACTGAGCAGCAGTATTAATTTCCACCCTGTGCAGTTCCCAGGACTGCTTGTGTCTGCTCTCATTTACAGCCTATTGGGGTTTGGGTTTTTTTAACAGTTCAAATGTTTGTTTGTCTCTTAGCTCTTGGGGTTTATATTTTTGATCATGTTCTCCCCTTTCCTAGCCTCGCAGGCAATCCTCTGTACGTGTGCTGTGCTAGAAAGCACAGGCTCATTAGCATCTTTATCATACTTTTCATGCTAACAAAGGAAGGTACTGGCTGCTGAGAAGAAGTATCCAGGCACTGCTTAGGGCTTCCTATATCAATGAAACAACAGGAGGAGGAAGGAACAGGCTATGCCGGTGTCTTGTCTCTGTGAATCCTTTAGAGCCAGCACTTCTGCACAGATGGACTTCATTAAAAGTTAAAACATTTCCACACCAGGGATTTGTAAAGGAAAATGGATGCATTTTCCTTGAAGCTGTTATTTTCATCTTACTAAGTGTGCTGGAAAGTAACCCTCCTAAGCCTTCTGCTTCTGGACTGACAGATCTCTCTGTCAGCTGCTGCAGAGCTGGGATAGAGCTAGGGGTCAGTGCTAGGGACTGACCATCTTCCACTGCTGCTTTTCAGCCCTCCATGCAAAGAGGGTTGCAGAAAACATCCAGACCATAAGAGGAGCAATAATTAATGAAAGAAAGGTCAGGGAGCCAGGTGGCTATCTGGGCCATGGCAGGGTCTTCAAAGTGGGGTACAGTGGCATATTTCTCCACTGCCCTTTCAGCACAAGCATGTTGCCCGTATTGATCTGATATTACCATTACTGCCATGTACCACAGTACATTGTAACAATGATTAGATCTGGGACTTGATGGTGCTGCAGGGAGAAGAGAAGGGAATAGAAATGTATGGAAGATGTTATTCCTCTAATCCAGAGAGCTTACTATCTTAATTTAGCAGCAAAAATCTGAGAAGTTGGTTCAAGATATGTAAGAAATTGATTTAAGAGTAGAAGACAGATTAGCTCTAGTGTGTGTGTGGGGAGAGGTGATGTCATTTCATCATGCTCACTGGGACTATAGTATAATTTCACTGATGCACCTGTGCTATTGGGTTTTTATGAACATATTTCACTCTTCATTTGCCTACAGCTTCAGGGACATCTACACAGAGAGGAACATTTTCAGCCAAAAGTCTTTTCCTCTAAGATGCCTGCCAAGGTGGTGGCCTGTGTGGTGCTCTGATCAATAGCACCACTGTTACTTGACTCTCCCTGTATGAAAGGGTTTTTTTCTGCCCTTCTCATCATTGTCTACACATGGCATTATTTTTTTTTCCTTTTTAGTGAAGCAGATGAGCAAGAAAACTGTATAAGAATATCCTTGGAATTCACTGGATGCGTTCCCCAGTGCTGCTCACAGCAGTGAGAAACACAAATGCTTTTATAATAGTACTTATTGGACCATTGGCTGCATACTTCCCATCAAGCAAGAAATCTGCTGCCCAGTTTTCTCTTCTTAAGTGCTGCCTTTGAGGTCTTCAGGGCACAGTCCAGTAGGACAAATGCATCAAGTTCCCTAGCCCGAAATGCTACACCTGCTGTAGAGAAGCAGCTGCACAGGTGTTCCAAAAAGAACAAAAAAGAAGACCATTTAAACATAAATTGTATCCTCTGACCCCAAATCACAAAATAGTAAATCAGACTGCAGTAGATAGAAACGGTGTTACTGCAAAAATCTGTGGGTTTGTGATCTGTTCTCTGAAAGGCCAGGCCAGCTTTGGGTTTGGCAGCAGGGAAATCTACTTGGAATCTGGAAGTTTATTTGCTAAGTTTCACTGAGTAACCATCACCCAAAATTAATTTAGGGTTGTGACTCTGTCCCTAGCAGTGATTCTCTGGCTTTCGTGGGGTTTTAGACTTGGGGACTTGGCAACATCTTAGGCTCAGGCACAGGGGGAGCTCACCAGAATGGCTTCTTGTGGCTGTATGTTGCTTACTGCAGCAGGGACCTTGTGTAAATAATAATAATTCTGAATGACTGACATGGGCCTGGAGCAGCGGGACTTGAAGCCTTTAAAAAGAACATTTTCTGCTTATGAAATATTAAACCAGCTAAGATAGCAACAGCATTCAAAGCTTGATGCTACTGCCAGGAGAAGAGTAGAAGCTGAGGACAGTGGTCAAACGCTCAGCCACCCAAACCGAGGTTGTCTGGGAAATAGCTAAATAAGAAGGAACACATCTGTTTGTGACCCAGCTGTAATGCACACTTCTGGCAGCAGGCACTGTTAAACCTGCCTCTCATCAGAGCTGATGGAGGTGACATTGCTTGACCAGAGCAGGGCACTGCTGGAGCTTGAGGGCCTGGCAGTGACCATAGAATCAACCAGACTGAAAACATCAGTGAGAGAGATACCTGTATGACAAGAAACACAAACAGGCAGTTACAGGCAGTTTAATCAGACTGTATGAGCCAGGCTGCTGCCTGGGACAGATGCCTGCCCTGGACCATCAGAAGTAAAAAAAGGCTGCAAGAGAGGCCACAGAGTTACTACCCCTCAGCAGTCGGTACATGGTTGAGGCTGGTTATGAAGGGCTGTGATCTCCCTGTATGCTGTCTGTGTAGTGCTGACCTCAAGATAATGCTGCAGTGCATCAGTGCAACAGAGAGCAATGACCTTTTGACAAAGAAAAGTGCTCTCCTTTTATGGGATTTCAGTATTTTTAACTTCATTTCCTCTGCCCACGGGTGCTGGTCCATGCCAAAGCTACTGCTGTAGCTGAAGTCAGAGCAGCTGTAGTTTGGGCAGATACACCTCAGCCAGTTGTAAGCAGACCCGGGGTGAACACAGCCAGTGGCATGGCCAGAGCTGCACAGCACGTGGCACCAGCAGACGTTTGCTGCTCAGTCAGCTCTGTGGCTCTTGCTGCTGCAGCTGTGTGTCTTCAAACCCAGTGTGGCTTCAGACCCAGAGAGGCACAGAGAGGCTTCTGCCAAGTTTTCTCCTCCCTATATACTACTAAATATTTTTGTCATATTTTCTCCTGGGGTGAAGTGTGTTCACCATCATGTGTTTCTGTGAGCGTTTTGCTATGCCACAGTGATTATAATGATCACAGTTTAATAAATAAATAATAGTTCTCTGTACTTTTGCTAGCACATTTCATCTAAAGATTTCAATATGCTTTATAGAACTCAGCTAAATAAGCTTTACGGTTTTATTGCTTGCAAAGTCCTTTGACGGTTAAAAATGAAATGTGAGGCTCAAGTCTGATTATCTGTAAAATGACCTTTATGGAAAACAGAAGGAGAGTGGCTGGTGTCTCAGCGTGTGATAATGCAACACAGAAATGGACTTGGAAACCTGTTTCCCCCTCCTCCCCACATGACCTGCATAGACATCTGTGGAACAATTAGGTGTGCGTGTCTGTGCTGATTAAATGTCCGTTCCCTCCCCTTCCATATCCACTTGCACAAAGGGTTAGGAAATCCATCTATGGTGCTCTGAGATTTTCTGCACTTAATTGAATTCATGCATGCATGTGTGTGCACTATGAATGGGGAAGGGTGGTTGGGTGCCTTGAGCATCCTGTCTGTCTCTCTAGGATGGAATATACTCATCACCATGGCACGAGAACATTGTTCATTGCATATAATGGGAGGTTGTCTTACTCTCATGTAATCTGGCGTAAAAAAGACAATCTGTCCTTTTGTTCCTTTGTACCTCTAAAAGCTGTAAAGGATAAAATTTGATTTATCTGGAGTCCTTGAGACACAAGATGTGCTTTTGGAGATAAGCTGGAACAGGTTCATCCCCCTCTGGGTTTTTGTTAACCTCCCTGTCTTTTGGATTCCACAGTGTCTGGGTTTGCCGTTGTATTAATGCCTTGCATAGTACCAGAGGGTTTTCAGTACAGGACAGATGCTGGCAGTTCCCAGTAGAATTGCAAAGCCAATTGGGATAATGAACTTTGTTGTTTCTTTCAGGAAAGTATTAGCTTCTCACTCTGAAAAGCTTTAGAAATGCGTTCTTTTGTTTGAGCTAGTGATCTGAACTTTCAGACCTGTGCATTCGTATCCTGGCCACAGCACCCTGCCTTGTTTCAGGGAGCTAATGCCCAAAGAATACACAAAAGCAGAGCCTCCCATAAGCCCATATTCATTCTTTCTGCAACAAGCTGCTGTGGTTAGAGTATTACTGCTGCTGCTGCGTAAGACAAGCGTGTTTATGGCAGAGGAAAAGTCAAATTAAATCGGCATGGGAATTTCTGCCTACAGAGCATGGGAGTCATCTGGCAGTCAGTACTCACAGGCATGTGATGTCATCTTACCCCTTGCTTCTCTGCTGCTTCGGCTTGGATCTCAAAAGGAGACCTTTTTTCACCTTCCAGAGTTTTCTGTCCTCTTGTAGCACTTCTACTGTGACTTAACTTACTATGTCTTGCACATAGACTGTCATGTTCAAATTAGCTGCCAGGCAGCTCAGGTTCATGGTAACAAGGCAGTGAGCCATGGCAGTCTACACAGGGGATACTGTGGGTAACCCCAGCCTAAAATTCTCTGTCCCTACACGATGGGGATAGATATAGTTTATTGTCACTGCTCAGTCAATTGTTTTGTAACGAAGCAGGAAAAGTGTTATTAAAACATGCCTCTTGGTTTAAGAGTGGCATGGATAGAGAACTGTAGGTAAGGGAGCATGTGAAGGGAATCTTTAAGGAGATGAAACTGTTAATTTGCCCTTCATCAGGTTTATCTCCAGTAAAGCAGCAACTGGTTTAAGTATCAACTAAAGGGAAAGGAGAGAGAACTTTCTGCCCATATGTTCTTTCTTGCCTAAGAACTCTTCCAAAATAGCCTGCTACTAGGTTTTATTACCCATAAACTACTAATATACTAAGAGATTAAGAGACAATCCAACAATTAGAGACAAATAGCAGGCCACAAATTTGTTTGTCTTTGACAGGCCAGAAAGTAATCTGTTTGAATTAGCGTGTTTCACATGTGTCTTCTCACCTTACCAACTCTAATCTGAAGTGTCAACATGTGGGGAAAGCCACTGCTGGAGCCTACTTCTGGCTGTACATGCTGATGGAGTGTGATGCTGCCTACTGGGCTTCCCAAAACAGAGCTCCTGGCCATCCTCCAGCTGCAGCAGCACCACTCACCCACTTTGCTCCCAGGCAGGCCAAGTGGCACCACAGTGAGTGCCCTTGGCATGGCTGGGGTTTGTTATCACTTCCCAAGAATAGAGGGTGCTGCGCTTCTGCAGCAGGGACAGATGTTCTCAGCTGTTTCAGCAGCAGCATCTGGTCTTACACCCTTTAGCCTGTTGCTGTTTAGTTGCACAATCTCAGCTGGTGCAGCAAGTTGGTCCGTGCTTGCAGCACTTGGAGTTTGTGTTGCCCTATTTATAGATCAGTGCTGCTTTCTAGAAATGCAGCTGTTTGCAGGTACGCCTGGTTTGCCATAAACACTGTCCTTCCTGGGCAAGGGCAGGAAACAAATCCCCCCAGTTGGGAAGAGCTGAGCAGAAGGCAGAAGCCCCTCGCTGTCAGCTGTGGCCATGCAGATGTGATACGCTCCATTAGGTTAGGAAATAAAGTGGTGGCTTGGGAGCAGCGATAAAGAGGTTCCCTCCCATCACAGGGTCTCACAGGATTAAATGAGCCTTATGTTAATGTTCCGTGGACCAAGAGGTAAATCCCTTGTCTGAAGCAGGCAAGAGGAGACCTGGACCTTAAGCCAGGAATGCTGTTTTGAGGATGCCCCAGTGGGGGTCATCACTGGACATGGCCACCCTTTATGGGTCAGTGAAATTGGTTGGCTCTGATTCCCTTGTATCAGTTCAATTGAAGAAACCTAAACAACTGTTTCGCTGTTCTTCTGCAAGCTCCATTACACTTCGTAGGCCACTGTTGTAGCTGTTATTGGCAGTTTGTTGCCTGGTCTGCACCCTGTCAGTGTTGGTTAAAATCCTGTCCTCTAATCACTGGAAATGGCTGACTGTACTGTTGCACTGTATAATGCCACATGCTCTTCTCTAATTTGCAGTGTTCCTGCTGGAAAGCAAGTTCCTCCCCCTACCTCCTCCTTCCCCCATCAAAAATGTGACTCATAAGCAGTCTTCAACTATCAAATCCACTCCTGTATTCTCTCGGTGAGGGTTCGATTACAGCTGCTACGCCACAAATCTGTAGCTGGAGTGAGATCATCCCTGCTTGAGAAATAAGATCTCTGCCTATAAGGAAAATGCAACTAACCTTCTACTGTCTCTCCCGCAGGAACAAAAACTAGGACCTGCTCAATTCTCTCTGGCTGTTTTTGTCCTTCTGATTTCTTGTCCATCTCTCACTCACAGCACCGTGTACCAATAAGGCTTGAGCCCAGCTGATACTGTGCATGTCTGTCACTTGCCTAATACCTCTCTGCTGCGTTTAGCTCTTTGTTTGGAGAGAGGGAACAGCTCTTCATGGTAGAAGATTTTCCATTCACCACTTGGAACATTTCTTACACACTTGATAAGATTTGGATCTACGTACATGTTCTTCTCAGTGTGTGGTCAATGGGTTTAAAGTGCCTTTGCCATCATCTTTATAGCTGGAGTGGGTGTGTGGGAGCACGTTGGTCCATGTGATGGCTGAAGTCTCTTGCTCTATGTGTATGTGCGTGAGTGTTTTGCACACATATCTGTGTCTGTACTTCCAGCATCTGGCCCAGCGTGGGGCTGCCCCCAAAGCAGCCCTCCATGTGAGTATGTGTGGGATGTGCAGACCCCCTGGAGCAGTTCACGGAGGTGGAGAGGCAGGCCCTGCTCCAGGCCAGAGCGGCACGAGTGCAACACGCTCTTGTCCACGCCGTGGAGTGGTGTGTGTGCGTGGTGGGAAGTCGTGGCTGACCTCTGTAGTCTTGTCTTGTCGTTTCAGTGGTGTGCAGACAGATGAAGCTTGGCCTGTTTTTACTCTCTGTGTTTTTCCTTGTCTTTTTTTATTCCCTCCTCATCTTCATCGCACTCTGCCATCAAACAAAACAAACTTTCATCTCTCAGATCAGCGAGAAGGTTGGTCCTTTTCACTTCTTATCCATCTACAGTACACCACGTCCAGATGGGACTTTTCCAGTAGGGAGAGGAGAGCCATCCCCAAAAGGGGAGTGGGCTCTAGAGAGTGCCTCCCTTCCAGGCACGGCCACGGTGTGCCTAATGAAATCTGCTTACTGTGACTCTGGTGATGGCATTGATACTTTGCTTTGCATGCCTTTGTTGCTCGAGAGCTAAAGTGCACAAAATGTATTTTGCATGCGAAGAGCAGCCAGGGTGGCTTTGTTCAAAGGCAGGGTGCATGCTACTGTGCATGGGGTCCTTCTCTAACCCCTTATCTGTGCTAGGTGCTGCTGTAATACCTCTAAACTGCTACTGCATTCTGGCCAGAGATCAAGAGTAGGCTCTGGAAGCAGAGATCAGAATGATCTGCAGTCCCCTCACAAGATGCTAGGGAGAGCAAATTCCTCAGTTTCTCCTGTAGATTAAAGAAGTTTTAACTTCCCATAGGGGCAGAAGGCTTGCTTTTGGTCTCAGCTGGAATAGAACCCAGCATGCTGCCTTCCCTTGCCGCAGGCCAGCAGAGGCAGCTGGCTGAGAGATGCAAGACCCTCATGCAGAGGCAGCTTCACCACTCCTTGGTAGTCCTCACTCTGGGAGTGGGCAGTTCTCCATGCTTGGATAAGGGTCCTTTGCGTGAGTAGGTCTGCTTCTCATTTCTTCCCTGGGACTGGATCTTTCCCTTGCTGGCAGAGTGCAGGAAGCTCTGGCAGTGGCCCCAGCATTATCTAGGATGGCTCAGGGAGGCCTGTGGTGATGTGCACAGGAGCTTGTAAACACTCATCAAAATCTGATTTATGCTTTGCCCTGTTCTGTCCTGCTGCTCTCAGAGGGCCAGAGGTGAATAAAGGACAGTAGTGGAAAGTGATTCCAGCTTCTTAATTAAGTCTAGCTGCAGATCTAGCTTGAGGCACTCATGATTTTGTGCTGAAGAAAGTTGGGGGATTTGGCAGAACTGTTGGACTACTTTCCGGAGATGACTCCTTCACCAAACAGGTACCATACATGTCCATCCCTCCACATGCACTGGAGGGGAGGGATGCTCACAGCAGCTCTCCAGCCCGAGTGGTGCAGGGAAGAGGCCCTGACTTCTCTCACACATGCCATCAGTCAGCTGCACGAGTTGATCTTACAGTCATCACTGGAACAAGTTTTAACAAGTTGTCATAGCAGCTGTTCCAGTACAGTGACTTTGCTCTTGTTTCTCTCACCGAAACGTACTCTCATTTAGATTGTACTGAGGCACGGGGCCCTTGTTGTTTACCTTTTAAAAATAGAGTTCATAGAGAGATAAAATTACCTGAGCCCAAGACAATGATGAAAAATGAGAACAAGGAAGAAAAGAGAAGAAATTAAAGTCAAAGCCCAAAGCCTCCCAGATTTCAGTGAATTTGGAGTGCTGCTGTGATGTCTCAGGCACCTCTGGAGGACAAACCTTTGACAGGGCCCTAAAACATTTTATCTGCGTGCTTTAACTGAGGGGAGGCAGCTGAGAATGGCTATAAGCCAGCAGGAGCAGATAATTTCTCGTTCTTTGTGTCAACTCCTCCTTCCTGCCCCACCAAAAATACCACGTACACAAATATTTAACGTGGAGCCAGAAATTAGTTTCTAAATATTCCGCTGGGATTTGCCATGCTTATAATTTGTTTGGCACTGATAATTGCATCTTACGTTTTTCCAGCTTTACTTAAAACTGTGTACTGCTCACCCATGCATTTAATTATTGCTCTGCGACTGCTACAAAGTTATTTATTAACGAGTTATTTTATCTCGATACAGTGGATCTTTTCTCTTATTCCCCTCCTTAATGTTGTGTTATTTTCATCAGAGAAATTTCAGAGAGCGAATGCAAATTGCACAGCTCCACAATCTTGCTCTTCCTTACTTTGCTATTAGTATGTCAGTATGCTGAATGCTGATGTGTCTCCAGTGCTGCACCGCTGTAATGATATATCCTCTTTTATATGTGGTTGTCAGCGCAAATAATTAGACCTAAAAGTTATAGCTGAAATATAATCCAAAAATGGCAAGGCCCTGTTTTGGAAATTGTCTATAAAATGTCAGCACTCAAGGATGCATTGGGAGCATAAATAGTACAGCATTGTTTGAGCACAAGATTAGACTGTAAATGCATTTTTCCTGGTTCCAATTTTTCCACTCCTGCTGTTGATTCTGTCAATAGATTGTGAGACTCCAGCAAGTGCCTTTCCATTTGAAGTCCTTCTTTAAAATGATAGCACTAGGGAGAGATGAAAGGTGTCTACAGATGAGTAAACCATGCAGCCCGATGATCGTTTTCGAGGATGTCTCCTAAATTCACTCAGCTCTGAGGAGGCAGTTGCTGAGGAAGGCGGGAGTTTTGGGCGGCATAGCAGTGTGGCAGTTACAAGAGCGTATCCTGTGCACCAAGGATCTGCCAGGAAACTGGGCAGTCACCTTCTGAAAGATGTACTTTTTTGTTTCTCTCTACTACTCATCTCGCTGGGTGGTTCAAGCACAGACTTCCAAACTTTCCTGTTCATCGGGGCCGGGGGGGAGCAGCACAGCCCAGGCAGACGTGGTCCTGCTTCAGAGTTGAGTGTGACTTCAGACTGCTCTTCCTTTCTGCAGAACAAGAGCAAAAGGCAGAGGATATCAGGAGAGTGGTGCAGAACCAGAGCAGCTGGGATTGCCTCTGAGAGGAGCAGAGAAGTGTGTAGATAATGGGCAGAGCTCTCCATTGCCGTGAAGCAGTGCTCTGTGAGCCTGCAAGGAGGATGCCAGGAAGGGGGTAAAAATAGTCCCAGAGTTAGATGCCAGGTAGATATTGTGGAAAGAAAACTCAAAAGCAAAAGCAGGCGAGTAGAAGACCCTGCATCTCAGCAAGCAAGTAGTAGTATTTGCATTGTCTTTTGCTCAGCTGTACTGTGGCCAAGACAGCCAGCAGGGAATAGTAATTGGGTTTCCTCTTCCCTAGCAGCACTGCATGGTTTTGGAAGCATAGGCAGTCCTTCTGGCACTGTTGTATTTCCTGCTGAGCTTTGCTGTATGCCAGCAGTGTCTCAGCACTGACCTGTGAGCCCTGAGCACTCATGCCCATGTGGACTGGAGCCTACAGCTCTTGCAGACAGCAGCAGGGAGGTGAGGTCTCTGGTTCTCCGAGGGGGTAGTGTCACACTCAGAAGGAACCTGAGATGTTAGCTAACAGCCACTCCCATGGTGACAAGAGCAGGACAATCAATTCATGCTCTTCACTCTCAAGGCAAGGAATGTGCATGTTAGTGCATGTTGAATTATTAACAGTTCTCAGTCTCAACCTTTGTGGCTGTTGTGTTGCCTGCTTCCCTCTATCTTCCTCACAGTCCCCCCACTGAGTGGGGAACCAATCTCCACACTGTCCTTTCTTCCTGTCCTGTGGGATCCAGAGCACAGGCTCAGGTTGCACTGCGCTGCTCACTGCTCCAGGGTTTCACTTCACTTCCCAGGGAACTCAATCTGCAGGGAGGTGTGGTGAATAGTGGAGCATCACAGAGCCCTTACTATGCCTGTTCTTGGGATGAATGACAATGAATCTCATCTTTGACAGTGCTGGTTTAACTAAACCTCCAAATTATACAATTGTCCATTGAAATAATTTTAATAGTCACAGCAATTTTCCCTGTGCTGTTCTGGCAAAACCTTCAAACCACCTCTTCTGATCTTTATTCAAAAAGAAGATTAAAAAAAAAACCTGTGAGTTCTTGTCAAGGAAATTGTAATAAAGGGAGAAATTTCATTGCTGCAGTAAATGAAGAACAACAAATTTTTCTGGAGCACTTAAGGTAGCGTCATGGTCTGTGCTAGCCCATGTGATTTCACTTGTAAAATGCTGCTTTTTGAGGAGTTATACTGATTTAAATTATTGCCAGACTCTCATGCTAGAAAGGCAGGCAACTTAAATTGCTGGCTTGAGCCTGAGGAATGTGTTGATGGTGCACTGCAAGCTGCTCTGAGAGCTCTGCCAGCTTTCGCTAATGCTAACTGACAGCATCTCCTCTTCTCCCTCTGTACTGACTGGGACAAGAAGCTGCCAATTATCCCCCAGGAGGATGGGAGGCTGATGGAACCCATCCCTTCCTTTGCACACACTCCTGCCAGAATATTGTCTGGGCCAGATCTCTCACCAAAGGCATTGCCCTGACCCCTCCTGCCTCCCATGTTGGGAGCTGACCCCTACACATGACATCCATTTTTAGCAGCTGTGGTGCCTTGGGCAACCCTGCTGCCTGGTGCGGAGCAACGAAACCATCTTAGCAGCTCTGCTGGTGTGCTAATGATGGGAGGCCAACTCAGACGTTCTGGGTTGCAAAAATACACCACAGAGGCCTGTTTAACCGCTGCTCTGTTGCCAGGCTTGAGATCGGAGGCCCCACACAGCTTCATGGCAGGTCTCAGGCTGCAGTGTGCGAGGGACATGGCCCACATGCTGCATGCTGCCCACCTCTTGCACAGTTTGATCTACAGAAGAATTTTCCTTGCTATTCATCCCTTCTCCAAGTGTACAAATGCAACAACCACCTCTGCTGCTTCTCTGGGGAGAGAGCCACTTCTGAAGGGGCTTTTCCCTTCACACTATTAAGCACCTGCTGAAGGAGCACCCAGTCCCACTGAAATGAATCTCCTCTGTGCTGGGGAGCAAGCTGAATTGCTGAGGGAGAGATGACTGCAGGCACTGCCTCCATAGGACAAATCAAGTGGGACACAGTACTTCTGGGGCTTTATGTGGCCCCAGGAGCTCACTGAAAGCAGTGCTTGACACAGGGTCTCTGTGTGGTGCAGGGGAGTCTGTAGTGTCCTGCGCTACCTTTGGTCTCACAGGGTTGGGAGTAAAAATCTGTATGTGCATGCTGGACTCTGACCTTCCTGCATGGCCTCTTGTCCTCTGGTCTCTTGTCTTCATATGTCCCTGTGCCCGAGTTCCTGTGCACTTTCCCTGTTCCTGTCCTGCTCTCGCACTGCAGTGGCCTCCAGTACCCGCCAGCCTGTTTGCCTGGTGCATGTGTGTGAGTACTCTGTGCACGCCAGTGGCTTTATCCTCGAAGTTTGCTTCTTTGTGTTAACGCAGTGTGGGTGGGTAGTTTTGGTCCCTGGATGGGAACTGAATTCAAACAGCTTCTACCTGGAGTAATTCGACGTCGCATTCACTGGAAAACAAACCCTGACTCTTACCCAATGGTGCCGAGACGCTTTGGTTGGAAATACACACCATCATGTTAAACCATTGCCATGTCCATCAGGTTTACTCCGTATTCTCATGACTGCGTAGCACTTGAGTACACTTTCAGTTCTGTCTCGTTTGGGGAACACTGCCCCATCAGTCAGGTAACGCCTCACTGGCGATCACTCCTGTAGCTATTGATTTGAGACTTAATAATTGATTAAAAGAAACAACCAGAAAGACTTTGGATTTAGACCTTAAAAACAAAAATAGGCGCAGCAAGTTATCTTTCCTCTGACTAATGAGGCCTGTTTTGTCACCAAGATGATGTGTAGTACACACAGACTGTTGACAGCATTGTCTGATTTATCACAAAGTCTTAGCTTTGTTGTACGTACTACCATGGGGGCTTCTGTGTTCAGTCTGTTTCTGCAAGCCTGTTGGTTTGGGATGAATCATCAAAGAGAACACTTAGTGAAATTTGATTTGGGGAGTCGACTTGGCCAGCAGAGCTGACACCTCTGCGGCTTGCCAGTCCGTCAGCAGCTTTACCATCTGTGGAGGTGCCATGGTGGCAGCAGCCAGGTCAGCAAAGCTGTGTCCCGCTGGACCCTCAGCGCCCTTGGGGCCGGATGTGCCTGGGGCGTGTTGTGAGCTGACACTGCTCAAGCTCCTGCCCGATTTCAACTTCTCCCCAGCACTGCAGCTATTTGCTGCTCCACCAGCCCGATGCACTGACAGAGGACTGTAATTGGCAGGGAGAGGCTCCTTGGGAGCCGGTCAGTCACGAACCCAGACATTGCTCTGGGGTTGCCATTCCGGTGGAGGAGGCTAGAGGAGATCAGGGCTGCTGGGTGAGACACGTTGGAGTAGTTTCCTTTTTTAACTACAGACTAAAATGAGCTTGCCCAGAGGAGACGAAGATTTACCGAGCACAGTTGTTTCTCTACCCTTGCTTAAATAGGCCCATAACACTAACCCTGAAGAAGGGGCCTCATTTCTCAGTGTCATTTTCCTGACGGGAATGCATATGGCAGGCAGCTTTAGAGCTTTATTGTAGCTGAGAGTTGCTTACAAATAAGTCTTGAATGAAATACCCAGCAAGGGATTGATATGAAGAGAAGCTGTGCAATGAAATAAGGAGGAATACATCTCCTGAAGTGCTGCCACAAAGGTGGGAAGGGTTCTGCCAGCCTAGCTCTCTTCTGTCAAAATGGATATGATCTCACATCTGTCAGGATTAGTTCTCTCCTGCCCAGCAAGGTGATCTGTTCAGGCCCTGACAATGTCATGCAGCTCTGGTGACTATTTTTTCTGAGCCCGGGTAGAACCTGAGTTACATGTTGAAAGGAATTATATTTTATTTAGCAGCACACGTGTGCTAATCCAGAAAGAAGCCTTTATGCTGCTCCTGCCCAAACCCTGTGAGGTTTAGAGGACAGGTTGCTTTACTCTAGAGCTAATAAAATGAGCAGGTAATTCAGTTTTGCAGAGCTTCAGTGGGCCCTGCACAGAGAGAGTTTGTGACTGCTGTTTTTGCATGCTCTCTAATTAGAAGGATGTAATTTAAATGGAGGAATGTTTCATGTTAGTAATATGATTTCAACAGGCTATGTTTGGAGGGAGTGGATTGAGCCATCCCTTAATGAGTTCTAATAAGGTGCCAGTGGCTAAGGAAGGAGAGTCAAGTGTGTGCAATTTGGCAAAGCAGTGAACATCATTTGCACTTCATTTTATCTGTCCCAAGGGATAGACAGGCAAAAACATTCAACCCCTCTAAGGTGCCCCCCACAATGCAGCCGAGTGCTTTCTGCTGGTTCTGTGACCCTACTAGCTGTCTCCTCCTTGTTGCAGTGCGGCGTGTTGCTCCTCGATTCTCTATCCCTCCGAGCAACCACGAGGTGATGCCTGGGGGGAGCGTGAACCTCACGTGTGTGGCAGTAGGTGCTCCAATGCCTTATGTGAAGTGGATGGCTGGTGTGGAGGAATTGACCAAAGAAGATGAGATGCCTGTTGGTAGGAATGTCTTGGAGCTGAATAACATTGTGCAGTCTGCCAACTACACCTGTGTGGCCATCTCCTCCCTCGGCATGATCGAAGCTACAGCTCAGATCACCGTCAAAGGTAAGCAGTTATTCCTCATGGTGCTACTACTGGAATTTCAGAGATGTGGCCCTTTGACAAAGTGTTCCTGGGTGCAGCCAACTGACTGCAGTCTCCTGTGACTTGTCCATCTTGCAAAGGAAGTTGCCAACCCCACAACTTTGTTTTTTCCTGTTTAGTGTGTGGTGTTTTCTTTAGAGGTTTTGTTTTGACATGTTACATGATTAGAGATGCATTGTAAGTCAGACTGGGTTCCTGTTCCTGTTACTCCATGAGGGAAGTTCATTGAGTCTGTGCTCATCCCACTAGTTTCTGATTTGTTCCATGGATCAGCAGGATCAGCTCAGCACAGTGGCAGACCACAGGCTATCCATGGGGAGTGGATGTCTGCAGTCAGCTGTTTGCACAGAGATGTCCTCTTGCAGTAAGGGCAGGACAAGAAGGTTAATCCCAGCAATGTGAAATGTCTGCACCTCACCAGCACACACATCCTTCTCCCCTGCAGGGAGGAGCTATACTTGTGGATTTTAAAACTCTTGCATATTCCTCTGTCAGTTTTCTTTTTTCTCTCTGCCTCTTTCCCTTTCTCTTTCTTTTGTTGCCGTTGTTAGGGTATGCTTCCTGTTGCTGTTTCTCAGGTAGCTTTGCTCCAAAGAGGGCATTATTGCTGATTCCTGACCAGTGGGCAGCCCACCAAGACAGTTTCCAAGTGGGAGATTGAAATACATGTTCTGCCTTTCTTGTGTGAGGCCAAGCAGCTCCACACTACCCTTTTCCTCCTCTCCTTGCAGTTAATTGGTAGCTGAGGTTTTCACGGATGTGTCATCTTCTGAGTCATGTTGGCTCTTGCAGGTTCCCCCACCCCCCCGTACTATGACCACCTCTAGCACCAAGTCCCTGCTTGAACAAATCACAGAATTGAGTGTTAGCTCTCTGTGACCTGGAGATCAACAGCAAATTCTTTTTCCTTGGTGCCAGTCAGGGAATGCTTTTAACCTTAGCCTCCTTTTACTCACAGCACCTGCTGGTCAGTACCTTTTCCAGCCCCCATTTCCTTACAGAGCACTGGAGTTGCCTTGGTTATAACACATACTCAAGAGCGTACTTAAGAAGGAAGCATGATGAGAAATTGGTTTGGTCATGGAGGGAGGAGATGGGAGCTGTACCATTGCACCATTGTACCTGGGATGACTCTTGCCTTACTTCTTTGATTGACGTGATGCCCACTGCTACCCCAGAACTGCAGAAGCCCCCAGGACACAGAGCAATCTTCTCAGCTCCTTTAGCCTTTTGCCTTCTGCCTTGTTTCTCTCTCTGTGCCTTGACTCTAGATATCTTACTTCTTCTGTCCATAACTATTTTACCCAGTGTTTACTCTACTGTGTTTGCTGGAAAGTAGGCTAGTTTGCAGGCTAGACAGGAGAAGCAAGTCGTGGTAGAGCTGATTGCAATATGTGCAGGAAGTACCAGGTCTGCTCCTTGCTCACATGCAGGCTGCACGCCTAAGAGCTGAGGAGCATCAAGCTTGCAGCTCTCCAAGAGAAAGGAAGGATGAGTGGCACCTGTCCTTGAAAGCCTGAGGGAGACTGCCAGTTTCTTGGATGCTCTGGGAAATGAGTTGCTTAAGGCTGTAATATTGGTGTTTTCTCTTCCTGAGTCCTCTGTGGGAGGTGGGGTGGTGTCTGGTTGTGAGTTGCACGCCCCTCCCTCTCATGCCAGTTCAGCCCTCACTGATTTTCTCAGTATTCCTGTTGCAGTAGCACTGGAAAACAGAACCAGCCCTCCTCAGCTGAACCACATGGAAACTGGAAACCTGATTGCTTTGCCAAGAATGAATTACTTTGGGATCTTAATTTGGGCTGAGCATTTTATCTTGTTCCTCATCAAGCACAGCTGCATTACAAGTCACTAAAGACTTCAAGTAGAGGAGTGGTTCATAGGAGGTTTAAACTTACTGTAGGCTTTAATTCAGTTGTTGTCTTAAAGTATTTGTGTGTTCTGCAAATCTCTGTCACACGCTCATTCACTTCCTTTGCTCTTTTGGTAAAATGGCAAACCTGGAGATGTTTTCTTGCAACAGTTGCATTCTCGTTGAAACTTAAGTGATGTCAGTGTCACAGAATTCTTGTGTAACAGTTTTTGTCTGGTTGCAGTTTGACACACCACCCAGTGAAATAGTGGATGTGAAAGTTGGTAATTTCTCTGGCTGTATCCCTCCTGCATGTACTGTAATACTTACAAGGCATTCCCCCCATCAACCCATCTAACAGCACTGCCCATGAACTCCCTATAGTCCAAGATGCTATCTCTGTGGAAGCAGGAGTATTGCTCCAGATTACCTGTGGTGCTCTGATTGCTTTACTGTATCCCTTTGTAAATCAGCTGTACACCTGGCTTCTGGGGCCAGTCCAGCCCAGCAGGCACTTTTCCACTGCCAGCTGAACCCCCATGACAGAAACATTCCTGCATCCCTGTTGAATTACCTTTATTTAGCCTGCTGCTGGTAAGTGCGTCAAGCACGTCTAATAACATGATTGCTCTGTTTATCCTTCCATTAAGAACCACTTCAAGCAATATATGGTAATATAAAAATGCATGTTCTAGAGTATGAAATGATTTCTGCCTTTTAAAGAAGAATGTTAATGGGAGGTGGCAGCTCCATTTTTATCCCCGTGCACATTGCAGGGTTTGAGCTGACTGAATTATTTAAATCACACCTCTCTGCCTTCCAATTGCAGCACTGCCAAAACCTCCAACAGAGCCATTAGTGACTGAAACGACAGCTACCAGCGTGACCCTCACCTGGGATTCGGGCAACTCGGACCCTATTTCATATTATGTCATCCAGTACAAGCCCAAATCCTTGGAGGGTCAGTTCCAGGAAGTGGATGGTGTGGCAACAACCCGCTATAGCATAGGTGGGCTCAGCCCCTTCTCAGAGTACGAGTTCCGCATCATTGCAGTCAATAACATCGGCAGAGGTCCCCCCAGTGAACTGGTTGAGGCCCGGACAGGAGAGCAAGCTCCTTCAAGTCCACCCCTCAAAGTTCAAGCACGGATGCTGAGTGCCAGCACCATGCTGGTCCAGTGGGAGCAGCCAGAGGAGCCAAATGGACAAATCCGCGGGTACCGCGTTTACTATACCACTGACTCACACCTGCCTTTGAGCATGTGGCAGAAACACAACACTGATGACAGCCACCTCACCACTGTGGGGAGCCTCATCACAGGGACCACGTACAGCATCCGTGTCCTGGCCTTTACTTCAGTGGGTGACGGACCTCCTTCGGACATCATCCAGGTCAAAACACAGCAAGGGGGTACGTATGGCGTGTGCGGTGCCTTGGCTCCGTGTCCACCCCAGTGGTGTGTGGCTGAGCTGTGTGTTTGATCTGCCCCAGTCATTGGAACTGCACTTGGTGCCCAGAGTGTCACAGTGGCATGCCTGTCCCATAGCTATCAGCTTATCCTGGGAGTTGGTGTTAGAGTCTGTACAAGTAACTCAGACCATAGCTTTGGGATACAGTGGCTAAAATGTGATAAGGGTTCTGGATGTGGATTTTGGTACTGGTGTAACTGTGCTGGGCCCTTCTGGGGTCTGAGTACACATGTGGAAGGAAGGAGCTGGGGTACAGGTCAGGAGTTGTAAGTAAGCAGAATTCCCATGGTCACCCACCTGAGTCTCAGAGGTGCTTCCTTGTGGCCTGGCCTGTTCCCGGAGCACGCTATGGGAGAAAGGGGAGAAGGGAGGGTCCAGAAGGAATGAAGGAGGATCCTCGCAGGGTGAAATGCAGACCGTGCAAAGCCATGCCTCTCTTCTCCCTGCTCTGCCTCCCGGCGCTCACCATGTGTTTGGTCCCCAGTTCCCGCCCAGCCAGCTGACTTCCAGGCAGAAGCAGAGTCTGATACTCGCATCCTGCTGACATGGCTGCCTGCCTCTCAGGAACGCATTACCAAATATGAGCTGCTCTACTGGGAAGGGGAGGATGGCACTCAGGTAAGGATCCTGCCTCTCCATTAACAGCACTTGAGGCCAGACATCACGATTCAGCAGCTTGGGAATGGTGGTTGCTTGAACTGGTATAGCAACAGAGCTGTTTCTTCTCTGTATTTCTTCTCTCTCAGGGGTGTGTGATAAGAGCGTGGCAGTCTCTGTCTGGCTTCTGTGTAAGTGATCTCAGCAGTGCTTGTTGATGCCCAGAAAATAGACAGTGACTGGTTTGAGACTGGAAAAGCTTCAAAATACCATGACTCCATCCCTGAGACATCCTTATTGCTGGTGCCTTTAAACAGTAGGGCTTCTAGGTAGTTCAGAAGTGGCCTCCAATGTGTCCACAGCTCCAGGACTGGTTACACTTAAAGAGCAGATTGAAGATGGCCTAGAGGGAGCCCTTCCACATTTAATGCCAAGTCCCTGAAGGAAGTTCAGCTCTAAATATATCAAAAGTAGTGCTGGCTTCAGGGCAGCACAGTGAGAACTATGCCATAGCAGCAGTGTCCCATGGTCCTTTCCCCTCCTGTGTTTATAGTGGCATGAGAGCTGCCAGAAATAAGTGCCCTCCAGGTGAAGTGAATGCATAAATGGGTGATGGGACTGCCTGCTCTCATGTCTCTGGCACCTGTTTTCCTGTATTCTCCAAATAATCTGTGTTTTATTTGCCAGCAAAAGGTGGAGTTTGACCCAACCTCCTCGTATGCTGTGGAAGGCCTCAAACCAGACACGCTGTATAAGTTCCGTCTGGGTGCCCGCTCAGAGCTGGGGGTAGGAGTCTACACCCCCACGATCGAAGCCAGAACTGCCCAATCCAGTAAGTTTCTTGATACTGCATTACTGAAGACAAATCAAAAACAGTCCAGTTTCCCTCACCTGGGCGTAGAGGAGCTCAATGCCTCTGCCCTTGTGGGTTCTGCAGTTTGCCAAAGGGTGGAATGGGGAAAGTCATCTGGGATTTTGGATCAGGGCTCTTTGGCAGAGGGGGTGCACCCAAGTGGTAAGTTCTTTCTTCATGTCCCTTTGATCATGCTGTCTTTCCTTAAGGGCAAGTTCATAAGAACTGGTGGAGGAGTGAAGCAGGCTGGGAAATTGCTTTGGAGAGATTGATTTGAGTGGGTTTGTGCATCTCTATGAATTCACTCCCATGCAGACAAGCTGTCTGGACAGGCAGCATATGGGTGTTTAGCTCTAAATGTGACTGTCTCCAAACTATTGGATTTGCATCCTGTCCCAGCTGCCTTGCTTCCACAGGAGTCCATCCCTGGTCCACACACTTGATTGCAACAAGGTGAGGCATCCTTTGAGGCCAAATGTGCCTGTGGCTGTCAGGTTTCTGGAGGAGTCAATTTGGGAAAGTGGTTATTTGCCTGGGTTGTGTGAGTGAGTGAGGCTGCTGCTTTGGGAACTGCAGCACCAGGGGGAAACCAGAGCAAGCTGCAACCCACTTAATAGAGAGGATAGATAATGAGGTGACCCAGGCAATATCACTTTCATCCTCATGTGATCACAGAGCAGGAGTTTGCATTGCTCTGATTGGCAGCTCAAAGCGCTGCGCATAAGCAGATTAGGGCTATCAAAGGGCCCTGCGATAAGCTCGTTTTCACTAACGATTTTTGGGCTTGCCATTATGCAAAGAGCATTAAAGGGGGGAAAAAAGACATTTCCGTTAGCACCGCCTGTCTGGGATTTACTAGCTATGTGGGGTGAGCAGTTGGCAAAGGCAGGCAGCCTTCCCTGCAGGGAGAGTGCCAGCGTGCACAGCAGCCAAGCGCCTGCGATGGCCATTAGAAAGGGAGCTCAGGCAGGGAAGAGCAGCTCTGCTCACTGTTGGAACGACCTTCTCTTTGAGGAAAATTCTGCTTCATTAACATATGAGTCGCATGGATTCCGCCACCTCGTTAAGTGAGCTAATGGCATCTTAGTACTGCACAGATAGACAGGTATGGAAATGGAGAGAGGTGCAGGTTATGCAGTTATAAATATTTGAACATGGAGAAAAAAAATTCTGAGTGTGGGGATTTGTATGTGTATTTCATACAGCTTTTGTATTGATAGGCCAAGGCTGAAGCAACTCTCCTGCCACTGAAATTAATTCTATCAGTGGACGCTCTTATCCTTGAACACTCTTAATCAGAGACGGCTCCACGCATAAATGAGTCCTTCAGAGTCTCACAGTAGTCCAAGTAGGAGAAACCTTTGCTCCGTGGACTCTTGAAGGCAGGCATCTTTGCTTGACCTGTTCCATATGCTGCCTGCTCGCAGGGAGTCTCATACTGCTCCGTTTCTAAGGTTGTTGCTTCCCTGGCCAATGGAGCAATAGCTGACTGGTTCTGACACCTGTTTAGTAAGGGGGATGTGCACAGGTTGTAAGAGATTTAGCTAAAAGCCACAGGTGTACCTTGGTTTGACCAATATAACAGCCCTTAACTTGGAGGAACCTTAGAGGAGTTCTGTTTATTCAAGAACTGACTGGTTTACGGACCCAAACTTGAGAAGATTTCTGATGACACTCTATCTGTTCTATGAGAAAAGTCATTGCCAGTTACTACTGAGCTATTCAGTGAGGATGACAAACCACTGGTTGAACAATCCCAAGACAGAGTGCATTCTTGGTTACTAGTTGTCTCAAAAATCAAGCAGATCTTTCAGAAAGCTCTGCTTTAACTCAGAAGTTGTGTGCACAATGCACAACTTTCAGGCAGAAATCTTTCAGTCTGCGTGTAGAAGCACCTCGTGTTAGACAGTTAGGAGGGTCTTCTGTGACCTTGGAGTTTACTGATCTAGAAAGACTGTTACTCTTGCCTTCAGAATGGTCTCCTTCTTGAACTTTTGAATCTGGTTGCCCTAAGAAAGGCTGCTAGATCATAATGTTCAGGTGGAACACAAACTCCAGGAGCAGTCAAACTACTACTTTCCAAAGACTGTGTCTTCAGGTTTTAGTCCTGGTCCTGACAAACCTGTCAAGGGTAACGTAGGAGGCACATCATCACTAATGAGTCACTACTGGGCTGGAGAAGGACAACTGTATTGCTCCTACTGCACTTTTCTTGTGGCATCCCTCCTCAGGGAGCATGGTGTAGGAATGCTCCTCTGGGAAAGCCAGAGGGATGCAGTACCCCCTTGCACCCTTCCAGTAGCACAGCTCATGACCTGTCTGCTGAGAAGACAGCTGCCTCTTGGCTGTCTTTCTTTTAAGTTGCTTGCTTCGTTGCTGGGCACCCTGCAAAAAGTACAAGCAATGATGCTTTGAGGGTCTGAGAATCACGGGGGAGTGTTCCAGGAGACTACAGTGCCTCAGGCAAGCAGTATGATGTAAGGAGAGGAGCATCAGCTCTGCGCCCATCAGGCCTCATCATTAAAATGCTGTTCTTGGTTGAAATATGAAGGTGGGTCTTGAGGCTGCCTTTGCTTTACCATAAGGAGTAGGTGGGCTGGATGGGCACACAGGACTGTTGTGAGCCTGCGGGGGAGGCCAGTGTGAGGAGCCTGGAGGCAGCAGAGGTTTTCACAGTGTACATGTGGATGTATCTGCATGTGTGGGTGCATGCTGGCCACCCAATCTGCTCTTAGCTGGCCCCAGGAGGGACACTTCCACTCCTTGTGCATTTTAAGTTGATCTTGCTCATGTTATCAAGTTTTATTTTGCTTTCTTTAAGTGTTATTCTGTGCCTTGCATATCATGTGTGTGACTCTTACCCAGTCAACAGCCGACATCTGGCCTGTCAGCGCTGCCAGCCAAAGGTGCCTTTGGAGAAAGAGCTCATTGCTGCATCCTAAGGGATGCTGTGGAGGCCCAAAGTCAGAGGAGAAGTCCCTTCTGTAAAGGGCCTCTCTGCACACATTGGCAAAGGAAAGGCTTGCCAAGTTCCTTATATCTCTCCTGTCTCTTCTGAGGGATGCCACCAGGCACTGTCTACCATATGCCCTTCCTGAATTCACTCTTGGTGCTCTATCTTCCTACTTTCTTCCCTACCACTTCTCTGCTGATTAACCAAGAGTGTGAAAAATCGTTTTCTACTCCTGCTTCCTTCCAGTATACCAAATGACAGTGTCAGTCCCACTTTGCATTCCTCACATAGACAACTCTTTGCTTCCACACATCGCTTTGACTTCTCTTTTCTCCAGCACAGCACCAGTAGACGCAGCCTGACTCTACTCAGTCACCTTCTCTTCCAGCTCTTCTGTTATCTTTCCTTTCCCCAGGTACCCCAGCCCTGGCATCAGGGAGGGGCCCTGCTCCCTGAGCAGAGAAGTGGGAATGAAGCTTGCAATTGCAACATGAAGCTTGCAATTGCTTCTGCTGGCAAGTGGGCCTTGTTTCCTGGAAGCAGAGGTCACCAGTGGCATTAGGAAGTCCTACTGTCTTGAGTTTTCCCAGATATTCTCCTGCTGCTAACCTGTGTGCAGCACAGCCAAGGCACAGTTGTTGGGTGCTTTAATTATCTGAGGTCCCTGCTGCCATCTGGAGTAATGTAGGTTGTGTTCAGCTTAGCACAGGCAGTGATTAGATAGGCCTGTCCCTGTGCCCCAGAAGGACTACCTGTGGTGCACCAGTGGCTTCAAGGACCACAGCATGGAGAAGGGCACCAGTCCATTTTCAAGCATGTTTCTGGGCACAGTGAAGGACAGAAGCAGCCTTTCACCTGCTGTAGCACATCAGAATACCTTAAACTTCATTATTGCTTGGCCAGACAGCTTCTAGCCTTAGACTACGCTGTCCTCTCTGCACAGGGCTCTTGCCTTCTGTGGAAGCACCCAGGGATGCACTCATCTCCCGTGTGCCTTTCTTGAACAGGCGGTTTCCCTTCCTTCTATGGGTTTTTACCCTTGCCCTTGGTGGCCCTCTGTGCAAGCATAATATCTGTAGTATCCCTGGGCAGCGAGTCCAAATGAGAGGAGACTGCTATTACCATGAGAGGACTCCCATGCTGCCAAGGCCCTGTTGCAACATAACAAATGTTCTGCAAGATTGGAAAAGGGAATGAAGCATGCAAGTGTCCTAGAGATCACTCTGAATTGTCCAGATTATCCCACTCTTCTCTCCTCCCAGATTTGTTTCACTGCTGTTCCCCAGCAATGCTATGTGCAGCAGACTGCTCTTCATCCTGATGAGATGCTGCTCAGATCCCATTCCTCCCCTTGGCCACTTAATGTTGCTGAGGCTTGGAAGCTAATGCAAATGACACAGGTTTTTGCTGAGGAGGAGGCAAGTCGTGCCTACTTTCCCCTGTACAGCTCCATAGGCCAGGAAGCCACTGAGGCAGGTAATCAGTTTGGCAGGCATGAAGCAGTCAGTCCTAGATACTAGGCACATGTGCAAAACAGCATAACTACGTTATCTCCTGTTTCCATGTGGTGCTTGGCTCCCACCTGGGTCAGGGTGCTGTTCATAGCTGATGGTTATGATTTCAAACCCTGCCTGGACATACTCCAGCTGACCTCAGTCACCTGCTTTCCCTACACCCTTTTGTTTCCTCCACTTGGCTAGGAGCAGGTTTTTGCAAGCCTTCATACAGTCTGGTGTGTGAGCTTCCCCTTCTGCCACTCTTGCCTTCTGTAGCTTCCTACCTCTTCTGGTTTCCATCTGCTTCAGATCTTCACTGAAAGCATCTTTCTTTTCCCTAAGAGTTTCTCTCCCTCTCTCACACCATCCCCTCCCCTTACTGCCATTTGTTGTGTTTGGTAAAGTGAGCGTCCAGAACTGCTTCAGGAAGAGGTGCTCTCTGATGTAGAACAGCACTTCTGTCTCCATGCTGTTCATCATGCTTTCAAATACAAATTGCCCTCAGTGCAGTCTCTGATGTTCTCAGAGGAAGGCAGGCAATTGTCCAGGAGGCTACTGGCTGAATTTCCACGTGTATGTTCTGTGCTCAGTTGGCTGGGTAAAAGTTCCCTGTGCATTTTGTTTTGTCCTTTCATTCATTTCCCTTCATCTCCCCACTTCATTTATTTATCCCCAGCCCCCTCTGCCCCACCCCAAGAAGTCGAGTGTGTAAGCACCAGCTCCACTACCATCCGGGTAAGTTGGGTGCCACCACCTGCCCAGAGCCGCAATGGGGTCATCACCCAGTACTCCATTGCGTACCAGGCAGTGGAAGGAGATGACAACACCAAACATGTGGTGGATGGCATTGGACGGGAGCATTCCAGCTGGGAAATCAAGGACCTGGAGAAATGGACCGAATACAAGGTGTGGGTAAGGGCCCACACCGATGTGGGGCCAGGACCGGAGAGCATCCCTGTGCACGTGCGCACTGATGAGGATGGTAGGTGTTACTGAACAGCTCCTTCCGCTGCCACCTTGGGCTAGCCAGGGCTCTGCTAGCTGAGATGCTGGGAAAGGTGGGGGGAGTGGAGATCTTGGCTTGGGAATGCTTTTCAAGCGGGACTGTTGGGCAGCAGTGCTTTGGTCAGTGGCTGCAGGGAGTGGGTCTGTGTCGTTGTCCTGGAGAGGGATAGGGGAATTGATCTGCTGGCTTATGCTCTGATATAGTGGTTGCCTCCAAGCTGTGAGTCAAATGTCCTGGTGTGGTCCTACAAGGACCCTGTATCTATGAGAAGTGCTTCCTGCACACATGAGGAGGCATTGCATTGCTTTGCCAGTTTGGGCTTCTAATGTTTAGTGGTTATGGTTTCCATTTTACTGAAGACCATGTGAGTTCTCCCAGCCAAAGGCTTCTCTCACACTGTGAGATTAGGACTTAAGAGTTTGCTTGTTGACCTGAAATCCAGCAAACTAAAGAGAGGAAAATAAATCCATTTGAAACTTGTAGATACTGCAGAAAAGCTGCTTCCTGCCCCAGCTTCCAGGCAACTCATGGCTTATATAAATCTGCTCTTCCACTCAAGAGTCAGAATATTGCATGTGCAGAACACTTGACTGGATATGACAGCTTTAAAGAGAAATTGTTTTGTATTAGCAGGGCTGTCAGTTATGTCATCATGACTTAAGCCATTTCCTTTGAAAGTACCAGAGCTCTGGGTGTCAGTAGGAGTTTCCATGGCTTCCTGCTGACCCCAGAAGCTGCAGATTTAACAGGAGAAGAAGGAGACAGAGTGTCCAGGCCCAGAAAGGATGATCTTGGCATTGCCCAGTCAGCGTAGCAAATTGAAACCAGACACGTTACAGTTTCTCTAAATGGGCTGCCACTGTGCCCCACATCTCTGTGGCTCTGGAAGTGGCATTTGGGAATGCTCACTGACTGCATTCCTGGGCTGGCAAGCACATCTGTGTGTGTCCTGCTGCCTGTATTGTTTGCTTCAGTTCTCATTCAGCAGAGTTGTAGCCCAGGGGAAGCTGCTACCCCAGAAATGTCTCAACAAGCTCTCTCAGTTAGTTTTCGGGCACCATGGTTGGACATTCCAGCTCAGCTGTCAGGAGTGATTTTGTATCACTCCGACATGCTGATGCTCAGTAGATACCCATGGTGAAGGAATGAGAAATCCTAAACTGTAATCTGAAAACAAAATGAGCCTTCCCAGTTTGGGTCTCAGATGCAGCACATGCTTCTCATAGTGGGATAGGATAATTTTCCTCAAAACACTGTGGTCTGCTCGCATTCACAGCTCCTCATGTCTCCACAACCTCCTGTATCATGTGTTGCCAGGGCTTCCTGCCTTCTCTTGCCAGCCAAGCTTGACATGCAGCTTCTGTCTGGTTCTCAGGGAGGATCTTGTTTTCCATTTGTGTGTGGGCAGGAACATCTTGCTAGGACAGGAGAGCCCCTTGGCCTGTGCAAGGTCACTGCACTAAGTGAATTGTAGGTTACAACATAGGTCAGAAGGTAGCAGCTACTCAAGCACAGCCACCTCTATTCCCATACCTCGAGCTGGGCTCATGGTGCTAAAATTCTCCCTTCCTCCTTTCTGCATTTTATTTAATTATCTACAATTAAAAAGGACATTTGGGGGAAATAATGAATTGCCCTGCAGCTTAAAAACTGTGCTTACCTGCTGGGTAGCTGTTTCTTCCCATCTAGTTGGTCGAAATAGCAATACTCATTATGTCTGCTTGTCAGCTATCCATCCTTAATTATCTAATACTGATTATTTCTTGCTGTGTTGAGAATTTGGGTGTAGAGGGTTCCAAACCCCTGGATTTTCCTAGGCAATGGAGATTGGAAGGGATCCTGCAGTAGAGGTGCTAGGATGGAGCCCAGGACCTTCACCTGGGTACCAGCCTGTCATGTAGCAGCGGTGTCCTCAGGCGGTGCACACCTCTGCTCCCAGGTTCATCAGCTCCAAGGAGCTTTCCAGGAGCAATTGAGAGGCTAATTTTTTAGCATTGACATTTTTGTCACAGTCGGTGCAAGAGCAGAAAGTAATAAGGAGGTAATTTTTCCAAATGGTAAATAGGGTATAAATACATTTTCAAACGGGACTCACCTTGCAAGAAAATTGATATTTTCTGGGCAGTGTAATTTTTCATTTTATTATCAAAAAGCATTCAACTAGCTGTGCGTGAAATACAGTCCCCAGAGCTGTCACAGTCCCCACAGGCCTCTTTATCTGGCTGAGTTCAGTGACTGCTGCCTCTGAGCTCTGGGTTATTGTTTTAGGATGGTGCTTTTCCCCCTCATTAACCTCTTGCTGTCACAGGGGAAGAGCACGTGTACACTCCGGCTGGTGCCAGTACCAGGCCTCCCTGCAAGGCAGCCTCAGTGCCTAGCCAAGCTACCTGGGACTGTTGGACTGTGTCTAGATGTATGCAGACAGATCTGAGTGGAGGTGTTGTGACAGGCAAAGAAGGGTTCAAAACCCCTTCTTCTGCTGCTAGGCATTCTGAGCTGCAGGCAGTTACCATGTTGTTTATATTCTGCTATGTTCTTGTAGTCTTCCCTCCTCCCCTAGTGCTGCAGACAAGAGGGTTAGATGGACCTTGGGTCTGATCTTGCATGGTAGCTTTTATTAGGGATGTTCCTGCATGTCAGAGTCATGTTCTTTCCTGATGAAAGTAGCAAAGGTGCCTAGATGCTGGGAAAGTGTGAGGGATGTGGTCATACTGGAAAACTGTAGTATCACTTTCTGGTCAGGTACTTGTACCAGCAGGGCCATTCTTCCATTGAGATGGAGGGAAGGTAGCGAAGAAGCGAGAGGCAGCTGGCAGCAGTGGTGTGGTACTGGCTAACTGTGTGTTCTCTGTGTGTTGCAGTGCCCAGTGCTCCGCCACGCAAGGTGGAAGTAGAGTCTGTGAATTCAACTGCCATCCGGGTGAGCTGGAAGCTGCCCATCTCCAACAAGCAGCATGGGCAGATCCGTGGGTACCAGGTTACGTACGTGAAGCTGGAAAACAATGAGCCCCGAGGGCAGCCAGTGATCAAGGATGTCATGCTGTCAGAAGCACAGGTACAGTATGGGGACCACAGGCTGGTGGGCATGGCGCCTTCACTCCCTGCAGAGGGCCAGGATGATGAGATCAAAGCATTTCTTGGTTGCCTCTTGCAGCTCCAGAGTGTGAGACTCAGCCCTGCCTGAGCAAGGCAAACAGTTTGTCCCTAACCCGTGGCTTACAGACAGGTTAAAAGTTTAACCAGGAGAGGACTGCTGTAAGGAGAATGATGCATTGAACAATGTTCCTCTCTTACCCTTTCTCCAGCATGTGCCTCTTTCTGCCTGCCACATTGTGTGCAGACTCTAGCTGGAGCAAGTTGTGTTTTGCCAGTCAAATCATAAACTATTAGAGAGTTCTAAGTAAGGTTTCTTTTGTGCTGCTGATGTTCAGGGCAAAGCTTCTCTCTCAACAGGGTGCTGCCTGCCTGTGGGGTGTGGGCATGTTTCTGTACTTTTGGATAGGCACAGCATAACCAGGTGGTTCAGCCCTAAGAAGAGATGGCTCTATAGAGACCTTATAGCAGTTTCCCAGTATCTAAAGGGGGCCTACAAGATAGCTGGAGAAGGACTGTTTGCAAAGGCATGCTGTGACAGGATGGGTGGTAATGGCTTCAGACTAGAAGCTAGATTTTTATTAGTTATTAGGAAGAAATTATTCACCATGGGAGTGGCAAGGCACTGGAATGGGTTGCCCAGAGAAGTTGTGGAGACTTCAACCCTGAAACTGTTAAAAGCCGGGTTGGATGTGTCCTTGAGCCACCTGGTCTATTAGGAAGTGTCCCTGCCCATGGCAGGGAGGTCGCTCTTTAAGGCCTCTTCCAGCCTGAACTGTTCTTGGATTCTGTGACTTGACCTTGCATTGCCTCTTCAAACCAAGAAGTGAAGCGAACTGAGTCTGGGAAAGGCTAAAAAGATAGGGGAGAACGAGTGGGTTGCAGGCCCACATTGCCTGTAAAGGACTTTGCTTTCTGCAGTCCCTGTTCAACAGTGCTCATATTTACGTGGTCTCCTGGATACTCCACCATCTGTGAGCTGGGGCCCTGTTCCCATAAAGCGCTGCAGGCGTGGTTATGCACTTCACTCAGCCTAGCAATGCGTAACTGCCTCTTTGCCAAGGTCCAGGGAGGTTTTTGGTGTCATCTCTGTGATGAAATATGGCTCCTTTGGAGCAAAGGTCCTTCATCCCAGATGACCCATGCTGTTCTCAGCAAAGATAATCGTATAAATGAAGCAGAGGATCTGCTGCTGTTGGAAGCGATGAGTAATCGATTCAGAGCTGGCTTGCTTGAATGATGCCCAATATAAATACTGGAGAGCTGCAACGATTAATTGATCTGTCTGCTGAACGCAGCTGTGAATCATTTATACGTTCATCAGTGGGGAGTGCAGTGCACAGAGGCAGCTTTACTCCCCATTCATATTCTGAAGGATAAGACTCAGTAATAATGTGGAAGGAGAAAGAAAGAAAACACTTTGAGGGCCTTTGCAGTGTTGTCTGGGGCACATCTCTGCTTACATTTCAGATGTTGCATTATTTTCATCATTAGCAAAGCTGCTTACTGCCCTTTACTTGTTCCAGGAGGATATAATCTGTGTTTTGTGAACAATTGATGCTGGAATTTGGAGTTAATGGGCTGGTCCCAAGTGTAGGTGGGCAAAATTGGCAGCGTTGTTCTTGTTGGTGTTTTCAAATATGGTATGCTTGCCCAGCCAGTTCTGTTTTCACTTCTTACTCATACACTTCAGAGAGAGAAACCCCATATTAATGTGCAGGAATGAAGATGCCAGATCCAGAAACTTTCCAAGGAGTGCTGGATTTTGCCTTTTTTTTTTTTTCTTTCTTTTTGAATGTGTGCATCAAGGAAGCAAGTTGCTTGAGGTTTCCTGGCCTGACACACCACTTACCAGTCTTTCATACTTGGTGAATTTATATGGGAAAGTTCTTGGTTGTTGTGATTCATTATTTTTTTTCTCATGTGTATGATGCTGGACTCATCCCCTAATTTTCTGATGGAAGTGGAGACCAAAAGATAGTTGCAGAGAAGTGACTATTCTGGATAAGCTGTATCACTCTTGGGATAAACTAGTGATGACCCTGCAGGGATGAGGTCTCACTGACTTGCCAGAAGAGATCTTTATTTCCCAAAAGAGCAAGAAGCCAGGCATGACCTGTGCTTGTGATGAAATACGTTTGCTCCAGAAGCTAAAGAGCTTCTGTAAGAGCTGCCATCTTTCAGTACAGCAGTGTGTGTCTTTGCAAACAGACAGATCAAACTTGAACAAGTAGTCTTGGAAGAGTTATTTTCTATGAAAGAAAATGAAAAGCTACACTGAAACACCTGTCCCTGAAGGTCAGAAGATGAAGATGGCCAGAATATAGCCACAGTTCAGTACTCAGAAAAATTCATGAACATTTATACCAATGCACAAGAAGATAAACTGACTGAAAATCTGGACTGAGAGAAGAAATTCTCTGGACATGTAGGCAGAGCCCCTCCTCCTGCCTAGCCAGGCTTTCTGCTGATTTTGAGTGGGTATGTACCACATAATCTGCTTCCTGCAGGAGGTATGAAGACACTGGTATTAAAGCTGACTCATGATTCTTCCTAATTGAAGATGAGAAAGAGAGAGAGTAAACGAAGATGAAAGGGAAAAGGAAAGGGGATGGAGCTGTTACCTATGCAGATAATACAGATCCTGAGTTTTCAAAACCATTTTAGCAGAAAGGACTAAAATATCATCAGAGAAATGAGGAGGACCCTGGTGCTGAAGATATTGCATTTTATTTTACAACCTCTCCTCTCTAGAGAAAGTAAGCAATTGTTAGGAAGGTCCTGCAAAGGAGCTGAAGTCTCTTCTTCCCCTATGTGGCTGTGCCTGTGACTGATTGCCTCCATCAGCCTTTTCTGTGCCTGAGCTCTTGCCTCCTGACTGCTCTTGACTGATGGGCAAGCAAATATGACCATGCCCTGTGGAGGAGTGTCCAGGGAGAGCATGTGCATTGCTGCAGAACTGGGTCAGATACCTACACCACCTCCTGCACAGGCCCTGCACGTCATGACTCAGCTAGGTTGTATAGTGAATGATGGCAGAAGATTGATTTCTGTGCTCTGGGTCTTGTGCACAATGCATCTGAGCACCGAGAGGGTGTCTCTGAAAGGAGCAGGGATGCCAGTGCAGGGTCATAGCTGCACTCCACCACTCTCATCACTCTCATGTAAATCTTTACCAGCTTGAGGGATCAGAGGATAGCAGAGCCATGGGGAACAAGCATTAAGGTCTTCAGAGGAGAGCAGGGGCCAACTACTTTTCTTGATCTCTAATCCCAGGGCAGCTGCAGTGTGTCAGAAGAAGTGGTGGGCTTAATCTTCACCATCCCTTCCCAGGTACCAGTCCCATGTGCCCTACAGACTTCAGTGCTGAGCCTTCAGCACTGGACACAGACACAGCAGCAGAGCTAGGCCGTCCCATTTGGGTTCCCATGCAAGTATGATTTTGCTCTTTCCAAAACAGGCAGCTAGACCTTGCATGAATCTAACTGTTGATTCATTGTGTAGTGTTCCTGCCCAGCCTGCTTGTCCTCAGTTAGGACAGAGATGTCCTGAGTGCGGACTTTCTCCTCATGGTGCAAGGTGGTCTTGACAGCTGCTCCTGCTCCTCACTGTGCAGCATATTTGCTCAGGAGCCTGCTACTTTTGTTGCTCTGAGAATACAGCATGCACGGTAACCTCCCTGGATAGCCTCTGGAGCCTGCCCAGAGGGCTTGGCAGTGCTTGTGCTGCTGGCAACTTCTTCTATACAGCTGGGTGCAAGGAGATCAGGCTTTGTGGAAGAGAAACTTCTGCCTCCTCCTCCTCTTGCTCTGTGGAGTCATAGCAGGGGAGAGGTGTGCTGCCCATGAGAAGGGCTGCAGGCTCACAGGAAAGTTGTGTAGTCTTCACAGGCAGCACTTCTCCATCAAGCGTGCAGACTAAGCACACATCCCACCAGCTTGCTCCAGAAGAGCAGGAAGAAGTAACAGCAAGCACTTCAAGCTGTTGGATTGAGATCAAAGGAGAAAGGGGAAGCAGAGACTCCTATTGTCCCTGGGCAGAGCCCACCCCAGGCATAACAGAGGAATTTACAGCCTCCCTTTTTCATCGGGTGGTAGTCAAGGATCTTTATCTGAATCCTACTTGGATGCATGTGTACTCATCTAGTGTGGTGTGGAGGTGAGATGCACTGTGCTTCCTAAGTGGAACAAAACTGAAAGACGTCATCCAAGACGACAAAGGTGAAGTTCCAGAGCCCTCAGACCTTTCTGCTTCCCGTGAGCTAAGCACCTGAGCTTATGTCTGGAGTTTTACTGTTGCATCACAGTCACTGAAACAGAGGGGAGGAAGATGTGCAGGAAAACCGTGATAGCCACTTCCCAGAGTCGGGGCTGTTAGGAGGGCTCGAGTCCTATCTTTTGCAAGAGATGTGGTCAGGGAAAGCAGCCATTCCATGGTGAGACATGAGTACAGTGTGTGGAGTTGAAGTGTAAAATGAAACGTTAAGGCATTGCAGCTGTCGTAAATACACACAGTTAGCTTTAGCACTTCCCTGAGCCATCCTGCCTCATGCACACAGCCCTGACTGAGTTCTTTTTATGACAGCTCCTGGGCTTTTGAGATCAATTTGTCTTACTGACCAACCTTAAACACTTAAGAAGCAGTTGAGTTAGTTCAAGGAATGTAATGTTTTGATCTGCAGATGATATTTTCATAATGAAACTGAATTTATACCAAGAGTATTTATGCAGGCTTAGCTTTTTACTGTTACTTCTCTGGCCCAGATCTCAAGGCATTTCTTTGCACTCTGATCTGATGCAAGATTAAAGTCCACTGAAACATAAGAGCAAACAGAGTTTGAACATTAAACATTTGGTCTAAAGTCTTAGTGGGTGATAAACTCCCTGGTGTAGTGTTAGAAGCTGTGAGATGCAGTAGCATCCTCAGCCCAGGTCTACTCCACTGCTTGTTGCAGTGGGGTGACACATTTGCTCCTGCAGCTTGGGTGGAGGCAGGTTGGGGTGTTACAAACCATGTAGCCTCAATCCATCAGGGACATGGTGTTGGAGCAAAAGTGTACTTCTGGGAAAAAAGAAATACTAGGCTTTGTGTCCTTCTGCAGCAAGACTTTTGCCAGGTTTTAAATCAGTGGGGCAATGTATGGCTGTTGGCTGCATCAATAGCAATGATTTGGGTTGAGCTCAGCATGCAGTGCTGGAAATAACACTAAGATGTCTTTGGAAAGAGCACCTTTAGTGACCATAATACATAGTGAGGGCCCTGGCTTTATAGGAAGTCTTTAGGGATGACTTGACCCCTCAGCTGAAATAAATTTCAAGAGGTTTTAGGCAGGTAATTCTGCTGCAGTCTTACAGCATCAGATAAGTGAACTGTAATAAAATCTTAGAGGGACATTTCTCCAATAGCTGTTTCTTTCTGAATTTAGAGAATAAAATAACCAATATTTTGAAGGTATGCCATGTATTTTACTGCTGGGGAGAGTATTCTGCCACTGTGATAGGCTGCAGCCTAGGTAAGCCACCTCAAATAGCCCGAACACAAAAGGCAACTTGTAACTTTAGTACTATTTAGTGCTTGTACCACACTTGCAGGTTCCCAAGCACTACAGAAGCATTATCTGGGCTCCCCTGTGTCCTGAGGAAGTCAGTACCTGAGCACCATTTCACAATTGGCAGATCAGGCTCAGAGTCAAGGTTTGCCAAGGCTCACACTGTGAGGCAGGGAGAAGAAAAGCTATCTTCCACTTTCATCTCTGTGCTTGAACCTACCAACTGATGCTTCTTCTGGGCAGATGTAGTAACCTGATGTAACACACTACCTTGACTGAGGAGTTCGCTGTGATCTCTGCAAACCTTGCTGTGGTGTGTCAGCCACATGAACAGTGCTGTGGGTGTGTGTGGCATCAGCCGAGGTCTGCTAAGTCTCATCACCCCAATGCAGCTTTGATGCCTAAGAACCACAAATCCAGCTGGAAACCTCCTATGTGTTCTCTCTTCAGAGGCCTAATTGAGCTGCCATGACTCAGAATCCACATGATCTTTTGCTGGGAAATGGTTTGTGTAGAAGTATCATCTGCAGGGCTGCTCCTACCAAAGAAGTGTTTGCTGTTTGGCACTGTGTAATTGGGAGTAAGAGGCTCTTTCCTCAGTATGTGCATCAATTTGAGCCTCACTCAAGCCACGCAGCACTGTTGGAAAGGAGCAACTTAGTGTGGAGCTATGTGTAACGTCTCAGCCTCCCTTGCATCACTCTGTTTACAAGACATGGCACTCATTGGTTTTCTGAGGTACTGAGAGCATTTTCTTGCAAATTATACAGGAAAGAGCAGCTCTGTAAATATTGTGTTAGTGCTTTCCTGCCCTCTCAGTTTTGTGTGCTGAAGTCTTTGATTGTCAGTGAAAGACAACATCTGGAGATTCACTAGGACAGAAAGTGGAGAATAGGCCACAAACCTGTTGTGACTGGTGGGGCAGCAGTCAGCCACAAGGCTACAAGCTGTCCTGTCTTTCTTCTGCTCATAGGAGAGGCAGGGAAGTGCAAAGCCAGGAGGGGAAAGGACTAGAGAGTTAGGCACTGGTGACCTCTCCATCCATATGAGAAGGAAACTCTTTTGCTCCTGTTTGTGTGAATGATCTCAGGCCTAATACGCAGGCTAGCAGCATGTAGACAATTGCTCTGTGCCACTTCTTCCCTTGGCACAACCTGTGCCAAGTGATCCTCTGTGTATAAGTGTTGTAATCACCCCAAACCTAGTCCTGCTAACCCCTGCTGTTGTCGTCATCATCCCCTTCCTACATGTCGCCCCTTAAAATTCTGTGTCTCCATTTTTCTCTCCTCCTTCCTTTCTCCCCCATCAGTGGAGAGCTGAGGACTCCGTCGACCATGTAAGTACCACTTGTGTGTATTCCAGGTTGGAAAAGAGGGATTTGGTAAATCGATTTGTGAATTCTGTAGACACGGTGCTGTCAAAACATCCCTTTCACTCTCTTAATGAGGCTGGAGAGTTACATTGTGAAACCTTCCACAAGCAGCAAATCCAGAGAAAATTGGCATTTAGATTGCTACTAAATGCAGAAAGGCAATTGACATTTCCTATAATCTGTGTTTCCAGCTTGTTGCAGTGCAGTCTTAGGCAGGCTCAAGTGATCGGCTCCAGAGCTGCATCCTACTTTCTGCGGTAGTTGGCCCACTGAGTCGCGCAGCAAAACGTGATAATATAATCTTTAAACCACATTGATCATAGTCCTGAAAAATAACCTACACTCTCAACTGCGACCTTTGGCTGAAACACAGAGAGTAATAAGAAAACAATCACATTTAAACAGCTAAATCCAATTTTTTCCACATAATTTTGAAATACAAATTTGGAGGAACAAGCTGCACAATGACCTTTTTAGAGTCAGCAATTCAATTTCCTGCCCTACTGCAAGCTTCTCCAGCACAATGTGTTTCTCCTCCTGCTTTGTATGGAGGATTCTCACCCGGAGTGGCTTTGTCATGACAGCACTGCGTTTACATTATGCAGTCAGACCTTCTTTCATCCGTCCCCTGTCTCTCCTCCTCCTCCCAGCTCGCTTGCTTTGCTCCTGGTGGCATGCTTTTGCGTGAGAATTTCTCTTTGCATGGATTTGGGGGGAGTGAGTTCTCTTGGGATGTTCAGAGTCTGCAGATTTTGTGTGAGTGCTTCCCCCCGCGGGTCCACTGGCACCGATCGGACTGTGCGTCCACTCACTGGCACACATGATCTGCTGCAGGGGCGGAGTTGGGATCGAACTCTGGTTCACACGGTGATTTTGGCGGGGTTCTTGTTGGTGCTTGTTGATTTTTCTCTGGGCTGGCCGGTTCCGCAATGGTAGCACAGTGATTTTGTTGAGTAAGCCTGGGCAGGTAACCTGAACCAGCAGCACTGGCTGGAAATCAGCAGGTTTAACAGCGTGAGTGTTAGTGCGAATGAGTGATGGGAGGCTGGCTGTGATCTGAAAGCAACTGCAGGCATCACTCGAACCCCTGTAGCTGGCAAGGGTCCTCCAGGCAAATGATATTGGAGCCCTGGGAGCAGTCCCTAACAATGTTTGTGTTGCCTGTCCTCAAGCAGCTCGAGCTTGCCCCCCTCTATCTCCGCCTCTTCTCCTTGTCTGAAAGAGTAAATAACCATCTCAAAGTCTCTGCCTCCTTCCCAAAAGTCTCCCCAGCTCCCGGTCCCACCCAGGTGCCTCTTGCTTCCTGGCTTGATGAGTTATTAGTGCTAATGGCCCCTGTTCATTTCACAGCACCCGCAGATGAATGCAGGTCAGAAGTACCTGCCCTGAGCTTGCAGAAAGCTGCTGGGAGTTCCTGAGCTTGCTGTGCTTGCTCATTTACAGGCCTGGCCAGCCAGGCTTGGCACAAGTCATGTTGCTGCTGGAGGCCAGGAGGGAGGAGCAGTGCTTCCCTCTTTGATCTCAAATTGAAGTGCAGATCCATGCCCTCTCCTGCCCAGAGGAAGCCAGAGCATTCGAGGTTGCAAGTCCTCCCTCCTCCCAGACCTCCCACTGCGCAGGGTTTGCCCTTCGGGCTTTGCCAATGCCTTGCACTGACCCTATCCCATCCCTGCAACTCGTGCCTGGCAGGGAGGGGGAATATGATGCTGTAGTGCAGGTGCTCTCTGCCCGGGGCCCTCCGCCCCTGCATTGCCTCTCTGTGCTTCCTGTGGCTCTGCCACAAGAGATAACTTTTAAAATCCCCAATTAGCCCCCAAGAGATTTCCACATCTGAACTGGCTTTTGCCCTGGTTCACAGCCCTTACTGTCAAGCATGCTGTGGCAGGGTGGCTCTGGCTTCATGCAGGGCCATCTCTGGAACAGGTCTCCCTCTTGGCAGAAGCACAGGTTGCTGGTGAGTTCCTGAAAAAGCCAAGTGTTAGAGGCAGGGGCTGAAATTAGTCAGGTGAGTGTTGGAGTGGCAGCAGCTGTTGTTTGCTGGCTCTGTGCAAGATGCGTGCGCCTGGGTGTGATGCAGGAGTGTGAGCCAGCAAGGGTGCCTGTGTGTCACTGATGGAGATGCTGACCTCAGTGCCCTCCTTCTACTCACTCCAGTAACAAGTATTTGCTCTTCTCATTTACCTCTTCTTCACCTCATGGATGTGCTCCCAGGAGACCGTCATTGGAGGCCTGTTGCCAGAAACCACCTACTCTGTCACAGTCGCTGCCTACACCACCAAAGGAGATGGTGCCCGCAGCAAGCCAAAAGTCATCACTACCACAGGGGCAGGTGAGTGTGGGGAGCAGATGCCACAGCCTTGTAGGGTTGGTGCTAAAACGTGCCCAGATGTGCATGGGGACTAAGGCCAAGACATACAGGAGGAAACACGAGGCCTGGAGACACTGCAGAGGTACATGTTCTTGTGATCTCCAGCCCTTACTTACAGGCTTTGCTACTGGATCACCTGAACCAAGTGCAGCAAACAGATGGACAGACACTGCCAGGGCCCATGAGAGAGCAATGAAACACTGCATAGTCCAGAGACCTGGGAAGAGGAAGCCTGAAAGTCCAGGCCCTCCCTCAGCTTTGGAGTCATGGCCTGTCCTCACCTTATTCCTGTAAGCAAGTGCCATTTCTTGGTTCCTGCGGTTACTGCAGTGCTGCCTGGGCTGGCCCCTGGCACAGAGAGCTCCTGAAAGGTGCTTCTCAGCTCCTCCCCCAGCCACTGCTACTGCTGCTGCTTCAGGCTTGTGTAAACTTGAGCCTGCCTGCTCCTAGATGGTAAAATCTGGAATGCAACAAAACCTGCCCTAGGAGTGCTGCAGACACAGCTTCTAGAATCGTGGGGATCCCAGCCAGTTCGGTTCTGCTGTCTCAGTGGAGACTCATACCCTGTGCCTAGTGCAAGACAGGAGCCTCGCCCTGAAGCAGGGGCACCGGAAAATTCATCAGGTACTTTCCTCCGGATGCAGTCAAGCTTGCCTTAGGTGGTGGCACCAACAAGTTGACATTGTCTTGTCCTCATTTTCCACTCACTAGACATGTCCTAGAGCTGATAATCCAGTTGCTTCCTCACATCAGCCACAAGAACAGTATTTATCGCTTGTTACTGTGGGAATGCAGCTTGTGCAAACTGAGCGTTTGTTCCTGGTGCTTTTAAACAAGGAACAGCTTGCCATCTCCTCTGCACTGCATATGGGGAGCTCCAGAGGTAGTTTCCACTGTCACAATCTCAAATGCTGTCTCCCTTGTGCCTCGGCATGATGTATGCTCTGTTCATCAAATTGCTACAGCTGTCCTATAAACATGAAGAGCTTCCTAAACATGCCAGTGTTGCACCGTAAACCACAGTGGGTCTTCCTGTGCTATGATGCACACTTAAAGTTAATGTTTGGAATCAGCTTTGAAAATAATATGTCCCTTAATGCTAGCTGCTGTTAGACGTTGCATTGAGTGCAAAGAGGATGACACTGGCAGCGGAAATGTAATTGTGTGTCTTAAATACCTACAAAACCACCCGCAGAGCCGCCTTCCTACAGGCTGAACTGCAGGCTTGACCTCAAAGGGGAGTGTTGGTATCGCCCTCTGATGGCAAAATCAGGACATGATTCTGTCAAACACTTTTTTCTCTCGTGCTCATCTGTGGGCTCACGTTTCAGAACTGCCGGAGGATATTTAACTAGATTTGGCTACGATCCCATTTTTGTTTTCCTATCAATGGCCCCATCCCTTTGATTCTGAGTATCTTCCCTATCAGTTGATTTGTTTACAAATCTGAGCTGATGTGACGTGAAGACGCATCCCTTTTTTAGCTGAAGGATATCAAGCTATTAAACCATCAGTTTAAAGCCATCAGCTCCTAACTAGTGACGGCAACACCCCTTGGCTTGTGCAGCATAAGCAGAGATCTTGTGGAACGCTTGTGTTCACCCCTCACATGGACACTGACGTCACGAATCTGCTCATCGGCTAACCCAAAATGTATTCTGATGGCAAACAGCCTGCCCGGCTCTGCTCGCTGCCTCTGCAGATGGTAAAACTGCAAGGTTTCAGGATGAAATTTGTCTGCCTCCAGACAGATGAGGGCACTGGACTCGGGCTTCTGTGTGTCTCTCACGGTACAGTGCAATTGGGCCAGCATGGCCTGGTGCTGCATACTAGCTGGAGTGTCTGAAGACCACCGATTGGGAGAATGGGATTCAGATCTTCTCTGAGATAAATATAATGCCTTGAGGTACCTAAAACCTTTCCTTTAAAAGGGGATGAATTTCAGGGCAGTATATGGCTGAATTTATTCCCTTTTTAGACAGCTGCACATGGGAGAATGTCAGACAGGAGCTGGCTGGCTCCAGCTTCCCTCACCACTGGATTAGGGTTGCCTCTATCCATGTGAATTGTCTGTCACCCTCTTCACCCTGTTCTCTGAACTTTCTCACTTTCCTCAGTCCTCATGGACTGAGCAGCACAGAAGCCGTCCTTCCTTCTCCTCCTCCCAGGCTACAGATGGTCATTGTGTGTTTATGTTGCAGTCCCAGGGAAGCCCACCATGATGATTAGTACGACAGCCATGAACACAGCCCTCATCCAGTGGCACCCACCCAAGGAGATGGTAGGGGAGCTGCTGGGTTACCGGCTGCAGTACAGACGTCTTGATGAGGAAAAGATGAACACCATAGACTTTGGGAAGAGAGACCATCACTACACTGTGACCAACCTGCACAAAGGGGCCACGTACCTCTTCAAATTGTCTGCTAAGAACAGAGCTGGCCCAGGAGAGGAGTTTGAGAAGGAGATCACTACTGCAGAAGATGTGCCAAGTGGCTTCCCACAGAACCTGCGTGTGGTGGGTCTCACCACTTCCACCACAGAAGTTGCGTGGGAACCCCCAGTCTTGGCAGAAAGAAATGGCAAGATTGTCAACTACACAGTGGTATACAGGGACATAAATAGCCAGCAGGACCTCATTAACATCACCAAGGACACAAGTATCACTTTGATGAATTTGAAGCCCGATACCACTTACGACATCAAAGTGAGGGCCCGCACCAATAAGGGTGTTGGGCCACTCAGCCCCAGCATCCAGTCCCGGACCATGCCAGTTGAGCAAGGTAAGTGCCCCTCTAACAAGCCCTAATGGCAAGCTCTGCTTCCAGGACAGAGACCTTTTCTTTGGTTTGTGAGACTACACTTCTCTTTGCTCTGACCAGTGAGATCAGGTGCTGTCTGGCTCCCTGCACTAAAACTGGCTCGGCAAGCAGGGGCTCAACAAAGGTTCCCTTAAAGTTGCCATTTAAGGGGGAGAGGGATGTTGGTGGTAGCTTAAATGCCTTTGTGGCTCCACAGACACACTTTGATGTGTTACCCTTACATGAAAGGCTCTTGCATGAACTGGAACAGGCAGGTAGATAGGATCATCTGCAGATCCAGTACCTGAGTGCCACAGTTCTTTGATCATGACAAAGGGCGAAGAGAGTGTGAGTGGAGCGGGAAGGGAGGGAGGCTACCGTTCAGCCTACAACTTCCTTTCTGTGATGCTGGAAAGTATAGTCAGAAAGCAAAACTCCATTGAAGACTGATGACTTGGTAAAAGGCTGCTGCTCTTTTCTCCTCGTCTCTCACTTCTCTGCTGTAGCTGAACTCTTTGACCTCTGCTGCTGAGTTAGACAAAGAGAGACTTGGAGCCGAGCTGCTGCCTGGCTCCCTCCTGACTTGGCCTTAGAGAGCTCAAATATCTTGTTTTTCATTTCAGTGTTTGCTAAGAACTTCCGCGTCAATGCCGTCATGAAAACATCTGTGTTACTGAGCTGGGAAGTGCCTGACTCCTATAAATCTGCAGTGCCTTTTAAGGTAAGAGTGAGATGCAGAGGACAGGGAGCTTCGCCTGTGGCATTGAGCAGGGCAGTGAAAAGCAGCATCTTGACGTATAATGTTTTCAGGCCATCAGACAACACACCCACAGAGCAGGTCATGTTGCTTACTGGCCTGGGATCTTGTGGAGCTCAGACCTCCAAGCCCACGTTAGGTAGCTGCTCTTACTTTTGAGCACCCGTGCATGAACCATTGCACACAACAGAGCACACTGCTGCTTGCTTTCCCTGCTCTCGCTCTTCTTAGGCCAGAAGGTGTTGTAGCTTAATTTCTTTCTGTTTTGATCAGCTTTGAAATAGCCTGTAAGCATTTGGCTCATGGTAATAAAACAGGAGTGAATAATGTTGGCTGAAGCACACCAAGAAGAAGCATGAGGCAGTGAAGGCATGTGCTGGGCAGAGGCAGTAAGACTGTCTCTGTGATCATAATACATACTTCTGGCTTCTTGGCATCCATCTAGAAACCCATAAGCTATAGCAACTTTTGCTGGGTGCCTGCTCCTACCTTGATAGTGCCCTGAATTACTTGTCTTTTTGAAGGGAAATGAAAACTGATCTGGTGCCCTAAATCATTGTTGCTTTTCCCATGAGCAGTAGCAGTGTTCACACAGTCCAAATCATTGCTTCCGTCCTCCATCAGCTGTCTCAAGTATCTTGTTATTTGGTATCACCTGGTTGGGGCTTACTGGTCAGGTCAGCCTTTGCAGCTCCAAGACAATGATTACAGAAGCTTGTCCTGACACCTGGCTGAGTTGAAGCACGAGAAGTTACAAATGTGATTTAATTGCCAGAGATTATCAGGACAAAGTGGTCTGATAACCAACCAGTGAATCAAACTAAGAATGACTCCTTCTGCAGCATGTCCTGTCTCAAACATCCACGTGGCCTCTATGAGTTACTCTAGGGCAGATGCATAATCTCAAGGAGTGAAGGAGTAAAGCATCCAGAAGGTTACAGGTGTGAGCAGCACAAGATGTGTCAGTGTGGAGAGAACTCTGGAGGAACGGCTGCTTCTCTCTTCTCTCCAGCGCACTTCTGGAGGTGTTGTCATCTACCAAGCTGCGGGCAACACTGGTAACTCCATGTCTTCCTGTTCTTGTTGGTCACCCAGTGCAGATCATCGGGGCGGGTAAAAGACTAGTGCAATGGGAGTTTCTGCAGATCTCAGTGTGACTTCTCTCCCTTAAGACATGAGACCAACATGTCACATCATCAAGGATAACCTTCCACCCAGTCTCAGCAGCTGTTTACTGCCTCTGCAAAGGTGGACAGCTGTGGGAGCAATGTGACTTCTCTTTCTCCTTGCTTATGCACCTTGCTGTGCTGCACCTAAAGAGCAGAAGCAAGACCTGCACAAGCTGTGGGATCCATGGCCAGGGAAATAAGGGAAAAGGCTTGAACTGCATTACATCAAAGTGTGTGAGCACCTCTCCTTTCTTGTTAGTAAGTCTCTCTGTTTAAATCCTGAAGCTGAATTACCATGATCAATAGCAGGCACTTGTTAACATGCAGAGTTTAGCTGACACAGACAAGGCTTTTGTGAAGACCTTGTGGTATTCAAAGCTTTCCCAGATGTAGGGTGCATTAGGATCAGTGTTCAGATATCTGGCCGTAAGGAACTTCACAGAGCTCTGTTACTTTGCACTCTGCTGAAAAACCAGTGTGCTTCATCTTGTCTTATTCTTGTGGCACAAAGCCCATGTCTCTGTCTGACAGCACAGTGCTAGAAAGGGACAGTGTGACCTTTGGAATATTACTACCACATAAGGATGGTGGCATGGTTGGAGGTACCCAGGAGCCAAGGATGTAATGCTGATGCCTTGCCTCCTAGCTGCAATTGCTTGCACAGACTGTGACTCAGGGTCTGCCCCTGCTGTGGGTTAACCCTCAGATGACACAGGAGCAGATGGCATTAGCCACTAGCTAACTGAAGAGCAGTCATGCAAACAAGAGTGTTACAAGGGTATTTCTCTAATAGTGTCTTCTTTCTATTAATATTCCCAGACTTGCAGACACTCATGGGTCAAGGCCAGGAGCGAAGAGCACCAGCTCCAGGTCGATGATTGTGACACTGGAAAGAAATCTTTAACCTTCAGGACTTTGTGTTTTTATACACAAGGTTCACCCCTCTCCCCTAATTCAGGCACATGGGACATTGATGCCAGAGCCTAATACTGTAACTAGCATAGCAGATAAATCTCCATGGGAACAATTAGTATTATCTACACTTGATAAACAGTCTCATGCTAAATCTGTGTCCCAAAGGGTGTCATATTCTACTTTAACAGATTTAATTAAAGTAGATATTGTTCTGACAATGAATAGTGAGGCACAGGCAGGACTAGTGCTTTTTGTCTTTTATAAGGGATGAACCGAGACCTTAGGAATTTTCATTGCTACCAAATCAATAATGAAGGCTTGACATCTCTTTGGGGAATTTTCACAGCTTCTTGTGGCCCAGGAGATAAATTCCTTGTAAAATGTTGTCCAGCTGTTGTGGCAGAGCTGAGGCACCTTACCCTTTCTATTTCAGTGTGCTTGCAGAAAGCTGCTCTGGAGCTTTCATGAAATATGCAAGACAGATACAGCTTTTTCTTTGGGGAAACTGCGCTTTCCTGGGACACATTCTTCAACTTAAGAGCAGGGCAGAGAATGCATTGTTTAAAGGGAGCATCTCAAGGTATTTTACAAATGGGAAAAAGGAACAGCCCCTGTTGACAATTATGGTACAGGTTCAGAAATAACCCCCCCTGAGAATACTGGGCAGTGCCTCCTCACACTGTCTCGTGGAGTGCATTAATTATTCCTGCCCACAGAAAAGGAAACCTCGTCTACCTCTCCATCGAGTCATTCTCTTTTCCAACGTTGCACACTGTGTCTTTTCATCTTTTAGTTCAATACATTCTTTACTGCCTTGAAATCAAGCAGCAGACCTTCAGCAAGTGACATCTGGACCCACCTTTGCAAATCTTCTCTTGTGGATAAGAGCAGCACAAATGACATTTTACAGCAATCCATAGGCTAGTCAGCAGTGTTTGGCAGTTCAGAGCCCTTGAGCCAAATTTGCTGCTGACTTAAGTAGTTACCAGTGGGCCATGATGCAACCTTTAAATAGCATTCCTGCTTGAGCTCCCGGGCGTCCTCAGCTGCACACAAATGACTGTTTCTGAGCCTTTACATTATTGTAAGGTTTGTATAGAGGCCTTAACTAATGGTGCATAACATTTGAGGAGCCAATGTGTTATGGCAGGTAGAGGAATGCAAAACTGCTACAGCAACTGCGGAAAGGACGGACGGTGGAGAATGCTTCAGGAAAGCATTGCAAATGTCAGTTTCACTGTCTTTGGGGAAAAACTCTGTGTGTGGCAGTAAAAACCCATCATCTCATGTCAGGACTGAGGCTATCCTTGGCCAGTTCCCATTGCAGAGCGAGCAGGGGAACTCTGAAGTGCCTGTCTCTTCCGCCTCCTCTTGCTCCATGAGAACATCCTTGTCCCCAGAAGATGCCTCGTCTGCAGGCAGTTACTGGGCAAGTGTCTTCCCTAGAGCACACACAGAAGCAGTTAGTGATAACTTTATTAGGGAAGAATTCATAATGAGAAATCTTATCTGAGAGGCAACAGAACTCTGTGGCCTTTTCGTCCCTGTGGCCTTTTCATCCTTCCAGCATAGTGTTCCATGTTGGAATTTTGGTTTTGTTCATGTTTATGTTGGAGCACATGAAGAGAGGTCCTGCTGCTCCCCCAGGGTACTACCTGACATGCTGTCACTTGGAGTTTTTTGACTTGTACTACTGCAATGTCATTGCAAATGGTAGTGCTGGCATGGACAGCAAAGCTGCAAAGATGACTCGAAGTCCAGCACTCCTGCTTTTGTTGTGCCTACCTTCTGTGTCACAGCAGGGTGAAACCTGCCAATTAAATATCAGATATTCCAGTGCTGGAAGAAGTATTTCTTCTTTTCACCCTTTTCATTCACTTGAATATCCACCTGATGTGCATATCTTTGGAGAAAAGGAATAAAGTCCAGGAGAATGTATCTTGAGAGAGTCACAGCAGAGAACTGTTCCTCATGGCTGTCCTACCACTGACAGCCTTTCCTGCCCATGGGGCAGCTAGCAGTGGCTTTGTCCCTGCAAACCTCAGTTATTTAGTACTTGGTACTTACTTTTTCAATTCATCCCCGAAGATTAGAGCATATCAACAAATGAGACTGATTGCATCTCTTCTCCATTGCTGGCTCTTCACTGCTGTTTTGTGACCTGTGGAAAAGTCTGTTCTCATGAGCAGAAGAGCTGGGTCCCTTTTCCTATCCCAACCTCTATGTAAAGTGACCTGAAGAGGATTTGAAGCATGCTGTGGGTATCACTGTTAACTGTAAAACAGAGCTGCAAATTCTAGGCTTGGCTTGGTCCCTGCTGTCCTTCAGATCTCTTTCCATGGTGTCTCTTCTCCTCCCAGTTCCAGCACTAAATATTAGAGTAGTGCTAATCAGCTGCCCCGGTGCCACTGAGCCAGCAGATCTCTGCAGAGTTCTGCCACCTGCTACAAAGGTGACTTGGAAGGAAGGTGTGGTCCCCCCCTTGCTGCCTGTGTCAGCCTGAACAGTGGGCTCAGCTGGTGAAAAATCTGGTTTGCTTCAAGTAATTTTTCTTCCACAGAGCTGTCTTCTCTCTCTCAAGGCCACTGTTGGAAAGAGCACATTTCACTGTGTGGTCTGTGCCTGTAACATGTAATAGCTGTTATGGTTTAACATGTTGCAGCTCTGCCATTGCCAGCTTCTGCCATGCTGCATCTCTGCACCACTGTGGGGAATCCAGCACTCCCCTGCCATGCTGGGCAGTTGCCTAGTGGAAGGAAACGCGCAGTTTATCACACCTGGGGAGCTCTTAGTCTCTCCAGTTATCTGCATCCTATTTGTCTCTGTCTCCAGGAGCTGATTGAGTTTCTGGCTTTGTAGAGGCAGCGCCCAGGGTTTTGGGGTACAGGAATCATTCCAGCAGAATCAGGATCGAGGTTCCCAGGGCAGACAGTCCGTTTGGTGCAGCTAATATGGCAGTGCCCATGGCTGTTGTATCTGGGGAGATATGAGGGTCCTGTATATTTGCAACAGGACACTGAGGAAATGTTAGCTCAGGGGGCTAGTGGGCCCAAAGAGGAAAGCTGGGGGGGGTGGGGTTGGGCTGCCCACTGCCTCAGACTATCAGCAGCTCTGCCCTAGCCTGCCCAGCAGCCCCTCACTGCAAGCACGGCAGGGAAAAGCAGCACCAATCTCCTGCCCACGGCTGCCACAGCACCAGCATCTGTTGTCATGGCAACAGGGTGTCACACCTGCAGAGCCCTGTTTCGGGTACCAATTTGTGAGCCCTGCACAGGATTTGTCAGCTCATTTGTGAGGCGTGTAACACCCCCACCCCCCACCAGTCACCCTGCTAGGAGGGGGATGCTCTGCATTAGCCATTCGATCAGGCATCAGCTGGTAGACATGGGAGTGACACCAATTTAAAGCAGATGGGATTTTACACCAAAAGCATATTGTGTGTTGTAGCCTCATGAAACAAGAAACAAAGACCCATTCATCTCCGTGTGAGGGCAAAGCAAGCCATCTGGATTCCTCCCCCAGCCCGGTGCTGAAGAACAGTACGTGTGGCACCACCAGCCTCACTGCTGGTACTGGCCACCCTGGCTTTGCTGACGTGACCCCCTCTGTGCTCCATCACTGTGAGGCACAGGGAGCGGAGCTCAACCCTCTGCTGGAGGTTGCTGTCCTTTAACTAAAGATTCATGGCTGTTTACGAAACACACAGTAACCCAGCCACCTGAGGGAGGGCTCAGAGCCACATTGTCATCTCCAATGGTGCTATTTTGAGTGTGAGCTTGCAGCAGCAGCTGTCAGCTGCATGAGGGTGTCCTTTTCCCGTTTCAGATCCTATACAATAGCCAGAGTGTGGAGGTGGACGGCCACTCGATGAAGAAACTCATAAGTGACCTTCAGCCAGACACGGACTATTCCTTCGTGCTAATGAACCGGGGGAGCAGCGCTGGGGGGCTCCAGCACCTCGTCTCAATCCGCACCGCTCCTGATGTCTTGCAGAGCAAACCCATTGCCACAAACAAGTACATACAGGAAGGAAAATTCACACTTACCCTTCCCAAAGTCCAGACCTCTGTGCCAGTTAGGTAGGTACTGTGCCTGGGTGGAAAAAAGCAGGGTAGAGAGCTACAGAAGGGGAAAAATGCAGGGCATACCTCTGCCAACCTGTGGATTTTGTAACCTGAAGGTGAATTTCCAAGCAGGCTGCAGTACAGAGCCAGGCATTTGCTCATAACATGGGATCACACTGCTGCCTCTTTCTGAGCAAATATTTATGTGCAATAAAATTAAGACAATTCTCTGACAGTTAGCCCTCACTCTGGTGAGTTTACTCCAGCTGCTACCAGCAAAAACACAGTTGAGGATCAGGAGGGACTTTCTCAGACACTGTATAATATCCTTTAAATAAATAATGCCTAAAGCCTCAAGGAGATTAAAAAAGCAAGTTTGTGGAAGTCTTATTCGTTACTGTGGTATCTTTGTGCTGAAGCACAATTTCCCCCAGGGTTTTTGCTACAACCCGATTATATAAATGTCCTTCTCACAGCTCCTACACCACCCTCTGGAGCACAGTCTGTAGATCTTCATTAACCTAATGAGTGCTAACGGGAGTACTCTCATCTCTGGTACAGCTGGAAAACCAGCTTCTTCCTTACTGAACCGTTTTGCTGCTTAAAGGGCAGGGAAAGGAGCACATCACCCTAGGGAGGCATATGGCACGTGTTACTCAGTGACCTGCCACAGAGATGACTTAAGATCCAGTGCTTGTGCTTTCCTTCCTTCCCAGGTGGTACTACATCGTGGTTGTGCCAACAGATCAGAGCACCAACAGCCCAACTGCTCGGTGGCGGACACCTGATGAGATGGAGCTGGACCAGGTAGGAATCTGTAGCAGCTGCTGTGGTGGAAATGGCTCCCAAGTGGCCCAGCAAGCTTTGCCATGGCCTCCTGGCAGCAGCGTGGATGCAGTGACATAGGTGTGGGCTGTACACCAGAGATGTGAGATGTGCCATGCCCACTCAGCCTTTTTGGGCTGGTGACAGTATGTAGGAAGGAGGCTAGAGTCAAGTGAGCGAGAAGACACCTCCCACAAAGTGCTCCATTAGGAGACCACACTCGAGTGTCTTGGCACTCTGGCCAAGACAGCTCCTATCTCTGGTTGTGCACTTTATACAGCCTTTTTCAGCTGAAGGAGCTGTGCTGATTTTGAGAAGAAGCCAGGAGAGAAAGGTATGTTTTCAGTTTATTGAGCTGTTCCATGAGGAGGCTTTTCCCTCTTTGGACAGGACCTAAACCTGTAGTTTGGATAAAGAGCATGCTTTGGTATCTAACAAAACCCACAAAGCTCCTTTCCCACTTGCTTGTTAAAGGCTTTCAGCATTCACCAACCCATTCACCCTAAGATGCAGCTTACTCTGTGTAGGAGCCCTCCAACATGTAGCATGTATGTGTGAGGGAGCCAGGAGACTCCCACAAAAGGGATTTGTGGGATTATTCTTCCCACCCCACCTCATACATATCCTCCAAAGCAATAAGGAAGAATTCCGAGAAATCACACACAGAAAAGTCCATTAAGAGAGCAAAGTTGCAAACTTGAAACACTCAGAAATTACAAAGTGTTAGAAGAGGTAAGTCAGCCCTTGAGTGTCATTAATCTTTAATTACATGATTGCCTAGTCTGTTTCATGGGGTCTCAGCTTACAGCATGTTCTGCACACGAAGCGCATTAGTGTGATGGAGAACCATCATCTCCAGGTCTCCTGCATCATTTCATTGCAGAAGTTAGAAGGTTTTGTGAGAAATGGAAGACTTGGATAAGAGGAAATAGTTAGGTGGTTGAAAGCTATTAAGAGAATGTGTTTCTGTCTCAATTTCACCCAGCCCTGATCAAATGATGTAAAACAAAGTTCTGGTTAGCAGTCACTCTCTTGTACATTCTGGTTGGGTGTTTTGAGTGCATAGTTTGAGATCCTGGAGCCTCATTTGCAAAGCCTAAGCATCCCCAGCTGCAGAGAAAGTCAATAGGAGCTCTGCTGGGTAGTCAGTGCTACAGAAAAAGCTGAAATTTCTTTAAATACAAACCAAGCTGATGTCTTTTCAGTTTGATATTCGGAATTAGTGGATATTTTTTTATGTTAATGTCCCTGTTCTCCATCTGTAAAATTGGGTTAATCATTTTCATCTCACTTCATATGGGTGTTTGGAAGATAAGATTGTCAGTGTTTGTGAACCACTTGTGAACCAGTGATCAGCACCATAGAAAAGCCCAGAAGGAAATTATTAATTTTGTCTTCAGAGCTGTGTTTGAATAGCAACCAATAAACAAGGCCGCAGGCTGCATATTGCAAAGAAGAAACCAAAATATGAATTAGCTGCTCTTTGATTAAGCACTCTCTGTCCTGTGTCCTGAACAAAGTAGGAGAGTTACTGAAAAGACACTATGTGCCCATGCAGCCGAGGACAGGGACACAATGCACAGGCATTAAGACAGCTGAATTAGTTTTGCACCAGCAGTATTACTTTTCAAACTTTTTGGGGTCTGAACTTGGCAAGCCTATTGCTCCTCCAGTGCAATCTTTGGGGGCCTGTTACATATATAAGTGGCAGTCACACCCAGCACCCTCAAGTGTAAGTGGAGCCCTGTAGTTTCATGCCCATGCACATACAGCTGTGCTTTGTGCCCCAAAGAGCTCGGCTGTAATTTCAGACTGGATCCAAGAGATGTGTGTATGGAGCAGACTCCCCAGTCCAAAGACCTACCTGTCTGCCTTTTTACCCTGTGTTTACGAGGACATTTGTGACACAAATGTCTCCATCCTTTTTTTTAACTGTTTTTGGTGGTGGTACTGCAGTGAGAAAGCTACAGCTTTTCTAAATTGCTCCAACAAGAGTATTCAGAAGAGGGCAAGGATGGACTGCTGAGGGGAAAGAGCAGAAGGTGCCTTAGCCTTTTCTCAGAGAGAGTGATCCCAGCTCAGCAGCGTGGCTTTGTGTGCACATCACTGTCCACAACCCCACTGACGTTCCCTGTCTGCCCTAAAAATACTGCACTGGTACATTCATGTGTGAAATGTATTTCATGCCTCCTTCTTCATTTCAAATTAGAATTTCTTTGCCAAGCCTGATACTTGGTTTTGTTCATTAGAAAAACATCTTGAAATATCTGAGGGTCTTTCTTAGCAATGTTACTGAATTTTTGTGTGTTTATCTCCTTTTTTATGAATTTGTGGCTGGCTGTGAAATTTGCCACTTTTACTCTGAACATCCCATGAAATCTGTTCCATTCGGTGTGATTTACACAATGCTCTGCCTGCAACCCAGCAGCAGGTGAAATATTGAGGCACTGACTGAAGGGAGAGGCACAGCAAACATCACTTTTTCCCTATACATCAGTGCCAGCTGCATTTCATATCCAGCGTCCATAGAAATTGTGAGTTGCTGTCCAGATGGCTATTTGGGCCACAGAATGTGGTCCAGTTCCCTCCCAGCCCCATGGGATACCTTAACTTCAGGTGATGCCACGGCCAGGCTCTTTCTGCCCTGACATTCACTGTGTCCACATCCTAGGGCTCTCTCAAAGCTGAGATCCTGGCAGAGATGCTTGCATTAAGGCTCTACTGATAGGTGACCCAACAGTGCCTAAACAGATAATTCATCTCTCTGGTCTCTGGGTACTGTTGTGTCCAAATCAAACCCAGTGTCTTCCCCTCCCTTTCTTTCCATCCTGCTGAGTCCTACAACCAATAAGATGGTGTGATGCTGGGCAAAGTCATAGTGATGCACCTGGTTTGTCCTCAGCTGCTGGAGGCCATAAGCCAAGGGAGCCAGAGCAGGCGCCAGCGACGCCAAGCAGACAGACTCAAGCCCTACATTGCTGCTCAAGTGGATGTGCTGCCTGAGACTTTCACCCTGGGGGATGAGAAGAACTACAAAGGTTTCTACAACAAGCCTCTGTCTCAAGACCTGAGCTATCGCTGCTTTGTGCTGGCTTCACTGGAGGATGGAGACACGGTAAGGACTCTGCTGGCAGGGCACAGACTTTCCTAGCAGAGCTGAGGTCGGCTCAGTGCCAGCAGGGTGAACAATTACTGCAAGCTGGGATGATGGAGTTTTCTCTGAAGAGAGGAGAGTGAGGCTGCATAGCTGGTCTTGACAGGCTGAGGCAGCCGTGGGAGTTGAGTTGATAGATGTTGTTTTTGGAGGGAAATGGCACATATGTTTGACATAACAAATGAGAGTGGAGAGTAGCATCAACACATGCATTCTACACAAGCTCAGTTCTAGCTTGCTGGTCTGTACCCAGAGCAGAGCTTGACATGTGATAGTGATGGGATAGGTTCTCATTCTGCTTTGGTTGAAGTAAGTGACTGCAAAACAGAGCCTTGAAATCCTACCCTGCGCAGTGGTTGCCAAGGCTCTGTGGTGAAAAGGATGCTCCCCTTGCAAACCTGCCTTCACGGTTCTTCTCTGGCCGGGCTCTTATTCCGGGTGACATCTAGAGCAGCAAACCTGCCTGCCATCACAGTGGGTTGTCAGCAGGGCAAAGCTAGAGGCAAATGGGCTATGCCTTTGTTAGCTGTGTGCCAGCATGCACACGAGGCCTGGGCATGTGAGGGAGAAGAGGGTAGTGGATGCAGTAAGCAGAGAGCAACACAGCAAGACCTGTCCATCAGTGTCCAGCACACAGGGCAGGAGTGATGGTGACAGCAGGAGCAGTGGCCACTGTGTAAATAAGGGAATTAATAGAGATGCACAGAATCCATTGGTCTGCTTCCAAGGTGCAGCTTCCTTCCTCAGTCTCATTTGCTTGTAATGGCTCATTAGAGCTGGTCGAGTTCTTCATTACTTATCCAGCTCATGTGTTCCTGTGGCAAGATGTGCACTTTTTTGAGGGAAATAGAGTCACAGATTAACAGCAAGGTAAGGCAGAGCCCTCAGGATATGCTATCTTGGCAATTCTTATCAGGAAGAGATGACCTTAACTAGTTGATTCCAAACTATCATCATCATCACCTCTTGGCTAGCACAGAGCTGCCACTGCCCTTCAGTGAATCACCAGGCACCAAAGTTACTACACCCTGCTCCTAGAGACCACCTTTCTGCATCTTCTTCTGTGTCACATCCATTTTCATTTGAAGCATGAGGTGCTGTGTCCAAGGCTGTGCACTATCTCCCCAACTCAGCTCCTCCTTAATTGCTCGCTGTGTCTCTAGTGTCAGCAGGCAGGCGTAGCATTGCCATTCTTCAAAGGCAAGGGGGAGTGCAGTTGAAACATCATCTCTGAGAGCAGGGGCACCTGTACCTCACAATCTGCCTTTGGAAATGCCACTGAGATAACAGTCGTTCTGATCTCTTCTGCTTCTGTTTTCTCTTGGAAGGAGGCATCTCTGAAGCGTGTCTGCAAAAACAGGAATCTTTACTCCTTGCACAAAGCATAGGAGATGGGCACACATTACCTCGCTGCACAGATCAGTGTGCTCCTTCCCCCTAACCTTTCTGGGTAGTCACCAGTGAAGCCTTTGTGCCTTTCTCACTGAGTAGCCACTTGTACAAAGAGCAGCCCCTGGCTTTCTGCCCCATCCTCTCACCGCCGATGTCGTTTCTGTCGTGCTCAGACAGAGCTGTTGCTGGCTGCCTGTCTTCTTGTTTGAACTGGGCGAGGGTCCCCTTGCAGAAACAGGGCAGTGGGTTGCAGTGATTCCGTGCACACGTACTCTGGGAACAGAACTGAACCAGGAGCCAGCAGCTGTTTCAGGGTCATTGAAACAGGATCTTATAGGGCTGAAAGGTGTCTCAGACCAAACAGCAACCACTCGTCATGCTTCCCGTCCAGCCAGTGGCATCTCTGACTGCTGGTAAATCTGAGGAGAGCAGCTAGAATGCGGCACCTGCACATGCTGCCAGATGAATGTCACAGATAAGAGCATTTTCTGTACTCCATGCATGTTTGAAACCAGGCTGGCTGGGATCAAGAGCACCTGTGAGAGGATATCAAGATGAGCATTTGCATGACACCAGCGCACTTGATTTTTCCCTTTCTCCTTCTCACCTACACACAGACTTGACGTCTGCATTCAGACTTTGACCTTAAAGCAGGCAATTTATAGATCCACAGGCACCTCTCCAGTGACCAAAGCTTCCTATGGCAGGAGCAGAGCGTTTCTGACTTCCTAGCACTGGACAGCAGGTGCTGCTCAAAAGCCACAGGCACTGAACTGATACAGCTTTAGCGCTTTGTAATAGGGGGAAAAGATTTATTTTTTACAGCATTTAACCCCTCTGACCCAGCGAGGCTGAGCTGCAGAGGAACAGCACAGCTCCATAAGCCTTAGCCACAGCAGCAGAACAAGCCAGGTGCAGTGTCATTTTTCTGCAGAAAGAGTTTGGGTCTCTGCTAATCCCACTTTGCTGGGAGGGCTAGAAAGCTGTCCCTTCAGGTTATAAATCACTGGGCTGCCAGACTGTAGAAGTCTCTGGAAAGGAACCTGTAAGCATGAGTCCCTTTCCAAGGTCTGTTGATAGTTGAGGCTTAAGGTAGAAAATGTTCTTGTCATTTTGTTCCTTTAAGAAAACCATCTAGCCCCACAGGGGTTTTCCTAATAGAGCCCTGTCTTGGAATGATGTGTTGGTATCAGCACAGTAGGTATTATAAACCACTTAGGAATCATCAGCCAGTCCCACTGTGCTATTGGTTGGGATTCAAAAGCTCATGATTTGGCTACAAGAGAATCCAGGGCTGGCAAGTGGTTCTTCGCTGGGCTGCTCCAGCTTGGCACCTCAAGGCCAGGTCTGCCAGCCAGGAATTTGCTGGCACTGGGAATGTTTCACAGCACAAAGAAATTGTTTCTACAGTGTGACCTCCACTGATGCTGAGGGAAGGAGAATCCCATGGTGTGCTTCTGAGGTTTGAGAAGCATGACCATTCCCTGCTAGCCAAAGGCAAGGGGAAAACTCCTTATTTCAGGGACATAGCTATTGTGCTAGTATAACAGATGCTTGGTTTCTCTCTCTCCTTATGGTGCTGTTCAGAAGAGATATGCAGCCAGTCCCTACTCGGATGAGATCGTGATGGAAGTGGCTTCAGCAAAGCAACAAGATGAACCAGAGATGCTGTGGGTGATGGGACCTGTCCTGGCAGTGATACTAATCATCATCATTGTCATTGCTATACTCCTCTTCAAAAGGTGAGATCCAGTCCAGGACGTAGCAGTTATGACACAAGTACTACAGGTACCTTCAAGAGCCTCCTGGCAGCCTTCAATTATGGGGTGCTCTGATAGAGAGGCCCTTGACGATCATGGGGAGGAGGGGAGGCTCTACCTGGCACAGTGGAAGGCTGCTTTATGAAGAGAGCAGAAGGACTGGGTATGCAGGGAGGAATTAATATTTGTGCCAGGACACAAAGCTGCTGTGAATTCTGGAAACGTGTGACCAGTGGGACAGAGGAGAGCAGCTTTATCCCTAAAGCCAGTCTAAACACTCTGGTCTCACAGCTTGGATTTGTAACCTTGGGAGCATCTGTCATTCTGGTTTTCTGTGGAAATTGCCTCCTTGATCTCTGGTAGGCATCCCTACTGCTGTGAATATTGTCTGGGGAATTTGATGGAGGGACAGGGCAATGGATATGACCAGCTGAAATCAGAGTAGGAACTCTCTTCTTGAGACCTCTCAGTCATAGCTAGCAGATCAGGACCATCCATGCTGTGCTCCCTGCTGAAGCAACCACCTGCTTTTGTGTAGCAAAGTCCTGCTAGAGCTGTAACTGTAGTGTGAGATGATTGTTAGCCCTCCTGAGAAGCTGCAGGTTGCATTTGCATGTGTTGGAGTAGCCTGTTCAATTACAGTAGGTCATTCTGTATCAGCTCAGCTCTGAGGTTCTGCTCCTCCTGCTCTCTGTATTTACATATGTATCTGTAGCAAGGGAAAGGGAGCTGGCTTTGTTGGCTGATTAAGTGGAGCTCTGCTATGCATGTGCAGTCAGTGCCTTTCTGTGTCACTGATCATCTCCTTTTCTTCTGTTTCTGCTCTTCCCTGGATCTAGTAAGCAAGAAAGGTATGAATGCATTTTGTCTCCTTGTTTTGCTACAATTTCAAGTCTATTTCCCTTTTTGCAAAAGCAAGCCTGAAGCTATCAGGGGGCATCTTTGTTTTTTGGGAGTGTGGGGCATGCCAGCCCTAGGGGTTTGCAGAGACTTTGTTACCTCAACGGTATCAGCCTCCTAGCAGTTGTCAGCATCTCACAGCTCCTAGGGAGACAGTTCCAACATAAAGATTTCCCAGACTGTTTTTGCAATTAAAATACAATCAAAAAACCAACACTACCAGCAGTTACGGGGGTTTTTGTTTGCTCAGTCACTTCAGACTGAGAGCTGTTCCATCAAGAATGCAGGTGATTTCTTGCAGTCTGTAATGGGGAAGCTTTAAGGGGAATACCAGGCAATTGTAGGAAACAAAGTGTTTGCTGATCTTTATGGAAGGCAAATGGCTTCAGAGGAGATTTCTGTGCCCAGCTTGGTTCAGCTTTGCTTTGTCCTAGAGCCTGGTGTAGGTGGAGTGCCAAAGAAGCAGCACCAGCTCTCTGCACTCAGACCTGATGTTTATGTCCTATACCCCCTTCCAGCACCACCCCTCCTGCTCGTAGTGGTGCCGTGTTATCTGACGATTTTTGCTGCCCAGCTCCTATTTGAAGGCATTTTCTCCTGTAGATATCTGTGCAGCATGTTCACAGTGTCAAATCTACAGTAGAAGTAAATTGGAGCTGAGTAACTGTGGATGGCTTGGGACCTAGAAGCTTATTTAGCAATTGCCCTGACTGGGCTAAAGTGAGTGATGACCATCAATTATGTGCTGTGCCCATTCCTCAGGAAAGCTGAGCCGCCTTTCTCAAAGGCTTCAGGACCAGTACACAGTAACACGTGGCACAGCCAGTTCCTGATAGAAGAAACTGCTTTATTTGTTTGCCACGTATTTTCCTTTCTTTCTATCAATGCTCTTAGTCCTTCAGCTCTTTTCTCTCAGTCCAGGCAGCTAAAAGGCTTCTGAGATGTTGAGATTACTCAGAGTAGTACAAGACTCACAAGCTAGTCCTCCCTATTGAATAGCTCCAGCTTTGGATGCAGCCACAGGCTGCACATGGAGCTTGCTCATGGTCTGGTCCACTGTAGAAATGCAGGTTTTACTCATGATTTGTGCACTAAATTCTCTAATTGCCTCTCTTGAGTGCCAGCCCAGCACACACAGCTCTCTGTGCAAGGGATAGCATCTCTGTGCCTGTGCAGTGTTTCTGATCACATATGACCCAGGGTAACCACCACTCAGAGATGCAGCTGCCTCTGTGCAGAACCTGACAACCCTTCAGGGCACTTCACAATGCCTCACAAGGAAGTAGACAGCATAGATTTGTGAGCTGCAGGATGGTTAATGTGGTAGTATTCATGCAGACTAGCAGTGATGGCAGCTCCCTTTCTTCAATAAAACATCAGGGCATCAGAGGGGTTCATCATCAGGAAAAATCCATTTTGGGGCTGTAGCCAAAAGACAAATCCTGGGCATATATTGCTGCATGCTCAGCACCTTGGCAAAGTGTCAGGGTCATCGCAGACTCAGAAGAGAGTGCTGCTGTCCAGCTTCTGCCCAACACCCCTCTCTACTGCAGGGCAGGAAGTGGGACTTAGATAATCTCTAGGAAGCCTTCTTGCAGTAATGGATTTTCCTTAATATTCATTTGTCCACTTTTTGATTGGATCTGTCCCTGCTTTGCCTGTGAATTCAAGCAAGAGCCTGAGGTGGTGGCATTGCTCTAGGCATAAATATAGCATGAAGAGACAACAGTGTATTTTATTGTTCCATTAATACACGCCTTGGGTGCCTTCAACCATTCAAGACATGTATTAATGGCCCAATAAAACACACCCTGAAGAGCCTTTACACTATTATATTACAGCATTCTATATTTAAATATTTCTAATACTTAAAAAAAAAATATTATATATCCTTCCACTACGGGAAATAGTTCCTAGAGAAAGAGGAAACAACAACTTGCATCTATCTGATTTTTCTCTAATAAATATTACAGAAAATAGCACATTTTGAAGTGCCTCACTAATCAAACCTCTGTCATTTCTTACACTTGAGCCTTCCTGTTTTGTAGATGGGAAGTTGGAGGCACAGAGAAGAATGTGACTTGTTCAGAATGCCAGGGAGCCTGGGATGGAATTGAGTGTCTGGGGTGCAGGGACCCACACTCCTTGTCAGGGTGGTTGATGCTGGTCTCTGCCCTAGCTCACCTGCTTGTCTCTCTTCTCTCCATCCATAGGAAAAGGGCACACTCACCCTCTTCCAAGGATGAGCATTCCATCGGCCTGAAGGACTCGCTCTTGGCCCACTCCTCTGACCCGGTTGAGATGAGGCGGCTCAACTACCAGACTCCAGGTAGGGAGCAGCTCTAACTCTCTTGTGGCCTTCCTCTGGTTCCCATTCACCAGGTCCCAGAGGAGAAATTGCAGTCTTCCTCCACAGCAGCTCTGCACCTTCACAGTCACAGTAGCACAGAGGAGCCTTAGAAGAGGGATACCTACGTGTCCAGTCTTTAAATCCTTCCAGTCCTCCCTGGTCCTGTCACTGCAGGCAGACATGGCTGGGGAACCTGGACAGGAGCAGCCTAGTGCGTGGTGTGTCTCAGACCTTACATGAAGCTCACCACAGTAGTCCTGAGCCAGAAGGAGCCTCTACACAGAGTGGAGAGAGCTCACCAGGGCCTGCACCTGCATTGTTCCTTCTGGGTGCTGCACTGGCTTGGTACAAGTTGCACTTCAGCACTGAGCACAGCCGGTGCAGTGCTGCCCCAGGGGCTGCATCTGAGGTGATCAGGAGGTGCAGAGAGCTCTTGTATTGCTGAGGGTGTCCCAGCAGCTTCATCCTGGGGTCCTTGGTATTCTCACTATCCTGTTCTGCTCAGCTAAGGGTGAAGAAGAGCTATCTGCCATTTCCATTGCTCCCCAGCCAGTGCTGTGACCCAGTGAAGGGTGTTGCTAGTCACAGTGGTTCCCAGCACAGAGGAAAGTTCAGTAAAAACTTTTACCTTCTATACGTGACTGTGCACTGCATCGTGCCTGCACTGGCCTGTGGTGCCTCAGGGTGTAGCTCATTTGCCAGCCTGTGGAGGCAGTTATCTTGTGCTGCAGGAAGGTCTCATGCCACTGCTTTTTGTCTGCACATCTCTGATGGCATCAAAAGCAGGGTACCTGTCATTGCAGTGATCAGAGACAGACTCACCCTGATTCATCCAGAGGCTTTCAGAGAGTCCGAGCCCTAGATGAAGTGGGGGAGCACCTGGGCTTTTGTGATGGAAGGAGCAGTTCAGCAATAAATGAGGCACATACAGCTTTCTTCTAACTTGCAACTCCCCCTGGTTTGTAACCTACTTTCCTTTTCCTCCTGCTGCTCACTCATCTAAGAGCTTTCATCTAACAGGAGAGTTTTGAAGGGACAATTTCCTGGTGTAAACCTTCTGTCTCTGGGCAGGAGGATAAGAGAGATGAGCCTTTGCTGTTGCTGCTCCCAGAAGTTTGGCTCAGACCCGAGGTGGGCTTCATGAGCACATCACCCTCCATGCCAGAGCTGCTGTCAGAGATCTGTGGTTAGTGCATCTCCCAGGCAGGACCAATGGCAGTTCTCACAGGCACAGTGCAGCAGCAGCCGGGCAGTTGCCAGCAGATCTGGCTCGTTATTCTGCCACAGCACAGAGCAGCATGGTGTTGCAGCATGGGAGGAAAATGCTCTGAGGAGCAGGGGAGACACCTATGCTAGAGGAAGAACATCTGAACAGGCGAATCATTGTGAGTAGCACTGGGGGAGGAGGTCACACATTCAGCAACAGCCTGCAGCTTCCTGAGAAGGCATAGAGTGTTGAGCAGGGCTGCTCCAGGACACCTGTGCATGGGGACAGGATTCTGTGACATGTGTCCATTACCCAGGGACACAAAAGCCATCTTTCTGTGTGCTCATGGTTTACATTGCACAGATGAGTGTGACAGGACAGGCTTGTCCTACTCACATCTCCAACAAGTTTGAGATGTCGACAACAAGCATCCCTTGCTACTGCTGTAGGAAAGAGAGTTCCAGAAAATCTCTTCCGGCCTTTGCCTAAGGATAAGCCAAAGACACTGATTCACTTGTAAGTTTGCAGAGATCTCTGGGGAGACAAAAACAACCCAAAGCGTCCAGTTCAATCGGGACAGCACCAGCAGCACCCTGTGATGCTGCTGGCCAATGTTCCCCCATCAAGTGATATCACTGTGTCCTCCTCCTTTCCTTTCCCCAGCATCACTTGTGCGGCTCTGCAGAGTGAAAGTGGCTGTCATGCAGGTAGAAGTGACTTTTGCAGCTCCTGACAAGCTTGTCCTTGTTAATGAGGAGGCATGAAAACCACTAAGCCCAGCAGACCAGTGCTGTTGCCCCTGTCACCTGCCCGAGGTTGAGGCAGTGCTGTGCGGATGCATTGACAAGAGATGCTGGCCACCAGCCCTGCACGTTTCAGTAGCTGATCTCCCTGCTGGAGTGTGCTGAGCAAGGAAAAGTTGTTTAATGCATAATTAATTGGGCTACTGTTATTAAATATTAAGCTTTCTCATTTTCATGGTTTTTACTTCAGATAAGGGTTACTTCCCCCACTGTTGGCCTCCCTGTACTAATGTACTGCTGTGCCAAGTCACTAAGAGGATATGGGACCAGACAGTGTCCCAGTATGCCATGAAATGAGGCTGAATTGCATTGCCGATGAGCTGCAAGTGAGCTGGAGGCACAGGGGCACTGAGTAGAGGTTGCTGGGTCTGAGTGCAGTCTTCCTGGCTTCCAAGCTGCACAGACATCACTGGTACTTGCCATCTACCTGCCTTCCCTGGGTCCTCTTGGGCACAAGGCCATGGACAGTGGTGTATAGTGACAAATGTAGCTCTTAGTGTCAGACAGAGGCTTGTGCTCTCACTCCCCTGTGAGTACCTCCAGCTCCACATATTTGTCAGCATCAGGGGATGGCAGTGGCCAGAGCTGAAAGCACACTGTGTAAAGACCAGCTGCAGAGCAGCCTCTGGGGCTGGGCAAACAGTCCTGTGCAGGAGGGAGGCTCCCGGTGCTGTGGCAGATGGTACTTTCCTTTGCATCTTCATAAGAATCCTAGGATACTTTAGGTTGGAAAATACCTTAAAGATCATCAAGCCCAACCATGTCTTTCCATTTTTGAACTTCTGCAATGATGACTAAAGGCTAATGGGATTTCTGTTCTTGCCCCATTTTTTCTTTGCAGGTGCCAGTGTCCCCAGTTGCCAGAATAACTCAAGTTAGTTTTAACTCCTGTATTTATCTTTTGACACCTTTTGCTTTTTCTTTCCCTTTCTCTCTCGTCTCTGTAATTTTTGTTTCAATGTCATGAAGGTCACCCTCACTCACAGCAAACTGCAGAACAGCAGTGATTTCACTTTCTGACATGACATATGGGGCCAAGCTTGGGTACTGTTTGCACGGCACTACAGCAGCTCACCGCAGCACAGTGCAGAATTGAAGGCGCTGAGTGCTAGGCTGCCAGGACACACCGTGGCAGCCCTTCACCTGCTCCCAGGCTTCCTGCCTCCTTGCAGTGGCATGCCAGGCCCTGCTGTGGCACCATACCTGCAGTTGGCCCCATTTGGGGACAGATAACCTTGACCATTTGGAGGAGGTGGCCAGCTAAAAACCACTAATGGACAAAGTGAGGAGTGGTCTCTAGCCCACTCTAGCTGAGCACACTCTCTTCCTACCTCAGGCAAAGTCACTTCCCTAATCTGGGTGACCTGTGTCATAGGGTTAGGCAGAATGGATGTCAGGGGATTCTGATCTCTGAACTGCTGTGCAGCTGGTCTGCTTGGCAGTGTTGGCATCCGAGTCCTACACACAGAGCAGAGGGAGTTCTGGTCTAGCAGGTTATATGGAATGTAACTTCTGTCTCTTCCCGTGAGCTCCAAGTGCACTCTCAAGTAGCCATAAAAGCATGCCCTCCCGGCTGCTTGATGGGCAAGGCATCTGGTTGTGCAAGCAGGAACTGAGAAGGAAGTACATAGGATAGCAAGGTATGCGGCCCTGCTAGCATTGTGAGACCTCTGAGCCTATCTAACCTGGTGGAAAGCTCACTGTCCTCTTGTCAGAGTCATTGGAAGGGGATGTAGAAGTCCTGATAGGTGGTACAATTCTCCTCTGTCTTGACCTACACTGTCAGCGGCAATTGTCCTAGGTTCACCATGATGGAACCTCTTTCTCCCCATCTGCTCTTGCAGCTCCTATGTTGCTGCAATACTGCTTTGGCCAGCAAAACTGGAGTTTGGAAAAACCCTTTTGCATTTCTCAGCAGAGATGAGTGTCTGCAGCTCTCCTGTTCCCCATGGCTCTGCTGTACTTCATACATAACGACATTGGGATAAGCAGGCTCTGTGGCTGTGTTCCAGACTCTTTCTTCCAGCCTCACACTTCTGCCTTGGTCCTGCATAGTTCTTCTTCTGTTGCTTGTTAGTAACTGTGCAGGCTGCTCTTGAGTCTCTGGAGCTCTGACATCAACCAGAGATGAGAGTGTTGTCTTTGTGGGCCTGCTCAACCACCTCAGGGATCCTGATGAGTGAAGTGGCAAACTGAGGACCATTTGCAGGAGGATTTAAGCAAGGCAGAAGAGAAATCTTTTCTTCTCCATCTGTCTGTGTGCTCAGACCATCCATAGTTCTGCTTACTTAGAGTGATGGAAGGACAAATGTGGTTTGGATCAGATCTTGCCTATGTGCAGCAGTGTCAGATGGTTTTGGCAGAGGTGTGAGGAGCCCTGCTGTGCAGTGGCTGTGGTGTAACACTTCTGTGTTGTCACCAAGTGACTTGTCACCACTGTGTAAAATGCACCATAGTCAGCACAGGGACTGCTGTCACCTCAGCAGCCCATTACTGCTGTCTGTGGCAGTGTTCAGGCTCCTGAGCGATTTAGAAGCTCCTGGACATACTCCAGCCTGTCTCCCTGGGTGTGAATCAACAGCTTCAGCCTATTAATAATCATCATTACCCACGTGGGATTTCTGGGAAACCCACAGAGCAGCTGATGGAGTCATGAGCCTTGGGATTTGGATGAGCTAGGCTTTGGATGAGCCGTTTCACAGCCATGGTACTGCCAGTTCACCATCTCAGCTTCAGAGAAAGAGGTTGCAATGGTTGAGCCCTGAATCCTAGACCCCAGGTAGGGCTTCTCCCAATTCCGTAAGCAGACCTCCACAGTACCTATCCCCTATGCAGGACCTGTGAGACCACCTCCTCTGGTCCTCTTCCCTGATCAGGGCTTGGGCTGTGCCCAGGACGATCCGATCCGTACTGTACATCCCTGCTTTAGACAGGGTAAGATTTCTGCCATGGCTTGAGCTGCATCCCAGCTCACAGCAGTCTTCCAGAAGCTGCTGCAGGGCACATCACTGCACATGGTGCTTTGCACAAACCAGATACAGTGGGGCTGGATTTTAGGCCCTGGATCTGGCTCTGCCTCCAGAGCACCACTAAAAAGCATTTGAGGCCAGAGCTGCCCCTCAGCTCTCACTAAGTTGTGCAATCTCTGATCAGGGGAAGCAGCTGTTATTCCATGGGGCCTTTCCCATCTTTAGCTCCCCAGAGGCTGGGGCAGCATCTGCCCACCCAAAAGAGCTGTGCACATACACCACAGAGGTTCCCTGGTGCAGATCTAGGCAAGTTCCCTTTCAGTTAATGCCATTTTTAGGGGTTAGCAGAGAATCAGCCTCAGCCCGTGGTGGTATGAGCACCAGAGAATCAGTGTGTTCAACTTCAGCCCATGCAGGAGCTCGGGGAGCACATTGCCAGCGTATCCTGTGCCTGTTCCTTCTGGGGGCTTGCCCAAGCCCCTGCCCACTGTGTGGCCTGCCCTGTGTGCCCGGTGGCTGTACTGTCCGAGCATGCCCACCCGGCCATACACGTTCTGCACATCACCTTTCTGTTCTGTCTCACCGACCCATGTGCCGAGAGCGTGTGCAGCATGCCGCGTCACCGTGCCAGCTTCCATCCATCCCGCCCAGCGCTTCACACCTGTCCGCCTTGCACCCACCGCCCGGGTCTGCTCTGCACATGATGTGCCCGAGCCTTCCTCCGTCCTAACCGCTTTCCTCTCCCTCCTCCCACCTTGTCTTGCTCGCAGGCATGCGCGACCATCCCCCCATCCCTGTGACGGACCTCGCCGACAACATCGACAGGCTGAAGGCCAATGATGGGCTGAAGTTCTCCCAGGAGTACGAGGTGAGCGTGAGAATGTGCCTGTGAAGGCAGAGCGGTGCTGGCCAGGACCCCCAGCAGAGAAGGCTTGAAAGCTGAGCCGCACCTCCTCTGCACCAGCATTGCTTGTGCAGGCCCTGAGCCAGGCCTGAGAGCCTGCCAGCTCTCCCTGCCAGCCCCAGAGTGGTGGGAACTTGCCTTGAGCAGTTGAAGCATGACTTGTGCAGGGAAAAGGCCTCGTAGCTGAATGCATAGAAGCCCGCTGCACTCCACCACGGAGTGGTGTCTAAGGAGTGAGTAGGACTTCGTTTCTACCTGCCCAGGCTCTCACTGTTAACTTTGTTCTGCTCTGTGAGGGCTGCCCTCCATGCAGGTTGGCTGAGATATTTCAGTCTGCAGCATCCTTTGCCCCGTCCCTTCCATCTGCATTCAAAGCTTTGCTTTCTGAGCCATCCTCTGATCTCCCCCTGCACACTGCTGGACTCTGCTGTCGTTAGCCTGTGACATTTGGTATCTGCCAGCAGAAATGCTGCTGACATCCTGCTGCACTAGAGCAGTCCCAGCCCCCTCCCTGCATGGAGCTCACTGTGCCCCACAGTTCTGAACTGCTAGCTCCCCTGTACTGCTGAATCATGCTCCTGCCCTTCTGGGTCTCTGGTGGAGCCCCTGGAAAGGTCCTGTCTGTACCCATCACCAGTGCTGCCTTTGCTGACACGCACAGGCGTGTGCTGGGTGTTTGGTGAACCTCCCCATCCTGCACCTCTCCCAGCCCAACTCTCTCCATTCCTGTTGTGCTCTGAGGACAGCTTGCTAAGGGGTACACACATAGAGGGGAAGGGGCTGATGTGCACAAGGGCTGCCTTGCCTTTCTCCCCACTCTCCAAACTCAATGATTAGGCTGAAAATGCATGGAGTTTGGAAGTTTTTCTGCAGCCATGAGACCAGCAATGGCAGGATTGTTTTCCTGTGCTTACATGCAGGACCCTCTTTTGCTGCAGGGGAATCGTAAATAAACCCCCACTAGTATTAAAGTGGGAATCAATCTGGGAAGTGTCCTTTGCACGTGTTATCGCTTCTGTTTGAATTGTTATCTGCCTGTGCCTGCGGTCTCCTTCCTGCAGCAAACCTACACTGATTCATGAGATGAGATCAGAACTTTTGCCATGAGGTAGGATTATATATGCCAGGAAAGGGAAAGCAGATCTCCATGTTGAGAAGGTGAGGGGTGAATTCCAGCTAGTTCAAAGGGTGTGCTGCCTGTATCTGAGCAAGGTGCAGAGCTCCTTTTTCCTTCAAGATGCCAAGTGGAGGCCTTTGCCTACTGCTGTCTACACCAGAGAGGAGCTGAGCTTTCACCAGCTACAGCATTACATTGCAACTTGGGAAATATTTAGAGGAATAATGTGATTCCCTTGTACTTACCTGTGTGTTCATCTATGTCCTGCCAGTGGTGCCAATTTATGCAGTCATATCTCTCTGCTTTGGGTTTTCTGTTACAAGTCCAGCTGAAATGTTAAGGCAGGGCTGTCTGCTGCACTGCAGGCAGGCTGTGCCTCTGCTGCATGGTGGAGATTCAGCCAAAGCCAATGTCTCTGCACTCCCATCCTCACGCTAGGCCCACTCCAGTTGGAGCCTGCAGCACAATACTGAGTCGTGGGAACCATTCTGGGAAAAATGAGCATTAAGTAAATTCTCTCGGCTGCTTTCATGAGCCTCTCTACCCTCACTTCTCTTTCTTTAGAATATCATGGCTGGTTGAGAGCACCAATCAGTTGTACTCTTCATGTTGAAGCAGCTATTAAGTAGCTGATTGTTGCTTGTAATTTTTTTCCTCTGGATTCCGCTGTATTTGACTCCTTATCAGTTAGAAATTGCAGAACGTGGCAGTCTGATATGATGGTTGAGACTAGGATGGACCCCAAAACAAAAGGACTTGCCTCTTCTTGGCATGTGAGGATCATCAGTCATTTCCCATTTGAAACGCCAGTGAGAAAATTCCTGGGCAGAGTGTGCAGAAAACGGCAGCTGTCTTAGTAGGATTGCTGCAGCAATGGGTTTGCTGCCGTCCTGGAGTCACACCTGTGTGTGGGGGTTTGGCAAGGCAACAGCTTCCTTTTGGTCCTGTGATGTGAGGACTGGAGGGGAGAATGAGCACAGCATGCACTGCTGAGTAAGGCAGTTTGCAGAGTGGATGCAGAAATAGCGGAGGTGGGAGGGGAGCAGGTTGTGCAGCCCTGCAGGAGCCCGAGAGGCAGGGAACCACACCTTACCAAACTCAGCAGTTGCAGTCATTAAGTGATGATACAGTCCCAGCACTCACCCTATAGGACTCTCTGAGCCCCGGAGTGGTGATCCAGCACTTCAAAAGATGGGGGCCCTGACCCTGTTTCCTCGTGACCCGATGGTGCTGCCAGAGCAGGCAGAGCACAGCTGAGCAGAGAGAGCCAAGGGACAAAAGCATCACAGATGAACCCCCAAGGCCCATTTACTGTTTGATTGTGCTTTGGAATAGTTGCATTTTAAGTGGCTTTGCAGAGCAGCCTGCTTGCCTAACATCTCTGTGGGGTGCAGGGATGTTTTATAGATGGCTCATGTTCCAGGAGCAATGCCACCCCAGGCAGTGAGCAAATGTTTTAACAGCACTTTCAAGCACTGAGGCCAGCTGCCCAGAGCTTGTCTTGGTAGTGCAAGCAATGGCATGGTAGCTTAGACACAGGTGATACAAAACACTTGTCAGCATCTCCACGTGTGCCTGGGAAGGAGCAGGGAGGGTGGCAGAGTTTTCTCAGAACCATCTCCATTCTTGTGTGTCAGAGAACAAATAATATTGCTCACACGAGTTTGCCATCCTGCATGGCCAAGCAGTCCATACAGCAAAGCCAGCAGAGAAAGCTGTGTGCTAGTGGCAGCAAGAGCAGGCTCCCAAGCTGCAGGTTACCCTTGTCCTGCCATGGGCAGGGAGCAATCCCAGCTGGACCTGTTAGCACCCCTGGTGTGGCAGAAGAGGTTGAACTGCAGGTGCTGGGAGCTGAGCTGCAGGCACAGTTAACTCTGCTGCAGGCTGCTCTGCCGTGGGGCATAGCACAGCCCCACCTTGCTCTCCTGAGTATGCAGCAGAGCTGTGGGAGCAGAACGCTAGGGGCTGGCAGCAACTCCTGGCTCAGCCACACTAGGAGGGTATCTCATTTTTAGTGTACAGTGAGAGCTACAGTGAATTTACAGTGTGGGATTAATGGAATTAAGTAAGTGGAAGGAAGGCTGAGCCTCTTAATTATTTATCTGCGGGCTGTGGCAGGCACTGCAGCTGTGTTGGAGCTCCTCCTGTGGGCCACCTTCCCATGCTGCAGCCTGTAGGTGTGGGACAGTATCGTGCCCTCGGCTGGAGGATACAAATAGATGTGCACTCATGCGCTGCCATCTCACGCCTTCACTGTGGGATCCACCAGGCACATCTCTTACTTTCACTGGGATCCATCGAGATCAGTGCAAATATGGGACAGACTGGGTCCAATCAGGGCTGCACCCTTGTGGTGACTTACATTTTGGGGATAGATCCTGCACTACCTGGAAAATGTTTTCATTACATCCAAACTGCAACTTGTGGCCATTGCCCCTCATCGCCACTCCCTTCAGCCTGACCTTCCAATGGACAGCCCCTGGGAGCTGAGTAGGCTAGAGGTGGTAAGAACCAGGCAGTGCACCACTGTCCAGTATGTTATTCCTTGGTAATTTTCAGGTTGTGTATGAGATTTTCTTGTGCTTCTGCTTCCTACTGTAGTAGGGAGGCTGCAACCCCTTCTTTGCAGTAGAGAAACACTGCTGGTCTACACAAACCCTTTTTCATTTCCCTTAAAGCCTCCAAGGATGTTGCATCTCCTATACCCATAGCCTTGGCAAGGTGTTTTGGCAGCAGGAGAGGTGCTGGGTCCTTGGGGCCGGTGAGCCCAGGAGGTGCTAGCCCCAGGGTGCATGTAGCACCTGGGGAGCCCCATGTAATGGGTTTAATGGACTAATGGAGAAGCTGCCTGGCAGGCAAGTGGCACTCACCTTCCGGTCATAAGAAGAATAAAGCTGAAGTGCTGGCAGCAATTGATTCAGGAGCACATTATGTCCTCTTTTGAGATGCAGTGCAGACTGGCAGTGGTCAATGCCTCTGCTAATGTGCTTGATTTCACAGAAGGCTGGGAAGCACTCACAGCCCAAGTATCTTCCTCTCCCCTTGCCATTGTGCAGCACATGAGCTGCTGAGCAGCACAAGGCCAAGGCTACTGGCACAGCCAGGGCCAGTCAAGCTGCCACACTGCCCCAGTCTGTCTGTCCAGGCTGTCCATGGCTGCCAGCAGTGGAGGTCACTGCAGGAAGTCTGCATGCAGATGGATTTTGGAGCTGCACTGAGGAAGGGGAGCAACAAACCCAAAGTGGACTGTATGAGAGAGACAACGTGGCATCCAGGGATGCTTTCAAGGCATTTGTAAAGTGCACTTGAGTCTGTCGAGGAAAGAGCCTTTTTTCCATTCCCATTTAAATGGCCTGGCTCTATCTTTGTGTTGATGGCAGTAGCAGCAGGGATCCCTGAGCTGCTTTGGAGAGATTGCCTCTTGCACTTCCATGCTGGGAAGGAGGAGTTTTGCTAATTGAGCTTTTTCTTAATTTATACTTGCTGTCTTACATCTCCCCTGTCACTTTCAAGCAAAGAAAACCTAAAAGTCATGATGCTTTTAAGTTTGTTCCTGGATCATTTCCTTCCAATTTCCCAGCCCTTCTGCTTTCTAGGAAGAATGAGTTGAAAGTGTCTGATCAAATTTTAGGATGAAGCAGTGATTCTCTCGAGCCCCAGAAAAGAACAAGAGCAGACTCCCAGTGCCCAGACAGTTGTGGACCAAGGCAGGGAGATAAGGCAGTGCTACCATAGTACAGAGATGAGACGAGGCTTGCCAACCACTACTCTATGTGAGAGCTTCAACTGCTCTCCAAGCAGCCTGTCATCCTACCGTTTATTTACTCATTTGTTTGCCTTAAAGGTGGGAACAGGTGTACATTAATTCATCACCAGAGTTTAAATTAAATCATTTTACTTCTAAATGAGTCACTAATTTGCAGGAGTATTTAATTAGAGCCTCTTTGCACTCAGGTGCTGTATTACTTCTGACTTTCTCACCTGTTTGCCCTCTTAAGAGGCTGATGATGATTAGACCATTTCTGCACATCCTAGTTGCACATCAAAGCAATTAACCCTAATGGCAACACCTTGATGCTCCTTGGTTCTGGGGGCTCTTGGCAGCCTTGTCCCCCCTGGGACATAACCCTTCCCACCACAGTGCCAGGATGCAGACTTGCTGTGCAAAGCATGGTGCACACCACAGCTTGGACAGGCCTGCAGCCTTTTGGCAAGGATTTGCAGCGCAGATTGAGCACAAACTGCACTGACCTCCCCCTGCCTCTGCTTCAAAGGGGACTCGTTCCAGCACCCACCTGTGCCCAGCACTGAGCAAGTGTTCACAAGGTGTAAGCAGGGCTGGTGATTTCTTGTGTTGATCTTTAGCGGCGAGGAAATCCTTGCCCATGCTTTTGGGGCTGGTCTCAGCTTCACCACCAGCTAGCCAGCTCTCTACACAGGCTGCGCAGAATAAGGCCACCTTTCTCACAGAGAAGTGTTATTTATATCTTTAATAGACACTGGTGGACATTCCTCCTTGGTTTGTCTATTTGTACTTCTCCTGTGTACCCCAGATTTGCTAGACCAGTATCAAAACTTTTCTCATTCATCTCCACACAGACGAGTCCTTAAACATTTCGTTTCTCTTACTTTTTCATGCCTTTAACAACACCAATTGTCCTTCTCCTGTTCACCTCCACCATTAGGTGTGCAGCAGTCATCCCTGCCACAGCAAAGGGAGGAGAGCATCCAAAGAGCTAATTCAGTGTGCAGCCTGTCTTGAAAACGAAATACAGGTGCCTGAACAAAATGAAGTGCCCAGAGAGCTGTGAGCTGTGCTAGGATGTCTTCATGTCTGGGCAGAGGACTGTGCAGAGGTTGCGGCAGCCAGACCAGTGGTTTTCCAACCAGAAGCAGTGTTTGCAGTCTCCACTCCCACCACCCCTGCTGCAGTGCCTCTGAGTGCTGCTGCTGCCTGCTTATTACACTGATAATAGAAAATTACAGGTTTCTGTAGGAAATGTCTATTTACGTCCTACGTTTCCCAAACTGTCTATTAGCATTGCTGTGATGTCACATCCTCCTGCGCGCCTTCGTCAGCACTGGCCCCTCTGCTCGCAGCCAGCCAGGGGCTGGCAGCACTGGAACAGGTGACTGCCACCTGGCACAGTGCTGGCCTGTGCCCTTTGTGTGTGGCAAAGCCCTCAGGGCTGGGTACTTGCACCCGCTGCCAGTTGCTTGGGAAGTGCCTGCTCAACAGCAAAGGAGAGTAGGGGACAGTGAAAGGTGCCACCTTGTGCACAGATGGTGGTTGACAGGGCTGAGCAGAGTGACCACGAGGGCTGACCAAGTCAGCCTAGTCAGGGAGCTGTGCTTTCCAGCTCAGCCTTTTGCTCATGGCTGATGCAGAGCTGACAGACTCGTGGGCATTTTGCTGCCTGAGAAACCTTCTGACATGGCTCTCTGCCAAGTGATGAATGTGGATGCCTGCAGAGAGAATAATGTGCAGTGCTTCCCCTGGCCTGTTCACTCAATGTTTTTGCCTGTGGGCCAGCAAAGCTTCAGGGATGCTGAGCTAGAGCATGATTTTAAGAATATTTTGACTCTGTTAGTAATTTCAGGGGGAGGGGGCTCACAGGATGATTGATGTATGCTGTATCTGCCTGACCTGGGCTTGCCCAGGACTGCATGTGCAGAGCAAGTACCTGCATGAAGCAACTGTCTTACCTGAGTGCCTCATGTCTCTCAGTCAAAGAGGCTAGCTCATCTCAGAAGGGTATTTTGGAGGTGGTCCTTTTTGACCTTGTTTTATGCACAGACAAAGATGACAGGAGAGGCTTTGGGAAGGGATTGCCTGGCCTTGGAGGAGCCATGCACCAGTGCACCAGCACATGGCTTGTGGGAGAGCCATTGGGCTACAAAGATGATTAAGAGGCTGGAGCCTCTCCATGAGGAGAGACTGAGGGACCTGGGGCTTTCTGGTCTGGTGAAGAGAGGACTTAGAGGAGGTCTAATCAATGTTTATGAATATATGAGGTTTGGGTGTCAAGAGGCAGGGGACAAACTCTTCTCAGTTGTCCTGTGATAGGACAAGGGGTAATGGGTATCACAGTCTCACAGTATCATCAGGGTTGGAAGAGACCTCACAGATCATCAAGTCCAACCCTTTACCACAGAGCTCAAGGCTAGACCATGGCACCAAGTGCCACATCCAACCTTGCCTTGAACAGCCCCAGGGACGGCGACTCCACCACCTCCCCAGGCAGCCCATTCCAGTGTCCAGTGACTCTCTCAGTGAAGAACTTTCTCCTCACCTCCACCCTAAATTTCCCCTGGCGCAGCCTGAGGCTGTGTCCTCTTGTTCTGGTGCTGGCCACCTGAGAGAAGAGAGCAACCTCCTCCTGGCCACAACCACCCTTCAGGTAGTTGTAGACAGCAATAAGGTCACCCCTGAGCCTTCTCTTCTCCAGGCTAAACAATCCCAGCTCCCTCAGCCTGTCCTCATATACACTACAGCACAGGGAGTTTCACCTCAACATGAGGAAGAACTTCTTGGGGTTGGAACTAGATGTTCATTGAGGTCCCTTCCAACCTAAACCATTCTATATGGTTCTATGATTCTTTACTGTAAGGGTCACAGAGCACTGGAACAGGCTTCCCAGAGAGGTTGTGGAGTCCCCTTCTCTGGAGACTTTCAAGACCCATCTGCATGTGTTCCTGTGCAACCTGCACTAGATTCCATGGTCCTGCTCTGGCAGGGAGGTTGGACTCAACGACATATGGAGGTCACTTCCAGCCCCTTTGATCCTGAGACCAGGATGCAGATGGGATTTGGATGTGTGCTTTCCAGGCAGTTGCATAGTGTGCAGGCCTTTGGCCAAGATTTATAACCATGTCTCTTCTCAAGGTTTATAGTTCCTTGTCACTCTATTAACTCAAACGAGAGATGTTTACATTGCATAAGTAGCTGGAGCAGTGAATAGTAACCTATCAATTTTCATGACTATTCCCTGGCAGAAACTCCTAGGCTGTCTTGCAGGACACTAATACCCAAAGCTCCTGGGGCACAAGACACCCAAGGCTTGCTATATTTCAGGAGACTGCAGTTCAACAGCTAATAAAACCGCTAGGTCAAGAACTGCACAGTCAGGTCTCTTGTGGAGTCCTGGCGTAAGCCCAGATTGCTGCTGATGTGTAGCTCCAGAGGAAAGGATGGGCATGCAGCAACAGTGGAGATGAAGGCTCATCTGCAGCAGGCTGCTCCAGCAGAGGGGTGCTTTGCCTGCAGGTCACAGGAGGCAGGTCCCACTGAGCACTGGGGTTTTGTGTGTCTGGTTGGACAGCGTGGAAGCTGTGCCTGGCCTGGGGAAGAGGTGTGCACGGAGGTGCAGATTGTCTGACTGAAACGTGTTGCGCTGCAGCATTTCACTACGCTGTGACTGCTCTTGACTCCTCTCGTCTCTTCCTCTCCACAGTCCATCGATCCAGGGCAGCAGTTCACCTGGGAGAACTCTAACCTGGAAGTGAACAAACCAAAAAACCGCTATGCAAACGTGATCGCCTATGACCACTCGCGTGTCATCCTGACCTCCATCGACGGTAAGAGTCACTCTGGAGTCAAGGCTCTAGCAAACAGCTCAACTCCTACTGCTGGCCCTACTGGGTGACTTTAGCTGCCTTCCTCGACGTGTGGTGTGACGTGGCACTGTTAGCCCTCTGTCCCAGCTCAAGATACAGGAGCACCAATATCTTCCTCTGGGGTTTGTCAGTATTTGCTCCTAAGTGCCCAGAGCTGCACAGGATGAGGTGTGCCCCGTCCCCTGGGATGTAAATTTGCACACGTCCCTGTGCTCTGCAGGAGATGCATTGGGCCTTGGTGTGACCCCCCCACGGCTCCAAGAACCAGCCTCACCTCTGGGCTGATACACGCTTTTGGTGCTTGCTTTGCAGGCCCTTAGCACACAGAGGAGCCAGAGCCCAGGCTCACGTGTTCTCAGCATTTCAGCTCTGCACTCCAGAACTGAGCCCACTCATGAGAAACTGGGAAGATGCATCTAATTCAGTGCACCCCTGCTTGGGGAAGAGCCTGGGGTTTGGCTTTGCATGCAGGTGGCCCTGCAGTCACTAGCCTCCTTTTTCTTGGGATGGAAGAGTCTTTTCTAATGCCAGTACACCACATATCCTCTGTGGGAGGAGGAAGAGGGGATCCAAACAGTCCCTTATAGCAAGACCTGTTAAGCAGCATCAGCTGTGTGAAAGCCTGGTGTGCCTGATGATGGGCAAACCCTATTAGACAGCTGTGGGGTGAGCACATGGGGGAATCCCTGTTTTCCTGCCTGACTCAGTTGCTGTAACATCTGTGCCCTCCTGGGAACTGTTCCCGCAGTGCCCTGCCAGGTCTGCACTGCTCATGCCAAGGGAGCTGAGTGCTGCACTCCAGTTGTTGCTGCTCCCTCAGAGCCACCAGCATTTTGTTTCTGCCGGAGACTGCTGGGACCTGTAGAAAATACCCTAGGACAAAAGGGCAGAGGAAGACTCCCAGTTTTATTTCCTTTCTCTAATGAAATGCAGATGCACTCTCTTTGGGAGACAAGGAGATTCCTGCTGCTTTCCTCCGCTGCAGCCTGGGCAGCCCATGCTGGGCAGGGTTTGGAAACAGAGCCCCAGGTCTCTGCTTTGCAGAATTTATTTTAGTAACTGTGTGTTTGCATTTTAAAAGGCCTTTAACAAGAAAGTTATTTCCTTGAAGTGGTGGAGACAGAGTAGGAGCTGAAGCAGCTTCTACAAGCAGGCGGCAGAGTGTGGGAGGGTCTTACGCTGAAGCGGGTTTGGGAGGGGGCTGAGGGGAAGGTCACAGCTCCTCTGAGACACTGTCTCTGCAGGAGGGATGGGAGGACAGCCCTGCCTGGCATCTCCTGCCAACAGAGACAAGATAATGAAGCAGCCTCATTTTTAAAAGGTGCTGTAGGGCTATAACAAATAGCTGGTGAATTTAAGACAATTATTTCAATCAGTTGCTTGGGGCCAAATGAGCTCCTCAATATTCCTGCCTGTGAATTTCCCTTTGTGTGCGGGTGGCAGCTGTCTCTGCTTTGGTGCTGCCTGCTTGTTGCATTAATGCGGGAGTTACAAAGGGTTCTTCTTTGTTCAGACATTTTAGCCCTTTGCAGGATCCCTGGGAGAGATTCTGGCTTCATCCTGTAAAGCAGACTTGTCGAGAGGCTCGTGAACATGCCAGCTTCTTCCCCTGGCTGCAGGGCCCCGCAGAGCAGCAGACAGAGGGTGGTAAGCTGCCGCTGGAATAACACTTCACCCCTTTTCTCCACAGGCGTCCCGGGCAGTGATTACATCAACGCCAATTACATCGACGGCTATCGGAAGCAGAACGCCTACATTGCCACGCAGGGGCCTCTGCCAGAAACCCTCAGTGACTTCTGGAGGATGGTGTGGGAACAGAGAACAGCAACTATAGTCATGATGACCAGGCTGGAGGAGAAGTCCAGGGTACAGTGTGTGCTTCCTTTTCTTTATGGAGCTGATGGGGACAGGAAAGAGGGATGGGAACACTTTACAGCATAAGAACATCCAGAAGGAGGCAGATAAAGTGGTGTGGCTCACTGCTGCATGCACCCCAGCAACAAGTGCCTTGTAAGCACATTGCTGCAGGGCAAAAGGGTGGCAAAACCTCCTGTCTCCGTCCTGCTCGTTAATTCCTGTCTTGCCTGTGTGTCTGCATGCACACCCATGCTTTCCCTGCCCACATTCACTTGCACCAAAGGGAGGAAGGAAAGCTCTGAGATGGGGAGTGTTGACAGTCCCTGAAAGGCTCTCCTCCAAAATCTGAAAACTGCAATGGGTAGGTGGTATCAGCAGCATCATGCAGCCTGCCTGACAGGGCCCTGGCTTCTGGTGATGCAAGGGAATGGCTGATGGTGTCTCACTGCAATAAGAAGACTAATTTGTGCCTTGTCCAATGACAACACGTATAAACCATCAGCTCATACTGCCAAGATTAGGTATTCTGATGTAATAAATGCAAAGCTGCCTGCAGACCATGGTGAACACATGAGGTGGAGAAGGAAGAAAGAGCCCTTGCTGTGGATGATGCTTATGGTGTCTCATGACAGAGGTTCTTGGCCCCTGAAGCAGGAGTTCATAAGCTGTGACTGAAGTGCTCCAGTGCCCAGATGGCAAAGCCTGTCCAGGCAAGAGGCAGCTTCTGCCTCTTGTGATTCAGTTTGTTTCTAAAAGTAAAATGTTAGTGGTGAGCATTTGTACTTGCAGAATATTTTAGTGTTGCCATGCCAACGGCAGAAGAAGGGTCTCTGCATTCATGCTGTGAAGCAGCAGTTATTTTTAGCCCAATAAGCTCGTTCTTAAAAAACAGAAACTGTCAAGTTTGGGTTTAGTTAAAACTTTTGCCTGCATGCTTTCCCTCTGTCAAAGCTTTAGCACCAAAGTGTTTGCAGGGGTGCCCTGGTCCACACTGACTAGGAAGAAGCAACTGGAACAACTGTGGCAAACCAGACCTGCTTTTCCTGCATGTACAAAAACAGGATTTGTTTATGAGCTTCCCCAACTCTGCAGATGCCCTTACAGCCTGCAAGGAAAAGATTTTTTCCTCAGAAAGGAGCTGCCTCTAGTCATCCAGTCCCGGCTTTGCACTGTGCTTCCCATTGCACAGCCCTGCCTACCCTGTCCGATGGCCACCACCATCCACCCCAGCCCAAACAGGGAAGTAAATTAACCTGACCCATTCTGCAGTTCAGAGCTTGGCACATTGGGCTAAGCAAGATCAGAAGCTGCTGGTCCATTACTATGTGGCTGGAGGTTATGTGTGTACTTTTTTGTGCCTTCACATTTTATTGATGGAGGGAACATTTGAAGTATGGGGGAAAGCTCTTTTAGGTTGCCAAGTAAATCCATGCACAGAGTCTTGACTCACTTCTGGACTGCTTAGTTATGGGAAGGCACTCCAAGGTGCATGTTCCTCTAAGATAACAGATTTCCTTTAACCCCACAGGCACTTGCCTTTGCCTGGGACACCTCTGCTGCTGAGCCACGCATTATCTTCCCCTAGCACGCGGGTGTCATGTCACCCTGCAGTATTGGTTTCCATCCCAAACACGATGTGTGTGGTCAGGCTTCTGGTGACAGAACAAGCACTGTGAGTCCTGCCATGGGCAGGGAGTGACCAAAGCCCTCACAAAAGCTGCAGGCACTTGTCTGGGCCCCTGCAGAACCAAGGCGCTCTAGGCTGACACATCTGGACCCAGAGCCCAACATTTGCTCCCTGACACCTCCTGCCTGTGCCCTGCTGGTGCTGTGGCACATCCTCAGCACTAACGTGAAATGGGCAGTTTTCTCAGACGCTGTGGAGAGGCAGGTTGCCAAGGAAGGCAGTAGCCAAGCCCATCCATTCCTCTGTCAAGCCAGCCCTGCACAGCAAGGGCTTTCCTGGATGAATTTGCTGAGCCCTGTAGGTATCACAAGGTACCCACTCACAGGAAGGCCCTAGTGGGGATCTGAGATGTGGAGTTGAAGGAGGTTTTTTTTCTCTCTTGGTGTTTTTTATGTTGGTTTGGTTTTGTTATTGTTGTTTTGGGGGGTGGGGGGGGGTGTGTTGTTTGGGGGTTGTTTGTTTTTTTTTTTTTAGTTTGGGGATATTTTATTTGGTTTGGGATTTTGATTGGTTGGGGTTTGGGTTTTCGTGTTGTCTTCGCCTCCAGCATCTCCCAAGACAGGATGGCTTTTGTGGGAGCCCAATAGGAGTACCTAAGGGGATGTTTAAATGCTCTTCACATCTGTGTAAGATGTTGATAAGCAATGAGAAGTTTTTATTATACCTTGAATCGTCTGAGAAGGCTGAGAGTGGAAAATAACGAAGTGCTGTACCCTCGAAGCAGATGAGAAAGGCAACTGGGAGAAAAGCACCCATTTAAATAGGGAGAAAGCAGTAGGCTTCAGAGGGCTAGGCTGTGGGAAAGTGGAATTGTGCCATGCATGAACTCCTCAATAAATAGCCACCAGCTCCACAGATCTTGGCTACTGGTCCACTCTGTGGCTGTGGTCACCTCCTCACATTCTGGCCTGTTGGTGTGTGCTTGAGCTCACTGTGGTGGGAGCAGCTGGGTCGGGCCCACTATATTTTCCCCAGTTCTCATGAACAACACCACAGCTTTCAGCCACTTTACCTGCTCTGCTTTTTCTCATGCCCCTTTGATGATGGCTAGAGCTTGCTCAGGAGCACAGCTTTCTGGGACTAAGATCCTGTTCACTGCTCCCTGCTTTCAGCACATCACTGTTTTACAGGTCACTCAAGAGTCTTCAGACCTCATCTGATGCAACTTCCTGGGTCCCTGCAGCATTGCCAACTGCTGATGTTCACACTGCAGTGGGACAGCACTGCCCCAGGCAGTCAGACGGTGTCACAGTGTTACCCACGGGTGACATTGCTTAAAAGTCCTCTTGCTCAGAGGCTTCAGATCAGGCACAAAACTGTCTCTCCAGCTGTGAAGCCTGGGGTGGGCAGCAGGGCCTCATGGCAACTTGCCCAGCGCAGAGCAGGCTCTGCCACCTTCCCAAGCAAGCTCCCCAGGGCCTCTTTGGCAATGTTGTGTGTAGATAAGCTGACCAGGACCAGCAGCAGCTTTGCAGCCCTGTAGGGGTGACACTGCTTTAAAGGGCTGCTGAGCTGCAGGGGGAAAAAAAAAATCTTTAAAGAGCATCAGCTTTTATGGTCTGCAATTTCAGCTGGCTTGATGGTCCAAATCATCCTCCCTTTTTCATGTTTTCACAAAGCAAGAGGCACATAAAGGATAGAAATGGCTGGATTGTGCAATTTAGCTGCCTTCAAAGCTTTACAATCAGTTTCAGAATCATTTGGTGGCAGTTCAGAAACACACATTGCAGATTAGCTTTCCCAAAGCTGCAAGCGTGGCATGTCCCAGCTGGGGTGTGTTGCACAAGAGAGGTATTAAAGCAGGATTTCTCCTACCCTGGGCTGTCCCCAAGTGTCTGTCAGAGTGAGGTCTCCCAGAGCAGCACCACGGCTTGTTCTGTCCCAGCCCAGAGCACCAAGCAGGCACCCCTGGGGTGTGATTTCCCCTGGCACTTCAAGTCCCCAGGCAGGGATACAAAGGCTGCCACGCACAGGCTTTGGGGAAGAGGTGCCTGGCAGCCACATCCTGCTCCAGACCTCTCACTGGCAGCAGTGCCATCTGGAGCTTGCAAGTGGGGCCAAGAGCAGAGCACAGCTGAGAACGGGTGCCTGGCTGCTCTTGGGCAGAAGGTGTCAAAGAGGAGGGACAGGAACCACTCAGCAAAGCTGCAATAAATGCCTGTTTGGGACGTTACTGTTCTCCTTAAGTTAATGAGAAGCAAGCACTGCCAGAAGAAAACATCTCTTATCTGCTTTAGTGCCACAGTGCATCAGCTTCAGCATAAAATTTACAGAGCTTGAAAATGGGGCATAAACATTATGGGTAAATTTGGCAGAAAATGTGAGTGACTCTTATCTGACCATGAATAAATAATTTTCAATTACCAGCCCAGGCGCTGCTATTATCCTGCACAAGGAACTCCTCTGAAGTTTGTTTTGTGCCCAAGCATACATGGCCCTTTAGCGTGTGGGTGGCAGGAGGGGACTGTCTCTCCAGGATGTGGGCTCAGGCATGGGGACATGCTTGTGCTGCTCCCCTGCAACGTCCCCTGCAAACTACGCTGAGGGTGATACATAAAGTGGCTGTCCCCAGCATTTGCAGCATGTCACTTTGCCCCTCACCTCTTTAGACAGGGTTCATATCCTCAAGCTAGGCAAAGAAAACTCAGGTGGCCGGAGATGGAACTGCTGGTTGCTTGTGAGGACAGGACCCGTCTAGCTTTGAAATTAAGTTTGTGACCTCCAAGATGCTTGCTGTGCATCTAGTCTTTGTAGAATAACAGCCTGCTCTGTGCCAAGCTGGGAAAAGAAATCTTCTGAGGTTTGTGCAGGGCAAGTGGGAGCACAGATCCAAGGCAGAATAGCAACCTCAACAGCCAGAGACCCTGGACCCAAGGCAGCGGAGCTGCTCTGGGCATACAGGCACCTTCAGTGCCCCACCAGGCAGCCTTGCTCCAGACACTTCTGCCAAGGCAGAACTTATGGAAAGCAGGCTCCAAAATATCAGGGACAGATGTATCCCCTCTGACCTCAAGTTGCTACACCCCAACAGCCAGAGTGCAGAATGAGGACTCCAGCTCTCACAAGTCCCACCCTGCTTGAAGTGCCTTCACTGATTTCTAATTAAGCCTGTTGTTCCTCTTCCCACACGTTCTGCTGTAAACACGCCTGGCTAATAATTAAGTTTACTATTCCTTAACAAGCACAGATGATCTTCCATTCAATTCTTTCTCCTAGGGTGGGAAACCATTTTCAGCGTGGTGCACATGGGTGGGAATGAAGTCTTCCCCCTGTCAGCTAGGCACTGCAGTTCCCTGGGGAGGGGAAGACAGGTGCCAGGTGTTAGATTAAATAGGACTGCTCAGAGTGCCAAATTAAATAGGGAGCTTGGGGCTGAAGAGAACAAAACTGGAGGAGTAGTTTGCAAACACTGAGCTGTGAGGAGGAGAACATTAGCAGGTGAGCAGGGAGTGATGCACAGGGAGATGAAGGGGGCAGAGATGTGGGCCCCTGGAGATGTGTTAGGGCTCTGCCAAGTGACCTGTAGCAGGAGTTGTGACCAGTAGCTCAAAGTGCTCTGGCTGCACTGGAGTTGGGAGTGGGAGATAAGGTATGCAGCAGGGCAGAGCATCTCCAGGGAGCAGCAGCAGTTTTGTGATGGGACAGTGCTACCTGCAGGAAAAGACTGATGGGATGATTTGGCCACAGTCTATGTCTTATCACTGAGGGAGAGTAAATTGTGTCTGTCTGGGCTGGATTCTGTGCCTTGCTGTGGAGCAGGTTTTAAAACTCTTGGAAGGTGTAGATTTCTAGGGAATCTCAATGCACTTGAGCTTTTGGCAGAACTGAAAGGGTGGCAGGGTCAGCCTGGAGGCCTGGCTCATACTGTTCCCATTTTTCAGTGGAGTGGTTTTCTGCCTGGAGGCCACACTGACATTAGCACCCTGGGGACAATGTAAAAGGTAGCGCTTGTATTGTCGTGTGCTGGGCTGGGCTCAGAGCTGTGTTCTGTCTCAGCTCAGTGCTGAGGGTCGAGGACTTTGGGCAGGCATAGCAGGGAGCTGATGGGGATGTAGACTGCATCTCCTTGCCTGCTGAGCTTCAAGCAGAAGTTTCCCTAGAGAAACCACCATTTCCCCTACATTGCTGCACCACCCTTGGCCTTAGCTGCCAAGTTTTTCTCCACCCAGGCAGATCTGGCATAGGCCTGGCCCCAAGATCCCCACCTTTGCAAATGAGAGGCAGAGAAGAAAAATCACAGCAGGCACAAATCACTGCTAGCAATTGCTGCACACTATCTGCATACCTGGTGCAGCTCTTGATGCTGTGTCTGGTGGTCTGGTAGGCCTTTGCTGCTTCCCACCAGTGGCTCCAGGAAAGTCTTGCTCAAAGGAGCCCAGGGTGTGCTGCTGGGGATTGGGACATTCTGGGAGAAGGAAATCTGCATGTTTGTGCCCTCCCCCGACCCTTCACAGTGACCCTTTGAATGGCAGAGCCCTTACTCCAAATGCTTCAGCCAGCAGCCAGGCACTGACCTTTTCTTTTCTCCTCCCTGCAGGTAAAGTGTGACCAGTACTGGCCAAGCCGAGGTACAGAAACCTATGGGATGATCCAGGTGACCCTACTGGATACAGTTGAGCTGGCAACCTACACTGTCCGCACCTTTGCCCTGTACAAGGTATGGTGCTGACTGAGCTGGTCCTGCTCCAGGTAATGCAGAGCTGCTCCTCCATGCTGCAGGTGCTGCACAGCCCACAGGCAGAAGCTGCTGACTGCCTGGCTTGGTTGAGCGCAGGAATAATCCACACAGAGGCCACTACTCACAGGTGGACTGCAGTGGGAGATCAGCTGCAGGCTGTGCATCTGCCCACCACTGATTTTGGTCAGGATACCTGATGCATTTGAATGTCCACACATTCAGACTTTGTAATGGGCCCCAGAAGGGGGAACATGTTTGCCTCTGGTGAGTGCACATGTAACAGCTACCCTCCCATTAGAGAGAAGACATGGGAAGCAGTGAGTTTTTAGCACTCCTGTCACTAAATAATCCAAATGGAGGGGGTGTGTTGATGAATGTGCCTGCACTTCCATCCTGCATGCTGCCTACCTCATTAGCGTTTGGAGATCCCTGGGGGCAGTGCTAGCAGCAGCACGTCACTGCAGTACAAGCGGGCTTTGCAGCAGGCTGCCGGTGCGTGACTGAGTCCGGGCCACACCACGGAGAGTGCACAGCAGTGTGCCGTGGGGACACACACCCCAGGAAGGCATCTTGCCCTGCAGCAGTCACCCAGCCAGTCCCACCACATTGCTGCATAGATCACTCAGTCACAGTGAGGCAGGAGCTGAGGCAGTCTCTGCAAACACAGGCTGATCATCCATCCCAGAGAGACCAGGGGTGCGGAGGTGCAGGGAAGCAGCTGGCTGCTGTGGCCTTCCATGCCAGTACCCATTTTTCCCTGAATGTGCAGCAACTACGCAGGTAGTGACCCCATGCTGTGCAGAAAGGAGTCTTTGACCTTCCCTTCAGCCTGCCCTGCTCTCTGTATCAGCTGGTTTTTCGCAGAACATCTCTGTGGAGAGAAGCCTGTATTTTGCCTCCAGATTTTCAACGGCAAAGCCCCAAAACATGGATGATCACGCACGGCATTACGTACTTGTCATTATGCAGCCAGCTGGGTACCATCAGTGGGTTCCCATCCTGGGTCCTAAGATGAGACTTTCTGCCTTCAACAGAATGGCTCCAGTGAGAAGCGAGAGCTGCGGCAGTTCCAGTTCATGGCTTGGCCTGATCATGGGGTACCAGAATACCCCACTCCGATCCTAGCTTTCCTGCGACGGGTCAAGGCCTGTAACCCACCAGATGCTGGGCCCATGGTTGTCCATTGCAGGTAGGACTGTGTTGGCAAAGCTGCACCAGGACGCGTGCCTTCTGGCTGCAGGACCTTTAACCTGTTCAGACTCCTTTAACCTGGAGTCTGCTGTTCCTGCAGGGAAGGTTTCACTATTGCATAACCTGCACTGCATGCTTAGGCTGGGAACAAGGACAGCAACCAGCAGTGGCAGTGCAGCAGTGACATTTGTATGGCTACCACTCTGCCAGGTTAAACAGCACTGCTGCATGGAGAGCCTCAGAAGATACTTTCTTCTGCAAAACTGCAAAGATTTAAAAATGAACTCATCTGTGCCCAGTATAAAGAGGTGGCACTTCGAGAGGCACATCATTGGCAGACACATAAGTAGTAACCTCTACAAACATTCATATATCATAGTTACAGTAGCACTCTTTTGCAGGGTAGGAAGGCTTCTCTTTAAACAAAATATTACTCTGCTAAGGCTCAGCATCTTACCCAGACAGGATTTATCTGTACCAGCTGAGTGGGGACTATTACTGAACAAACCACTCCATCATTGCTGTTCCAGCATACGCCTTGCCAGCAGTGTTTAATGCTCCTCTTTCATGCTCTGTTTCAGATGGGAGTGGGGTATAATTAACACACAAACAAGCTGTATTAAAGCTCTGTTAAGGATCTGACTTGCACTATAAATGAGGAAATGTCTAGCTCCTTCTCTATGCCTGTGTTTACATGTCACAACAGCATGTCTGTTGTTTTCAGGGTGCTGTCAGGGTGAGTAGTTTGGGGGTCACTCTGCCCTCCCAACAGAGGTGGAAAGGCATCAGGTGCTTGAGCAAAGGGCTCAACATAGACTTGCATGACCTTATTTTTCTGCTTCCCCCTCTTGGGCTGGCTGTCCTTGTTTTGTGAGTCAACAAAGAGTGACCCGGGTTAGGGAACAAGTAGGCTTGAAATTATGGCCTTCACTGGTGCCAAGGGCTAGCTTGGAGTTCATGTATTCTAACTTCACGCACCTGTACACTGTCACTGCCTGTTAAACACATTTCTATACACCTCGTGGAGGTGCTGCCAACTACAGCAGGGGCCAGCAGAGAGCCACCACGTCCTTTCCACTCGATCGGTGACAGGGGCACAGCACAACAGCCGAGTAGCCTCTCTCATTCTCTGGTGCCTCCCACTCCTCCTGTCACATCTCATGTGAGGGTTAGCTGGTTAGCTCTCAATGTAGGGAGAAGCCTTTACTGCACTTTTTGTGTGCTCTAGATCTGGGTGCTGTTTTAAGTGCAGAGCTTGCATGGCATCTGTAGGAGGCGGTGTCACCTCAGGCTGTGTGCCTTATTCCCACAGTGCTGGCGTGGGCCGAACTGGTTGCTTCATTGTCATCGACGCCATGCTGGAGCGGATGAAGCACGAGAAGACCGTGGACATCTACGGCCACGTGACGTGCATGCGCTCTCAGCGCAACTACATGGTGCAGACAGAGGACCAGTACATCTTCATCCACGAGGCCTTGCTCGAGGCAGCCACCTGTGGCAACACCGAGGTGCCTGCACGCAACCTCTTTGCTCACATTCAGAAGCTGACCCAGGTGCCGCCAGGAGAGAGCGTTACCGCAATGGAGCTGGAATTCAAGGTTGGTGGCAGAGCCCCAGCACCCACCTCCTCTCACCAGCGCCCTGTCTGTTCCCACACAGCCACTTGTCCAGGGGCTGGAGAGGAAAGCCGTGGATCATTACAGGCAGTTATTCTTTTGTGTGTTTCTAAACCAGGTAGGCAGTGATTTCAAAAACAGCTGAATTTTAAAGCTCCTGTCAGCCGTGGTCCCCCCTGGATTGGCAGCTTCTGGGGACGATATAAAAGGCAGATGGATGCGCAGATCTCAGCAGTGTGTTCTGCTCCGGGTTCACTCTGCGGCAGGAGCTGCATCTGAAATCAGATGCAGATCATGTTAGTGATAATTGATGTCACTGTGAACAACTTGTCTGGAAACTGCTCCAATTTCAATATGTGAGACATTTCTAGTCTCATTTCTTCAGTGTTTATCTCTGTTATCTTTTAACTGTCTTGACACCAAGCCTCAGTGCTAGAATTGGTGAAGGCAGAGTTCTAAGGCACACTGTTTTCAAGAAGCCAACCCCCATGTTGCTGTCTCTATCTGTGAATGCCAATTGCAGACATTTATTACAGCCTTGGAGATGGAACTGAGCTCTGGTAAGCACCCATATTCTCAGATAAGGTGCATTAGGCCTGTAAACTCATGCAAGGGAATATAGCTCATGCAGAGAGGCAGCAGACCATGAAGGCTGTGAAATGAACTGTAACGACACAGCTTCACCCTGGGGATTCCCTCCCAAGTGACAAAGGAGCAGGAGAGGCAAAATGCTGACTTTCTGTGTGGACTGTGAAGAGCTGGGCAGCTCTGTCCTATCATAAGCAGAACTACTGGCATCCTGGGCTTGAGACAGTAGAATGTGTTACATTCGTATCTCATGGTGACACCTGCCTTGAGAAACCCCTGAAAAAAAAAACAGAATTAGGCTCAAGTCCAGCAACACCATTGTAAAAAACAACCAAAATTTGCTATTTCTCCAAGAATCTCTTAATAACAGTAATAAAAATGGTCTCTCTCTGTGCCTTGGCAGTATCCACAACATAGGAAACCCTGGAGAGCAGGATGTGGGAGGGCCTCACATGGCTGCATCACTCCCCAGAGAGAAGCCCTGTCCAAGGAGCCTGCCAAGGACCAGCAGCCACACACAGAGAGAGGAGTGGCTCTGCAGATGCTGTAGTGTTTTGGGAAGGAAAAAAAAAGTAGGAAGAAAGAAAAGAAAGTGTGGACAGGGAAGAAAAGGAGTTCTGTTTGCATATGCATGCCAGCAGATCTAAATAATGCATTTACTATGACTCCAGTTCACAAGGTTTAAAGAGAACCATAAAATGTCTTACAATAACACAAAATAGGTCTTCTTTACTTAAAATTGTCACAGTTCTCCTATTTTTCTTGGATTCTTCTGGAGTGAGAAATAGAAAGATGTTGCTGGAAGATGGCCACCACCAAGTGTCTGTCCCTGTTTAAGTGAGGTACAACAGCTTCGTGTCCTGGCCCTTTGTGGGTCAGACAGCTGCTGCAGGTCTCCACTCTGTGTGGCTTTGGGGCTGCACCAGTGTGTCCATGCAGGCTCTTCTTCCTGCTGCTGCTTAGAGCCATGCAGCAAAAGCCAGCAGCAGGGCCGAGGCTTGTCTGAGCGTGAAGTGCCACAGCGGAGGGGCCAATGCAGCAGTGAAAACCAGGCTGGTTACTGTGAAGTAACCCATCCCTGGAGGTGTTTCAGGCCAGACTGGATGAGGCTCTGGACAGCCTGATCTAGGCTGGGGTGTCCCTGCCTATGGCAGGAGGGTTGGAACTAGATGATCCTTGTGCCCCCTTCCAACCCTGACTGATTCTATGATTCCAAGTAAAGCAGCTGGTTGTAGCCACTTTGTAATGTGGTGGTAGAGCCTTTTGTCTGGCCCAGAAAGGCCTTGTCCCCAGCAGCTGTCCTGTCAAAGGAGGAAGTGTCACTGCATACCTGGACAGACTCCTGCCTGCCAGGGTCCTGATTTTGCCCCCAAACTGCTGCATCCCCAGCAGAGGTCTGACATGTCTCCTCCTCTTTCAGCTGCTGGCCAACTCTAAAGCACATACCTCACGTTTCATCAGTGCCAACCTCCCATGCAACAAGTTCAAGAACCGCCTGGTGAACATCATGCCATATGAGCTGACGAGAGTCTGTCTGCAGCCCATCCGGGGTGTTGAGGGCTCTGATTACATCAATGCAAGCTTCATAGATGGCTACAGGTAAGGGCTGCCTTAGGTGCCTGGGCCAACCTGTCATGCCTGATTGATAACCTGCACACAACTGCCCTCTCCTCTTTCCCAAGGACTGGCCTTGGCTGCCCAGAGGTGGTCTGAGGATCCTTATGTTGCATTTTATCTATTTCCATCTTCTCTCATGTTTTAGTCTGTATAGTTACAGTATGTGAAGACTGCTAGCAAGTGAGTGCTGACAGGCTGGCTTGTATTGCTGTAGGCAGATGCTGATATGGCTAGGGTGAAGACTGTCCTGCCTCCTGTGGAGGTTTGTAGGATCTTCTGGTAGGCATCCCATGGCATGTGTTTTATATTTGCAATATCTAACACAAACTTGAGCCCCTCTCTAACTGTAGGAACAAGAAGTAGAAGTGTGCTTGCATTGTGTGGGTGCTCCAGGCAGCAGCCCCATGCTCATTGTCTGTTGTCATGATTTTGGAGGGAGTCTGAATCCTCAAGCAGGGCTAGTGCTGAACACTGGGGAGGCGATCACCAGGTTCTGCTCCACGGGATACCTTTAGAAAGCACAAACTGAGATCAAGTGGGGCAATAATACTTGTGATTTTTGCATCTAACTGCTGGCATTGCAGTCTTGGACACTAAGTTCCAGGAGAGGAGAACCAGGGAAACAGACCAGTTGCCCAACAACACACATACAAGGCTTGTTCCTGTCATCTCTGTGTGCCATCACAGTAGGGTCACCCAGCACAGGAGTGGGGGATACAATAATGGATGTGCTGCAGTGCTCCCCAGCTTGGCCCTGCCTAGATGCTGTTTAATGGACTGGTGACCTCCAGAACAAGAGGCACTGCCTGAGGGAACAGATGTTGGTGCAGCCAGGCCAGCAGCTTTACGTCTCCCTCCCTGATGTGTTAGCTGAGCCCAGGCAAGGTTCCTAGGGGTAAAGGGCTACATGGAAGCAAGAATGGGCAAGGAGAAAGGGAGAAACCCTGGGAGCACCCCAATGCTGCAAAATCACAGTGAACCTGTGGGTTCCTCAGGGTGGGACAAAGTAATGAGGAAGGAGCTGGAGCAAAGCTGTCATGGGGGCATCTCTGCTCTGTTCTGCCTGTGTGGCTCTGAGCTGTCTAGCATGTCATTAACATGGCCATCTGCCTGCAGAGCCCAGCAGCCCAGCCTCTGGCACAAGCTTCAGCCCCTCTGTCCTGGCTCCAGAGCCAACTGAGAGCAATGCTGCTTTTGCCCCTTGATGATGCTATGGAGGGAAGGCTGCCAGCACAGCAGGTGGCACCATTTCATGTGCTTCCTACCCCTTCCCCAAAGAGTGCTGTTATCTCCTTCCATCCTCTCCTTTGAACTGAGCAATCCTCTTGGTATTATCCAAAGAGATCAACTGGCCCAGCATCACCAATGCTGCATTAGCTCTTTTTTACTCTGCACCCCTACTCCCTGCTTTTTATGATTACAGGATCACAGGATGTAAGGGGTTGGAAGGGACCCAAGGAGATCATTGAGTCCAACCCCCCTGCCAGAGCAGGACAATACTATCTAACACAGATCACAGAGGAACACATCCAGACAGGCCTTGAAAGTCTCCAGAGAAGGAGACCCCACAACCTCTCTGGGGAGCCTGTGCCAGTGCTCTGTGACCCTTACAGTAAAGAAGTTACCCCTTGTGTTGAGGCAGAACCTCTTTTGCTGCAATTTATACCCATTGCTCCTTGTTTTATCCCAGGGAGCAAGTGAGCAGAGCCTGTCCCCTGGCTCCTGGCCAGCCTTCAGATACTTATAAACATTTACCGAATCCCCTCTAAGTCTTCTCCAGACTAAAAAGCCCCAGGTCCCTCAGTCTCTTCTCATAAGCAATGCCCTCCTGTCTCCTAATCATCCTCATCACCCTTTGCTGGATCCTTTCCAGCAGATCTCTGTCTCTCTTAGACTGGGGAGCCCAAAACTGAACACAGTACTCAAGATGAGGTCTCACCAGGACAGAGTAGAGGGGGAGGAGAAGCTCCCTTGATCTGCTGGACACACTCTTCCTAATACACCCCAGGATCCCATTGGCCTTCTTGGCCACAAGGGCACATTGCTGTCCCATGGATGTTATCCACCAGGACCCCCAGGTCCCTCGCCACAGGGCTGCTTTCCAGCAGATCACCTCCCAGCCTGTACTGGTGGAGTTTATTATTCCTCCTCAGATGCAGGACTCTGCAGTTGTCCTTGTTGAACTTCATTTGGTTCCTCTGTGCCCAGCTCTCTACTCTGTCCAGGTCTCTCTGGATGGCGACACAGCCTTCAGCTGTATCAGCCAAGCCTCCCAGCTTGGTGTCGTCAGCAGACTTGCTGAACAGACACTGTGCCCTCATCAATGTTATTGATGAAGATGTTGAACAGGACTGGCCTCAGCACTGATCCCTGGGATACACCACTAGTTCCAGCTCCCCAGCTGGACCTGGCACCATTGATCACCACTCTCTGAACTCTATCTTGCAACCAGTTTCTAACCCACCTCACTGTCTGCTCTTCCATCCCACACTTCCTCAGCTTGCTCACTAAAACGTCGTGGGAGACAGCGTCAAAATGATGTCTTATAAATGCACCTCGAAGCAGCCCCTGCCTTCATCGTGCACATTGCAGCTGTCCTGCTGCACGTCCATTAATGTTTAGCACCAGCAGGAGGGGAGGATGGAGTATGCATGCCGAGTCCCACCGGCTCCAGCGCCCCGCTGTGGTGAAGCCACACCCTGGCGTCGTTGCCTGTGCGGCACCAGACCATCTCTTGCAGGTGGCATGTTGTGCCAGGCTAGGCGGCCAGCAGGCCAAAAAGCCAGCATGCTGCAGAGCTGGCCCTCCTCGGAGCCCAAACACCAAGGGTGCTTGCTCCAGGGTAGCAGCTAGGCTGAGGCAGACCAAGCTCTGCTTTCACACAGGACATGTTGAGAAATGCTCTGGTCCACAGTGCAACCGTGGCCACATTTGGAAGCTTCAGAAGAGTTGGCAGAACAATCTTCATGATTTCCTTACTGTCCCACTTACTAGCTGGTGTGCGTGATCCAAGTGACCTGTTTCATTGCTGCCTGTGTTCTCATGCAGTGGGAGAGGTGGTGAGTGCTGTGGAGAGTATATGTGCAGGAATTCAGGGGCGCTGCTAGGACCATTCCCAAGTACAGCATCTCCTCCTGGCCTGGAGGGGTGTACACAGCCTGCTTATGTAGGCCTGGGTGCAGAGAAGTCTGTCAGGGCATCAGTGCTGGGAATGAGCAAGAAAAGGCTGGTCTGGGGACACTATTACACCTGTAAAGATGAGCAGCCTTTCTGGATCCTGCACTACATCTGTGGAGAGCACTTAGAAGACATTACATTAGCAGCCCTACTCCCTGCTCCACAGGACCCCTGCTTCCAGCCCAGCAGTCCTTGGGAGTAGCTGCTGCACATTTCCCAAGAGCAGGTCTGAGCACCATTATGTTTGTTGCAGGCAGCAGAAGGCCTACATTGCCACACAAGGACCGCTGGCTGAGACCACAGAGGATTTCTGGCGGATGCTCTGGGAGCACAACTCCACCATTGTGGTGATGTTGACAAAGCTGCGTGAGATGGGCCGGGTATGAATCCTGCTGGGGGGCAGGGAGGCTGCGTGGTTGCCATATCTGGGCACAACCCAGAGACTTACCTCAATGCAGTCCCACAACCACATATGCTCCCAGGGGGTGGGAGGGAGGAGCAACAACTTGTCAGTGCTAATGTCTCGCTGTGCTCCTCATCCACAGGAGAAGTGCCATCAGTACTGGCCCGCAGAGCGCTCTGCCCGGTACCAGTACTTCGTGGTGGACCCCATGGCAGAGTACAACATGCCACAGTACATCCTCCGGGAGTTCAAGGTGACAGATGCCAGGGTGAGTGCAACTGCTGTCTCATCAGCTCCACTGCCTCTTGTGCCTCTGCTCTGCCCAGGGCAATGAAGGGAGCACACAACAGCTCTTGGACGAACCAGAAAGCAAGGTGCTGCCTTGTGCTACAGGCAGAAGGGGCTGCTGCCCCCCACCTGCTGCTCCTCTCACTACAACTTCTTTTCTCACCAGCTGTGTCAGCCCCGTGAGCAGCTGAGGCATCCCTACCAGCACCAGACCCTGTCTTGCCTGTGCTGTTGCACTTGGGCAAGCGTTTAACACAGGCTTCCCTGCACTTGGAGTATCTCTGTGCAGCAGGACCCCTGTGTGACAGTAAATGTGGTCCTGGGGTGGAGCTAGTCCCCAAGAAGGACCAGGGCACTGATCCAACAGACCCTGCAGATGCCCAAAGCCCTGGTCAGCTTAGCTGTCCTGGGGTGAACACAGGAGAGCAGAGGCGGGACTCAACAAAAGATATGCTTGGACTCTCCATGGCCTCTACCCTCTCAGCTGGCCTGGGCCAGCAGCACCAGTTCTGAGGGGAAAAAAAATCACTCCCTCATCCACATTTCATGTCCAATGCCTCCCTGTCCTCGCAGGACGGCCAGTCACGGACCATCCGCCAGTTCCAGTTCACAGACTGGCCTGAGCAGGGAGTGCCAAAGACAGGAGAGGGCTTCATCGACTTCATTGGCCAGGTGCACAAGACCAAGGAGCAGTTTGGGCAGGATGGGCCCATCACAGTTCACTGCAGGTGAGTGGGAACCTATCAGCACCCATCTCTGCCTGCATCAGCCTATGAAGACATCACATACGTCACTTACCTGGGCAGCTGCCAACTCCCCTGCACTTGGTGTCCTTTCTGCATAACACTGGCAAGAGGCACGCAGAGATGAGGAGACAGCAACATCCATGGATGTCATTGGCAGCCTTTTTGCCAGATGACTAGATTAACCTAGTTCCCTGGTGGTACTGATTTGTGGTGCCTTGAAGAGTCTTTGGGCAGGGTAGAGTGCCACAGCAGCCTGGCCCAAAAGCAAGGCAGAACTGGTGTGCCCTGTGGTGCTGAGGGACCATCTCTGGCTGACAATGTCTCTCTGGCCATTCCTGGCCCCACCGAGCAGGGATGTGTGCTCCATCAGCTGGAGCCACTTGCATCAGGCTAGTGAGCCTTTAACAGCACCTCTTGTTCCCTCCATACAGTGCTGGGGTTGGGCGCACAGGTGTGTTCATCACGCTTAGCATCGTGCTGGAGAGGATGCGCTACGAGGGGGTGGTGGATATGTTCCAGACAGTGAAAACCTTGCGGACACAGCGGCCAGCCATGGTGCAGACAGAGGTGAGCATCCCCTCCTCCTCAGGGCAGTGGGAAGAGGCAGGCAATCCACTGTCTCTGAATGTTAAACCCTGCTGCCCACATAGGTCTCCACTTCTCACACTTTCCCCCTTGCTGCCTTGCAGGACCAGTACCAGCTGTGCTACAGAGCAGCACTGGAGTATCTCGGCAGCTTCGACCACTATGCAACGTAACTAGTGCTTTCCTCCAGTCGCGGTGGGGATGTCCAGGAGTGGAGAAGGGTCCCTCTGAGCCAGAGCCACCCATTCCTCAGTCCTTCTGTACAGATGGAGGTGCTGCCCAGACAGCAAACCTCCACGCCAACCAGTTTTGACCATGGCATTTAGGAACTTCGCCCCAGCGCCAAACGAGGGAATCTGACTCCAAAAGCATTTCCAGTCTCTGGCTGAATTTCTGCTCATGTGCATCTCTCGCCCTCTCTCACGCGACTGCATTTCACAGCGAGGCTATAGGTGGGTGGAATGGGATCTTTTTTTTAAACATGTAAAATAGTTACTAGTAGTTTTTATAATCTCTTTCTTTACTGTTTTTTTTTTTTTTTTGTTTTGCAAGTCTTACTGTTTTGCCCAGGCAGAACTGGACCTGCCAAACCTTTGGGAGTTGGGTTTTTTTTTTTATTTCCTTTTGCTTTTACATTTTTTACTGCCCTGTGTTTATTTCAGCCCGGTCACTGCTGGTTCTGCCCATTTTAGTGCAGCTTCCTTGGTAATTTGCAGCAGCTGGCTTGTGGTTCCTGCCCAGCTCCACTCCCCATAGGCCGCTTTTTAATCCTCTGTAGAATATGAAATTTCATTAAACTGGACCTAAGGTACCAATTATTTTTTCAGCCTTTCCCCCTCGTCCCCATTATTTCCTGAGTAAGTTTGGGTTTGGGAGGGCATGTGGGGTCAACGGAGAATCACAACGGTCCCCTTTGTCAGCTGGCAACCGTTCAGTCCTATTACGATGCGTGTTAAACCAATGCAGTGACTGTGTGTATTGGCAGATCCCAATATGACGTGAGTCGTCGTCGCCTTGTTTGTGAGAGACCTGAAATCCTGGGCCCCAGGCTTCGGAGCCTCTTGTGTGTCTCGCAGGGAAGGGGGCAGGAGGGAGGGAATCCCACACTTCCCCGGGGAGGGGCTGGAAAGAGCGAGACACGGCCCTTTTGTTAATCTCATGGTTCTGTGTGTGCGAGCACCATTCTGTCACTCTCACCAGTGAAGCACATCGGAGCATTCACAAAGGCAAGGAGCACAAGCCCAGCTGCTCCCAGAGCAGAGCCAGGCTGGCTCTCTCTGGAAAGCAGGTGCTGCAGGGAAGGGGAGGGGAGTACACATGGCTTCAGAGGTTGGGTGTATCTATAATTTCTGCTATCCTGCAAATGTTAAAAGTCACTAGGATATTGTACTTTCCGCTACTTCAGGACGTTCTTAAGAACCAATGTGGCAAGACTACTGGACTTAATTTAATGGTACTATATAATAATACTCCTTATTATATCATGCTTGCACTAAAGACAGGGAGCGAGCAGCCCTCTTTCGAGTGCATTGAGTTATGAATAAAGGTGGTGGAAGGGTATCTAATTGTATTATCACATGTATTCTGAGTTAAGAATCCAAGCTACGTTGAAATCAGCAATCCAGGGTTGGTAATGTTGGAGGACACATTCATTTTTACCTTGTGGATGCATAGTGCTGTAGGGGTCACTGTTGTATACAGTCTGTTTTCTATTTGTTAATAAAAAAAAAAAATCTACAGCATCATTGCATAACTCTTGATGTTAATAAATTTGAATAATCGGGTTTCATACAAGCTGGCTTTGCTGTCTGTTTCTTCAGCAACAAGCAGAGGCTGTTGAGTCCCTCAGTAATGGGCGTGCTCCTCAGCCTTTTGCCGTAGAAGTCCTTTCCCACAGGCACATTCTAGCCTCAAGTGCCTCATACATCCCACAGGGACCCTGTGCCAACAGGGAGCTCAGAGGCCCTCTGTGACAGACCCCTTTGTGCATGTGTGTGCTCACATCCTGTCCACCAGGGTGCATCGAGAGTCCTTGATACCTTCAGGAATGGCTCCTGCCAAGTCTGTCTTTGGCCCTCTCTGGGTACCCTCCACTTCCCAAAGGATGGATCATCCCCAGCAGAAGGAAGCCAGTGATGACTTTCTGCTGAGGCAATGCTCAGCACAAGCTGTCCTAGTAGTGGCCAGAGAGCCTGGGACATGCCCTCCTCATCTGCTTTAGTGCCAGTCACTAATCCTCGTTGAAGGACTCCAGGATGTAGCAGGATGCAGCCCTGGAGTGCTGCTGAGCCTTGCTGGAAGCACATTTACCTGCAACACCACCATCTCCCCTGCCAGTGTGCTGGTTGCAGGGCCAAGCTGGATTTTGTCTGTGAATTTCCAAGGAAGGTGTCAGTGGTGGTGGGTTTGGTGGTGATATCAGTTGCGGATGAGGCTGAGATGTTGCCGGTTTCCTGGAATGGCGCAGTAAAGATGTTCTGCAGCACTGAGCACAGTAGTGTATGCAAAATTACTGTTCAGCAGTAAAACCATCCCCTAACTCCAAAGCGGTACCCAAGTATCTTCAGGCGAGGAACCCCACAGAGGCCTATCTGTGCCCACTCTGCATGTGAACTACAAACCACAGGGTCAGTGCTAACTCGCAGAGAGAGCAGCACCTACAAACAGCACAAGCATGCAAGGCAAAGGCCAGTGCAAGGGGCAGAACTATATGGACCAGCAGCCCACAGCCTGTCTGCCCTTCCTGAAGAAGCTAAATCTGCTCTGGCCAGCCTCAGCATCATGTATGGGAGCAACTGGCAGACAGACTGATGAGCTTTTCCCCAGTGTGACATTCTTACTGACTTCTTGCTGACTTTGCTGGAACTAGGCCACATCTGGCATTTCCTGACAGGCTAGACCAGTGTCTGAGCAGGTACCAGATGCCAAATGGTGTTTGTTTTGGCTGGGCTGTTAAGCTACAGCTGGTGACAATGCTTTCAACCACATGGATGTGCCACTTGCTGAGCACTCACCAGGCACTTCCATGTGCTCAGCACGTGTGGGTTTGAATGCAGCAATTTGCTCTCACTAAACCAGCAACTGCCAGAACACTTGTACATATGCAGAAGCAGACACACAGGTACCTTCATTCTCTTTGAGAACGCTTGGGGCTTCCCTTCCCATCTGATGCCTTGTTCTTAGCCCAAACCCTTCAAAAACAAGCCTGGGAAAACATAGGGGAACTAACAAAAACGTCTCTGAGGTCTTTGCTCCTATGCCTGCCACATGGATAAGGCACAGACCTTTTCAAATGGTCAGTGCACTTGTCTGTGGACTGAATGGGAATAAGAGAAGGCGGGGAGAGAGAACAGCATCTCAGCATGGACTATGCTGGAAATCACGTGACCTGAGCCCAGGCCTCTGCAGCAAGGCTGATGGTGGGTAGCCAGTGTGTAGGTACTTAAAGTGTTAGTCTCAAGGGCCAAGAAGGGCTCAGTACACAGGAGGCCCCCAGAGTGTAAGGACATGCTACCTTGGAAAGGGGGCAAGTCCCCAGAGGACAGCCAAGCCAGAAGGTAGCAAAGGCAGCTGTTGCCTGTTGGGGAAGTCCTGCTCCCCTGGCCTCCTCATACAGAGCCAGCACTGCTTCAAAGAGGCTGGAGCCATACCAGTTTAAAAGCACTTACTCTTTTAATATTTATTTCTCTTTATCTCTGCATACCTCACAAAATAAAAACGGAGCATTATAAGGAGACTAACGATGCTTGGGCTGCAGTGCTCAGCTTTCCTTGCCTAGATAGGATTTAACATAGCTGGCATTTTTTTGCTCCGTCATCTTTGCTATCAGTTTGAGACCTACCTCCCTCTGGTATTAGCTCAGCTTCACAGTGCCATGCTGTGCTCCAGTTCTGATGGAAATTATCTCAAGATGGTGCCTTGAGGCAACATTTGGCCTCCTTCCTTTGGAGTCTCTGACAGACCAACCACACTTGCACTGGAGCTGGGTAGTCACTGCAGCCTATTGAGTTTTCCTAGTGAAAAAGTTCCATTCCTTCATTGTATCAGATAGCCTTAATGCAGCCTCAGATAAACAGCTTTGTAAAGGACACAATCTAGCAGGTGGGACAGCAGCTAAACAGCAGCCAGTTAAAGGTGAATTCCTGGGCACTGAGGTGCTCTTCTGCTCTTTTTTTTTTAATTAATTCCATTGGTACCTGTACCAAGTGAGCTGTGTGACCCTTGCCTAAGCTTGGCTTGCCTCCTAGTGATGCTAAATCACAGGATCATAGAATGGTTTGGGTTGCAAGGGATCTTTTAAAGATCTAGCCCAACTAACAGCCTGCCTAAGCACTTGCCCTTTGGGATTCCATTTCTTTACGGGTTTTTTTTTTTTGAGGGCCAAGTAGTTCTAAATAAGGAAAAGAACCAGCTGCACTGCAGAACGACTCTGAGCTTACTCCACACTGTAGCCTGGCAACTCCTTCCCCCATAATCCTGCCATTTCTTGTTCTCAGCAAGGTTGCCATTTTAACTCGTGAAGCTTCCCAGTTAAGAATGACCTTTTTTTCCTTTCTCTGTTCTGACCTGGTTCATTTTTGAGAGCAGGAAAAGCTCTGATCCTTCCAATTAAAAGCTCATTGTTGCCCTTTTGTCAGTTTTAATAAGTAATCTCAGTCCACAGAGTAACAATTATCTGCCATCAAGCTTTCCTGCCTACACATTTCTGCTCATGCTGACATTTTACACACTGACTGGTTTCTCCTGATGTTAGAAAGCTGGTCTTTCTCGACTAATGGATAGCAGGGGCAGCTACCAGAAAGGCCAGAAACGCAACCATTTCCTGACAGCAGCCTATGTTGCTGCCTCCATCATAGACTGAGTGTTGTGTCTCCTGTGACTTTTACTCACTGAGATGCTGGTCCATGTGACTGGCAACTCAGTCTGAGCAGGTCTGAAAGGTAGGAGACCACAGAAAATCTGTGCTGGAGTTGTGTTTTGATAAGACTTTCAGGGCTGCTTGTGTGCCTACAGCATGACATGAAAAGAAACATGCAGTGAAGTTCAGGTTTTATTTAGGCATGAGGAAGGCATGAGGGGCCAGGTGTGGTCTCTGAGGCTAGTTCTGATCTCTTTTGGGTGGGTTGTGCTTACTTTCAGGGTTGCCTGTAAGTATCTGCACGTTTGAAAAGCATTTAGCACAATATGATCTGTGAAAATCACAGCTAGTGCAAGCCAAGGGAATCCCGTCAGTATCCCTAGACAGTGGCTGTCAAACATTCACACATGAAAGCATTCGCTGCTCAAGCTACAGTGTGAGCTCAGACACTGCAGCGCAAGGGCCGCGGGCTGCCGTGAGCGTGGGCGGGCCGCGGGCTGCCGTGAGCGTGGGCCGGCCGCGGGGACACGTTGCCACGGTTCCAGGTGACCAAGCTTTGCTGCCGGAGCTCCCCGACGCGGGCCGCGCCTGGCACCGCTCCAGCCCCACGTTGTGTTTGCTGCCAGACTTCTGCACAGTATCAAATTCTACTTTGACTTTGCTTATACACAGAAACTGCAGCCATAGAATTAGCTCGATTAATACGATCAGTTGGCACACGCCTATTCTGTGCCACCAGTCAGTGCCCAAAAGCCATTAGCTCACTAGACCACTCCTTCACACAGGATTAATTCCGTTTAGGCGCCTGCACGACCCAACTGCACCGGCCCCTGGGCCGTGCCACCTCTGCCAGCTGCTCAGGGCACGGGCCGCGGGTCCTTGCAGCGAGACTGCACACTGCAGCTTGGTCAATGTGATAGCTAACAGGCCGCTACGCAGGCTGCTGAAACGGCCTTCCTCGCTCGGCCGGTACACGCCGGCCTGCCTGCTGAGGGCAGGACTAGAAGCCCCTAAGCGGCCAGGCGTGCCATAGGCCACTGTGAGGCGGGGCAGTGCTCTGATGACACACCCTGCGGGTATCCCCGGGGACCTGGAGGAGGGGCGCGGCTGGGGGCCTCGGCCCGGCCTCCTCACAGCCTCTAGTAGGCCTGGGCCTCCTTAGCAACCGCCCCCTAGAGACTGCTGCCGGTCCTCGGCCCGACCGCCTAGCAACGGCCCCGCTCCCGGCCTCCTGATTCGCTGACCCGCCCCGGCTGGCACTCGAGTTCCTATTGGCTGTGAAGATGGAGCAGGCAAGTGATTGGCTGTGGCAGCGGAGGAGGGACGATCGGTGGAGGAGAAAGGGGCGGGCCGAGGCGGTAGGGCGGGGCTCGGGTGGTGCTGGTCGGCCGTGGTGGCGTCTGCGGCCTGCCGAACCCATTGGGCGCGTGGTGCGGAGGGATACGGAGGCCAGGCGTTAGAGCGGGGGGAGGGCGGAGGAGGCGAAGAAGAGGGACGCTCTGCTGACGTGAGCACGCCGGGCGGGGACTCGGATCTTTCGCGTAGGAACGGGCTCGCCCCGGCCGGGAAGACGGGGGGTGGGGAGGGGCGTGAATCGATGGCGTTCTCCGCCGTAAGGAGGAACGACAACCGTGGTCCTGACGGGAAAGCGCCCTCCGCCAATGCGAAGGCAGGGCCGGTGCGGACCCCACGGCGATTGGCCGGTGGGCGGAGAGGGCGGGGCGTGCACGCGCGGCGGGGCTGGGCCGGGCCGGCAGGGCGGGGTGCCGTGGGGGAGGGGTGCAGGGGGTGACCCGCCCCCCCGTCCCATACTGCCCCGGCTCCTCCGTGCAGGGCCGGCCCGTCGACATGGCCTCGGACCTGGAGAGCCTCAACCCCAGCGCTCGGATCATGACCTTCCGCCCTACCATGGAGGAGTTCCGGGACTTCAGCCGGTACATCGCCTACGTGGAGTCTCAGGGCGCCCACCGCGCCGGGCTGGCCAAGGTGCGAACATTTACACCCCCTCCCCCTCTTAACTCTCTCCCGGGCGGAGAAGGCCGCGTCGTCCAGCCCCGGGCCGCACTCCGAGCCCAGCCCTCTGCTGCCCAGCGGAGCAGGGCCGCGCTGCGCCGCCTCCGCCCTTTGTTTACCTCTGCGTGCCTCGCCGGGGGCTTTCAGCCTGGCCGGCCCGAGTTCGGTGCGTTCACGAGCGCGCTGGACGGTGAACAGCTGCGCCTTGCTTCCCGCAGATTATCCCTCCGAAGGAGTGGAAGCCGCGGCGGTGCTACGATGACATCGACGAGCTCGTCATCCCGGCGCCCATCCAGCAGGTGGTGACGGGGCAGTCCGGCCTCTTCACTCAGTATAACATCCAGAAGAAGGCCATGACGGTCCGCGAGTTCAGGAGGATCGCCAACAGCGACAAGTACGTCCGCGTCCCCGCGCAGAGTCACTGCGGGAGTTGGAGTTGCCCGCATTCCTCCGGGCCAGGCCGTTACTGCAGTTTCGTGCCGGTCCGAGGCGTGAGTGTAACGCCCTGAGCAGCTGAGGTGTGCTGGTAAAATTGGCCTTTTGTGGCTTGTGTCATCTGGCAGGAGGATGCGTAATGACGGCAGAACTTTTTGTTACTGCTGTGCGCTCCTGTCTGTCCGTCCACTCTATCCAGACCGTAGAAATATTTACTGAGTAGAGAAAGGAATGTTCTTGATATCAAAGAAGAGAGAGAAAAAAGTTCGCTATAAAAGAAGTCTAAGCAAAACATCGTTTGACGGAATGCTGTGTAGAAATAGTTAGGAATGGCCAGATGCACTCAGCCCCTCTGAAGCTTGTTTTATCTTGTGAGAGCAGTACCTGTCAGATACCTGTAATGTGGTAATTTAATGAAGATTTCTCTTCTATGGTATATGTGTAATTGTCTGGAGTGTACACACTTATCTGTATGAAAAGAGTGTTAGAGTGTAAATGGGATCCCTGGGTGCTGCACAAAGAGGCCGGTGTGTAGTTATCAGAGAATGAACATCAGGAGCAGATAACTTTGTTGCTAAGCAGATTGTGCCTGACCAGATTAATAGCAGGTCAGTCTGGAAGTGTTTGTTGCTTTTGCAGTGGCAGGAAACTTTGAGTTTGTGGTTTTTTTCAAGTTGTTTGTATAACTTCTCATTTTGACTAAAATCCTTTCTTGTTAGGTAGTGACAACTAGAAAGTGAAATTGTTCTGACCCAAGAGAAGTGCACAAAAATAAAATGAAAGTAAACTGAGTGATAGGGAAAGTAACTTCTTCCTGATCCTTTGGTCTCAAGTCCCACAGGAGCCTATCTGTGGTTGCTCCTATTGCTGTTCTGGAGTTAGGGTATGTGTTAGGTATTTTTACCATAGCATTATATCGATTTAGTGGAGAAAAACGTTAGGTTAGACTCTTCCTGTACCACACTGCAGAGTCTTCAGTGTCTTTTGTTTTTTTCAGGTACTGCACACCCCGCTACACAGACTTTGAAGACCTTGAACGAAAATACTGGAAGAACCTGACGTTCAACGCCCCTATCTATGGCGCTGATGTTAATGGCACACTCTATGACACGGTAAGAAAACTGGTTTGGTTTTCAAGAAACAGTTATCCCTGCATATTGCACTCTGTAAATATTTGTGTTACTTTTGATTCTTAATTTTCATAAAGACTTAATGATAGAGTTCCAGCTTCTGGAGTAGGCAGAATAGACTGTGTTTATCACATCTCTCCATTTAACCCAGATAATTAAACAAGGTTAATAGTAGTAGTGTTCTAAGGCACTTCTGCTAGCACTTCAGTGTGATACAGTTGAAGAGAGGAAAAAGCTGCAGTTGTGCAAGTGTGGCTTTTCTGCTGCTTTGTCCTGAATGACATATGAGAGTTGGAAGTGTTGGATCGGTGAATGTGCACCACTTTGGTGTTCAGTAGTGCATATATTTTTGTGGAACAGATTTGTAACTACAGGCTGTGTTGGGGTGATAAACGTAAGAGAAAGGGATGCATTCTGTTTGCTAGCCTGCTACATGAGGATGATGTATGTGTTTCTGTTCAAGAGGCTTGAGACATCAGCTGAAGCTTACATTGTGATTCTCTGATCTGTAAAGTCTCTAGCCTTGTGATAACTTGTCCTTCCTCACCCTCATGTTACCTGATGCCTGTTTATTTCTCCATGAAAGTGGCTAGTAAACCATCAGTACATATACCAGCATCATGTGAAACTTGTCTTAGGTGAACTAGCAAGAACTTGTGTGGTTTCACAAGTGTCTGATAGCTGTTACAACTGTCATTTTAGCTGCGTGGTTCCGTTCTTCATAATGCTTGTTTAACTTGGGGCTTGCATTTTTGCAGCATGTAGATGCATGGAATATTGGCAGACTGAACACGATCCTGGATATTGTGGAGAACGAAAGTGGAATAACCATTGAAGGAGTGAATACTCCTTACCTGTATTTTGGCATGTGGAAAACTTCCTTTGCTTGGCACACTGAGGACATGGATCTCTACAGTATTAATTACTTGCATTTTGGGGAACCCAAATCATGGTAAGCTTCTAGATATATAAAAACAATGCCAGAAAATATTGGAGTCAAAGTCACAAAGTTATGAGAGTTGATGAAAGGAATTACCATCCATCCAATCTTGCACTGCAGTTGTACCTGATAAGAAGAACAATAGAAACGAGTGAGGATTGCAAATCACTGTGTGTCTGCAGTAGTATTTGCTTGGCTGCTTTCTAGATAGTCTATTTGCAGTCCTGGATATAAAAAGTTCTTCAGAATTACAATACAGAGTGGTCACTCCCTTTTGCAATAGGATCAGAACTTGGAAAACTTGCTTATGATTTCCTTGGCTTCTAAAATGCCTTTATAGAGGTAGTATACCATTGTCACACAGGTATTAGTGGATCAGGTAATTTTTGACAGACTTGAGGTGTACCTGTTTATCATAAATCTAAAAGCAAGTTAGTGGACATTGCCGAGTGGTTCGTCCAGTGTCTGTGCTTTCCTGGTTGTTTTTAGGAGAGGCTCCTGAATTTTTCTGTAGCATGGGTTGTATTTTTTAAGTGAATCATTCCGTTCTGTTCACAAATAAATTTCTCAAGCAACTGCAGTAATTGTTTCCCTGGCATTTGTGTTGGAAACTAGTGGGTTTGGCTGCCTTTTAATACAAATTTGAAGTAAAAAAGTAATAGTTAGTGCCTTGTGACCAGCGAGCAGCACCGACAATAGCATGAGAACACAAACCAGCAGTTTAGTCAGGCCATTGATTCTCTTACAGTAGTGTGTGGAAGAAGTTAACTTTGCTTATATCTTTTTAGTCTCATTTATGTAACAAGAAACTCCATCAAGAATATAGCATTCTATTCCAGAGTGAAAGCATGCTAAGATGGTGGTTTTATTTCCCATAGTCAAAGCAACTAGGAGTTTAAAAAACTGTATACAGAGAGAGGTGTGTGACCTGGAATGTGCTCTTTAGGGATGCATGTTAAGGATGTGGCACTGCATCTGACTTTGTCCCCATCTTGGTGTGAGCAGCAGGAAGAGCTGATTCCATTTTCTCCCTTGCTCTGTTCTTACACCGAGTACACTAGCGATTGTACAGCTGTGAGCTGTACAAGTCAGGAAGAGCTCTTCCCTTCTTGCAATTCATTTTTTGCTGCACAGATCTGCTAATTAAATCAGACTTTTTATATCATTGACAGCCTAAGCAAAAGTCAGTGGAGGAGATGGTCAGCTTTTGGCTCTTGATTATTCTTGGCATAGAGGGTTGTAAGTCCTTGGTAGAGGACTTCAGCTTTGTCACTGAAATTTGAAAGAGATTGTAGAGATGGGGGATTTTCTTTTTTTAATTGTATCATGCCTCGATGCCCATCTATGGTTTCCAGTCAGAGCAAGATTGTGTCATGTCCCTTGAATATAACAAACTTGTTCTCATCGCTGCAGGTACTCTATCCCTCCAGAGCATGGGAAGCGACTGGAGAGACTTGCAAAAGGTAATAGAGCAATTCATGTCTCATCTTTTGTGGAGGATGGGATGGACACCCACAACAAGTTTCAGCTTTTCTAGAATGTGGCAGAGCACAGACTGGCACAACTGAATTGAAATTCATCTTTTAGAAGATAGATATTATTTCTGACTGTTTATTGTATACACACAAGAGGAATGTCTCATTACAAATAATGAACTCCTGGTCAAAGGTCCTTAAATATTGGTCACTAGAACTGAAAGATTATAGCCAAGAGCAGGTCCTCCTACGTGCCATCTTTCTTATTCACTTCCAAATTGTCATCTATTGAAGAGAGATCCCCAGGAGCTGTCCTTTTTCTCCAGAGCATAAGCTAGTACAGTTGAAATAAAATGGTCCATCCTTGTAGGCCTAGGTGAAAATAGTGTTTAGACAGTAACCTTTCACAGAACCACAGAATCATATAGACTTTCCCTAAAAAATACTGAAAAATTAATTCATGACAGACTGGTTCCATCTCTCCTTGTCTTTATTTTAAACAGGTTTCTTCCCAGGAAGTGCCCAAAGCTGTGAAGCATTTCTCCGTCACAAGATGACCCTCATCTCTCCATCAATTCTGAAGAAATACGGCATCCCATTTGATAAGGTGTGGAAAAGTGCTCTTGGTTACACCAGCTAGGTCAAGAGGCTGATGCAGCCCTGTCTCTTCTGTAACAGCAGCCAACAGCAGATGCTTAGAGATGAAAATAGAAACAGGAAGGGTGTAAGAAATCCTTCTCCATTATATCTCCTTTCGTGATTTGGTACCTGAGAAAGTGTAAGATAGAAAAATCTCTCAAGGACTATTGAAAACAAAGGCTCTGTCTTCTGAGATTCTTTTTTCCTTTTCTTTAACTATGCACAGCATGTTTAACTGTCTATTCAGCCAAGAGAGATTTATTCTTTTCTTGTTTCAGACTTGTCCTGTGCCAGTTTTCCTCAATTCAAAATACTACTTGTTCCCTGCTATTTTTTTTACGTTGATAACTTTGTGAACTTCTTACTTCCTTGGGTGATAATTTCCCACCCTCTCCTCTCCTCACTGCCTCTTGACTCCCAGCAGTGGAAAGCTGACAAGAGTTTTAATTCAGTATCAACAGCAAAAGAAAACAGTACATTTCTAAGCTGTATATGTATAGAGACTTTACTATAACTTAGAAACTCTTCAGCCAAACCTGTTGGTAATACAGAGAAGTACATTTAAGATCTTCAGATATCTTGTTAAAGCATATTTCATGTATAACCACTTCCGTGCTATTTTAACTGTCTGTGTTTAAGTAACAAACTGAGTGTTACTTTCCAGTAAATGTATACTTAAGTAGGAGAATAATGAAAGCATGGAGTATATCCACTGCAGCAAGCAACTCCAACCAGCATCTGTGGATGTGGGTTTCAGCTGTACTCCTTGTATGAGGGGTGTGGAGCTACTTTTGTTCAGACCCACCAAGTAAAGTCTTTAAATTGTGAGTAACAATGTGTCGTCTCAATTGTCTCTAGGTGACGCAGGAGGCTGGAGAGTTCATGATAACCTTTCCTTATAGCTACCATGCCGGCTTTAATCATGGCTTTAACTGTGCTGAATCTACCAATTTTGCTACTCTACGATGGATCGAGTATGGGAAGCAGTCTGTCCTGGTAAGTTGTCTGTAACCATCCTGCTGCATACAAATGACCTAACGCTCGGCTGCTCACTAAGCTCCTAATGTTTGATGTAACGGAGTATTCTAGTGCTTTGTCTATTTAAGATGTGATGTTTGCTTTCTGATACAGTAACAGTGTCCAGTTAGCCTACTGTTTCATGTCCTTGTTCCAACTATAGATGGCATCTAACACGGTTTTCAAGGTTGTGTAGATCAGGTGAGGCTTTAAGGAAGAGCAGGGGAGTAGTTGTCTTTCCAAACGTAAAAGGATGTGCTCAGTAGTCAGAGCTCCTCAGTATTTTATCTGATGTTTTAACTACTATTGACCATTTATTCTGGAAGCATGATTTTGGTAACTTAAGTCACTGAACCAAAACAAGTATCTTGGCTGAACCATTAAACCGGACTGTGTTCTGTCTCTGTAGCATCACCTTACAAACATGGGTTAGGTTATTCTTTCAGAAGTGTGTAAGTAGAAGCACCATCTGTAACCATGCTTGAGTGAGGAGAACATTTACTGCTTTGTGTAGGCCCAGAGCATGTATGGCTCTGACTTCCTCACTATAAGTCTTTGGTTTTGCTGGCTGTTTTTATATGACCTCATTTTAATACAGGCAGCTTCTACCAACAACTCTGTAATACCTGGGTTTCTGTTCCATCATGTATGCTGGCTTTTCTGCCCAGTTTTTAGTAACTGAATGTATGCCTTTTTGATTTCCTGGGAAAGAGACTTGAATGTCCTGAGGCTCAGTTATGTGTAACCAGGATTTTTTTTCAGTTAAGCTCCTGAAAGCAAATTGATACAGGAATGCAGAGTAGAATTGTTGAAAATGACCTGACTTATATTATTTTTTATTTCAGTGCTCGTGTCGGAAGGACATGGTGAAGATCTCCATGGATGTGTTTGTGAGGAAATACCAGCCAGATCGTTACAAGCTTTGGAAAGCTGGGAAGGACGTGACTGTCATCGATCATGCTCTTCCAACGCCAGAGGCAGCAGAGTTCCTTAAAGGAGATCTCATGCAAAAAGTGAAGAATGGGAAACAGTGTGTTGAGGAGATGGAAACAGGAGAGATGTGTAAAGAGGAGGCAGATGGGAATGAGGCAAAAAGGTAGCATTTTATGTAACCCTCTGCTTTTCTATTGAATTACTAGAAATTTGAGCTACCTCCAGTTGAATCTTCGCAGCTCAGGTTTAGGCTGGATGTTAGGAAGAAGCTCTTCACAGAAAGAGTGATCAGCCATTGGAATGGGCTGCCCAGGGAGGTGGTAGAGTCACCATCCATGGAGGTGTTTAAGAGGAGGTTGGATGAGTGCCGTGGTTTAGTTAATTAGAAAGGCTAAGTGGATAGGTTGGACTTGATCTTAAGAGGTCTTTTCAACCTGGTTAATTCTGTGATTCTGTGAGAGCAGCAGTCAGAGTTAAGTCTTTTTTGCTTGGGCATAAGAATGAACATGTTTTTTTAAAACTGTTTGAGTCCACACTGATGACAGTCTGAGGTAGAAAGTAAATGTACCAGCTTGGAAGCAGTTCTTCATCTTTGGACAGACATGCAAAGCCTGGGTTGGAGGAGCACACCATACTCTTGAAGGCCAGGAGAGAAAGGGGTTATGCTGGGGTCAAGGCACAGTACTTGCTAGGAGATTCCACTACTCTCCATGCTGCAATCTGTGAGATCGGTGTGCAGTTCCTGGGTGCCAAAGGTGGACAAGCTAATTGTACATTCTGCAGTTACCTTTTTTTTAAGCCAATGTCAGTTAGTACTCTTAAAGCTGTCTTTTTGTTGGTTGGGTTTGGGTTTTGTGGGCATTTTGGGGTTGTTTGTTTAAGGTAAAGAATGCCATAGCTGGCTAATACATAATTAACAGATGCTGGGGAGTCATGCCTAAAGATTCCTGATTCTGCTTCTGTATAAGCAAAGAAAAAACTTCAGAAAATTTGAAAACTTACTTGCCTTGTCAGATGCTGTCTCATAAAACACTGATCCAAACCAGGCTGTGTTTTGTGCAGCCAGACAGAAATGCAACACACTTAGGTATTTGGTTACCTGACATAGATTTGTCTTCTGCAGCATCCCCAAGCATCGCATAGGAACAAAAAGGCACAGGGTCTGCCTGGAAGTCCCTCAGGAGGTGAGTGAGAGTGAGGCCTTCCCCAAGGAGGAGCTGAGCTCCACACAGTATGAAGCAGACACGGCACAGCCTCGTGAGAGACCTGCGAGTGAACTTGTGCAGCAAAGTGGACAAAGGCTTAAGCTTGCAGGTAACTGTATCAAGCTCTGTAATTATACAAGAGGACAGGGTATTATTCTTCAGAGAGAGACGTTGCTAGAGCTGAATCTGGGGCACCTTTTCATATGAGTGCTAGACAGTAGAATGCAGTTGTATTCAAAAAAAAAAGGCATACATTGGTTTGTCAAATCCATGCAAGCAGTTAGAAATTTACTGTCATAAGACTTTGGATTACCATTTAATTTTTCTAGACCAAAGAGTGCATCTAAAACAAGTCTAGGTTTAAAGTTTCAGTTAAATTTGTCTGATACTTCTGCTGCTGGTTTGAGTAAAAGAAATAAGCAAGGCCTGAGTTCCTAGTTGTTGTGAGCTATCTGTGGATAACTTCTCAGTGGGAATTATTTTTTTAAAAAATATTAGGGGCAAGGAGGTCAGAGATCCAGGCAGCCATCCTGCAGCTGACTACAGCTGAAGTGACTGATTGACCAGGCAGGTCATGAGGATGCTGCTTTTCAGCTGAGTACAAGGACACAAAGTATTATGCGAGACTTACTTAGGAAATTAATAGTTCTAGATTTTGATTTTTACTCTGTTCTTTTGCCTGCCAGTATACAGGAATATTGTCTAAGGTTCTCTGTATCCCTGTTGTGACCTCTTTAGAGAAATTGCATAGTGAAATGTGCATGCTTCCTGGTAGTGTGGATCTGGTATCCTGTATAGATGTTCTGTTTGTAATTCTCATAGTAAGTAGTCTGGGGGAAAACTAATATGGCTTGTATTGCATCAGTTATCCTTGCTCTTAAAGGTGGAGCAAAGAGCCTATGGAACAGTGTAAATATAGGGCAAACATAGGTGATGCCTCCTTCTAGTATTCTGCTTTCCAGCCCTTGGCAGCCTGTATTTAATAATCTATTGGTTTGTGGGTTTTTGTCTTCCATGAACCCTTGTAACCTCTTAGCCACAGCATCATGTGGCCAGGAGTTAGGTTTAGCTACACTGTATGAAGGATCAGCTCTGTTTGTTTATTTTGAACTCAGGCTATGCTGGTTTTGTTTGATATGCTCTAGTTCTTGTACTGAAAGAGGCGAGGAGCAGACGCTTTTATTCTCTGTCTCAAAGCCATCAGTGATTTCATAGGTGTTTGAATTAATTATCTACTCTTTATAAGACTTAAAGTTGCTCTCTTTTGTGTAGTAGTTTGCTTTTCTGTTTGGCTTTATGCAGATGGTTGCACAAATGTTCTCTCTGCTGCTCAGACTTTGGCAGAGTCAGTATATCCTTTCTTCTAGATCGTGTGGATTCAGCCAAATTTGAAGAACTGAAGACAGTGAAGCTTGAGGAGGAAGAAGAGCAAGAAGCAGCTGCATTGGATCTCTCCATTTCACATGCTTCAAATTCCAGTTCAGTGTTGCCAGCTTCAAAGCAGAGTGCAGCATCCAGTGTTCAGTCCAGCTCTCCTGCCTATTCTGGTTCATCAGACTCTGAATCAAGTGATCTGTTGGCAAAACGAACTCTTCCTGGACCAGCTCGAGTGCTTACAGTCCATAGCTATGCTAAAGGAGATGCCAGTGGATCTGACAGTGAACAGACTTCGGGGACAAAAGCCAGTGCCACCAGCAGTGTGAATGAGCAAGAACTGGCAGAGGTATGAATGGCAAGAGTACTGAAATCATAAGGGCTATAGCTCATGGTCATGGATTTGCTGTGACAAAACTGCTTACCTGTGCAGATGATTTTCATTCCACTGATGTTTGCATAGCAGGTTGCTTAGATGTTAACATGTTTTTTTAATACCTGTGATGTTGCTAAACAAACAAGAAGAGAGTCTTACACTCTTACCTCTTCTAGAAGGCAAAGATATATCTTGTTTTGAGCACTTCTCTAAATTATTTAAGTGCTTGAAGGGGAAGGGCAGCTTAGTGGTTTTGACATAGTAGTGTTGAAGGCTGATTCAGCTCCTTTTATAGTAATAGACACCTATTTGTATCTGATGCATCTGTTTCATGCCAGCCTTTATTACAAGCACATTCATATCTTTGAGAGAGTTTTTAGTATAAAATCACATATGAGTATACATCTGTGTGTCCTTTTTGAAAAAGGAGATGGTGAAACAAAAGTTACTGATTGAGAGAAAGTGAATCTGGGTGGCAAAGAACTGCCAATGAGGCTATTGTTATACAAACCAAGAGAAGGTTGTAATAATTGAAATCCTGCTTGCTCAGGTCTTTCCAAATTATTTCCCTCTTTAAATCTGTGTTTAGAGCATGGGAGGCCAGTAATGATTATGCCTCAGAAATGCTGGAATTGCAGAAACAGAACAGCAAATGTCAAATCTGTTAACTAAGTTGAAACGGTTCTCATGGATATTTAAACTAAAGAAATTCTATTGCTTATGCTGGTGTCTCCACTGGATGCTCTGTAGAGGCAAAAGGTGAAATTATGAATAGGTGTAGATCATTTTCCCCAGTATGAAGTATTTCAAAAGAATTTTTCCATCAGATGGCAACTGGAAATGCCAGTTCCCATTTGAATAAAAGCATTTCTGTTTCTCAGAGTCTCCTATCTATGCCTACACAGGAGACTGGGGATAATGATTATTATGCTCTCTTCTGTCTTATGAAAAGAATATTTTTTTTTTAAATGTAAAGTGCATTTAATTAAGATTTGGCTCTTGCTCCTAAAAAAATAATGTTTTTTAAAATTAAAAGGGGGAGATTTCTTATCTACTGAAAAGCTTCCTGGGCTGTTAGAAGCATTGCCTTTATTGCCTTGCCTGTCAGGTTAGTGGTAATTTTGTCAATGTGCCAGTTTTCTACATAAGGGAAGAGGAAATAGTTATTGTTGTAGTCATCTACTCTGTCTGGAAAGACAATGCAAGTAACAAGCAGAGATGGTGACAGTTACCTTCATGTAAAATAAGTCTGTTATTTCAAGATGATAACAAAGTCTTTGATACTTAGAAAAAAATACTACTGAATGTTATTTTAATAATTACTTAATTTGGCATTTTTATTGACCACACAAACTGAGGACTTGCTCTAGAATGTGTGAGATTTTTTACCGTGGCTCTTCTGTGTTGAACCATTCAACTTGTCTGTCTTTGTCTTGACACAATTCTTATGAGGCACACTCGTATGAAAATCTGCAGTGGGACCTTTGGAAGATCTCTATTCTAATGCCTTGGCAGAGCTACTACACCTCTGTCTGGTATTCCCTAGCAGAAATGCTGCAAGTAGTTCTTTCAAAACCAGCTAGCTTAGAGGTGAAGTTAATTCATTAGAAATAAAATCATGGAAGCAATCATGCATTTTGTGGAGGTTTCTCGAAGTTCAATATAAATTGCTTTTAAAAAACACTGTCAAATGGGCCTATGCTAATCACTTGTTAATTGACTGTGCGGATTCTCCTTGTCCAGGTTGCAAAGGAGTACATAAGATCAGTGAAGGAGAGTAAGAAGTCCAAAGGTCGTCGCCAACCATTGAGCAAGCTCCCACGCCATCACCCACTCTTGGTTAAAGACTGCATTAGTGATGATGGTAAGTAAGCCTTGCGCTCTTTGGGAAACTGGAGAGAGGGTCTCAGCTTCTGTGGACAATGTGGAGTATTCCCCTAAGTAACTGGTCTTAAGCACAAGTCAGTAAGTGACTCCTCTGCCTCCTGAACAGGTGGTTATTAGGTTTGCATCATTAAACTTTTCTCTGGAATGGTATCTTCTTTCCTATTCATTCTTTGGAGTTACAACTCTGAAAAGAAAATTAAACCAGTACCAGAGACTGTTGCATAATTTTCTGCCCTAAAGAATTCCAGTAAGTGATGGAAATATTAAAGAAATTATTTAAAAAACCAAACAACATCAGATTCTTTGGCTAACAGCCTTAGTCTGTAGTTTCAAATTTGTTGTGTTCTCACCCAATAAGCCTGTTTTGTGTCTGCATAGTTGCTTGATCAGTAGCAGTATCTTAAAACAAGACTTGAGTTACTGGCTCTTGTCACCCTTCTGTCAATTTGATTTTTGGCTGTCTTTCATAATTTCTTAAGATACACACTTTCATTTGCAAGAAGGCTATCTTGACACATAATCACCAAGTTAATTTGTGTTTTATCACAGAGGCATCAGAACAACTAACTCCTGAAGAAGAGGCTGAGGAAGCAGAAGCATGGGCCAAGCCGCTTAGCCAGCTGTGGCAGAATCGACCCCCAAATTTTGAGGCAGAAAAAGAGTACAATCAGACCATGGCTCAGCAGTCTCCCTACTGTGCTGTTTGCATGCTCTTCCAGACATACCAGGTATGTAGACTAAAGTCTGGTAACATTGTAGAGCCAATGGGATAAATTGCTGCTGTGTTGCATGGTGGTCAAAATATCATTTTGCATACTACCAGTTAACAAAAGCTGTGTCAGTGTTGCAGCCTTCCCAAGGAATGTAGCTTTAGCTCAAACTGCAGAATGGAGCTTGATTGTTGCTAAAGCTGACTGTAGAACCTCATCTCTCTTCAGACTGACACCTTGACATTTTCGAAAGACTCATAGCACACTGTCTTTGGAAAGTTGGCAAGGAAAGAAACTTTTTCTTGAAAGATTTAGAGTTGTGTTTGTGAATGGCATAGATAGAAACTTGTCTTTTCTTGGGAGTATATCCATATGGACATTAGCTATGGTGTGAAAATGTTCTTTAGCAAAGTTTGGCTGTAGCAATGCATAGCTTGGGATGAGTCGTAGAATGCCTTTGTCATGTTGACTAAATGCTTAGGTAGGAGTCCCACACTGATACTTTACTTGCTGTGCATAAGCTATGTAATTTTAAGGTGGCTTGAATACCAGGAGGATTGCATGTTCAACCTGCAGCTTGGAGATAGTTTCTCCTTTCCCATGTGCCAAGTGTATTTGGTTCATTTAGGATTACTGTATGATTATGGTGGCACTAGAAACACATTCACCACAGTTTCAGAAATAAAGACCTCACATTTTTGAGGGCTTATACTGCATATAGTTCTTGATTTCCATTAAAATCATAGAATGGTTTAGGTTGGAAGGAACCTCAAAGTTCCAACCCCCTGACATAGGCAGGAACACCTCCCACTAGAACAGGTTGCTCAAGGCCCTGTCTACCCATACACAACCTCCCTGGGCAGCCCATACAGGTGTCTCACCACCCTCACTGTAAAGAACTTCTTCTGAACATGCAGTTTAAATCTCCCCTCTGCCAGTTTAAACCCATTACTGCTCATCCTGTCATTATAAGACCTTGTACATAGTCCCTCTCCAGCCTTCCTGTAGGGCCCCTTCAGATACTGGAAGGCTACTACAAGGTCTCCTCGAAGCCTTCTTCTCAAGGCTGAAGAGCCCCAACTCTTGTAGCTTGTCCTCATAGCAGAGCTGCTCCAGCCCTCCATGCCCTCTGAGCAGCTTCTTGGCCTCCTATGGACTCACTCCAACAGTTTGATGTCCTTCATGTTGGGGGCTCCAGAATTGCACACAGTAGTCCAGGTGGGGTCTGACAAGAGCAAAGGAGGAGAATCCCCTCTCTGGCTCTGCTGGCCATGCTTCTCTTGCTGCAGCCCAGCACACAGTTGCTGTCTGAGCTGCACACGCACACTGCCGGCTCATGTTGAGCTTTTTGTCACCCCAGACCCCCAGGTCCTTTTCCTCAGGGCTGCTCTCCAGCCATTCACCACCCAGCCTGGTTTTGTGCTTGGGATTGTGCCAACCCACACGCAGGACCTTATGCTCAGTTTTCATTCAATCTTGATTATTTCAGTCTGAGAGCAAATTCTTATTTGGCCTGGAAATGCTACACAAACTGCATAGTACATGGGAATTTTGCTAGTGCTGATAGTGTATAAATTTAACAATTTAAGGGCAGTTCAATTCTCTTTTTTTGAGTTAAAAATGCTATTAAGCAGAAAACTCTCCTGCAGGTTTTCAAATGTCTGTCCACACCAGGCAGTGAAGCAGAAAATTCCAAGACTGGAGCTGTGGTTAGGGTCTTTGTTCCTACTTCAGAATGCCTACAGCAAATCTGGATGTTCCCTTCAGTTACATTCAAATAAATTGGCATGACATGTCAGACAAATACTTTTCCCTTGTGAAGAAGAAAAGTACCTATCTGCTTGGAAGAAAAGTTACACTTTCTTTAACTTTGTTACAGATTTTCTTCAGCCTTGTAGTCTTTTGCTTGATGTGCAGTGTTCTGTGTAGACCACTAAGTTTTACAGAATCTGAATAAACAGGACTTGAAAGCATGCCAGTTTCTTCCCAGCTGTGACCCTTACGTGGACTTCTTTCTCCTAGCCTTTTGATGTGCTGCAGGAGGCACAGTGCAGCTTTGTTCTGTTACTGCAATTTCTGCTAATAATATTTTTAACAGATTAGGCAAGCTACTTTTGTGGTGGCCTATGAGGAACAAAAAATGGTTTGAAACATTTTTTCAGAGACAAATACTTATCTCTGCTTAGGTGTTAAGAAGAGTAACTTGAATGGAAGCATATCTCTGTAAGTTTTACATGTAATTGCTTTTCGGTTTGACATCGGTTTAGATGAATAAATTATAGCCTAGGAGTCTCCTGAGCATTAACTGGAGAACTGTGTTTTTAATCTGCTTATTTCCCAGGAACAAAGTAGTTTCAAAATGTGTTAGACTTGTTCAGAAACTACATTAGGAAAAAAATAATGGGGATTGCACTAGGTATCTTATTTGTGTGGTCATAGCCCTCTCACGTTGAGGTAAGAAGAATATGCAATGTTGGATAGGGGGTGGGGGGATGCAGCAGAGGTGTTGCCTGTGTTGTCCTGGTGATTCCATCTCCTCCATCAGAAAACATTCGGTTTGATGTGTATCTTCTTGCTCAGAAGTGATGCATTTCAGACCTTGTTTTAAGCCATTTGGGTAGAAAATAATTTCATTCTGAATTTGCAGGAGCCAAAGCTGTTAGAAGCTAAGTATGTTTTCACCTAATATACTAACACTTTAATCTTTCAGTATCTTTATTCTTTCTTCAAGATGATTTAAGTATGGAATAACAGGTGGGTAAAGTTGATGTGAGATGGTTTTACTTGTGAGACTTCAATTTCTCTCTTCATCCCTTATAGGCAGAGTGTGGAGGCAGCAGTCAGAGTTCTGGAGAAACTCCAGCTGCTGTGGATGGGAGGGTCCGAACCAAACCCCTGATTCCTGAAATGTGCTTTACTGCAACTGGCTGCAGCACTGACCTCAATCTTTCAACCCCCTACCTAGAGGAAGATGGAACCAGTATACTCATCACATGCAAGAGCTGCCACGTGTGTGTTCATGCAAGTGAGTGCATCTAGGCTTAACTAAACTCTAGCATTCTCTGTAAGACTGTACATCATAGCAAGCATCTACCAGTCTGTTTAAGGTACAAACAGACCAAGTCCAGCCTTATCTGAGCAGTATATATTTGAGTGCTGGCCACTGAAATATGGAGTTGACTGAATGAGTATCTTCACGTACACAGTATCATCTGAGGCTTGCTTATTTTTAATTCCTGATTTACTTCTGGGCTCTAGGGGAATGATTTTTGAGTTAGATAAGCTTTTAAGTGAGATGTGTCTCTTCTAGGTTGTTATGGTGTACCCCCTGACAAGGCCACTGAAGACTGGATGTGCTCCAGGTGTACAGAAAATGCCTTAGAAGAGGTAAAGTTTCTCATGAGCCTTTTAGGCAGAGTCTGGTTACAAAGCTCATTTCTGTAGTGTTACATACTTACACGTTTTCTTCTGTGAAGATAAGACAATATAGAGAATGTTTAGGAGACAGTCTCTTGTATTTTGGTGCCTTTTAAGCCATAGTGATGTAATCCTAAACTAGTGCAAAGCTGATGAGTTCACTTGAGTCTCAAGGTAGGCTGCATTAATGTGGGAACAGCCTCATTATTTGTCTTGATTTTATGTTAGCTACTATTTCTAAAACGGAAAACAGCTTCTGTCACTAGCAAGGGAGATGTGCATACATGAAGAAGGCAAGATAAATGGGATTTCCTTGAAAAGCTAGGCAGACTCTATATTGGTGGCACAGGTCAGCCTTTTGAATTGTATTTGTTTGTGTTTGTTCCAGGTCTTTTTACACATCCTCAGAGCATATGGGGCATTGCAGTTGTAAAAGGAACCCATAACAAAAAACTTGAGTCTTCACTAGATGGTCTGCTTGCCTCCAACAGACTTGTAGTCTATATTTGTTGCCATAAGGGCAGCAGCTTTGGGGAGCTAAGGGGCTGATCTGTACAAAGTAATAGTTCTGTTCTGACAGTGAAACAGTTTTCTTCCTCTGGATGTGTGTTTTGAGGAGAGCATTAGGAAGTAAGTGTACAGATCCTGGACTTCACTCTTTCAGCTAATGCTTTCTTCCTTGTGCTAGGACTGCTGTTTGTGTTCATTACGAGGAGGAGCACTGCAGAGAGCCAATGATGACAAGTGAGTGTTCCAGATTTTTTGGTTATAAAGGAGATTCAATTCCTAAGTAGCTGAGGCTAAGCTAGTAAAGCCAGTAACAGTGACCAGCAACCAGCATCTTCAGCACTTTGTGTTACTGGGGGTCCTGTGGTACAGCATGTTTGTTGTGTTCACATGCAGCAGTCATCTGTTCAGGTAATACCTCACTCTCATTCTGGTGACAGCAGCTGTTTATTTCTTTACTTTTCATAGTACAGAGGTGTAACATAACACACAAAAATGAAGCTCCTGGGCAGGTAACATCTCTCAGTGCCTCATGGAAGATTTTGATTTCCTCCATATAATGTGTGGTGGCATCGGAGACAAAGGACCGCCATAGCTTTAAGTAGCACAACATACCAAAATTCAGGGTACCTCTGCAGCCGTTGCATGCAACTACCTATCCTGAATCCTTTGGTGTGGTAGATTGTCTGAAGTTGTTTGATACAAAATAGAAATGAGGCCGGCTTGTAGCACCGTGAAGTAACTGAAACTTGGCCTCTAAAAATTCTGTGGACATCATATGGAACCTCAACCATTTAGTCACTGTCTCAAAAGCAATTCAGTAGTGACTGAACAGTTGCTGTCAGGTTTGTGAAGAAATAAACATACCAGGTGGGCTTTACACAGCCAGCATAAGCCACACTAAATGGCTCTTACATTAAGCCTGATAGCAGTAGACTCAAAAGTATGAGGAAGACTTAGATTTGCAGTACATGTTCCTGTTACTAGCAGTCGGAAGGAAGATTACACTGCTGGTTCTCAGAATCTGTTTGTTATGGTTTATATGTCTTCAACAAAACTGTATTTACTCAAATTCCAAAGCATCCTCTGTCAGCCTAATGCATGTTGATTTTGCTTTCCTCTCTTCTCTTCCTGACAGGTGGGTTCATGTGATGTGTGCTGTGGGTGTACTGGAGGCAAAATTTGTGAACATTGCAGAACGGAGTCCTGTAGATGTTGGCAAAATCCCCCTGCAACGTTTCAGACTGGTGAGGATCACCTGTGCTTCACTGGTGAAGTTTCAAAAGTGTCTCTCCAGTCTATTCAGAATCTGGGAGACTTGGCTTAAACCTTTAAGTTATCTCTCCAGATTGAGCAACTTAACTGGCTTTGTTCTCTGTATAGGAAATGACAGTTGTCCTTGTTGCTGTTTTTTGAACCGTTCCCTGTTTTAGTATGTTTGTGAGAAGCCAGCAAGGGGGACACAGTTTTCAGTATGTGGTAAATGACATTTATACAGTAGTGTAATAGTGGTAATCATTTGGTTTGTTGTTTCTAATCCCCAGTGCTTAACTTGCCTTAGTGACTGCTGTTGAGCACTGAGATGCTTCAGGGGGTGTGAGGCATTTGTATAATGGGTGAATGTCTTCAAGAAAACAACTGTACTTAACCTAATTGCTCAGCACGGAGGGGAAAATTATTTTAACTGCTTTGCATATGTTGATCATTACAAATAATGTGTTTTCTCTACAAGACCCCATCAGGCCTGACCTAAGTGTAACTGTGTCATTGGTAGTTGTGACAGAATTTTAACTCTTATTTATGTGGTCTTTGTCCCTGATTTTATCTTGTTGCTTGTCTTTGTGTAACATGATAGCCAAGTGCAGAAAGGCTGTGTTTCTGTGTTGACTCAGGAGCGCTGTAGGCTCGTTTAATCCAGGATCTCCCTTTGCTAGCATCCTTGGGTCATGTGCTTTGTGCATGTTGAGCTGGTAGATATTTAATGTACATTTTTGATCTCTAAGGTTAGTTTCAATTTGTGAAGTATTGCCTTGTTATAAACTAGAACTGGTAGCTTTCTGCTGCTTCTTAATCAGAAAGTAGCAGTGCTCTTACAGAGTAAATGACTCAGTATCAGCCTTCCAGACCGTTGTACTCAGACAGCTAGCCCATTGCAGGGATAGAAGCTGGTGCCGACCAATAACCTCTACTTTGCTGTCCACAGAAATGCATCTTTTGCAAGAAACGAAGAAAGAGGGTTGCAGGTTGCTGTGTACAATGCTCACATGGTCGATGTCCCACATCCTTTCATGTCAGCTGTGCCCAAGCAGCAGGGGTCATGATGGAGCCTGATGACTGGCCATTTGTTGTCTTCATTACCTGCTTCAGACATAAGACTCCATCTCAGGCAGAGGTAAGTGTGTGATTCCTGGGATTTGAACTGCAATACCTAAGAGGAACTGAAATTCTCAGTTGGGTGCTTTTTCTGAAAATTTCATTGAGGACTTGGCTCTCTGATGGTGTTCAGTGTTTTCTCATGATGTTGATCTTGGATTCCAGTCTCAACTTTACTGCAGCTCTGAGTGATCTTAGTCAGGTCCTGGGTTGCAGTCCAGAAGGACCGAGAGCATTACATCCCTCCTGTGGTTCTTGTAATGAGAAATAATAATGAACTTTATGCTGTGATACTTAAAACACAGGATTTAGTGCTGAAACTCCAGCAGTCTGCAGGAGTGGTCACAGAATTTCATATTTAGATGATCAGTTGATTTATAAAATTCTATTATAGTGCTTCTATCCATCAAACCCACAGGAATCTAGTAGAGAATATTTACTCTAAAGGCCTGGCATTGCTCTAAATAAGATAAATTAAGGACAGTGTCATCTAACAGATTAGGCTTTAAGCATTTGGAATTCCAGAGGCAGAACTTCTCTCAAAGTGTTGCTGATAGAGTCTTGTGTAGAGCTACTCTCATGAGCTAAATTGTTTTGCTGCTTTGCCAGCACTGGAGCTATGGTCTTCAACATGTTACTGAGTCATTGTGTAAAAAGAGATTGCTTTCTCTTCTCAGAGAGCTAAGGCTGCACTCCAGGATCTGTCACCTGGACAGATAGTCATCAGTAAGCACAAGAATGGTCGCTTCTATCAGTGTGAAGTGGTCAGCCTTGCAAAGGAGACTTTCTATGAGGTCAACTTCGATGATGGTTCCTTCAGTGATAACCTGTATCCAGAGGACATTGTGGTATGTTGTGCAGTGGGAGTCTGGCCCCAGCAGAGGGCACGTAATGCAAATGAATTCTTGCTGCTGCAGAGCAGACACACAAAGGGATTAGATAGTTGTCCTGGCTGTAGGTGTTGTGTGCGAGGTGACCTTAGGAGTGTTACATGAGATAGACTTAGTAACAGGTGTAACAGGGAATGCAGCTAATCTTTGGTTGCCTAGCAGTAGCAGAGCTGAAGGAAAACTTGCTGATACTTCATGCAGAAACGGTGCACTAGTACTTGAAGTTGGCCCACTGTTGGGATTTAAATACAGGTGACATGGATGTCTCAGCCTGATTTTCTATCTCTAAAATTAATTAATTGTTGGGGTGGTGTCATGTGACTGGGCTGGAGCCTCCCCCCTCCCCATTTACTGAATCTTCACTTCAGGCAGCTACTTACCCTTCTTCTTGTCTCTCCCAACTTCCTCCCTTACGCTACAGAGTCGAGACTGTCTTCAGTTAGGTCCCCCTGCTGAAGGGGAAGTTGTGCAGGTGAGATGGACAGATGGACAAGTTTATGGAGCCAAATTTGTCACTTCACATGCCATCCAGATGTACCAGGTACAGAACTGTTGTTTGAAAACTGATCACTCCTAACAAGCTGATCATGTTAATAGGGCTGTTCTTAAAGCAGCAGAGCTGTAGGGGAGTCATGCTCACACACTTCACAGGAGCTTACTTGGTGCCAGCAGCAATGCTTGATGCTTGTATCAGTAGCTGGATTGAAGAGTGGTTGCTTACAGCTTTGCTTGTATCTGACTATTCAGAAGTATCAGCTTCTGAGAAACTGTTGGTCCACAATTATTTGGTGAGCTCTGTTCTGCAGCTTAAACTGCTTAAGAGAAGTTTGAGTTGGCTTTTCTCTGCTTAATGAAGATGCATCATGCCTTGCGTACATCCAAAGGGGTGAATGTTCACTAATCAGCCAGAATGCCTTTGTGAGCTGTCACAAGAATAACCCAGAACTTACTGAGCTACTTTGACTGTTACAAATAAGATTTTGCTTAAAGTCTGTTGCAATATGCGTGCCTGCCTGTGTACCCTAAGAAATTCAGGTGGTAGAAAATTTCATGAGCAGCCTCTGTGGGGAGAAGATAGTAGGTTCTGGGTAGCTGTAAGAAGTTCTTAACTTCTGAGACTTCTGGCAGATCTTGTGTTTTTCTTCTAGGTGGAATTTGAAGATGGGTCTCAGCTGATGGTGAAAAGGGATGATGTGTATACTCTTGAAGAGGAGCTTCCTAAGAGAGTGAAGTCAAGGCTGGTAGGTAAACACGGTGCAGACTTCTAGTGAAGAAGGTCATTTAACTTGACCAGCAATCCTAGCGTGGCAGTTCACCTCAGTCATCGTGAAACTTGCTAGTTGATAAGCCTACAAAAGCAGAATTCTGTCTTGCTCTAGAGCGAGCCTTTAATTCTCTTTCTGCAGCCATGGGAGTGTATAGCATAGAGTCACTTTTTGGGACAGAACTTGAATATCCTTTCATGCCTCTATTCCTAAGCTTCACTGTCTGTTCCCATTAAAAAGAATAGCCAAGTTCCTTCAGCCTTAGTAGTGTGGCATCAAGAGACCTGGCCTTTAAAAAAAAAAAAAACAAACTAACTAAAATAATTCATATGGGAAAGGATCTCTGCAGGTCTCTGCTCCAGATATGTTCCAAGCAGGGGTAACTTCGAAGCCAGACAGATTTGCTCAGTGCTCTCACCGGTCAAGTTTTGGTTATCCTCAAGAATGGAAGTCCTAGCACAGTCCTTTGGATGCCTGTTCTGTTGCTTTATGCTCCTGCTATTGAAAAAAAAAAGAGTAACTAGGGACAGTGTGCTGGGATAGCTTTACAGTGTCATCATGCAGAACCTGTTGGCAGGCACACAGGATGTTAGAGGTTTGAGAAAGAACAAGTTGTAGCTTAGTGCTGTGACCTGGTGTTCAGAGACGCCTGCTCCATAAGGTGAAAAATGGTACTAGGCTGCTCTCTAATTACTGTCCACTCTCTAATGTCTACTTAAACTTATCTCCAGACTTCTAAATCAAGTTTCTTAAATATTTTTCTTGCATTTGAACAGTTTTTGAAGAAGGCTCAGTGTTGCCAGGTGTCCTGATTTAGTTTGTTACTATTTTCAGTGGTAGGATATGGAGATGGGGATTTGGTGACTAACTGCATGTTCTTTTTCCCCTTAGTCAATAGCTTCAGATATGCGCTTCACAGAGATCTTTGCAGAGGAGGAGGTCAGACAAGAGAGGAAGAGACAAAGAGTGATCAATTCACGCTACCGTGAAGATTACATTGAACCTGCATTGTACCGGGCCATCATGGAGTAAGCGCTGCCTTTGCCTGTGGCAGAGGAAGAAGATGCCCACCTCCCCCCAAGGATGTAAACGCTCCAGTAACAACAGGCCATATTTGGATGCTTCAAATCCAGGGTTTTTTTGTTTTGTTTATTAAGGAAGCTAAAACGCTGATGCTCTGCAGTAGCTGAAAGGCAGCTGTTGGATAGTGAAACAGATCCCATTTGCTGAAGCTGAAGCCTGCAGACTCCTGGTCTGAAGTTGAGTCCTTAGTGAATAAGCCAGCTTGGGGGTGTTGCTTTCATCTCGTCGAGCAGTCTTGCTTTTTTTATTAAAGACAGTTTTGAGAAGTGGCAAACTCTTTTGGGAGTTGTAGCCAGAAATCTTGGCAGCTGCAGAATAGTATGGTCTATTGTTCTAATTGAATCATGTTCCTGATATTGAGAGTCTCTCTGGCGACCACACCTGGGTTTGAGCAGGCAGTATTACTGGTGCTTGAAATTGAACCTCTTTTTATATTTATATCCATCTTTTTGTCGCAAGCAGCTTCAGTCTCTTGTTTCTCAGTACCTCCTTTCAGAAGGTCATGCTGTAGGCTGTTCAGATCCAAGCAGACAGGAGGTGCTTGTGTGAACAGATGAAATGTGAAATTGAATCCCATAGGAAAAATTATTTAACCCTTCATTTAATATTTTTGTTTTGACTTACTTTAATTGTAAGTTTAACTGTAATTGTATGTGCCTCAGAATCAGTGGAACCTGTCTGGAGCCCTGCGCAGTGCAGCCTTCTAACAAGAGTAGGCGTTCAGCTCCCAAAGAGTTTCTTCAGAGTTTCTCCCCACTCCCTCTAAGGCAATAATGACCAAAGGGACTCTCCCTTCGTGAAACCCAAGCACCGCAGTGTTGGGGATAACAGGGCAGCAGTATCTGAAGCAGTGTGGTGCCTCTTCAATGGCAGCACTGACTGTCGTGTGTCTGGCTGCAGGCTTCTGCTTAGAACAGCTAATACTGGGTCTGAGACAGTTAAAACATGCACTGGACTGTATTACTGAAAGGCTGTGCAGTGCTCTTCTGAAGCAGGGGTGCTGCTGTGTTGTTGTCTAGCAAAGGTTACCACAGCATTTTTATAGAGTATTAGTAGGTCACATCTCAGTTGTTGGAGACAACTTGTTACCCCAGCCACAGGAGACTGAGTTGAGCTGGGCAGTAGGTGTACCCAGAAGATGCACCAATGTATTCCTAGTAATTTCAGCATTACCACAGCACAGTAGGAGCCACCATGTAAATACATGTTCCTTTCCTATTCTGTAGGAAAGGCATTTTATGCTGTTGAGCAGATTGGCCACCTTCTTGCATGAGGTGACTTTTTCTCCTGGAGAACAGTTAGGGCTACGTGTTCTCTAGGAAGAATTCAAGAGGAGAATTTTCTAGTGAAAACAGACCTAATGCATCCCTGCTTCTACAGGGACGTGGCAATGTGTCTGCAAAGTCTGGATTTGTAATTTTTTTTTCCCCTTTTGTTACATAGGAATGCTATAAACCAAACTCTGAACCCCGCCCCGGTGCATCGATTTGTGATTAGCAATAAAATGTAGTGTTGTGTAGTGATACAACTCTTCATCAGAAAGGAAATAAACTGCAACTTTTATAAAGAAAATCTTACTTATCCCTACGTTTTATAGGGTGAGGAGGCTGATATGAGTAGCAGAGATTTGCACAACCACTGTTTTGCATAGAGGTATTCTATCTTCTTTTTTTTGGTGGAGTACCTTGTTCATCAACACCGGAAGGCTTAAACAGACTTGGGAAGGATATAGTGGCTTCCCCTTGTGGCTTTGGTTTGCTCTGTGTGTGTTTGTTTTTTCCCATGTCCAGAACTCCTGTCTCAGGGTATTACATTGCTTTCTGAGGAATGGAATAGTTGGCTTGGAAAAACTAGGATCTGTTGGAATCAGAACACAGTAGCTGCAGTTACTCTGGTCTAGGCAATGGAAAGGCAATTGCACTTTGACATCTTAGCTTGTACGTAAGCCTCTGTGAATTGATGTGCTGTGAGCAGATGTGAAGAAGAGCCGATAGGGCCTTAGAAAACTTGCTTCTGTTCTCTCAACGTATCTTAAGATTTGGCATTAACTTCCCAGAAGCTGAACATTACCTGTATATTAGTGGAGAACATAGTCTTCATATCATCTGCCATTCTTCCTCCAGAGAAAAGGTGTCTGTATTCAGGCTTTCTTCCCAAACTGCCATATGACTTAAATGCGTCATTTAGATGCCATGTGCTACCTATGCTGCAAACACCTGGCTCAACAGTTTGATTCTAGAATGATGACCTAGTACATAACAGCTGGATTTGTTTGGAGTGCTGTTCAACTGCAGCAGGTTTTGCCACCCACTTCTAACAGTATTGAGTATTTGTTCTGGAAGAGGAGCTTTGTTATGCTGCATTTTCTGCAGACTCCAGATTTGCTCTTGTCAGTTGGCTGCGCTGTGACGGAAACTGCTGCCATCCCACACCCTGAGACAAAGAGTTCTTCTCTTGTGCTGCATCATTCAAATGTGGGCATATTTAACCTGTTGCAGTGACTAAACTGCCTTTTGGCTTCTCTCCATGAACTTAAAATTGGGGATCCTAATGTTTCAGGGGGTCTATATTATTTGATTTTGCAAAAACAATTGGGTTTGTGGCTTAAAGTATAACAGGTAGCAATAAAAGCTCTTTGCAGAGTAGCCATCTCAAAGGTATATATGCTTTCTGTTACCTGTATTTTGATCTTGACTGATAATGATTTTCTCCAGTGCATTTATCCCTGTTGCAGCATCATTCGAGTGAGGGCAAGGTGCTGCCAGGGTATCAGCTAGGCTTCTTGAATGTGTTCGTTAGGAAATCACACTCAGTATGCCCCACAGGAGCTTGGGTGGCCCCTCCTTAGGTCTGTTGCGTGTGGTGCTGCAGGCAGTAGACCTCCTCACTTCACTTCTCATGAAGCTTCCATCCGTGAGTGGTTCAGGTTGGACCCATAAAAAGCATTTTTAATATAAACAGATAGTGGCTTGGCCCTAGTTCAGGACGAGCTTGGCAAGCCAGTGATTACTTTTTTTATAAGGTTTAAAAAAGTGACTGTATTCTCTGTAAAGCACCTGAATTGCAGTAATGTTTCTGCCTCTGGCTGGGCTTCTAGGAGACCTCTTCCTCAACCAGCAGACCCTTCAGATGACCACAGACAGTACCCTCTGTAGTAGGACTCCTTCTCCTTGCTCCTTCTCTATCTTCCTAGTGTTTTGAGCTGGGTTGAATTGATTCTGCACTGTTTGAGGAGCGTAGCCACATCTCAAGGCTTCCAATGCACCTCTGTTCTTCCATTCTCTTAACTGGGCTCCTGTTGTCTGACATGTCTGCAGTCATGCTTGGTTTTTTAATGCAAACATGGGATGAAATCAAGACGCTGGTAGCCTGTATGTTGTTTTACATTTGTTCAAGTAATAAATCTAATTTGAAAATGGACAATCTGTAGACTAATTTAAGGACTAAAGCAATGTCACTTGGAAATTCTCATCATGCTTCTCATTTTTCTATTAGTATTAATCCTTTCTAATTCTCATCTCCTTAGTGCTTATCCATGGAGTTCTTTGGTATCTTTCAGAGACTAAGCAGAGTTCTGTTACTGAAGGACTCAGTCCAGCATGGCTGTTCAGCTAGAACATGAACAGAGACTCAGACTTGTTCCTCCTCTCTGAAGTACAGACTGAAGCTACCTGTATTAAGAGTGGAGTTGCCGTAGGGTCTCTGTAGCTGAGTGTGGCAGTGCCAAATCAGGAGTCATCAGAAAATCTTACCTAGGTGCAGAGTCAAACAGCTCTGGTCTTTACTGTGGTGTCGACTTAAATTTCACAGTGCTGGTTAAGCCTTACAGAACTGGCAGCCGTGGAAAGGAGATTCTTCTACCTTAGCTCAGGGATTTTTGTTACTGATACACTGAGTGACCTCGAGTAAACTGCTTATTCATTGTAGTGTTACTTTAGCCATACTTTTGGAGATTGAAGGGCTGAGTATTCCTGGAGCCAGCTTTTGTACTTTTAAAATGTTAGTACCTCCTTTTTTCCTGACAACTCTGTAGACATTGCACGTAATCTCGTAGCACATGCACTTAGGTTAGCTCAGTAGGTTCAAAATGAACATGCAGTATGGCTAATTCAAAATAAGCCTCTTCCTCTTTTCCCATAATCATTCCTCATTTCTCTGGATTGTTGTTGGAGCTGTTCAGCAGCTTTAGATCTTTTCCTCATTTGAGTGAAGAGGGTAACACTTCCGGTGGGGTGAGTTTTTGGTTTGACTGCAGTAATGAGCATAGCTGAGGGTATGTACCAGTAATTCCTTCTGACCTCACCAGAGCGGTCCTCAGAGGAATGGGGAACATTCATCTGATCGCTCTCTGTTCAGGAATGTGTGGCAGACCCACGTAGAAACATTGCCATAGCCTCCTTGCTGCAGCATGAGTAATGTGATAATACTGAAGTCAAAATTGTTCTGACAGCACCTAGTGAATGAGGGAAATGTGTGGGATGGTACTGGAAAAACACTTAGGTGGTGTAGTACATCTGATAATTTTTAGACAATTGATAGAAGGTAGGAGAGCCTGGAAAGTGGAGTCCTTGGCCTCTAATTCTGTGAGTTCACACATCTAAGAGTGACTCTGGTGTGCCATGAACCACCTTTGGTACACAAAGCAAGAGAAAAAGAAAGCAGACCTGCTGTCTGGACTCTTCCACCTTAGCTGGGGGAGCTAGTCCTGCTTGAGGCACTGTCTGGCATATCCAGTGTGGTCTCCTCATGCTGAAGGATAACATAACATCCCAGGAATTGGGATGCTGTTATCTTTATCCACACTGCTGGCTGAAGGAAGAGCTTCTTCACCACAGGCTATAGGCAAGATCAGTGTGCTGAGACGTTTTCATACCCACACTGAAGCCCTCCATATAGAGTTAGGAGAAACCTGTCTTTGCAGCTCAAGAACTTGTGCCAGCCAGTCTGGTGTCCAAGCAGTGCATGTGAGTACAGTGTGATACACTGCATATAAGTATGTTACTTCAGGAATTATAAATGAAGCAAGTCTACAGTCCTGTTGAACTTAGGGAAACAGAGGGTGTGCTGTATCCATGATTCTCCAGAGAAGTTTCAGACTTGCTGATCAGATGGCTGTAAATGTGAGCTGATGTTAGTTAATGTGCTTGGACTCATAACTCTTCAGGTGTTGCTGCTGCTTCTCACAAATGCAGTGTCTCTACACCTTTTGCATTAATTGTCATGCCTATTGCAACAGGGATTAACTCCAATTTTATCACTGATAGCCACAAGCAGCTAACAACAAAAAGCAACAAAGTGTCCTGGGTGCAGGACATTGGTGCCTTTAGTGCAGGTGCTGACTGGCTGCAAGGTGTGATTAACCTGCAGCCAGTTCTGTGCAAAACAGGAGCTGTGTGGTGCTGGTGTGCCGCTGGGGATAACAGGACCTTTCTGCTGAGAGCAAGAAAATTGGTGATGAGGAGCAACTGCACCCAAAGGGCTTAGCAGCCCATCTGGTTGGAGCTGTGGTTGCCTGAAGTGGAGAGCTGCCCAGGCTGCTTGGCTGCACAGTTGGGACACAGGTTTTGCTTGTCCTGGCCTGGCAGAGACAGGGCAGAATGAAGGGAGAACTTGTGTTGGCAGCTAGACGTGGATCTGTCCCTAGTCTGCTCTGGCTTTCTCTTTTCCGGATGGATAGATGTTTCCAAACATAATTTAACAGCTTATGTCCACAGGGTCTGGCAGAAGGGTTAATGCTCCTGCTCTGCCTATCTCCCTTGCCTGTGGGGAGGTAACAGGGGACTTTCTGTCTAGACCCTTGGTCGCTCTTTCAGTGGGGCTGGGGACAGCCCTACTTCCTTGCTATGTGGAGGTGAAGGCTCCTTTTGGATCTTTGTGGGAGCAGGGGCCTGCAGCACTGTCCCCAGCTAGGAGGCCCCAACTTGGACCCTCAGCAGTGTGCAGAGCCTGGCAAGGGGAACAGGACAGAAAAACAGACCTTGGCTCTCCTCCCTCCCCAGCCAGAGTAGCTGAGGGGCTGCCAAGGGCTGTGCAGCAGGGAGAAGAAAGACTCTGTTGATGGGAGCTGCGTGGCTGTGAACTGCTGGGCTGGGAGCCAGGCACGTCAGCACCTGATGGGCCAGCTTCAGGAAGGGCTTCTCACTCCATGCCTTCTTCAGTTGAGCCTTGCTAAGGGGTCCCAATGTAGTGAGGTGTCCCTGCTGCCCCACTAACCTGCATTTCTGAGCTGGGCTCTTGCCTATGTGAGACATCACTTTGGCACCAGTGTGCTGAAGGGGTGTTTAACCAAGATCTCAGTTCCTGCACTGGTGCCCTGGACCACCATACTGCTTGAGGTCCCTCCTCCTTTCCTCAGGGAGCAGCCCTGGGGACCTGGATCAGTCCTTGCCCAGCTGTGCAGACTGCAGCCCTCCAGCTGGCTGTGCTGAGGTTGCTTGGATGGCTCACGAAAATAGGTGTAGGGCTATGCTGTGGGGGCAATCTGTGGATACTGGACTCACCTCTCACAGTAGATCCCCACCCCTTCTCCAGGCATGCTAGAGCATCTCAACCCTCCCTCCAGGAGCTGATGGACAAAAGAGCCCTTGTGGAGCTTTTTTGTGGGAGGTGCCTGCTGGGGCAGGCGTTACCTTTCCCAGCAAGCAGATGCCTGGCTATGGCTAGGCTCTGCGTGGTGTCTCAGAAGTGGTTTTGACCTTACTTTTCTCCTGGCACAACCTGTCCTGTAGCTCTACAAACAGGTGAGACTCCTGAGGGCTCTGGGAGATGCCAAGGGTCTCAGCACGGGGAGCAGTGAGACAAGTCTATGCCTGGAATGTGTCCCTCTGAGAGGTGCCACCAAGTCAAGTCAGTGTGGCCTTGGTCCTAGGCCACCAGCCCACAAGAGGTTTGTCACTGCTTGTTACGTCCTAGGGACACCAGCTTCTCTGTCATGAAATTGGAGTGGGCTGGCTGGGTTCTGGAGCAGCAGGTGGTTCCTCCTGAACAGCACAGGGGACATCTGGATGGAGGGAGTGGGGTTCAGGGCAGGGTGCAGCAGTGTGGCTGCACATGAGGAGTCTCCCAGCACCTGGCCAGCAGTGGTAGTGGTGGTGTTAGCTGCAATAGGCCCTTGGGCTGATACACTGGAGGCCAGAGGAGTTTGCTGGAGATGTGTCTGCATGCTGCCAGGAGAGATGCAGCAGAGGGCAGGGCTGTCCCAAGTCGCCATCTTCCATGGTCTGTGCAGGTGCTTGTAAATTGGTGGAGGACCCATGTGGCTGGTAATGTGCTCCATGTATCCTCAGAGTAATGCACAGCTGAGTGTTAAGATCTTTTGTTCTGTATGCTGTTGCTTCGTGAGGAGTTTGCACAGGCATTTTGATGACCAGCAAGAGAGAGGAGGTGGCTACAGAGGGGTGGCACAGCTGACGGGGGAGTTCGAGTGCGAGGACAGCTCATGGCAGCTACTAGAATGGCCCCTGTGTGATCTTGGAGTTACTGGTCCATGTGTAAGGCTGGGCCATGAAGAAGCCTTTTGCCTGTTGCAGAGGCAGTGCTCCAGGGCAGGTGTTTACCCCGGTATGGTGTGCTCTGCCTCAGATGTGGGCTCCTGGAGAGCAGCCTTCCTGGGAACGGCAGGGTGGTAGGGGACCAGCATAGCAACGGGCTGGTAAACCTGCCCCCATGTGTCAGGCAGTTCTGACAGGGTCGTGCCTGCTTCCCCAAAGCAGCCCTCCCTCCTGCCCTGCCCTGCTAGCATCACCATGGCAAGGCACAGGCTCTGCCTGCTGGCCAGAAGTCCACGTCAGAGGCAGAGTCTCTGCCTGGGGCTGGATTTCTGCTGTAAGCTGTGCCTACAACAGCTGATGCATTCCCTCTGGCTCCCACAGCAGCATCTCTGCACTTGGGTTTATTGGGTGGACTCTTGCCCAAGGCTCAGTATCAGCAGCTGTACTCAGTATTGTGCCCTGTGGTTTTGGGATGTGCAGGGATGGGAAGGGACTGACTGCTTTTCCCTTTGACCACGTGTTGCAGGGCACAAGGCCAGCCTTCTTCCCTGACTGGCTGCAAACTCAGCCGTGCTCTTCTGTCTCTGGCTTTTCTCCTGGGCTGAGCCTGCTTTTCTGCTCTTTCCTTTCAGCTCCCAGTCCACAACACTGGACTGTGAAAAACTGGTTTTCCCTCTTCTCCAGCCTGCTCAGTCCTGTGTACCCATGAGGAGTTGCCTCTCTCCCATGGCTGGGACAGCATCAACAGTGCTGCTGCACCTGGCTGGGATGCTCTGTGCTATGCTCTGTCCTTGGCACAACCCTGTGTAGCTGCAGAGTGGAGGAGGTGGTGCTGCCATTTCCATCTGTGGAACAGAGACTGTAGCACAATCACTGCTGGCCCACTCGTGGGGTATTTTTAGGCCTGGTTGTGCTGACAAGGGAGAGCTGACAGGCTCGTGCTGCGTCCAGACCATGAGATGCCTCTCCTGTCACAGCCGCCTGGTCTGATGGGAGGAGTGTGGGCCCTCCAGCAAGGCTGCTCTGGAACGCAGCATCACTAGGAAAGGCAGCACTGCCTGTGTGCTGTGGCTGTGGGCTTGCTGGGAGCAGCTGCTGGTGCGGGACACCTCCATCCTCGTCTCTCTGGCCTTAACAGCTTCACTGCTCTTGGGAGAGCATAGGAATGAGTCCCTGAGATCTCACTGGCTGTTGTGTGTTTCCCAGCTTGTGAGGAAGGAGGAGGGAGTTCTCTGAGCAGATGATGCTATGAGACTGAAGCATGTGGTCACTTGCTGTTGCAGAAACGGGGAGCCCTTTCAGATAAAGAGGTTTTCTGCAGGGCTTAAGGCTCAGGAGAGCCTTAGAGAGGAAAGGATTAAAGCCTCTTGTTTTGGGCATCTCCCTGGGTGGGGATGAAGCAGGCAGGAAAGAAAGGTGAGCCAAAAGTGCCTCTGAGGTGAGATGCTGGAAGACAGGAGGTCTGGGGCAAGAGGCTGTCTTTCTTGGCCAGGCTTGTCTGCAGTTTGTATCCAGCACTGCTGGGGATACCTGATGTGAAGCAGGTGCCTGATGCTCTGGACAGATGCAGCAACACATTACTGCTGGGAGGTGACAGCGCCAAGCCATGGCTGTCCTGTATGCTAGTGGAGAGAAGAGCTCAATGCTCCCAGCAGTGCCAGGGTCTCTGGCTGGGTCAGAGGGGAAACTGTGTAGGGGAAGGCTGCTTCTGCCCATCCTCATGCTGGGTCTTGCAGGCAAATTTAGATGAGTTACAGATGCTGGACTCTGTGCACAGGAACTGTCTGGATGACTGCAAATCAGCAGTGATAATCTGCCCCATCCACCAGGAACCTTGCTGCAGTTACCTTCTCCCTTCCTTGCACTGGGAGGAGCAGTCCTGCACAAATGAACATTCTTTAGCTGGGTGATGAGAGCTGGAAAGCTCCAGCCCTCAGCAGCTGCCTCTGCCTCACTCCATGGACCTGCTAGCCTCCCCTGGCATAACAATGGTTCAGGTGATAGCTGCACAAAGTTCATACTCTGCAGCACAAGGAGTAGGTTTCTGGCAGGAACATGGTGGGGAAGCTTTGCTGGAGAGGCTTAGCTCTACCTTTGTTGTGACTGCATTGGATGGACTGCAGCCAGGTTGGGTGAGCTGCAGCAACTCTCTGGTCAGCCTGTGGTGCCTGGTTTTAGAAAAACACATTCCTGAACTGGAAGAGCAGGTGAAGAAGGGTGTCCTCAGCCTGAGCCCCTCTACATCCTCGCCACAGCCTTCTCTGTCATGCAGGAGTCAGACCTGGCCTCTTCATTACTGCTGGAGCTGTTGGGATGAGAGACAAGGAACTTCCTCACACACATCCGGGAATGAAGAGTGAACCTGGGGATGCATGTGAATCAGGATGAAACAGCAAGCATGACCATGCAGCTGCCCTTCTCCAGCCACAAACATCAAAACCTTAAAAGTTGAGACCATCTAATTTTTTTTGCAAGCTTGCTGCACATTTGGGATAGCCATCCCTGCAGCCTTCAGCACCCCTCCTACAAAGAAATGCATCTGAACCCCAGCTTCAGTTTCTTCAACTCCTTACATTTGGACCCCACAGTTTCCTCTTCCAGGCTGACACACTGCCCATAGCAGTGTGCTATTCCTCCTGTCAGTGAAGAGGCTTCCTCCTGGGGCAGCTTAGGCTCCTCACATCTTACACAGTGTCAATTGCTGCATTTCTAAACCTTAGGTAAATTTTTGTAATGCTGTAGTAGTGGTCCTCAGGATTTCTCTATCAGTTTTGAAGTCTGGAGAGCTAGGCTGGACATCACATTGGCTTTGTCAGAGCTGTAGAGGCATGAGCTCTGCCATATGTCTGCTTGGAGAGCTTCTCCATATGCTTCTGTGCTCATAGCTGTTCCCACACGACTGCTGCTCTTCTTAAGCTTTCTTTTCCCTGAATTCCAGCCCTACACACACACACTTTCCAGAAGCTCCCTCATCCTGCAGTACAGCCTGTCTTCTCTGTTCCAGGAACCTTCCTTTGCAACCCATTATTGCACTGTGGGTTGAGATAATTTTACCAGGCCATTCAGCTCATGCTGTAGCAGCAAGGAACCTGCTCACTGTTTCATCAGCCACAAATGTAAGCCTTGCCCTTGTCATCTAGAGAACTGATGTAATATAAAGGCACTGGACCAGGAAATGGTTGCTGGAGTTCTAGGTGTGTTCTCTGTTGTTGTCTCCTCATTATGACTTGGCTTACTGGGAGACCTTGAAACATAGCTGTTAATGCATATAGTTGTTAATCTATCATGAGCCTTATTAATTCTTTATAATACATAGTTTTCATGAAAACCCTATGTTGTTGATGGCAGTGGAGAAGGCAAAGTGTGTTCTGTAGGTGCTCCTGCCAGCCAGACCTTCATTTTGTCCAGGAATTTCTCTGAAAAGCTCACGCTGTGTAACACAATTGGGATGTCCTTGGCTGTGCTTTCATGTCCCCAGCAGCAGGCTAGGTGCCTCTGCCCTTTCTCTACCCATTGCCTTGTCACTTTGAACTGCACTTATCTCCTAGCAGATGAGTGTTTAACACATGTATATAGGAGAACCCACGATTATGTCATCGAAATTTTGTTTGCAAATTACCTGGGACTGTCTGAATGTGGCTGGTCTGGAAAGCTTCAGCTTCTCCTTCTGCTGCATCTCTGCAAAATTCCCTCCCCTTTGTGACAGTACATGAGATGGGGATGCTCCTGGTGTTAGCATTTGAAAGGAGGCAGCAGCTGGATAGTACCTGCCTGCCCTGCCTGTTTCTTTCATCTATTTCTATGGTATAAAAGGGATGGGTCAATGCCTAACTGGAGAGCTCAAAATTCGTCCTTCGGGGTTCATGGCCATCACAGCTCTAACCATCTCTGAAATGCAGGTTTATTCAGCAATCATCTTGAGCTAAGGAGCAGCAAGCTGGTTATGTGCTCCTGGCTCTGGAGAGGCAGCATGGGCAGAGCTAGAGCTGGGCTTATTCCAGGTTCCTGCAGCACTGGCACAAGGAAGTACACTGATATCCAGTGGTGGTGCATGGGATGGGAAAGATTCCTTTCTCCCTCAGGTAGGCTTCACTGAGGGGGCTGCTGGAGAAAGAAAATCCTTTGAATACACAAAGGCTATTTAAGCTTGTTTCTTTAAGGGGCAGAATTGAAGATGGGAACTCCACTCACTTTATTATTTTTGAGAGGCTGTTTTCACAGTGTGCAGCTCAGTACCTAGGCAGTGGCACCAGATTCCTCAGTGACTGCTGTCTCAGGGAGCAGGTTGGGTAAAATATTAAGAGACATTGTGAAATACTTTCCTGATCTCCCACTCAAACCAGCTTGAGTGCCAGCAGGCACCACTTGGTTCTGTGCTATTTCACAGCTCAGTAACCTACTGAGAACTGGGACATCTGCTGTTGCAGAGCATGCCAAGGCTTAGCAAACCTTGTTCCCTGATGCCAGCATTAGCTCCTTAAGGACCTCTGAAAGTGGCATCCCTCTTCCCTTTAGCGGGGTCTGCATCTGGCACTGTGTGGGTGATGTGCACATGAAGCAGTGTGCCAGGAAGAGGAGGCACTGTCTGCCCAGGTAAAACAATCACTGGAGGCAAATCCCACTGTACTTTGCCTGCAGACACTCTCTCGGCTGCCCAAGGACCTGCCGGCATGACTTCCTTGTCATGCTTGCTGGGAGTGTAAGCCTACCTTGCAGAGTCCTCTGGGATGCTACTGGAGAGGCAGCCATGACATTCATATTCTGGGACAGAGAGCAAATGGGGGAGGTGTGTGAGAGCAGAGGTGTCCCCCACTACCCAGTGTTATGCATGAGTGTCCTGGATGTACAGCTGAAATATGTGGCTGACCAGCCCAAGTGGTTCTAACCTGTCAGTGTTAGGTCTGGAAAAGATCTGGGATAATCCTGCTTGAATGATTACTGTGATGCTGTAGCAGAAAGGACCAAGGCAGCTCTTTGAGAGAGAGAGAAGAGAAAAAGGCAGATTTAATCCCTGTGTCAAAGCATTAGGGATTCATTGTGAGATTCTGCATCTTGAAAAGGATTCAGGAAAATCAGAGAGGCTGTGTAGAGCAGAAATGCAAAAAATGGCTTGGGGGTGGGAGGAAAAGCCTGGCAGTAAGAGAATTAAGCAACTCAGTATATTTAGCTTCTCAAAAAGATGGGTGAGAGGGGGTTTGCTTGCAGCATATGCATAGTGTCACTAAGAGAAATGCCAGGCTCTGAAAGGCTCTTTAATCCAGCAGAAGGCAGAACAAAATGGTATGTCTGCAAGATGAAGCCAGACACAGGGGTGTGGGATGCTCTTCTGAGCAGGAGAGTGAGGAACTCCTCAAACAAATCCGGAAAGGCAGGAGTCTCCAAAGCCTGTCTGTAAACCAAGCCTACCTTCTGCCTTGGAAAATGTGCCTGAACCAAAGTCAGCGCATTGGAATTAATGCAAGGAGATGACCTGCAGCGTGCCACACTGGCCAGCTGCTTGCACTCACTCAGTTGCATGTCAGGTGCAACCACTGAAGCATTTCATCTGAGAAAGACCCTGGGAAACCTAGTCTGGTTGGGCAGAGTGCACAGGGAGCCATTCAGGCAGGCTTCCAGGGTTTACCTGCACCTGTAGTGGTAAGTGCGGCTCTTTGGTCTTGGAAACCTCTGTAAGGTAGCAGAATTTTTCAGCCCAGTGCAACTTGGTTTAGCTTGTTTTGTGTTGGACTGCTGCTGATACTATTTAATAGTTCTGTCCTCAGAGCAGTCAGAGCATCAGAAATGAAAAAATGTTATTCACAGGCTGATCAAGCTCAGAGTTCAGAGCCTATGTTTAAGAGGCATATGTAATGAGCACGTGAGACAAAACAAGTTTGGCCAGAGAGATAAAGCCAAAATACAAGCATGTCACAGCCCAGACTGCATTTCCTAAGCCTGTGCATCAGCAGAGATAATCTCTATCTAGCCATTACTGGAAAGAGATCTTTGCTCTGGTATTTAGTGGCATTTAATTAATAATAAAACACTACATTAATTAGTATTGGGTCTGATTTGATGACATGTAATTTTGATGCACGGATTACACTATGAGTATTAGAATGAGAATTTTTATAGGGCAGAGAGTCAAAATGAGATTAGCAGTCTTGCTGTGGAGGGAGCCCAGAGGCTGACATTTGGCAGCTGGTGCAGATAGTTGTAGCACAGTTTTACTGATGGGGAAAAAACCTGTAGTCGCTGCTTGCTTTGCATGTCACCCCAGATAATGTGCGGCTCAGCCACCATGAAAGAAAAAGGCAGGCAGGCATCACTTCGGTGGGAACGCCCTGTGGTGCTCAGCGCCACGCATGAGGTGCATTTGCAGAGCAATTCTGGCACACCCAGCCAGGCGCTTTCCAGAGGAAGAAAAGGAGGACACTTCGCTGACAGTCACCTCCATGCCCCCAAGCCCCGGGGGGTCGTTAAACAGCTGAACCACCTCCTGGCCCCATACACAGCTTTGATCCAGGCATGCTGTAGGTACTGAAGGCACTGAGTTATGTCTGGTCAAACATGAGCATCCCAAGCTCCATGCAAGGTTGATGCAGGGACACAGAGCACAGGATTCCTCAGTGCCTGCTCCAGTTCTAACTCTTCCTGTGTCACTGTGCCTTCTACCAGAGCCTTTTTTCTCCCAGTTTGTAGCTAGCATTGCTGTGGGAAATGTTCTGCACACATGGAGGCAGCCATGGACTCAGAAGGTTGGCTGCAGGTGGGTTTTGTTGAGCAGGATAGGCTGCAGCTCTTGCCCTTTCATTTGATCACTTTGGCTTTGAAAAGCTCCAGAGCATTCTGAAAAGCAGCATGTCAATATGATGGGATTTAATCAGACTTAATTATTCCCTTGCCGTTGATCTCCTAGCAACATCCAGCTTGACATCTGCCTGCAAATGAAATGTGTAAGCTAAGTAGGAACATGTTCAGACTGAAGTCCTGCTACTCAAACCGAACCATGCCACTAATCATGGCTTTAATTCATCTTGTGGCCATTAGCTGCTGGGAGCTGGTCGCTGATTTCCATAGATGTACAGCACTTGCCTTCCGCTTATTTTTCAGGCTGTGTGACTTCATCCTGGGCTCTTTCCAGTGCACTGACACCCGATAACGGTGGGTAGAGTTTCCCAAGTGACAAACGCGGGCTCAGGAACAAGCCCCAGCCTTGTTGCTATCTGGCTTCTTGCTGTAGGTCCCTGCTTATCTCATCATCAAAATCAGATCGGCTGCCGTGCCTGCAGACCGCCAGGTTTAAACTCTGAGCACGCAAGCATTAGAGCTGGGGCGGTTCAGGTGAGGCTTGAGGTTGCTCAGAGCAGGCACGGCATGGTGGCAGCAGGCGTCACAGGCAACGCTGGCTCACCAGGGTGTGTGTGGGGGTTGAGGCAGGGAGAAATGACCTGGCTTACATGGTGGAAGGATGAAGAGGCAAAGAGAGGAGCAGATATAAAGCAAGTGCTGGTAAAGTAAAACCGGGCCAGATGCGATGTGGTGCAGGAGCAGGCAGGGTTATTGGAGAAAATGAGCTCAGCAGCAGAGCTGGGGCAGTGGAGGCTGTCCAGCTAGCTGCTGTGAAGCTGGAGAGACAGGAACTGCTTGTGCTGGGTGAAAGCAAGCAGCATCCTGGTCCGTACCATGGGAGTTGGTGGGCAGTGTGGGTGGCAGTGAGAAGGAACACATGCGGAAGGATGGGGTTGTGCGGATGAAGTTGTGGCTCCTTCATGCACCTCCTCAGGGGGAATATTGATGCCAGTGATACCTGAATGTTGGCATGAATCTGTCTCGTGTGCTGCATCTAGAAGCTGCCACTGGCATCCAGAAAAGCTAGTGTGATGTTAGTGCAGCACGTGTCTGTCTCCCTTGTGTCACTGCAGAGGAGCAGCTCTGCCAAACTGGCTGGCTGGGTACCACATTTGCAGTCAGCTTGTACTGACTTCACTCACCTCACACTGAACACACGGTGGAGTTTCTGTCTGTGAAAGTGGGGCTGTGTGAGCCCTTGCCAGCTCTCCCTGCAACCTGTGTGGGCTCTGATTCCCAACAAATGCCAGGGAACTGGCTTGGGCAGTGCTCAGCCAGCCCTGTGCGGTCTGAGGCAGTGTGTGCTGGTCAGCATTGGCAGCTGGGCTTGCCTGCAGTTGGAGCTGCCACCACACTGATCATTATCCTGGTTAATTTCCTTTAAACTCATGTGGCTTTTTGTTTTCCTCATGTTATCAGTAATTCATGGAGGGTAGAAACAGGAAATCATTGTGTTGCTTTGCTGTCCTGAAGATGCAGGTGTATTCTTCATGCTCCTTTACCTTTCAAATGACCTTTCCTCCTTTAGCCTATTAGTTTCCTTCTTTATAATTCCCACCTTGTGCTGTCTTATATTTGAGTGTCTTGCTTGACCTGTGCCTAATGAGCAAGTATGTGAGCCCAGTGGCAAGGAAAGCAATGTTGTATAAAGGGTGAGGTGCATCCTGGCTCCACCACTGCAGTGTTCAAGGGGCAGCCATGCAGTGAGAAGGTGATCATGATGTAGTAGGAATTGCATGGAAGCAAAGCCAAGTGTGGCACTGATTGTGTGGTGTGAGCTGTGCTGTGCAGTGGGAGCATAGCTGATATAGTCTGTGCAGCCCAGTGTGGTCCTTACAGCATTGTGTGGCCCAGGTTAGGCAATGCAGTGTTGCTGTTGAGATGCAGCAACTGGGTAGGAATGAGGTGTGTTACAGCATTGTGGCTGCAGTGACTACACACTCTGGAGGTGACTGGATGTTCTTCTTTTGTTGGCAGGACCACAGGCCAGCCACCATCTGCTGGCCATTAACAGTTTCGAGTCAGCCAGAACACCACCAGACCAGAAACACAACACTCATTATAAAGGGAGAAGTTTGCTAAGGACAGAGTCTCCCCCATCCTACTCCTCTTCCTCCTACTGTGGTCTTCTCACTTGCTGTGACCACTGTACCTTTGTTGGGCTAAGTATAACTTTGTATACTTTATATTTGCCATTGGTATTAGTTTGGCAGTTTCATTAAATCAGTTTTCATTTCAACCTCTTCTCTCCTGTTCCTGAATATTCTTCCTTGCTGGGGAGGGGTCACTGGATGATAGAATAGCTGCTGTACCTCAGCCCCAACTATGGGCTAAATGGAGAACGTTTAGTGCCAGAATAAAGAGACAAGGATGGAGCTCGACAGGTGGTGCAGTACTCAGGAGCTCCTGCAGTCCCATGCCTTGAGGAAGGAATGGTATAGTGGGATATTTAAGGGCACTGCAGTGATTTGCAGGTGTCACTGAGTGACTTGAAGTAGTGCACTGATTTGCTGGAGAAGAAACGCCGGGCACTGAAGTGGGGAAGTGCAGAGCAGTGCCCGGCAGCCGCTGGCAGTTTGTGTGCGGTGCAGTGATGGAAGATGGCAGTGTGTTGTAGTATTGGAGGGTATCGGCCTAGTGCAGCAATAGGAGCAGTGTAGTCCCTTGCAATGAAGAGTAGTGCAGTGCCAGGAGCCCATTGCAGTGCACCACTGGACCAGCGCAGCCCTGAGAGCCGCGCAACACACTGCAGGGACGGGCGCAGCGCCGCGCAGCGATTAGGGGCGGTGGGAGGACTCCACGCATGCGCTCCGCCGCGCTGCCGCAGCGCCCCTCCGGCGGAGACCCCCTGCCGCCCGTCTTCCATTGGCTGCGGGCGCCTCCCGCGATAGGCTGCGGGCGCGGCCCCCAGCACCGCCCCATTGGCCGGTGGCGGCCGCTATGCGGGCGGGTCGGCGGCGCGGTGACCCGCCCCGGCGCTCCATTGGCGGCCGCGGTGCCCCTCAGCTCCGCGGCGGCCGGTCCTGCTGCGCCGCGCCCGGCATGGCGGCGCCCGCAGCCCCGCGCCCGGGGACCGCAGCTGGCGGCCGATCGCCCAGGGCCGGCGGCGGCCGGGTGAGAATGAACGGAGGGGGCGGGGAGGAGAAGTGGGTGCGATAGGGCCGTCTTGGCCCAGGTGGCCGCTGCCGTTCCGGCGAGCGCGGTCTGGGGAAGCGCCGGGCTGAGAGAAGGCAGTGGAGCCCAGCAAGGTGGGGGCAAGCGGCGTGGTGCCTAGCCCGCGGCGGCAGCCAGCCCGGCGGGAGCGAGGCCGTGGCGGTGCCCGTTAGAATTCAGATTGCAGCCGGCCGCTGCCAGCTGTCAGCCGGCAGGTACCCGTCGTGCTGCTTGGGCCGGGCCGGTCCGGCGCCGTACTCGCCTCCAAGGCACCGCATCCTCTCTGCGCGGCATGCCTGCGGTCCGTGGGACGCCCCCGCCCCGTGAGTCCCATGGCGTTACGGGTTTGCTTTGCGGCGCGTCTAGGCTTGCCTGTGCTTGGGCGGACCGTGGTGCTCGCCAGGCCTCGCCGGCTGTGGCGGCTCTGGGGCCGGTTATCCGAAATGGGCCGGGGCATAAGTGCAAACGAGGAGTTGGGCTGCTGCCCGTCACAGCTTGGCAGTGGCCTCCTGTCTCTCTGGAGCACTGATCCTGGCCACAAAACTAGACAGCTGCCGAGGGTCGTGGTTCTTATCTCACTGATGCGGTTTGGCTAAGTGCAGTGCTTTACAGTGTGGAGAGCACGGGTTTGGATCTGTGTGTTACTTTGGGTATGAGATCGCATGTTCTGGAAGGATGACTGTCAGAGAAGGTGGCTCCAACCTCAGTCTGTTTCTCATCCTCAGGTCATGTAGAAGAGCAGATTTGATGTGAAGATGGGACTGTTGGTGTTTATGCGTAACCTGCTGCTAGCACTCTGCCTCTTTCTGGTACTGGGATTTCTGTACTATTCTGCCTGGAAGTTGCACCTTCTCAGATGGGAGGACTCAAGTAAGTAGGAGAACCGTGTAATTGTTTTTGGGCTCCCAAAAATGTCTGTCAGGTAGCTGCTGTAGTAGTGAGGTGAGGTGGTTCTGATTTAGCAGTATTAGAGGGATGTGATTAAGCCCAAATGCTGGAGCAAAAGCTTAAGGGGCTGAATTTGTGATTACCTAATGCTCTTTGTGGTTTTACTTTTATTACTGGGTACAAAAGTAGATTCACGCTGTAGAAATCTAGTATTAAAGACTTCAGTTCTTAGAATATGCTGCGTTACTTTGTGATTCCTAAGTGTCAAAATAAAGAGTCTGTGTACTGAGACTTTTGCTCTCTCAATCTTTCTATACATTTTTAAATATCTAAGACAAACTGGTTTTGGTGTTTATTTTTCCTCTGGTGTATTTTAATTTCTATAATGTTAGGATGTTTATCTCATCATCTTACTTTGTCCTTCAGAAATCCTTATCTTCCATTTATCTTCTCTGTTATTCTTTGCCAACTGTCTCTCACCTTAAAGGGTGTCTCTCCACCTTTTTACATCCATAGAGATATCCTGACCTCACTGGATACAGTCTGAGGATTGTACTGTACAGTGATGCTGTAGGAGGTTTTAACTGCAATGAGATGCAAATTACGCCGAGATTTGATTACTCTGTTAGTGCTCTTATTTTTGCTTGTTTTGATTGCTTTCTTGCATGCATGTGAGAATTGTTCATTGAAATACAAAACCAGGAAAACAATTCCCTTCTCTCTCCCCCTGCCTCCCAAAGCGCTAGCCAGCCGTCTTTGCAGATGTTCCTTGGACTGTTTTAGATGTCTCGCAGTGACCGTTGCTCCTTAGATCAATGGCTAAGAAACACTGATCCAGAAGGATTGTTTTTCTGTCCAACAAAAAGCTGTTGGTCAAATTCCTTTTTTGCTGTATTGTGTTTCTCTGCATGCTGTTGAGGTATCTACTGAAGTCCTTACTGAACTTAGTAATTTTCTACTTCTCTGTGTCCTGCATTTGTTATTTCATCTTTTGAGGAGTTTTGCATAATAACAGATGGTGACTTGGATATGCCATTTGGACTGACTTTGACAGGAGGACTGCTAAGGTGTCCTGTACTAGAACAGGTATTGCAAGATTGAATTTGCAAAAGGAGTTGCATAGTGTCTTTCTGAACAGTGTCTATTTCTTCAGGTTTGTGCTTCAGAGAGGTAGTAAAAAATCTTGCCTGTGATCTTCTGAAAGATGTCACTTTGGTCTTTGAAACAGAGAAAATCTTTTGTGCATGAAAATTAGTACTGAATGTAGTTAACAGTTTTGCTATATGTGCTACCACACGATGATCTGTTATGAACTTAAACCACCTGTCATCCTTTACTTCATACCACCAGAAACTGCTGGGACTTTGCATGGCCTGCCAAAAACCCTTCAGGCCACAACTACTAGGTGAACTTTGATAAATGTGTAGGGCAAGCTTTGTGTTCATGTGCCATATACCAAGGTTCTAAACATGGATATGGGTTCTAAATTTCTTCAGTTTTCATCTCTTTGGATTTTGTGCCTTTAGTTGTGTGTCCTGTTTGTCATTTCACGCCGTGTCAGTCCCTGGGAGTTTCGTGGTAACTGCCTTGCAATGCAGCATTGCAAATTTTTAAGCAAACAGTGCAGGTTTTTATAAATTGAACACTTCTACCTGGAAAGATGACTTCATGTTGCAGCCTTGTTAGAGAAATTTCTATTGAGTGTACTGGGTGCTTTCAGGTACCCCTGGATGTTCTGGCAGAAGCACTGTGATGTAACACCACAGCCTTTTTGTTCGGTGTGTGTTTCTTTTATTCTGACCTTGTCGGTAAAATGTGTTCTTCCTTTGTTCTTGGAGGCTGCAGTGCTGGCTTTAAGCTTCTTCAACATGTACAATACAGGGATGCTGGATTGAAGATTTAGTTTATTGATCTTTATCAACTGTCAGAGTTGATCCAGGCTGTACCATTGTTCTTTTTCTTCTAGACACATTTATGGATTGTGTCTGGAAATACAGGATGAAGTTTCTTGACTTGTTAATGTAAATAGCAATCTAGTGTAAGATGGCATTACTTCTGAAAACAGTTAAAAGTGGTACCAGGTTTCATTGGACTTCAAAGTTTTGTATGTATCAAAAAATATTTTTGTTTTTGGCATGTAATCTTACACGTGAGGAGTTTAGGCAAATTTTAAATACAAATTTAAGCCCCTATTGGGAGACTTCATATGAAGAGTTAATGTTAAGCTTCCATAAATATTTGGAAGTTAACGAATGACAGAATAGGAGTTGCTCATTTAACCACGATTAGGCTTCTTGAGCATGTGTAATATGATACAGTCCATAATGGTGCAATTACACTTTCTATTTTCTGAAGGGCAGCCTTGCTTACTTCAGTGCACAAGACATGTGGTGCTTGACAGCTGTTTGTGGTTTTATTTCCTGAACTGCAATTCAGCGTGTGACCTTGCAAATTTCTTTAAGATTGATATGATAATGGTGATGTCCCCAGAGGCAAAACTTAGTTTAGATGTTGGTTTTGGGGTGCTTAATAATCCAAGATCATTGATTTTCTGTGTAAGTTACTTTCTTATTAAATTATTTTCCTCTCTTCTTGTGACTGATGTCTTTATTTTGTGTGATAATAGTTCCCTAGCTTCAGTAATCACATTCATCTTGTCATCGTTCTGCTCTTTGTGCTAGAGGAGGCATGAAATGATGCTGACATCCAACATCCTTGCAGTGTCTTCAGAGACTGGTTAACATTTGTATTTAATACTAGACACAAAACAAATTTCCATAGAGTATAGTGAGAAACACTTGATCTGCTTACTGCTTGTGTAGCTCGTTTGCCTGATGTTTTTGAAAATGCCTGCATATGTTTTTTTGATGAGTTTGAGTGGTAACTCTGTAAGGAATGTAGTTGCTGAGATTTCAATGCTTGTGTGTTTAGCTGCTAAAGAAGATGAACAGCTGAACTGATTCCTTTTATTTGTACTTTGGACACCTGCAAGAGAGGAGGCCGAACTTCTGAACCGATTGAAAGATAAACAACAGTGTTTCTCTCACCATCTCCATTTAACTTTAATTGTGATGCCTTAATGAGTTCTGAGAGATTGTTCTCCTTGCTGTGTGACTCTACACCTTGCCAAAATACAAAGGAGAACAGGAAAGAATTAATTCTCTAGGGTTTATCTTTCTTGTGATAAGAATAGACTGAATTCAGATAATGTGAACTAATTAAGGTTGAATTAAGTCCAATTACCTCTTCGGTTCAAGACAAGCCTCTAGTGACTGCTCCTCCTCTGATCTTTTTAGTGAAGTATCAGGGCTGGCTACTCTCACCCAAGCCTTATTTCATGTTGATAGCAATATATTGTTAGTTCCCAGAGCAGCAGCAAAGTGCAGAAACATAGTAATACAATGTGAATGCAGGAGGGCCTTTGAGTTCTGGTGATGGTTGGGAATACATGAGCAGTTTTAGGACAGAGGTAAGCTTTCCATCTTTCTTTCCAGCTTTCTGTAATGCAGCTCAAGTCTCTGACAACACTGGCAAGATGTTCACCATCCCTGCTTGTTCTTCCCAGACAGGCAATAATGACAGATGCTGCAGCCCTCTGATTGGGTGTTGAGTTGCACGAAGGTGTGCTAAACATGTAGGACTGATAATGCGATGTAGGAGATGAACAAGGAAATAATTTTGTTATCGGGTTTAGCTGTTGTATACATCCTAGAAGGGCCTTGGAGCAGCAAGCTATTTTCAACTCTAATTCTGGACAAGCAGCCAAAGAAATAATCACAACTGTTCATTGTGTTTCTGGGCACTGAGTTCTCAGGGAATTCTCATGCAGTAGTAACAGAAGCAGGTTTTGAAGATCTGAGACATCACTGCAGCTTCTTTCCTAACAACTCCATGTCCTGTGCCTTCCACCTTGTCTGATGCATTTGACTTTGAGGAAAGCAGGTGTTACCTGTATGAGTGTGAAAAAGCACATGGGAAGGTGCCCAATTGTCTTTGAAAAATACTATGAAAGGTGGTGTCTTGCTGACAGTGCTGCTTAGATTTGCTTCCTCAGCTTGGAGGAATGCATTTTTACCCATAACTGAAGGGCTGAATATGTTAAAATTTTAATAGTGATGCTTATTACTTAACTGGGTACACATATAGCTGATTTTGCAACTTAAAACTTAATGTGTTTGCCAGGAAGGAACAATTCCACTTAAAAATGTCCCAGTCGTGGAAATATTGGACTCATTCCTCCAAGGCAGCCTGCCTTTTTTTTTCCCCTTCCCCTCTCAAATTATGGAAATCTACATGGGACAAGGACAGTGTAACATTCTTTCCCTGTATTTCTATCTATATTAGCATTGAATTAATTTGAAGAAACATATACCCTACTTTAAACACTTTTGCCAAAACCTAAGTTAATGCAATTTGCAGCTAGCTTGTCAGGTTTGAACGTGGCTTTTAAAACAGCTCCACCTATATTCTTTTGATGTCTCCATAAAGAAACCAAGTCACTACTCTGTCATCTCTTGCTCCTTGCTATTTTCAACTCTTAATTCTGGAAAGCGTGCCAAAGAAATAAAGTCTTTGGAAGAGATTTTCTGAAGGTATTTCAAGACCCTTATCCCTTTTTTTTTTAAAGTGTCTGTTTCTATGGGAACTGAGGAGACATAAACAGGCAAAACTGATTCACTTCTGGTTGCAGGTTTTTAGTTTGCTTGCATTTCCATGGAAACCAGTCTCTCAGCAAAAAATGCTTAATCAAAAGCAATCAAACTTGTATCTTTAATGTAAATAATGACTTCTCACTTTCAAAGTGGAATGGTGTTTTTCTCAATTCTTGTACTAAGGACTAAATATGTACTGAAGAAATGAATCTTTTGTCAAGGGTTTTGGAATGTGCATGCTCCCTGTCGTGTGGCTAAGGCCTCATGGTATGTGTGATGGTATGTAGTGTGGGCACAGCTGTTGGATGTGGAGTTCCTGGTGACCTCATTGTTCCTCATTAAAGGAGTGGATCTTGCATACACTGACATCTCACTTTTTCCCATTCAGTTGTTTAATAAAAACCGTGAAGAGGTTGTTCAGTTGGTGTGTGAGCAAGTAGGCCACAGAGACAAACTCCTCCCATGTGTGGAGAGGCATGTAATAGTTTCATGTTCAAACCCTCATCTTACTGTCCTACTTGCCTTTGTCAGAAGGAGGAAATGCAAGAGTGCTCCTCTGAAAAATAACATCTCTTAGCCAGCTCAACTTGGCACTGAGAGCATGAGTCTCTGAAAGTGGGGTTGAGCTAAGCTGGCTGAATTTATGGTTAGGTGGATGAAGAATCATATCCTTTTGTACTGTAGAATTACATGCCCCTGTTGTGAGGAATGGCAGGCAAATGGTAATGATACCGATTTCAGTTGCTCTGTGCCTACCTGTGGCCTTAGCTTTAGGGTGTGTATGTTCTTTATGGTAGACTCTATTGCCTTTGCTCCCCAGACTGAAAAGTCTGAGAGACTTTAACCTTGTGGGTGTTAGCTCTTTCAAAAAGCTGGTTTGGACAGTATCATGCAGCCATGTAAGCCTCCTAAAACAGTTGCTTTTTGACTTTGCAGGGAGAGACTGGAAACAGCAGTGAGAGGGAGCATTGTGAATTCACTAGTGTTTGAGTGACTAGTAACTTGAAGGTTTGTTTCATCTACCCAACTGTTCTGTAGTCTGTCTTAGTGCTGTACTTACTGCACCAAAACTGGGAACAAATGTTTAGAAATTTGTTATAACATGGATCCAGCTACAGATTTAAGGAATCTCTTTGCTACATTTCAGATGCTTTAGGGATTTGAGGATGACAGTGATGCTTTTTGGAATGTTAGGAAGTAATATTATTGAGGCAGCAGTGAGCATTAGAAACAAAGATGTAAAAGCAACACTTGTCTGGTAAAGCAGCTTAACTTCTCTAAGAATCCTCCTCTTGGGCTGAAATGTTCTGCTTGTTTTCAGCTGAAAACTTCAGTGTACTATGGGGAATGTTTTTCTTATCTGTGCAGAACACAGAAAAATGGATTGGCACCCAGAAGTCATTAGTGTTGTTCAAGTTAGTTTGTGCTCCTGTTAACTTGCCAGGATAAGAAGCATGGCTAATCTTCAAATCCTGCAACTCAGGACATTCAGCTGTGGTATCTTCCACAGCTATAAACTTGCCACTTCTTTCTTGGCTGGAGACAGTTGTGTATGTTCCTAGTTCCTCTCGGTCTGGCTGTCTGATGTAGATGTACAGAACTGCCTGTCCTTTCCAACACAACTGCCTGTCTGCCTGCCACCAGGACAGAAGAGACAATCTACTCAGCAAATATGAATCAGAGCTTTTAAGGTCTGTGAAAGAGTTAAAACCAAAATAAATTTAAAAATCACTAGTGACTCTTAAAAGGCAGCACTGCACAAAGTATGCCAAAGAAACAGGGGAATGAAAGTGCTTCATCTTTTTCAGATCTGGTACTACATATTTAGTGAAATACCCAAAGTTACTCTACAACCTTATTGTTGGGGGAGCTCTGCTGTCTCTAGGAATTGACAGTGCTGCTGTAATGTTAACGCTGCAGGACAAAACTCTGCTGGGGCAATGAAAAGTGATGCATGACAGAGCAGTTGAGGGAGGGAGCAAGCATAATGTTGCCTTGTCTGTGGAATTTCTCCAGAGGAGAAAAACTCCCTGAACACGCTTCAGGCTTTAGGAACCTAGAGGGGCATTGAGAGCATTAGTAGTCAAGCACTTCGTGGATCAGGGAATGGCTGTAGTGCTGGTACTCGTCTTTATTCCTGGGTTGCTGTGAGCTAACGCTAGCTTTTTAGCAAGATAGAAAAGCAAGGTGCAAGAGTGCTTCTCTATCCCCCAACACACAGACAGGCCTTACTTAGACTTGCATCCTGAAACATTAAGGTGCTCTTGCTTCTCTTGACCGCAGCAGTCTCATTGCTGTTTGAGCCCCTGTTCAAACCTTTGTGTTTCCTGTTCTCTGCGCTTGTGTGGCTAGCTGGTTGGTGCAGCTGAGCAACTTGCTCAGTTTCAAACAGTGGTTTTATGTGTTTTTCGCTCAGTTGACCTTAACTTGACTTGGTGTTTCGCTTGCTTCATTTGTTTAACTCCTCTGTGTTTTCTGTCTGTTCCCCACCCCCTCCACCCCAGGCCTGGGAAGACGGTGTTCCTGTGACTTTTGACAGGAGGTTTGGGATACTGTTTGTAAGGGGCAGCACTCAGCATACTGTATGCAGCCGAAGCTGTGTCCTCCAGAACCGTTTTTCAGAGGTCAAAGTCAGCAGCTTTCCATGTTCTGGAAGGTAGAGTGCAGTGAAAGCACTTTACCTCACTTAGCAATTGCTCTGCAGCTGAGGGCTTTCAGAGGTGAAAGGACTTATTCATCACAGATGGCTGTGAACCCCATGGCAATGAGTTCAGCTGGAAACAATACCTCCCTGTGAGGACTGTTTCATCTGCATTGGTAAGCGGTTCTCTGCATTTCCCAGTCTTGTCATTCTACATCCTTTTGGTGTGTAAAGCTTATGCCTCTGACCTGTAGCTATTGCAGCAATGGCTGTTGTGCCTTAAGGTATTACCAGCCTTAATGGAAGCTCCACCCTATCAACTGCTTGATAGAACAGATCACACAGACTTTCTCCAGGCTTTAAGACAGGCAGGCTGCCTTTAAGCACCTTTCATAACCACTGCTTCACGTCAGCTCACGTGTTGTTGGGGCAATAACGCCTGGCACAAAGCAAGAAATATGTGCTTTGGCTCGAGGTGGACAGCTCTTGTTGCTGTCATCTACTGACTGTGGCCTTAGTACTGGTTCTTACCGTCTCTGGTGTGCTTTAGGTTGTTTTGCAGGGGAGATCGTTTCTAAAGTATTGTTTTCTGCCAGCCTTTTTGGTGCTCTTGTCACTATAACATCTTATTTTTTCTCGTTGCTCTCTGGGTTTACATCGCAGTGTCGGGCAGAGACAATAAACCAGCCAATCCTGGGTATGACTTGCAAGGACAAGTACAATTAGGTCACGAGGTGTAGCTCAGTATGAATTATGTATCTCTTCTGCACTTCAGAAGGAATGCAATTGTGCACCCAGCCATCAAGCAAAAACAGTTTGTACTGCGTATGCATATATAGATGCTTGACCCTGATTTCAAGTGATTACTCCTTTGTGGCATCACCTGATTATATTGCTCTTGTATGCACTGCTTTCTCGAGGAAACAGTAGTGTGTGAGAAAACTGCCAGAATGCTAGCCAGATACAGAAACTGGAGGATGTTTCTTAGGTTTTGGTATTTTGAATCAAGAGATGTCTGGACAGACTAAGTTGCATGCATCTCTGAGAGTCAGAATTTGCCATTTCTTGCTCTGTTCCAAAATAGAAAAGTCAGAATGTGTTAAAATTAGCTGTTTCCATTTTTAAGAACTTATAAACACATGTTGCTTGGTTTTTTTTTTGTTTTCTTTTCTTTTACAGATGATGTTAGGATCCCTGCTACTATAACTTGGTTTCTGTTACAGCATGTCATTTTTTCACAGCTATTATCCTGTGGAATTCAATGTTAGGAACTCTGATTAAATATGAGGTCCACCTGAGCTGCAACAGTTCAGTATGTATGCCCCTTAATAGCTTCTAAAACAGTAAGAGTTGGCCCAGGGCAGTAAGAGGAAAGCTTAACTTACATCTTCTCTAGCTGCAGTGAGTTGGCATGTTCTGAGAAATATCTTTGTTCAAAACATTATGCAGAGATGAATGTATGCTTTAAAAGAAATCAAAAAAAGCTGAGCTTTCCTAACAGGTAAGTAGCCAGTGGCTTCCTATGTATGACAGCTAACTCTAAATAAATGTTCACAAAGTTAATAATTTGTAAGTGCAACTGCATCTTTTTATCTTTGTCAGAAATGAATCAGTCTCAGAATAGCTTTAATGTTATGTAAGTGTTGCTTTTTAGCTGTCTAGAGGCCCTAAACAAAACAATGTCCTGGAACACATTTCTAAGGATTAAGGGTAATAAATAGACTCAGAAAGGCAGAGGAAGCCAAGACACAAGAAAGTGAAATTATTCTGTGTCACACAGCAGCTCAAGGGCAGAGCTATGAATAGAATGAAGGTCTCAGGGTTCTTGATCTAGTGTCTAGCTGGGCAAATTAGGCTCACTCTCTTATGAGTTTTACATTGCTGTAGTTCAGGAGAGCAGTAATATGCTGAAGTTGCTTGCTTGGGACAGAGATCATCTGCTGATATGTGTGAAAACACTGCAGTATTTCAAAGTACTGTGTTAATAGTGACAGCACTGGTGGTGGTCTGCGTGGCCAGTGCTGGTGGCTCAATGTGGGTACTGTAATTAGGGTATGATAATGGCTAGAATAAGCTGCTGCTAGGAGTTGCCTAAGAGATATCTGTGGAAGTGCCTTAGGACCTAAGTGTACAACCTCAATAATTGTAAATGCTGGTTTCAGGTTTTTCAGTCTTCAGATTCACCACATGCACTTCATGTTTTTCAGCTGCAGTAGTACCACAACCACTTTCATCTTTCTAAAGTTTAAATTTTGCTCTCCATACTGAAACTCCCTTCTTTTAAAACCTATTAAAGAAGTAAAAATGTTGAGACATAGACTAAGCTTCTAGAATTTCTGCTCAAAGGATGAAAATCTGAGCTTTTGAAAAGAAGGGGAAAATGGAACAATTCAGGCAGTTTCAATCACAGAAATCACTAAAGCTTTAGGTATAATTAGAAATCTAATTACTATGAATTTAGTTGCTAAGACTTTTGTGCCTTTTGAGACTTGCCCTACACAATTCTATCAGGTTCCAAATAGCACACTGGCACTTCTCCATTATACTGCTAGGAAATTAGTAATGCTGCTTTTCTTACTGTTAGCACTGTTGCCATAATCTCTGTTTAAAAGTGCCTTATCTGGATATTAGAAAGACTTTTAGTACTTTCAAATATTCATTATGTCATTAATTTCTCTATTTTTGAGCTCAGAGCTTTTGTGTTTGGATCCCATAGTTCATTAGAAGTAGAAGCCTGAGTTAATAAAATGTAAAGACTGATGGATTTTTTTTTTCTAATTTTGCATGGGATTTAAGGATGCTTCAGATGCAATTTGAATATTTCTGAACTTTTGAAAGATAAGTCTGCACTTGGAAAAATAAGCCTTATTTGTGTTACAAAAACCTGAAGGCTTCACTGCTGCATAATAATGTCTGTCTTCTGCTTGCTGCAGATTTTGTTTCCCACAAAGTTAGTTTTATAATTGCAGCAAACTGTGTTATTTGAGAAATAGTTGGTGCTTCTATGAATGAAGACCATGCTGTTAAGTGAAGAGACTGCCTTTAGCCTGCTGTTTTCTAACTTTTGGATAATTTTAGTTTCTCAATGCAATTGCTAAATTTTTACTTTTTAAAAAATAGAATTCAAAATAGCTCATAAACTAGGGCTGAGTGCTCTGTATTATGTATTCTGCTATGCAGACAGCACTTCCTGCTTCAAAGGATGAATGGATGAAGGACTAGAGAAATCTGTTTAGTGATATGCTGCTCTTATGATACAACTTTGATGGAGAATTCTTTCTTCTGATTAATGTTAAGGATAGCTTCAAAAGATGGCAGTTGAAAAGTGAGAGGACCTATTAGGTGGAGAACAAAAAGCTTGTTATTGGGAAATTCCCTCATTTCTAGCAAACTTTGTAGTGTAAGAGAGAACTAAGATAAAGACATTTTTCTGCAGACACTTGAATGCAATCTCAGGAAGCTAAGGCTACTTTGATTTTTATATTATGATGTAGCCAAAAGGTTTGAAAACTCATTTAGCTGTTGTGTGTTAATTGCTGATTATGACATAGTGCGTGCTGGTGTGAGTATACCTTCCTCAGCACTTGTGTGCGTGTATATGCCTGTTTAGCCTGGAGAAGAGGAGGCTCAGGGGTGATCTTATTACTGTCTACAACTACCTGAAAGGGCATTGTAGCCAGGTGGGGGGTGGCCTCTTCTCCCAGGTAACCAGCAATAGAACAAGGGGACACAGTCTCAAGTTGTGCCAGGGTAGGTATAGGCTGGATATTAGGAAGAAGTTCTTCACAGAGAGAGTGATTTCCCATTGGAATGGGCTGCCCAGGGAGGTGGTGGAGGCACCGTCCCTGGGGGTCTTCAAGAAAAGACTGGATGAGGCACTTAGTGCCATGGTCTAGTTGATTGGTTAGGGCTGGGTGCTAGGTTGGACTGGATGATCTTGGAGGTCTCTTCCAACCTGGTTGATTCTGTGATTCTTAGCAGGAATGGAGTTACCGCATAAGCAGCTTTCCTTACCCTTGGCTCTGGTGCGGTGTTAACTAATCTTGTGATAGTTTCTTTCTTCAAGGATTATAAAACTGAGATTAATTTTTAATTTTTCTGTTGTTTGCCTTGAAGAGCTGGACAAAACCTCTGAGATGATTTACTCCACAGCCGGCTTTGCTGCTTGTGCTTGCAAAATCAGCTGGATGTGAAGAGTTTTTCACACTTGGGTGAAAGTGTTGAGTGGGTGTGATATTTGCTGTTAAATCTCTCTCCCTGAGAGCTCTATGTAGGTACTTGGTGCTTTTGCCTCATCCTGGCTCTTTATTCTTTTTGTTTTGTGCTTGCCTGTTTGTTCCATTATTTTTGATCTGACATTGTGTCTCATGGAGAAGTAAAAGTTGAGTGGGATATTGTGATTTTTTTTCCTGAGGGATTAAGCTTTTTTCGCTGGGTTTTCTAATTTTTTTTTATTTTTTTAAATTTAAATAGACGCTTTAGTCTTTGTAAAGACTAAATAACATGATAGAGTGGGTTGTGCGACATGAATTCTGAGCTTGTCGTCCCGAGCCCAGGACTAAAAGTAGCTTGTGCTGCCCTGGCTCGCATTCAGATACGCTGGGAAACTTGTTTGTATAGCGAATTGGACCAGGAAACTGATACGGTGTGAAAGTACAGAGGCCTTCTCTTCCCTCTCCCTCCAGCTCTTTAGGAAATGTTGTTTTTAATCCATACTGGGCAGGCTGACACGTTTAAACCAGTGTTTTTGCAGCCGCACGAAGGAGAGGGGTCCGACTGGAAAGGCTGCGCTTCCTTGCAGGCTGCGCTTATTGCTGGTGCCGGCTGAGGGCAGCAGCTGCCTGCTGCGGCATCCCTCGCCAGCACTGCCTTGCCACGTCAAAACCTACTGCAAGCCGAATAAATATGATGTTTTTGAAAAAACACCACAAATAACCCCCCCAGACAAACGGAAAAACACAGCCATCGTCTTTTCCTTCGCAGATAAAGCGGCTGCTGCCATTCCCTGCCTGAACTTGCATCAATACTACTGGGAAAAAAAACTTTCTACAGAGTTAGTTTAGTTTGGAGGAAGTTTGCTGTTTGCATCCCAGGCCACTACTCTTGCCAGCATCTGCTTTCATGATCTGGTGAGAGGCTTTGAGCACAAGCCCTACGAGGAGAGGCTGAGGGAGCTGGGGTTGTTTAGCCTGGAGAAGAGGAGGCTCAGGGGAGACCTTATTGCTGTCTGCAACTACCTGAGGGGTGGTTGTGGCCAGGGGGAGGTTGCTCTCTTCTCTCAGGTGGCCAGCACCAGAACAAGAGGACACAGCCTCAGGCTGCGCCAGGGGAAATTTAGGCTCAAGGTGAGGAGAAAGTTCTTCACTGAGAGAGTCATTGGACACTGGAATGGGCTGCCCGGGGAGGTGGTGGAGTCGCTGTCCCTGGAGCTGTTCAAGGCAGGATTGGATGTGGCACTTGGTGCCATGGTCTAGGCTTGAGCTCTGTGGTGAAGGGTTGGACTTGATGATCTGTGAGGTCTCTTCCAATCCTAACAATACTGTGTGTGATACTGTGTGTGATCTGGTCAAGACCCATTTTGTGACAGTTTTGTGGGTTTGCATCCTGACCTCCCCCTATTCAGAAGGTCTTTTAGTGCCTCATTCTAATAACTGGATTTATTTTTGTTTAATTCAGTTGAAATTATGCATGTGTGCAAAGAACCTGGGGAGAGTGGGAGGTGTTACACAGGGATGTAAGGTTTTGAGTACCATCCTTGTGTTATTGCAGAGGGAAGAAAATCTAGGCAAATACAAAATTCTTAGGAAACCAGACTATTCTACATCAGTAATTTACAGAACAGCTCACTTCATTTAAATGAATTTTGCTAGTTAATGAGAAAGAAGAGAAGTTGTAACGCTGTAATCTTACCTTATGGGTTTGTGCTCTGGTGAGTATCTGGATGCTTCTAGGGATCTTTCTTGCAGAAGCTGAAATGGAGACTGAAAGACACTTTTGATAACTTGAATTGCTCTACACTGGGAATTTATATGGGAAACGAAGACCAAAAAATGCTGAAGGCCTCACTCAAGTGATGATGACATGTTGGTAATTTTTAAAACAACTGTTGCTGTTAATTTCTCTTACTTGACTTGCTTTAAAGGAAGAAGCAAAGTAAAATTTTGGGGGACATAAATTTGTGTTAAGAAGCACATCTGTTATATATCTCTTTCATGTTTCTTGGCAAAAATCTGTGTGGGTAAGTTCTCCTTCTCTGTCACTGATAACAGTTTCATGTCAGGGTAGCTGTGTGTGGTTAGACTACAGGTTCAAGTTGCATGGCATCTTGGAAAACTCTCTGTGGGGTTAACATTTACAGTAGTTTCTTCCCTCTCACTTTCATATCTTCCTGGTTTGTGACCTTTGATTCCTGAGGCAGATGTGTTGTCTTTTCATGTGATAGTGCCTACTAAGATTTTCTGACATAAACTTGTCTAACTGCTTTTCAAACCTCTGTATAAGTTTCTGTTACCATCTTCCCATGGTATTCAACTTCCCAAACTAAAGGTGTGTGAAAAAGCACCCCTAGAGCCTAGTTAAAGCATAGATTTGTTAAGAAGGTGGGCAATAAATTGGGTTTTTTTCTAGAAATATTTTGTAAAATTGCCCTGAATGAATGGCAAAGTATTTTTATTTGTGAACTTGTTTTGGATTGTTGGTTGTTTTTTAAGATAAGTGATTTAGAAGACAGCATAGTGATTGTTTAACTCTGGGTAGAAATTACAATGACAGCCTAAGAACTTACCAGGATCCAGAAAAAACTTAACATCTAGATGCTGGAAAAATATATGAATGAAAGTCAGAGTTAGAAGAAGAATGAATCTTGCTTCAAGGTATTAAGCTTCTTTATGTGAACTTAGGAACAAAATATATGTTCTAGTAGAAGAAATACGTTTTAATAGAAGAATTTTAAGGATGTCTCAGATGTGATTGAATAGAGGCATGTTTCTGTCACAGAATCACAAAATGTTAGAGTTTGGAAGTGACCTCCAGAGATCATCAAGTCTAACCCCCCTGCCAAAGCAGGATCACACAGGGCAGGCAGCACAGGAGCGCATCTATATGGGTTTCAAAAGTCTCCAGAGAAGGAGACTTCGCAACGTCTCTGGGCAGCCTGTTGCAGTGCTTTGTCATTCTCACTATAAAATATCTCCTTGTGCTGAGGTGGAACCCCCAGTGTTATAGCTTGTATCCATTGTTCCTTGTGCCATCACTGGGCACCATCAAAAAGAGACCGTGACCTTCATCTTGACACCTACCCTTCAGATATTTATAGATGCTGATAAAATCTCCTCTCAGTCTTCTCAAGACTAAACAGCCTCAGGTCTCTCGGTCTTTCTTCATAGGAGAGGTGTTCAGGTCCTGCAATCCTCGTAGCTCTCCATTGGGTCCATTTGACTCTCTCCAGCAGATCCCTGTCTCTCTTAAATTGAGGTGCCCAAAGCTGGACACAGGATTCAAGATGTGGTCTCACCATGGCAGAGTGTAGGGGGAGTAAAATTTCCCTAGACCTTCTGGATATACTTTTATTGATGCACCCCAGGATGCCTTTGGCCACGTTGCTGTACTGTGGATGACTTGCTGTCCACTGGGACTCCAGGGAGCTGCTTTCCAGCAGGACAACACCAAGTCTGCACTGGTGCCTGCTGCTATTCCTCCCCAGATGCAGGACTCTGCACTTGTTTTTCTTGACTTTCATGAGATTCACCTTTGCCCAGCTCTGCAGCCTGTCCAGATCTCGTTGGATGGCAGCACAGCCTTCCATTATCAGCCACCCTCTGCTTTGATCTGAATTTTTGCCCTAATCTTCTAGGGTTGCTCTTGACAGAGGAATTCCTGTGTATTGACATGTGATGGTTTGGGGTTCTAAACCACCCTTTCAGGAAGCTGCACTCTTCCAAATTTTTCCTGTGTTGCAAGCATCTAGAATTGAGTGTCTGCATTAAGCTATTTCTCTGAAAACAACTAGTCTTTTGTACTTCTTGAAGATAAGAGGAGATTTATTCTAGCAAGGCAGGGTCAAATTTGGAATTACTCAGAGTTGGTCTGTGGTTGATGCTGGTCTCTGTTACTTTCTTATATATCACTGCTTTAAACTTGGAAAAAATAATACTCTCTTTTGGCTCAGGCTGATTCTGAGACGCAAATTAAAGCTAATTTGGAGTGATCAAACAATCAATCAACCTCTTGCTGATTTGTTGTAGAAAATTAAGAAGCCAGTGGGGTTTTTTTGAGCACAATTTCCCTTCTCAATTCTGTTGTTTAAAACAGAACCCTTTTCACTTCTGTCTCACCTGTGTTTGTTTACTTTTGGGGGGTTTGTGTATTTTGTTTTTTTCCCCCTGTGTCCATTTAGACATCCTTGCAGGCTTAGAAGTAAAAAGAGTCCTTTTAGGAAACGTAACTGTGGTATACTCCTCACATTTGTGTACACACACATGTAGCATGTAAAAAGTGAAGAACCCTCTCCCAGATTCTGTTTTGTATTATATGTTCAAATACAGAAATCTAGAAGAAAATAGACCTACATTTAATGTGTCTTAATATGCCTCTAATTGTTCAGTTCTTTCTGGTTTAAAGTGTGTTTCAAAAATGTCCAGTGTTTTTAGGAATGGGGGGAGACTTTGCAAAATGATAGAATAATACCAGTTGGAAGGGACATAAGGAGGTCTGTAGTCCAATCTGCTAGTCAAAGCAGCCTAAGTCGTTAGGTGAGACTAGGTCTTTCTCAAGTCAGGTTTTGAAAACCTGAACGGAGGCTGCACAACCTGTCTGTCCTTTTCCAACACTTCACTGTCTTAGTGATAACCAGACTTATCTTAGCATTCAGGCCATACCTCTTTTTTTTTCAACTTAGTGCCTGCTGCCTCTTACTGTCCCATGGGGGAAATGGGGAGTGGCTCTGCTTTCTTGGTAATCTTTCTGCAAGTGGTGGAAGGGTGCCCTTTTGTCTCCCCAAAGCTTTGTCTTCTTCAGGGTAAGCAAGCCTTGTTCCTTTAGTCTTTCCTCATAAGTCTTGTGTTAGCATTCTGGTCTTTGAACATGTGCACAATCCCTTATTTGTCTTTAGCCCTTCTTAGAGACCAGGCGTGATGGATTAAGACAGAGAGCTCATTGTCATTTGGAGGGGTTTTAAGGTTTGTTTTGGGTTTTGTTTCTCTCTAAACTGTTCTACTGCTCCATGTCAGTTAAATAATTTCATATACTTTTTGGTATTTCACCTTCTGCTTCTTTATTGTGCACTTGTGGCACTGTAGATACTTGGTACCCATACTGGAGCTTGTGGAAGAAATGTCAGGTTGTTCAAGGGGCATTTAATATTGAATGTACAATATTGAACGTACCAAGTATACATTAACCATGTAAGTAATGCTCTTGCTACCAAGAGGCCTTTTGCTTCTCCAGAGGCTCAGTGCAAAAACAGTCACTGTTAAGGGAGTCTAGGATGATGGGGATGAGTAGAAAAACAGACTTCAGGCAACGAACACCCAGTCTGGACAACCTGTTCCATGGCACTCCAGTAAAATATTTCCTGATGTCCAATGTGAACCTCCTAAGCTGTAACTTATGGCCATTATCCCTTTCTGCCCATGAAGGACTCAGAGTATTGGCAGTCAGCATGTTGATGATTGCTTGTTTGAGGGTTGGTTTTTTTTTTGTTGTTGCTGCTGCCTTTGGGTTTTTTGGTTGCTTGTTTTTTTTTTCTATGAATGTAATTGTAGGTAGACAGTGAAATCCTGAAGGCAGTGTGGGGTATTCAAAGGTAAATCAGAGCTTGCTCTTGAAATTGCAGAGCTCAATAGATGAGAAAGGGAGCGGCTGTTTGTGCAGTAGTACTAATTTAGGCTCTGAGTACTCAAAACTTAGCTATTTAATAAGCTCAGGACAACAAAGAGTAGTTTGGGAGAGGATGACTGTTACAGACTGCTGTGCAATCAGATGTCAAGGGCTGGTATGAAGATGATGGTTGCAAGGGAGGCCTTGCACACAGTGCAGTTGGCTCCCTCTGGAGAAGACAGAGCTGCTGAAAATAGCTGTATCGTGTGTGAACACTACTGCTTTTGAACCTACTGTTGCTGCCAGATATTAATGATAGACATGTCTGGGTTGTGACTTAAAAATATGGAGATATTTGGAGTGTGGAATACAAGTTTGATCTTCACTGAACTGACACAAATTTGGATTTGCAACCAATTTCCGTGGGAGACGGATGACTACAGTGTGTTGGGTCCAAAAAAGGTAGTAGTGCCCTTATTGTCTCCCTTGTGTACTTGTGTTTGGTTTCTCTAATCCTTCTGAGCATTTGTATTGCTTGTTCTGTCATGTTGCAACTCTCTGATCTTCCTTCTTCAACTCCTTTCAGTTCTGCACTTTCTGGTACAGTGCAGATGTTATTTCCCAAACTTTCTGAGGTAGTTTGTTTTTGCATCAGGCATCCACACTAAGCTGTTTGAATCTCTTCCATGAATTGCTTAATCGATTCAGAGCTCTGCGGTACAGGAACACTTGAAAGCATTCCCTTAGTTGTGCAATCAGATCTGTGTCTAGTATGTTGCCAGTTCAGCTACCTTTTGAGTCCATTGCACGCAATTGTCTTTCTGTCTGCAGTGAACTATACCAACCATAGTGATTGTCTCCTTTTTCATAGCAGCTCTACTTGTTCTTGAAAGATGAGATTTCCAAAGCGTGCAAGCTGATAATCAATGACAAACACCATAATCTCTTCTCCTTCAGTAAGATTTGAGAAGTTAGTATATTCCTCTTTTAAGCCATTTTCTCTTGAAAAACCTTTTATCACTTCTCCTAGCATGTCCCAGTGTACACTTCATAAAACATTTTAATTAAAATCCATTATTTATAGTATTTACTTTGTCCGTGGCAGCTATTGGGATGAATGTTTCCAGAAGGCTTCATTTTGCATTGATTGCTGGGGCAGTTCCCTTCCTGCACCCTGTCCAGTGTGAAGCCTCAGCTCTGCAATGTCTGTCTGGGGCCATGAAATGTTTGGGGAAATACAGTTATTTGCTAGCACGTCAGGTATAAATCTGCTGCGGTTGTACATTGGATGCTGTACTCTCACACAGGATTATAAACAGATGGAGGCATTCAGATGTTTAGAGGTTTCATCTTGAAGATAGGAGCAAATCCAAGTTAATAATTTTTAATTTCTCTTTTCCCCCATGTTGTTTTTTTCTCAAAGCAAATGCCTTTGGCTTCTCTTAAAGGGTTGAAGATGTCTTGGATTTCTAGATGAATGCTGTGAAATTGTACTGAGAAAGAAGTTATGTTACTGTGATTGTAACCATCTTGAGACTTGAGTTGTATTGGCTGAGAAGGCCAGTGGCATCCTGGCCTGTATCAGGAATGGTGTGGCCATTGGGACCAGGGATATCATTCTGCCACTGTACTCAGCACTGGTTAGACCACATCTTCAGTACTGGGTCCAGTTCTGGGCCTCTCAATTTAAGAAAGATGTTGAGGTGCTTGAATGTGTCCAGAGAAGGGCAACAAGGCTGGTGAGGGGCCTGGAGCACAGCCCCATAAGGATTGGCTGGAGGAGCTGGGGCTGTTCAGCCTGGAGAAGAGGAGGCTCAGGGGAGACTTCATTGCTCTCTGCAGCTACCTGGAAGGAGGTTGTAACCAGGTGGGGTTGGTCTCTTCTCCCAGGCGACCAGTGACAGAACAAAAGGACACAGTCTCAAGCTGCACCAGGGCAGGTTTAGACTGGATGTTAGGAAGTTCTTCACAGAGTGATTGGCTGTTGGAACGGGCTGCCCAGGGAGGTGACGGTGTCACTGTCCCTGGAGGTGTTTAAAAGGAGGCTGGATGAGGTGCCATAGTTTAGTTAATTAGAAGGTGTTAGGTGATAGGTTGGACTCGATGATCTTGAAGGTCTTTTCCAACTTGGTTAATTCTGTGAAAGATGATTATTTTTCCTCCCTGTTGTGTCCTGATGTTAAAAATGGGTGAAACTTTAATTATTATTTTCAAAGCACTTGCATCAGACAGATGTGAGGAGTCCTGAGCAGTCAATCAGTAGGTAAGGAGGGGATGGTGTTAAGTTGCAAAATAGGTATTTTATGGTTTTGAAAAATAAGTAGCATTTATTTTTAACTGCTAAAATCTCACTTTTAATATTTATGTATCTCAGTGCCATTATCTTGTATTTTTCTACTCCTGGTACTCTTGTCTTTTACCTGGCAACTTCACTGGCATTAAAAACCAGCTGGGGATGAGCTGAAACTTCAAGGCAATACCTGTTATATAATTGTTTAGTTCTTCTAAGATACTTCAGTAAATACTTAATTTGTAACCTATATTTTTAAGTGTAGATTAATATACTTAATTCCCAGTACTGTTTATTTTCTTGATTACTTATTTGACAAGTTTGTTTGTTTTGTTTTTAAAGTGGCCACTCCAAATGTTTTCTTTCATGGGAAATTGCAGAAAATAGCCTTGGAAAGAACTGTAGGAGGTCTTTCCCTGGGCCTTCAGAATTTTTTTTTGAACATCATTTTATGCCAACATATGTCAGGAATACTCTATCAAATCTAATGGTGGAAACTTGGAGAGTCTATCTCAGTGCTTGATTATTGTTCCCTGTAGAGACATTTTTCTTGATGTCTGCTCTAAATGCCTTTGGCCACAATCAAGTCAGGTGTGAGTTTTTCTGACCCTCATGTGTTTATGTGCTTTAGATTAGGTGATAGGCTTTTTGCAGTCTTTGTTCTTCAGATTTGGAATTTGAACCTTTAGTGGAGAAAGCTTTTTGGAAACTGACCATTCTTTTGTCTAAAGACTCCACAACTTGTGCATATGTTTCTTGGAGCATGATGCTCCAGAAATATTTCTTCTGCGTCTCTGCGTGAATGAGGTAGAAAAATGTAGCTTGCAGTTATGCTTTGGTTCATGCTTTTCAGTACAAAAATGTTGAGGTTTCAGCATCGTAGTGCTGATTCAGATCAGCTTGCCATTTACTATAACTCATAACACCGTTATGCCCACTTGGAAGTGCTGTGTTCCCTTGCCAAGATTCAAATATTTGTGTGCTTGCTGCATGCTCGGCTGTCTGCCTGCTGTTGCTATGGTATCTATAAAAATGTGCTTCTAAGCCTGCACTGACGGAAAGATGTGCAAGCATCTTCAAAGCTTTCCTGCTGTGTCCCGTAGGTTAAAGGCCATTGACCGCTGTCTCCCATCTCTTCAGAAAAAGATGCTGAACAGGGTGGCAGTGTCTGATTGGCAATATCATTATGGGCAACACATTTTGTTGGCTTTTTTTCAGTTTGAAACTCTGTAGACGTTTTTTATTACAGTATCACAGTATCACCAAGGTTGGAAGAGACCTCACAGATCATCAAGTCCAACCCTTTACCACAGTGCCCAAGGCTAGACCATGGCACCAAGTGCCACATCCAACCTTGCCTTGAACTGCCCCAGGGACGACGACTCCACCACCTCCCCAGGCAGCCCATTCCAGTGCCCAATGACTCTCTCAGTGAAGAACTTTCTCCTCACCTCGAGCCGAAATTTCCCCTGGCGCAGCCTGAGGCTGTGTCCTCTTGTTCTGGAGCTGGCCACCTGAGAGAAGAGAGCAACCTCCTCCTGGCCACAACCACCCCTCAGGTAGTTGTAGACAGCAATAAGGTCACCCCTGAGCCTCCTCTTCTCCAGGCTAAACAACCCCAGCTCCCTCAGCCTCTCCTCGTAGGGCTTGTGCTCGAGGTCTCTCACCAGCCTCGTCACCCTTCTCTGGACACGCTCAAGCATTTCGATGTCCCTCCTAAACTGGGGGGCCCAGAACTGAACGCAGTACTCGAGGTGTGGTCTGACCAGTGCAGAGTACAGGGGCAGAATGACCTCCCTGCTCCTGCTGACCACACCATTCCTGATGCAGGCCAGGATGCCACTGGCCCTCTTGGCCACCTGGGCACACTGCTGGCTCATGTTCAGGTGGGTATCAATCAGTACCCCCAGATCCCTCTCTGTCTGGCTGCTCTCCAGCCACTCCGACCCCAGCCTGTATCTCTGCATGGGGTTGTTGTGGCCAAAGTGCAGCACCCTGCACTTTGAGCTATTGAACCCCATCCCATTGGCCTCTGCCCATCTGTCCAGGCGGTCAAGGTCCCGCTGCAGAGCCCTTCTGCCCTCCAGCTCAGTCACTTCTGCCCCCAGCTTAGTGTCATCTGCAAACTTGCTGATGACTGACTCGATGCCCTCATCCAGATCATCTATGAAGATGTTAAAGAGGATGGGGCCCAGCACTGATCCCTGAGGGACACCACTAGTGACTGGCCGCCCGCTGGATGTGGCACCATTCACCACCACTCTCTGGGTCCGGCCCTCCAGCCAGTTCCTAACCCAGCACAGAGTGTTACCATCCAAGCCGCGGGCTGACAGCTTAGCCAGCAGTTTATTGTGTGTCCCTGCCCTAATATGCTTTCTAGATCAAGTGATACAGGGCTCTTTGCTAATGCAAATTGTACAACTTTGTTTTTTTCTCTGTGCTGAAGAATTTTTATTTTCTATTTTTGTTTGTTTGTTTGTTTTGTTTGGATTTTTGTTGTTGCTTTGTTTGGTTTTGTTTTTTTCTAAAGACAGGTGGTATGTATTTCTGAATTATTCTTCAGTGTATTCATTCCCAGTTCAAATTTTGGGACAGTAATATTAACCATGTAATCTAAAAAGAGCAAGAAATGCTCTAACCAATCTTTGCTCCTTGCCACTTGCTAATAGAAGCTTTAGGAGCCTTTTTTGCCTTAAAGTGTTATTATAGTATGTGCTTATTCTCCCTCCCCTTGCTTCCTACATGATGGGAGAACTGTGTACACCTCAGGTTTCAGAAATTAACTTCTAGTAAGGATCATCAGCTGGACACTGAGGCTGATGTTTCTTGGAGCTCATGGCTTTTGCTGAAACTCCACAGAGACCCTCTGTGAATGGGTCTGGAATCTTCACCCCTAAGGTCCTTTGACCTTTCTGTTTCTGTTTTTGCTGTGATGGTCCTTCCAACATGGGGACATGGGGTGATCTTAGGATATCAGGAGTGGAGGAGCCTGCTGTGTTGTCAGCCATGGGACCATTAGGAGGTGTGATGTACCCTTCAAATTGCTTTTTGAAATATCTTCTGATACAGTATTTGAATTTCTCTATGATGTGTGGCTGTTGGAAGATGCACTGATTTTTAAAATCTCAAATTTGCATTTGTCTTCATAGAAATGATCCAGAAAAAAGATACTGTGGTAGTGACTGTTCTGATCTTCCTTAGAGGAGGACAGTCTTCAATGTTATATATATATTATGTATGTGTGTGTGTGTATAAATATTTCATATAGAGAGATATATGTGAGGACAGACTGAAAGAGTTGAGGCTGTTCAGTCTGGAGAAGAGGAGGCTCTGAGGTGACCTTCTTGTGGCCTTCCAGTATCTGAAGGAGGCCTACAGAAAATCTGAGGAGGGACTTTTTAGGATATCAGAGCATGACAGGAGTAGGGGAATGGATCAAAGCTGGAGGTGGGGAGATTCAGACTGGTCGTGAGGAGGGAGTTGTTCAGCATGAGAGTGGTGAGAGCCTGGAATGGGTTGCTCAGGAAGGTGATTCAGGTTCCATCTGTGGAGGTGTTTAAAGCCAGGCTGGATGAGGCTGTGGGCAGCCTGCTCTAGGGTAGGGTGTCCCTGGGCATGTCAGGGGGATTGACACTTGCTGATCCTTGTGGTCCCTTCCAACCCTGACTGATAGTATAACTCTATATGTACATATAATATGTGTTTTATATATATATCTATAATTTAAAAATGTCATTTTATGATCACAGAAAAAGAAACAGATTAATATCATAACCAACTCAAAACAAACTTGAACTAGGTGGTCAATAAATAAAGCTAGGTAAGTGTTCGTGATGCTTCAGTGCTTCAGTTGCTCCTGGGCTGGGCTTCACCTTATGCTATGCTGCTTTGTGTCACTAGAGAGCGCTGTTGGTGTAAGATAAAAATGTGGATTTCGGGTTTTTTCCACATGGAACTTGGATTTTTTTTCACTCCTACTATGTTGGTTATTAGAACTGTTGAAATGTTGTTGCATAGTCATCTTTGGGTTGCCGCCTTGAATCATAGAATCATAGAATTACAGAATCAGCCAGGTTGGAAGACACCTCCAAGATCATCCAGTCCAACTCATCCCCCAGCCCTATCCAGTCAGCTGCACTGTGGCACCAAGTGCCTCATCCAGTCCCTTTATGGATTTACTGAGTAGCTCTGTGGACAATCCCCTATTTAAAAATGAATGTTTTCTCATTGCTTTTTTGCTGTCACTAAAAAGTACTTCAAAGGTATGTCTTCTGATAGAGCTTGATTTTTTTTATTTCAGTGTTGTGGCAGAGGCTGTTCCTTCTTTGTTCCAGATGGAGGTGTTGATTATGCTGACCAGTTTTACAGAATTTCTCTTCTAGAACTAAAGTACAAGAAATAGTAGTTTGGGACCAAAGTTGCAGTTATTCCGTCTCTTTTCTTGGACAGTCTTGCAACGGTCTCTCCTCCTTGATTTTTATCTACCACATTCTTACATGGTCTCTGACTCTGCTGTTCACCACAGAGTTATGTTTTATTTGAAAGTCAACAGGTGTGCAGTTATTTAAGACCTGCTTTTATGGAATGTTACTGCTTTGGCCAGGGATCATTTCAGTTCTGTGGAAAGCACCTGAGCCTTCCAGATCTAGGTTTCTGAGGGTATGGTTTGATGATGTGTTGATTTTGATGGCAAAGCTGCTGTAACTAACTATGTAGTAGCATTTCAAAGGAGTATTTTTGGTGGATTTTGTCCTGTACTTTCTCAGTGATGTGGTTTACACCCTCCCCCCACCCTGTAAGCAGTGTCTTGACAGCTTTGAGTGGAGAGAAGTGCACTCATTTGCTGGGCCACACAGAATGTGAAATTTCCTTCATTTGCTTTGTTGCCCAACTACTGTGTAAGTACACCTTGAGACTGGTGTTAATTTGGGGCTGACTTTGCGAGTGAGGTTTTCCATTTGGCAAATTAATTAAAGCCATAATGTCAGACAAGATACAGTAGCAAATTCATTGAAGCCCTAAATTCTTTAGCTGCTGAGTCTACCTTTCATTACAATTTATCCATGTGGATAACTTTTTTGTACTACAGTGTGATTTCATAGGAAGAAGACCTTTTAGACAAAACTGAAAGAGCCAGTAACTATTTCTCTGGCTTCATGCTTCTGCATGTTTCAGGCATGGTAGGGTAGCTTTAATGATGCAGTCAACTAGCAGAGGACAGAAGAGATATGGCTGGTAGGGGTTGATCTGAGATGGAGAAGGAGGGAATGGAAAGGCATTGGTGTGCTTTTGGTCTTTGACTGCAGGAAATGCTGCTGGCACAGGTTATAAGTGTGTATTTGTGTACTTCTGACTTTCAGACTTAACTTTGTTTCTGCTGCCCACCTTGAGCCACTATTTCTGTTTGACTCACTATATGGAAAATAAAGCCAGCCTACTTTAAAACAGCAGAAGACCAAAAGGGAAAGGCATTTTGACAATTCGACCCTTCAACTAGGGGAGTCTCTGTGATGGCTTAAAGGAAGGAACACAGAGGAATGGATTTAAGGGGCTGTTTGGGCCTGTGTTGTGAAGCTGTGCCTTCTGCAGCATCAGTGTGTAGATTTTAACTAGCAGAATGTGGGGCACTAGTAATCTGTCTGCTTGAAAACTTCTGAATGGGTAAAATTTAATGGGGGAAAGTTATCAGTGCAGGACACTTCAGACACATTGAGCATAGTGAAGAGTTGGGGAGAAACTGGCTGGATCCTGCAGCTTAATTTGGGTTATTCCTACTCTGAGCACTCCAGTTTGCACACTGTTGTATTGAAGCAGTTGCTTGTTTTGTGAGAGGGAGTAGGAAAGAACAGTTTATTATGGATAATAGTCATGACCTCAACAGGATTTTCACTCCTGGACTCAATATTAGCCCTAGCAACACACTTTGTTACCTTAGTAAGGAAATTGTTCATAAGTGAAACCTAACCTTGTAGTTCCTAGATTAATCATGAGCTCAACTCAGAATAAATTGATGTCTCATTTTGGAGCATGTTGCTAAGACTTCTGGCCTGGCATATAGCATTACCAACAGTTTGGAAGGTGTGTCTTTTTTGTAGCTGACTCTTCAGCACTTACTTTCTTCTGATCAGTCTAATGTGAGGGAGGGTACTTGTGCAAAGCTGCTGAGTATGCTGATATAGAACAAGGGTGTTTCACAGAATCACAAAACTATTGAGACTAGAAGGCATTTCTGGAGATCTTCATCCTGATAGTACAATTGAGATTGTTTTTATTATGTTTACATGTTTCAGTTTGTCCCCACTGCCTCTTGTCCATTCTCTGGGCACCTCTGATGAAAGTCCATCTCTGCCTTTTTTTATTCCTTCCCATCAGGTTACATTACTAAGATCCTCCTGAGCCTTCTCTGCTCAAGGCTAAACAATCCCAGCTCTTTCAGCCTCTCATGCAGCAGATGCTCCCAATCCTTTAATCACCTTAGTTCACTGGACTTGGTCCAATGTGTCTCTTGTAGTGGGAGCTCAGCACTGGATCCAGCCCTCCAGCAGCGCCTCACCAGTGGTGAGCAGAGGGAAGGATCCCCTCCCTTGCTCCCTGCCTAATGCAGTCCTGGGTACTGTAGCCTGCCTTTGCCACATAGGCACATTGATTACTCACTTGAGCTGCTCCACCTGGATACCCAGGTTCTTCTCTGAAAAAATGTTTTCCAGGAGGTTGGCACACAGCCTGTAATGGCTTAGAAATTTTCCTCTCCAGGAGCAGGAATTTTCATTCCTTTTGCTGAACCTCATGAGATCTGTTTGCCCAATTTTCCATCCCTTTTCCATACTTTTTGCCCTTGAGAGGCCCACATTTTCCCTATTCTTCCATTTGCTGGTAAATCATCTGCAGAAGCACTTCTTGGTGCCTTTCATTTTCCTTACTATCTTCAAGTTCAGGCAGGCTTCCTAAGCCTGTTTAAGCACACTAGAGCTTTGTATTTGTCCTAGCTCACCTGTCCCTGCTCCCACATCTTGTATGCATTCTTTTTATGTTTGAGTGCTGTCAGAAGCTCCCTGTTCATCTAAGCAAGCTTCCTGGTGCCTTTGCTTATTTCCTGCATGTTGGGCTGGATGATTCTTGAGCTTGGAGAAGATTATCCTTCAAACTCAAACGATTCTCTTGTACCTGTCTTCCCTTCAGGCCCATGTCCTATGGGTTTCCCTGAAGGTAGTCCCTGCATAGGCTGAATTCTGCTCTCTTGAAACCCAGACTTACAATCCTGCAGTTCACTTCATTTCCTTTGCTTCTGTTGTAGCTTAAATCTGTGTTCTCTGACTTGTGTGGCTTTGAGTGTCAGTAGCATTACCATCTTGGTCTGTTGAATGTTTTAATCTGATGTGGAGATTTTTGTATCTGAAGTTCATACATTGAGTGAACCAGACAGATCAGGTCTGGGTAAGTGCTATATGTCCCTGCAGGTGGCTGTACTTTATTTTGGCATGTTCTTTACTTATACATCTACTCATTATGGGCATCTTATGTACCGATACTGATGCCATTGGATTCTCTGATTGTTGGACGCAGCATCTTGTTAGATGTGATTAAAATTGCTCACTTGCCAGATCCATTTCTGTCCCCGGAAATATGGCTTACATTTGCACAGCCTAGCCATGCCCTGGATTGCTCTGAGATCGTGGTGTAAAAGCATTTTTTTCTGGTAAGGCTGTCCTATCCTGTATGTATCTACACAGATTGGGGAGCTGACTGCACAACTAGCCTAGGAATTATATAGGCTGTTCTGTTTCTTACAGCTCCAAAACTTGTTCAGTATCCACATGGTCATTAATAAATTTCACATAGTATAGGTATGGCCAAGGTTTAATAGGGTTCTGACAAGTCATCCAGCTGCCTTTTCAGGAGCAGTTTTCTCAGGGGAGTTTGGTATCTTTCTACAAGTTCTGCATCTGGTTACCTGTAAGCAGTGGCTGTGCATAGCTGCCTGTAACGGCTGATATTTAAAGGGAGCAGATACAGCACTCCTAAATGCTGTACTTCAGACAGGCAGTATTCAGTAGAACTGGTCAGCACAGATGGTGAAAGGCTGGCAAAAATCCTTGCCAGGTGATTGAGGAAGGTGCTGCTGGCTGTTAGTCACTGCTACCAAATGAGCTTAATTAAAACCAGCTGTGGGAGAGTGGCCACTGCAACTGATAGATCTCATTTCCTTCTCTCAAGTGGCTGTGGGTCTGGAGCTGGTGAGAGCTGCCTGCATGGATGCAGTGAAGATCTTAAGGTGCTTGCAGTTCTCTTCCATATGTGCAATTTTGAAGTTGGCCCCAAATCCTGCTTCTGGCTCTCATTTCTCCATATGGAGTCCTTGGCCTTAAGATGCTTGGGTTTGTGTGCCACATTGAATAGCATCTATTATGGCAAGTGCTGCCATTGCTTGATTTAGTTTGGGAGAATTAGTGGGCATGTTTGTTTTAGTATGGTTTAGAAAGAATGTCAAGGTTATCCAGCCTGAGAAAGATACTCTTTTATTAAAGTTTAAAAACCTCATAAAGCCAAAAGGAACCCCTTCCCCCACAACAGACCCTGGCTTCAAAAACCAACAGCTTAAGCTGCTTAGAAATGTACAGTTTGCTTTCTCTGAAGGACCAACAGTCTGGTGTATTTTGTGAACTGGTATCTCAGACTTCTGCAGTATTTTTTATTCCTAGAATGCCTTATTTGTTGCCATCTCCCTTCACTTAATCCTCCCCTCTCTTTCCCTATCGTCTGTTCAGTCGTGCAGGCAATTTCACAGTCAAACCTACGGCCAAAATGTTGCCGACGTTGATGGCTTGTCACAAACCAAGAGGCCATTTGCTACTTCCGAATCAACCCCAGACCTGCCAACACCAAGCTGTTGGGTTTCTTTGCCAGTCAAACAAATTTGTGTTAGATGAGGCAGCTGTTTTAGAGCAAGGTTAATAAAATGACTGTTGCCTTTTATAAGGAGCTCTGCTGCTGGAGTATTCCAGAAACGGTGAAACTCTAAAATTTGTGAATCCCAGTGTGCCTGTGAAAGCCTGGCTGGGAACAGGCTTCGGCAGGTGGCTGGAATTGCTAATAAGGAATGGGGTCTGTTGTGGAGCGCTGTGGAAGGTTTGTCTTTCTGAGGTTGCAGTGGGTTTTCTTTGTGGAAATTGACTTAAGAATGGAAGTTGCTCTTGGCAGCTCTCAGTTTCTGAGATTCTGGCTTTTGGTGAAGTAGAGTTGGCAGTTTCCCTTGGCCTTCATCAAAGCCGTTTGCTCTTTCAGGGATGCTGGTACTCTTAGATTGCTCTTCAGCAAGCTGTTCTCATCTTGATGTTTGGAGTGACATAGTCTGTTGATCTGGGTTTTGTTCTCTGGTTTTGAGGTGGTTTGGTTTGGTTTGGTTTGTTTTCCAGAGGTCTTGCAAGTCCTCTGGAAGTCTGTGCAGCTGTTCAGAAGAGCAGAGCTAAGAAGGATATTTCAGAGGTGTAGCTGGACCACACAGATCATTCCATAGATCATTGGGGCAGATTTGAGACAAATGCATTGTGAATGTGTGTGACCAAACAAAAGGAGTTGCTTCAGTAATTACCTTTCTCTGAACTTGTGAAATTGTAGTTTCTTTTCCTTTAATATTGTTCCAGCATATAACAATGCTACTACCAATAATAATGGTGGTGATAATAACAGTAATAATAATAACAACAACAAGAATTATGTTTTAAATTGTGTTTCCTTGTTGCAGACATGGAAGATATTTTTGTGGCTTTCCCAAATAAGTTCATCCAAGATTTTCAGATGCAGTATAGCAAATGAACTTGGTCATACCATTCATCTGCATGCAGTTCTCTGGTAATTTACTGCCTGAAATCAGTTTTGCACACACAAGCTTTGTTTCACTGTAACCTTAATTTCTGACAGAGAGCTCATTTCGAGACAATTTATCCTTGGACAGTAAACATTCTTGTGGCTAGAAGTGAAGTGGGCCATTTTTTCAGTCTTTTTGCCCTCCTTGGGGGAGAGGCAGCTCGGTGGTGCTTTTGGCCAGATTTTTTTTTGTTTGTTTGGGGTGTTTTGGTGGTTTTGTTTTTAGTGTGTGGGTTTGATTTCTTGGGGGGGCTTTTTTTAAGAAGTCTTGCTTGCTGCTTGTTTTTTGAAACAACATAGTTGGCTGCTCAGCAGTTTAATTCCATTGATCCTAGACTGGAATCAGTGTTTAACCTTCAGAGTGCGTTGAAGGTTTTTTTTTCCTGACTGGCTTACTTCATTTGCCAAATACAAATTTAAATTAATTCATTGTGGTTTTGTACGTGGTGTGATAGGAGGAACACTTTTTCTTTTGCTCGTCTCCAGCTGCATTTGTCCAGGGGCAGGGCAGTGTGATGATTAAATCCCGCTTCTGCTGCTGGTGTTTAAATAAGTTTTCCATTGTCTTGCAATTTCTGCACGTGGCACTGAGGCACTGCTGACAATATTTAGTTTGTCTCCAAGGTATTTTTCTTGTGTTTTGGTGAACTATTTTTTTTTCCTTCAAATGAAACACTTCCGTAAAAGAAAATAATAGGAAATTAGAGTCTATATATGTACAGTTCAAAGTGGCTTGGTTTTGTTGTTTTGAGGGCTTTCTTTTTTTTCCTTTCCCCTTTGTTTCCTCCAAATGTGGGAGCATTCATAGCCAAGCAGATACTCAGGGAACAGAATAGCATTTGGATTTGGCATCCTTCTTTGTTTCAGATTTGCATATGTCAGTATGTGGTTTAGGAGAAGGCAAGGTTTTTGCATGGGCATAGTTCCCTCTGCAGACCAGTCACTGTGACTAGAAGATAAAGACAAGCCAAAGGCACACAAGCTACTCTTCAAGACATTTGGCTTTGAAAGAACTTACTTCTTCTTTATCTCTCTGTATATATCTACTACCCATAAATTCATGTACTGCGTAGGACCTCTCAAATCCAAATTTTAGTCCATGTTTTGGAAACAGCGAGTTTTAGGATTTAATGGGCCAGAAACTTCTTCAGTTGTGGTGGTGCTGTTAAAAAGTAAACAAAAAATCTGCAACGCTTCCTTGGCCCCAAACTGCCAAAAACATGAGTGAAAAAATGATCCAACAGGCTTTCTGTTCAGTATCACCCTTCATGTTCGTAAAAGGTCTGGCTCCTTGTAATGCAAAAGAAAGTAGAACATTGCCATTTTCTAGAAAAATGCCTATAAATATACTTGTATTCAGATGTTTTGTGCTCATCCACTCTTCTCATACCATACTCCTCCTATTTCTTGCTTGTGTCTACCCAGAACATATGAGTGTCTCTATAAAGCTGCACATATGAACATGCTGGCAGTTATTATAGCAGCTGGGCCAGATGTTGTATGCTTTAAGGTTTGGGGAATTTTTTAACCATTGGCTTAGTATCATAAATAGTAGATAATTTTCAAGCAAAGTCAAGAATATGAGTTCCTTAATGGATTTTCTTTTTTGCCTATTTCTGCTTTTGATGAAGGAGAACTTTCTGACAGCTAAATTGCAAAAGGCAACACACAGAAGGTTTTCTCCTTAGGAGAGAGAAGTAAGAAAAAATGTTTGACTGGCTTCAGTAGGCATAAAAGACCAAGCTATCAAAATAGTTATTGCCCTAATTGCTATTAATTGTGTCTAGGTACCTTTATTTATGTACATGCAGCAGCGTTCCAGAGCACTCTGGGCTGTGCAAGTATATGTAAGTTTAAGAGACTGTCACCAATATGATGCTTGAACTGTCCATATTTAGTGGCCCATGTCCATATTTAGTAAAAATACTACAGAAATAAGGCAATCCAATTATCAATGTATTGTATTTTATAATACATTGTCTATCAATGTATATTTTGTTTGCACTACAAAAATACAGGATTCATTTTTCTCGTGCCTGTGTGGTGCAATAACCTAGTATAGAATTTTTAACACATTTGTCTTTAGTTTGAAACAGAACTCTTTTTAAGGACAAATTTAGGGGTAATTTCCTTTCTGTGTAGCTTCAAGTATGTAGTAAAGAGTAACAGTGTTTTGAGAAGACTTTTATAAAATAGAAATCACTTGGTTTTCCAAAAGTTGTATGGAAATTACAAGCATGAGCACTACCCAAGAAAGTGAGTATGCTGTTTATTTTTTTCTAATGATTGAAACCCTTAGGTTAAAATTACTTTGAGAACGATTTGCACCTTTTGAAATGTGATTGAAAGCAAACAGAGAACATTGGCCAGTTAATTTTTTTTGTTTACATGTGTTTTGCATCACCTAAAATATTGACCCTGGCCCTTAGTTTGCAAATGATGTATTGGAGTATTTTCAAAGGTTTATGTCCCAATAATATGGTGTTTTAGATGCTTTAATTAATATAATTTAAGGAGCAAAGTACAATGTAGTTGTGATCTGTAAACCTCCTGTCCATAAAATCATAGAATCATAGAATCAACCAGGTTGGAAGAGACTTCCAAGATCATCCAGTCCAACCTAGCACCCAGCCCTATCCAGTCAACTAGACCATGGCACTAAGTGCCCCATCCAGTCTTTTCTGGAACACCTCCAGGGACGGTGACTCCACCACCTCCCTGGGCAGCCCATTCCAATGCCAATCACTCTCTCTGTGAAGAACTTCCTCCTAACATCCAGCCTATACTTTCCCTGGCACAGATTGAGACTGTGTCCCCTTGTTCTATTGCTGGTTGCCTGGGAGAAGAGGCCACCCCCCACCTGGCTACAATGTCCCTTCAGGTAGTTGTAGACAGCAATGAGGTCACCCCTGAGCCTTCTCTTCTCCAGGCTAAACAAGCCCAGCTCCCTCAACCTCTCCTCATAGGGTTTGTGTTCCAGGCCCTTCACCAGCTTTGTTGCCCTTCTCTGGACACGTTCCAGCACCTCAAGATCTCTCTTGAATTGAGGAGCCCAGAACTGGACACAGTACTCAAGATGTGGCCTGACCAGTGTTGAGTACAGGGGAATAACCTCCCTTGTCCTACTGGCCACACTGTTCCTGATGCAGGCCAGGATGCCCAGTATTTGTTTGAACAAAATAATGGCTATATTAATGGTTGTTAGACACATTCTGCACAGAATAATGAGATTTAATGTTGATTCAGCCACTTTCTGCCTTAAGCCATGTCAGTGGTTAAACTGATCTATGTTCTCAATATTCCCAATAGTTGGATCCAACAGTCATACACAGGTAAGTCAAAATACAGTTTTCCCCGTGCCCCTAGATATATCCATTGTAAAAGCTGGCTGTTTGTTTTATTTATAAAGGCAGCTGCAATGCTTTTTTAGTGCAGTTTTGTAACTGAGATTATCTAGGAACACCAGTAGTGACCTTTTAAAAAGAAATATGTTAATGAATTCACAATTTGGAAGTGTTAAGTGGAGATACACATCCAGAAGATACCTATTTTGACCCTAAAGCTAGTGTTTTACATTTGAGTGCACTAATATTGTATTTTTTGATGAAGAGAGTGAATCTTTTATTCAGAAACAAAAGGAGGTTTCACTTCATACTGCTTTGGTTAAAGACTGGTACTGCTGCTGAAAATATTCTTGATCTGATATGGTACTATCATGCTGACCATGTTTTCACATTTCTTCTTATGTGATTCCTCCAGCTGCCAATATTAATTTGCTGTTTTGCTACATGGACTGTAAGTTTAAAAGAGAGAACTTTTACTGTCTTATAATTTATTCCGTGTTCTGCTCTGGAATTTGGGTGTATGACAGACTTAGTGCTACAATAGTTTCGTAAACTAATAAATGGGACTTGGCGTAGGAGGACACAAGCTTCTTAAAATACTGAGAATCTACTTGGATTTAATTAAAGGATTTCTCTCAGTCAAGAGAAAAAAGCCCTCCAATACCAGCTTTGTAATTTGGTCTGTTTCATTTTGTGCCTTTATGGTAGATCTATACCTTTTCTACATTTGCGTTCCTCAAAGCCAAGTCTATTTTCCAGGAACTTCTGCAGCATCTTGGTCTTCTCTTCTCCTTTGCATATGGGGACTCTTTGTCCATCTCTTGTGAAAGAGCAGTCTAAAAGCCCTCCCTCTGAAATAGGGAGCTGTGACAAACACCAAGGAGCTACACATACTGGGTACTCAGAGTGAAGCATCATATTGCCCTTGTACCCAGAGTTCTGTTGATCACAGCACTGCGACGTTATGCAGCAGATCCACATAAATACTGATCTTACAAACAAAACATCCCAGCCCTTCCTGCTACCAAACAGTTATGTGGGCACTGTGAAAGACAATAGCAATGTAATAACCTTCTGAAGTATTTGCCAGCTGGCACAGGACACCAAATCTTTTCATTCAGTTCATTCACTGAAGAAGAAAGAAAATTGGCGTGCTCAGAACGTTTTAAAGATACATCTGTTCAGAACATGGGATTCATTTCTTGCTTGCTTGCTTTGCCACTTCATTATGAATGTCCTAATGGAAAAGAAGCAACATGCACAACAGCAGGTGTAAAAGTTGGTTAAGTTCCATGATATGCTTAAAAATTCGTTAAAGAAACATTACTACATCTTTCAAGTTCTGGATTGCACGGAGAGTTGTAGTTTCAGTGGTCAGGAAATTGGGAGCTGATACTTTTGCAGTTTACAATGTAACCAGTAGATCCTGATGCCACATAAAATTGTTGAGGCAAGTGATAATGCTTTGCTATATTCATTCTTAGCTCTTTGGAAAATAAAAGCAGATTGTTTTATTTTTACAGGTGAGAAGTAGTTTCATCAGAGAACTTGTTCAGAGTTGCATAGGTTTATAGCAAGATGGCCCATATTGGCTGTGCCATAGTTTGGCTGTGAGTTTGCAGAGGTGCACTCTGAATCAGCTGTGCCTGCACTTCCTTGGACTGAGCTTGTGCATGAATCTGTTCTGTGCCTAGTTGCTGTGTAGAAACTGTGTGGCTCCAGGCTGAGACAAAAAAGGGACATGATGTCTGGGCAGAGGAGATGGCCAAGGAATTTGGGCTGAATCTCTAAGCTTGGCCATGAAGTCATCTGCTAGTAAAAAGGGGATGCTGTTGGGTCAGCCACAGGCATGGAAAGAGAACCTGTGTGGCTGAATTCGGTTCTGTATACTTAGTGTTATATGACTGATGGTAGTAGTTGAAGTGAGTAGCAATTAAAGAGATGCTGGCTAGAGCAACAATGCACAAGCTGTTCAGCTTTGTGTTCTGCATAGTTTAATATTTAGATCAGAATGAAATATTTCCGTATCAGTTATATTTCACACCTGGTGCACATTCTCAAATGAGGGTGAATCTTGCCACGCATCTATGTCATGTGAATCAAGCCCTAGTCCATGCCCACATCTCTGAACTTGTACAAATACAGCCAGGTGGCACACAGGACAGACATTCAAGTTTAATCCAACAGAAACCCAACAGTACAGCTTTGTTTTAAGGCAGTCTACTAAAGCAGAAAATCCAGAATTTGTTGGAAGTGTTCTTTGCAATCAGATTTTTCCTGTTATTGAAGATATGTTGTGTTGCTTGTGTCCCTTCCCAGGGAGAGAGTAATTTTGAACTTTGAACCTGGAACTCCTCTGTCAGTTGAAGGCAGCACTGGACTGAAACTCCTCATACTTCACAAAACTTGCAGTCCCTGACGTTACTGCTGTCAGCCTGCACATCTGTGATTAGGGAGTGTGCCTGCACTCTGTGTGTGTTGTCTTTATGTATTCCTCATCTTTGATACTGAAAACATAGGAATAGTGCTGCTCAAGCAGTACACTTGAGATCATAACTTTGGATACTACTGATTGCTTTTCACAAAGTACATCTGCAGGAGCTGAGGTTGCTGCTAAGAGTGGTCTGCCTTACATGTGTTTCCTTTGACTTGCACTGATGCTGTGTGAAGTGGTGCATAGGGGATGGCATAATGAGTGCCTTCAGTTTCAAATAAAGAACATGAGTAACTTGGAGCATCCTTGAGGCCATGTTACAGTAGATGTTTTGTAGTCACTAGTGCTCTTAACACAGAGCCATCTCACTGTATTCAGAAAAAGGTAGAGAGAGGTTTCAGGCTGAGTTTCATGGTACAGAAGAAATGTCTTAGTAAAGCAGAATAAACCAGTGGGAGGGGACACAAGATTAATGCAGAAGAAGGATATGTAATGAATTAGTAAGATGGCATTTATCAGTTATGATTAGGCTGAGTAAATGACTTGGCCTTTCCCTAAATATGTCTTCAAGAAAAACAAAGCATTAGGCAAGAGAGGATACTTAATCACATAACCTGTAAGTGCAGGCAGAGAATACTACAGTAATATAATAACAAGAGAGTAATTAATGAAATATCCTTCTCTGGACATTTAGGAAATTAGAGGGATATGTTTAACATCTGTTTGGTAAAAAAGAAAAGAAATGAAAGTCATCACTTCTTTATGTGCAAATAGTTGCTTATGTTCTTGTATCTAAATTTTTGTTTTAATTGGAGTTTTCTGGGAGGTGTTCCTTCTTGTATTTAGTTGTCACAATGTTAGACAGGATTCATTTTTGTATAACAGTTTGCGTTGTGATGCCTGATTTTAATTAGAACCTTTGGGCACTTTTGCAGGTTTTCTTGATTTGTTATTATATTGTTGAAATATTAGTAGAATTGATGAAAAGCTCAACATGAGTTGGCAGTGTGCTCGTGCAGCCCAGACAGCAATCGTGTCTTGGGCTGCATCAAGAGAAGTGTGGCCTGCAGGGCAAGGGAGCTGACCTTGATATGTCCTTTTCTGAACTCAGCTGATAAAGGGACACAGATGAATGGCAGGCCCTCTTCTGTATGGATGGTGTTCTAATTCCTTGAGAAAATAACAGCATCTAAAAGCTTTCATTTCATGATGACTCTGAATCAAAACTTTATTCTTTTATGTTGTTAACTGCAGTTGCCATCCCTAGCCCAGGTGATGGAGCTCTGCAGCATATCTGGTCTCTAATCAAGATCTGGAGGTGGAAATTACATGAAATGTTATTCAGTATAGTTTGCAATTCTGTAGAGTCCATCTAAATATCTGGAGAGTGGGAGAGTGGGGTTATGGAATGAGAAACTTAACAGTGATCAGGCATACAAGAAAGCAATGCAGACTTGACAGCCTGAGTCTGTGTGTAAAGATGTGCCAAATTACAGCCTTATGTTGCGAGATATTGTTGTATTCCCTGCTTGGCTTGATCTGTGGAGTGTATTGCTGGAATGGTATGTGGTAGTTAAGCCTTTATTATTAAACTCTTATAACTCCTGTGGGACTGATGGTTTGTGGTTTCTCAGGACCACTTCCAATGCAGCATGTAGGATTTTGTTTCTCCCTCTCGCTGTTTTTTTCCTGGGGAAGTTGGTTTATAGCTAAAGTCTGGTTTGGGGAGTTTTGGTCTGTGGTCCTGTGGTAGTTTGGATGTATCTTTTTTGTGTGTGTGTGTGGGGGGGGGTTGGTTGGTTGGTTTGATTGTTTTCTCTTTAAAAAAAAAAAAAGATGACAGAAGTTATTTGTTCAGCTTCTCTGGTTTCTACTAGGATGAGACAAATCCTTGCTGGGAGAATCTGTGACAAGTAAAAAAGTTAGTGGCTTCTCAGAGGGACTTACTGTAGATGTCTTAACTGAAATTCTGAAATAGAACTTAAGTAAACATACAGGTTATATACAGTTCTTGATTAAATGGGGATTATATTTGCTGTTCTCATAGTGTGTTGCCTCTGCTTGTTTTCAGTTTGTATATTACGTTTTCACCAATGATGAAATCAAAACAAGGGCAGTGTTTGCACTGGAAGCTGATCTTTGTATTTGCCCTTACATGATGTCAGGAACTTAAAGCAGTTGGGTTTTAAGAGCTGTTTCCACACATCTCTCAAGTGCAGCACCCATGCTTGTGGTGTCTGTATCTCCTTCTTGGACATGGCCTTGCTTCTCTGTTTCCTACAGACTTTCAGTTTGTTGGTCAGGATCATCAGCCCTTTATGAAGACCTAAATGTTCCTTTATTTTTCTGTTCAGAGCCTAGAGTAGTGGAAAAGATATGGTAGTCTGTAAGGAATAACAGTTGACTGGTTATCTGGTGTCCAGAAATGCTTAGACCTAAAGTGCACAATATGTGCAGCAAGATGAGTAACTCAATTTGCTTGAGTTGGGGATTGGGAAGTGTGATGTAGAGTCATCCAGACCATGAGAAAGCAAAACAGGAGAAAGGATTTTCAGAAGACCTAAGACAGGGGACAGTGGAGTGGAAATGGGGTTGTGTGTTTGAAGAGATGAAGGTCAATCACATTTGAAGTGCATCTCGTGTCAAAATACAGTCCTTGCCCAGATGACTTATCTGGGCTGCATACTAACTGTGGTGCAAGGGTAGCAACAAATGTAGCTGCCTCAGATTTGCTGGATTATTTTAACTTCAGGACAGAGCTGTGCAAATCCAGTTGTGTTCCTTCAAAGGCAAGTCCAGCTCCATGTCCAGTTTGAAGCATTGTTGGAACAGAGTTTGGTTTTGTTCCCAGAGTGGTGTTGAGTCTTTCTGCAGAGTTTGTCTGGGAGCTCCTGGTTTCTGAATCAACAGCATCCACGTGTGTGTTCTGTAGTGATGAGCTCTTCTGGCAGGCAGGTCTGGAAGACACACCACACTCTAAAAAGAACTGTGGTGGAACACGTTTAGGTAGCCCTGCACAGCACTGTTTTTTGAGGAATGATTCATTTTTTGATGCTGTAGCTGGTTGGTGGGTGAGAGAGGAAAGGGACCCAGACCACAGGTCTCAGTATGCTTTTAATCCAGAGGTGACAGAGAATGACTTGAAAGCAGTTGTGTAGTCTGGCTGCTGAGATCTCATCTCTTGTTATTCCTGGCACTGAGTGCCTTACTAAACAAATGAGTGTTTCTCCTGTCTTTGCTTCTGCTGATGGATTGGATCAGATCCAGAACAGCATTTGAATTTTTCTGTATCTTGGATTTGTGTTTTGTTTTGTTGTTTTTTTTTTTTTTTCTTGAAACTGCTGTAACCACTGAAGAAGTGATTGTAGCCAACATGAAAACAGATGTAAAAGGCTGGCATCATGGTGTGTGCAGCCTTATGATGTACATATCGGTGAGTTATATGGTGTCAGATTTCATGATTGGAGCAAAAAGACAGCTCTTCAGTTAAGGCAGGAGAAAAAAAAAACATTTATGCTACTTTGTGGAAGTACACAGCTAAAAGGTTAGGAACTGCCCTTTCAGACGTAAACACTTCTTGGCACCTAATGCAAGGGCGCCCGTAAGTGGGTATGTTTTACATTCTACTTTATTAAGTTTTGAAAGATGAAGCCTTTGAAGATTATATCTGAAAGATAGAGCAGACTCAAGGGCTAGGGCTTGGACTAAGACAGTGGACACAGACTGAGTATCACAGTATCATCAGGGTTGGAAGAGACCTCACAGATCATCAAGTCCAACCCTTTACCACAGAGCTCAAGGCTAGACCATGGCACCAAGTGCCACGTAGTCAAAAAGCTGAGGAGATTCAGAACTGAGTGGTGGCTGGAAGAGATTTGAAGCTAGAAGCAAAGATGTTCTTGCAACATTAATGAAAGCAGGACATGGTGTACTGCTGGGTTTATGACTTGCCTCAAAGAAATGCTTATCTCCATCAACTTCTGACAAAAAATCCTGTAGTTCAGAATTTGTTTGAATACAAATATCTGTCAAGGTGGAAAAAAAAGGTCACAAGCAAAGATCTTTTTCTAAGTTTATAGCTTTGTCTTTTTTGACTCATTAATGCCAGAAACAAACACAGTGTTTTAATAAAACCCACGGTTCGTGAAATTACTTGAGGAGGCAGAAGGGGAATTGGCTGTAATACAGGTTATTCACAGTTAATTTGATGCTGAAAGTGTGAAACTTACAGCCACATGGAGGATTGGATTGAAAAAGGGAGCTCACATGCTTATTCTGCTTGTTATTTTTTCTGTTTATATGAGGATGATAATGTCCTCATTTAAGAGAATGAAACATTGCTCTGTTTTTGCGGGCTGCAATAGTGGCATTAAATTGGTGCTTACAATTCTTAGATGAGTCCTAATATTTCATGTGCAGTGTTTATATGCAGAATATATTGCACAGAAAATGAAGAACATTTAAATTTGGCATTAAGTAGAGAGCAGTACTTTACACTGATAAAAATCTCAACAGCTTTTTTTGAGGTAGAAGCCCACAGAGATACTTCAGAATTAATTGATGGCGGGTGAATTTAACACAGTGAAAAAGAATTAAACCCCTTACTCTTTAGAATAACACAAAGATGTCTGAATTCCATTCCCCAAAGAGGAAATGAAGTTGTTAAGTCCAGATGGATTTTTATTTTTATTGGAATAAATTTTGACACTTAGTAATACTTTTTGTTTTTAAATGTTACCACCATAGTGTTGTTGCATCTGGGACAGCACAGACCTGCTTTAAATCCAGTTAAATGAACAGTTTTATACTATGTTTGTTTGAGAATTTGTATTTTCTTATTCCATTTGTAAGAACTGGAGAATAAGGAAGATGTACATTAGAGAAAACCTCAGTCACACATCAAGTTACTGTCAGTTGAGATGTGGTAACTGTCAGTGTCTGTGACTGCAGCCTGCCCAAATGTAAGGTGATGCAGCAGGATCTTAACCTTTTCAGCGCACTAAATCCAGTTGTGCTTGGGCTTTTTGCCTTGCACTGAAGCAGCTGCGGTGATGATACAAAAGATGCATATCAGTTGATCACATCTGAGGGCTACAGAGAGAAGTTTAAAGTTACAAAGAGAAACTTTAAGGGATTCAATCTGTTCATTTAGCTGAGGTTGAAAGATGGTTCTGTTGCTGCTGCGTCAGCTTAAAGCTTCTCGTTCCGTAGAGTTATTAATCCTGTCATGGTGGCTTGTTCTTTGCTGAGTTTCACCCATTGACAAGCTGTTGGTGAGTTCTGGGCCAAATTCTGCTCCACCAGTGGTAAAGTTGAGTAGACTTTGTGCTTTAGTTGAGTTGACATCAAAATGGATGGCTAACCAGGAAGTTTACTCCTAAAATAAGTGTTGGTTTATTTCAAGTAAGATTAAAGCTGGAAAAAACCCTCTACCATGGTACCATATTGCAGCTTCACTTGGAAAAGATTATTAAATTACTGCAAAGAAATTGTGCAGACTGTTTCTGGGCTGGGAGAGTGGTATATGATGTGGAAATTAATGACTAATAAAGAGGTCTGGATTATGGGGTGAGCTAATACAAGCAGACAGTAAGTGTAAAGTTATATGTATGAAAACTAGAAAGTGTAAACCATAATTGAAGTCTGCCCCATTGTGTGAAAGTGATTGAAAGTAGTAGGCATTAACTGGTGAGTGAGAGTTGCCACTGGGGCCATGGATAAGAATACCTGTTGCGGTCCCTGGGTTGCAGCATAAAAGAACATCAATTAGTGAGGCTAGATTTTCTTGATACTTGTCACACATGCTGCTTACAGTACAAAGGTGAAGGATGTTGATAAATGGAAACACACTGAACTGAGAAGCCACTAGTGTGAGTAAAGATGTGGAAAACATGGTGAGAAACGCAAGGAGCTTAGTAAACAGCGTCAAGGGAGAGCTGTTTGTAACAGGCAAGTCTCTTAATATTGATAATACATTTAATAAGAAAAAGCTCTCCAGTCTACCATTCAAAAGCATATTATGATTAATCTTTTTTTTAAACAAAAAATATTATTAGGTATGAATTGTAATTACTTTTAATAAACTGTAGCTACCTTGTTGGGTAATGATGTCGTGATTGCATATTCCAGCGTTCTGCCTTTTCTGGATGCCTGTTGTTACGTCTGGCTGGTGAAGAAGTTGTTCTTGCTTCCTGGCAGAAGGAAGCATGAGGGGTTATTTGAGCAAAATAACAAGAAAATGTTACAGCAAGTAATGGTGTCAAGAAAAGGGGGAAAATGAACTTGTACTCTTGTGTTACAGATTCAGTGGTACTTTCCTTTGACTCCGTTGGACATACAGTAGGCTCAGGTACAACACTGCCTTCTTCTCTATCTCCCACCTCATGACAAGGCTTCTACTTAATTGGACATGGTAGCCATGTTGGGAGGCAGGTCACTGAATCAGACTTTTCTGGGAATCAACCATCTAGCCAAAGTGGGTAAATAGGTCCTTTAAATGGAGTGAAAGTATTAGGGTCTTAGTGTGACGTGAGGACTAACACGTGGGACCCTTTTCATTACCCAGCAGGGCAGATGACCTGGACATGTCGCATGCATTAGTGATGCTGTTTGTTCTTGTTTTCTCATGTGAAAGGCATTGAGATGATGTCACCCACCAGCTGAAGAAAAACTGTTCCATGCTACTAGGAGAGTTTCTCAGCTAAACAAACAGTTGAATTATTTGGGGAAAGACATCGGGAGTGCTTCCAGGAAGGAGAAGGCGAAAGCCATAGCTAAACAAATAAGGCTGGAAACTCAGGGTTTTGGGTGGAGATTGACCAGTATTACCAAACCCCAGGGAAAATTCTGTCCAATCTAATTTCTTCGGGAACCTGAGCATGACCTTCAATTAAATTGAACCAGAAATCAGAAATTCTCTTGTGATGGGATCACTTCATTAAATAAATAACTATCCATCTGACTACATGGAGTATGTTAGCTGTAGGTAAAGCTCACCATAGTGAGAACAATGCTTGATGAAATTCAGTTTACAGTATATGTATAATGATATATGAAGTTGAAGGGAGAGGCTGAGAATTACTCTTGAAACCCCTTAACACTTAGAAGATGGGTTACTTACTGTTCTGCAGAAAATGAAAAATAACCTAAGTGGAGGTTTTGTATTTTGTCTTGTTCAGTAGCCTTTCTTCTTAGGCTGACAGGGGGAACATTCTGCCTTCCAACATAGCACCTGTCTTCTACCTGCACAGTCTGAAAGAGACCTTGCTGCCTGAATCTAACAACAAAGCTTGAACACGGATTTCTGATGTGCTAACCCCTAAGCAAGTGGTAGTAACTTGCTTTGTTTACAACAGTCCAACTGCTTTCTACTATCCCTGCATCTTCTGTAAAGCTTCTATCTGGAGATGGATCTATTGTAGGTGCATGATCTGATGTGGAAGTATCTCTCGGGTGCTGAGTACAGAGGGGATACGTTGTTGTGTTTATGGGAGGGACTCTGTTTTCACTCCCTTCTTCTAATTAATATCAGTCAAAACTCAGGTGTGTTGTTGCCTGCCTCCTGTACCGGTGATGGTTTCTTTAGTCCACGGAAGTAGGAGGGAAGTTACATAGGTCTGAGATCAGAAATCTGTGAGTAAAATTCAGCTAAATATTTTAATTACAGCTGAGTATGTCTGAATCAGGATACCTACACTGGAGTTATGCTGGATTAGTGTTGGTACAGCTAAGAGCAGAATTTATCCTGGAATAGAATTTATTTTTATATATATATTTAATTTAATTTTTTTTTAAACTGTTTTTTCTAATACTGTTATGGCTTCAAACTGGTGTGAAAACAGTTAGCCCTGTGGATATCTTTCAGTGCAAGGTATTTATGGAGTTAATCTTAGATGTTGTCTTATGATACTACTGAGAGGCTGGTAAACCAAGTTATGAAAAGTAGTTCAACTGCTCCATGTCTGCTGGAGTTCTGTTAATATGGTGGATGGAGGACAAGCTCATGTAAGCCTGGCTTAAAAGCACTGGTCTTTGTTCTCTGCTTGTGTATTGCAAGAGAAAGGCTAGGAGTAAGATAATAACATTTGCTCTTTTGTAAACCCTTTTACTACAACAAGACTGAATTGTTTTATCAAAGAAATATGGAGAGAACTAATTTTTGGGAAGAGAAACTCAGAAATGATCAGGAGACCTGTACGTTTATTGCTTTCATGTTTAGTACTTTGCATTCACTGTGCTGCAAACTTTTAACTTGCTCTGAACTGATATGTGTAATAAGATGTTAAGATGTGATGTGCACCCAACTGAGGGACAGCTTTCCTTGTTGAACAGGAAGGAGAGAGAGAAAAACTGTGGCTATTGTGCTTCCGCTGCCCATCACATCTCACCTTGCTGCAGACCCAGGAAAAGACAGAGCCCAGAAAGAACCCAAAGAAACAATGGCAGCTCCAGGCCCAGCCATTCCTAGTAGGTGATGTTTCAGGTTGGGGTAAGAAGGGACTAAAGTTACATACTTTGAAACACAATACATATATCTTTTTCTTTAGTCAGAATTAAACAACTGTGTCTCCCTGTTAACATTTCATGCTGCTTGAAACTAGTAGTCATTGACTTATATTTACATATTAAACAGCTTCTTAGAGTTGCTCTTTTGTAATTGTTAATCATGCAGGGTGAAGGGCAATGTCTTTTTGCAGGTTTGTGTTTTCTTTGAACTGATTATTTGTCCTTGTCTTGGTTTTCCCATTAACTTTTTGTCCAACCTACAAATCTGTTTTCTGAGAGGCTGGAAATCTACTCTTATGCATCTCAGATTAGCAACACTCTCTTGGTTGTTATGGATAAACTTTCTGAACAGACATCTGACTATGAAGCTTTGAAGGTGCTGCCTCATAGAGGATTATTAGCCTAGAAGACTTGAGAATCAAGTATGCTTGGAGTGAGACTGAACTGTGTGAGATTCACACTGTGGTCTAGCCTTCACAAGTCCAGATGTTTTTGTGATTCTTTCCATGCCTTCCTCTTCCTTTTGAAAGATAAAGTTTGAGCAGCAAAGATAAATGTTTGATGTGATGTCTAGGCTGGTGTTTCAACTGAAACCATTCCAGAAAGGAGACTGTCATGCTCTGAACTTGGGAAACATTAAGCAGGACACTGGGTGTTTGAGGAGACCTAGATTTCATTTGCTTGCCTTAGACAGCTAATACTTCCTTTTGAAACATTTTTTCCCCCTTTTCCTCTCTGGTTGCTTTGTTTTACTTCGTTGCTAGCAAATCAAATGCTGGACCTTGAAAGTCAGATTTATACCCTTGCTATTTTTGTTCAGGACTTTTTCTACCTCCTGTGTCTGAGAGCAAGCAAGTTAAATTTTTCTTCTCTAAGTCTCATTAGGATGGGAGTGTGTCAAATGTGCTTGCTGGAATTTTTGAAGTTCAAAGTATCTTGTGGCTGTAGGCTTCTCCTGTTGTGAGATGTGTATAGCAGTTGTCCTCTCTGCAGACTTAAAACAATTGTTCTAATATTGCACCCACGTGTTACTTAGATCTTGCTCACAGTGTATGTCTAGTTTAGCCTTTTCGTTGTTGTTTTTTTTCTTTTCAATTTAGTTTTTAACACTTACAAAAAGTTCCACTTGACTTATGCAAATACTGTGGAGCTTTTAAATTTGATTTAAATTAGGGTATCTACTGCAGCTCATGCATGTGAAAGAAAGCCCACCGTGATTCCAGATCCTGAGTTCACAATGGTAGCAGAGCAATCATCTGAGTGTTTACTGTGATTATTTAGAAGTTTGCTGTTAGTAGTTCCTTATGCTGAAATCCTTAACCATTTTGGGAGAAGCTGTGAGAAGTATGAAGGAAACTGTTTTCTTCAACTGCTGAAGAGCTATTTTGCGAAGGATGGCAAGAACCCTGTGTTTGTCCTAAATACAACTCCATGGTGAATTTTGATGACTTCTTTCCTATCTTTTTGATGGAGAGTGGTCAGGAATAGGAATACAACTGAAATCATCAGGTATCAAATTGGTAGAATAGTGGTAAATTCCCAGCACAAAGTAAAAACATTGGTGACTTTCAGACCAGTTGCTGTTCCTCAGTTTTCTCAATCAGAATGTGGTAGTATATTTTGCTACAATTACTCTGGTCTTTCCCAGATTTCCAGGTTAGTGACAATTAAAGTAAATATTATGTTAATTAACAGAATTTGTGGGACTTCTGTAGGTGTTCTTGGTTTGAGGGAAACAAATTTAATTTACATTTGGAGCTACTGTGTTGGGTTTTTTGTTTGTTGGGTTTTGTTTTTTATCTTCCTCTCAGATTATATTTCTCTCTCTTAACACTGTGTGGGAAAGTGGAGGTAACCTTCCTGTGCTGCCTTTTTTCTGCATTCCTGTAAAGCAGAAAATAAATGGGAAAGATTAATTTTTTTTTTTCCTGATGGTTTTAGTGTCTTTATTCTACAAAAAATACTTTTTCCTTTTCACTTTTGATTTATGAAGTTCTACTTAATTCTTCATTTCTTTGAGCTGTAGACTGTGGGAGCTGCTTGAATCTTTGCCAGTGGCTGTCGCGTATCGGTTGCATAGTCCTTACGTGACTTTGCCTGCATGTTCTATATCATCATCTGTCTTCTTATTAGTGCTTTCTTCCTGCAATCAAAATTATTGCTGTGAATGAGTTGAGGTACAAATGCCTAGAAGCAGCTTAAAGAATACCTTGAAATAAAATATGTGAATGGGATTTTGCTCTGTCGTGTGGCATCTCTCTACATCTAGCGGGTACTTCTTTTAAGTCACTAAAAGCCAGTAGCGATCACTGTCTTGTTAATATTGTTCCTGACTTTTATTAGGAAATCTGATACAATTTCTAAAATGAAGGATATGTCAGAAGATACTGTAGGGCAGCATTAACTCCATTAGCCAAGTGGATATGTGGTAGTAAATGAAACAGCTGTTTATTTAGCAAAGGTTGCAGTCTGGCTTTAAACGGATAACTCCCTGGGAAAAGAAAAAGGGCATAGGCAGTTCATAGGAGGACATTTTTCATCTCTCTGTTCAAGTCTTTCATAAATTCAGCTTAAAGCAGTCAGCTGCTTTTCTGCTGTTGGAGGTTGCTATGATATTATTAGGCAAAAAAACTGTGTAGAGCTTTGTAGCCCATGTAAAGGTAACTAGTCTTTTAAAATGCAATGTGCTCAAATGAGCTCTTTTTTATTTTGGTCTTACTTCTTACCTCCAAAACAGATACAGTGAAAGACCTTCCTGATGGATGACCCATACAGCACTATCAACAAGTGGTTGCTTATTTGTTCTTTCTCTGCCTCGGGGATGAATAATGTAGTTGCAGTGTCTAATGAAGGAGACCCCTCTGGTGTATTGCTTTCCTCAGGCTGTAAAGCTGGGCCAGATGTCTTTGAGGCCCCAGTCAGGAACAAAAAACCCCACCCTGAAGGTATAGAGCTGGAAATTACTTCCTGTTGCTGCTAAATCTGAAACAATAAGTAGGATCCTTGTGATTTTAGGTGTCACCAGGGCATGCAAAGGTTTGTGACTGGAGACAGATTTCTTCTTTCTGCGGTTTGAACTCGCAGGTTTGTATTTCAGTTGTGCTGATAGTGCTTGGTGTATCCATTTCCATCAAGTACAACTGTTTTCATCAGGTGCAGTGTCTGGAAAGTTAATATTTGGCCTGCTGCAGAAGCAGGACTTTAGATCAGTTTGCAGAGTCTCTGGACATTTTTTAATAGATGTGAAATTCCAAGCTTTGCTGAACAAGTAGTATTGTTAAGGCAGGTCTTTTGCTGCCCAGGAAATAAGGAAGCCTAAGGGAAGCTACATTAAAGGTTGTTGAAGAATCTTTCTTTTACAGGCGAGGTGGCAATGTCAAATGAGCAGATAGTTCTGTGCAGGTGTAGCTTGGTGAGGCATACTTCTAGTCTTGGGCTGAAAGAGCTAAGCAGTTTTCTTCACAATTCAGCTGCCTCTGTGTTTTTTATTTGGCAGGGAAAGGCACCAAGGACCAGGCTTTGTCTTATCAGTGTAATGGGGAGTGTCCCTGATACCACTTGGACAATTTGGAGAGAAAGCTGCTAAACTTGTATGCAAAAGAGTAAATGGGAATGAGAAGGAAACTGAGACATAGATGTGCACAGAATCGTAGAGTGCTAGTGTTTGGAAGGGACCTCTGGAGATCGTCTAGTCTGACTCCCCTGGTAATGAAGGTTCACCTAGATCAGGTTGCACAAGAATGTGTCCAGGTGAGTTTTGAAAGTCTCTGGAGCAGGAGACTCCACAACCTCTCTCTCTGGGCAGCCTGTCCCTCAAAGTAAGGAATTTTCTCCTTAAGTTAAATTGAAACCTCCCGTGTTCTAGTTTGCAACTCTTGTTCTTTCTCCTTTTGCTGGTCACCACTGGGCTCTTCTCAGTCTTATCTAAAGAAGCTTAGGTCCCTCAGCCTTTCCTTGAATGAGGGAAATCTCCTAATCATCCTTGTGGCCCATCATTGGACTGTCTCTAGTAGTTGCCTGTTCTTGATCTGAGGAGCGCAGAACTGGACACAATACTCTAGGTGTGGCCTCATGAGCACAGAGTAGAGAAACATGAGGACCTCCTTTGAGCTGCTGGCCACACTCTTCTTAATACACCCCAGAATGTCATTGGTGCTTTTGGCCATGAGAGCACATTGCTTATTCACAGTGGGCTTGTTGGCCACCAGCACTCCCAAGCCCTTCTCCACAGAGCTTTCCAGCAGGTCAACCCCTAACCTGTCCTGGTGCATGTTATTCCTCCCCACCTCCAGAGCTCTGCACTTGGCCCTTGTTGCTGCATTGTCTTGTTGCATGCAGTCTGTGCAGTACAGTGCTGAGGAGCTCAGGCAGCCTCAACTCTACACTTTCTGAACCTGATTTTGCCATTTAATTTTTCCTTCCTCAGTAATTGAAACAGCCTCAGAAAATAAAGCTCTTGACATTAAGTTTTGTCACAGAAGAGGCCAAACTGAAATCCTAAGGAAAGAATACAACATCTGCATCTCTGCTATTGCTCAGTAATTCTGAGTGGTAGTTTTTCCTCATTAGAAAACCTCTCTGTTGTCCTTTCCAGTTGATCCATAGCATTATTTGTTTAAATTATTTATTGTCTGTTGTGTTACATCAGAATTGTTTTGCATCAGCTAAACTGTAGTAACTGTCCATCTGTGTTTTCTTCAAGGTGAATGTGAGGTGTTTGATCTTTTTCATTGCAGGATGAGTCATTTTACTTGGCCTTTGCTATAGATATAGAATGTGCATGTGGACAGCAGGGCTGAGCTGTTCTCGACAGGACTTGTCTCTTGAGTCTCATGCTGATTGCTTTGAGCAGCACAAATATTTTTAATAGAATAGCTAAAATCGAACCTTCTGCTTTCCATCCTCTACTTACAGTTGGAGAGAACTAGAACTACAGGTAGCCCATCTTTTTAGCAATGATTTTCTATTCCTGTGGGCAAAGTTCTCTTTGTGCAGTACTTCTAGGGAGCTAGCTGCTAAAGGAGCAGTGCTCTACTTGTCGATGCAATTGGTTGTGGGTAGCTTGGAAGGATAAAACCAGGGAGCCAAGGTAATTCCTGAACTGTTGGTTTCAGATTAGTAGCACACAGGGGAAGTGTTTTCCGTTGTGCTTGTATTTAGCTGTATTTGCTACAGATGCAAAATGCTGTTTGAAAACTTGGTAGGTGATGTAGACTATGCTTTATGGCTTTTCGGGTGGTCTGTGTGGAGTTTGCAGGCACCAGACAGTGCATTTCTCACTTGCTGCCTGGTAGCTGGATTTTCCTAGGATGCTTGGGAGAAATTTCCATTCTAGTGCCAGCACTGAATTTGGCACAGGATTTGCATCATTTATAGAAATTGCTATGCTTGGCTGTACTTCTGTTCATGTAATCCAAATTTCATGCTTTATGATGAAATTGTTGTCAGTTATTAGGTCCTTACTCAATCCTGATCTTCCTGGAAGTGTAAAAATGTGTTTCGTTTCTGACCTAAGAAGACCTCTTGTTCTTGTGGGACATGATGGAACTTGATTTACTGTATTGGTTCATTTCTGTGCTACTGTGCCACATTGTTAGCTGAGATCTCTAACTTGTGAGCACAAGTGAGTGTGGTTGTTAGAGGTTTAAGACCAGATGTCGTAAGAGCCATAGAGGAGTCCTCCAAGGACCAGATAGGTGCAGGGAGATGGACACTGGAAAGTGTAAGCTTTTGTTGTTCCACCCCATCATTCCTGCATCTCCTCTTTATAAACAGGCATTTCTGGCTGTTCTGCCCTTTCCCCCCCATCTCTCTTCTCCCAGTGTACCAAGCTGGTATCTCTCTGGTGTTCATGAGGGAGGTGAGGATTTTGGCCTTGAGCAGCTTGGCTGAACTGTTCTGTATCATTTAGGCCTGGGTAGGGAGGTAAGGCAGGGGCATTGAGGCCTGGTTGGTGGGGGGGAGGCTTTGGAAGATTTTGGCCTAGTGAGATTGTGAGGCTGAATATGAATTTGTGCATTTTGTATTTCTTTATGTATTTGTAAGTAGTATTTCCATTTAAACTTGCAATCCAGCCTGAAACGTCTTTGGTTTACTCCTGTGGGAAGAGGTAAAATATCTTTCTGTCCTCTCAACCTGAGACAGTGGTCCTTAGACTGCCTTGCTTTCTTAATGCTGGGGTTTTTATCCCCCATGAGCTTTCAGTGCCTTCTGGACTGAGAACTTAAAGCCTTGTTCAGATTCTGCTATGATGTTCTTCTAGTGGATACAAAATAAGTCCTTTTTAACCTTTTGCTGTTTTTTTTTTACTTAAAATCTATTCCACACAGCCATATGAACGTCTTGTGTGGAGGTTGGTGGGTAGGACATGGTCTGAGCTGCATGAGACCTACCAACCTGATTAGATCTGAAGGGAGTTCTTGTGTGGAGGCTGGTGGGTAGGACATGGTCCGAGCTGCATGAGACCTACCAACCTGATTAGATCTGAAGGGAGTTCTTGTGTGGAGGCTGGTGGGTAGGACATGGTCTGAGCTGCATGAGACCTACCAACCTGATTAGATCTGGAGGGAGTTCTTGTGTGGAGGTTGGTGGGTAGGACATGGTCTGAGCTGCATGAGACCTACCAACCTGATTAGATCTGGAGGGAGTTCTTGTGTGGAGGTTGGTGGGTAGGACATGGTCTTGAGCTGCATGAGATCTACCAACCTGATTAGATCTGAAGGGAGTTCTCCAGAACCACACTTATGATAGTTTTTCATTGTGCTTTAGTGTAAAGACTCCCTGCTGTGGAGGGCCATCACAATGATGGTGGCAGAGGTTGTCAAACCACAGTTAACATGTCCAGCTGGTCCAAGCTAGTTCTTGGTGGAAATTAAATCTTTCTATCACCTTCTCTAGCTGTTTTCATCTGTTTTTTCTAATAGTGTAGTACTCTTTCATCCCACTGCATGAAAACCACAAAAGCATTTCTCCTCTATCAGCTGGTTGTCTTGGTATGGCTCTAAACTAAGGTGATGGAAGGTGGAAGCAAACTGTTGACTAGGACACAGACTGGTTACCTGAGTACCAAGGCAGGCTCTTGCAGCTGGTATATTTAAGGCAGAAAAGGGTAGGAGTGGGATTGCCTCTTTCTCTAGCAGCGAGTTATGATCAGCTCAGTCCATCTCCTGTAATCATCGCATCCTGACCACACTGGTTTTCAGATTCAGTTGCACTTATCTTTGATTTAGTGGGTCTGCAGTTTAATTTGTTTTCAATTTAATGCTTAACTCCATGTCAGGATTGCCTTTTCCTGCAACATGATTGGTGTGTTTGGATTTCTCCATGTATTTGGTCTTTTATCTGTCTTTTGTGACTCCGGACTGCTTCCAGCCATCAGGTACCCTGCACTACTGTGTGTCACAGTGACTTTTTGTCCTCTGTTATCACTGATCACAGAATGTTAGCAGTTGGAAGTTGCCTCCAGAGATCATTTGGTGCAGCCCCTCCTGCTAAAAGCAGGATCACCTAAGGCCAGCCTCACAGGAATGTGTCCAGGTTGGCTTTGAAAGTCTCCATAGAAGGAGACTCCACAGCCTCTCTGGGCATCTTGTTCCAGTTTGCTGTCACCCACACAGTAAAGAACTTCATGTCTTTTAACTTATATTCATTATTCCTTGTCTTATTACCAGCTGCCACTGAAAAGAGCCTGTCCCTTTCCTCCTGACACCCACACCATAGATATTTATAGACATTAGTATGATCCCCAGTTTGCTTTTTCTTTAGACTAAACAGTCCAGTTATCATACAGCTAAATGACACCAAAAGTCTGTAACAGGAGTCTGATTTTTGCTAATAAGGAATATAACCTTGAATCTGTGATTTAGAGGCTCCTAATGTCTGTCTTGAGGGAGCAGCATGTGATAGAGATTAATTTCCAAGCCAATAGTAATACTGTGATTTCCCAAAGTTCCAGCAAGTGCGAGATGGCCCACAGTGAGTGAGGGCAGCATTTCTCTGCCTGCTGTAGCTTGCACATTTCACCAGCCACCATATGCTTCTGGTTTGATGGGGAATTTACACACTATTGAAAATCAAGTCCACACCTGTGTTTCTAGTTTGAAACTAGAACTTCTTCTGGTGGTGGTTTTTTTTTGTGTGGTTTTTTTTTTTTGTTTTGTTTTGTTTGTGGGGTTTTTTTCTGTTCATTCATTTTTTTGCAGAGTGCCTGTTGCTAAGATGGTTGACATATATAATTTTATAAGATCACTTTGTACCTCTGTTAGGAATCATCAAAGTAGTAGAGATCAAAAATAAGACATTAAACCTCAGGATGGTGCAGTGCCTGTGCCAGACAGGAGGTGAATGGTGTGGAGCACTGCACTGGTGGAGGCATGTCAGCTGTGGCACTTGGTCTTTTGGATGTGCCTGTTTTCTGACACTTTGGTTGCAAAACTCACAAAGTGCTGAGTTAGTGGAAAGCCCAAGATGATGTTGTAGGTAAGAGGCAATGTATCTTGTATTGTTTTTTCCTCTTCTTGTATTTCCTGTTGGGAAGAATGGAATTTTAACTTCAGTGGCATAGGACTGGTGACATTTTGATGTGTGGCCATAGGTGCTTGGTTGAAATAATTAAAAAAATAAAATCTCTGTTTATGTTTACTCAGTATGGATGTTTGTTTTGGAAGGAAAAAGGGTTAATAAAAATTGCAAGTTTTGTTTTCCTGGAGTGAGTATCATGCTATGTATGATCTTACATGCAGAGGAGGTAAGGTCAGACAGGAAATAATTTATTGCAGCAGGAAGTTATGAGGAAAGCAACATGAGAGGGAAACAGTTCTCAGTATGGGGAATGTGGAGGAGAGATGCACAGGTGCATTTCTAATATCAAGGACAACAGAGATGGTAGATGCTATGCATGTGGGTGCTGGCAGAGAATGGATACCAAGTGCCAATATCTAGTATGTGCATGTTCTGCAACTTCTGTTACCTAAGGTATGTCAAATGTAATTCTTTCCTTGGTGCAGGAATTAAATCTTAATGGCATTGAAATCAATGACACAGTTTACACTGTCCTATCTGGTGCAATTGTTTTGTCTTAGGTGCATGTTTAGGCTTTCCTGTTCTGCCATTAAGTGACAGGCTGAAGAGTTTGTGATCTTATTAGGTGAACTACTGCAGTAAAGATTCTGATGGTGTTTCATAAAGAAAGCAAGTTTCTCTGTTTTTACTGAGCTCTTTCTAAAACTTTATGATTTTTTTTCCTGCCCTCATGTCATTTAATACTTACTGATTGCTATGCTCTGGAGGGATTATCTTTTACTTCTCTGTATTGACTTTTTTTATTACATGCTAGTGAGACCCAGTGGTCCTCAGTATGAGGAGGCCCCTGAGCTTAATCTAACATGAGGAGGACATTACACATTTTAGGTTTTCTTATGTATCTCATATGAATTCTAATAGTTACAGGTTTTGTATCAAATATTTGATTTACAAGATCACAATGTGTTCAAACATGCGGAGTGCAAAGCTTGCTTTGTACAGGGGTTACAGATGTTCTGAGTGGTAACTGTTTCTGTAGCTGTTCCCATTTTGTGGCATAAATGGTGACCTTCCTATTGAACAGCTCCTGAACTTGAAGCATTTTTTGCCATGACTTTCTCTTGAAGAGCTGCTTGGTTAAGAAGTTATGCATTGGAACAGACAAAGAATGAAGAAAAATTTCAAAGCTCTACCTTGCCAGGACCTAGGAGGAATGTTTGTCATGCAGATTACTGGCAAAGTGATTTCTACTGCAAGCAGGAAAGCTGTGCATATCACTGCACACATGGTTTCAGTAATCCTTTGTTCTTATGACTCCAGATATTGGTTAACTCTGGTGATTTCTAAATTAATTGTTACCCACACAGTATCTTGGTTTAGTATTTCCTGGAGATTCAGAAATGTTAATTTGGGAGTACGTTGAAGTAACAATAATCTATGATAATAGCTGGTAGCAACTGGAAATTATTATATAGTTACTTTTAGCTAGAAATAGCTTCCCTTCCATACAGACTGACTGATTTGTGGTTTTGGTGCCTTTTGCAGAGGAGACACTTGCAGTCTTTATGATATTGTGCCCCTTGCTTTTGTTTTCCAGAATATGACAAACTGGGCTTTCTCCTGAACCTGGACTCAAAATTGTAAGTAGAACAGTAGGATTCTTCTTTGTTTCTGTAGTTACAAATTTTTGTTGTAAGCAACTTTTATGTCGCCTGGGCAGCTGACTTGCTGGACTTGCTTCTACCTGGAACAGCCAAGTCCTGAAGCAAGCTGGCAATTATGACTTCATTCCTTACTCTAGGCTTATCTACCTGCCTTGGATTGTGGATCACTGTCATTAAGGAATTAAAGACTTATTGAGAGGCTAAAAAATGTCCACCTGTTGACATGACTATCTGTCTGCTGTAGCTATCCTACTGTTAATCTTCCAGATGAGGAAAAATGTATAAAACATTTGAAAGCAGGAGTAGTGTTAATCTGTAATTTACTGGGAGGCTTAGAAATTTGTATTTCCTTTCTAGTTGTTTCTTTAAAAATGGATACTGCTATTTTTGTTGTCAGCTGGAATGGATGAAACCTAAATGCAAGTCAGTGACCATTTGCTGTGCCAGAAGCAAAACATGGAAGGGATCATGCTCATAAATCAATATTTATGTCCTGTTCAATATCTTTATTGATGATCTGGACTAGGGGATTGAGCCTGTCATCAGTAAGTTTGCAGAAGACACCAAGCTAGGAGCAGGTGTTGATCTGTTGGAGGGTAGGAAAGCCCTGCAAAGAGACCTTGACAGGCTGGATGGGTGGGCAGAGGCCAATGGAATGAGATTTAACAAGGCTAAGTGCAGGCTTCTACACTTTGGCCACAACAACCTCAAGCAGCGCTACAGACTGGGGACAGAATGGCTGGAGAGCAGCCAAGTAAAAAGGCACCTGGGGGCACTGTAGATAGTAGCTGAACATGAGTTGGCAGTATGCCTAGGTGGCCAGCACAGCCAGTGGCATCCTGGCCTGGATCAGGAACAGTGTGGCCAGTAGGACAAGGGAGGTTATTCTTCCCCTGTACTCAGCACTGGTCAGGGCACACCCCAATTCAAAAGAGATGCTGAGGTGCTTGAGCGTGTCCAGAGAAGGGTGATGAAGCTTATGAGGGGTCTGGAACACAAACCCTATGAGGAGAGGCTGAGGGAGCTGGAGTTGTTTAACCTGGAGGAGGCTCAGGGTTGACCTCACTGCTGTCTACAACTGCCTGAAGGGAGGCTGTAGTCAGGTGGGGGTTGATCTCTTCTCCCAGGCAACCAGCAACAGAACAAGGGGACACAGTCTCAAGCTGTGCCATGGGAAGGCTGGGCTGGATGTTAGGAGGAAGATGTTGGCAGAGAGAGTGATTAACACTGGAATGGGATTCCCAGGGAGGTGGTGGAGTCACCGTCCGTGTAGGTGCTCAGGAAAAGACTGGATAAGGCACTTAGTGCCATGGTCTGGTTGATGGGCCAGGGCTGGATGCTAGGTTGGACTGGATGATCTTGGAGGTCTCTTCCAGCCTGGTTGATTCGATGATCAATTAAATTGAGACTGAACTTCTTAACACTAGGGGTCACTACTGACTATGTTTCTGAGAGCGACAGCCTCACAGAAATTTTGGTGTTGGGCACAAGAGGACTACTGAAAACCATCTGTCTCTGTTACTTAAAAACTGGCACTGATGTAATCTGGTGTCTTTGAACGACTTGAGAATGCATCTCCTGTACAATATATTATATTAATATAAAAAACATTCTTAAGATTAGGAAGTTTTGTTATACTTACAGAGTGTTTCTGTAAAGTTTTGGGTTAGTCCTGATGAGCAGCTTGGCAGCTTCTGTAATGAAATAAAAGCCTTGTTAAGTGTCTTGGGAAATGCTGCTTGCAGGAAATGGAAAAATCTCTGGGTAGGAGCTTGTTTTACTGAAGTAGCTGGGTATATAAACTCAGCTATGGGAAGTTATCTTGCTAAAAGGTGCTATGGAAGAATGCACTTAAGAAAGAAGGAATATTTACTTACTTGTTTGTTTATTTATTGTCTAAAGACTCTAGCTCTTTCATTGTGCAGGAATGATGGCCTTTGCTGTATGCATAGCTGGTCAAGAGTTCTTTCTACTCATTTAATGTAGCTCTCTGTGTGATTTTTGGTGCATACTGTCTGGAACCCATTCTGCTAATTTTCTTTAGCAAACTTTCTGTATTGGGCCCTCCTTGTGATTTAGAGAGAATAGTGTATGCACTCTTACCACACTGTGGGATGAGATGTTCCATTATCTTTAGTTCATACATGTAGCAGTCAAAGCAGACAGTGTAGTCCAGAATTGTGAAGTAACCTTTGAATTAATATGTTGGTATTTGTAAGGGGAAAATAGTTCCTACGTAGTCTGAGTTTTGTTGTTTTTTGCCAGCCTGCATTACATATTTATGTAATGTCTGATCTGTTGAACACACCCATTGACTATCCAAACTCTTTAGTTGTCTTAGCCTTGGATACCAGCCTGTGCTATGTCCAAATCCTTCTTCAGTCTTGCTCTTCCTATTCCTCCTCCTGTGTTCACTATACTTCAGTACTTTTAGCAAGTCCTATTGAGCCTTCCTTACTCTAAAAACCTCCTACATCCTGCTTTTTCTCTCCCTTGCTGGTTTACCTACTTCAGTTACAGCTCTCTGAGGCATGGCCTGCTCCTTCTTATACTAGACCAAGTGAAGTTTCTACCTATTTGAGGGCTTCTAAAACCTTGTAATATTTTTTTAAATCTCCCCATGATAAAAATTCTCCAGTGTTCTTGACTAAAGAAAAGATTGGTTGAATACATTAAAAAAAAAAGTATTTAGCATCCTAAATGAACTAACTTTTTTTGCCCAGCTGTAGTTGTCCTTTGTAGGTTTTAAATTGGGTGGATTTTTTATCTTTGTTGTTGCTGCTGTTTGTTCATTTCTTCTGTGGAAGTAAACCTAGCCCTGCTTTGAGAATGGGTGTGATGACTTGCAGAGTTCACTTCCAGCTTGAATTATTCTATGATCATAGAATGATTTGGATTGGAAGGGACTTTAAAGATCATCTAGTTCCGACCACCCTGCCAAGGGCAGGGATGCCTTCCACTAAACCAGGCTGCTGACGGCCCCTTCCCATATGGTTTTGAACACTCTCAGGTTTTTTCCCGATAGCAAGTGGGCCAGAAGAAAACCTGAAAATACCATAAAAGAGTAAATAAAATTAGAAAGAGAAGCAGTGGACAGCCTAGAGGAAATTGCTGCTGTTGTGCACTTCACCATGTGGGGTCAGGGTACCAAATTCATTTTTTTAATTACACACTGAGATCAGTGGAACTTAGTGGTTAAAAATGCTTTCAGTCAAGACCATTGTAGAAACACTTTCCACTTAAAACAACTCAGACTTGAAAGGAATAATGTGTTCTGCACTGATGACTTTATTGGCAGAAATAATTTAGTTATGTCTGTGGTGATATAATCATTCTAGTGGAATTTTGCCGTTGATCGTAACTTTATAGGATTCGCTTAATTGACAGCATGTGAGAGTCTTATGTGACTTGAAGCACATGGGGCTACAATTAGTTATCTCCTTTTTTTTTTTTTTTCCTTAATAGTTTATTTGGTCAAAATCTGTTTCTGGCTGTTAGCATCATTTAAACTAATGGCCTGGAGGACAACACGTTCTACAATGGATGTATGTTGCAGCAAAAGAGGTTCCGCCTCCACGCAAGGGGAAACTTCGTTACTGTAAGGGTCACAGACCACTGGAACAGGCTCCCCAGAGGGGTTGTGGAGTCTCCTTCTCTGGAGACTTTCAAGGCCCATCTGGATGTGTTCCTCTCTGTCCTGAGCTAGATTATGGTCCTGTTCTGTCAGGGGGATTGGACTCAGTGATCTGAGTCACTTCCAACCCCTGACATCCTGTGATCTGCATTAAAACTTGAATGCTCCGACTTGTGTTTCAGATGATATAGAGGAAAGTGTTTGGCATAAACAAATAGTAATGTGTCCACCTTTAATTTGTTCATGTAATAGTATTTCAGTGTCCTCTGCCCTGCAGATACTTAGGACATGTTATTTAGGTATAAAAAGCTTGGTTGAGGTTACAGCAGTGAATTCTGTTCACTCATTCTCTTTGAGTTCATGGAAGTGGCAAGGAAAACAGATTTGTTCACTGTGGAAAGAAAAAGTATTGGTGAAGGTTTTTTTCTGTGGGAGCTGTATGTCTGATGAATGCCTTACTATAACATTTAGTGAGGCTGATCTCACCTGGAAACTCACCTGGAAGGGGATGGCCAGTCTTAGTATACAGATGCTTCATGGAAATGTCAGGTTCTGACCTTAACTGGTGTTGCCCTGAGCATGTCAAAAGGCAGAATGTTGAAAAGGAAGATGCTGCCTGTGCTTGGCTTAACTCTTCCTTGGAAAGTCTTTTAGCTTTTAAAAAGCAGGTCGGCATCCAGGTAGGAATTCTTAATGAAATACAGGATGAGTGGAAAGCTGAGTACATCTGTAGGCAACATTGTTTATGAATCAGTTGTTTTCTTAGTCAAAACAAGACCTACAGCCTTGGTTCAAGACCTTGTACCAACCATAACATCATTGCCAGAATTAGAATGCCAAAACAGAATGTGCAGGCAGCACAGAAACAGGCTACTTGCATCACTTTCTCCCAGGTAAAGAGATTTCCCAAGCAGCAGAGCCACATGTAATTTTAAAACCTTTAGGAATGAAGTCCTGTTCATACTGCTTGCCGAGAGGAAAATACTTAGACAAAAAATATGGTACAATTTACAGGTCTTAATTTTTAAGGGGCTTTTTCAAAGGGAGGGGCCAGTAGTTCCTGAACAACTTAAGGTCATGGATCACGTTACTGACTCAGCCAGTAGATCACCAGGTGCCACCAAATGCCAAGATCTGCAGTTGCATTGTAACATCTGTTCCTGGCAAAGGGTTGTATGCTTTTATTGTCGTTAAATATTGATATTGTAGTAGTTCTTTGAGGCTGGCCAGGTACTAGAAACAAAAGTCTCATTCACTACAAATTCTGAATCATTCTCTGAGCAGAATCAATGTTTGCATTGACCTACACGAGGTTTCTGTAGGACTATCAGCACATGATCATGTAGTTAATTACAGGCTGTACCTCAATGCATATTTCGTGGACCCAGCTGATGGTTGCACAGGCATTCTTTATTCTGTTACTTAGTATGTGAATGCTGGATTTAGTAGCAGTAACAATTACTGTGAGTATGCCTTGTCATATTACAGCTGTAGATTCACCTGTCTTGCACATGTGAAGAGCTCCTTTTTTTTGGTAATAATTTGTAATAAAAGGCTTTCCCTTTGCCTTGTTGCCCTCATGCTTCTGTACCAGCTTTGCTTGCTCTGCTTGCATGTCATTTTCCTGGTGAGGTAGAAGCTATTGACTGCTACTTCTGCCCTTGCTTCAAACTCACCCTTCAAAAGCTATTTTCAAGTGTACTTCAGCAGTTAGATTGATGATTTGATGCTTTTAAATAGCAGCCAGCAAAAAGTTTGTTTTGGGTGACAGTGGATCTATTCACCTGCAGCCACAGCCAGATCAAAACTTTGGATATTAAAATCTCAACTAATAAATTTTGGAGGAAGCATCCCAGGATTTGACTTTGGGGATGAACCACTTCCCCAAAGTTTTTTCAAATGTTAGAAGATGTGTTTGATCATATTGGAAACATTCTTCACTTAAAAAGACAGTGGGTATTATAATATCTTCATTGGAGTGAGGAAGGAATTATTGTTTTTAAATGTAGAAACAGGCAAAAAATTGCTACTCTTCTTAGGTAGAAAAATGACTATGAGGTCAGCATGGTTAGCCACTGTAAGATAGTGGGTATTTTAATGTCTTAATTGGAGTGAGAAAGGAATTATTGTTTTTAAATGTAGAAACAGGCAAAAAATTGCTACCCTTCTCAGTTAGAAAAATGACTATGAGGTCAGCATAGTTGGCCACCATAAGATAACAATGTTAACATAATTTGCTGTATTTGTATAGTATATATGGTATCTATTTTCTATTATGTACTCTGGGAATTTTGAGGCAGCCCTTGATTGAAAGGGGGAATATTTGCTTCCTGTGGGCTCTGTGCTATGTTAGACATTCTTTAATACTGTGTGTTTGGACGTTTGTCCAGTATTACAGGGTAGAGTTGGGAGGTGCAACATGTTTTAATTTAATATTTTTTAAATATTCATGAGCATTTCAAACACTGCTTTAAAAACGAGGAGGCAAAGAATATGAGCCTTTAGGGTGGAGAAGAAAAAGAAACCAGAAATAATAACCTTTGCTCTGCAAATGCAAACGTGATTTGATCTGGACTTTAAAAAGACTGTAAAAATGGAGGGAGTTTGGGCCAGGGAAACACATAGATCAAGTTACTCCTGTGTGTTGAAATTTCTTCACTTCAGAACTTCGATAATGAAGTGAAACAGAGCCTTCTCTCCTCATTTTGTTTCTAAAGTGGGAGATTGCTTTGAAACTGTGTCTATGTGTGGTACTTCGTCATTAAGCACTGTAAAAATAAGCAATAAACGTGTTGGAATGCTAGGCTTTCCCTGTGCCGGCTGCTATGGGATTTGTTTCTGCCCTATTTTCCTTCCCATTTGTCTTTTTGTATGCCTGTCCCCCTGAAGGGGAAGAAAGAAGTGAGAAGTCCCAGTAATCCTTTGCCTTGCCTTGCCTAGGCAGAGGTAAGAGTGTGTCTCACAGGCTAAACGGAGAGATTCTGACTATGACAAGCAAAAGCATCCTGATGATGCTCCTGAAAGATTATTTCAGGGCTTAGCATACTCTATGACATTGGTATTATCATGGCAGTTGGTTATTTACTTCTCTTTCATTTCAGGTTTTTCCATTACTTATCTCCTTCTACATAATTTCTTCCAATCTGTAGCAGTTGTTTGTGCTCTTCAAATAGTTAAGAGAATTAACCTTAGTTATTCATAGTGGTTTGTCCATCAGACCTCCCATGTTTGAGTGGGATGGAGTTGACATTCACTTTTTTTTGTTTTACTCTTCTTAGGACTTTTTTTTTTCCTGTCATGATCCTTCAGAATTCTCATAAAGATTTCTCACATGAGTCTCTGAGTCTCCATTATCTAACTTTGGGATTTCCTTGTTAGACATAGCTTCAGTTGATGAAGAAGATAAAGCCTGTATAACTCAGAACCACTAGCTACTTAGAACTGATTCATTACTTGATTTAAGTGTAAACAAAGTTAAAAACTTATGTTTGGTGCTTTTAAAAGGGCCAGTTTCCTGAAGCTGGAAGTAATTATGAACCAAATCATGTGGGAACAGAATGTAAAGCAAAAAAATATGAATGGTCGGGCATTGTTCAGAGCAGTTTTATATGTTTGCCCCAACAAGTTCAGTTTCATGAAGAAGAACAGTTTTACTGAGCGTACGAGGGAAGCCAGTGATAATGTGTTTATAGAAAAGGTAGGAGTTTGCAGTAGATACAGCAAGTTTTCTTCTGTTTGGATGAAGGTGGGGCGGGAAAGTGCCTTCCTTAATATCAACAACAAAAACTCAAGCAGCAGATACCTAAGTTTATGTGCTTTAGAACTGGTATGTCTGGACAGCATTCTTGCAATAATTCCTATAGGAGAAGCTGAGGACTTTTTGGACTGCTAGAGAGTATCAGTAAATCTTCAGGTGCTACAAGTTGTTCTTGTCAGAAAGTTGATGTACAAGTATTTTAAAAGCAAAAAAGGAGTGACTCATAAGCTTTTCAACCTGCTTTGGATTCCGAGCACAATAATGTAATAGCCAATATGAGTTTGTACAGACAGAAAAAAATTGTAATACATATAGTTCCAATTAGTGCACCTATTAAATAGGAAATGTTTTTTGTTTAATGGACTTGTCCTCCAAGTGAATGTCCGCAAAGGTGCCTGGTATGTTCCTCATAGGGCTGCTTTTGCATGTTTTGTGCTATTTTAACCAACCAGACCGGTTATATATAAACTGGGAACGCTGTAAGAAGAGGCTTGGTTCTTTATTTCACTCGATATCTGTAGGGTGGAACACTTAACTGCTTGTCGTTCTTCACCACGGTAGCAGTAACCTCAGTAAATGTGTGTGTGTTTGTTTTCCTGGGCTGGGTATGGTAACAACTAGTTAACTTCACAAGTGTCTATTAACTGTTGTTTGAGCAAGAATTTTTACAGTTGTTGCATTCACAGAAGGCTAAATTTACATTACTTGTAAAATCCAATTCAGGGATTATCTGTAAGCTTATAAATGACCCGAGGCCCTCCTGTTGCTTTAATCTCTGGAGAGAAGAGCATATAAAAAGCTACATTTCATGTTCTTTCTTCAGAAAACGTCTCTAAAGAGATAAATGACTTTTGTTTTGGCCAGCTTCTGCACTGGTAAGCTTGTTAAGTTTGTAGTTACTGAATGTCCTTCTATAAAAACCTTCCAACTCTCCACATTACTTATGAAAATGGAATAGATGAGACTATCTAAATATTGATAATTCTCAAAATTTCAGTTAAAGAAGTTAGAAATACTGCATCGAGACCATTAAATGGATTGGTCTCATTCTAATTGGTTATGCAGTTTGCTGCAAGCATGAGATGGTCTGTAGGATTGTGGGGTTTGATCAGAACTTGTGTTGAAACTGTGGCATTTGTCACTGTATTCTTGCTCCTGGTCACAATGATCAAATTACAACACTTTATTCAAAGTAGTGATTTGGTGCTGCCTGTCCTGAGTCTAAGCAGTTGTGAACTTCTCAAACTGAGAAGAGTTGCCTCTCTGGGAAATCCCAAAGGCATGTATGTTATACCAAATGTCTGCTCTTTTACATCTGCCTGGCTTGACATAGATCCATTCTTGTAGGCCAGCACTGTGCCACATCCAGTCAACCTTAGCAGTCTTCATCTCTTCAGTCTGGCAGGCATCCCTAGAAGCATCCTTAGTTATGCATTTCTCTAAGAGTTCTTTGTGCTTCTACTGCTTGGTATCCCTTTTGAGACAGCCAAACAATTACATTAACTTTTATGAAAGTCACTGTACCCTTTCATTACACAGAAGCCCACATGATTCTGTTTCAGCTCACAGCAGAACTCACACTGAATTCTACTCCTGATGCTAGCTGCAGCTCCAGTCCTGCTTTCAGCAGTGAGAGTCAGGACCACAAAAGGAGGGACAGAAAAAAAAGGATAGAACATGTATATGCTGTTTCTGCCGTGAAATCTGCCTGTATTTTATCATCGTGGGACTCAGGCTCAAACAATTTTGTGTTTTTATTTTGATGAATTAGAAGAAGGAGAGAATAGGATTTGTGCTGTTGAAAAGTGTAAACGTGTTTCAGTGCTCAGCCTCGGAACTCTGCTTTAGCTTGTATGCCAAACATCTTAGAAAGTCACTCCTCTCATTTGCCATGAGATCCTCCTTCTGATGTAGAACTGATGTTTAGTGAAATTAGGGGTCACAAGATGAAGGAAGGTCTGATTAATTGGGCTGTTCACAGTTCTTTGAGACAAACTTCATTTCATTCTCTGACTCATAGTGGTTACTGTGGCAGTTTAGATGTTGGTCGGATGGCCTTTTCAGACAAGCAGCTGCTCTTTGAAGTGAAAAAAAGAAAAGAAGTTATTTTGTCAGAAGAGCATTCACTAGAACAATGTATGAAGTCAACAGGAGAGCTTCTTTGGGTAGCTGTGCAGCTGTTCTTACAGTTAAGACTTCTGGCTATTTTTCATTACTACTGGATTTCTCTTAGTGTTTTGAGGGCAAATGTAGTCACAGTATCTGAAAAGGTACTTCCAGGTCAGAGTTATGTTCTCCATTTAAAGTGAAGTTTCTGGAGGAAACATTTTCCTCCCAACATGTAGTCTTCATCTTCTGAAGATTTCAGTGTGGTACATAGTGGATTAATTGATATAAGTTGGTGAAGACAGCTTTTTTTTGGACTGCTGCTTTGGAAAGAAGAGTGAGAAAAATTAAAAGTCTGTGTACAGTGTTCTGTAAAACCACTGTTAAACCACTTTTCCCAGCTGCACAGTCACCTCTACATAGCATCTAAAGCTCTTACATTCTCTAACCAGTGGATTTTTCCTCTCAATTTCAATCAGGCTCAAGAAAAAAAAAATCCAAGCCCTTGCCAGAGCTTTCTTTTTCTTTGGTTGGGAGGAGTTAAATTGTTCTTCCTTCCCAAGCTGTCCAGATCTTCCAAAGAAAAGTTTAAAGGGCAGCACCCTCACTCCTGCAAAGTGAGGAAAGAAACTGAAAAGTGAGGGTGTTGTGAACTGTGCTTGCTGAAGATTTGCTATCAGGTACCTCTGAGAGATTTTTCCAAGTAGGTTTCATTCCCCTAAGGATCGGTCTCTCTCAGCTGCCTTTACAATAGACCTGCTACCTGACAGAAAATTGTCAGACCAAGGATTCACCTGCCTTAATGTCTTGTTTCAGAGTGCTTCCTAGATGTGTTTAGGGAAAGAGAAAAATACACCAACATGAAGCAATCTTTGCTCCAGTGTTCCTCTCTGGCTTCCAAGGAAGGGAAGCTTTGGTATTCCAAAGTTCGGATGCTGATACACCTCTTAATAGCTTTTGATTCCACTTATACCTGTTGCTTCTGTCACACGCTGATGTAAAGAAACCTACTGATTGACTAGAGAGCATCCAGCAGAGGGGTATGAGGATGATTAGGGGACAGGAGGGCATGGCTTATGAGGAGAGGCTGAGGGACTTGGGGCTTTTTAGTCGGGAGAAAAGAAGACTTAGAGGGGATTTGATAGATGTTTATAAGTATCTGAAAGCTGGCCAGGAGTGGGGGAACAGGCTCTGCTCACTGCTCCCTGGGATAGAACAAGGAGCGGTGGTTGTAAGTTGCAGCAAAAGAGGTCCCGCCTCAACACAAGGGGGAACTTCTTTACTGTAAGGGTCCCAGAGCACTGGAACAGGCTCCCCAGAGAGGTTGTGGAGTCTCCTTCTCTGGAGACTTTCAAGGCCTATCTGGATGTGTTCCTCTGTCATCTGTGCTAGACTGTATTGTCCTGCTCTGGCAGGGGGGTTAGACTTGGTGATCTTCTTGGGTCCCTTCCAACCCCTGATATCCTCTGATCCTGTGAAAGCAGTGCTTCCTTCCAGTCACACTTCTCCTGTCTTTACGATATTTTTGGTTGATGTTCCAATGATATGGGAAATAGTGAACAAGAAATCGTTGTTGATCGTTTCCCGTAGCATTCTGCTGTGCCGGTGTGCTCTCACAGCAAGCTGAACGCTCTGCATGTCTCTGACATGATGAGTTCTGTGGCCTGGCTGTGTTCTGCAGTGAATTGAACAATATTTTTTAGAAGGAAGACCTGGTGGTTAAAACCTGATTATATCATTTGGCATTTAAAACAGCTGAGCGCTGGATTTTGGCATTCAAATATGCCAAACTGTAGTGTCCATAGATGTAAAAATACTTTTGGCTATGATGTTTTATGAATTCTTAGGTGATCTTTTTTTTGCCACCACTCCCACCCACCCTCTGCCCCAGTAGGCTGTGAGGAAGTATTTTTGCTTTCGGATATACAAATCCCTACTAGTCTGAACAGGGGATTCCTGGATTCTAATTGGGTTGAATTATTTATTCTCATCTCCTCAGGACCTACACTGCTGGATTCATTACACTACAAGTAGAAAAACACTGTTCCTGATCCAAAGAAAGCATTGTCCATTTGTAGATTTAACAGATGAGGGTTGGTGATGAAGACTTAAGGGTTATAGCAACAAAATTATGACATTTCAATTTATCTTTTTACATTCCTTCATTTGGCCAAAAATGGATGTGGTAGGTGAGTGTTTTATTTCCCATCAGACTTTTAATTGCCTCACTTTTTATGGGCATTGGACTAGAAGTGGGGTTTGAGAGGTATTTAAACTGAGAGTCGCAGCATTTAATTTTTGCAGGTTTTGTGAGTTCTGTGTTCTAATATTAGAGAGCAGTAGCATTTGTGACTTTGGGGAAACAGGGTTTATTTAGATATACTTTAGACAGTGTTTTTTTCAGAAAGCAGTTCAGGTAGGAATCCCAACTGGCTCCTGAGGGAGTTTTTATTGATTACTGAGTCCTAACACATCCAGTCTCCTAAAAAGTGACTGTTCTCCATTGCACCATCTTTGCTTCTTATATGTCAACCCAGAATGTTGAAATATATTGCTGAGGACAGAAACACGTAATACTTGATCTGTAGAAACAAGAATAAATAATTCCTGAATGTATATTAGTGACTTTTTTTAACATAGATTATCAACGACTTCTTTTATCATTATGTTACAAGTTTCTCTGTCCAAAGATTAATGAGTACTCAAACTCAGAGAGCAGTCATCTTAGATTTTAAATTTCTTTCTTTCTTTGGTAAACAGCTGTGAAAACAAAATTTCTGTCTTTTGTGTCTTTTTTGTTTAGTCTACCAATTGGTGTTTCAGCCAGTTGTTCTCCTTTCCATGTTTCTTTGAAAACACAAACCAACCTTCAAATGAAGTGATTTCTTTACTCTTATCTGTGTCTGTTTGAACACAACTCTGCTTTTTCTCCATGCTACTAGTCTTAGAGGTAAGATGTGAAAGAAACAGATTTTTTTAAAGGAGTAAGTTTATAAAAGCTAAAGAAGATCAGGAGATCAGGGATATTACTCAATTCCTGGAGGAGTATGCAGCATGAGGTCACATACAAAATGTGCCATGGAATTTTCGTGGATTTTTTTAATCTACATCCTTTGAACCTAGTTGTATAAACTCTTCATTAAGCTTCTTTATTTGTTTATTTGAAACAAACAGAGAAAAACTTTCTAGCTTGAGAACATCTGATTCTTTTGTCCTCAAGGAGCCTAAGATGTTTTAGGATCTGATAAAAGGTTATTAATTGAGAGGCTCCAGGCAGGATTGTTAAATTCTATAAACTACGAGAGATGGTACAATGATATAATCCTTTCTGATAGAGAAATCACTTACAGCTGTATTTCTTAAGATGTTTATGTATTTAGCGCCGCAGAGACTAATCTGAAGTTACTTCTTCTGCCTAGTGATCTAATTCCTAGTATGTCAAAGACCAGGAATGGAATTTAGTAAGAAAAGAGGGTCGTTTGCCTTTTCTGTGGATGGAGACCTCTTCAATGTGCTTGTGCAAAGATGCCATTTCACCAAGGGTGAATGGCATTGCCAGTGCTAGCAGCTCTCAGCACCCCTCTGCTCAGCATGACTTGCTTAAAAAAGCTTTGGGTTGGGTCTTCATTCAGGGCTGTGGAAGTGGGTCATGGGTTTCAGTGGAATTTCTGTAAAACTGTTTTCCTGAGCCACTTTAACACAGCCTAATGTTCTTCAGCTGGTGTTCTTGAGTAGTCAAAATAAATAAATAAAAATGTGTTGATTATCTTTGCTGCTAAGAAATTAATTTCCTAAGAAGCCAAGATTTTCAGTGGAGAAGCAGAACAGGACTTTTTTTAGCATGCATTTAGCATTCTTAGGAAGAGGGATTTGAGCCATCATTCCTCCTATTCAGTCATCCAGCCTCCTTGAGAAATTTGCTTACATACTGAAGTAACAGTTGAAAATATTTACATCTGTTTAGTTGGCTATAGTGTGATAAATGCACTTCCTGTCTCAGTGTAAGCACTCTGCTTCTCTTCTTTCTACCTCCTCATTCTTTTCTTTGGTTTTTCCTCAGCTGGAACTAGAAAAATAGCAAATATCACATGATCAGGCCATGTAATTCTTTGAACCCACGTTTGTAAAGTTCTGACAGAGCTATAATCACAGTTCCTTAAACTTCTCAGTGATTCCTGACCCACCGTGCTTCTGTTGAACCTGAAGCTCCAGCCGCGTACCAAGAGGAGAGTTCATCAGTTCATCTTGTTTCCATGGTGTCTTGCACTCAAGAAGATTCCAGCTGTCAAAATGATGTGATGATCATGACTCTACTTAAAAAATCAGATGTGCAAATACATTTTTTTAGTCCCTTGCTGGGAGCTGACTACTATATATGTGAAGCCTGCTGCTGCTATTAGAGGCTGCTCTTGCTGAATAGCTCTAACTGAAGAAGACTGAGAGAGCTGCATCACCAGACCTGCTGAAGGAGTCCTCCCATGACTTTAAGTGAACTGGTAGTGTTTGCTGTGAGGATAACAGTCAGTAATGAAGGAGAGACTTGATGAGGCACTCATATCCTCCTCAAATGGTTTTTATGGCTTTACAAACTTATATTATAAAAAAGCATGTTGAGGACTGGAAGCTGTGTTAGGCCATAAGTGATGTATAAAACAAGGTTGGAAAATCTGTGACCTTAATTAAAATATAAACATATTATACACCCTAGCCACTCTGGTTATGTCTCCACTGGTGTCTTATTTAGAGCAGTCCTGTGATTTTGAAGCAGTTATTTTTCCCTGTGTGCTGATTGAAATGCAGCCCTGGACATATCTGGGGAAACTAAACTGAATGCTGTATTCCTGGGGTCTATGAGATGCAGCAATATTTAACTGGGGATGTGAGTCTCTAAACTAAATCTTGGCCTTTTTGCCAGCACTGAGCCCATGTAATCTGGGAATCTGACTGGAATCTTATCTGAATTTAGTATGGTGTGGGTATGGAGTCTCAGCATTAACTGCTTGGATTTAGTCACCTGCCCTTTTTTGATCTGCCTAATTACTTGTGAATATAATTTAATTATTATTTTATAGTAACCACTATGTTTTATATGTCTTTAATTTCATATTCTCATCACATCTTCTATTCATTCTTCAGGTATCATGACATGCACTTTATAGATATTTGACTAGTTATTTTGGACCAAAGAGAATGAAACCTCAAGGCAGAAGGTCAACCTAGAGAGTACATTGCCAAAGAACTTATTTTTCTCGTTTAAAAACATGTAAAAATACATATATTTTGTGTGCCAGAGAAATCTGTCATCAAATAAGATGGTCTCTTTAAAATTCAGAATTTAAATTCCATGTGGAAGATCACGCAGTAAAATCTATCTCTTAAAGTACATTTTGTAGTATTCAATTACGCAGCCTTAGTTGCAGACTTTTTTTTTAAGAAGTCTAAACACCAAGTTTGTGTTACTAATTTATTTTTATTAAAGCAGATTTAGATGGCAGTCATATGAGGATGACATGCTGTCCCCAATCAAGACATGATGAAGGAATTAACCATGGTGATGTTTTCATATTTGAGATTAAAAGATGACACACATCTGCCAAGTGCAAGCAGAAGGGGAAATCTTGTTACTTTTTCTGAATCCTCTGAAAGCAACTGGATTTTTAACTTACCCAAACTGTGAAATTTTGTTAAGATTGATAGCTACAAAACAGTGTATGGGAGCACAGAATTTCTTGAGAATTCATGACGTGAACCAGTCTCATAAGAAAAAAAGTCAGAAAGATTTTATTTCAGTGGAATAAGATAATCGCTGTACTTTAACTTCACCCTCATGCAGGCCCTTGTTTAAAAACTGCAGATGTTTACAGTTACTGAGTATGAATTGCTTCCCTTATTTACTCTGGATAAATTTATTATCTCACTGGGTTTTTCCTGCACAAAATCTGAGCAAAATATAAAGGTTCAGAGTGTTGTCTAATTATATCCTTTCTGCTGTCCCCACTAGCTCTTTAACTGCCTCCGCACAGCTGATGCTTTCACTGTGGCTAAGGCACATGAGAATCAGGAGCTGGAATAACATGTTTTGAACTGGAAGATGTAGAAGAGATTTGCACCTTTGTGCTGTAACAGTCACTGTAACTCTTGCTGGCTCACTGCAATAGCTTTCTATCTTTGTGTTTTTTTGATTGGACTTCATGATCCCCAGGGTCTTTTCCAACTTGACTGTTCCTGTGATCAGGATAGCCAGGCTCATGAATGGAGCTATGGAGCTAGTGAGAAGAAGCTATGTACTAGTTGAGTGCTAAGAAAGTGAAACCATTTGGTTTGTTGCATAGTTCTTGACTTGTCCATTGTAAGCAGTGTTCAGGATTGTAGAATGAGAACCAAAGACAAGCTTTTGTGATTCTGTGCACCATGTTTTGATAACTTGTCAGGCAGCTTGTGCAGGATGTGTTTTCAGCAATACCATTTCTTCCATATGGAAATAAACACAATCAAAGAAGTAGAAATATATGCAGCAGTGTAGTGAGTACTTTGTCATAAAACATGAAGGAGATGCTTATACATATGCTCTGGTTTGGTAACTTTTTCTTTGTTCTAGAACTGTGCAGTTACTGTACTACCAACTGTAGCATGATTTTAGTCAGCTGGATTTGAAGAGTGTATAGTTCTCTATAGGACACTTCATGCAGGATGTTTTGCCATTCGATTTATGCAAAAGCATTCTCTGCAAGATCAGTGAATCTGGCAGGAAAAAAAAACACAGAGCAAATGTATATATCTCAAACTATGTTAGGTTGCATGTTTGCATGTGAGAGCAGATTAGTGAACAGCAAGGCTGTATCTAACCCTACTCTTAAGTATTTTGCATTGAGTTATACCTTAGTGCCATGGTCTAGTTGACTGGATAGGGCTGGGTGCTAGGTTGGACTGGATGATCTTGGAGGTCTCTTCCAACCTGGTTGATTCTGTGATTCTAATACAGGTATATGGTGGTGAGTGTGCTGTCTGTGACAGTGGGTACTGTGTAATCTGAAGAAGCCAAGTAAGTAAAACATGTCCTTAGGTAGATTTAAAATATAGGGTGCCCATTTTGAGTTTTGTGTAGCCTGCTGATTCAGTGTGACTGGAAGAAAGGGGATGAACAAATGGTGAATGATAGGAGATGTCAGCAACAACTGGTTTACAAGAATTGTTCTGCCTCCGGCACTCTGGATCTTGAACATCATCACATCCAAGAAATGTTAACAGCTCAGGCCCTCAGGCTGTAGCAGCTTCGACTATCGTTGTGGTTTTGTAATTGACAGCATCAGGATATGACTCCAATTGGTATTCTGTGCCACTCAGACCGCATGGAGATTTCAGCCTACTATTCTTTTGCAGAAGCACCACGATGGGCATCTGAGTGACATTTAAATTTGATAATGAAAGAGCCTTTAAATCAGAAAAGAGAAAAATGCCTGTGTTTGTGGCATAAGATATTTTCTGACCACTGAGGTCTTCGGAGAAAGGCCTGCTGTTGAAATAGTTGGCCAAGTTTGCCAGCAATGACTCACTACCATGATGGCTGCAGATAAATTCTAGTTGTTTTGTACTTATTATTAAAGATTTGGTGTTAGATGTTTCTCTGTGTTGCTTAAACAATAAAAATCTGACAACACTTAGGTTTCCTTGATAAAGATTAAGATTTCTCACATTTCTTCATATCTAAAATGCTGCAACAAGCTGTGATCTGTTGTGCTGGTTTGAGGCTAATTGGAATATTTTAATGAGAAAAAATAGATTATAGGCTGTGAAAAGAAAACAGTTGTGGTGTCTACTTCACTCACAAGTTTGCTGAGATGTATAAAAGCAAGGACACAAGTATAGATAAGAGTGTCTTTTGGTGTCTGTGTTTCTCCCTGCGCTTCTGATGTTCTGCTTGCATCTGTGTAATCCAACTAATCATTGTGCTCCTAACACCTGCTTGCTGATCCTTCCAACTCACCTTGCACGTAAGGCAGATTCTAGGATAAGAGTGGGGGGTGGAAAGAAAGTGGAAAGATGATTTGGAGCCCGTCCTGGAGACTTGTCATGGAAGCTAGCAGAGCCCTTTTGCAGGCCCCAGTTGTGCACAGGACAGCGACTCACATGACGGCCAAGACATCACAAAAACCAAAACAATATTTCTATCTGCTGTTCTAGCAGCTACAGGGCCTCTGAGAAAATTCCTCCCACAGAGAGGTAAAAGGTAAACATTGGCTATGTTTTGAGTCAGGGACCTTGGTTCCCACAGCTCGCTGGACACCTGTTAGGGGCTGACCCCTGGGTGGTGCTACAGGTTATTTGTGGGAAGAATTGTCCAATTGTATGAATTGATGATAATTTTGTACCAATCTGTACAATTAACGTAAAATTGCCTGAACTGGCTGAACACACCTCTTTTGAACACTATAAAAATGCTGCATTTGCCTTGATTGAGCACCTCTAGCCCTCTTGCTCTCAACCCTGCTCTCCTCCTGAACGACACTGTGATGGTTTGGGCTCTTACCCACCCCCCACACTTTTGAATTTGCCCCAGCTAACTCGGACGGCCTCTGGGAATATAAATGAAGCTATTTATTTTACAGCAGCAAATATACAAGCAGCTATTTACAATATATACAGTTATATACAGAAATATACAAAGGATAAACAATACAGAAGCACAACTCCCCTCCCAGACACCTGAGTCCCCAGGAGGGGCTCTCAAACCACCCCAACACCTCCCCTTGCCCTCTCAACCTTACCCCAGTTCTCAGGAAGAAGAGAGGTGCAGCCAAGAGGTTAGGGAGCAAGGTTAGTGGGAGCAGGGTTAATGAGATGTGACTGGGTCTGAAGGCAAAGGCAGAATGAAAGACAAAATGGAGAATGTTTTACTTCTTCTTCCCAGAGTTCTCAGCGTGACTGTGAGAGAAGGAGACACAACTGTTTACTTTTTCACTGCCCATTATCTAGTTCTTTTACCAAAACATTCCAGCTTGCTTCAAACTAGCACAATCCACCCCTGTCTACTTCGCTCAGAGTATCGCTGAGAATTATCCGTTCTAATCTAAACAAATATTTACAATAAAACAATATATATATATATACAAGTTCAGTTCACACTTCAATCAGATGTAGGTGATTCAAAAGCTCAGAACAGGGACTCCCAGGTGACGTTGGGTTCGTGCTCATGTACTGTAGATTTCTGGTAGATTCTTCCAGTGTTGGGCGCCGATGGTACCTAGAACAGAAAACTCCTAACAGCTCGTATTAGACACTGAATTTAAACTCTCTCAGCTAAAGTTAGATTTCTCTGTGGAATACACTGGATTTCACCATTCTCCTGCATTACCCAATATGTATGACCAGGACCTTCAGCAGACACGTCCAAGTCTGTTGCTGTTCAGGCCTTTCTGGCATCGCTCGGCAGCACTGAAAATTACGTCCAGCTCGGCACGAACTCGGCACGAACTCCGCAGTGCCCGATGCTCATCGGCCTCGGAGTCCAGGACCGGCAGGAGGCTCGGACAACGCGCCCTGAAATTCTTAAATACTTTGAAACCCTGCTGAACTGCATTTGGACAGTGAGTAACTGACAAACTCTTTACTCAGAGACTGAATAATCTCTCTGGAATCAAAGAACTCTCTTAAAATCACAGACTCTCTTCATTTTAACCATTTTCTATTTAATCTGCAACCACCAATCAAGAACTTACGTGGGATAGTTATACATAAGTTTGGGGAAGGGGATTTTTAGTGTTTTAGTAATAAATCATTTAACCTTCTTTTGTAAATCGGCCTCGCGTGTTACTCCCCATAAATTCCCCTAAAACTCCATTCCACAACAGGACTCTGATTTCTGGGAGGGGTACTGTGTTTCTGTATTACTTTTAACTTGTGTATTTCTGTGTATAGCTGTAAATGTTTTTCATATATTGTAAATATCTGCTTGTGTATTGTGCTAAGTTATGCATATGAACCTTTATTCCTTAACTGGGCTGCCCAGGGAGGTATTGGAGTCGACGTCCCTGGAGCTGTTCAAGGCAAGATTGGACGTGGCACTTGGTGCCATGGTCTAGCCTTGAGCTCTGTGGTAAAGGGTTGGACTTGATGATCTGTGAGGTCTCTTCCAACCCTGATGATACTGTGATAACTTCTAGCTGACTGAGTCTAGTCTGGTGAATTTGTGTGAGAGGGTGGGTAACTCCCAAACCATCACATCTGTACACTCTGCTGTCCCTTTTGACTGTCTCAGAAAGGGATATGTATTAGTACAATTAAAGCACTGTGTTCCATCAGAAGGTGCCTATCCTTCCTGTGCCTATTTTTAAAGAGATCCTATGGGAGTCAGAGCACAAATCATTCAGTACAAGTCTTCAGGATTCAAACTTGTGTATTCTCACATCTTAGGTGCTTTCTCATTTAGAGAGCTGGCTAACAGATATACAGAGATAACATTTACCACAAATGTGCCCAGCCTTGGGCAAAGGAACAGAAGAGGAGCAAAACTTCCTCCTTTCCCACCCTTGGTACTTGGATCCATTAAGCATATCCTCAAGTGTCCTATTTGATTTTCTCCATTTGTTTTAGCCTGGAGAAGAGAAGGCTCAGGGGAGGCCTTATTGCTGTCTACAACTCTGTGAAGGGAGGTTGTGGCCAAGTGGGGGTTGGTCTCTTCTGCCAGGCACCCAGTGACAGAACAAGGGGACAGAGTCTCACCTGTGCCAGGGCAGGTTTATGCTGGATGTTAGGAAGAAGTTCTTTGCAGAAAGAGTGATTGGCCATTAGAATGGTCTGCCTGGGGGAGTGGTGGAGTCACCACTCCTGAAAGTGTTCAAAAAAAGACTGGATGTGGCACTTGGTGCCATGTTTTAATTGGTCAGATAATGTTGGCTGATTATAATATCACCTATAGAAACTGAATTTGTGGATCTTGGTTGTGATAGACAATATTACACTTGTATCTATCTCTCCATGTCTGCGTGAGTTATTTAGAGAAAATTAAACTTTGGTGTAAATAACTGACAGTATAAGCAGCCAGATGTATTGTTTTGCCATCCTATAGATGAGGAGTTGTGATAGTAAAATATTACATGTGTTGGCCAAAGCTATGCAGGAAATCTGTGACAGAATTTGGTCCATATTTTTAAGCTTTTTGTGGGGCTTTTCATTTGAAAAGGTCTTAAGAAATTAATGCCTACAGTGACTTTTTATTTTCACCAATTTATTTCTTCTTCTTCCAGCTGCTGAAAGTTTGTATTTTTATTCAGCAGAAATAGATTTCATTCTTTAATAGCTCTAGATTCAGGTGCTTTTGTACTTCATGTGGCTAATTGTAAATTTGGCTATCCATGCTTGAGCGTGTCCAGAGAAGGGCGACGAGGCTGGTGAGAGGCCTTGAGCACAGCCCTACGAGGAGAGGCTGAGGGAGCTGGGATTGTTTAGCCTGGAGAAGAGGAGGCTCAGGGGTGACCTTATTGCTGTCTACAACTACCTGAGGGGTGGTTGTGGCCAGGAGGAGGTTGCTCTCTTCTCTCAGGTGACCAGCCCCAGAACGAGAGGACACAGCCTCAAGCTACACCAGGGGAAATTTAGGCTGGAGGTGAGGAGAAAGTTCTTCACTGAGAGAGTCATTGGACACTGGAATGGGTTGCCTGGGGAGGTGGTGGAGTCGCCGTCCCTGGAGCTGTTCAAGGCAGGATTGGATGTGGCACTTGGTGCCATGGTCTAGCCTTGAGCTCTGTGGTAAAGGGTTGGACTTGATGATCTATGAGGTCTCTTCCAACCTTGGTGATACTGTGCTACTGTGATTTACTGATCACCCAGCTGGAACTGGCTAGTGATCTTCTAGGAGATGACCCAGGACCAGTACAAGAGGGATAGTTGCTACCAATTTGGCGTGGAGTTACTGTCATTCAGATATGTAATTTTGCCAGCCAGAATTCTGTGTGCACTACTGCTTAAGTTCCTCTACAACTTGTTCTTCAGCTCAGGAGTCCACTCACTTGAAACTTTGAATCCATACTCGTTGCATTTAGCAGTAGTTTGCTAGTTAACTGATACCAGTGATGTACATGTTGGAGATGCCTGCATGATTGTGATAATAATGGGGTCCTCAAAATCATGTTTGTGGGTCTGCTGTATAGATACACACTGTCATCTTTATTTGACTGCTGCTGTTGATTCACCAGTAGGAAAATAAAAACTTTCATTGCTTGCCTGCTTCTAATGAAATGATAGAACAAATACAGTACTATCAGTTGGCTCTTTGCACTTGTTAATACTTGCAGCTTCCACTTAATGTTGAACATGTAACCTCTTTTTTTGTTGTTGAAGGAGTGTTGTTAATTCTCATACTGTAACTGACATTAAGGTATCTTACTCTGCTGTGAAAGCACAAGTTAGTTAACCCCTGTAATGTTTTCAGGAAAAGGATGAATGTAAAAATTTTACTTGTGGTGAGCAGGGACACAAAATGTTTTTTTCCAGGTCAATCTGTGGTAAAAGGATGTACAGGATTTAAATCACTTTTCTTCTTAATCTTGTTTTTTTTCACGAAGTATAAATGGAAAAATGCACCAAATAATCTAAATTTGGCCCTGAAATCACTGGGCAAGCTGGATTAAGACACATCTCAACAGAATGGCAACAATGTTATCTGTTCCGAATATTGGAAGCATTCATCCCTTGATGATAGCCTGATAGAACTGCTCACCAGTTTCTTTCAAATTCTTTAAAGATATCTTCAAAGGGGAAATTTAGGCTTGAGGTGAGGAGAAAGTTCTTCACCGAGAGAGTGATTGGATACTGGAATGGGCTGCCCGGGGAGGTGGTGGAGTCGCCGTCCCTGGAGCTGTTCAAGGCAAGGTTGGACGTGGCACTTGGTGCCATGGTCTAGCCTTGAGCTCTGTGGTAAAGGGTTGGACTTGATGATCTATGAGGTCTCTTCCAACCTTGGTGATACTGTGATACTGTGTGATACTTTTCTATAATTATAACTTTGTTCATTCTTTAGAAAAATAGCCAAAATTGTGTTTGTGTTTTCTTCCTTTCATAATGTTGAAGTCTAAAATGCTATTTTGATTTTTTTTACTTCTGTGAGTCGTACCTTCCCACTGAGGAAAATCTTTTAGCAGAACTGGTGCGTATAAGTGATATTTCACTTTCACCATGCCCTTTGCTTGTCATTCTCCTGTGATGCGATACTGCAAGACATAAATATTCATCTGTGTTTGCTGTTGTTCCTCACAGCTGTTTTTCAGAGAAGCTGTAAGGAAAAATTCACTTCAGGTAATTGTAAAAGTTGGTTCATAGCCAGGGGAGACCTGACTTTCTGATTTTTCCACAGGCCTCCAGAACTGGCATCAAAGTATGCAAATTTCTCTGAGGGAGTGTGCAAGCCTGGTTATGCATCAGCGCTCATGACTGTCATTTTCCCTAAGTAAGTAATTACTGGTTGTTCTTTTCCCTCTTCCTTTGATGGCTTCTCACCCTTCAAGATAAGTGATCTGCTAAGTGTCTTGAAAAGTGTCATTATGATTGGTTCAAGGGAGACCAGTATTGGAATTCTGGGCTATACGAGTGGTCAGTGGCAATGACTTAATTGATTGCAGCCTGACTTGCTTGGCCAAAGAGTAGAGAGTTCTGTGTATTTAATAACTGAGCAAATTACATTTTCAGTTTGTGACACAGATGTGTGGTCAAGCTCAGTGCTAGTACCACATCCTTAGGAAGCTTCAGTCATGAAGTGACAGCTTAAGATGTCTGGAGTGATAAATTGTGGTCTTTGGTTGGTTATTTTTTTCACTTGAAAGAAGAGAGTAGAGCATCCCTCAGGTACCTGCAGGCTTTGCAATAGTGTTTTACAAAGAATCTAAGACATGTTATTAGCAGGTGCTGCATCTTACTGTGTTGAGTAGGTATTGATAGCTTAAGTGTTACTAGTTTCTTCAGAATTAGTTTCCCTCTGTGCAGGTGGGAAGCTGCAGTACTGTTCAACAGCAGAATGTAATCATAACACTGAGACCTTTAAATTTGGCTTATGGCTTTCTCTTATGCACCAGGTGGCTTCTGCATTTCAAGGAGTCTGTAGACTTGCTGGAAGACAGTTCAGACAGTTCAGGAGATAGATTAGCAAGAACATTATACTGTTGAGGCTCGAGTATCTCAGTTTGCTTCATCAAATGGAAAACTGGACTGAGTGGCTATTTGACCTTTGTACAACCTTCTAATGCATGTGGAAAAGTTGGCAAAATGGATCATAGACTTTTTAACACAAGAAGTACTTTTCTTTTGAGGAAGTATTCTGTGACTTGCACATAGAGCACATGGAGAGATTAGGTTGTGTGACAGTGGCCTTCAGGCCAAGCCTGAAACTGGTGGTGTCTTCCATCTGGTTTTGTTGGCAAACACGGTAGCTGTGAACTTCAAATTATTGAAAGTAAAAAGTCTTGTAAGCAGCAGATACTACAGCCAAAACTTAAAACCAAAACAAAACACTGAGTGATGAGACTATGCTCTCCATCACCAGCATAAAACAAACAATTATCAGTATGATCTTCTGTGTGAATTTTGCAACTCTGGTTAGAACATAAATAAATCCTGGAAGGGAAGGAAGATACATTATTGTCCTTTTCTTTTAAGAACTTTCTGAGTGCTTCCAAATCTGGTTTTGTGTGCATAGTAAATGTAAATACTATAGAAGAGAAATAGAATGTAGTTTAACTGTAGTAAGATGGCTGAAGCTGAAGCCTTCCTTTATACAACTGAAATCTAACTTCTCTTCCCATGGCATGGCTGTTGTTACATATTGAATCTGCAGTGATAAATGGTATACACTAAAGAAGCCTGTTTAGTTCAGTTGTTAAGGCCAGAAAAATACCATTAGTAGTCCCCTATTTTGAGCTGTTTCCATGCACAGGATATGATGTTTTCACATTTAATCACAGATAATTAGTGTGATTTAAAGATTTCAGCTGATGAAGAAGCTGATAATGTGCTGTGTTATTCCCATGGATGAACTCATTGTTGCAAAGATATTAGTCTTACTTAAATTTATCTTAGACTTTGGCTTCGAGAGTGACATTTTCTGCTAGAATCCAAAATGTTACTTATTTTCCCCCTCAGTAGCCACTTGCAGATTACTCTTCTACCAGTAGCTAACAGCATTGAACTAAAACCATGCAAAGAGGCAGTAACTTGTCTCTAGTCTAACAAGGTGGTTGTTGTCTTGATAAGTTGAAAAATTGTATTCATACTTCTAAAAACACCATCAATGGTAATTTATGTTCCATAGCTTCTCTAATAGGAACCCTAAACCTTACTAAGGTTGACTTTTTATTTTTCAAGACATCCTTTAATTCTTTATTGATTAAGTTCAATGTCAAACATTTAATTATTTCTGTCAAACATATAATTATATCACTTAGAACTCATGTAAGGATGGCTGACCAGTAGCTCTGCAAAGAATTCCTTGCTACACTTAAGATTCTTTATTTTCTACAACTTTTCTTGTATTCAAAGACTATGCAAAGCTAACATTATGAAGACAAGTATCAGAATTTAGTATTTGGAACTCTAAAGGCCAAATTATGTTGCTTGCTGATTTAGTTGTGCCAGGGTAGGTATAGGCTGGATATTAGGAAGAAGTCCTTCACAGAGAGAGTGATTTGCCATTGGAATGGGCTGCCCAGGGAGGTGGTGGAGGCACCGTCCCTGGGGGTCTTCAAGAAAAGACTGGATGAGGCACTTAGTGCCATGGTTTAGTTGATTGGTTAGGGCTGGGTGATAGGTTGGACTGGATGATCTTGGAGGTCTCTTCCAACCTGGTTGATTCTATGATTCTATGATTAAACAATTTGAGCTGCATGATTTCTTATATTCTAGCTTTCATTTTTCAATTGCTTGTATCATTAGGAAAACATCATCTCTGTGGCTGACATTTTTTAGGCTTGGTCTTTGCCATAAAATTTGTGGTTTTGTCATTTTTTTTGTAAAGCTGTTTGGATGAAGTTGGTTTGGCTGTTTTCAAGCGTGGAAAAAAATGAACAAACGTTTTCTCATTCTAAAGATTTGTGACTTTTTAGTGCAATTTTAAATGTAAACAGTCAAAATATGATGGAAATAATTGGGATAGAATACATATTTTTCAGAGAATGTAACTCTTCTTAGTAAGCATTTCTTTAACACTGGAAATGTGAGTTTAGATTTTACCAGGCTAGAGCAGTGCTCTGAGAAATCTCAAAGTATAGTTGCTGGTAAAGAAGGACTAATTTTTGTTTAATTAAATTTTTTTTCTTTGCTTTTTACAAAGCTTTCACTCAATCAGTTCTCATTCTAGAAATGCTTGATGTCTTCATCAATAATCCTAGCTGGAAAAAAATCCTAGGTTAAGTGTGCAGATGATATGCTTATTGGAGAGTTCTAAATAAAGGATTAGTTACTTTTAGAGGACAATTTGGATTGCCTGATTTTAAATGGCCAGAGTCCAACAGAAGTTATGTTAATCCAATATGAAATAAGACATCTGGGTGGAACAAATGCGAACTATACCTTCAAGATAGGAATGTCTTGGAAGCAGACACAGAGAAAGCTGCATGTAATCTCAACAAAGTATCAGCTGAAATGCTGTTTGGGATTCTTATGTACCCGGATAGGTTGAGCAATTTTTTTTGTAGCATTGATTTAAACTGTAAAACTTAACCTCTCCTGCAAAACCTCACGACCCAGGCCTTTTAGAGTACTGTGTCCAGTTTTAATGGTGAAAGTCCAAGAAGGGAGGAGAAGTAAGAGAAGGAAAGCCACAAAAAGGAACAAGGACTGGCTTCAAGAATAGAGTAAACAAGACTCCTAGAAATAAGTCAGTCATCTTTCTGAAGCAGGAGTTGTATTCGAATGAGGAGAAGAGGAAAGAGCATTACCTTTAACAAGTTAAATATAAACTACCATGAGGTAGGCCAAAAAAATGTTGAGGATCAAGTTTATAAAGGTATTTAAAAAAAAAAGGCTTTTTGTCTAACTGTCAAAAGCAGAAGGCCTGCCAGAGATCCTGATGTGCTGATAGATGGTCACAGTATTACATGCGAGTAAGGGAAGGTAAAGCCATAGCAGAGGAGTTAATTGCATTGCTATTCACTGCAGAACAGTTCCCATGTGGAGTTTTCCTTTCTGGGGTACAGGCTGGGGGAAGCTGACAGAAGGCTGATGTTTTGGAGCAAATTATCACAATGAATTGCTAGGAAAAGTTCTCACTTTGTGAAGATCTCAGTGCTGAAGTTGCCGAATTACACACAGTTGTGTGTAATCATTGCTTAAATTGGCCTTAGAATGGAAGAAATGAAAAGCAGTAAACATGTCAGGCTTCTCAAGAGGGGCCTGTGGAGCATTTGGGAAACTGGAAACTGATAGTGAGCCTGGTTTCTGTATGAGACACCTTGGTAGAAACTATTAAAAAAGAATAGAATTAGTGATGATAGATAGGAATCAAGTTGTCTTCTCCAGCAGGAAGTCCTGCCCTGGGGCACTGGATGAGCACTTGATAAAGGTGATTTAACTAATACTGTATGTCTGGATTTCTTTATAAACAAACAAGCAATGTAGCACTTTGTGTTTCTTTGGGAAATTAAACCAGTGTAATCTTCTAGTGCTTAGGTAGTCACTAGGCAAAGATTGGAAACTGTATGGAGAGAAAAGATTGGGATGTGCTATGCCTGGAGTCCTCTGGAGAACGTGTGCTAGGATGTCTGCTGTTCCAAGTGCTCATAAACTGTCTGAAATGGAGGATAAATAAAAGCACTGGCACATTTTTCAAGATAGCAAAACTAAAACCTATGAGGAATGTCAGAGGGATCTCACAGCACTAAGTAACAGGGTCAACAAAATATCATGCCAAATTCAGTCATAAGGGAGTGTTTGTTGAAAAGTCTGACCTGACAGCATATACCTAATGATGGGCTAAGCTATGCCTTGCAAATCAGGTAAGAGATCTTGGAATTACTATGGATGGTTCTATGACTTACCAGTGATGGTTAGAAGACTGTGGATGTGTTAGGAGACACATGCAGAAAACCCAGGAGTTTGTTCTAACACTGCATAAATACCCCATGTGCACCTTCAATGACATGTCTAATTCTATTCAATAATGAATCAGATCTAGAAGAATTAGGTATATATAATGGTATTGAAGACAAGACCACAAAAGATGGAATTGACTTAGACTTTCCAGTTTGACAGAGAGCAAACAGAATATTCAAAAGTAAGTGTAATGTCACAGAGAAAGTCTTTTAGTTGATTGCTTCTCTCAGTACATACAAGATTTGGAGGTATTAAATGTAAATACTGTGCACCAGGTGTAAAATAAACAAAGAGAAGCACTGTTTCATGCTATTTCCAGTCACATTTTTATGAGACTGAGTTCTGCCATGGGCAAAAGATTAAAAAAAGTTAAAAAGACTGACACTCATATCCTGTTGATCGTGAAGATTCAAACAGGCATGGAAATCTCTAAGTGGACCCAGACAACAAGTACTGGGAAAATGGACGTTTGGAATAGTCCACTGTGCTGATGCCTGTGGTTTTGTTTTGTTCAGTTCTGGGTTTTCTAGTTGGTATGCCTTGAAGGCAGGCTGGCATAGCTTCAGAAAAACGTGCTGTAATCTAAATCATGACAGTAGCTCCCCACCAACAGCAGTAGATACTGGATCTCAGTGCTGCCTCTCCATGTAAAAGCTGGCTAGCTGGGCTGCATCTGCAGCTCACCACAAGTAAAGGACTTACCTAATTTTTAACTTTTCAGAACAAAACAATTTTTCCTCGTACAAATCTCCCAACAGCAGATAATGACTCAAAGTGCTGGAAGAAAAGTTACTGGGTTTGGAATAATACAAAGAGAATTAAAAGCATGTTTGGTAAAATGGCACCAGTAGGTCAGTGAATTGAGCTACTATGTTCAGTGAATTAGACTATTTTTTGTAGGTCTGAGGTCACCTACAAGTCTGGAGCTGATGCTTTGACCTTTCTGTGTTTTTGGTGTGGTAGCTCTGCAGCCTCCTGCATGTCTGGCTTTACTGTGGAAATGATGCTGCATCTGTACAGTTCTTTCTGTTCTACAGCTCTACAGCCCTATTCTTTATCAGATGAGAAAAGAGATCTCTGCTCATGTTTTGCAGCTGATGTGCCAGCCCAAAACAGTTCAGCTACTGACAATTTTCCAACCACAAGTTCTTGTAAGTTGGCAACTAATACTAGAAATTAGAGGAGGTGGTAAATAGAGGGAGAATGTCTGCAGGCTGCAGAATTCTGCATCTTTTTTTGGTAGGAGTGTGGGTAAGAAGTATGTAAAGAAAGATAAAGAGCATCGGAAAGGATTTCAGAGTAAGGGGGAAAGAGGAAGTTTGGTATCAACAGATCTATAGGCATTGGGACTCAAAATAGCAAATTTAACATTTGGGACTTGGATACATAAGGCTATTTTTAGCACCAAGGTTATGACCATAAACAACTCTTTCTAGACAGTTGGTGCTACAAAATGATCTTATATAAGTCACAAACCTCTTTAAGTCGTTTCAGAAACAAAATCACTTTGGTTTGTTTGATAGTTCTGGTGCGAACTTTCTGTCAGTTTGCAACTGGCATTTTCTTCACAGTCTTAACTTTTTTTCCTGACTTTTCAATGCTATAGCCTGCTCTCCACTCTTAAGGAGAAACAGCTTTCTTGTAAACTCTTAGCGGTTTATATTTTCATGCTGAATTGTTTCTTTGTACATAAAGTTCAAGATTTTTAAAGCTTTCATATCAGCAGAGAATGCATGACAGGGATTTATGCCAACTATAGAAATTTCCATGGCTTTCTCCCAAGCAATTCTGTGGATTTTTCTGGATGTTTAGTTCCCTCTTGATACTGTCTGTCACAGACTTCTCTGTTTCTCCACTTCCACAGGCCAGTTCGGTATACTGGGGACAGCTCCAGAAGGTCTTTCTCTAAAGTGTACAGAGTAGACTCCTGTCTCCTTGATACCAGAGACTGGCATCACTTTCTTTGGCATTGGATTGGGCTGTCTACAGTTTATGCAGCTTTAGGAAAAAAAAATTCTCACATGTAAATGGGTGATAGAGGCTTCAAGTGGAACTGGAGCTTTAGTCAAGGCCTTCAGCATGGTCAGGATAATTTCTGGTAGGAGGTGTCCCTGCCTATGGTGGGGGGTTGAAACTAGATGATCTTTGAAGTCCCCTCCAACATAAACCATTCTGTGATTCATTCAATGAATTTTAAAATGTGATTCACTCTCTCAAATGCATCCCAGTTTGTTTTCATATTCCCTTCCAGGAGATAATAATCACATAAGGGCGTCTTTCCATTCCACCCTTTCCATCTTTGTTACTTAGATATTCATTAAAAGTGTTTTTAAAAGAGAATTTTAAACCCTCTTCTTAGAACTGACTTTATTCATGTTTGGCTGTCTCAGTGCCTCATGAATTACTGCTATACCCAGCATGGGCTTGTACTGAAGTGACAGGGTATGAACTCAGTCCTTAGAGACTCTCAGGGCAGGTAACAGCTGCTTCCTTTGTGATTAACTATTTAAGGAGAGCAGAGGAAGGCAAAGGATGACACTCTCATGTGGTTCGTGAAAGCCCACTGAAGAAGCAGCCTGGATAATTAGTTTGCCACTGAGGATTGCTGTGGGAATTTGAAATTACTCACTGACTGCAGTGTGATCCATCTGCTGTTTGTTTTGAGGTCTCTTCAGGTGCAATAGGTAGTATCTCAGTTTTCTAAAATATATAAAATAATACATGTTAGCTGTATTAGTTATTGAGAGTAGGGGTTTTTGTTTTCTGAATGTGTGCATAAGGTATGCTTCATTTTGAAATACACCAAAGTGGTTTATTTTGTTAATTTGAACTGTGAAAGTGTCTTGTTTCCCATGAAAGAGCAGGCAGTTCTTGAAGCTTCCACTGAAATCAGGGTTCCAGTGTCCCAGTCACTGCTGTGTGAGAGAATCCCTGCTTTCCTTCAAAATGAGATCATTCCTGTTCTAGGAACAGGGAGTACTCAATCCCTTGTCCCTTCAGGTATCACAGTATCACCAAGGTTGGAAGAGACCTCATAGATCATCAAGTCCAACCCATTACCACAGAGCTCAAGGCTAGACCATGGCACCAAGTGCCACGTCCAATCCTGCCTTGAACAGCTCCAGGGACGGCGACTCCACCACCTCCCCGGGCAGCCCATTCCAGTGTCCAATGACTCTCTCAGTGAAGAGCTTTCTCCTCACCTCCAGCCTAAATTTCCCCTGGCACAGCCTGAGGCTGTGTCCTCTTGTTCTGGTGCTGGCCACCTGAGAGAAGAGAGCAACCTCCCCCTGGCCACAACCACCCCTCAGGTAGTTGTAGACAGCAATAAGGTCTCCCCTGAGCCTCCTCTTCTCCAGGCTAAACAATCCCAGCTCCCTCAGCCTCTCCTCGTAGGGCTGTGCTCAAGGCCTCTCACCAGCCTCATTGCCCTTCTCTGGACACGCTCAGGCATCTCAATGTCCTTCCTAAACTGGGGGCCCAGAACTGAACACAGTACTCGAGGTGTGGTCTAACCAGTGCAGAGTGCAGGGGCAGAATGACCTCCCTGCTCCTGCTGACCACACCATTCCTGATGCAGGCCAGGATGCCACTGGCTCTCTTGGCCACCTGGGCACACTGTCTCTTGCTCTGTATATTGACTAGTATATGGTGATGGCAAAGATTGTTTCAGAGCTCAAAGTTACATTTGGTGTCCCAGTAACTGCTATAATCACAGTTTATCACCTTGGGCACACAGCTGGGAACAGAGTGGCTGGAGAGCAGCCAGGCAGAAAGGGATCTGCGGGGTACTGGTAGATAGTAGGCTGAAGATGAGCCAGCAGTGTGCCCAGGTGGCCAAGAGAGCCAATGGCATCCTGGCTTGTATCAAGAACAGTGTGGCCAGTAGGACAGGGGAGGTTATTCTTCCCCTGTACTCAGCACTGCTCAGGCCACACCTTGAGTCCTGTGTTCAATTCTGGGCCCCTCAATTCAAGAGAGATGTTGAGGTGCTGGAACATGTCCAGAGAAGGGCAATGAAGCTGGTGAGGAGCCTGGAGCACAGCCCTGTGAGGAGAGGCTGAGGGAGCTGGGATTGTTTATCCTGGAGAAGAGGAGGCTCAGGGGTGACCTCATTGCTGTCTACAACTACCTGAAGGGAGGTTGTAGCTAGGTGGGGGTTGATCTCTTCTCCCAGATAACCAGCAACAGGACAAGGGGACACAGTCTCAAGCTGTGTTAGGAGGAAGTTCTTCCCAGAGAGAGTGATTGGCATTGGAATGGGCTGCCCAGGGCGGTGGTGGAGTCACCATCCCTGGAGGTGTTCAAAAAAAGCCTGGGTGAGGCACTTAGTGCCATGGTCTAGTTGATTGGACAGGGCTGGGTGCTAGGTTGGACCTGAGGATCTTGGAGATATCTTCCAACCTGGTTAATTCTGTGATTCTCTGTAAGGAAATTTGTGTGTCAGTGCTCAGAAGGATTCTTGGGGGTGCCAGAACACTTACGTGGCATCTTTAGCACAATTGTCCTCAGATCCTGTATCTTGCTTGTTCTACCACCAGATCTGAAATTGCAAGGACAAACTGATGCTGGTGTGTTTTCTCCTGGGCAGTGCCAAAGGTTATTGGCTTCCTTGATTAACTCTTGACTAAATAAGTTCAGGGCTAGAGGAGGGGAAAAGAGGGATGAAAGAGGAATTGATGGTGCCCCGTTCAATTAAGCTGTCGGTGTTTCCTGTTTGTCCTGCATCAAAGCTGTTCAAGGCCTGGTGTGTGCCAGGGGCATCAGAGCATGCTGCTGCTCCCATTTGCCTCCTCATACCTCCTTACACTGTGTTTTGTAAAACCGAGGATGAATAAACATGCGAGTCAAAACATGCACACTGTAACACCCCTCAAATCACTTCTGATAGCTGAGCAGCATCTCCTCACCCAGAGCTTGGTGGCTTGTCCAGTTACACATCTTCCCATGCAGTCAGCTACTGGCTCGCTGTCACTGCTGATAAAGCATTTTGCACAGCTCTTTTCTGTCCTTGTGGTTTTTATGAAGTAGTGCCTTTTTTTCTCCTTTACATGGTGGTTCTGGTCACTTCCTCCTCTGCAGTTAGTGTGTTGGGAATTATAGACAATTTGAAAGCATGGAGAGGATAATTTTATGTATATATATATATATATATATATATATATATATATATATATATAAATGTAGATTTCAAGTGATGGAATTGGGTTAGAGTATCCAGCACGTGTAATTCCTATGCTTATTTTATTGTCATGTGTTCATTTTGGAGACTTGAATCTTAAATCTCTCACACTTCTGGGTACAAGTGAAAAGTATGTTATGTCACAAAACATTTTGCCCTACCTGGCTGTACTTTAGTGAACATACAACACAGTCTGTTAGGAAACATTTGCTTTTAATGCTGAAACTAGGATTGTGCTGAGCTGTTGTTGCTATTTATAACTGGGGCAGTTGGATTGCCCTTCACAGCACCCTGACTGCTTCAGTCCCTTCCACCTGCCTTGCCTGCAGGAGGAAGCTGAGATTAAAAGGCAACATTTGGTAACTCATGTTCAGAGTGGTGCAAAACTCTGGTACCTAAGTGATGGTAAACAAAGCTGTGTTTAAATACTATCTGAGCAGGGTCAAATAACTAATTCTTCCACAATAGATGCCCTGGTTTTTTGTTTCTTTTTCTTTTTCTTTTTTTCTTTTTCTTTTTTTCTTTTTCTTTTTCTTTTTCTTTTTCTTTTTCTTTTTCTTTTTCTTTTTCTTTTTCTTTTTCTTTTTCTTTTTCTTTTTCTTTTTCTTTTTCTTTTTCTTTTTCTTTTTATTTTTCTTTTTCTTTTTCTTTTTCTTTTTCTTTTTCTTTTTCTTTTTCTTTTTCTTTTTCTTTTTCTTTTTCTTTTTCTTTTTCTTTTTCTTTTTCTTTTTCTTTTTCTTTTTCTTTTTCTTTTTCTTTTTCTTTTTCTTTTTCTTTTTCTTTTTCTTTTTCTTTTTCTTTTTCTTTTTCTTTTTCTTTTCTTTTTCTGTTGTTGTATAGAGCAATGTCATTTCCAAGATGAGCAGATGAAACTGTACACAGAAGGTCACTGATAGCTCTTAAATTATAGCACTGATTAACCAGCTGGAGCTCATATGTCAAAGCAAACTTCAATTTGCAACAGTGCATTTCTTCACTTCTGACAGCCTCTGAAGGTGTGCATACTGCTGCAGTCAGATTGAAGTAGATATGGCATAATGTAAGAGCAGATTTAAAAAGACTTGGGTTCAGTGCTGCTCTGTTGCCTGAGCTCCATAGCTGCCCGTGGACAGTGCGACACACTGGGTGAATTGAAATAAGCTTTTTGTCTGAACACGAGTGTTCTCTTCCCCATCCCCACTCATTTTGTGCAAGATTATTTTTAATCCAGATCAGTTCACTGATCCAGTTTATGGAATTACCAAATCATTATACAAACCCTGCCAAGGGTGCATCTTGGGAATGAATAGCTAAGGTGCTGAGATTGCAAAAGCTGTGTTCTGCAAGCGTGGGTACCAGGACAGAGGCATGGCGAGCTCAGGAGACAGGAAACTGCTTTTACCTTCAGTTCATGGAAGTTGTTCTCTCTATCTCATGTCAGCTTTTTAACCTTAAAAAAAATGTGCAATTCCCACGTGCAGATCATGACAGTGGATTATACATCAGGGCTGAAATCTTTCATGCTTAACCTCTCGTGATTTAAAAAGAAAGAAAAAAAAAGACATGTGAATCCATGTGATGTGCAGGCTTTGGGCCTGAAAGGCTTATTTTCAGATGCCTTACCACGACTTCTGAATTAGGTGAGACTGTTAGATGGAAGCTGGAATATGGGCACATGGACCTTATTGAGCATGTGCCTTTCTAGCTTCAAAAAATGGTGCAGAGCCCTAAGTGTTCTTGCTTGGTATCAGTACACTGCATCTTATGGCAGAGTGGGAGCAGGACAGGGTATCTTGTCTTCAAGTAGATTCCAAGAGACTTTACTCCTCTACCTTTCATTCCACCTCTCTTGCCATCCCACTTTGACATTCCTGAAATGTTTCAATCCCAGAACAGTGTGTGCAAGTGCTGTCCCTGAGCCAGTGTGCCTTGGCTAAGGATATGAATGAATAGCAAGTCTGCTAATTAATGCAAGATTATTAGGGCAAATTAGCAACAGCCTGGGGAACCCTTCAACATTAGGCAAAGTAAAAACTGGAAAGATTAAAAATTCTCTTTGTAGCAACATGAAAAGTCAGTGAAGAATGTTGTTCAGATAATATTGTGGATACTGTGACTTCACTGCAGCATGAATAGCATAAGCTCTTTTGTCAATTACTTTCTTGTTGCCTTTTCATATAATTCTTAGCTAACTGTGCAGCAAAATAAAATCCATATGTTAGTTGCTAAATACTATAGAAGCAGTACTGTAATTGTTGTATTAGTGTTGAGGACCACAGTAGCTTGATGAGTTTCTGCAGTTTCCCAAGGATTCTTGCTCTGTGGTCCAACTCAAATCACTTGTAATGCTGGAAAGCAAGGCAAGAACATCATTACCACACTCTGCAGTGAAGCTGACTGCAGTGGGATGGCATGCATTGTGAGTATTACATACTACATTTCTTAATTTGGCTTCAATTTTGCTACCTTTTGAAGATTTATGCGTTCAGAGAAAAAGGCTTTTTTCCTTTTTTGCATAGTCTGGTCACTTCTTCTCTCCTTTGGGTCACTGATTTACCTACAAAGGAACTTCATGTACAGGTCGGGGATGCAGCTTTTTCCAGTCCATTGCCCTTAAGAGAAATGTTACCGTCCCTGAAAATTGTTGCATCTGCCATGCTAATGTTATTCTTCCAACGTTAAACAGCTCACATGAGCTTCAGAAGTGTGTACATTTCAAATAGCATATCTGGCACTGTTCTTGGGAAAAAATAGAAAGAAAAAAAGTATTTGGAGCTTTGTATGGTTTTCCCATTCTAAATTGATACTTGTGCTACACCAATTTTAAGCAAGTTTCTAATCTGTTTGTCAGCTGTGCCAGCCTAGGTTTAAGTTTACACCTGGGCATACATAGGACTAGATGTAGAATTACGCTGCTTAAAGCCATGTCAGGGTGGTATAGAGATTCCAGAGAAATCAACGATGTAGGAATGAAATAGACTGAAATATTTGTGGCCTTCTGTGGGGCATCAGAGAGCCTGAAGCCAGAAGAATGTGTAAATAAGTGGACAAAACCACAATGCTTTACCTGTTGGCCTCCTAAATCACAAAGTGTATGCATCTGCTTTTATTACGTCTGTTATGGAATCTCTGCTGTCTTCAGTGGAAGATTATGTTGTATTAGCTCCCAGAAGTGTTTGTTTCTGGGCTTGGATCTTTTTGTTACAGAAGGTTTACTTTGGGAGCAAAGACTTGTGGGGATGAGCTGCTCCTAATTGAAACACTGCGTGAATGTTTCAGGAAAGGTGGAATAATGTTGAACACCTAAAAATGGAAAGCTATTTGAGACATAATGGCTTTCCCTGTCCCTGCAGCCACCACTGGGATCTGTGATGTGCTGTCTTGGGCTGGCTGGGCACTGCTGACCCTGAACCTTGAGTATAAGCAAGTCCGTAGGACAGCAGCTGTTGCAGTGGAAGAGATTCCAGCTCCACTTTGGAGAGAAAACACCAACTTTGCAATGATCTCAGAGATGTCCAAAGCCACACCAGATGCTTCAGCGTGGAAGTGAGTTAGGCATAAATAGTACAATATATATCTGCTCTGCAAGTTTTGTTTATATTTTAACAATTTGTTTGCAAATGTGTAACCTGCTGGGTGGGTAGGGATTTAAAACTAGGGCATGCAGCTCCAGGCAGTCTTAATGTAACCTGTGGCAAAACAGGCAACTCCTTAGAGCCAGTGGTAGCCAGCACTTTTTGCTTTTGGTTTGGTTCTTTATCAATTTCTGTGAAGGTCAGGCATTTGCAGGGGAAGATGCTAGTCTCAAGGCTCTGATTAACAGTCCAGCATGCAGTCTCTCATTGCTGGACTTGTTTCTGCTGTTCTTGGAGCAGTTGAGAAAGGATGTGCAGACTTTTAAGGAGGCAAAGTGTGCTTATAGGGTCTGGTCTAAGCAGAAAAAAAGTAAAATAAGAAAACTATAAACTATCTCTGTTTTTTTTTTTAACTCATGTTGGGGATTTTAGTCAGCACATGTGCCAGAAATTTCTTGTCTGATTTCCTGGGTAGTAATATTATTTATGGAACAACAGGGTAGTGAACAGTTTATAAATGCTAGACTTGTTTACTTGTGCTCCGTGACTGCTCATTTCACATAGGGATTTCCTCATCTGTCATGGGTAAAGAAACTTGGCTGAGTAGACAAGTCTTTAAAGAAGTAGATGGTTTTGCTTTGCCATGGTGTCTTGGCAGAAGATCTGCCCTGCTTGGCCCACACCATTTTCCACCTGTAAGGATGGTATTTGAGCATGAAAGTAGATATCTCATATTTTTTAAGAAGAAAGGAAGAACTGCTCTGTTTCACTGCTTGCAGGTCTGACACCTGTGGTACTTCCAGAGATTGTTCATTCTTCAGTACTGCATTAGTAGAATTTTCTCTGGCTGGGTAACTCCTAAACCATTCCCAGTGAGAGGAAATAGGGATAATAGTTTTGGTTTCTTTTTTTCTCCTCATATTAATAAGACTGGATTTTCAGTGGTTTGTCATCTCTTGTGGGTTAGTGGTCAGAAAACAAAGAGGGGAAGCATAATTAGTTGCTCAACATTACACCCCCTAAGGTGGAGGGAACAGTGATGGTTTCGGTATGTCCAGGAGGAGTAGGAGAGAAATTCTGTGGAACAAGCCATGTCTGGAGCACTCTGAGATACAGAATAATTCACTTAGAATTTCTGAGCTGTTTGAGATGTGCAGTGCTGGCTGTTGCACATTCTGTCTCCGTCTGAGCAGTGGCTATGTCATGATGAGTTACTGAGATGTTTTGACAAATGCCAGTCAGAGGGATGTTTTTGACATTGTTTTGTAATGATTAACGTCACTCTAAGCAGTTGTTTTGTGTTTCTACGTGTTTGTTTTAATTCATCTCCTGCTCGCTTCCTTCTTGCAGCAGTGCCCAGCTCACCATAATGAGATTGATTCAGGAATCTGAAATTGGTCTCAATTAGTGAGGCTACTGTAAATATTTTCACTGTCATAATTGTCTTTATTCAGTTCAATCTCAAAATATTTAAATGTTGGTTTATGATAAACAATGAGAAGATCCAGTAAGTCAAGTGAAGTGATACTAGGAGAGCAGTTTACTCTGACATAATCCCATCTTCAGATGCTCTCTGAAGAGGCAAGAACCCCAATAAAAGGTTGAGGATAGGTGAGAAGCATGAGAGGAAATGGAAGAGGAAAAGCTTCCTACAAACAAAATAATTTATCACTAGATCTAACTTTATTTAGCAATGTTGTCTGGCATATCCAGAAGTGCACAAGACATTGTTGCCTGCAGTTGATAACCTTAGTAATGATCCAAGCTGCTCATATCTAGAAAGTTTGAAGCAGCCATCACTGATGAGACCTTCTGCTTTGGAGAAGGGGAGGTGACCCATAAGTATCCAAGATACCTGGCCTAGGAAGAGCTCTCAATGGCTTGTTTGTAATGACCACTCTCTGGCTGTTAAGGAGCAAAAAATAGTGTGGAAGAATCATTACTAAATACCAGGGCACTTAAGGTTTCTCTAGATGGAAATGTCTTCCTTCTATAAGTTAATTTTCTGGCATGTCACTGACTGTCAGCTGCAACTGAGTTTTCTTCCTGTGACCAGACATGTCAGGTCATCTAAAGTTAGGCATGCAAGAGTGGAAATTTCCAAAATGGTCTCAGTTTGCAGATGTTGAGATGATCTGTCGGATACATTTTAATTTCAGTTTGGGTTTGGCTCTGGTTGATTTTTGTTTGTTGGTTGGTTTTTGGTGTGGTGTTTGGATTTTTTGTGGTCTGCTTGTCAGACCACTACACAACATTAACAAAACAAACCCCAAACCAACAACAAATTACTTGATTTCTCTAGAAAATGACAGTTTAAATTCTTGAGCAGTAGCTTGGGAATAGCTACAAAACAAAGGCAGAAAATCAACCAAATGCAAACTTCTGAATATACCTGGCATTGATCTCTTCATTTCGTCATCTGCTGTCAGATTTTGGAGGATTGTGTTGACCATGGAAGCCAAATGTCAACTCTACAGTACTTTGGCTCTATAATACTGCTTTTCAGAGCAGTTCTAGGAAGACACTTGTTCTCTGTCTCCACCTTCTAGAATCTGCAACATCTGCAGCCCTGGGCTAGTTTCTCTCTCATGCAAGATGATCACTTCCCTCCTTCTCCTGTGTGTCCTCAGAGCTCTCCTCTTGGCTCCATCTGCCTTTCTGTGTAGATTGTGTAGGATGTAGCTCTTCTTTATCCCTCTGGAGCTACATCTCTGTTTACTTTTTTCTTTATAAATAAAATAGTAGCCTTTATTACTCACAGCATTTTACATCTTCTACAGCACTTCATAAATCCTCTGTTGGGAAACATGTTTAGTGTGCACATGTCTTAGTCATGCTGCTTCCTAGCTGAGCTTAGCTGTCTGTCATAATGGTACAGTTCAGAACCTGAGGCAGATCTTTCTTTTCAACTCAAACTGCCCCATTTTGAACAGCTGTGCCTACCCAAACCTTGGGTTGAAAACAGTGTAAGAGGTACTAAAAAGATGAAAGTTACTTGCAGTCTTGAACTCCATAGAAATTTAAAATAGAATGGAATCAACCAGGTTGGAAGAGACCTCCAAGATCATCCAACCTGTCACCCAGCCTTGTCCAGTCAAGTAGACCATGGCACTAAGTGCCTCATCCAGTCTTCTTCTGAACACCTCTAGGGATGGCAACTCCACCACCTCCCTGGGCAGCCCATTCCAATGGGAAATCATTCTCTCTGGGAAGAACTTCCTCCTAACATCCAGCCTATGCCTCCCCCGGCACATCTTGAGACTATGTCCCCTTGTTCTGTTGCTGGACTGTCTTAGAAGGTGAAGTAACTGAATTGTGGGCATGTGGCTTTCACTTTGAGTGTATTTGAGTATATGTATTTGAGTAAATTTGAGTATAGGCATTTTTGAGGAGTGGTGGTGAAAAAAGCCAGGAGAGGATTATGTTGTGAGATGTAAACCAGTTACCTTTCCCACTTGTTTATTATTGTGCACACTCTGTATTTCTACATCTTTATCTAAAATCCTGACTGTATATCAAATTTGATAGATTTTTCACTTCACAGATTCTCTGGTTTTATTAAGTGTGGATATCCAGGATGAAACAGGCAGACTCAGAGGTAGCAGTTAAGACTAAGAGCATGTGTTAATAGACCAGAGAGTTCTGGTTCTCCAGTGCATTGTAAGCAAGCATTAGGAATAGGGAGGAAGTACTTTATCATAGAATCAATCAGGTTGGAAGAGAGCTCCAAGATCATCCAGTCCAACCTAGCACCCAACCCTATCCAGCCAACTAGACCATGGTACTAAGTGTCCCATCCAGTCTTTCCTTGAACACCTTCAGGAACAGTGACACCACCACCTCCCTGAGCAGCCCATTCCAATGGCAAATCACTCTCTCTGTGAAGAACTTGCTCTTAACATCCAGCCTCGGCCTCCCCCACCACAACTTGAGACTGTGTCCCCTTGTTCTGCTGTTGCTTGCCAATGCTTTGTCTTCCAGGTCCTGGAAGCTCTTGCAGGTACAAACTGGTGGGCTTAAATACGGACTGCTCAGGAAAAAACCCCACAGTTCATATCACCCGTGGTGCATGACAGCCACCTTTACTCTGCTGAAATAAAATGAGCTAATTTATTTCCCAGCAGACTAATTGCTCATGGTTTATTATAGAGACTATTTGGTGCCCTGCTCTGAAGACTGTTTGTTCCGGACAGCGTGTTTTAGAATATGTTTGTATGTGCTGGCAAATTTTTCAAGGGTTGGGTGTTTTTGGTGTTTTGTTTTTTTTTAAAGGTCACCTTGGGTTTAGGAAAAGTTTAAAGAGCTGCAATAGCTAAATAGATACAAGTAACTCAAACAAATGCTGAAGGTGGTTAGTCTGTGGAATTCTTTTAGCTTTTCAGTCCGAACTACCTTAAATTTGCCAAATTACTAAGCTGACTCATTTACATCTGTATTCTAAGGCCTTCCTGGCTTTATTGCCCGCAGCTGCCACAGAACTTTCCAGGTTTTCTTAAATGACAGTGTTTCATATCCTTGTAGTATTGCCTTATTTTTTTCATACTGTATCATGTCATTCTGACCTAAACCAATTTCTCAAATTCTGAAGCTAAAATAACTACTGCCATTGTGTAGTTTCCTGTGTGCAATATATTTGCATTGCCTTTCCCTTATCTAAATGAATGACAGACATTTCTGTATGGGCTGGTCAGTGATTTTATATATAGCACAACAGGATCTCAGGTTTAGTCCTTGAGATCTGCCCTGATTTTAACGTTGTGAGTAACGTTTCTGGATGCTACTGGGTTGTTCTGTTGGAAAAGATGATTCTGTGCAGGGCCTTTCTGCCTGTTCTCTCTGAAGTGTGCTGGGGTTATGAGCCACTACCCTTATCTATCCTTTTCCTTTCATGGTAAAATCTTCTCTTTGTCCTGGGGACCACCATGTCTGTGATAGCAAGTATGATACTGCAAGTGTGAAAACACTTGTCAGCTCATCCTGGTGAATGACCATTCATTATTTTTGTTACTGTCTGCCTCTGAACCTGTAGGAACATTTTAGCAGCTGGATGATAATGATCTTTTACATTTGATGTGTTGCCATGGTTTTTTTTTTTGTGTTTGGAATGCACATTTGAAACAGCCAAAATGAGCTTTGGCTGGAACTTCAGTGTGATCTTGGAGGCAGTAAATAACAAAGACTTTAACAGGAAAAGAGAACCCAAACACTTTTTATTCTGGGTTGGCTTCTATGAATCAGCAAGTCCAGCATCTGTGTTGCTAAATAACAAAACCTGATTGCTAAATGTAACCCAAATAGTATACCCATGTAGAGGCATAACCCGTGGGATTCTGCTCCAAAAGTGATCTACAAAAAACATCAAGCTGCCTTCTCTTCACATAGCTGAGCCCTGAGCTGGGACTTTCTCTTTTTAGTGTTATTACAGTAATGTGCTTCTTTCTTCTCTTGTTTACACTTTTGTTGCTCCTTTTAGTCTCTTGTAAAACTGCTGTTGAGTTCATCCTCTTCATTTGTCATACTTTCAATGACAAGATCTGCCTCCTTTCACTAACTGTCTGTTTTCCACTCTTAAATTTAGCCTTATTGGCCTCTGCAGGACTCTGTGGACAGTTACTGCCAACCATGTAACTGTTAACTAAGTTACATGTAAAATCTTTTTGTCTTTCCAAGCAAATTTGGGGACATTCTGACAGCTCACCCAAGCTGTTTGCAAGCCTATGGTGGGTTTAATTGCAAAGATAAATTGTTAGATTATATTTTCCTGTGAAATATTCAGAATTATTTAGCCCTTCTATCTAGGTACTTCAGACTAAGGAGATAAACAAGGTGAGACATAAGAGAACTCATCTGTCTGGCAGAAGAAAAAGAAACTTGATTTGAATTGCACACTCTGTCTGCCAGGTGTTGCCACAAACTACCCTGTGAGTCTGAACGTGGTGAATTTGAGCAGCATGTTTTTAGTGCCTACAATAGGCATGAAACATTGGAGGTGAACTTGCCTTCGGAAAGAGGAGGAGCTCATCTGTGGCTCTTGTGTGAGAGCCTGTAGGCCTTGTGGGTAGCTTTATTCGCTCTAACAGCTCCTTTTGGGACCAAGCTGTTAGCTCAACGTGAAATGCTGTTGTGTGGGGGTGCCAGGTTGTCTCAGCAGTAAGCTTGAGGTCCTTGCACAACATTACAACATTGTGTCATGTGGTGTGGATGCACTGTGAGATCTCTGACCATAAGGTGGATTAGAGCATCCATCATTTTTTGTGTTTTATTTCTCAGTAGTGTTCATTAGTTGGAGGGAGGTGGAGTTTGTCTGCTGCAATTGTGACTATCCTGAAAGACAACTCCATACGTTGGAGAGGACTAGATCCACAGTTTATTTGTAAATAATAGAAATGCACAGCAGTGGTGAAAATAATTGGAAAGTGGCTGTGTTACTAATATAATAGAGGCTATAAATCTTAAGGATCAACCTCATGGGAAATCTTTAAGTGTTGAATACTTTGTCTTTGCTGCTACTTATTATTTTCATTTACAGAACCTATTAAATATGCTGATGAGGAGGGAAGAGAAGCTCTTACTTTGACGTTCAATTTGCAGACAACTGGCAAAGCATTTTGGACACAGAAAGAAGTTTCCTTCTTGCCTGTATCTGTTAAGCGTAGTGTTTTAGTTGTCTAGTGCAGAACTAGAAAGTGAAAAGATGGGAATTCCTGTAAGGTGCTAACTCAGCATGGTTTGTCAGTGTTTTCTGCAATGCTTGTTGGTTCCATTTGAGTTTAGTTGAAACAACTTTAAATTTACCTTCTTGGTTTTCTTGCAGTAATGGAGTAATAAGAAAGAACCATGACAAAAAAGCCCAGTGGTTATGTCTGTAGCTTGGTATCCGGAAGACTGAAGGATAAGATAGTATAATTCAGTTACAAGATCAGAGCACTGCCTGCTGAGACCTGTGCCATAGAAAAGCATAATTTATTTTCATTTCTTTCCAAAGGAGCACACCTCCTGCAAGTGCTGTAAAAAGTACTTATAGAAGGAAGGAAGCCAGCTGAGGTACCAGAGCAGTATTCTAAGTGTGTGTCACGCTCATGCAAGCACTAGGAAGTATGTATGAAGAGAAGCATTAGCACAACTGTGTGGAGGCAGTCACTGTATTTCATAGTGGACATTTAATAGTTCATTAGTTCTTTGGTGATATTTCCACAGTATCTAAGGAACTTATTAAAAGTGCATCCATTATGGATTATGCTTCCGAAAGGGGACATTTGTGGGCATGGATCCTCCATTGCAGTGTAATATTAGCATCAGGTTTCTAACACTTATTTAAAGAGAGAGAGAAATCTGCTCAGTGAAGCCATAACTCTGTAATTTGTTACTGTGTGTATGATGCTTTATACAAAAATGTACTAAGAAAAAATGCATAGAAAATATTTTCACGACTTTGGTTTCTTTTGTGATCAGTTTAAAGTATTGAGCTTTAACCCAACATTTCCAAAGTATTGTTTATATCCGAGTTTTATGTACCTTAAAGTCTGTTGTGTTTTTTTTTTAGCTGTGTGTGCTACAGAGTTGTGAGATCTGAATGCATTTGATACCTTTGAAATCTAGACCCAAGTTTTTAGACTTTTAAAAAATTGACTTAGAAAACTGAACTCTGGGTTAGAAAATGTTGACCTTAATCACTGAAAGTTACTAAAGCGCAAAATTTCGCATGCAGATGGAAAGATACTCTTCGTGCTGCCTGTCTCTTCAAATGATGTAATGGGTTAATGGTTGAACTGTGCTGATAAGCCTTATCTCAGAATAGTTTCAGTCAGTCCTGTCATAGGACAGTTGAAGAGCAAAGAGTCCAGGAAAGTTATAGATGGCTTAGGATTAAATGTAACAGACTTGGTGCCTACTTCGCAAGCAGAAAAAGGTTTAACTTAAGCTTTTCTTCCTCCTTCATTCAGATGGGGAAAAAGAATGACGTAAAGGCTATGCAGACTAAGGTACTTCCAGAAGAAGATAACAGGGCCTGCTGCTAGAATAGGCTTCCAGGAAGCAGGAGGGGCAAGACTCTGGATGAAGGGCAGCTCCATGCCCGATGAGTAACAGAAGCAGCAGTGATTCGTGGCTTTGACAGGCTTTTTCAAATCACTGAACAGTGGCATGTTTGTTGTTAGGAACCTGGGCTTCATCAGAGGGATTATTCCAAGAACTATCAAAAGTCCTAAGTGAGTTACTCCCTTTTTGAATGTTCACAGGCTCTTGTAAGACTGGGAGGCTCTGGCCTTTGAGACCTTCTTGCACTTTGACAGTACTTCTGGAGAATGAAACCTTCCATCTCTCTGCCAGCATAACCCAAGTACTGACTGCTATTTCTTTTCTCCAGTCTCTTGCTTACTATTTTTTGTCAAATCAACTGACTCAATGGTGGAGTACTATAGAAATGAAAACTCATAGTGAGGTCTCTATCGATCTCATGTTGTGTTTGGATACAGGAAGTGTCCTACTTCTGTTGGGCAAGATGGTTCATGGATACAAACTGTGAAACCACATCACATATCTGTGCTAAATATCATGAAAAATTCTGAGCTCTGCTTATTGCTACATGTTTCATAAGGTTGTTGGGAACTGCAACTACTAGAGGAATTGACAAGCTGCCCTTAATCAAGTCAGTAACTTAACAAAAATGAACCAGCTGCCCTATTTATACTTAACACTTGTGTAAGTTCTTAAGTTTATATTAGTTTAAGAGTTGCACAGTTTCCATAGTTCATCAGAGGACTGTGCTGAAGAGTAGCTTATAAAAACCCCAACATCAATACATTAGGGAGGAGTAGTTGTCACTTTTACTATCTGTTTCCTTTACAACACGACTTAACATTTTGCAGTGCTGCTATAATGTGTGGGTATGCTGGGCTTTCTTGTTCTTTTAATCTCTGCTCTGTTACTGTCCTTTTGTCCTTGCCTGCAGCATCACCGCCGGCTGCATGACAGTCTCAAGTCTCCTGACATAGATCCCCATTGCGTCACAGAGCTCTGATGTTAAGTTCTTTATCAGTCCTTCCAATTCACTTAAACTGCAGAAGTCTTAAATGATGTGAGTAGAGATTTGGGCATTTGCCTACTTAGGAGAACTTTGACTGAAGTGCAAATATGGAGGCTCTTAGCACCCCATTTTGGTTAATTAATTTATCTTCTTCAGCCTCCACTGAAAGGAATAATTCATTGCTTTCCTTGTATATGTTCTGCAGAAGGCACAAAACTGGGCACCCACAGTTCAGAGTAAGAGTCTAGGGATTTACACTTAAAACATGTTCTCCTACTGGTCCAGTTATCCTTGTGAATTCTATCCTGAGTAAATACACCAATTAAGAATAGGATTGGGATGATATTAAAGGTGCAGATTTCCAGTTTTAGTGAATGGCAAATTTATGCTGCAGTTTCCAGAGGATGATGGACTGTAGTCATGTGCATCAATGCAGTTTTCACAAGCTCTCTCAGGCCAAGCATTAGGTCACTGGAGATTCACAGTGTTTGTATAAAACGGAGTTTTAACAGACTCTTTGGTCTGAGATTTGGCCTCTTGTGCATCTTTAATATTCCTTGTTCCATGGAGAGAAGGATCACACAATCACTGACTAGGTGGGATAGGCAGAGACCTCTGGAGGTGGTGTAGTCCAACCCTCTGCTCAAAGTAGTGTCACCTGGACTAGGTTGCTTGAGGCTATGTTCAGGTGGATTTTAATATCTCTACATCTTCTCTGTGCAGCGTTTTCCCGTGTTTGACCACCCTTGCAGTAAAAGTTGTTTTTCTTACCTCGAATGGAATTTGTGTCTCAGTTTCTTATGCACATTGATAAGAGCCCTGTGAGCCTTCTCTGCTCAAGTCTAAACAATCTCAGCTCTCTCAGCCTCCCCTCACATGGCAGATGCTTCAATCCCTTACTCATCTTAGCTTGTTGGCCTTGCTCCATCATATGGGGAGCCCAACACTGGACCCAGCCATTCAGCAGTGCCTCACCAGTGGTGAGCAGAGGGAAGGATCCTCTTCCTCGACTTCTGCCCACTGCAGCCAGGAGTGCCGTTGGCTGCCTTTGCCGCAAGAGCACAATGCTGGCTTATGTTCAGCTTGTCCATCAGGACCCTCATCTTTGCATATCTTGCAGTCTCTGCTTCTTCTCAGAAATACCTTGAGTAAAGACCTCATTCAGGTTTTATGTATCTTTCTTCTTTCAGTTTCCTTAATTTACACCTTTGCAAATAATTTAAAAGGCACCTCACTGATCAAGAGGTAGAGCACCGTGGAAGCTATCACTAAAACTAGTTGGAAGGCTTATTCCTCTTCCTGTTTCTGCCTGTAGTAGCAGCAAATATTTTTTGAAAGTTAATAGAGGCATTTTGTTTTGCTTTGTGCAGACAGGAAGGAGATGGAGCACAGACTGTATCTGACTCAAGCATTAGGTATCTTTTGTGTTGTGGGTTTATAGATCTGCTCTCCTATCATTTTGCTTTCAGGCTCCATACACTTAGGAACAAGCTTCAGAATAGTAAAATCTCTCTGAAGCAATGTCTCTGGTCTCTCTCACTGCTAAACTAATGAGTGCTAAATCACCCTTCCTGGGCTGTATACATCTAGGATTTTTAAAGAGGTTTAGGAATGTAGCAGTTGAGCTGCTAACCAAAATGTGTGATCTCTTGTTAAACTCAGACTTTTCCACTGCAAGAATGGAAGGAGGAAATATATTACCTGAACTTGCAAGGGAACTTGAGAAACCACAACACAATAAACTTGCTTTCCAGGAAAACTCTTTAAAAGGAGTATTAAAAGTAGACTTATACACATTTGGATGACCATGGTATAACACAGACCAGCATAACTCCTATATTTAAGTATCATGTAGTATGAACCTATGCACGTAGTGTAGTGTCTCAAATCTTACAATACGGTGCCCTTGTTTATTCCTGTGACCTGTTGCATTGCTTATGACAACTAATTTGCTTTGCTTGTATTACCTTATATCTGCTTCTTTGTCTCCATCAACAGTGATTTTGTTCTCCCTGTCCTCTTTTTACTTTATGCTTGCTCCTTTGTCTCTCTCTCTTGTCACCCATCAGGTATACTCTGGCTCACTCAGTGTGCTGCTGTTCTCACCCTGCCAGAAATCTGGGACCAGTCGGACATCTCCTGTGTGGATTTTCCCTTCCTTCTATTTTGTGCTCTTTCTAGTGAAACTATTCTCACCACTCGCTGTGCCCACACAGATAAACTCTTTATCTTGTTTGTGACTTTCCCTCCAGCTCTCTTCAGTATTTGTTGCTGTAGTCTCACTGCTCCCTGCTCTATCCAAATGAGAGAGAATGGCAATACCCAGCATGCATTTTCACCTTCTTTCCTAGCTTGCTTTCTTTTCCTCTTTTACATTTTTTCTCATTCCTTGTCAAGTCTTCTCCTGAAATTTCTGTTCTTGTTTGCTTTTCCCCTTGGTTCAGGATCTAAAGAGTTTACCTCTCCACCTTAGAGAATACTTGTCTTTTATGCCATTGCACTAGTGGCTGCCCTCCACCCTTCATCTCTGTGCTCAAGGATAGCATTCCATTCATGTGCTCAAGTTGTTTTCCACCAGTTCCATCCTAAATTGATTTCAGTACACCTTATACCTTTTGAAGGCCCCTGGAAGCTTATAGACAGAGGTTCTGTTGGCTTCTTTGTAGGCAGATTCCTTGAATTCTTCACTATTAATCTGCCAAGGCTGGTCTCAGGTGGATTCCAAATAGAGTTTAGAGTGCTGCTCTGAAGTATGGTTTGAAAAAGGAAATTCTCTACTCCTGGTCACCAGAGAAACTGTCCTGTGATACATGTGCATTCATCATTCCCCTTGTTATGTCATTTTAGTTCTTAAAATCACAAACCATTGCCCACACTGCCATGTCACTATGCCATACTCTGACAACTCAGTGTTTTCCCCTGTTGTATACCATGACCTGCACAAACCAGCACCCTAATCTCACATTCCTTAACAGCATGAGTACATTTTCCCAACTGCAATTTTCCTGTACTTTGAACTTTTACCAGCTCTAGCCCTCATTCCCCATGTCCTAAACTTCTCTTACTTTTTTGGTACCTGCAAGAGGAAACTCTGGCTTAGTGTTCAGTGCTGCTGAGGTGTAGGGCACCAGGAAATGCCTTGATGCAGTAGAAATTTGGTGAATGAGCCAATGTGATGTGACTTTACAGCAGGAGATGGAAGAAGTGTAACAAATGATTGCCTAAAACTGGTAGTCTTTTGAGTTGTTGTCAGCCAACAGCCTTTACCCACCTGCAAGATGGCTCTACTCAAAGTATTGTTTTTCCCTTACTTTTTTGTCTCTTCTCCTGCTCTCACTCCTTCACAGGCCCTTCAGAAGCTCTTTCCCAATCAGTTCTACCATGCTTCCTGCAGAAGGAGACCCACAGAGCTCAGGCCTTGGTCCCCTTCTCCTCCTCCTCTTTTGCCCCTTCCTAAGCTGAGGTAGTGGTAGAGAAGGACTGCATGTCTGCACGCCTACTTCAGACCTACTCCAAAATAAAGTTGTAGCCTGTCTATCTAGAAAAGGTGGGCTCCACATGAGCAAAAATGATGCACTTAGTTTGCAGAAAAAATGCCACGGATGTGTGCAGTTTAGTGAATGGCAGAGAAGTTGTACTTTGTGTTGCTGTTAACCCTTCTTGGCACCAAATTTAATGATGATAAAATGGGAGTCTAACCTCACTGAGATTACTGAGACAGCATCCAAACAAGAAACATGTTGGCATTTACTGATACACTTAGTAAAAGCAGAACAGTAGTTTTTTTTAGAAGTAAGGAAGTAAATTCTCTTTAAGGGATTCATCTTGAAGCTGGTCAGTCAGTTTATTCCACTGTGGCTTAGGACAAAGCTATTTCACTTTTGTGGGAAGTATGTTACTGGTTTTTGGGTTAGGTGGGATTTCTTATCTGATATGGTGTAGCCTTCATGCTTGAAGTAACACATGTCCTGCTGTCATGTCATTGAGTAAAAGCATATGTGGTTGCACACACATGTTATTCGTTGCATTTTCCCAAACCTGCTAGCTAATCTAATCTCAGTTAATTGGTTGAATTATTTCACTTTCTACCAGAGGTAATTTATCAACACTTCCCACACAAGCCTGCATCTAGAGTCAATATTACTGAATCAAAGCATGCATATTAGCTGCTTCCCACAGTAGAGACAACATGTGAATGCCCAAGTCAAGCTGTACAGACAGTGGAATGGGAGAGTGTCTCTGTGGTCACCTACTTCGGTGCTGTCATGCTGAGACTCTGACATTACTCAGTTGGCCAGGGTTGCAGTAGCACTTCTCTTCTTCCTGTGACTGAGTTGTTTACATGCCAACTCTTTGACAGCCACAGGACATTGCTACAGAGGCAGTTGTCCTGTGTCTGAGCTGTATTCCCACGCTATCTAATGGGTAAAGAGGAGTAACATGGCTGTTTGTCATTTGTGTCCGGACAGACTTCGTGTCCTTATGGAATACGTTGTTTGGAAAGGTAGCCTTTTACTCCTTGGGTGCAGCTGATGAAGAACATCAGCCAGCTGAAACCAGCAGGAGACCACCTCTTTGAAGCACCTGATAACTGCAGTCTGTGGATGTTCTTCATCAGTTGTATGCCTACACCACTTCCCATGCAGGCTGTGTTTTCTGTGCCCATGCAGTTTCCCCAAAATCATTTGGAGCTTGCATGTGTATGGTCCTTATGTCCTTTACAGATGCTTCTTTTCTGGTGATCCTATTGGGAGCTAAATTGTGTGTGAGAGATTTTTCAGTCATATCTAGTAAATCTGAAACTTCCTAGCCACCTACAGCTGCCAAACATTTCTGTGAACATGGGAGGAGACTGGACTCCTTAAGTGGTGGCAGCTGATCTTAAAAGTTGCCAAGTGGTCTACCAGGCAGAAAAGGAGTAGTTAACTTGCCTAGCAGGTGAGAACAGGTGGCTTGAGGTAGACACCAGGAAAGCCAATTGAGAGCTTTAGAAGCTACAGTCCAAAGAACAGATAAAGAACATAAGAAATGGTTTTAAAGGCTTCCACTGTGCAAAGATAAGAGTGTGCTTCCCAGGTGAGAGCTGCGTGAACCAAAACTTCTTGAAGCTTAGTCACAACAAATCTCAAAGATAGAGTAAGGGAAGACCTTGAGGGCAAAGGAGGATTGAGAGGTGGGAGGCAATGTGATTGCTGAAGGAACTGGGTATGTAACAAAAAGGATAAAAACATATGTCCTTGTTAGTGTCGAATTAGAAGGAAGCAAGAGAGCAGAGAGAGATCTGATCTTCCATAGTGGATCTTCTGGCTCAGCTATGCTGAGCTTCCCCTTAGCTTTTACTACAGGGGAGAAAAGTAGAAGAGGAAAAAACACTGATAAAGTCTTTCTTCATAATGTGTTTCCACTTCCATGCAACATGACAAAGAAAGAGTCAGTTCTGCATCCATTAGGTCATGTACCTGGGCAGTTCCTTGCTGCAGCATGTGATGGCTGCAAAATGTCTTTGTGAATTCCAGGGCAGACTGGACAAACATTTGGGGGAGAGATCCATTGCTGGGAGGGAAAGGGGGATTGATGATTAGACAAATCATGTCAAGCCCAGGAAATCCATTCAGCTGAAAATGTTTGAAAGCTTTGTGAATGTTAAGGAGAAATATTTTATCTGTTTTCCCTGCTCTTGCTTTACCTTGGGTATCCATTTATTGCTATTTTTGGAAAAGAGGGTTTGAACTCTGATCTGACCCAGCACAGTCTTACAGCCTTAGGCTGGATTTTCCTTAGTGCTAGGCAGACAAACCAATGAATTCTTGGATCATTCCCTCAGAGTCCAGGCATTTTGTGTGAATTTCAAGAAATGCCTGTGATGGCTTTTGTTGGGTGATAACAGTAGGCAAAGCAGGCAAAGTTTGCTTAGATCTGTGCTTTGCAGCATTAAGCATGCTCTTGATATCAAGAGAAGTGGTAAGTAGCCCTGTGATGAAAGCTTACCCTAACCAACAGGTTCTCCAAAGCTGAGCTGGCCACAGGCAGGTTTGGAACCAATTTGTTTATATTGCTGCATATCAGCCTTTTGTGTTTCTGCTAGAGCTGTTCTTGTATTTTTGCTCCCTAATTCCTATCCTTAGTATGGGAGCTTCTAATCTCTTTAAGTAGGGATGCCATTTTTCAAAGGTTAGCTAACAAAAGTTGATGAGAGTGGACCTTGTTTGTTGCCTTTAAAGGTTGGTATCATTAGAGGGGCTGCCAACTGGATTGACTTCATAACTGACCAAGATACTAAAATGAAAACCACTTCTATCAGGCTGTTGCTGTGGGAAAATGTGCATTGTTTTCAGAAGTACTTATTAGAAAGCAAATATGGTAACATGAGTGACCTGATTTACTCAGAAGACAGGTTACTAAAGTTTCTGTTTAATTCAGCAAAGTGCTGGTCATCTTTGAAAATCTTTTCTTCACTTGTTTGTCAGATGAGGTTTAGACAGTGATGTTTACACAGCATTGATGTGAGAATGTGCAAGTTTTACAATGATGTTGTGTTGCTTGTGAACCTCATTGCTAAGTATACTTAGTCTGCAATTCAGGAAAAGAAAAATGTCCAAGAGGAAGGAAAGGTATGATTTGGTTCAGTTTTGGGCTCCCCAGTTTAAGAGGGACAGGCATCTGCTCAAGAGAGTCCAACGGAGGGCTACAAGGGTGGTTAGGGGACTAGAACACTGCCTTATGAGGAGAGGCTGAGGGACCTGGGGCTTTTTAGTCTGGAGAAGAGAAGATTGAGAGAGAGTTTAATACATGTTTATAAATATCTGAGGGCTGGGGGTCACCAGCTGGGGGGCAGGCTCTTCTTAATTGCTCCTTGTGATAGGACAAGAAGCAATAGATAGAAGCTGCAGCACAGGAAGGTCCACCTCAACAGAAGGGGGGAAGTCTTTACTGTAAGGGTCACAGAGCACTGGAACAGGCTCCCCAGAGAGGCTGTGGACTCTCCTTCTCTGGAGACTTTCAAGGCCTGTCTGGATGCGTTCCTCTGTGACCTAAGATAGATTGTATGGTCCTGCTCTGGCAGGGGTGTTGGACTCAATAATCCCTTTGGGTCTCTTCCAACCCCTAACATCCTGTGATCTCGTGATCCAGGAGGGCTGAGCCATGAGTGTTACAGAGTTGGGATAGTGTGGGATGATACTGTGCTGTTTTCTAACTCCATGGTTGTCTGGAGTCTATTTGAATGCTTGCCCAAAGAGCACCCATAAATACTTGTGGGAAGTTCTTCTTTTGGCTAACAGCACTGCTATTTTTTTGGATAAGGGGAATCTGCTCCTTCTCTTGTCATTGAGATCAAGGGATACTCAACTAAAGTAGTCCTTCACTTTTTTCTCTTTAGACAGAGAAATGTAAGAGTATCCTGAATTAAATAGGGTTGTGGACTTTGGGGTTTTTTTTAACTACTCTAAGGTAGTACGAGGAAATTTGTTTTAGAAGAATAGCTATTTGGAAAAAAAGGGAAAGGTAGTGAAAATGTTTTCTTGGCTTTCATTACAGCTTTGATGTTTTTAAAATTTTATTTTTAAAAGAAACTTTATTTGGTAGCTTTAGACACAGTCTTCTGTTGATTTCTTCAATCATACTTAAATTCCAAGAAGTGACTTGTATTTGCTGATTTCTTGGAGAGTAGAACTGGTAAAGATTGACAGGTGCTAGAAATAGCTGGTGATGAAGATTACTCATTACATTATGGTTTTCAAGGTATTTTTGCCGGTGCATTCCAGAGCTTTCACTTTTTAGGCTGTCTGCTTTCATCACATTCCAGTTTCTCTTACCAAGGTGATTGTTTTGTTAAAAGTAAGATTAAACAAGAAATAAGTGCCTGCAATTTGTCATTGTAGTGGAGAGGTTTCTTGCACTGTCGCACCAAGCACGTCTGCTTCCAGAATGTCTGGAGTGAAAAGTTTAATACCTTTGTGGAATTAAATGAAAACATGAAGACCGTCTCAATGAGTGATGTAAACTGCAAGTAATTGTTGGTGGAGTGCTTGAATGCTGTATTGGTTGCCTAGGCCATCTAAGTGGTTGAACAAACATAGGTGGGCAAACAAAAGAAGGAGGAAAATAAACCCAAACCAGATGATGCAAAGAAAATCCAGTGAACAGACTGAATTACAGGCTGAGGCAGAGAGTAAGTTACTTCTTTTGTGGCTTTCTGATGGGGCCGTGAAGATGCTGGGTTACAAGGTCACTCTGTGCTTTGTTCCACCCACACACGAAGGGTATGGAAAACTCCCGGGTGTGGCAGGATTTCTGCATCAACTAGCAGTGCTAGTCACTGAAACTACTTAATATTGGGTTGCCTGAGGGAGTCAGTGGGAGAATATCAATGGTAGGAGTGAACTTATTGATGCTTTCTGTAAAGGCTGGATGCAGTTCATGCAATTAAGCGTTGCTACTGGGACAAAAGTAGTGGATCAGCAGTGTTTCCTGCTCTTTGTAATATTCAGGAGCAAGTACAAATGCCGATGATGAATATGCCTGCAGCATTTCTTTGGTTTGGAACTTGGGACCACTCAGACTGCACTTTGTCCATGTGCTGTAGCTCCCTTTGATAACAGCCAAAAGAGGTGTAATTTTAACTTTCACCATTATGCCTTGTTTTCTTTCCCACAGCTGTAGGGAAAGTGCTTTCTTTATCAGGGGCACTGAAAGAGAAAACATTTGTGGGTTGTTTGGAGGGTTTTTTTTTATTCCACTCATCTTCACCATAACCATTTGCTTTAGTAGCTAATAATATTCAGTATTTATTTCAGTGACTTACATAAATCTCAAATGCATAAACCAGCAGCATCCTTTTTTCTACTGGCTTTTCTTGTGGGAACTTGTTGAAGTGAACTATCTCATTGAAAAGCTCCATTCCTGGAGCGAGGACTGTACCATTCTTCAGGTGGTGCAATAACAATAATTGCAAGGGTCTGTCTGCTTTGAGTAGTGAATCAGGGAGCATGAGTTCCTCCAGGAGATTTACAGAATTATGGAGAGCAGGCTTTTAAGAACTTACCTTGAGCTTCAGGTATCCATCAAGCCCCACAGCAGAGTCCTTTGTGCTGCCGTTGCTGCTCAGTCTTTTGCCAGATGTGTGTTGAACTTTGGCTTGGGGACACGAAGGAGCATAGGACCCTGGTCAGAGGAGGCCAATAAATGCTGACTGGAAATGTAGGTCTTACTTTTTGCACCTGTTTTGCAAGCAGGACGAGAGAGGTCAGCGTGGTTCATGGATCTTTTCCCTGTCAAGAGTAGTCAAGTCACACCTCTTCTTCCCTGTCTGCTCTCTAACTCAAACCAGGCTCTTTCTGCGTGGGATGATGAAGAAAGGTTATGGCTATCTGTCCTGTCTGCTGTTTGTGGTTCTCTCCGCTGCACTCATTTGCTTCTTGAGCCCAAAAATACTTTTGATTTTCTCATGTGACCTTTTACATGGAAACTTTCTTCAGTGTTCTAGTCTGTATACCTTATCTCTGGAAGCAGCAATTAGGAAGAGGTTTTACAAGCTCTGTGTCTCACCCTTGTTGCGTTAAAATACTTGTTTATTTTTAAAACCATGGGACCAAAGGAGAGAGGTTTATATTAAACAGTGCTGATGCTATCTGGAAGAATTTAATACATGTTGCTTTACAGATTGCTCCTAGCCTAAGAGCTGGGATTAATAAAGTGATAAAGGAGACAGAATTGCATGAAACTGCGTACAGAATCCATGTCTCCTTTGTCATATATTCTCTTCAGTTACATAAGGACCTGCTGTCACTGGCATCTGGGGGAAAAAGACCCTTCTGAAAACACTCTGCTTGGGGTACATGGTTGGGCTGTTTTTTTGTCTAGGTTCCCAGTCAGAGCCTGTGAGCTGAAAAATCCTTGGAAGACTTTTACATCTGTAAAAGGAAGGAAAAAAACTCTGTCTGAACCTTAAATAGTAACAACTGGCTGCCCCCAGTTCATCCTGCACTACAATGTGAAGTTTATTGTGCAGCAGAGTAAAAAAATACATCTGATTTTTTTTCCCTTTGAGACTGATATGTCATTAAAAGAAACTTTGGAATCTGTCTGTAGATATTTTTCAGTAAGTGATCAGTTATTCTGGTGATTCTTTTTCTGTATACATTGTGCAAATGTACATCAGATGGTTGTACCTGGGAGATGGCACCTAGAGCTTTTTTATTCTGTTGCACTTCAAAGAAGAAAAAAACAAAACTTGTTTTCTGGTCCAATGAATTCCACTGCTTTGACTATAAGGCAGGTTTGCAAATCATACAACTGTTTCTTTAACAGCTTCCTACAAGAAGGAGCATGCCAAGGTAAATTGTTTAGGCATTAGGAATTTGTGCAATGGGGAACACTTCCACCCTCACTGATTTGGGTTTGTTTTTTCTTCAGTTAGGATGTCCATCTTCTGAATAGGGAAAAGTTAGTGTAGATTCCAAGCAAGAAATCTTGTCCAGTTCTAAGATATGTGGAGAAACTGCTTGCCCAGCATCTCCCATGCTTTCGGCCCCTTCCTTTTTCTCTTTTTGCTGCAGATTTCATTCTCATTTCTAGTTAATATTTTCCTGTTTCCTAGACAAAACTGTAGGCTTGATTTGATATTGTCATTGCTGTGCTGGTTTTTATGTCAAACTCAGCTTGTGATTACTTAAAAAAAAAAATCTTTTGAAAATAACTGACAAAAATTTCTAAGAGACATGACAAAGGACTATCTGTGCCATCATCTTTGTGCATCAATTTAGATAGTATATGAAGAAGCTGAGCAATTTACTTGTCTTTGTTTCTTGGCGTGCAATTATCTGCCTGTCTTGCGTGCTGTAGGCAACTATTGATGCAATAGCTTCTCCAGGCTTGTTTTCTCCACACTTCACAGTTTTACTTTCTTTTCCTGTTTGTGTCTGAGAGCAGCTTGGCCTTTGCCTGTGTTTTCACTGGGAAGACTTTCTCTGGAACACCTTAAAATCACTGTAGGGAGTTGCAGTCATGAGAGTTGCAACCTACAAGTGTTCAGCAATAATGAATCGGTCAGGAGGTGCATGTAGTTTGAAAATAATGGTTTCTTTCTTTTCTTAAGTTTCTGAGCCTTAGTCATTGAGGTCTCATTTCCAACTGTAAGGCTAGGAAAACATTCTTTATTTGCTGTGGTGGCTTTTTTAGCGTGAAAGCTGAGATTCTCCCAGGAGTGTTGATATTAGGAAGAAGTTCTTCACAGAGAGAGTGATTTGCCATTGGAATGGCCTGCCCAGGGAGGTGGTGGGGTCACCATCCCTGGAGGTGTTCAATAAAAGGCTGGATGGGGCACTTAGTGCCATGGTCTAGTTGATTGGCTAGGGCTGGGTGCTAGGTTGGACTGGATGACCTTGGAGGTCTCTTCCAACCTGGTTGATTCTATGTGGAGCTATGCCCTGTAGAACCATTCAGAATATTGCACAACATGTAAGAAAACCAGAAGAGCTGATAATACCTCTCTTAATGCCATGGTGTGTGCTTTGCATGTCATCTTAAAAGAACTTTTCTGTTTTGTTTTGTTTAGGGTCTGAAATGGCCTTGATCATTCTGGAAATACATGAGCCTTGACAAATTGAATACTGTTTTCACTCAGAACAACTCACCTGTTTCAGTAACACTACCTGAAACGTTGACATTTCTTATGCCAGCATCCTCACTCCAGTAGGATTGATGCAGGAAGTTTTTGCCCCAGACAGTTTTTTTGAGCTGGACAAGAGCAATATGCTAGAGGTGATGGAACATCAGGCGCTCAGGAACTGAATGAATTACGAAGTGAAATCCTCTGCTTATACAAACACCAAATCATAAAACCCCTTTCATAAACTGACCAAGGTTCACCTCAAGTCACTTGTTTTGCACTTACTTTCCTCTCTGCCAGGGCTTCCATAACAGGGCTGTTTGGGAATTTAAACCATTTAAAATGTCAGTGACCTTGTTTCATCTTCAGCTGGCTGTATCATAAGGTCATACTCATTTGTCTTTTGTACCTATTTGTTCATTAGCTTTAATAACCCTTTGCTTTCCGTACTCGTTCTCTTGTGCTGTGTGTCAACAGAGCAGTCACATCTGTCCTGTGCTTATGTTTGACTGTCTTAAACAATGCAGGCATTTTTGATCTAGCTGATGGTAGAAAGATATTTTCATAGCATCATCCCTACATAGGTACTAATTTGTTTTCATCTGACTTGACATAGATGCACAGAAAATGGATGGGCTCTTTGTTCTAGATCAAGGAATTCAGTATTGCAGGCTCCTTCTGCAGTGGTGTTATTACTTGTTATGCAGACCACTAAGAATTTTACTATTCCCTTGCGTGCTTGGAAATCTGAAAATTGGTCTAAGTAGGATAATCTCAGGATAGATATACACATTAAATAGCGTGGTAGGGCAAAACAAGATCAGAGACTTTTGAAACAGTGAAGCACAATTTGATGTGCTTCTGCCATAAGAGTGCTGGCAGCTCAGGACTCAAACATGTCACTGGAGGCAGGAATGAGCAGTGGGATGGATAGAGCTGCTGGCAGTGGCATGGCTGTAGATTAACTTTTGTTTGCAATTAGAAGAAATAGACCAGTAATGTGGCTTAATAACAGCAAAGTGCATTTAGACACACTGGTAAATCAATATTTATGATGAAAGACAAGAGGTCAGTGATGGGATCTATGCCTATCATCTGCAGTCTTCAGGAATGTAGGTTAGGTCTTCACCACAAAAAACAGATACCCTTCCTTTCGGGGATGCCCTGTTGCAAAGTAGCGATTAACCTAGATGTCTGCTGTCTTGTTCTTTTTTGATAGAAACAGCAATCTCCTTCCTCTCCCAGAGAAATGAGAGCAGGCACATAATAGTGCTAAATTTTGTCCAACTGGCAGAGTCACTGGCTGGCATCTTCCATGTGAGCTAACTCTTTCTTCTGTGGAGAAGGACTGGATTTTCTCCTTCCCTGTTCATCTCATTTTTTTATTTGCACAGAAGGCTTTGAAAACTCATGCAGTGATTACAGTCTGCTTTTACTCACCTTCATCACCTTTCCAAATACCAAGTAATCTCATCTGTTTGGCTCAGTGCTCCCTCAGAGGCCTTGAACACCCCACTTGGGTTTTGGTAGCAAGACTACCTGTAATTCAGTCTTGCATCTTTGACAACAACACATGAAAAACAAACTATGATATTGAAATTCTGGTGTGAGACTGGTTTTTAAACTGCACTGTCTAGAAGTCAGCTTTTTCACCCTTGCATAGCTGTGTTTTGGTATTAGAGGGTTTGGTGAACAATGACAAATTTCACATGCTGTCTTTATGTGCTGCACTATGAGGCAGGTCAGGACAAAGTTTCTGCCTTCTCTGAATTCTATAGCTCCCCCCACCTAAAGCAAGCCAACCTTTAAACCAAGCTTCTTGCTCTTTTTCATGCACATGTGGTTTGTGTCTGGAATGTTTGGAGAACTGGTAGGAAATTCTGAGGATTCTTCTAGAGCAGGCAAACTGATTTCATTTTGCCTTAATTATTTACAGTTTATCTCAAAACCTTCCAGTCACCGTAATGATTATTTGCATTTTATGTATATATAAGCTGTTCAGGGCAATTTAGGGCTTTGTGCATGTCAGAGTGCAGTCAGCAGAAGGCACTGAGCTGTAATTAATGCAGTCTTTGATTTTGTGCCTTGGTGGTGCATAAGCCCACGATAGTAACGACTGTAGAAAGGTTAAACTCTACGCCTCTTCCTGTTTATCACAAAGGTACAGGGTACAAACAGAAAGCAGTCTTGGCAGGCAGCAGGCTTGCAAAAATCCATGTGCTGCTTATCTACAGTTGTGTTTGTACTGAAATGTGATTACCATATATGAAGGTAAATACTTGAGAAGCAACAAGGAGCCTGAAGGGTGGCTCTTGATTTCTGATGACAGCAAACTGGTCACCTCCTAGAAATGTCAGCCCAGTGTGAAAACAGTTTTAAAAGGACTAGACCTATGCAGGTCTTCAAATATCATCTATTTACTTTTCTGTAGGCACAGCTATGGCTAACTCATGTTTTATGTAAATTTATTCTTAAAAGCAATGCAATGATATCATAAGCCAGTGCTGCTGACCCAAGGTCTGTAATCCATGTCCAGGAAATGGATTTTAATGTGTAATAATCCCAAGCATAAGATACCTTTTTCTAGTGGTTAATGTCAGTTTCCTTTGCTGTATTTTAGGTCCAGGGCTACTAATTCTATTCATCAGGGATATGGAGATACTATCTTTTTCTTTTGCAGCAGCCTTGTAATATTTAACAGCTTATCATGTCCTCTTTCACTTTTGTCTTCTCTAGACTAAACAGATTGTTTTCTTTCTATCTTTCCTCTGAGGTCATATTTTCTAGATTTTAGATTCTATTTTTTCCACAGCTCTCCTAAGCCATTTTTTTCCAATTTGTTGGCATTTTTACTTAAAGCCCAGAACTGGGCATAGTCTTTGAGCTGATGCTTTCTGGTCTTTCATAGAGTACCTAACAAGTTTTACAGTTTCAGTCATGATAGGATGTTTATCTTTTCTGCAATAGTATGACAATGCTCTTTTCATGAACCACAGCATAGAGTATGGAGATCCTTTGAGATATGCTGGAGCAGCTGATTTGATTCTAAAGCAGTGAGTTTAAATAACCTGCTATAGATGATGGAAAACAAGGAGAGCTGGTGATGCTCCAGAGTGCCTCAGCATTTACTGCCTTTTCCTGTCGGAATGCAGGACCATGTTTCACACCTCATGGTCCTTCTTGCAGAGCTGTGAAGTGATGACACCAGCTCAGTAATGGACAAAACCCAAACAATAGATTTACTTGGAAAGAGCAGAGAACTAAGCAAAGCAATGCTGTGCTACTGCATAATTCAGTGGCAGCTGAAAAGAGAATGGCCAAGCAGTTGAGGACCGCAACTTTAGGTATACTCAGCGTTGGTAGATATGAATGTCATGGGAGAAGATGGGTAGGGATCAGTGGCTCACAGTGGTGAGGTGCACTGACCCATTCAGTGCAAAGTTGTCTTTACTGTACTGCCTGATTTCGTTTTAGACCATTTCTGCAATTTGCTAAGATCAACTTAATTTTTGGCCTATTCTTGCCTGTTCTCTACTGTTAAAGATTTTCTTCTTGCAGTCATCCATTTTTTTTCACTTGTTTGTTTGCTGATTTAGGAAAAGAAATAATGTTGGTTGAAGAATAGGGTTAAGCCTTATTAGTGCAGTTTCTTATATTTTTCAACTGCTTGAGGAATCTTTGAGCTGCTTGGACTTTTGACCGAGGATTAATGTCAATAAGAAATGTGAAATCAGGGCATTGCAAACCTCCTCATTCCTCATGCTACCACGCCATGCTGCTCCACAGAGAAGGGAGGCAAGAGAAAGAACATTCATCCAGTTCTCACCAGTGAAAAAAGAAAAGGTTAGTTTAGATTTTCTCCCCAGAGTGTTAGAGGTTCAGCTATCAGAGGTACTTATTAAGTGCTAAGAGTGCTTTGGTGTATATTTTTTGCCATTTTATTAATAAATCTGGTATGTTTTGTGCCTTTGTCTAACAGTGGGGATTTTTTCAGCTCAAAAAAAGCTTTTTAGCCACTCCCTTTTTTATTCCCCACATTTTGAGCAAACAAAAGATAGAAATCATGCCAAAGCAAATAAGTAATTCTTTTGTATTAAAAAAAAAAAGGCTATATGCATATCCTTTTACAAGTGCGGTGCTCAGGTTATGTGCAGCATTAGGTTCTCATACTACTTAGGTTTTTCCTTCAGCTTCCAGTTTTCCTTTGTTGCTAGCTAAAGAGGAAGTAAAAAGGGCAGTGCAAATTGAAGGAGTGGGGGAGAATATGGAAAGAAATGTCTGAGAACTAAGCCCACAGTGGCATTTAGTGACTGCCAATCAGCCTTTCCTTAATGTCATGATTTATAGAAACATGTTGCTATCTTCTCCTCTATTCTTTCAGGGACTTGGCCTTGTCTTCCTTCTTCCTCGTTAGAGCCAAAGACTATAAATCAGTTTGTTTATTTTACTTTCTCTCTAGTGTAGCCTACTCTCTTCTACACATTCATTCATTGAAAGCAGCAAGTAGGAGTAGGGAGCAGATGCCAGTGGAAATTAAATGTCTGAAATTGTTCAATGTCTAGCTGGAGCAGCAAGCATGCTAGTCTAGGATTTGAGAGATACTTTGGGAAGCTAGTGCTGCTGGTATTGAATGGCTCAGCATACATCCAAGAGAAGGAGCTGTGAATGGATCTGTGAATGGAAATGGTCAGAAAACTTGGCTGGGGAGCTTCTGGCAAGTTAGTATAGCCTTCCAGGTAAAAATACTTTGGAGATGGAAATCTTATTATTTGTCAGGAAGAAAGTAACTGAAAGTGTAATTTTATGTTGCATCATCTGGAATACCCTAGCCACAAATATATGTCACATTTTCTTCTGTGTATGGATTCCTGCACAGGAATACTTTTCTGTCAGCACACTTCCTTTCACTGCATGCAGTGACAAATTCTCTTAGAGATTTTACAAATGTCTTTGTGTAAGGAAAACAAATTTGAGAGCTGGAGGGGATTTGGGCTGTACCGCATAGTTACCATATGCAGCATTTAGTCTGCTTGGATGTCACTTCCTGTTTTATTGGGGTTTGCCATTCAAAGTAGAGATCCAGATGCTTGGCATTTCGCTCTCAAATCATGCAGGTCAGAAGTGCATGCCACAAGCACAGCAATTTCTCATCTTTCCATAGCTGTCACGTGAAAAATTGAAAACTCACTTTATGTACTTCAAGCCCATTTTAGTTCTGGAGCTGTAGTGGCAAAGCTAACCTTTGGGTAGAGAGATGACTTGGGTAAAGAACAGCATCTCGTATGCAAGCTGCCTGGCAGAGACACAGTTTAACATTACTCAGAAACATTTTGCCTTTTCTATTTGACAGACTCCCACACATTCTTTGGAATGTATTTTAGGTGCTCTGCAGAGAGCATTCCCATGGCTTGTTTGAGGCATATCCTAATATTTCCTGAAGGATCCTAGGATATGCCAGAAGAACTTCAAAGCAGAGACAAAACAGCCATGCTCCTGGAGAGGGCTGGCAGACAGCACTTCCCCGTCACTGCTGGACACTGGTTCTGGCCTGCTCTGATTTAGTGAGGTAGCAAAGTGCTTTTCACAGATCACAAGCTTACACCATTCATGATTTCTTAGTACTTCCAAAATAGAATTACCTTCAGTATTTATGGGAGCTAAATATGCTTTAATTTGCTCCTGGTTTTCCCCATATAATGTTTCCTCCCAAAACTGTTCTTCCCCCCTCTTAGATGAAGTGAAAGCATGAATTCAAAGTTGTTCTCTCTAGTTCTGTGTACAGTACTGTTACATATTAGCAAGTTATAGTAGGTGGTCTAAGACTATTGTATTCTTTGCTAGAAAAATCCCCATCTTTGCTTGTAGCAAATATTAAGAAAAGGTCAATGGGTCACCTCACTTCACACATCACTTGGATTCCCAGGTCATCACATGCAGAGTGGCCACCACAAAGCATGAGATCAATCCTGTTAGTGCTTCAGCTGACATTGAGGACTTCCTTGAGAACCCCTGGGGTCCCAAAAGGATTTGACCTTCTTTCTGGTTTACCAGAAACCTTCTAAGGGGGAATCTGAATTACAGAGAGAGACTCCATCCTCTCTGTCAGACTGGGGTGAACTGTCTTTGCCTGGTGTATGGCTTGCAGATAAATGCATTGATTTTTTTCCCTGAAGATTGCTTGTCACAGTAGCAACCAGAATAGCTCAATGACACAACAGAGCAGCCCAATACTGTTGAGCTTCAGGCAGTGCCATCAGTCATAGAATGATAAAATCAACCAGGTTGGAAGAGACCTCCAAGATCATCCAGTCCAACCTAGCACCCAGCCCTAGCCAGTCAACTAGACCATGGCACTAAGTGCCTCATCCAGGCTTTTCTTGAACACCTCCAGGCATGGTGACTCCACCACCTTCCTGGGCAGCCCGTTCCAATGGCAAATATCTCTGTGAAGAACTTCCTCCTAACATCCAGCCTATACTTCCCCCAGCACAACTTGAGACTGTGTCCCCTTGTTCTGTTGCTGGTTGTCTGGGAGAAGAGACCAACCCCCACCTGGCTACAACCTCCCTTCAGGTAGTTGTAGACAGCCATGAGGTCACCCCTCAGTCCTCACTGCAGGTGCTGCCTGGGGAGAAAGGGGACCATTCTGTGAGACCTGCTATCAGTTAAAGTGGTAGCTGCAAAGGAGGATCTGTGAACATCTGTGCTGTAGCCACATACATTAAAAAGCTCTTGCATTATATGAGAATCTTGGAAAGAGTCCTATTGGTGGTGGAAGGAGGTGGACTAACTCCTTGAGGACTCAACCAGTGTAATACAATGCACTAAGATGCTTAAAAAATTTGAAGTAATTTGTAGATTATTGAAGTTTTTTAGATATCTTCATAGAACCATTTAAATTGGAAAATACCTCTAAGATCATCAGCTTCAATGGCTAACCCAGCACTGCCAAGTCCACCACTAAACTGTGTCCCTAAGCACCACATCTTTTAAGTATTTCCAGTGTGAGTCTTACAGTGTCTGACAGATTGTTTTTCAGTGAAGACCTTCTTCCTTCTGTCCAATCTAAACCTCCCCTGGTGTAACTTGAGGCCATTTCCTCTTCTACCCTGTTCTTTTTACTTACTTGTAAAAAGGCCTGTGGTTTGGAGGGGTTTCACTTAAGATCTTCAGAGGTTCTGATATATCTAGCACACCTTTGCTACCTTATCCCAGATAGTTATGTAGATCCTTTTGTACCCTCAGTTCTAGAAAACATTCCTTTCTTTTTAGCTCAGCCATGTAATCCGTGAAGCTTGCTTTTGTGATTATACATGATCTTATCAAAGTTTACATGAGTAGATGTGAAGCAGTATGCATGGGTAAATTTGAGTCTTACTGTTTTGTTAAACACTCTTGGTCTCTCTTCTCCCTTCCCAGCGATGTCTGAAAGCTCTGTTCTCCTGGGCATTTGTGGTAGGAATGTAATTTGGCATTTGTTCCATGCTTCCCTCACTGTGCTGCTTTCTGAAGTTGTTACTCTGCACCTATCTGTGGCGTAGTGTAGATGAATTTATCTTAAATGAGGTAGCTCAAGTCCAAGAATTACCTGTTTGCAGTAACATGGAGGTGCACATTGAGTGTAGAAACAGCCTGAAGGGAAGGTTAAACTGGTGTATTATGTCTATCCTGGTACCAGTACCTGGGTTAGCCCAGCTTTAGCCTGGAGAAGAGGAGGCTCAGGGGTGACCTTATTGCTGTCTACAACTACCTGAGGGGTGGTTGTGGCCAGGAGGAAGTTGCTCTCTTCTCTCAGGTGGCCAGCACCAGAACAAGAGGACACAGCCTCAGGCTGCGCCAGGGGAGATTTAGGCTGGAGGTGAGGAGAAAGTTCTTCACTGAGAGAGTCATTGGACACTGGAATGGGCTGCCCAGGGAGGTGGTGGAGTCACCGTCCCTGGGGCAGTTCAAGGCAAGGTTGGACATGGCACTTGGTGCCATGGTCTAGCCTTGAGCTCTGTGGTAAAGGGTTGGACTTGATGATCTGTGAGGTCTCTTCCAACCCTGATGATACTGTGATACTGTGATATTGCACTTGCAGCATGGCTGTAGTGGAGATGTGCTCTCTGACTCTGAACACACAGTATGTTCCTTTCTTCATTTCTATAGCACAGTGTAATTTAACAGTAGCACAACATCCCTGCTACTGTTTTGGTATGACTTAATGAACAGATTTCTAGTAGTATTTGAGTGTTTCTAGCAGCCATCTCTACATGCTGAGAAATGCTCCCATATGAAAGTTAATACTTCTGTCATTTCTTTTGCTAATTGCTTCCTTCTATCTGGCCACTGTACTGACTGTTTCTAGAGAGGACAAATGTTTAGTAGCTGCTGTATTTGAGAGTGTAATTAGTATAATGTATTCCCATAATGATACGGTTAACAAGGACTAGTTCTCTCTTTTTTAAGTGGTTTTGGATAGATCACAACTGTTTTGTTTGGCAAGGACCTCTCTGGAATCATTTAAATGTTAATAAATGCAGCAGAAGACACCTACATCTATGCTGAATTTCCTTTCTCTTTAAATTAAGTGCTGCTTATGATCTCCTGAACCATTTCCTTTCTTGCCTTGCAATAGCAGCTGTGTATGTGCATATGAGAGAGGAGGTAGAGGCACCCAGGAGAGCAGACAATCCCAGCTTTGCTCTCCACACACATTTCCCCACTGTGTTCACACCTGCAGAGAGCAGCACACTCTAGTAAGGAACAACATAAAGGCAACTCCACACCCATTCCCCATATGCTCGCAAAGACAGCACATAAATTGACTTGTGCTTACAAAACTGGAAATAGAATTGTCTAGCTCTGATTGTAATTGGCAACTTATGGTAGCTAAATTAATTGCCTAACAATAGTGGAGAAGTTCTGTATTGTTGAGTGGAAGCAATTGTCAGGCTCCCGACTTGAGCAGTTTGGATGTCCTCATGGTACAGATTCTGACAGACTTGTTCCACTGCAGGCACCTTTGGGTAAAACTAAAACCTTCCAGAGTAGTCTATTGGCATTAAGAATGTAGAGTCAGAACTTAACATATAGTTTCTCTCAACTTTCCTACAGGAATGTATTCTTCCTAGTTCAGAAGTTAATTTCTGTCTCATTTTGGTTCTCTCAGGTTCTCGAAGCCGGCACCAATGTTCTTGGATGATTCCTTCAGGAAATGGGCACGTATCAGGGACTTTGTACCCCCCTTTGGAATTAAAGGACAAGGTATGAATAAGCTGTTCAGCTGTTGGAAAATAAGGTGGTTCTGCAGATGCTTGCCCCATCTTGGTTTTCCATTTTGAGAACTGAAGTGGTTCCTTGAGCCTTCTATTCACCTGTTCAAGAGAAATACTGTATGTGTGGCTCTCAGAAATCCAGAAGGGGTTTTGGAACTGGAACATGGACCTCAGAAGCTGGTCATAGGGAAGATGGTTATGTACATGGGGAAAGTCAGTGCAACAATGGCAATTGAGAGCACCACATTCTGGAAGAAGCATTTTGTTACTGACTGCCATAGCATCTTGTAGTGTGCTGACAGCAACAGAGAGTCCAAGCTGAGTTTTACACACCTTCAAGTCAGGAGTTCTCTAAAGAACAGGAAAGATTCCTCTCTCTGAGTTTTGGAGCCTTGGGGTTGAACCCTGATACAATTGCTCATTTTCTTCTTGGAGCATTTGGTGATATAATTATTTCATAGTTACTCTACTTGTCACCTTGTATAGCAAACAGAAGAAAATCTGTTTGGATGCTTTGTTGATGATTTGTAATATGCCCAGTCCTCCAGCTGAAGCATTGCAGCAAGGGCTGCCTCTCAGGTGTGCTATGGGAGAGCTGGAGCAATGATGAGATAGGAGCCAGTAGTCCACCCAGCAGATGACACGTTTTGCAAGTGGCAAAATGTTCTTGCTATCCCACATGTGCCACCAAAGGCCCCTCTGGGTGAGTGGTAGTGGAGCAGAAAGCTTATGCTCATCACAGTGATTTGCTGCATATTTCCTGCAGTCTGATGTATCTATTAAGAAGTGTTTGTGGCATTGCATCAATTTCTAAGATATTTTTTTTTCCCACTGACAAACTCAAGATTGCAGATGGCCCCTGCAGGAATTGATGTACCTGGTGGAGAAAGGACTGCAGCCACACTAAGCTTGGGCCTGTCTCTCCCTGGAAGCAGGTGTGGTAGTTGTCAGAACAATCTCTGATCAAATCAAAGGCTCTACTGACAAATTTCTTTTGGCTTGCATCAGTTCCCTTCTTTGTTTTGTATATGGCTATTACTTGTCCAGTCAATCTTTTGCAGCTCAATAGGCAACTAATTACTGTCCTCTAAATCACCCAGCAGAGTTTGCAGCAAAGAAATAACAGTGGCAGCACAAGTAGAAGGCTGCTTGTCCCCTTCTAACAGGCATACAAGGTGTACAAAGCTAGGGCAAGCTGCCTGACCATGGTGGAGGTGGGATTTGTAGACTGCACATGATGTCAGCTAGACCTAATAAAAATCATTCCGTTAAACTGAATCCAAATGGAGAAATTCACCAAAAGGGAATGACGGAACAGCTCTGGCAGCTTTCTCCCTAGGTTTGTTGCCAGCTTGTGTCACCACTGCAGTGTTATGTAAATCTGGTGTTTTATGTCGGACTTCCTCATTTAAAAGGAGAAATGAGAAATTGCCATTATTTAACTGGCTGTGAGCTCAAGCCATGGGACAGAAACCGTTGAATGGGTTGTTTTTTTTAATGCCCTCCCGGGACTGAATTTTGTGCCAAGATTCAGTCTGGAGCAAGTTCTGTGTGTGGGAGGGTTGAATTATAAATCTCTGTAGCCCAGGGTTCCTAATGGCTGTGCTGACAGGCTGTGAGTCCTAGCGATGCAAATGGCTCTCTTTCATGTTACACGTCACTTGGAAATCTTGCATTGGTCTTTTCTGGCTGTCCCATGGGATGCATTCTGCCCCAGATGAGTGATTGGATGATGGGATCAGCACCTCATTAGAGCTTTCAGCCAGGACAATCTAATGATATCCAAACAACTTACCCAAGCCAGCAGCATGGAGCTCAGTCATGTGCTGGTGCGAAATGAAGGCTATCAAAGCTGGGATGTGCATGGGAAAAAGAGTAGTCAGGGTGGCTGAGAAAGCGTAGAGTGATGTGCTTGTGTTGAAACAGATGGGGCAGGAGTTTTGCTCTGTGCGTTAGGAAGCCCTATGACACCATCAGCCAGGACTGCTGACATGTATCACACTGGGGAAGGCAGTCAGTGTTTACAGACTGGGGTAAGATTTTGCTGAGAACTTTGGTGAATATCACCCAATGTTCTCAAGTCACTGTGGTCTAGTCTAAGTGCAAAATGGCCTTTCTTTGCTATGAAATACAGCACCAGAATGAGATCACTTTCAGTAGTGGTGCATGATTCCAAGCGACTTCTAGATTCTGATTTGTGGTAGCTTGAAAGTACTAAAGTTATGAAATAAAGAGATTCTTAGCACTTTGGAGGCTAATCCACCAATTCTGCTTTCTCTCATTAAAGTTTTTCTTTGTTCTTCAGACTCTGAGCTAAGTTATTTGCTTTGTCTCTTATAAAAATGAAAGAAATCTCTATTTTTATCCATTACTTGATGCTTACTGGTCCAAGAAAGAACAATTCCAAGATTGCAAGAACAAATCTTGTAATCTTTAGAGGAAAACAGCTTTTGAGGAGCTTTGTCTACTGAGCTGTGCTAATTTTGAGTAATACATCTCTATGAATTACATGTAGAGAGTAGAAATAGCTTGGAAATTTTTACAGCAGGACTACTGCTCTTTAAAGGCAATCATATAATGAAGCCAGCAGTGTGCTGATCGTTTTGACACTGTTCATCCAGGACCTTCATTTCCTTTAAAAAGAATCTGATTGTAAAGACAATTCTTCCATCTCCAGATGTTGAGAAGCACTCAGCATAACACAGAAAGCTTAACAGTGTTTCTTTGTGAAAGAATGCTTGCTCCCTTTTCTCATTTCATCATTTTCTGATTTGACCATTAGCCAGTGCAAGGGCCTTTTCTGACCAGAGTCCTCTGCTCTCTCTGAAAGCATTTCTGTGTAGAAGCTCTGAAGGTGAAAATGGTTCTGAATATGAAAGCTTTTTCAACTTTGCTCTCAATTATGCTGCTTCCGAAACGCAGTGGGAATGAGGCACATCTCGTGTCAGATTGGAACCTGCTGCTTTTTTATTTAACTACCTTGTTAGTTACTTGTCTGCTGACTGAATCACAGAATCATAGGATCAACCAGGTTGGAAGAGACCTCCAAGATCATCCAGTCCAACCTGTCACCCAGACCTATTCAGTCAACTAGACCATGGCACTAATTGCCTGAAGGAAGTACAGGAATAAGTAGATGGTGACCCTACTGATTTTTGAACAGGACTTTCTGAGTCGAGGCATGCAGTAAGAGTCTTGTGCAGACTGTTTTTTAACAGTGACCTACGAGTGTCTTCTACAAGGTACTAGCACTAGATGAAGAGGATTTCATAAGAAAAGGTTTTACCTTTTTCTTCAACAGTCTTAAATGCACAGAGAGTTTTAGTACACATTGTGCTTATTGACTCTGCCTCTGTTCACCAACGATCTGAACCAAGATTGGTCCTAATTACTTGATCCCAATCCACAGTGACCTGGGACAAAAGCAGAGATGCAAACTGTCAGGAATTTTGGAGCTGATACAGCAGATTGAAGGTGTTGTTGCACTCCTCACAGATGCCTGGAGCCTTTTGTGGGAACCCTTGCCTTCTCTATGTGCAGAGAATAGAAAAAGTAATAGGTCTGTCAATGTTTTTAAAGAGGCTTGAGTATATTAGGTTTTGACACCACAGAGACTTACTACAAGTATCTAATTTGGCCTTTTGTGTAACAGTGCCTCTAGATTTCACCCAGTAATTTCTACAACTGGCTGTGGGTGCATGAGGCTGTCCTTCAGAATCTGAATCAGGATTTCAGTAAGTGATGAAAAATGACCATGCTATTAAACAGACCAGTGTCATGTTTGACTGCACTTACTTTAAAAAAAATGGAAGCTGCTTGTGTGACTTCAGAGAATCTGGAAACGGGATGTGCTACTAAGTGTGCTTGGAAATGATGACTCCATCTCTATTAATATATGAAGTGGTTGTCCTCTGGTCCTGAAGGCAGTCGAGCTCATTGTTCACACAGGTTAATTTCCTGGCTCTCTCCCCACTGAAAGAGGCTGACTGTCCAGGCTTCCTAGCAAGAAAGGTCACTTACCTGTATTAGCCTGTGACCCTATGAATGCGTGAGAATCATTGAGGAGGATATTTGTTAGCCCTGGTGAAAACTGTCAGGAACTGTGCTAGCACTTAGTGTGGACTTGTGTGGGACAGTGTGGGTCCATATCCTGCTGATGATTTGTTTATTAGTGTGTATATAGCCAAAACAACGGATGTTATTCAGGGACACAATGGAATTAGTCACTTTAAGAGTTGTCGAGAAGATCAAACTGGAACAAAAAGTTGGAACTCCAAAAGCCACAAATGTCAAGATGTCCTGTGGGGAACAGTTTAGGCAGCCAAGCACCCTCCAGTGTCCCAGGCTATTGTTTCAGCAATGACCAGGGTGTTGGAGTGCCTCCCATATTTCACTATGAGTGAGGATCTAATTTACTTGCAGAAATTCTTCTTTCCCAGAACCTGCCAGGTCTGCTCTTGTAGCTTTTTCAGTGAAGAGCAAAGGGACTCCAGCAATCTTAGGTTCTTAAGTGAGTTACATGGAGACATTTTGAAATTGAAATGTCTTCTTTTGTATTTTCACTCTTTTCTCGCAGTACTTGTATCAGTGTAACTTTGGAGATGTGAATATGTACATGCAGAGATCCTCCAGCATGTGCACTGCTTCCAGGGTTAAATTCGTCAATGAAAAAGCAATGGAAAAAACTGTTTATAGTGTTAGTGATATTATTATTCCCAGAGGGCTCCTCCCCAAATTTACCTCTGTAGCTATGGCAAAAGGAAGGAATTATTTGAAGAAGGGCAACAAACAAGACTGGAGAAATACCTGACTATTAATAGAATTTCTTGGTACATGTGGCTTAAAAGAATATAAAGGGCTTTCATAAGAAAGAGCAGCTAGTATCTGGCATCTTCTCTGTCTAATGAGGATGGGAGAGTTGCTGCATGTTGTTTTCTCCAACTTAAGTGAAAACATATGGCACAGCATACACTAAAAAAAATAAACTAAGGTGATCCCTCTAGTATCTCCTCCATGCATTTAGGTAGTAATTGTGTCATTGCTTAGCAGTAATTATAAGTCTTCATTTCTACCTTTGATCTGCAAGATTGTTTTAAGCAGAGTGGCTGCTTTGTTGGCCCTGAATCAGTTTGTGTTGGGAGGTGGTAGTTATTTGTTAGGGAGTTAAGGTCTTGCCACTATCTCAGAAGTTGCCTCCCACCAGGAATCTAGGAAGTCATTTCTACCACATGGTGATAAGAGAATATTGAGAACATGTTTGGAATACTACAGTTTTATCAAGTATAGTGTGTACTACTGGCTAGGAGAACCTTGTAATTTCATCTAATCCAAGACAGGCATCTGGAATTGGTGTCAAAGAACTCACGTCTCTGCCCAGAGCACCACTGCTAATAGATGCATTGTGCAATGGATCATTGTTCTTGTACTTGGTTTTACTGGGATGCTTTCTTTTGTGTTTGTGCTTCTGGGAAGAGCAGTGGTTCAGCAGTGCTTTTATTAATCTCATGAGGCAGAGGTCATTCATCTTCAGTGAAAATACTGAGTTTTCAGGCATGCAAAAGTTGGCATGTCAAAGTGTTATCAGGATAGAAAATCTCTTCTCTTTTCATGCATGCTCTTTTCTTGAGTAGTTTTTTTCTTCCACATCAACTTTCTTGGCATGAGCAATACTTTATCTCTGAGAAAATGTACTCACTTGGATATCACAATTGAAATTTACAGCTGACTCAAAGGAAAACTATCAGAAAAGGAAGTCTTCTTCAGTCTCCTCTTCCAGCTCATTTTGAGGCTGGCATACCACATGTAGACACTTTCCCTTGTATTTGGCTGGGTCTGCTTTTCTGCTTTCTTGTTTTGCTTTAATTCTCCAACCTTGTCCTGCACTCTGTTGAAATGATTTTCCTGCTGTGAGCATTTTTTTTATGTTTTTCATGTGTTCTTTCTTTAACAAAGAAGCAAGAAGCACAATCATTTAGAGCTGTTAGTTCTCTTCAGAGTAGATGTTAACACACAATTGTTGTTTCTTCTTGAGTTTGAGGGAGATTTCTGAACCAGTTTCTTCTAGAATTTTGACCAGAATTGGCAATATTTGCCAGTGTCACATGGGAATATAGCTGTAAAAATGTCAGTGTTTCCCCAGGGAATCTACCCTCAAGAAATTAAGGAAGAGGTTTGATGAGAAAAAAAAAGTTTCAGAAGAGGTAGAGGATCAGCTTTAAATTAGTGAATAAAGCCTTTAAAGGGAAGTGAATTGCTTTGAATTTTGACATTAAATCTACCCTCTCTCACTCTTGAGCTCTCTTGTTGAAAGTACAACCCCCCAGTACAGTTCCTCATTTCAATCAAAACTGAATGAATGTGCTTAAAGAATAGTCTTTCTCCCAGCCCACTGAGAAGGGAAAGGTGCTCCAGAGAGGTATCAAACTGAAAGTTTGCAGTTAATTGTGTGACTCAGTATTGGATTTCTTCACAGAAGTTTTGAAGTGCAATTGGACACATGGATAGTATTCCTGTCTTTGACCTCCTAGAGGGAAGAGCAGGTCTTCTCTGGCTTTTGTGTTTTGAAGAGCCACATCTTAATACATCCACAAGGGGCAAGAGTAGTAAAAGTCTCTCTAGTAGTTACTGATTTTTTTGCCTTAAAGACGTTGCCTGGCCATCTGTGAAGGGGCATCAAAATGAAGCAACAAAGGGAAGAAGAGCCCTCTCTAGTGACTGGGTTTTGTTTTTCTGGTTCTTCATGAATCTTTTCAAGGACCCTTTTAATTGGACATGCATTAGCCTGTTTCTACAGGCTTTATTGCTTCCTGTGTGTCACACAAAATGGGTAATGCATGGTTATTGCCAAATGTTGCCCATTTTTTGGCATAACTGTTTTTAAAGTTAATGTTCCAGCGTTCCAGCTTCTGGGATTATGTTGGGAACTAAACTTGTATGTGAAAAAATGAACTGTTGTTTGTGAAGAAACCCTTGCTTGAAAAAAAAATAATCCCTGAAGGCTGCAAAACTATGAAGTAAGTGAAGACTCCAAATGTTATGTATTTTATTTATATCTTGTTATAAAAAAAGACCTAAAGGGCTTTCTGAGGGTTACATTTAACACATGTTAGGTTTTCCTAAAATTATCAGGGAGGTACCATACATATTTAGTCTTCTTTTGTTTTGTGTCTGTGCAGCACCATCTGCCTGTTGTCTTAATACCATTAAAAATCATCAGTGGAAGCAGTGGAGATACTGGAAATAGTGCCAGTTTTAGGTTAATCAGATCTATCTCAACTAAATCACCTCAGTCTGGTAGATCTAATAACCTCAAAATATCATTCTGTTGTATTTACACACAAGGTGTGATTTGGGGATGGATTCCTGCAGTTTCTATCACAGTATCACCAAGGTTGGAAGAGACTCCGTAGATCATCAGCCCTTTACCACAGAGCTCAAGGCTAGACCATGGCACCAAGTGCCACGTCCAATCCTGCCTTGAACAGCTTCAGGGAAGGCAACTCCACCACCTCCCCAGGCAGCCCATTCCAGTGTCCAGTGACTCTCTCAGTGTCTTTGAAAGCCAGTGCACATTTTCATTTTGCTTCTGAGTTCAGGTAGTCTTTGTAGCTAACTTTCTCCTGCAAAAACTTCATGCAGGGAAATTTCAGAGCTAATATCTGTTCTACTTACTGAATTCCCAGAGCTTCACTATAACACAAGTAACAATATGTGTGTCTACTGCTGGGCATCGTGTTTCTGGGAGAGAACTGGATGACAGAATACACGGTGGGACTTGGGTCCATGGCCTTGTGCCTGGCACTATGGTGTCAAACCCTTCTGCAAAAGATGACTCCTCATCTCCTGTGTGGAGTGAGATCATAAGGAGAAAAACATCTGAAAAAGGACTTTTATACAAAGTTGAACTTTTGAGTAGTTAAAGAAATGTATGCACTGGGTTTGTGCTTACAGTTTGTTTGTAAATATTGTGATTTCTTTAATCCATAGCATTAAGTTTAGCTTACTCTCCCCAGGAAGCTGACACGACACACGTGGCATTTTGTTGTTGAGGGACAGGGACCCATATGCAGAGAAGACTGGCATACTTCAGGGATGTCTGTTAATCTCACTCTTGTAAATGTACTCCCAAAAGCTGAAGGTGGTGCCCAGGGCCCTGCAGAATTACTGGCTAAAGGTGTTACAGCTGGCTGACCAGCTTCGAAGATGGGTGCAGACCACAGCTCTCAGGGCAAGCACAAAGAACTGCAGCAGTACACTGTTCCCTAACCCTAATGCATGGTATTCTAATATTTACTGCTGGCAATAAGGGTATGCAGACTTTCAGATTTTAGGGGAAGATGGCTCATAAGGACAACCTGTAAAATTACAGCCTTTTCTCTTGGCCACTTGAGAGGATGTGAACAGCCCAATTTGCCTATTTTTAAGGCAGGCAGAATGCAGACCCTGTGCAATGCCTGTAGTAACCCCTGTGGAGTGGGAAGATCTCCCATCTTTTTTTTTAATGATACAAGTGAGAAGCTCATGCATTAGATAGAAGAATGTTAAGTGTTGTTGATATTTACAGTGAAGGTCTCCACTCTGCATAAATAACAGAGAACAAGGCCAGCGCTGAGACTTAGGCTGGGTCTCACTGTGTGGTCACTGTCTGCCTAATTTCTAGCTATCTACTTTTAGTTTTTCCCAGTGTATGAAAATTTCAGGGTCAACCTGAAGTCAAGATGTACTTGTGTTCTGAGAAACCTTGCAGTCCTGAGCGGCTTTTGAATCTTCTGATGTTCCAAGGCAAAACTGGTAGAATATGTCCTGAAAACTCATGATTTCTTCATAAATGTAGTCAGCTCTTCCTCTAGATGGGAGGAAAACGTGCAGAGACTTCTTGCTTTGTTTGTATAGTAAATAGTGTATGCATAGTGGTTGATAGATGAATGGGCTAAGTAATCCCCAACTCTCCCCCATAATCTAAATTCTCCATGACAAGAATAAAATACAATAAACTATGTCTGCAAAAGGCTGCTTGCCATGGTAGTATGTTCCATTATTTAATAATGGGTGGAAAGTGAAGGTGAAAATGCAGAATATTGGTGTTCATTTTCATTAATTTATCATTAAAGGATGGTAGTGGATCCATGTGAAACATATATGATCCAGAAGGCTATTTGAAGATGAAAGCCTTTGCTCCTTGTCTGTGAGTCAAAGGCCTTATTCTGTTCCTAGTTACCTAACTTACTTGCTTCAGTAAAGTTAATTCTCTCAGAGCATAAAGACATTTACTGCTTTCAGAAATGAGAATAGGTGAAGGACCTGAGAGGGTGAGTTCAGGAACATGCATGTATGTGTATATGTATCACTTTGGAGCCTCTGGCTTGAAGGAGATGTAGGAAAGCCCCATATATTGGAAGTAAGTTCACTTCCCTAATACTTCAGCTGGAATTAAACAGCACCAATGTTGCCCCCATTATAGAACATGTTTATGTGCACTCTGTTCTTATGCCTACCCTTTGGATGGTTTCAGTAATCAGAACCACTGCAGTACAACTTGCTCCTTCTGATACAATCTGTTAGAGCTAACAGCAAGTGGGCTGCCAGCCAGATTCTGCTGAGACCCAGGAAAGCTAAATGCCCTAGGGGTGGTGGTACTGCCGTTGCCATTTAAACATCAATTTTCTCTACAGACTGGAGGGAGGATTTGGTATTGATAAAATCTGCTTTGAACTTTGTGAGGATGACTAGAAGGAACAGTACAGAGGAAATATTACTGTTGGGTTTACTCAGCCTTCAAGTGGTTACCAAAACTGTGGTCGCTGAATGGCTATTAGATGGTCTGCATGAAATGAGGTTGGTGTTGGAATTCAGTTTCCAGTGGGAAGTTTGTATTTCACAGCTAATTAGCACCTGCTATGCTGCTGGTTTGGCAGCTGAGAAGAGGCCAAAAATTAAATGCTTTTCAAAGATGAATTCACTGTTTATCCATACTGGTTAGGGGAGGAGAGCAACAGGGAAGAAGTGCATAGGTTTGCCTGAGCTGTTCTGTTCCTGCCTGCTCAGTACATCTGAAGATTTCCATGCAGAGTGCAAGGTAGCCACAGTACAGTAATGCTAACTCTCCTTGTCTGGGCTGCACGTGATGGGCCTGCTGGATCTGTGGGAGTCAATTCCGTGCCAGCAATGAATGACAGGAAGTAAGTTCTGCTTGGTGTGAGCTGACCTTCCATGGAGTCCTGCAGGTCTCTGTGCTGCGCTCTCCGTGATTCTATTTCTGGGCATTTGGTGCAGAGACATGCCTGCTGGGCTGATGTGCTGGGGTTCTGCACTGAACAAAAGTAGTTGAAATATTTTCATTGAGGAAATGGCCCTCAAAAGAATTAGAGACCTGTTTGAATAGGGATGAATTCTGTTACACCTGAGCTGGCTGTGTGCCTTGGCCCTGGAAACGAGGTGAGTACACACATACCTGTTGCTTGTAACAGGAAGGATTTATTTTTTCCCTTTGTAGCACTCAGAACATGTATACTCAAGCCCCTCCTGGCCTCTCCTTGGTGCACAGGTATACAAGACAGAGCACACCCACCACTATGTCTGTTCTCACATGCCAGGCAAGAGGGAAGTTGTGCCTGGGCTAGCATTGTGTCTGCATCCACACTGGGTAAACCATCCGAAAAAAGTAAAAATCAAAACAAATTGTTTGCATAGCTCCTGCTTGGATGAAACAGCCTTTCTTTTAAGCATGGGTTCCTGTTAAAGCAAGGACTGTGTGAAACTGGTGCCTTTGAAAAAGATAAAACCCACAAAATTAAACCAATGGGTGAACAGAGGAAAGCTGACAGTTATCTAGAACAGAAGGTGCTACCCTGAAGCACTGATCTTGGGTTGCTCTGTTCTTTATTTTTTGCTGTGTTCAATACAAGTAGATACCAACCACGATCTCTATCCCTCTCCTTTAAGAATATACCTGTCTACCCCAGAGAAACTTGCTGGGTGCCAGCTGTTCATGCTGCTCTCCCACCCCAGTGAAGAAGTTCTTTGTCTGCGGTGTAGCATACCCAAGTCTGCTGCTGATCACATTTGCTACTAATTAGGTAATGGTTTAGTATAAATTATTAGAAGTTTAACACCAACATATCCAACATCAAAACTAGTTTGGTAGCCCTTCTGCCCCTGTTCTGTAGAACAGGCCTTTTTAATCTGCCCAGAAGCCACTGCAGGAAGATAGAACGTGTTGGTTGTTGCCTAGATCATGGGAATTTTGATCACATACTGTGTACACTGGATTAGGTCTTGAAGATTTGATCTTTCTTTAGTACTTGCAAAAACTGGTGTCAGTCCTTGACAGATCAGTATTTGGTCAGTGGCTGTGTACAAGACCTGTTACTTCAAAGAGGAAGGATTTTCTTTGTAGCTTTTGTACCCTGTGTTTGTATCCATTATCACCACACAGCACGTAGGTAAGGCAGACCATAGTCATCATCCTTGCAGTTTCTCATGTTGAAGAAAGCATGCTCCATCAGTTAACTTTATAGAAGACACACACTTTCCTCATGTCTAACTTACTGTAGTCTACTATCTATGATAGTAGTCTTTGCAGTGGTGATTTCAAATGACCCTCTGCATTCACCCAGCTGGAATGAAAGATCCAGCCACTGCTTCTTTATGGTAGGTCTCTTCATTGTCTTGTGGAAGGTTGCAGATCAGCCCCAGCAGCATCTGCTGGCCCTTAAGACCTTGTCCCAGAAGGAGATCTTGTCCTTCTGTTCTGGTGCCAGTGAACAAGTGCTAAATGCAAGTGCCACCTCAGCAGCTGTGCCATGTCTGTCTTCTAGTAAAGCTCCAGCTCTAGAGCTCCAGAGATTAGTGCCTCTCACCCACTTTTCCTGTTAGCACTTGTAGCTCCTGTTCTGGGCTTCCAATGCTAGACTAAGCATGCTGGCATAGAGGGCGTCTGTGCCACCTTCATTCCTGCTGTGAGTCAATACTTGGCAGTGACATGTTTTGTCTTTTACTGAGCTTTGTTCAGCAGTTTTGAATGATAACACCATGATTTGTGCAACATCCAAACTTCTTGAATGCCATATGCTGGATTGTGGGAGCTGCTGTAGAGATACCTCCTATTTGGCCCTTTGTAATCTGTACTAAATGTCCTACACTGCTGTTTGTTTTGCCTTGAGTTTTCCCTGTGAATGATAGGGAGGGGGGGTACATCTCCATCTCCACCCCAAATGCCGCCACATCCAGTCTTGTTTCATTCCTGAGCATTCACTATGGAGGACTGGCAAGATGAGGAAAACCAATTCAATCTGAGTGCATTAGTCAACTGTATTTAATGTGCTTTTTAATAGAATACATAGGATGGCCTCCAAGTAGTGCAAAGTGTTAAGTCGTGGGTGGTAGAGCAAACCTGGCATCAGAAAAGCTTGGTAGATGGGAGGTTGCAGCCCTTGGCATGCAATCCTTTGATCTGTTTTCTGAGAGTGTAGGAGAAGAACCACAGTAACATACACTGTCTAGTGAAAGTCAGTGTATGAGATAGGCCAAGAAGAGGTCTGTGGCATGGTGCCATTAGAGGTCACAACAACCTACTGCTGTTGCAGCATAGTGAAATAGCATTCCTGTTGGAGAGGGAGCCTGCTGCCAATGCATCAGAATAAATTCTTCACATGGAGGAAAATTAAGCAAAACAACTATTTCATTAAGCAAAACAAGTTGCTTTCACCCTACAAATTGCCTCTTTTCTTACTCCACTCCAAAACACAATCTTCTGAAGGAAATCAGTCCCCAAGTTGCAATGGTTTGGTAGGGACTGTCAAAGTTAAAATCATCTCCAGATCTAAAAGTAACCATCAGAGTTTTCTGTTTGTCACCTTTGTTCATCTGCCTTGTGTTTCACCAGCTTGTTGTCAGGTTCAAAGCTGTTTGGCGTGTGGGCTGCTCGGGCTTGTCCCACACCCTTGTCCTGTAGTTTCTGCAGAGGGATGTAGTAAATAAGAACAGAACTCTTTTATTTGTGCTTGTTGCAGAGGGGAAAATTAATTCATGCGGGATGGTGTTTTCCGAATCTGATATTGTTTATTAATGTTGCTATTCAGAACTCTCACCACCCCTGACCACTAATTTTAATTGTATTTTGGTTCTTGCACGGTCATGGAAACATTCTATGGATAATATCTAGACCTAGTAATAACCAGCAAAATATATAAACATTAATTGAACTGGGAGAGACTATTCCCACCGCCACATTCCACTTGCCCACTAGATGGGCTCAAGCTCTTTCTGCTCTATGGCAGAAGGCAGCAGAGAATTACAAAGAGGCACTGAGCATTTACTTACACATTATTATCATTACCCTCACGGGGGCTAGCCACAGTCCAGACAGTGCCCAAATGCTTTCAGGGAACTCTGTCTTGTTGGATGTTGTGACTTGAACCTTCCCAGCTTCTGGGGAAAGGATGCAGACAATCTCTGACCTTGTCTCCTGGCTTCTTCTGGATGATCTGTGTATATGTCCAGGGATTCTAGGCAGGACCTTCAGGTGCAGCAGGCTGATGTTGTGCAGTCTCAACATGATGTCACACTGGCCACACAGGCTGATTGCGTGCAGGCATCCAGGGTCTGCTCCTGGTAACTCATGGCAGTGGAGTTTACCAGGCAGGCAATAAAGCAGTGTGCAATAGCAGCAGGGCTGGGCACAGCTGAGAGAGCACAGCACAGAGCAGGGTAGCAAAGCAGCGAAGCAAAGGCAGGTTGTTCACCTGCATATCTCCTTTTATCAGTGTGGGCCGAGATTAATTGCCCTTTGGACACAAGAATAGCCAATCAGGATGGCAGTTAGCCAAACCTTACCATGTTAGGCAAAGCCACAGGCTCACTTTTCCCTCCTTTGGGAAAAGCACAGGCTTTGCACTAGGCAGACACAAGCTAAGTGTGTGTACCCCACAACACAGGACCAGACTGAGCAGCTCCAGGTCCTTTTGTGTCTGTTTCCTGAGCTTTCCTCTGTGGTGGAGCAGAAAAACGTGTCTAGGCAAGGCAGGACATGTATATGCCTATTTTGGGCCTATCAGGCCTACCACAACAGTGCTGATTGCAATAAGTAGTGTTTGTCAGGAAAATAATTTAAGTTCACTGCAAACAGTCACTTGATGTCAGTCATCCTGATGTTCCTGTGTCATTTTTAATGTGTTGTAGAGAAATGGGACTTCCTTATTCCTTTTGACTGGTTGGTTCCAGTTGGCCAATGTATTTAAGGGAAAGATGTGATAAATCTTTGCAATCTCCCAAGGAAAGGGAAAGAGGGTTAATTGTCCACAATCCCTTCAAGTATAAAATGAAGCTCAGAGAAGCCATTTGTGCAGCCAGGAAAGGAAAGTGATTGAAAGTCCGTATGCATCAAGGAGAATTCTGGGCTTATGGAAGGGAAGTTCACTGAAGTCTTCTAGATACATAGAAGCTATACCTGGACATGTGAAATCCCTGATTTGAACATAATTAAATGATAGGAGAGAATTTCAGGGAAATATTATATTGTTTCCTTTGTTCTTATGCTCCTCTTAGGCATCTACTTACAGTTATACTTAGAATCAGGATTTGGAAACAGGTGGATTTTTTTGTTGGACCCAGTACAGCCTTTCTGAAGTTGCTGATGCATTTCTAAATCCAGACTAGCCAAAGCATTGCTGCTTCTTGGCCCTGGACAGATGATGGTGAAAGAATTTTGGACCTTTATGGGGGAGGGAGGAGGACAAATTAGCAACAAAGGACAAAAATCCAGAAGGAAGTAGATTCAAAAATGCCCATAGTGGATAGAATTATTAATGTGTAATCAACGTGCTTCTGTAATTTAATGCATTTCATTTGTGTGTGTGTCTCTGCTTGCATAACTTATACCATCTGGTTGCTCTTATCATTCACTGGGTGTCAGTGTAAATTGTGGTTCCATGGGCATTTCTTTAAGCAACTATGATGGTTTAGCTGGATTCTGCCATAAAGAAAACCAGATGGAGGAATGGAACCTAAACTAAAAGTAGCCCAGGAAAATAAAAAGCATCAGTTTTAACCTGGTTCTGTTCCTACATCCAGTTCACCACTCAGCTCATACAAGCTTGTCTGAAAGCAAGCATTGACAGTGATACTGGCTTTTTCGTGTCTGAAGTGTTTGTGAAGCTGCAATCTCAGGGAAGTGACTATGAAACCACTGCCTTTGTTCCCTGTCACTCTCTGTGCAAGGCATGTGCATCTGACTGCATCAGAATTTGGCACATTGCTCTGCAGCCAGTGTGTGAAGGTCTTTGTCCAGAGAAAATAGGAACATAAAAGTTAAAGTGTTTGTTCCTAGTGTGAACCTTATTTCTGTTTTTCCAAGTAACTGCTTCAGATGCTTTACATCACTTTGTCTTTCATTTCCATTAGAAGTGAGAACTTGGTCTTAATGTCGTCTTCCTTTCTCCTCAGATAATCTGATCAAAGCCATCCTGTCAGCAACCAAAGATTACCGTCTAACGCCAGCTCTTGACAGGTAAGATAAAACCTTTTAGAATAGAAGTGATTGTTTTCCACATTTTCTGAATAAACATTGCTAGATGTTTTTTGCCAGAAATTATTGCCAGTACATTTGGCTCTGCTCTGGAGGTAGATGAGGAGCCAGAGACTCTGTCCTCTTCCCAGTAAATCTTTAAACTCTGGTAAGACCTCTGTTAAGTCAAGCATGAGTAGAAATAAGCATTTACCTCTTGACTATTTCCTAATCTTTTGTTTCAAATGGTGTTACAATACACCCTCTTGCCTCTTTTCCAAAGATGTAAATAGTGGGGTTTTAATAAACACATTACTCTTTTTCAATCTTTCTGTCAAAGCAACAGGACCACAAGAAACTCTTAAAGAGAAAGAAGGGACTGGCTTGTTTTAACAATGTTTTCAAATAACCTCACTCTTAAAGCAGGAATGTCTGACTGTTGGCCAAGCCTGTGCCAGGATGTGATAGCAGTCTTCTGGATCCTCTGGTATTTGAATTAATAACTATAGAAGAAGCTCCTTTGATTCTTCTGTCTTGTTGTTGTAGGGGGTGTTTCTGAAACTCACTGGCATGTTTGCTATCAGCTTCCCAACGGTAGTCTTTTAGTCTTTTCTATCCTTGCTTTTCTGTCATTTGTTTTGCAGTTTTGGTTTAATGCCATCTCCTGGATTAGAGGTAGTTTCTTTCAGAAGCTCACAGAGGTTTTTACTGGGACGTGAGCTCTTTTCAAAGTCCTGGTGCTCCTACTTTCCAAGCAGTGGCAGTTGAAGCCAGGCTCACAACACACCCCTGCTTTCTAAGCACACTGGGTTCATTTCCTGGCTCAGCTCTCCTGCCTGCTTTTCCACGGTGAAGTTCATAAGCTTTTCCAGCCTTTCTGTGCGTCTCTCATGTTGACTGTAGAGCTTGCCTGCTGTAGTTAAAAGTCAGGAGTTGCTCTCTATGTGAAAGTTTATTCTTAGCTTTTTGCAGTCTATGTGCTAATTTAGGTTGCTTTGAAGTTTGCCTTGCCTCACAGCAATGCTGGATAGGGTTAGCCTTCAGAGTCTGGATTAATTTGAGAAATGACGTCCAGAAGGCAAAATCATTTTACAAATGACCTTCTTAGAGACTTTGCACACAACCGACTTGCACCCATCTGGGGTTTATCTCAGCTCTGGTTGGAGAGCTAAGATTTTAATCTGTTGAAAAATCCACATATAGATTCTTTCAGAAGATTGCTCATGGGAAATTAGCGTTAATGACAGAGGGCAGGTGGAAGATTCTTGCAGTGAAGGTTAATGTAATTGTGACCCTTGCGGCTCACCTGTGTTTTTGAGGACTGGAATGTTTGGGGGTTTTAAAAAGGAGTTTCTCAGGAGGCTGTGAAACAGCCACTCTAGCATAAGCTGCTCACTTTGAGCTTTTGTTCTTTATAATGGATTTGGTGCAGTGATAGGAAAGACCTGACACTCAAGCCTTCGTGAAATGTATGCTAAGTCCCTGAGATGTCAAGTCTGAGGGACATCTACAGAACAGGCTGGAAACAGATTTCTGTGGTATTGCAGTAACGAGGTTGGATAATATATGTGCTGGTAAACACACAGGGGTCCTGAGGAAGCACTGTTTCCTTGGGAATTTTTGTGACAAATGCGAAGCAGTGGATGTTGGTGGTGTAGTACATGTGCCTTACAGTCAAATACCTTCCAGAGCCCTTCCCAGTGAGCAGGTCTTAGGAAAGAGAAAAGTTGATGTGGGAGAAAGGGTCAAGAAAGCCTTGGGATAACAAGCCACAAATTGAGATCCTTAATCAAGTAGATGGAGTTGCAGCAGAAGGGTAGTTAGAAGAGAGAGCTTGGGTACTACAGGAGGTGTTATGGCTACTGCAATGCTGCTCTTGAAAACCTACTCAATGAGTAGCTTAGATGAAGTCTTGGGTATGCTTCCAGAAGTGTTCTTCAGCTGTGATGGTCAATGAATTACCATTCTGGCAGTAATGGGTATCTGCCATTTTGGTTTCCAGAAGAGCTGATGGAGCAGACTGATGAAGGTTAGCTACTATCTCAAGCTCAAAGCAGAGCCCAGCACTTCCCCTCTGTGGCAGATCCAGTGTGCTGACTGCAGGGCCTTGAGGTTTGTCTTGCTCCCTTATTGCCCAAGGAGAAAGTCCAGACCTCTCCCATTTGCTCACTACCTTGGAGCAACTGGAAAGGACCTGACTTAAGGGACCTTTAAAGGTCTCTTCCAAACAATTCTGTGATTGAGGGCTGAGAAAATGCTTTAATTGTGAAGGAGCTGTGAGGTATAAGGGGTCAGACTTAGAAGATCTCTTCCACTTGTAGGCTCTCAGAAGTCTAGTGGGATGATGATAGCAGTAGGGAAAAGGCTCCAGGTTCACTTTCTCTCCAGGATGAAATTACACCAACGTTTTCTCTCTTGGCAAAGCCAGTCTAAGAGGCTGTGTTTGCTGCTGCTGCTGCCTGCTCTCAGATTGTAGCTCTCTACTTTTTCCTTATGCTGCTGCTGTTACTTGAAGAGAGACTTTAAAGTGGGTCACTGAAACAATTCCAGTTTAGAATTTTTTTTTCTCTTAACCTAGGTCATTCCAGTGACCTCATTTGTAGAACTCCCCTCCTGCGGAAGAGTTGCGCTGGCACAGCGCTGCAATGGCAGCCCGAAAGGCAGAGGGATGGGGATGGGTGGGGAGGGTGAGCACTGCTGAGCCTATTGAAGCAAGTGCTCATGTAACCATGTGCTGCTTAGAGCTTTCCCAGGAGAAGGGTGGGAGAGGCAGGAGAGGTGAGGTCAGAGCAGTGCGTGAGAGCACAGGAAGGAAAGAGGGGATTAGAGGTTTGTGTGGGGGATCTACAAGTCAGCTTTGGTCTTGTCCCCACCCAAGTTTCTCCATTTATGTCCTCCTTCACAACACTGTCCCTTGAGATGTTACCTTCACTTGCCTCCCATAAGCCTTAGACTTGTTTGTTTGATTATCTCTGTGCCAAAAGGGCATCCTGATGCACCTTTCCTGACACAATGTGCTGAAGTGAGGCAATCTCAATCCTTCCGGGTCTGCATACACTTTTCATCATCCCAAAGGAGCTTTGCCAACTCACTCCAACTAATCCCTCCATTGTGAGTTGAGTTGTGTTAATACCTAGCAGGAGCTGGAGGGCATGTGAACAAATGCTATGCTTGATGCCTGTAACATAGTGTAAGTGATGCTGAGCTTTCTTTATTTTCTTCATGGCTCCTTACTGTGGCACCCTTGTGTTGAACTGCTTGAAGTAACCTGCTCCTGCCTCAGGGCAGGAGGTAGGTAAAGCTGCGTTTATATTTGTGAGGGTAGTTGCAATTCAGCTCTGAGCTTTTCTGGAACAGATTGGAGATTCAGAGGACTTTGTCTAGAATCGGTGTCCTCTTCTGTCACAGCTGGCATGACTTTCTCCCTAGTACAGATGTCAGTGAGCCTTGTCTTTGACACTTTGGAGTTCTCTTGCACTCTGTTGGCATTTCCAGGCCCATTTATGTCACTTATATTTTCAGTGTTTGCTTTAGTGGTTCCTCCAGTGGCCTGCCCCTCATTCTGCAAATTGATCAAGGCTTAGTTTCTAGTTCTGTGGCTCTTCTGCTGACTTCAGTGAATTTGGGGTTAAATCTTTGCAGTAATGACCTGTACATTTCCTATGAAAAGACATAAACATAAAAATCTGACTGACCCTTTTGTATTACCTCCAGGTGACAATGAAGGAAAAATGAGTGTTTGAGCTTGTAACTAACACAGTCTTTATTAATGCAGTATGTAAACTAACAAGTGAGAAAGAAACTTGATAGAGCGGGAGAGGAGGTATGTGTGTTCCTCTGGCTCAAGCTGATAGCACCAGTTTAAGCAGCAGCAAACAGATCAAATCAGAATATGCTAAGCCTCCCTAAGCACCTTAATAAATACCCTAAAGATGTAGTTTTTAATCATTCTTTTATATCTTTCCTCAAAGCCTTTAGTTCCAAAGTTGCACAGAGGAAGGCTTTGTGTTTTTTCTCCCCTGACAGACCTCTACAATGCTTTGATAAGAGAGGAAGAGGAAGCAGCCATTCCTGCAACGCATACTTGTGTTTACAGTGCTATATTGTTCAAGAAGATCTGTGTGAGTCCTGGTTTTGGTGTAGATGAACTCAACTTATGAGAATCTATGCCAAGAGGCTGTACATCTGGCTGCAGTTCCCAGCTTAGGGCTTTAGGGAAAGTCTATCTGGTGTGGAAAGTCTATGACCCTTCCTCATACCACCCTGGTAGCAAACTGGAACCTGGGTTGTGTCCTGTGTGTTCAGTCCTTGTACTTCTCTGGAAAAGAAATACAGCTTTGACGTACTGTGTAAACAAACAAAAAGATGTTTGCACACTTCTTTGTGGAGAAACAGTGGAGCTGTAACTGATACTGCTTGCATGATGTGTTTCTTCAGCCAGAAACTTGCCTGGAGCCAGCAGTGACTTCAGAGATTTCCCATACTCGGGCATTATCAGTCAATGCTGGTTGTGAAGGAGCCCAGCTACATTGATGCCAGTTGTCCAAGCTTCTGGGCAGAGTGTGAGGTCCAATGCCTGACATCCCAGCTGAATGCTTCCCTTTCACAATGCCATCAGGGTGACCCTGCAGCCTTCTCACTGTCGTACAGCATGATTGCCAAAGATGGTAAAACTTAGCCAGCTCAAACTTCTGCCTGTCTTGATCCAAACAGTCCTGACTGCCCAGGCTTGATGTAGATGCCTGACATGCAGAACCTAGGCAAAGTCCAAGACTCACCATATCTTCATGACGCACATGAAGAGGAAATGACCTCAAATTGCACTTGTGGAATTTTAGGGTTGGATATTAGGAAAAAATTCTTTACAGACAGGATTGTAATGCATTGGAGTAGATTGCCCAGGGAAATGGTGGAGTCACCATCCCTGGGGCTACTTAAAAGACACGTAGATGTGGTACTGAAGGGCATGGTTTAATGGTGACCTGGCAGTGCTGGGTTAATAGTTAGACCTGACCATCTTAAAGTCACTTCCAACCAAAATTATTCTAATGAAGAAAGCAGTCTGCACCTGAGTACTGACTTCTGAGTTGGCAACAGAAGCTTCCAGCTTTGTGATGAGAGTGGGCAGAGAGCTTTTGAAAGAGATTTAAAAAATGCTACTAGAAAATCAAAGATTAGACCTCGCATCAAGAAGATGGAGGTTGCATTCAAATATGTCAAGGCCACAAGGGTACTAAGAGTGGTCCAGACCTGAAGCTAGGCGAAGGTGATTAACCATTCAGTTAAATATTCATTTCTGTGATGGTTTGGGTGTTCCCTGCCCCTCCACACTTTAGAAGTCACCCAGACTAGACTCAGCCAGCTCTGGAAATTGAATGAAGCTTATATTTACAGCTAGCACAATATACAAGCAGGTAGAATCATAGAATCAACCAGGTTGGAAGAGACCTCCAAGATCATCCAGTCCAACCTAGCACCCAGCCCTATCCAGTCAACCAGAGCATGGCACTAAGTGCCTCATCCAGTCTTTTCTTGAAGACCTCCAGGGATGGTGCCTCCACCACCTCCCTGGGCAGCCCATTCCAATGGGAAATTTACAGTATATACAGTTATATACAGAAATATACAAGGTAAAAGGTAATACAGAAACACAACTCCTCTCCCAGAAACCTGAGTCCCCAGAAGGGGCTCTCAGCCACTCCTTCACCTTCCCCCTGCCCCTCTCAACCTTACCCCAGTCCCAAGGAAGAATGGAGGTTCGGCCAAAGGGTTAGGAAGCAAAGTGGGTTAGTCCAAAGTGGAGAGTGAGGTTAGAGAGATGCAGTGATGCAGTTCAGCCAGCAGCCCCAGCAAGAGCGATGCCGAGTGTGTTATCTGTGTTTTGGCTTATGTTTTTATGCATCTCAGCAAGCCTATGAGTGAAGTAGATATCACCATTGTTTTCTTTTTACAGTCTATAATCTAGTTCTTCTCACCAAAACATTCTAGCCTGCTTCAAACTAGCACACAATTTCATTTTCTGAAGTAAAGATAGAGTGATGTTGTCCAGCTTCACAGTAACAGTGAAATGCTTTGTGTGTTTTTATTACTAACCATGAGGATGTTAATTGACAATTGTATGTCTTTTAAAGTGAGTAAGCACTGAAAATTACTTAAAGAGTTAAAGATTTCTTTTTGTTCTTGCTGTTTGCTTTTTAATCACTCTTGGAATGTTGGATAGAACAACAAATGTTGTGCCACTCCTGGAGGAATAAGGGAGAAGCAAAGAGAAGGCTGTGAGTTGCTTAGCTCAATTTTGCAGGAAAAATCCTGGGAAGTTAGATCTGGGACAGAGCTAAGAAGTTGCAGCATAATCAGTATATGCTATCTTGGGTTTTGTCAATATGAAATCTTGTCAAGTAGAGGTTGTGTTTTTTAGATGAACTAGAAGCATGGTTGATAAAGATAACCTTTAAAATACAGGCGGTAGTTTTTTGCTTCAGCCCATTGTATTCCGATTCTACACAGCACCTTAGCAGACATTCTTTTCAGGAAAGGACTATGTCACACAGCTTAAAAAAAGTTCCTGTCCAGGTTGAGAATGAATCCTTTAGTGACACTTCAAGTGTAATGCTGCTGACAGGTGTTCACAGTGGTCAAAACCAAGCTGGAGGAAAGGTAGAGTTACACCAGGAAAATTTGCCAGAGCACAAGTCTGGGCAAGTAAGGAGTTGGAGAGCCAGGTCGCTCTAGGCCTTTTCATAGGGCCATTAGTGGAGCCAAATTAAGCCTGGCATCCCAGAGGTGACAACGCAGATTGTGCTTACAAGATGAGAATTGTCTTCTGCAAACAGAGGACTGTAAAAGGAGCATTGGAATGGTATATTAAAAAATGTCTGTGTGAAAGGGCTCCTGCTTTGAGCAGTGTTAGCTCCGCATGCTGACCTTCCAGGGTCAGTGCTTCGGAGAGCTGGGCAGAAGCTGAGAATGGTTCAGAGAGGTGCTGCAAATGTGACTCAAGATCCAGGAGAGCTGTTAGGCTTTAAGAGATGCGATGAACTTCCTACCGTTTGTGTGGTCAAGAGAAAGTTAAGAATGGGCTTTGAGTCTGCAAGTACTGTGTGGGAACAGGGCCAGGAAGAGAGGCTGCTGGAACAGCTCTGGCTGGTGGAACTGGTTCTCTTGTCTCGTGTGTTGTGCCTCATGCTCACCAGTCTGACCTGTGGCTGATTATCCACGTAGAAGCAGATGTTTACAGGCAGTGGTTTGTCAGTAGGTGGATCGCATGCAGATGTGGAAGGGATTGCTGACAGTAGATGGTGCTTTAATTTAACAGAAAAGGGAAGAATGCAATTAAGTGCTTTGAGGCTGAAACAAACACATCTGTATTCAAAACTGCTAAGAGGTAGCATCCTAACAGTAAATGGGAAAGGTAGAGAGGGGAATGTCTGTAGCTTGCGACTTTCACATTTCAGTATGGTATTCTTCAAAATGTGAAACTGAGAAGAGTCATGGCTCAGAGACAACTGAATAGAGAAATTACAGAATCACACCACATTTTATCCATCAGTCTGTTATATAGGGGGTCAGATTTCCTTATGGTAATCATCAGAAGAGCATATTTTCATCTGAAATTTTACCTGACCAGAACTGAAGTATATATGTTTTCTTCACTCACACAATACCTTTTCCTAAAAGATTTTGACAAAGCTGTTACTATCCTTGTCACTCAGTTGCATGTACTTGGGGATAACTCCCTTCTCTGTGTGACAAAATACACTGCCTGAACCACATCTTGTATGCTTTCTCCTTGTCACCAGAACTGGTTTTTCTCTGTCGTTGTCTGTAGAGTTATTTCTCTATTGTGATGTGATTATTGCAAACATCCACACTTCTTCAGCCCTTGGAGACACAAGCATTGGACAAATATGTTCCATCTTCTTGAGGAAGTTTGGTTTGTTTTTTTTTTTTCTTTTGGAAAAGCTGGGATTAACAGTGAAACTGTCGAGGCTGGGGAAGTTGTTCCAGAGCATCCCTTGGTACTAAGTCTGTGCATACCTCCAGCTAATGGCTTTGTCAGCAGAGTAACCCTCAGTGGTTTAACTGAGTCTTTAAATGCACTCCAGCCTCACCCTGCAAAGGCAGACCCCACATAAGCAGAGCTTTCCTCATGCAGACTGTTTAGACTAATCACAGCAAGGACAGCCTAAAAGAGACCAGTTAGCTGTGCCTGGGACTCGGAAGGCCATCCAGAGATCTGCTTCAAACAACCGATGGCCTCTTTCCGAAAAAGGCTCTGCAGACACGTATCCCTTCGGTGAACTACCAGAGATGAAGGCATATTGCCAGAAGAGCCAGCTGCATTTGGGATTAGATGGCTGGAAAGAAGTCCTCTCTCTGTCTTCAAGACAAAATCACTTTTTAACATCTGCTGCAGAGAGTTTTCGTGACTTGCAGTTCCACAAGAAGTTGTTTCTCTTCCTCCTTTTTCCAGATCATTTGTTAATTAAGGTTATATTCCTTCCCCTTCTTTTCCAATTGTGTCTTCTTATATGTTTCCAACTAGACAGAAATAGGAGGGGAATCCTTTTTCTATGCATTTCTTGGTTTTCTGTCTCTTGAAGTCTCACAATAGCTGCAGCAATTTTGCAGTGGCGAGGTGAGCACACTCCAAATAACCTGACAAGATCTGCCTGCACTCAGAAAATTACTTGGAGAGAGTACTTCCTCACTCAGCTTTTGGTTTATTGTTATTGCAGTGCAAAATGAATAATGAGACAATTTAAGTAAACAAATGGGTTTGATTCAAGCCCATCATACCAGGGGTGTGGGGGGAGAGAAGCTGCTTGTCCTGACAGATCATCTCATTAGGCCCCACGTGGCATGATGTGTTGAAAGCAGTTTATCACATGATGGGCATGATGGGGTGAGCTGGGGATCAAGTGTATCTCTGTCCTCCCGTTAATTCTTAATACCTACAAAAGGTTTCCTGCAGTCCTCAGATAGGTACAAACTAAACTTGCACAGCTCAAGGTGTTTGAAATTGTGTTACAAAAATCACCTCTTTTCTCTCTTTCTTCCACAGTCTCAGCTGCCGACGATGTATTATTGTGGGAAATGGTGGAGTACTTGCAAATAAGTCATTGGGGTTAAAAATTGATGACTATGATGTTGTTGTCAGGTGAGTCTTTGGCATCACAACTTTCTTGTCACATGCTCAGTTTCCGTATCAGTTTACGTGCTGCGCATGCAAACATTAAACCTGCACTTGTGCTATATCCATTTGTATGGAAGCATTAGCTAATATGGAGGAGAAAAAGAAAGAAAATGAGAATATAAATGTGTGTTAGATCAGAAAGGAAAGGCACTCCTCAAGCATTCCATTTTCTGTAGCTGTTTGGGAGTGTGGTAGCTCCTATGATCCCACCTGAGTCTTCTCTGAAAGCTGCTGCTTTTGTGATGCCCTTTGATGGTGAAGCAATAAAATATACTGTTGGATCTGTCCAGATTATTTCCCCGAGGTATCTCAGGGAAGTATTATTGGTAGCATTGCCTGGGATATAGACCTTATGGTTAGGGTGGAAGGAACCTTAGTGCAGCATAAGTTCTTAGGAAGCAGTAAGCTTCTATGAGTGAGGACCCAGTAATGATTAAAACAGCTATAGATGCACCCTAGAAATGGTGAATACTTTGCCTCACTGTGGATGATGATGTTGAAGGGAGCAGAAGCCAAGTGGCATAGGAGTAGAAAAAGAACCACAGTCAAAATTAGGACTTCCTGTTTTGCTGAGGACCCAGGTCATCACCATCTCAGAATGCCTGAAAAACATGCTGATATTTGAAATCACAGGTCTAGTCATAACTTTTAGTAATAAATCTGTCAAGGCAGGGTGGTCTGGGTGACTGGAGATTAACAAACATAATACCTGTACTAATGGAGAGTGAAAGAAAAAGACTGTGTAGGAGGGAGGGAGGACACGCTCTAGAGAGCTACAGACCCATTAGTCTGACTGGAAAAAAAGTGCAGAGCTTTATAGCAGGTTCTGCATCAGAAGTAACAAAATATTAACATAATAAATAGGAAAAGTGGGATGGACCTCAGTGTAAGTTTATAAAAACTGATTTAAGTTGGTAATTTTTTTTTGTTAGTAAAATAGCTGATTTCATATTAAAGGGAACGTAACTGATATCGTCCCTCTGAACTTCAGTCAACCATGAGATGTGGTGCAAATAGCAAATTCTTAGGTGAAGTGGAAGAAAGAAAGGGATTAGTAAAAGAATGTAAGGCACAGTGAAGGTATCATTTAGCGTGGCCTCCTTTCCCTCCCGTGTGCTAGTAATGGGCACATGAGGTAAGAAAAGAACATACACAGAGTAATAAATACTCTTTAACTCTGGACTAAAAGACCAAGAAGGTCTCTTTCAGTTCTTTGATTCTATGAATGGGTTCCCTCTTTACCCAGCAGTGCTCTGGGCACAGAGATACCTGTTCAGAACAGGGTGAAACTTTACAGCTCTTCTCTTAGTTCACCTCACTGTCAACTGTTAGCAAAGAGCTCTCACGACTCCTCATAGTCTGGTTACTTGCAGTTACTTGAGCTGAATTAAAATTCAGTTACAGCCTTTTCTTCAGCTACAACTGTTAAAAAGGTAGTAGGAGTACAGTTTCAATCCATCTGGACTAAGCCACCTAGTAAGATTTATGTCAGAAAGTCCACTATTTAATTTCCAAGTGAAAAGTTCAAGTTTTTCTCTCCACGTCAGTAAATCCAAGTCAGTTTGTAAACTGGGAGAATAAGAGGGCAACTAAGCACCTGTGATGTCTGCAGGATGGATAAAGGAGAGAAAAATCAACTGTAAAGGTTAAATGAAGCCAGGTGCTTGGATGTGGGACTGAGGAGGTGAGAGGAGACTTCTTCTTAAATATATCCAACTGCTTCCGTTATTCCCATGGAAGCTCAGTAAGTCGCTTGTGTGGTAGCATCCTTTTTCATGGGTTACAGAACTTGTTTGAAGGATCAGATTTGGAACCTAGGATTTGAATGTCAAGGAGGAAAAATGTGGTAAATTTCTGGACTAGTAGTGCCACAGCAGTATATGGAGGTTTTCAAGGCTTTATGTGTTACCATATCAGGATAACTATTGCAGGAAGAAATTTTGACCCTTTGGTGAAGTCAGATAAGCTTTACAATTTTAAAGCAGCTTGGAGTGAGTAGTTACTGTTCTTCTTTACATGGATATTACCAGATTTCAGTGCAGATGTTATTCCCAGCTGTCACATTGTTTACCTGGCAGGAGCTTTTTCCAGCAAGTCAGTCATTGGTGTGCTGAAATGCCTCCTTAAAATAGATTGCTGACAGAGAAAAACAAGTGTGTACCAGAAATTCCTGGTTAGAAGGAGATAGGAATTTACTTGTTGATGAAGCTTTAGTGATATTTGAGAGGATCTTCGTGGTGCCACGGATAGGTGTTAGTGTCTCTAAGCTCCTGATGTCATTAGTGGATACAGAAGGAAAAGCACTCCAAGTATCATTATGGAGAAACCAACCTATTCATGGGCAGTATGAGGAGGCCTGACACCCTAACAGGTTTACTAAGATTTTGCTGTGTTTATAACACCAGGATGTTCTGCCTGAGAAAGGGTTGGAGCTGTGTAGTACACGCCTTCATCAACATAGGTTGTGGCTGCCAGAACTTTCCCTGCTCTGTTGCTTATACTACCCCTGGGGCACTAACCATGGAGCTGACAGTGCTGGCTGCTTAGTTCAGGACTCCAGATCTGTGACTCTGTCAGCAGCTCACAGTCTGGCCCTGCACTGGAGACCCAAGCTGGTTTTACTTGGGGAAAAGGTTTGTTTTGATTCCAGTCTAGATGGAAAGTAGAGGTCCCAAGTTTAGGGAGCTCTAACAAGGTAAGCTGAAAACTGATGAACCCAGCGGCTGGAGGTGGAGAAAACCCAGCCAAAGAACTACTCCTGACACTGGAAACAGCTGCAGACAATAACTTTCCCCTCAGCTTCAAGAAGACAAAGATGTGCATAATTAACTTTCTTTACATAGAATTCTGTGGTATTTATCTCTGTTGCCTTTGAAGCCATGTGCTCTTAGGTTATGTACAGTCATCTGTCCCAAAGAAACAGAATGCTGCAAGCTTAAATAATAATAGACTCATAGAATCGATCTGGGTTGGAAGGGAGCACAAGGATCATCTAGTTCCAGCTCCTCTGCCATGGCCAGGGACACCTAGAGCCTCATTCAGCCTGGCCTTAAACATCTCCAGGGATGGGGCCTCAACCACCTCCTTGGGCAACCTGTTCCAGGGTCTCACCACTCATGGTGCACAATTTCTTCCTAACATCCAGCCTGAGTCTACTCATTTCTTTGCTCCATTCCCCCTAGTCCTATCACTACCTGACAGCCTAAAGAGTCCCTCCGCAGCTTTCTTGTAGACTTCCTTCAGATACTGAAAGGCCACAGTGAGGTCCCCCCTCCGTATAATGCCATAGCACAAGTGTGTGTGAATATGACATCAGCAACAGGGTTTTGAAAAGAAAACAAGAAATCTGGCTGGCTGGTCCCACTGTTTTAGCAGACAGTTAGGTCTGGATGCCTCAGACTCAGGGCACAAAGTCATTGTTTCTAAACCACACACAAAAATAAGACTTAATCTCTTGTATAAATTGTGGTGGTACCAATTCTTAAGTTGTTTTCCCTTTTTTATTCCTAATGATGAAAGATGTATTTTAACTGTAATTGTAGGAATTTATTCTCCTTTGTTCTGAATCAAATTTCAGATTGTACACAGCGATTTTCTTCCACTAAAAGGTTTCCCACCTAAAATGCTTACTCGGGCTGAAAAAGACAAATCCAGATCCTCATTAACATTCCTACATGGCAAAATTTTGCACTCCATAAGCACTTTCCAGTATATTGAACTACCTCAAGTCAAGAAGGCTGCAATAATTCAAGTAGGCAATACTGTTCCATCAGGGGCTGCTGTTTGATGTCAGCAAGAGTTGTATTCCAAGTTACTTGAAACTTCTCAGCTTCCAGATTCTTCGAGTTTGAATAGAAGCTCAGAATAGCTTTAGTGTCATGAAAGTCATCATTGCTGCCAATGCCTCTTTGTTTCTTAGAGGAAAAAACTTTGTCCCTAAGGGATGTTTTAACGAAAGCACAGCTTAAATACCTAGCATTCCCATAGAAATCAGTGTGCCCAAGAGCAAAGCTCTGTGTGCTTGGGTGTTTTCAGAGTGCCATGCACTTCCACAGCAGAAACTCCTCTAAGTCAGTGAGACTGCAGTGTTGCTGAGCCTTACCGGACCTGTGCAGCGCAGTCTCTTGTTTTGCTTTGGCCTCGCAGAGTAACTCACCTTCTGGATGGACCAGTTTGGGGAATTAAACCAACTGGAGATTGTTCCTTTGTTTTGTTTTTAAAGAATTAGCTGGCTTAGTTCTCTAAACAAACTTGCTGCAGGTAGAATGAGCACTGTAAGCTCTGGATTGCACTTGGAGCATGAGTCCAGCTTCAGTTCACTTAAACTGCCATGGAGCTGCACCCTCTGTTTCAGCTCAGTCTTGCAAAATCTAAGTAAGATATCTCAGAAACAACAGGATGTTGGAATAGTTATGCTTAGTTTGTAACTACATCTGCACAGACAATGTTTTCCAGTTTCCTTTTCCTATGTTTCCAGTTCAGTTTAAATCACAAGAGTGGATGTGCAGAAATGGTTTGTGTTACATAAAATAGCTTCTGATTAAACTGTTGTCAGTTGGTGTAAAAGTTCGTAAATACTTGTGCTGAAGAACTGCAAGAGTTAATGCCTGCTGCTGTTAACAGCTGTGTAAAGGGAGCTCTTGCCCAGAGCAATTGCTGTATCATCAACATGCTGGAGTGTAAGTGGGAATCCATGACAGGGTTTTCTCTGGTTGCCCTGCAGGCTGAACTCAGCTCCAGTGAAGGGCTTTGAAAAAGATGTGGGTGGCAAGACAACTCTCCGGATCACATATCCTGAAGGTGCAATCCAGAAAATGGAGCAGTATGAGAAGGATTCCCTGTTTGTTCTGGCGGGATTCAAATGGCAGGATTTCAAGTGGCTGAAATACATTGTTTACAAGGAGAAAGTGGTAAGAACACTGACAGCTGAAATTGTGAAGGTCATCTCATTAGAAATGGTGTGCAGGCATCGTGTTTGCCGCGTTTGGATCTGAGGAGAATTACTTGGTGTGTCGTCCTGCATTTAAGTGAAGGCTTTTTTTACTTCCATAGGACTTCAGCTTTGATTAAACATGTTTTACAAAGACATCTCTGTGTAACCTGACCTTACATCACAGATGAGGTTTTCTATTCAAGATTAGCGTATACTATGAACAATTTATTTAGTTGGTACTTATTTTAAAGAGTATACAAAAGGACCAGGTTTTGCATGGATTTAATGGACTCTTGGAATTTAAGAGCAGAGGAAGGAAAAGCGCAATGGCAAGGAGAAGAAATGGGAATTTTAGGATAAGGATGTGATAGCACAGGAGGGGGAGAGGAGAAAGCAGCAGCACTTGTTAAAAAGGCTACAATTCACCGACTTGATGTGACCACATGAATAGCACAAACCATTATATTTTGCCTAGTTATTGCTGCATTCAGATTCGTGATTTGCATTTGGCTAAAGCATCACCCACAAGAAGAATATCAAGTGTGATTTTGAAACACTGAAATGGTGAAACCACTGCTTTCCCCACGTAAACATTTTGTCCCAGTCAGTTGCGTTCCTGCCCTTCTGAAGCACTACTAGACCTGTTTCTAGTCAGGGTTGTTCTCTGTAGTTCAGCAATCCTAAATGGAATCGGGTTGTAATCACTGACTTCTCATTCAGTGGGTGATTTATCTTTATCTGTTGTCATGAAATCCAGTATAAATGCCCTCTTAGTTCATGTTTTACTAATCTTATATATCTGTTCTCAAATGTTCTTTAATGATTTTTCAACAAATAACCAGACAATCAGATTAACATTCAGAGGATGAGATGTTATACCATGTGTATAGAGATAGAGGAAGTTGGCAGCTCACCACATGTAGAATGAAACAGTCTGCGAATATAATTGTATACGGATATTACAAAGATGGCCTTAAGGGCTCATACTTTGCTTGTCTCACACTGGCACCAACTTGCAATTATTCTCCTGGTACCAGACAGATGAAGTTACCTGTCAGCCTCTGGGCAAGTACAAGGGGGCTTTCATAACATGAATAATTGAGTCAAAAGTAATTTTCTTTGGTCTGTGTCATGCTCTTGTTCTTCATTCTGGGCAAAGGAAAGCCTTGGCAGTGTCAGTGCCCTGCAACCTAAATGCAGCTGTAAGGACTCCTAGTGTTTAACATGAAATTGAAAGGATGGGTTGGTTTACTTCAAAACAGATTGAATTTCCACCTGATGTGGTTATAACTACGTAACAGACGTGGTCATAACTGCATTCTAGTGTGTTACCCCCTGCCCTTAGAGTGACGTAACAAATAGATTGTTAAATCCCGTGAGAGGGCTGGGAACTGAGTGCTTCAGTGCCCAGTGTGGCACAGAGAACTTCTTGCATTGCAAGTTACTTCAGCGCTCTTATGGATGCCTCCTTATCTGTCATTTATTTGGAGTAAACAGTACATTTTTTCAGGTCTTGTAGGTGATCTTCTCCAGATATTTTACTTCCAGTTTCTCTTATGAATCTCTGCAGTCGATTTCATCTTTTTCCTAGAGACCAACTCTCAAAACTGTATAAAGTATAGCAAATAGAGAAGAGCAAACAGCTTCCTCACTGACCTTGCAGTTCTCACATATCTGCTGTTTTGACTGCCTTTTCCACAGTGGCATGGGACTGAAGATGAGCATCCTGTTCTTTGAGACTCCAGGCCTCAGGAAGAACTGAGAAGCAGCTGCCTCCCCAGCTCTGCACCCTGTGCTTGCACCATTGGCTCTTCCTGCCAAAGTGCAGCACCATGCTCTTGTCCCTGCCATTCTTTCTTTCAGAACACTTCTCCAGTTTGCCAAGTTCCTTTGGCAGAGCTTTCCAGCATACCTGCCATTCTTTCCAGATTCATATCCTCTGCAGTTTAATAAGCAAACTTGTTACTCTGTCATCCAGGCTGACAATGAAAACACTAAACAAAGTTAGTTCCTAGGCAGACCCCAGTAACATCCTTCTGTTTCTACAGTGAGCTTGCTGAGAACTCCCCTGGATTGCTTTTTTGGCCACTTGTGAACTTGTATTGCAATAGTATCGTTAATGACATTTTTGGTGTGTTATGTCAGATCACACGGTGATATGTCAGAAGGCCTTACTGAATTCCAGTTCATGGCTTGCTGCTTCTCAGTGATACTTTTTTTTTGCCTTTATAAGGAAATACTTGGTTGAGTTTTTTCAATAATGATTCTCCCTTGACAAATCTACCTGAGTTAGTCTTTTGTTCTTCTTTTGAGTGCTTACAAATAATTAATTTTGCTAATCTGAGAATCAGTAATAAACCAACTCTCCTTTTCTGCCTTCTTAGAGCTAGGCACTATTTGTGTCCATTTTTCAGTTCTTTGACACTCTACCTTTTCCATAGAGAATCTCTTTATGAGGCTGAGATTTTGCTGTCACTGGCTTTAGCTGCAAGCAGGTGGCTAGCACAGCTACTTTCTAGTTAAAACCAATGCAAAAAAGTGCTGTGTCTTAGCTAGAAGAAATGACCTGAGGGAGAGCTGACAGTGTTCTGGGAATAAGATGTAGGCATCTGTTTGTTCTGGTAGTGAGCATTAGTATTTGTATTGGCATGTGTTAAGTTTAGAACTACAAATGTCTGCCAGTGTTTCTGCGGAGAGTTTCTGTTTCTTTCTCAGCTGATTTGCCAGCTAAAAGGGAATTTCTTTCCTGGATTCATCTAGAGACACTTGCTTACCCTGGGACCTCTCTGTGCCACTGCTGCGTGTTCCTTATGTGACATCAGGCTTGTCCCTCTACAAAACTTCATCCGTAAACCAGTGGTTACAGTCAGGAGTCTGACCTCAGGACAGAAATAAAGGAAAATGGAAGCATCCTGCCAAAAAACTTGATTGCTGTGAAAATGGACACATTCCTCAAAAACATGGGCTGAACTCTGGCCTCTGATGTTTCCTTTGTCCCTGAATGTTGATGGCAACTGCATGTGTCCATGGCACAGTCACAAGTAGGGTATGAGACTTCTTGAATTCCTTCAGACACCAGGGCTGCATGAACCTACTTTAGCAGAGATTCTGGGCCAGGTACTGGGATCCTTGCTTAGTCCTGTCTCAAGTAAGTGAAATCAAGTAGTTCTATGGAAGAGTAAATAAAAGGCAAGTGGCTATTTGTTGCTGGGGTCAGTGGTCAGATAAGCTTATTCTCCCCACAGCTGAGAAGGATTTACTCTGTGTTATATTAGTCTTTTGGCAGCACTTGCGTACTGAGGAAAGGATAAGTGCTTTATAGAGAGTAGGATTTTCAGGAGATGTTATAAGGAAAAAAATTAGTCAGTGTGGTGCAGAAGCAACAGCAGAATGGTGAGGCAGAGAACTGTTACATGCAGTCTGGTGCAGCAGCCTTCTGGAGAAATGCATGATGCCTCAGTGCCCTGAGAGGCACAGTAGGCAGAAAGAGGAGCAGTGGAACATGGACCAAAGAAAAAGTAAAAGCTTGATGGCTTCTTATTTCACAGTGAAATAAATATCTGGAAGCAAATAAAAACGTAAATGAAAAGATTGATCTGGAAAAATAACAGCAGCAAAACAAAGGTACTCTTCATCATAGAGTTCTGGGAGAGCTGGCTCTCAAAACTTGCAGTGAGTTAGGATAGTATTGCATCTCTGGAGAGCATAGACCTGAATTTAAGAGGGGTGGGTGGAATGTGGGTGAATCTGAGTGACTAAAATCCTGGTTAATCTGTTTTCAGTCATTTGACAAGCATTAGAATAAACTGAAGGAGAGAATAATTGCACTTGTTGCAAGTAAATGAATGGGGCAGAAAGGAGTGTGTGGTGGAGAAAGGTGACATGTTAGCAGAGGGGAGTATTGCACCATGCTGTCCTAACATGTCAGCCCCACAGCTGCACGAACCCATGATTATTGCTGAAGGGTCACAGATGTGAGTTGTGTGTGCGTCTGCAGTGACTGATGTGGCAGTTCTGCCTTGCAGTCGTTGCTGCAAGAGCCTACTGACCCTTTCAGGCATCTCTTCTCTGATGAAACAGCTGCTGCTGCTGCTGCTGCATCCCCAGAGGTGGATTGCTCGCAGTCACACAGAGCACTTAATGCTCTTCTGGACTGTTCTTTTTGCCAAGAAGCCATATGTATTGTGATCCACCCTGCCTGCTTGCCACCGTTGTACCATCCTGCATCACCATGGGTCTCTCACTGATAGAAGCTCTTCTCGAGTACCCAAAGTACCAGAGAAATTGTAGCGATAGGGAGGTTTGGCCATATACTGCTCTTCTCTGTTAAAATAATGGTCAAAAGCTGAAGGCTTCTCTTTTGTGTGGAGAGCAGATGCTTCTTAAAACAAATAGAGGAATTTACAAGTGCCAGATCTGCAAAGCAGCCATCGCAGTCTGATGCTGATGCTGATTCCAGGGTGGGTTTTGATCTGTTATTTGTGAATCAGAAGGAGCTGTCTTGCTTGCTAGGGCTCACTTCCCCGAACATCTGGCAACTGGTAGTAAAGCAGCCAAGTGAGGGCAAAGGTTTCACTAGCAATTGGCAGCTCACAAGCTTCCTTCTCATGTGTTAATGAGCCTGCAGACGCTTCCAGCAGGAATCTCTGCAGCCTTTGCCAGGAGGAGTCACTTGTGCAGTAAGTGCTTGCGGCACCTTGAAGCTCTCTTTGATAGTGAAAGTCATAGGAGCGAGTGAGCACCTGCCTGCCAGCGAGGCCAAGTTTGGGTTTCCGTCCCTTGCAGGGGCATGCCTTTGACGACTTGCACTCAGCAGTGATGCCATCTGCAAAGCAATCATCCTGCAATAGATGCTGAGACTCTAGCAGTGGACACAACTTAACCCCTTTCCTTTGCCACAACATGTGAGTGCTGCCTGTGGAGGAGATCTTGTGAATGTGGCAGCAGTGAAGACTTTTTTTTTCAAACCTTTTATTTGGGAGCCACACTTCTGCTTTAATTCAGCAGGTTACTTTACCCCTGATAAAATGTATGTTATGATGATTTCTTGTGTTGATCAACCTGCATTACTGTGCTAGAGCCAAGGACAGTCTGATGAGCTCTCACTACCTGTTGAATTTCTGTTTAGAGCCTCTTCTCTTCCCTTAGTTGATGTTCTTGTCATGCTATGTGTTTGCTAGAGCAGACTGCAAATGTCACAGCCTTGTAGAATGCTGTGGATTCCTCAGATTCTGAAACAGCCTTGCCTGTAGGCTCTTTTGCATCCCTGAAAAATAACTGAGGAGCTATCACACTCCTTCTTTCAGCTTCAGGAAAATAGTGAGGCTATGCATCCATGCTTGCTGTCCAACCCCAAGTAAAGCTTCATCTACATGCTTGTATTGCCAGCTTGTTTGGAACTTGAGCCCAGTAATGGAGCAGGGGGTTTCTTTAGGTCTGGGCTAGGGAGGGAAAACCCTCCTGGTTTTGGTCGAGCTATGAGTCCGTCATCAGCTGTCTTAATGTATTATGAAAGCAAAGCTTGATTACAGATTTGTGATGCCTGATAACGAGTTAAGAGAGACCTGTAACCCATCTGCTTAAAGATCTGTCTGGATAAGCATTGCCTTGTGTCTTCCAGCTCTGCTTGGGCTCAAGTGGAAGAGGACAGCAACTGGAATTGCTGCTCCATCATAAATGAGGAGAAGTTTTTGAATTGGGAAGTAATCTTAGGAGTTGTCCCATTTCTTTCACAGATTTGAGTGTTCACCTAAATTACCATTTATCCAGTCCTGTAATGTAGGAAGGCATGGCTGGTGAGTAAGGCAGCCAACATGTTTAAAGGACATGACAGGGCTTGTACTGGGAAAGAAGTAAGAAAGCCTTTTTGGTGGTGATTGTTCTGTGGTCCTAGCACATGGTGCAAAAGGCCATTTCCACTCACAGAGCATGAAGGGATTTTAGGAGTTGACAGCAGAGAATGCCTTGACACATCATCTGGGTGATTCAGTGTGTTGGTCAAGGCAACTGAAACGCTACCAAATGTTGAAGCAGAAAAAATACCTTATAGTGAAGTGAAAACATGAGATAGACTCCTGGCTCCTACCAGGAGTCTTCTCCTAACTGAGAAGAAGGGGAGGGAGAAGTTTGTGTGACGCATTCTGTGGAGAATATTCCATATTGCTTTGACAGAAGGTAGCTGGAAGTTACTTTACCTTTCTAGGGTGACTCTTGAGACAATGTTAACCTTTTTTCATCATTTGATCTCTCTCTGACTCTGCAGAAGTCTAGTCAGGACCTGCTCCCCCAGTGCAGTGCATTGGTGGGAATGGCCCAAGAGAACCATGGAAGACTTGAGTATGAAAAAATAAATTATTCTCTGTGACTGGCCTAGGAGATCAGAGCCATTTCCAGAAGATGTAAGGAGAAGTAAATGCTGGTGCCCTTTGAGAGAAGGTGAGACAGTTCTTTTCCAGTCATGGTTAGAAGAGAGGTTGGAAAACATATAGTATGCTGACCAGAAGAGGGAGAAGACTTTGGTCCTGTGTTGTGTAGATGTTAACAAGCTTCCAAGTCACACTGTGGTAAGAACCTTACAGTAGACAAATGACCCAGTTTGCAACCTGGGCCTTGGGGGAGACTTCCTGGCCAGATTCCCAAAGGAAGATTGTTGGTATGGGAAGTGCAGGCTGGAGCTTGCCCTTCATACATACCTGCATGCAACAGCGTAATAAGATTAGGCAGGTCACTACATAGCTGAGAGCTGCTCCCACCCAGGCGTATTTAATGTGTCTGTAAGTACCGTGTCAAGCATCAGCTGGTCATGGGCTGCTCTGATGACGGTGAAGTTCAAGAAGGACAGGGAACTGTTTGAGAGAGGGTACAGCAGAGGGCTGGAGGTGATACAGAAACTAGAACACATGTCTTGTGGAAAAAAAAGCTGAGGGACTTGGGGATTTTTAGCCTGGAGAAGACTGAGTGGGGATTTTATCAATGTTCCTAAATTCCTAAAGGGTGCGTATTGGGAAGATGGGGCCAGCCCCTTTTCAGTAATGTGCACAAACTTGAACATAGGAAGTTCCATCTAAACATGTGAAGGAATTTCTTTACTTTGAGGGTGGTGGAGCACTAGAACAGGCTGCCCACACATGGGATGGCATCTCCAATCTCTGGAGTCATTCAGAGCTTGTCTAGACACCATCCTGTGCAATCTGCTCTAGGGGAACCTGCTTTAGCTGATGGGGGTTAGGTTTAATTGATCTCCTTTCAACCCAAATCATTCTCTGGTTCTCTGTGCAGTGTGTGCCTACAGAGCATTTAGTGTTATCAGGTAGATGCACGCTGAACAATAAAACTTGTCCACCTGGACTGGATAGTCATGAGTATTCACAAGTCAGCAGCCACACTCACCTAAGCTTCTGGGGCAAATAAAACAAAAAGCCATGACTATACTGTTTTCTGCATGAGAGAATTCCAAGTTGTGATGGTTTGGGTGTTCCCCGCCCCCCAACTTTAGAAATCACCCAGACTAGACTCAGATGGGTCTGGAAATATGAATGAAGCTTATATTTACAGCTGGCACAATATACAAGCAGATATTTACAGCATATACAGTTATAGACAGAAATATACAAGGTGAAAGGTAATACAGAAACACAACTCCCCTCCCAGAAACCTGAGTCCCCAGGAGGGGCTCTCAACCACCCCTTCACCTTTCCCCTACCCCTTTCAACCTTACCCCAGTCCCAAGGAAGAATGGAGGTTCAGCCAAAGGATTAGGAAGCAAAGTGGGTTAGTCCAAAATGGAGGATGAGGTTAGAGAGATGCAGCTCAGCCAGCAGCCCCAGCGAGAGAGACACCGAGTGAGAGTGGTTATCTAATGCTTTTGTTTCTTGTTCCTATACATCTCAGCAAGCCTGTGAGCGAAGTAGACATCACCATTGTTTTCTTTTTACAGCCTGTAATCTAGTTCTTCTCACCAAAACATTCTAGCCTGCTTCAAACTAGCACACAAGTATTGAAGGTTTTAAAAGTATCTGTATATGTAGGAATAACATCATTTATTACCCCAATTTTAGACTGTTTCTCCTTAAAATTCAAGTAAGAATTGTTGGTGTGCCTGTCCTTCCAGTCATCTACACACCACTCAGGGGTTTTGTCCTTCTTTTTAGTCCTTTGCTTTGCTTGCTGTTGTCCTAACTCAAGTCTTCCTTGCACTATATTTCCCATTAAAAGATGAGAAGCATTTGCTCATGCTAGGCTTTGGTATCCTTATCCCACATCTGCCAAGACAGCATCACTTTCATTTCTGGCTCAGTAATCCTATCTGTGACACTGTCATAGGTTAAACCAGCACAGATATGAAAATCAGAGAGCCCCAGTCAGATTTTTATTCTTCTTTAGTTCCTTTTCTTTCACATCATTCTTAAATGAGGAGAACTAAACAGAATTTGCCCCATGAAGAGGCTGAATCACTGGACAGGTAGGACAGCTTTCTGAAATTGCTTCACCATCCTGCTTTATCTTGAGACAATTTCTTCTTAAAATTGTCATTTTCTAATCTTTTCTGATGTCCTCTGACATCCAGCTGACAGTTGTCCTTTCCCAGATATTTGATCACTCATTTCTTCTTCAACTGTGATGCAAACAAAGTGAAAAAATAGAGATCATTTTAAAAGTTGCCATTTTTCCACATCTCTGAGAAGTTTCTACAGAGGGATCTGGACAGGCTGGATCAATGGGCTGAGAACAGTTGTATGGAGACCAAGTGCTTTGTCCTGTACCTGTGTCTCAACAACCCCATGCAACAATCCTGACTGCAGGAAGAATGGCTGGAAAGCCACCTGGCAGAAAAGAACATAGGGGTGTTGGTTGACAGTCAGCTGAACATGAGCCAGCAGTGTGCTCAGGTGGCCAAGAAGGCCTCTATCAGAAATAGTGTGGGGTCTTCAGGATTAGGGCAGTGATTGATTGTCCCTCTGTATTTGGCACTGATGGAGCCATACCTTGATTAGTGGGTTCGATTTTGGAGCCCTCACTATGAGAAGGACATTGAGGTGCTGGAGCATGTCCAAAGAAGGGCAGCAAAGCTGGTGAAGTGTCTAAGGGGCAGATCTTAATGAAAAACAGCTGACAGAACTGGAGTTTAGGCAGAAGAAAAGGAGGCTCAGGGGAGACCCTTTTCATCCTCTGCAACTACCTGAAAGAAAGTTGTAGCAAGATGGACATCACTCTCTTCCCCAAGTTGCAAGTGATAGGAAGGGAGAAGATGGCCATCGAACCTCAACCAGGGGAGGTTTACGTTAGATACTAGGGAAAATTTCTTCACTGAAGAGGTTGTAAAGCACTGGAACAAGGTGCAGTGGGAGATGGTGGAGTCGTATAGATGTGGTGCTTAGGGACATGGTTTAGTCACGTACTTGATAGTGTTTGGTTTATGGTTGGACTTGATTATCTTAGAGGCCTTTTCCAAATGAACCAATTCTTCAATGATGTAAAACCCAAAAGCCAACATGAGTGAGGGTCAGCTGAAGAGCTCATGTAACTGTCTTGAAAAAGCATCAGGAGGGTGCTCATGTTGCAGTTGCCATCCCTGGAAATACTCAGGCATCGATACTATGTGAATCCTGGTAGGTGCATTTCAAGGTCACAGAGCATGTAAACTCATAGTGATTAGCTGCATTGATCAAAGATAGGCTTAGAGTGTCTGAGACGATGTAAAGAAATTAATTCCAGATCTGAACCACACAATGCCATAAACAGCAGAACTAACAAATTTGCCTGATTGCCTTTAGATTTATTTCCTTCTCACTCATGTCTCCCTCTTGCACCACAATACTCTTGAATTTCTCCCACCTCATAAATATCCAGTATGTTCTATCCTGCCTTTTTCCACCACTGCTCCCTGATGGGTGCACACAGGCCAAGATGTGCATGTTCACTGGCCCACACATATGTGATTGGGCATCTGGCAGTCCAAATGAACAGATAAGTGAAGTGCTGAACTCTCCACCTGGCCTGACACGCAGACACGTGAATGTCTCTTCCATCCAGATGTACATGGCTTTACCACCAGTGCAGTCCCTTGCCTGCTGAGGACATTGCATTGTCCACATGTGTGGCAGATGTTCCTGCACACTGGAGCAGTTTTGTGAATCCAGCACATGGAAAAAGTCAGATAATGTCGTCAGTGGTGAGACTAAGACATTGCCTAGAGAGTATCAGCTATTTATACAAGTGTTAGTAGAATAAAGATGTTCTGTATTAACACTTCAGTAAAGAACTATAAGAATAATTTGAAGTCTGCAAAGCCTCCTTTAGTCTAAGAGATTTGAGTTCAAATTACTTAGCTTATGCATGAGATTTTGGGGAGATTTACTTGTTGTCTCTCTCTATCTGCCTGGAGGGAACATTTTTTTTTTCTCTCAAAAGACTTTTTAATTTACTAGGAAGAAATATATCTGAAGCTAGGCATATGACCAAAAAAGGCAGCTCATTTATGTCAGCATAATTATTTTTGCTACATCTGCCCTACAGGCTTCATGAATTTGCTCTTGAAGTCAAGACTGGATATCTTGGTAAAGTTCTGCTTGAGCAGTGTGAGAGTAAAGATTGGCAGGAGAAGTTGCTGATGGAGGAGCACTGCTCCCTGCTATGCAAGACATCCAGGAAGATGTCAGCAGGATCTCTCTTGGCCTTTTGAGCAGTGCTGATAAATAATAGAATGTGGTGGCTAGGAGCTGAAGCTAGACAAAATCAGCCTAAACAGATATAATTTCCTAGAGATTTGTGCTTATAGTACTCAAATTACATATTTGCAGAGGTGAACACTGACTGCTGACACCTCTTTCTGAAATACAGACTTAATGTAGTATCAGGGAAAACTTTTTTCCTGGGAGAACCCAAGACATGGCTGCGCTCTTGTGTTGCCTTCTCACTATCCTGCTCTGTGACTCTGGGAACGCTTGTCCTCACTCTTGTCCTCACTCTCCGTGACCCATTTGTTGACTCTTAGAAGCAGAGCACCAAGCAAGTAATAGCCTTGACAGCTTTTCATGAAATTATTTGCTTTATGGAGTTGCATGCAAGGGTCAAAGCAAGACTTTTTCTTCCTGAGGCACAACTCGCCAGATCTGTTTCTGAATCCCAGGGTTTTGTGTATTCTCTGAGGTGAGCAACATCCAGCATAATGAAATTTCCTCAGAAGAGAAAGCATTGCCACATCACAGGATGCTCCAACTTTACCTACAAACAGTGCAAAGACTCGGGGGGGGGGGGGGGGGGGGGGGGGAAAGCAGTGGGTTTATTTTGTAAATAAAATCACATGCTTTCATGGAATCACAGAGTGGCTTAGGTTGGAAGGGACCTCAAAGATCATCTAGTTCCAACCCCCCCTGCCATAGGCAGGGACACCTCCCACTAGAACAGGTCGCTCAAGGCCTCATCCAACCTGGCCTTGAACACCTCCAGGGAGAGAGCAAGTGGCTGACATTTCTATCAGTGGCTAAGCAGAGACTCCCCTTTAACAGCTCCAGGAATTTTGCTTTCTGCGTTTTTTACTCTGAAATGGAAAAAAGGGAAAAAAAAAAAAAAGAAAGCCTGTACAGTAAATATTTATCCAAGATGTGTGGTTGTTAATATGGTCCAGTCTTCAGTCATTTTGAATGGTGTCATGATGACAGATGTTAATTCAGAAAGGAATAGATGGGAGGATTTATGCCTGAAACACATGTGTTCCTTGGCGGGCTGGGTGGATTGCTCGCATAGTTAGTGCTGTCTGAGCAGCTTGCAACGTTTTCTCTGCCTCGAAGCACCGAGGGCTCCAGGACAGGGGTTTGACCTGTACCTCCAGTTTGCTGTAGTAAATGCTAAGGTAACTAAACTCCCCATGTGCTTTTATCTTCCTAAATTTATCTCTGTCTGTCTGTCTGTGCCAGCTGTGTGTGGTGCTTCTGGTTCTTCCCTGACAAACAGCAGCTTTCTACTGCAGGAGAGAGGGATGCTCCTGTGTGCGCAGGGTGCGAATCTCTGACCTCATCCTGCTCTAGATTCAGCTTCTCTCCTACCTCAACACTCAAAGTTATTTAATGCAAGCACTTGTCCTGAAAATGGAAGTGAAAATAGCCTATACCACCTGAAAGTAGCAAGCAAGAGAGGTTCTGGGAAGACTCGTAGTTGTATTATTACAGTTATAAATTTATGGGATGTATCTCAGAGTGTTTCTTCTTCTCTTAGTTAAGATTAGGTTTGTAAAAGTGGGGGTATCTTATGTTTTAGTTATTTTTATATTCAGAGAAATAAAACTGAAGGAGAATGGCCATGCTGTTGGGTGGACAAGGCTTTTGCTAGGTCCACCTGAAAGTTTTTCTTAGCTGGCAAATCAGTTGTGTTCTAGCAATTTTCCATGAAATGAACTTTGTCCACAGCTGATGAGTACAGAAAATACTGCACCTGGCCCAGGAAAGCAGCACTTTGAGTGTTTTCAAGATACTCTTAAATGTAAATGTTCTGTTTGCATTACAGCTAATTTAAATTCTCATCTTTTAATGCTACTAAATAACATTGCTTAAAAACTCTTTTGTAAACCAACAACTGTTAATGCAAGTTTGGAAAATAAAGTAGGACAGGAGCTTCCTGGCATCTTCCCAGCCTCTCCTTATTTTGACCTTTCTGCTTTCTCCTCCTAAAGGATACCGAACAATTTGTGTATGTTCTATATGAACATTCAGTGGAGATACAAATTATTTGGCTTCTCACTTCAGCTGAGATGCCAAAATAGGAGAAGACAGATTTTCTGTGTACTCACGCTGTAAAAGCAATGTAAGAATTTCCCTAGAGACTCAATTTAAGATAACTTAAGAAAGCAGTAAGGGTTTCTAGGCCATAATTCTTCCTGTGGTGATCCTTCAGCTTTTTTTCTTTCTTTTTTTTTTTTTTTTTTTGGTCTTGATGTGCCAAGAGTTTAGTCTAAATATGTGTTATATGTGTTGTTTAATGAGTTGTTGTTTGTATTCAAAGTCACAAATCAGTTCAGCTCCCTAAAAAAAAGACTGCTGATGTGTGTCCTTAGGCATCCTGGGATGCCCTCATACTTTGTCACCAAAGCTTGCAAAGCTTTTCCATAGTTGTTTTATTTGCTTTTATTTTTCTCTGCAGGCATGCTGTTCTAAGTGGAGCAGGTAGCTGCTTTTATAGTTGGGAACACCTTATGGTTTCTGTTATAAGAAGCAGGGAAAATGCTCTATCATTTTATTACTCTGTCATCTTTGAGCTGACATTTTCCACGCCACTTGTTCAGCACAGCTGGAAAGCTCAGCTAAAATAACCTAGGATGAGCCTACTGAAAATACATGGGTTTATCCTTGGTTTTAAAAAATGTAAATTAAAAAACACTCTCTCCTACCCTGTTTTGCTGAGATTCTCTAGTTCTTCAGTGCAGTGGCTGGGAATTGGTGAGGGTGTGTTACCGTGCAGCCTGCTGTGGCTCCCGCTGTTCAGTGAAATCCCATGGCTCAGCTTGGTCTCTCTTGGAGACTGTTAGATGCTGAGCATGGGCTGCCCTAGCAAGGCTCCTCACTATGGTTAGTCAGGATGCAGCATTTCCAGTGTAAGGAAAATGAGTCCAATCTAGAGGTTTGTTCACAACGGAGCCAGAGGAGTCCTGTGAAACTTTATTCAAATAAAGGGAGACTCCACGGGGCAGATTCCTGTGGAGTCTCTCAAACTGCTGGAAGGCACAGCTTCCTTTTATCCTAAATTCCTGGACGAATATTTCCCTATCCCTTTCCCCATTGGCTGAGGTACTCAGGATTTACGTCTTCTTGATTCGCCTACTTCAGGTGCTCCCCTTTACATGTAAGCCCCCCTGCATCGTACATCATATATTCATTTAAATTAGGTCCTTCACTTCTCTGGGTGGAGAAGTTAATATTCAATAGTCTGTTGAGCCTGTTTTCTGTCCCAGAAGTTCAGGCTGTGTTCAGTACCTGTTATCTTCGGACAGCCCCCACTGCTTTACAGCAAGACCCAGACAAGGTCTTTAGCAGTGGCCCATTGTGATTTACACACACATAGATAAGGTGAACTGATTCTGATTCTTTCGCTGTTATTTCAACTCTCTCTCCCCAATTCTTCATTTGTAAAGACACTACCCACCTTAATCCTATCACCAGGGCTGTAAGAACCAAACAGGATTTTCCTTTTAGTAGCTTCTCCACAGCGAGCTGGGATCAGGGAAGCTCTCCTGGACTCTCAGAAGCCCACTTGCTTGCTGTCAGCTACCTGAACAATATGAAGAAGCAGAAATCTGGTCTGGTGCATGGCAAGAGCAGGAATGTTGGAGGTTGAAGGTTGATGGGTACTTGAAATAGCAGAGAAAAGAAGGGTTTAAAACCAGCAGGTTTGTTAGATGTAAGTAGTTCAGGAGCCATGTAATAGGTTGCAGGTTTTTTCTCCTGTAAAGGGCTGGTTTACACTACAATAGCTTACTGGATCTTGTAGTTAAACTTAAAGGGCTGTGCCCTGGGCTTTATTGCTCTATCTTGAGGAGTTTCTCTTGGCTTGATTTTTGTTTTCATTTATTAGATTGTCCTTTAAGACTTTAAAAAGTGCTTTATAGTTACAAAAATCAAGCTGACAAAAATTGGGAAAAGAAAAAGAGTAACACTGCATTTTCAATATTAATTCAGTTCTCCTGTGCAGATGTTACCCTTAATTACATAATCACATCCTGACTTTTTAGAACACAGCTGTCTATCCAGTGGAGTGGGAAGACTGAGATTTAAGCTAATTTCTGTAATGCAAGACATTCAGCCTTGATATAAATAGTTGCAGAAGCTGCACAACATGTTGTGGATAGGAGAGAGCAAAGCAGAGGAGAAAACAGTCTCCTGATTTCAGACATTGAGGACTCCTCCTGAGAGGATGGTTTAGCCTTTGACTGGCCAATGTGGTGGTGAGCAAGTTAGATCAGAATTTCCTGAACACATTTAATTCTCATGGGGCAGATGATATTCTGGTGAGGTGAGTGGTCATCAGGAGAGCCGAGTCTTCAGGAGCAGCAAAATCAATGGAGTTGGACTGTGAGCTTAACAAATGCTTTGAGAATTGAGCTTAAGGTGTCTGTAATAGAACATCAAGAGGCAATGGCTTTCATCTTTGTGCTCTCCTCTATAAAATGGTGTAATGCTTGCCAAATCTTTCAGAAATGTTCTAAATATGAAAGTACTGTTTCTAACACACTTAGATATATGGCAATATAAGAAAAATCTTGTGGGAAAGTTAGGAAGTCACTGTTCACAACAGAAATCTTGAGTTGGAGCTCTGAAGTTGTCCTGATTCAGCACTTAATACCTGGATTTGGACTTTGAATCATGGTATTCTTTTAATAGATATCGTGAGAGTAGGACATTTAATAAACTGTGTCAGAAAAATAATAGCAAAATAAAGGGTCAGATCCTCTATGGGAATAAAATACTTAACAAGTAATGGTGATCATAGAATCACAGAATGGTCTGGGTTGGAAGGGACCTCCAAAGCTTATCTAGTCCAACCCCCACTCTAGGGCCTGTTCTTCTTTGGGATTTTTATTCAGTTTAGATTTTTCTTTTTCATTGAAGGTTTATTGTATTTCACAGTCAAAAAAACAGAACAGGATCACAAATTATCTCAATCCATTCATTTAACTAACAACTTCCATCTTTCCTAAGTCATTTCAAAACAGGAATATTTCTTCAAACTTTGGCTCAGAGTTCAGATAAGATTTTGAACCAAGGAGTCTGTGGTACAGTCTATCCATCACCCTGTTTGCACATAGTACAAACACATCTTCTGACACACCGTATGTGAGCTATCATTTGTGCTTTAGCTTCTGAAACACTGTATTCATCAGAATAATCTTCAGGGGTTTTCTGCAGCTCATCTGACATGTTCCAAGTTTAATTTTCTTCACAGGACAATCTCTTTTTCAACTGTGTTGTTATTTTACAACTGTTCAGGTTTGGGCTCTCCAGTTTAAGAGGGGCTGGGATGATTAGGGGACTGGAGGGCATGCCTCATGAGGAGAGGCTGAGGGACCTGGGGCTTTTTAGTCTGGAGAAGAGAAGACTCAGAGGGGATTTAATAAATGTTTATGAGCACCTGAGGACTGGTCAGGAGGAGGGGGACAGGCTCTGCTCCCTTGCTCCCTGGGATAGGACAAGGAGCAATGGATATAAGTTGCAGCACAGGAGGTTCTGCCTCAACACAAGGGGGAACTTCTTTACTGTAAGGGTCACAGAGCACTGGAACAGGCTCCCCAGAGAGGTTGTGGAGTCTCCTTCTCTGGAGACTTTCAAGGCCTGTCTGGATGTGTTCCTCTCTTATCTGTGCTAGATTGTGTGCTCCTACACTGGCAGGGGTGTTGGACTCTATCTCCTTTGGGTGCCTTATATCCTGTGATCCTGTGAACTGTGTTTTGCTCTCAGTTACATGAGTAGAACCATAGAAATACATTAAAAACAACAATTAAAAAGAAAAAGTAATTCCACTGTGTTTATAATACAGCATACAAATAAATTTGCTGTCCTGACTCTTTAGAAGCTCAGAAGACAACATTTGATGTTAGACCAGCAGCACAGGAACCCCATGTCTGTCTGTAGGTTAGCTATAGCACTTATTTGGTCAAAAGAAGTTGGAAATTCAGTAGGCCTGTTTGTCTGTGATCTTCTGCTTATTCCTAGTACATACTTGCAAATAAACAGGGCAGAAACTTCCAGCTGACAACCACGAGAAAGAGCACATCAGCTTCAGCAAAGAGACCTGGTGTGTAACGCAGTCTCAAGTTATGCCAGGGGAGGTCTAGGCTGGATGTTAGGAGGAAGTTCTTGACAGAGAAAGTGATTGGCATTGGAATGGGCTGCCCAGGGAGGTGGTGGAGTCGCCATCCCTGGAGGTGTTCAAGAAAAGACTGGATGAGGCACTTAGTGCCATGGTCTAGTTGGCTGAATAGGGCTGGGTGCGAGGTTGGACTGGCTGATTTGGAGGTCTCTTCCAACCTGGTTGATTCTATGATTCTCACATCCAACCAACCTGGCTTTTGTCTCTGTGGAAGTTGCTGCTTTCTGAGGTGGTGTTCGTGGACAGGATAGCTTCCAGTTTCACATGTAGCCAGGATGCCACAGAGCTTACATGTCTACCAGAAATTTTGAAATCACCACCACTACTTGGAATTAAAGTTCTCTTGTGGTTCTCTGCCTGGTTATCAAGCCTAAAGAAACTAATCTCTAGCCAATGTAATGGGTTATTGTCAACTCAGCTGTACTAGTGAAGATTTTTGCTTTAAGAAAAGCCCAAAACTTTAGTAGTACCATTTGTGTTTGTCTCCATTTTGCTTTGCTGCTCTTTGCCACTGAAACACTGCATAGAAAATGTGTTTGGGTTTCACACTGAGGAACGTTAGTAAAAGCTAAATTTGGGGCATTTACAACCTCTGAGGATTTCTCTTGGGTGCTGTAAGACTGTTGAGAGATGGGGAATACTGACAAGGGAATGGCCTGGGAAATTTACAACTGTTTGATTTTGGACTTGGTCAGTGGGAGGGTGTTTGGAGAGAAGAAACAAAAAATACAAGGAAACAGAAGTATCATATTTTTGGGTTGAACAAGAGCTGCAACTCTTCTCCCAGTGGGACAAAGAGAAGATGAGGAAAATGCTTTAGCTCTGTCTTCAATGTTCCTGCTTCAGGCAAAGTAAGAGCTTTTCAGTGGGGCTGATAAGAATGAAACAAAATGCTCTAGGCTCTAGAGCCTTTCTAGGCTTTAGAAACTGAAGATAGGGAAACTCAGCAAGTGCTGGCCATCAGAGCCATGCAGAGAGGGTGGTGAGGGTTTCAACATCACTTTGAGAAGGTTGAAGTGTGGGCTAGTGGCTCTGGTAGTTGACTGTCAACCCAAACTGCAGACTCTCAGCACCTCTGTTCATGTTGCTAAAAACTCCTTGTTGCTTTGATAATCGGTGCAAATGATGCAACTTCTTTTATGTTGCCACTCATTGAAGAGCATTTTCTAGGCCTCCATGTCTATTTGACCTCTGAGAAATGCAGCATTGGCTGGATAAGATGATTATTTTCTAGCTGAAACACACCTTCTGCATCTAATCCAGTTATGCCTGAGCAGAAACCTTTCAAAAGCCTCTGCAGATGGATTGCAGATTGCAGCAGTCCTGCTGTAGCCTGTGTTTGTGTGACAGTGAGTGCTTGTGGATGACGGCTATAGAATAAACCACATTCCAGCCTAGGTGGGGGCAGAGATTCCAGTGAACTATGTGCTCCCAGGCACAGTGAAGTCTTGTGACTGGTATGTCATCTCCTGGCCTTTTCTTTTCCTCATGCCCTTCTCCTTGTCCATTTTTGGTGTTACCAGAGTTTGAAAGAGCAGTAATCTTCAGTTACCACAGGTTCTCTCTTCAGGCTTTTTATCTTTTTTGTTGCTTTTCAGCAGAGTTTGCATACCCAGACTGAGTTCAACTTTGTGTTGTGCTTAGCTGACCTGAGCAATCCCCTTGTCCCCTTCCAATCAGATATAGATGTCTTCCAGAGCAGTGCTGCTTTTTACTCTTAAATCTATCAATCTCATGGAAGCACAAAAGAGGGAGCATCCATGTCATCAGGTTGCAGTAGCATTGCCTCTCATTTTGCTTACTATATTATAAATCTTGTTATTCTGTGAAACTCAGCTTGCTTCTAGGTGTTTGTATCTCTGTTGGATTGTGCTTTTTGGCTAAGGCTCTGAGTTTCCACGGTTTTGTTTTAGCATGTGAGACCAGGAGATAGAAAACGGAATGGAGACGAGGATACAACTGGCTGTCCCTATTACCCTTTGGTATTCTGCAAATGGACAGGATGAGGAATTATAGCTGAATCATCTTATCACTGTTGCTATTAGGCAAGCCCTGCCATTTTTTATCTCTTCCTCATAACCTGCAATCTCTAGTCTGTCACAGAATCATAGAGTGTTTTGGTTTGGGAGCGACCTTTAAAGGTTGTCTACTCCAACCCTTCCTTGCAGCTTGTCTTCATAGGAGAGGTGTGCTAGACTTCTGCTTATTTTTGTGGCCCATATCTATACCCATTTATTCCTGGAGTGGTGTCTCTGGAGGGAATATTTTGGCCTCTCTCCCTGGATGACAGCTGAACAAGTGATTGGCTTGAAAGCCCTGGCCCATCCTAATTCTTTCCACTTTTTAAATAGTCTCCTTTAAAAGCTTTAGTGATGTCAGGTACTGTTGAACACTGCCTAACAATTTTTTGGACTCCTTTTCTGGCTTACTACCATTCTGATAGTATCTGCAGTGCAAAAGAAGTGTTACGGATGGATGTCAACTATCTGGACTTCTGTAAGACCTTTGACACAGTCCTCAACAAGATCCTTCTCTCTAAATTAGATAGATAGGGATTTGATGTGATTTGTGCAGTTCTAGATTCCTCAACATGAGAAAGACATGGACCTGCTGGAGCAAGTCCAGAGAAGGACCACAAAAGTAAAGAGCTGGAACACTTCTCCTATGAAGAAAGGCTGAGAGACTTAGGATTGTTTAGCCCAAGAAGGCTCCAGGGAGACTTTCAGTACTTAAAAGGGGGCCTTTTTAGCATAATGTCTTGTGGCAGGACAAGGGGTAATGATTTTAAACTTAAAAAGGGGAGAATTAGTCTATATATGAGGAATACATTTTTTATGACGAGGGTGGTGAGGTATTGGCACAGGTTGTCCAGAGAGGTGATAGATGCTCCATCCCTGGAAACATTCCAGGTCAGGTTGGATGGGCCTCTGAGCAACCTGATCTAGTTGAAGATGACCCTGCTTACTGAAAAGGAGGGTTGGGATAGATGACTTTTAAAGGTCCCCTCCAGCCCAAAACATTCTGTGACAATCAAGAAGGGAGATACTACATCCTCAGAGGCCCACCCTTAGGTGCTGCAGACTGTCACTGTAGTGGAGAACAGGGAATGCCCCCAACATCAAACATCAAGTCTGTGCTCCCAAATCCATCAGGAAAATTGTGCCTTCCTTCCCAGTGCCTGCTGCCTCTCAGGTAGCTGCCTGTCACTTCCCAGTCTAAAATGGGGCAGCATTCCCAGGAAGTAATCTCCCTGAACATCTGTGTCCAGTCAAATCAAGCACCCACACTTGGCGTAGCAGTGGCCGAGCATCAGCAGTAGCTCAGCGCCTTGGAAAGGGCTGCACTTCTGAGGCTGTTGTGCCAGGAGAGCAGCCTCCTGGGGCTTGCACTTGTGATGGTGCTGTGTTTTGTAGCTTGCCAGTGACAAGCTGCAGAACAAAACCACAGGGCTTGAGATGTAGCTCAGAACTGCAGGGTTTGTAGAGCCAGACCACAAGGCTGAGATTTTCAGTGGTTGTAAGCCAGGAACAGTTTTTTGTTCTTTAGCCCTGTATGAGACTTTGCATGCTGGATAGGTGCTAGTGTGAGAGCTGGTCTGCCAAGGCTCCATGTTTCTCCCTGTAATTGCTTTAGAATTTACACAGGGAAAACACACCAAAATGAAGGATTTCCTCAGGTGTCCCTCAATAATAATCTCAGAGGAGCTGCCTAGAAAAGGTACAGGGAAGAGCAGACAGCAAAGATGAATGAGACAGAAGGGAGAATGCAGGCCGGTTTCAGAGCAGTGTGATAGCTGAGGAAAACGCTTAGGGAAGCAGTCTGGATGAATGTCTGGAAAACAAGCAGCTGCACAGAAGGGACCAAAGTGGACAGGTGATATTGCCAGCTAGGGAGAGGGTCCATGTTTATTTTGCACTGTCATCAAACCAGATAAAAGGCACCCTGGTATGGTCTCAGTGGTTTTTGCAACCACTGTGATCCGTGTGGTTATCTCTACAATGGGAAGATGGACACTTGTGATCTGTGTAGTTACCTCTTTCTAAACAGCACAAGCAACAGAAAATTAAAGTCTCAAGTGTTGGTAATCTTTCTCCTTTTTCTCTTCTCTTTAATGTTCTGAGTGTAATTGTGCTAGTTTGAGGCTAACTGAAATATTCTAGTGAAAAAAATGAGATTATAGGCTGTGGAAAGGAAACAGTGGTGATGTCTACTTCACTCATAGGCTTGCTAAGATGTATAAAAACAACAACACAAAACATAGATAACACAGTGGCTCTCTGTTGCAGCTGGTGCCTGTACTTTTCTCCCTAACCTGCTTTCTGTGTAACTAATCCTTCTGCTTTCTAACCCCCCTGGCCGATCCTCCAAACTCACCTTGCATGTAAGACAAAGTCTGGGATAAGGTAGAGGGGTGGAAAGAAGGTGGAAGAGCAGTTGGGAGCCTCTCCTGGGGACTCTGGTTTCTGGGAGGGCTGTTGTTTCTGTATTACCTTTAACTGGTATATTTCTGTATATGGCTGTATATATTGTAAACATCTGCTTGTATATTGTGCTAAGCTGTAAATAGAAAGCTTCATTCCTTAACTTCCAGCCAGCTGAGTCTAGTCTGGGTGATTTGATAAGACTGGGGGGGGGGGGGGGGGGGGGAGGTAACACCTAAACCATCACAGTAATGTAAAAGCTGTGTAAAACCTACTCAAATCCCAGAACTTAAGCAGAATCTCCTATGGAGTATGAGTCAACACAAAGGGCAGGTTTTGTCCACTTTAGCTTGCAAGCCTTTGGTTCAGATTGTTTGCAAAATTTAGGCAATGCCATATTTAGAATTGCAGATGAAATTGTAATTGACCTTATAAATGTATTTTAGTTTTGGGGTCACACACTATTTTTCCAGGGTGTGCCTGCTCAAACCCACGATGGTTTCACTGAGTGAGTAGCTGTTCAAGATTTTTGTTTATCATCTTCATTTCTGTGAGGCCTGAAGCGTGCTTAATGCAAGTGGAATCTCTGATTTTTTTTTTTCCCCTGCTACCCTCTGCTTTGCATGTGCCTTTAGGAAATTCCAAAGGTTTAACATTTATACAAATCTTCATGAGTTTTTGCAAGGAGGCAAAACTCAGCTGGCATACAAACCCTCTCAAATCCCTTGGCCAAATGTCGTTGGACTTTACTAACATTGATAAAGTTTATTTCATTTTTTAAATGGTGGGATTACTCAGTGGCTGAAAATGTCATCACAGAAAGCATTAGACTGCCTCGATGCCAGGCATTGTTTCTGATTCAGCTGTGGTAAAGGAACACGAGTGTTAATTAGGATCCTTTTGCATTTGGAATTGTAGAACCATTTCAGTTGAAAAAGAACTTTAAGATCATTTTATCCAGCCTTTGGTCGTCAAGATCCAATCATTTAGGGTCTTGAAAGGACTTCACAAGATCCTTGCCATGGTCAGCAAAAGTGTGTTAGGTTTGGGCATGTAGAGTTGAAACAGGATAGCAATGGCATTTAGCTGTCTTAGGCTGCTGATTTGGATAACAGCATGTACGCTCATGGAGTTTGCTGGGCTAAAGGCTTTCCTAAGAGCCATCTACCAGGCTTTCATTCTTCGGGATCTGAAATTCAGCATCTGAAGAAAACCACGGAGCTGATCCATAAAGAATCCTCTGTAAGGTGTTAAGCACCGTGAAAACTCGCAGGAGCTATGCAGCAGTATAAACAGCATGTGAAGTGCAGCAGACATGGGCTGGAGCATTTACCCTCGATAATTACAGGGCTAATCACTGCCTGGCTGGGGAGGCTCCTGAGGGCTTTGCAGGGAATCATCAATATTTTCGTCAATGCCTTGAAAGCAACTGTAGAGTCACTAATAAGCTGCTAGCAACCCAAAACTGGTGTAAGTAATGGCTTCCAAAACAGGTGTGGTTTATGTAGTGTAATTTCTGTCTCTGCTTCTCATGAAGATCACAAGAAAGATAGCTCTATGCTTTGAGAAGGAGATACTCAATCACACTACCCTGCCAAAGCTGCTGGTTAGCAGATTAAAATTCCTGTGATCCTCCCTGTGTCCTGCTCTGAATTTTGAGCCCAAACAGAAGGAAAACCCTAGAACGTGGTTGCTCTGTAAGCCCTGTGAACACAGAACCTCTGATTATTCTGAGGGCACAACATGGTATACCTGCAAACATCTGGACCAGCAGTGGTATGAGGCAGAGGGGCACAAGCCCCACTCTAGGCAGGGCTTTCCAACAGCAGCAGTGTTCAAGGCCAGCGATCTCTCATGTCTGCAGGGTGAAGACTTTAATTAAAACACAACCTATTTGGTAAACATAAAGTTGTTTTTTCCCTTGTACCATGAACATGCATGACTCCACGAGACAAAGTGGCACCTAATTCCCATAAAACCTGTCAGAAGCAGATAAATGTAGGATAAAGTGGGAAACATGTAGTTCTACTAAAAGTAGAGCTGTATGGTCATGTTTAACTCTTTGAATGTTCTTAAAAGCGTTTGCTATCCAAAGTACCTCCCCTTGGAGGCAGGTCAGAGTGATCACGGCATGAGCTGGAATGCTTAAGCCATTAAGCAAACTAGGTGAGAAGCCGTTAACCAAACAAACTGAAGTGCCAATAAGAGCGAAGAGACGGCACGACAGAGGGGGTTGTTCATGCTGGAGCCCAGTCCTCTCCATCTTCCTCACACTTGTCATCCAGACTAGCTCAAGTGCATCTGCAGGTGCTGCTGTCACCCCTCCAAGATGCACCCTTCCACTACAACCTTATCCTAGTACCTTGTAGCAGTGAGCAGGGACAGAAGGAGTTACCAGCAGTAATGCATTTTAGCTTTACATTTTAAAGGATAATAGCAACCTGCTGTCCCTTGTAAATAACTGTATTCTGTTGTTTTATCTTTCTCTTCTTTTTTCCCCCTTTTTTGTTACCAGAGTGCCTCTGATGGCTTTTGGAAGTCAGTGGCAACCCGTGTCCCAAGAGAACCCCACGAGATACGCATCCTGAATCCCTACTTCATCCAGGAGGCAGCTTTCAGCTTCATTGGACTGCCTTTCAACAATGGCCTGATGGGCAGAGGGGTAGGTACAAAGTGGAACAAGCGAAACCAAGGGGAAGGACAAGAGACCAAGCAGCAGAATAGACTGCTTATGCACTTCCTACTTTTCCTTTGGGCCTCCACTACTGGACACTGAAAGGAAGGGACTTTGGCTCTGTGTTCATCCTCCTTAAGACCAAGGCAAGAACCTTCTTTTCTGATACAAGGCGAGAGCTGTTGCAGAGCCCCTTTTGTGGAGGCAGCTTCCAGCATCAGTGACAGTGTTCTGTCACCCAGTCTGACAGAAAGGCACTTGTTTGTGTGGGTGGAAGGAGCTCCTTCACAAAGTGAAGAGAGAACCATGCCCTCTGTACCCTCGGTGCACCTAGAAACTGTGCAGATCTCCCTAAAGGTCATGCTGTTGGTTTACCATTTACTGCCCTCATGGAAACTGCAGCCTAAAATCACTTGATATTGCACGTCTCAGCCTGCATCCCAGGTTTATAGGGAAAGAGCTAGAAGGTTTGTTGATGAGACCGTGGTAAGAAACGCTGATCTTAAATTGAGAAGTTTTAGATGTAAAAGATTACAGAAGAAAGCAATGTCAAGCACAGTTTTAGGTCATAGTTGTTAACAGAATACCTCTATGGTCATTCTAGGATCTGTCACCCCACTGGAGATTATTGGACTATGAAGTAGGTGGTGACTTGAATTTTCTTGATTATCTCACACTGCAACACTCTGTGAGAACCTATTTATATTTGTTTTACCTAATGTATCAGCCATTAGAGAAAGTATTGCTTGGGTGAGTAAATTACTCATGTTCACATGTGTTATAGTTGTTGATAGAGACCACATGTGACATTTTGAGGCACATTAGGTCAGCTGACAAACTCAGAGAGAAGCGTTTTTGCATAGCTTTTGCTCTGTCCCTGTGTTGTACTTGCTGTGTGGCAGCATGAATTTGAACTAGCCAGAATAGTGCCTTTTCTTTCCATGCTCTAATTACATTATGAAGTCTTCAGAAATATTAGAGACATTTGTTTTGTACAAGTCAGATCGGTGAGTACCTGGAGGTAAGAAATTAACTTCTTTGTCAGTGATATGGACAGAGGAATCGAGTGCATTCTCAGCACGTTTGCAGGTGACACCAAGCTGTGTGGCACAGTTGACTTGCTAGAGGGCAGAGATGCCATCCAGAGGGACCTGGACAGGCTGGAGAAGTGGGCCCAGGCCAACTTCATGGAATTCAACAAGGCCAGGTATAAGGTCCTGCACCTGGGTTGGTGCTGTCCCAAGCACAGGTATAAGCTGGGTGGCAAATGGCTGGGGAGCTGCCCTGAGGAAAAGCACCTGGGATCTGGGTTGATGAAAAGCTCAACATGATTTGGCAGTGTGCACGTGCAGCCCAGACAGCAACTGCGTGCTGGGCTGCAGCAAGAGCAGTGTGGCCAACAGGGCAAGGAAGGTGATTCTCCCTCTTTATTCTGCTCTTGTCAGAGCCCACCTGGAGTACTGTGTGCAGTTCTGGAGCCCCCAACACAAAGAAGGGCATCGAACTGTTGGAGTGAGTCCAGAGGAGAGCCACGAAGATGATCAGAGGGCTGGAGCAGCTCTGCTGTGAGGACAGGCTACAATAGTTGGGGCTCTTCAGCCTGGAGAAGGCAAGGCTTTGAGGAGACCTTATAGTTGCCTTTAGGTATCTGAAGAGGACCTATAGGAAGGCAGGGGTGGGACTATTTACAATGTCTTGTAATGACAGGATGAGGAGGAATGGATTTAAACTGGCAGAGGGGAGATTCAAACTAGATGTTAGGAAAGGATTCTTTCCAGTGAGGGTGGTGAGACACTGGAACAGGTTGCCCGGGGAAGTTGTGGATGCTCCCTCACTGGAGGTGTTCAGGGCCAGGTTGGATGAGGCCTTGAGTGGCATGTTCTAATGGGAACTGTCCCTGCCTATGGTGGAGGGTTGGAACTGGATGATCTTTGAGGTCCCTTCCAACCTAAACCATTCTATGATTCTTAAAATGCAGTGTGAAGATGTGCAGGCAAATTCAGGAATACAGAATGGGGCTTTTCTGAAATGCATTGCCGTGTGTGTATGTCCAGAAGCTTTCTTGAGGTTCTGGAATCTCTGGATTTTTACTCTTTGTACTGAAGATATCTTACTCCAAATATTGTTGTCAGCTAAAAAAGTAACTTTGCCTTCTGCGTTCTTCAGAACTTATCCTTGAAAGAATGCGGCCTTGATCTGTCTTCCAAAAAATCAAGACTGCTGCCCCAATGAAGGACAGAAATTATCAATATTTTTGCCTTTATTTTCTCTATGTTTGATTTTATTCTTAAACACATTATTTTAATACACAAGATATTACTTAAGCTGAGAGGAGGGGAGAGAATCCGGAAATGAAAATGCTGTGAACTGAAGTTTATGAGGTTTTGATAGGTTGTTTAACACACATCAGATTGGGAAATGAAGGCATCTTAATTGAAACCTGATGTTTCACTTCATGAAAGTTCGTTTGAGTGTTTAAAAGTAGTTTATGAAGCTTTAAGGTAAGCAGTCTTTGCCCATGACCCCAGCTAGATTGTGTAAATTGTAGTTCGTTCCTTCAGATGGGGCAGCAGGAGATCTGCAGGTGCACCTCTGGGGCTGAGACATTACTATATCCTGTGCTGTTTGTGCAAGGACACTTTAATATGGTGATTCTGTCAGGGTTTAAAAATAGGCAGAGAGTATTTCTAGCCTGGAGATACAAATCTTATTACAGCCATCAGCTACAGACTGCTGTCACTGAGCTGCTGGGCCTTCACACTTACTGAATGCTGCTGCATCAGTGCAGATGCTTCAACAGAAGCTACTACTGCTGGCATAGAGTCTGAACAGGATCCCAGCCATATGAATTTGGTACAGACTGAGATTTTAAGTGGAAAGGGTGAAAAATCAGAGCCTCTAGACCAAGATTCTAACTCTCATTAAAGTTCTGAGAGAGGTAGAGCAAGATGAGCAAGGAGGTAGAGCAAAGAGAATTGAGAGACAGCGTGACCCAGCAGCTAAGAACATGGCTAGTTGGGTTCAGTGTCATGCTGCAGAGACACGAGACAGCATGGAAAACTTTACTTAAGAAATAAGTATGTGAACATGGAAGCAGAAGTACAGTGAGCAGTCTGTTTCCTGAGGTTTTTTGAGGAGAGCTGGGATAAGGGCAGATTGGTGCCCCCATGCTGCAGTGTGCTGTGGTATGGTGGGTAGGCTTACATACTAAAGGATCAAGGCTGGAGGTGCCTTAGTAATCAAGGCCAACATGAAATCCTGATAAAGAGCAGTAATATTCCATTCTTCTTTGGTTCTGATGCCTAAATAAACTTCAGTGCTTCTCTTGCACACCACATATGGTAACAATGTGCTCCCAATTAACTTTGTAATTTGGGGGCTTTTCCAGCAAGGTTGAGGAGAGCTAGCAAAATAGTTTGGGGCTGATCTCAAAGTGGTTTTCCCAGGATTCAATAAAGGGTGAATGTAGTAACATCCTCTGCTTTGATAATATAATTTGGGCCATATGGTTCTGCAGGATTGGTAGGGAGGCACAATTCAGATGTGTGTTTTGGTTGTACTTGTGATGTTAGTAGCCAGAATTCTGAGCAAGGAGCAAAACCAGTCACCCTCAATGACTATGCCCAGTAAAGCTTTTTAGGAGTTTACTCAGCCCATTTACTAAAGTCTTCAGAAGAGGGAGAGCCATTTCCTGCTACATGTGGACTTCTCTTTTTGTGTGATAAGCTGATGATGAGAAAACCACTTTATTTTAGGATCCTAGCAATGTCTGGGGAAAGTTAAATATTAATGCCTGAAGATGGTTTAGCACCAAAAAAACAAGCTAGTAAATATCTTCTTTTCAGTTAAAGAATCTCTTTTAAGGAGTTGATGCAGGCCACTAGACAAAGGTGTATGGACATGATTGATGCTTAAGTGGAAGTTCTGTCTGTACAGGTCTTTTGGGCTTGAAACCAGTCATCATTGGTAATTCAGGCATGCAATAATCTACCTCACGCTGCAGACAGCTTTACCAGAGGATAAGCAGTTCAGAGGCCTGCTGCATGTGCAATATTAGGATTGCTATTGCTTGATTCTTTTTGCTGTCTAGTGAATAGTCTCATCTACTCAGTAGTGCTCAGAGCCATTTCAGCAAAGGCTTTCTGACTCCTTTGGGAGCTCTGTGCATGGTGTGAGATGGCCAGGAGAACATTTTAAATGGCACAAATTGACAGGACTCCAAAGACTGCAGTGCAAACTGGTGTTTGTTCCTCTCTCTGCTGATGCTGTACATCCGTGAAGCTGCCTACGATCTAACCTCTCATGAGATGAAGCTGAAAACCTTTGGTTTGTTTGTATATTGGAGGTGGATAAATCTGTAGACACCTTACTAAAGAGATAAAATATCCTCCTCTGAACTTCATCCAGCCTCAACACCAACGTGGTGAAGGAGGAGCCACCTGCAAGTGGTGTTATCAGGCACCAGGCTGTGTATTAACACCTCTGGAGGGTGCTGACGGCCTTCAAGCACTCAGGGTCTGATGCTGGACCTAGCACGTCCTTCTCCAGGGCTTCTCTTTGCTGTTATATCATTGTGGCAGGCCTTCTGGAGATGCCTGTGGTGACCCTTTGCTCCTTAGGCAGCTTTTCACCTCCCCTAGCTGATTATAATGATGCTTTCTCCCATTAGGGTTGGGCTGCCCTGGTGCCAACAAGCTCTGTCCCCTGGACTGTTCTTGCTAGACCGTCACTGTGTGAAAGCTGTGTCTTGGGACCTGTTGGGTGTTCGAAGAACAGAAGAGAGGTGGGGGCTGTGGGAGCAGGGCAGTCTGCCACCCCAGCCTTCAGTTGCCTGCCTCCTCTCTTTTTTTTCTTTTTTTATGTTGCATTCCTAAAGGACATCGTCTAAGGCAGGTAGAAGGACAGGGAAAGGGCCACTGCACCTGCAGTTGGTTAAATATAAAGATGCAGTGTCATTGTAAGCCTTGAGGTTGCAAGGCAGCACATCTGCTTCATGGGCTGGACTGTTAAATCCATTAGCAGTGCAGTGTGGCCAGTCCACGACCTGCTGGGAAACGGACACTCAGGCAAGCCATTATAGAGTTATGCAGGCCAGATACTTCTTGGTAAATGCTCAGCTGCATGCTTCTGCACAGGACAGACAGATGCAAAGTGTCTGAAGGGAGTTTACTTTTCAGTGAAAGAGGAGGCCATGAACTTTCACTTAGCATGGAGTGTGTGCATGGTTGCCACAGAGCAGCTAGCTCGTAGTAAAGTCAAGCCCTCGCTTGCCCTCCATTAAATCCTTAGGTCCTTAAGAAATACTCCCTGCATTGCACAGGAGTCTGCTTGATGGCAAACAGTGAATCAGAGCTTGTGCATCAAGTTAGGTGTCATCAAAGAGATTTGATTTGGGTTAAGTCATATAGGAGATCAGCAGCTAAATGGCAGAATGGAAACCTGCTGGGCAGCTTGTCATGTCTCCAGCACCAGGCCTCTGGTCCTTCCCTTTTGCCTTGCTGCAGACCACCAGTTCTGGAGATCTCTCCCACTTACAACAAAGGATAACTAGGGAAGGGGAAGGAATTGTGTTGCAGATGTTCTGCTTTGTCTTTTGAAGTCAAATATTGCAGCTGATTCAGTGCATGGGTGGAGGTAGCCATGGAAGCAACCTTACAGGTGCACCTTACTCAAAGATTGCAAGCTCCTATGACAGAGACCACTCTGCAGAATGCCAAGCACTTGTGTGCTCACAATAAGCAATGCTGAATTGCCTTTCATAGCATATTTCCAAACTTGCCTGCTAAGGGAAGTAAAGTGTGGGTTTGGGGTTGCTTCATTTATGTGCAAACATAAATTAAGGAAAAGAAAATACAGTAACCTTTGTGTGGTGACTATAACAGGGTTTTTTCTGTATTTCTTTTGTTTACACTTTATTGCCATTAAGTGATAAGGTCTGTAACTGATAAAACAATGGTAGCCATTTTTCCTAGGTGAGCCATTTTTCAAGTTTTCCCTCAAATGAATTATTATACTAGTCAAAGGGCTTTGAATATCTAGTTGTATTGTTGTTCTTAGGGAATTTAATCTACAGCAACACTTAGACTTGTAGTGAAAAGGGTAACAATTGGAATAGTCTGAACGATCCACTAAGTCTTATCCCTAGCTAAGTAAAATCCCATAAATAACTGGAATTCATTTAATATGTTAAGGGAGTCAAATACTTCCAAAACCAGATTTACAGCAGTCATTTCCTTCCAGTCCAGCAGGCAGTGACACAGGAGTGACCCGGGCATGGAATGAAAAGCAACAAGAGCTTTTCACATGCACAAAGCCAAGAGCAGTTGCAGTCCCCTGATTCAGTTGCTAGCATCAGATCTCCAGTGCAAGCCTGCAAGGTGGTGCTCAGCGTTCATGAAGTGGTGTTCCTTTGGTGACTGGCTTCTTTTCTTCTGTGAGTAGAACTCAGTCTTTAAAGCCTCTTCAGGGGGATCAACGGAAGATGAAACAGCAATATCTTGAGGGGAAGCTTTTTGCCTTTCCCCTTGCAGCAGAAAATAGTGGAGGAGGAGTTAGGAGAACATGTCCTATGTCTGTACTTTAAAAGGCATTTCTGGCCCCATGACCCAATGCTACAAACTGACTATGTTTGTACTATGCAGAGCTTGCAGCAATCCCTAATGAAGCACGGTACAAGGAGTCTTTGCCTCTCTTGTCTCTAGGCTTTTCTCACCCAGGATCCACCATGCATGTATTCACCTCACCTGTGGATGGCATGTGCCAGAGTGCTCCTGGAAGGAGTGACACTCTGGATGCAGAGGCAGCCTTTGCCCAGCACTGCTGAGGTGATGTGTCTCTCACCACTGCAGGGTTTGCTGTTGCTGTTTGTCAGGTGGCCTTTTGATGTCATGTCTGGCTCATCTGTCAGTCTGCTGTATTCTCTCAAATGGGACCAAGCAAAGGGCTGGTTCCTGGGGAGCATTATGTTAGACAGAAGCATTAAATTTTCCAGATGTTTGGGCTTAAATAGCCAGTTCAGGCTTGGAGATGTGGACTCCCAGTTCAGGTTGATCAAGCTATCCATGGAGGTTGACCTTGCAATTGTTTACCAGGGCTGGAGAGGGGATGCTGAACCCAGGACTCCCTGTGGGCCTCAGCTGGAACAGACACCTGCAAGACATGGTAGTAAATACAGAGCTTGCAAGTTCAGTACTTTTGACAAGAGAGAGAGTTGCCAGTGCTTCCTAGGGTCTTGCCATTCCTAGCTCTCTCTAATTGATGGGCACCAGTTCAGGTCAGAAACTCATGATGGCTGCATCTGGAACAGCAGTACTGCTGGGCTACGCCAGTCATCCTCCATCCTTAGTCCCATGAATGCCTAACCCACTGTCAAGTCTTTGTGCAACTGGACAGTGTCTCAGGAGGCTCAGCTAGGTACTGGCCCCAGATAGGCTGCTGTTCATCAACCGTTTAGTTGAAAGCAACATTGTTTGATGTTACAGGATTACCCAAGCACGTAGAGGGCCATAAGCAGGAAGAGAGGCTTATAACCAAGCCCAGGTTATTACTCTGGAGGAAAGATGTTGGGATTTTGTTTGTTAGGTTTTTTCCTCCTTAGCAAAGGCCTACAATAACGAGAGGCCCACTCAGTTGTGTTTGAGAGAGTTTTATTTTCATAATACAGGAGGTGTGGTGGTTGCTTTGGTATGTCTTTGGGGCATGGCACAAGGGTGTGTATGGTGAGATAGCACTGACGCACTGTGCAGGGCACAGCAAGCCAGGTTTGGCACAGCCATGTCCATGATGCCTAACTTCTTTTGGAGTGACCTGTCCCCCCAGTTTGCCCTGAAGGTTGTACATGGTTCATTAGGTCCCGATTAGAGCTTAGCAGCAAATTAATTTATGTACCTGTGAACAATCAGGAGAACTTGGAAGCTGCGTGGATGCAGCCAGAGAATGACTATAGTAGTTTTCCCTCTCTGATTCATGTGCCCTCCCATTTGCCACTTCTCTGCTGAGAGGAGAGCCCTTTCCCCTTGATACTGCTGAGTGGGCTTCTCTGTAGCAACACTCCCCAGGATACATCTCTAGATACTACAGGACTGTCTCTTTCCCATGCCCACAAAGCTGGCCATGAGGCAATGCATGATTTTCAGTAGAGAGAAGGAGTAATAGAAGCTCAACAGGCTGTCACAGGAGAAAAGGGCTCAGTTTCTATAGTCAAAATGGAATCAGGACCAAAGCAGTGTACTGACTTAGGGATGACATTTAGTTGGTCAGCAGTTGTGCTCATTTCATACTTCTGTTTAAGCTGGCTCCTTCGTTTTTTTTATTTTGTTTCCCCCAAGTCTCTCTAATTCTCCTGTTACTGTTTACTGTTTTTTATGGTTGCTACTTTAACATAAGCAGTTTGGAGCAAATGTCCAGTTAAGTGTATTTGATCTAGATGGCCATATGTGTGCATACACAGTGTGTACTCATCTTCTGGCGCTGTTATCCACACCATTTACCAAGGGTAGGCTCTGCAAGCACCTCTGTGCTGCCCTAACAGTTACTGCCCTCAGTGAATAACAGGCATAATACTTTAAATACTGCTTTCTAGGTGATCCTCTCTAGCCCACAGGTTTGGGACTGCAGCAGTGGGATGTGAGGCTGCATCTCAGCAGTGAAGGTGTGAATGGCTGTGGGGACACATGCACTAGGCTATAGCTACCATGGTACCGAAAAGTGCTAACACCAATAAGGCACAATTTAATTAAACACTACTATCAGATCATCAATTTCTGAGTGTGATTTAGGGCAGCACAAAACTGTTTTGGTAAGGACACTGTGATTTTCTGATAGCTGTAGGGGTCAAAGCCAGATACAGCTACTAAAATCTGAGGGGTTAGGAGGTCTTTGGTAGTCATTGGTATTTCAGTCGTTTTTGAGGGTAGCAGGCAGTGCTGAGGTACTGACATGTCAAGAACTACTGAAGAATGGAAGCAGAGGAGAAAATTCCCTTTTATTTTTCATAAAGGCCATTCAAGGTGTCGTGCATAGAAAAAAGTCAGGCAGGCATTTGGTGACCAAAGGAAAGTTCACTTTTGATTTCTGTAATCTGTTACTCTCCAAACAGAAAAAAGAATACTCGTGAAAGAAAGTTATGGTGTCTTGGCAGACCTCCCGTAAGGTTGGGTAGCATGATTAATTCTTTGTGGTTTGTAAGGCTCACATTAGAAAGTTAGCTCTTAAATGTTAACTTGGCCAGTGAAATTCCCTCCAGGCAAAGACCCTGCGTCTCCCTTGAGCTGTACCGTGGGAATGGGCCTGGTGCAAGTGTGGGTAGTGTTAACGCCATCTTATTCCCAAGATCAACACATTCTTAAGGACAGCACCATTTATTCACTGTGTTTTGGACACTGTAACTACAGCTCAGCTGAGGGAAGGAGGTTTGTGGCAAGTCTACTTCCCAGCTGATGCAATACCAGTGACATCCAAATGTCATCTCCTATGTAAAACATAAAGCTGAGAATATCTGAATTTGAACTGCTGTGCCTGGGAAGACAGGATGTTCTTGCATATTTTGAAATTTGGGTGATTTTTCTTGTCCTTGCCTCATAAACTTTTACTAGCTTTTTTTTTAAACCCTTCTTTACGGCTCCCAGCAAATTAAGAACAAATTAAAGTAGCCAGAATAAAATCAATGTTGTATGTGGGGAGTATCATTTGAAATTAAGCAGTGAGAACAAAACGACTCTGCTGTTGTTTTTCCTGTCACCTAGAGCTGGCACAGAAGGATGCAGAAAGGCTTTTTCATTTCAGATGTGTACTGTTACAGTGCCACAGCAAATGTTTGAATTTAATTTCTCACCGATTTAGCAATAAGAAGCTTTTGCACATTTGTGATCAGTGTGATTTGAGTGCACTGAGTGCACTGGAGTGTACTGGAATTCTCTATAGCACATGGATTGTGCTCCAGCTCTGCACGTCTCAGCTAGGGTACGGTTGGCATTCTTTGCTTGGGAACTGTTGGTCTTGGGACTGGTCAGGCAAGAAGAAGTGAGCAAGATAGCATGCTGCCAAAAGCCGGTTCCTTTGAACAAGAGTCAGAGACTCAAAACAGTGTGTTCCCACTGTTACAAACATCAAGTCAAATGCAATAGCATTGCTCACTGGTACAGCATAAACCATTTTAAATGCAACATGTAAGTGTGCACTCGGTTTCTACATCACAGCTAAGAGGCTGTCACCCTTGGTGACTGTCTGAGCATGTCCTCTGAATTTATGATACTTTTGATACGGTGGTACTGGATGCTCTGCAAATGAAGATAAGATATGTGGGTGTATTTCTCAGCCTCTCCCTAGCCCCTGGGGTAAAGCTACCTCTGGATTCATCTCGCTAAAGGGGAGCTAGAAGGATCTGTGAGCTAGGGTTTTAACACTGAAAGCACTGCATCTATCACATCACTTGTGTTCCTCTGGACACACAAGAGGAGCTGCAGCTGCACAGCACTGCTGTCACAGGACCTTAGCACAAGCCAGATGAAATGGGAAGAGCTGAGGCTAGACTTAAGTGCAAATGGCAGGTCAGCAGATAGGACAGGACAGTCACAGTGTCCCTGCTCAGAGTGCCCCTTTCTCTGACTGTCTTTCCACTGCTCCTCGTCTTCCCACTATGTTGTGGTTTGGAAAGATATGGCACAGGCCACAGTGCTCTTTGCCTGTGGGGGTGCCCCTTAGCACAGGAAGGGGTCTCGGCACACACTGCCAACTGTGTCTAACTGATCTTCCTTCCATTGCCCAGAGCAGTTTTAAACTGCTTTAGCCATCAGTAAAATAGTTTGTAGTGTTTCTTACTTCTACTCCTGTGTAGTGGCCTAAGTATTCCTCCTTAGACTATCTGGAAGCCAGTAACGTGCTAAGAATTATAATCCAGTGTTGAGTCTGTTACAGTATCAGAAAACTACTATGTCCACTGTAATCCATTCTCCCATCTTGTCTGCTCCCCATTCTCAGGATGGCAAATTTGTGGGCCTCTGACCATTTGCATCAACCTCTCTGCCCATATCATGAAACCTAGATGCTTTGCAGGAAGCTGGCTAACATACAATTTCTTTACAAGTTGGGAGGCTGTTGCCAACACAAGCTGGCACTGGGCAGCTGATACGCAGATATAGCCAAATACTCCGTTCCTGATTTTCTGAGTAGTAGCAGCAGTGCCCCTTTAAGCAGAGACAATAAGAGGAAATCTTTGATTATAGAAGTGGCAACCTGCTAATGTTTCCATTCCTGCTTTCTCTCCTCTCAGAACATCCCCACCTTGGGAAGCGTAGCAATAACCATGGCGCTCCACAACTGTGATGAGGTGGCGGTAGCAGGGTTTGGCTATGACATGAGTTCACCCAATGCACCACTGCACTACTATGAGAACATCAAGATGTCTGCCATCAAAGAGGTAGGGAGCTCCTGCCAAGCACATCCTCATCCCAAACCCGCCGACTGCCCTGACTCCAAAGCCTGACTGGGATGGTGATGTCAACTTACAACTTTCCTGTGTGGGTCAAAACACAGCTCCACCCATGCATTTGCCTGTAAAATTCTAGACATTCTCCCAAGTGCAATGTCTGTTAAAAATGGTTATTTCTGCTGGGAAAATTCCTCTGGAATGTGTATATAATGTGATTCCTTCTTTGAGCAGCAGGGAAAGGATTCACATAAATGTTAACTGGAGTAGAGTGAAATGGAGCCATTCCACATTGAGATTGAAAGGATGTAGCCTCCTGCTTTTTCCATTGTGTTTCTCTCTAATCCATAGGTTTCTTTTACTAAACGATCCCCTCAACCCCCGTGAAATGTGGGGGAGGTGAGATTAGCCCATGTGTGTTAGTTCTGATCCTGTTCAGCAGCAGTTAGCTCGTGTAAACAGATCACAGCTCGGTGGAGATTGCTCTTTAAAGCTGGTTCTGATTAGAAACATTTCCTGGTACTATCACAGTGAGACAAACAGCTTTTTTGGAAGAGTGAAAGCTCTCATGTTGGTATAATGCAGCAGTGTAAAGATGCTCTTCAGGGTCTGTCCATTTCCTGTACCAAATTAGATGAAACATAGACACTGGTCAAAAATTCTAGAGCAGGAAGGTTTGCTGCTTTTTTTGGTAGAGCTCAGTCTTTTCCAGCACAGATGTGGCCCAAGTCTAAGACTGCCTCCAGCTCTTCACTAGCTCTTATGCAGGGAAACTCTTCTCCATCCCACTCGATACTGTGAAAAGTATAGTTTGTGGACAGCAGCTGTCTCCTGGCGCTTGACTTTGATTCACCTCACACACTTTGCCATTGATCCAGACCAGGAGGGAAGCTAGGAGGTTGTGTTTTTCCAAATCACAAGATTGTACGTGTCCTAGGACTCTCACAGGCTGCAGGCTGCATGACCCTAGGCAGACTGAGTGGAATTAGTAATCAGTGATTACTCAGCTTGAGAAATGAGAAGAGCGTGTCTAATTATCAGAGTGATGAGGCTTTGGAATAACCTCTCAGCACAGGCCCAGAGAACAGGCTTTGGAAAAACACGGTGAGAAGGTCCCAAATACATCAAAGGACTGGACATTGTGATTCTGAGGTACCTTTTGGGCCTGTGAAGGTGGCAAGGAAGTCTGCCTTGTTCCATGGAATAACTGCGGACTTAATGAGTCCTGACTGGGAAAGTTGAGTGCTCAGGTACAAGATTTAAGGGGTATGTCCAGAGAAGAAAACTGAATTTGAGTCACTATGTGCAGAGGTGATGTCTGGCTCATGGAATCTCCGAGCTGAAGATAACTGAGGAATATCATTCTTGCAGTAGTAGAGGAGGTATCACCATTGGCTTGCACAGTTCTGACTCCTCCTTGGGCATCTACTTAAAAACCATTGTCTGAGACAGGACCCTGGGCTACCCAGGCCCAGGTCTGAGTCAGCACAGATGACAGAAAAGACACAACTACACCAAAGTGAAAAAGGGTGCAGATGCCTGGCTACAGCAGAGGGTACAGAGTCTGTTCATGAAAACTTCAGGAAAAGCTTTCATCTCTGAGTTTTCTTCCTGCTCTTGAGCTTTGCATGGATCAATGGGAAAAGTAAGCAAAAAGACCTAGGTGACAGAAGTTGCTAGTTGAGATTACTTGGATCTTTGATTCTAGAGGACAGCACTCTCAGTGAAATGCAGAAGCCAGTGGAAGGCAGGACAGGGTCACTCTTGGACACCATATGTGGTCTCAGGAATAAACCTTGCATGGCACAGGATGAACACATGAAATGCAAGCAGTAGGGTCTCACAGAGACCAGTTGGTGCCCAGTGTATCAGGCCTCTGCTGTCTGGAGCGTATCAGTCATCATGTCCAGAGTGTTCTGTACAGAGGTGAGGGAGCGTTGAAAGATTCTGGTGAAGCCTCACTGATTCAGATGTCAGTGGATTTGTTTCTGCAGACAGGGTTGTTGATGAGAGCTCTGCAGGCCAGCGAAGCTGGTTCTAGGAGGAAGGTTCCTGTTCCACTTGAAGGCTTGTTATCTGATATGTGTCTATCCTCACATCCTCGCCCACAGGCTCCTCTTACATTTCACTGCCCTGGTACAAGAAAAGCCATCTGTTCCCAAGTATCAATAATTGATGTTCCTCCTGCCTCTGCCCCTCCCAATATGACAAATTGTTTGTGATATTGTGGAATGTGAAGAGCAGAGAGAGGATTGCATTTCTTTCTCTCCCATTTAATATTAATGGTAGCTGGTAGTTGTTAGTCACCTGAGGGTGAAGTTGAAAGGTGAAGGGTGTAACAGTTGAGTTGGGTCTTCTGCAGTTGCCCCCAAATAACAGACAAATGGAGATTTTCCCCATTCTAGACTGGAAATGCTCTACACATCCTGCTTGAAGAAAGACCTGCATATGTTTTGCTAACTGGCAGGCTGGCCTGCATGGGCACCACACCTTCTACCAAACTTTACCCTTGGCATTTGTGATACAAGGCTGACCCAGAGCCATGCTCCACCAGAGTTTGAGTCTGTTCCATCTGCTCTGACACCCAAAGACCTAAGAGCATCCACAGCATTTTCCTCAATGTTTCTTTGGACCTCTGGTATTGTGTCTGAGGCTAGTTCTTCCTGGTCCTCTACATTTCGGCCTCTAAAAGAGCCACTAAAGCTCTTTTTTTCCCAGACTGCTGGGCTCTTCTAGCCGGAATGACTGAAAATCTTCAGTGTTTAAGCCTGGAGAGCAGCTGCAGGGAAGCACTCCAGCTCCACCCTGAAACCATCACTGTCTTTACAAAGGAAATGTAAACACCAGCAGCCTCCGGAGGCTGGAGGTGCTACATGTGTGTGTGGGCTTGTGGGAACCTCCCTATGAACATCCATCAAGAGCATCCATCAAACCCCTTCTCTTACCTGCTGCCTACAGAGGGAATAGGCCTGCTGGCAAGTGTGGGTCTTCACAGCAAGGTGTGTCACCGATTTACACTTGAGGCCTGTTTGACATCTCTCTGGACACCCTTGAATCCCTGTGAGTCACCTCCGAGGAATTTGATTATATAAAAAAAGCCAGCAAAATGCGTCCGCTTGCTCACAGCTGGGCGGAGATGCCTCTCCCATGCCAAGACTGAGGTGATAAAATCTCTGTGGAAATGAATGTGATTTTTCCTGCTGCTCTGTGGGACTGGCGGGTGAATTTCCAACAGGGGAAACAGGCAGCCTCCAGTGTATAGTGTTGTTTAATCTTTCCTTTCCCCACGAGGGTAGCCCTCGAGGTCCAAGATTGTGCTGCTCTTGCTACCATTGAAGGCAGCTGTCTCCACTGCCTCTTCCAGTATCTCTGACTCCTGAGGGATGGGCAGGCATTTCCTGCCCCTAAGGAAGCATAAGCCTCCCCTCTGCAAGGAGGCTTATGCTCTGGAGCTTCATCAGTGCTACCAAAGCCAGAGTCTTGGAACTCTGGTCATTAGTAAGGTTGTGAAACACTTATGGGTCCTCCTGTGATTGTGAATGCTCATGAGAATCAATTTCTCCAGTTTAGTCTTGTATAGTTTCCTTACCTCCTGTCCTGGGTGGCTCAGTGTACTCCAGGCAGGGTACATTCAGGCAGGCTTGGTGGAGAAGCAGACTGCTTTTCTGTTCCTCTGGGTGCTCTGGAAAGCTGAACGCATGCTGATGTGGTGCTTTCCGTTTCAGGATGTGAGGTGGAAGATCAGTGCTTGCAGTACAAAACTGTCCCTCCGTCCCAGCTCTGCTGCCCAGCACCTTCTCCCCTCATCTCATCTTCTCCTCATCATGGCTTCAGCAGAGGTTACCTGGGTGGTATGAAGGCAGCCTGCTATTTGTGGTCTGTTACTGGGACACCACTGCCCAATAGACCCAGTGCTGCTGTGTAAGCTCTCACAGGTGATTTTTCAGCTCCAATTCTGTCTCTTCACTTGCAAAATGCAGAATGTCCAAGTGTGTCATCTCCCAACAGTTACTATATTCCCCATTCCAAGTAGCTTTTCAACAACTTTTGACCCTTGGCTGCTTCCATGAATGCTGTACAGAAAATGATTGACTGCTTGCCAAGGTGTCTGCTCACTCGTTTGTGTTTTCGTGGCAATAAGTCCATCAGAGCTGACTTTGGATGTAGTTTATTGTAGCTTCATGTCTTGCTAAGGTCCTGTAATGCTTCTTCCACAAACACTCCATTACACTGTATTTTTATCACAGGCCACCCTCTTCTCTTAATGTGGAAGTGTCAGATCCATTGGGAACGTAGCAAAGGAAATGTGGAATGGATGTGAGGAACACAAGAATAATTTTAAAACAGCATGAAGGCTTTTTTCAGAAAAACTAAAAATACAACCTGGGCCTGCCTGTGAGGATTACAGTAGACCTTCCTGCTGATGGCAGAACAGGCTAGTGTTTCAAGCAGAAGGTATTTCAGATAGGGAGGTGACAGTGTTTGGAATAGTAAAAACCTGTCTAGAAGGAGCTGACAAAATTGGGAGATCAGGAGGCAGTGCTAAATCACAGGAACTGGCTGGCTCCTCTGCCCCACTGCCTTCCTCAGCCTTGCGATCCACAGGTGAGCATCAGTCATTGCACAGAAGAGCAGGAATGTGAACAAGAACTCATCCTGAACACTGCACAGGGAACACCCCAAGCTGTCTTCTCAGCAGCTGGCCGCAGACTGCCTCATGCACTTGGAGAATGCATGGTTAAAGGCCACCCTTATCCACCCAGAGCCGCTCTGCAGCATCGGTGTTGCACGGTGGAGCTGCTGACTGCTCTCTTTTTCACTGCAGAAGCAGATCAAGCGCCAGCGCCGGTGCTGTTGGAGGTGTCAGCTCCTTTGATACAGCTGTGCCTGGCACTTCGGTGACTCAGTGCCTGACCCGAGGGGGAGGTGGTGCGACTGCCTTTGACGGCTTCCTTCTGATCATTGGCTCTGCTTCCCCAGCAGGTCTTTGTGAGATGCTGGAGGACACCATCTTGAAACGCTTCTTATTCAGCCTGTGTAAGAGTTGTCACAAGGGCCAGGGGAGGTGGCCTGCAGCACACAGGGCCGCACAGCTTTGTCTCTGTCTCTCCCCATCAGCAGCTACCTCTCAGAATAATCCACAAACATGAAGTTTGGAGTCTCACTCCATAAAGGCACAAACAATAGTGCTTTATCATCATCTAGGCGCTCTCTTTGAAGCCATACTTTGCATTTTAAATCAACAAGAGTTGCTTGGGAGGGGGGTAATTGAGTTGCTTCGGGTCTCCAAATACCTTAAAGTTTGCAGTAGTCAACAAGAAGAACAAAACTCCTTTGAAAGCTGGGCAGATGTCTAGCCTGGTGATTTATAGACTGAAAACACAGCTATTGGAGCCCGGCTGATGAATTGCGATTGGAATACAAGGAGTGGTGCAGACTGAAATGGAGGTCAGCTTTGGAGGGGGAGGTTAGGGGCTGGGGCAGGGGGACCTCTGAAAGGGCAGTGCTTGTTCTTGGGGCCAGCAGTGATGACTGATGAGGTTTATACATTTTTCTCTTTGTTTAAAAGCCACCTGTGTGACAGGGTTTTGGCTGAATGGAGGCCTCACATGCTGTTCCTGTGCATAAGGACCATGTGTCTATACAACAGAGATGTGGAACAGATTGATGGAGTGGCAGTCACCAGCAGAACACAGGTATTGCCTTGTTTGGCAGGACAGGAGTATGGTAAGGCAAAAATGGAACAAAACTGGAATTAGGATTTGGACAAGAACTCTGTAGGATAAGACAATAGAAGATCTGCAGGGCAGTGCTAGAGCCCAGCTGCTGACCCCAGCATTGAACACACAGACCTCAATAGAGGTAGTAGGTACCACCAGTAACTGTACAGTTACAGATGTACAGTAGGAGCCAGTCTGACTGTCAAGGGGAGAACCTAGATATTCCCAGATGCAGTAGCTGGCACATCTCTCTCTTCTTGTGTGAGGGCATAAGAAGAGCTAATGGTCTTCCAGAGCTGTTTTTAGCAGGTCTGAAGACCTTAGAGGGGGACATTTTAGGAAATGGCCTTTGATTGAATGCCTTTATGGTTAAATGGAAAGGCAACAGAAAAGATGTTGTAAGTCAGATTTTGCTTCAAAAATGAGAGGGCTTGATAAGTAGGGCTGTAATTATACTGAGAAGTGTCAGCAGTGCAGGTAGTGTGCTCAGTGGAACCAGGAGATACCTGCAGGGTAGCCTCTCTGAATTTAGGCCTAGCCTAGGAGAATGGGCTGTCCAAGGGAAGTACACTAAAAAGCTTATGGACTCATTGTAGATGTGAAATTTTTTTTTTTGACAAGTGCAAAAGCTATCATCAATTTGTGTTTGCAGGAAGGAGGGAACTGGCAGGCAAAGGCTGTCGATGTAACTTCATAAATCAGTGCTTCACAGCAGTGTTCAAAGTAACAGGAGTGCAGGAGAGCATCAAGAGACTTCACACTGCGTTTGGAAAGGACAAAGATAAAATGGAAACTGGCAAGTCATGTTGATTTAGATCTTGGAAAGGAAAATAAACAAACATTGGACAGTCCCACTGTCAAACAAATAATATGGAAACAAAGGAAAGGATTACCAGGGCTGTGGCATCTAGGGAGGTGAAGGAAACAGAAGACGTAGGGATTAAAGAGGCAAAGTGGGAACCACGTGAATTTATATATTACCTCCCTAAGGGTGAGATGATGAATGTCAGAGAAAGGGTGGCTTATGGTGAGAAGTTCATAGAAACACAAATGGACTGGGTCAGGAGCAAAAGGCAAAAGCTGTTGGAGATAATAAGGTAGGCGTAAGAGCGTGAGAGATCTCTCCCAACCACTGTGCTGCTGAGCCAATTAAGCTATGAGCCCAGAGGAAAAGGTTAAGCTATGAGTCCAGAGGAAAAGGTCCTAAATAAATCTGTCAGGTTACACATGATTCCACAGGATTAGATTGCAGTGGATGTAATACCTCTTTTTCCTTTATTTTTTGGGGGGATGAGAGTGAAGCAAGGAAAATAATCCTGTCAAATTCAGACCTCTTAATCTGACCTCAAAGGTACTATTCAGAACTGCAGAGCAGAGTTTAAATGAAAGAATAATTAAATCCTGAAAGCAAACACAACGTGGCTTTACCAAAGGCAGGTTACAAAAACTTGATTTAATATCTTTGATTAATAAAAAAATCATTCTGGGAGCAGAGGAAGTGTAGTAGTCCAGTCTGTCTGAAGCTGAGTTAAGCACATGGTGCAGTGCTCTGTGGGACATTATTAGTTAAGCTTCAGAAGCTACAGTTTGGTGAAACACCTGTATGTGAATTGTCTCTTCAAAGGAGAACACAAAGAGCAACACTGAATGGACAGATGGGAGTTCCCCCACGGGAGGTCATGTTTAGTGTTTGCTTTATTGATTTTGCTGGCACAGAAGGCAATGGTGTGCAAGTGGAATTTGTGATGAGACAAAACCAGGTGTGGTCAATACAAGGGAGGATCAAAATAGCATCCAGGAAGACCATGTGAGCACCTTGAGAACGGGAGTAGAATGGGTGGCATGAAACCTAAGAGTATGAATGGAAGGTCATGCTGTTGGGGGCAATACCAGAAATTTTGGCTGGTGTAGCTAGTTGAGATATAACATCATTTGGTAATAACAGAGGAGGGAAGTGCCTAGATAGGTGCACATAAGTCACAGCATAATTCAGGATGCCAGGTGTTACTGTGGAGGAAAAAAGAAAGAAACAAAAAGGCAAATACAACTCTGAAGTCCAGAGGAAAGTACTTCTTGCAGAGAGAGAAAATCACCTCTGCCTTTTTTCTGGCTCACGAGAAGTGAAGTTGGAGTAAACAGGAATACAGGGAGCTACCACAGCTCTGGGAAATCTCCCAGATTTCATAGGGAGCCTGTTTCATGAAGAGCCTGGCAGAAGGAGGGCATGGCTTGTTTAGCCTGGTAAAATGAAGGCTGAGAAGAGATACAGTTGCTCGCTCTCTATGTATTAAGAATAAGCAGGAGCAGAAAGAGCTGTTTAAAATCTCAAGTTGGTATAAGAAGGGCTGGGCACAAAGGAGCTGTGAGTGCACCTCCTAAACATTAAAAGATGAGGGTGCCCAGCCTTCCCTTTTTTGACCCGTGAGGGGGTGCCGGTGGCATTGGGCAGTCTGTGGTGCTCTGTGTCCTGGTGGGTGGACTGGGAGAGGAGGGGGCATCAGGTCCTGGTCATGGTGTCATGGGAGGTGAAACCGCACCTCAGGAGTGATATTAAACACCTAGTGTGCGTGGTAACCATGCTGAGACCACAGTAAGGGCATGGGCAAGGCAGAGTCTTGAAAACTAAGCGGTTCTAGATACAAGGCAGAGAAAGTTAAAGGCAGAGATAATGTAACACTGGCAGAGGCTGGAAATTGTTTCCAGTGAAGCAGCGCTTCTTGTTGCTGCTGGAGTTTCTGTGCAGGTTTGCAGGAGGAAATGCTGGTAACCTGCAGAAATGTGGAGGGTTTAACAGACCTGAGAAACCTGCTGTTTCCCTTGAATGCATTCCTCATTGACTTAACCCTCTCTGATTTAATCTGCCTGTATTTTAAAATATGGCAATGCACTTGGTGAGGCTAATGTGCTCTGGAGCTGGGGCATTCCCTGGTTCTAACTGGTTACAGATGGAGAGCTTATCTTCCTCCTGGGTTGTTCTCAGAATCGTTTACTTAATCTTAAAATATTCTACTTGGCTTCTTTTGAAGAGGCAGAGGATGTTTTGTGCTTCCTCATGAAGCTGACCAGAAAAAAAAGGACAGGTGGCTTGGAGCTGCTGCATTTGCATAACCCTGAAAGGTGGCTTTAACTGATGATAGATTTTGACCTAATAACTGTGACCAAATGATCAGACCCACTGCCACTTCTCTGGGATGGACAGCCGTAGCAGCGCATGTGCTCACAGACCAACTCGCCTGCTGCTTCTTTCTCTGCTGTAAGGAGCAATCACACTCCAGTCAGAGAGGTGCAAAGCAAAGAAAGCCCAGCCTGATCCCCAGAGAACAAGAAGGGCTCTGCAGCCTCCTGAGCCTTTCCTGTTGGAACTCCCAGAAGTTCGTTACTCTGACCGTGGGCTCAAACAAGCAGCCCATTTGTTTGCAGGAGTGGAAGCTGTATCAGACAGCTGCTTGATGAGAGTGGTGGAAGGAGAGGGCAGAGCCAGTCTGCCAGATTGCAGGAGCAGGGGTGGTGATGACATGCAGGGACAAGAAGGTGGAGGTGGCAGTGAATGTTCCAAGTTGCTCTGTCACTGTCTGGAAGTGCTAATTCATGAGAGAAGAGCTGGAGTTTTCTGCTTGTGATGCTAAAATGTAGCGTCAAGATTTCGGGCAGGAGGTCTGTGAACGGGAAGAATCTCATGTACAGGAACAGGAAATGAGGCTCGGTATGCACGGGAAGAGGGGGTCAGAGAAAAGGGACAATGAGCATCTTGCCAGCACAGCATCCAAGAGCAGGAAAAGGCTTCTTTGCAGTAGTAGCAGGAATGAACCACCATCACTGCAGCTGCTTCACAACCCTCCAGGGCTCACAACCCCCCAGACATGGATTCTGCTCACAGTCTTCTGCTTAAAATGTCTCTCAGCAGTATGTGCTACCCAGGCTGTGCTTCACAGTGCAAATTAGAGTGCATACACCCTAAAACTTGGGGGGAGGTTGGCTTCATTTTATTGACTTTCCCCCGTGACATTGAGGTGCCAACCTCTTTCTGACAGTATCAAGAAATCTGCACCAGCTCTTCTCCCCAGTGCCATGGCTGGTGCTGGAATGTAGCATCCTTCACCTGATCAGCTTTGTCTGTCAGTGGAGTGAGCCCTTCTGTAATCAGTAACTGGAGCTGGTGTTGAAGACATGCCTCATCCCTCCTGCTGGCCTTGCTGTCAGCCATGGGGGAGCAGCACCACGCGGAGCACCCTGCCAGTGCTCTTTGGGAGGGGCGAAAGCCTGTCCTCACCAGGGAATTCTCTTCCTCTGTGGTCTTACATTCAGCCACAAAACATTTGAGAGTACTGCCACAGACACCATTAAGATGCATGAATCAAATACGAAGTTGAACTCTCTTATATGTGTCTTTCTGCTTGGAAAGTGGAGTTTGTGACAGTGCCCCATGTGCAGTGCACCCTGGATGCTGAGCAGCCAGAGGTTCATAGGTCTTGGCAGCAGCCTTGCACTCAGTGCTGGAACCAGGCCTGGCCATAATGCAAGGGACTGCAGTTGTAGCACCCAAAATTTTATTATCCCGCTCTTGTATTTAAATTCCTGCTCCACTTGTACCTTTGACAAAGCAGATTTCTTCTTGCCATCAGAAAGGCACTGGCCTGTGGCCTGAGGTGATGCTGAGTTAGTTGCCATCTGTACTAAAGGATGCAAGTATGTTGTCTTGGGTGAAACCAATGGGTTTCTTGTACTGTTTGTTGAGGCCATAACGAGGGATCATCTTGTGTTATGATGTATCAGGCACATCAAGCTCCTTAGTGCTTCAAATAGGCTTTGAACAACAAGATAAAACAGATGTAAGTGAATGCAGTGAGAGCTGGTGGTGTTCCAGCGCAGCCTCAGCGCCAGCAGATGGCTGCTCAGTGCCTGCTGGCAGGAGCACCTGTGCATGCTCAGCTGCCTTTGCCACTGCCCTGCGTTCCTAGCGAGGGGCTGTGTTGTCAAGAGGCACTGCTGTGTGCTGGAGGCCAAACCTGGGACCCCCAACTGATATGCCACATGTGGGACTGTTTCCAGCATGTTGGGGGGTCCTGGCTCTCTGACTCCGAGTGATAGGTACATACAGCCCTGCTCTCCCAAATCCCTCTGCTCTGCAGCACCATCACTCACACTGCTGCATTCTGAAGTTCATGCTGTTTTCCAAGCCAGCTTTCTTCCCAGTGCCAGTTTTCAGTTTCTGCTTTTATGCTAGCAGAGGCCAAATGCCGAGCTGCTTCTGGGCACCGCCTTCTCAGTTTAGAGATGAGGTCTGCGTTTTAAGAGCACCTGTACAGTTTACCACATGTGGCTCTGCTGTTCCCAGTGCTGGTGCACCCTTTGCAGCATTCAGGGAACAGTGTCACTGGAATCAGAGAAAGTTGAAGACTTCTTTTGAACAAAGTTACAAGACAAGTAACAGCAAGAGAGATATTTCCAAAGTGTGTTGGAAATCTAGAGAGGAACCTACCATCCCTTGAACTTCCTGGCAGCAAGCTGCAGACCATGGCAAGGGCTGTCACTGCCACACAGCAGTCATGACTGAGAGCTGTTTGTCCTGGACAGGCACCAGGAGAAACACATGCACATTGTGTGTGATGGACACAGTCAATGCTTTGCAGGCAGGTGTCCATGGCTTTTCAGTGGGCAACCTGGGTTTAGATATCTATGACAAAGTGCTCTCAGAGGGCTCTTGGGGCTGGCACTTTTTTGGACAAGGCTGTTCACAGAGGTTCCCATAGAGTGGTTTTGTCATAATCCAGATCATATTTAGAGTTCAAATTACCTGCTCACCTGAGCACTGTGCTGGAGTCATTGACTGGCATTCTTGTCCTGTTAGTGAATTTTGGGAAAAGTTGCTTTTCCCTGCTCTGCCCTGGTCTCCTCAGGGAGACAAACCTGCTTTTGTTAAGTGCTTTAATAGTACCAGCATAGGGGGATGATGCCAGATGCTGTGATCATGGCTAAAGCCTGCTGCAGGGAACGCATCTGAATGGGCTGCCACCAGCTATAGCAATCAGTGCTCTGAAATGCCTAGCTGGGAGATGTGACCATTACACTCTTCGTGTTGTATTACTGTAACCTTTAGCACTTGATTTGGTCCTGATAATGAAAGCAAAGGCAAGAGCCAGCCCAGATGGGGCAGGTGTTAGGGTTCTTCATCTGTGTGTACCTTTATACATCCTCCAGAGACCTCCCTTGCGAGGTATGGGGGTACAGCATGTCCTGCTACTGCGTCCTCTGCCAGCTCTGTTCCCCAGTGTACATAACTGTTAATGCTGTGAAGCTGGAGTCCTTTGTGTGGTAACTTGGAAGGGCACTGTAACCAGCTCCATCTGCCTAAGGTACCTGGATTGCCCAGATCTTACCATGCCAAAAAAAATTCACCCTCTAAGTACCTGAGGTCAGAAGGGAGACCTCTTACTTCAGGTACCTAGGTCCAACCCTGCTGGCTGTATCAATGCTAGGAAACAGAAGGCCTCTGGTCTGCAAGGACTCTTCTGGTCTGCAGCGGGGTCTGTCTCCCTGGCCAAAGCCACTGCCCTGCCCCAGCCAAAGTCTCCTGAAACGTAGGGGATGGGAGCACACATGGCCAGGATAGCTGCTGACCTCCTGTCTCTCCCATTTCCTTCCAGTCCTGGACGCACAACATCCAGCGGGAGAAGGAGTTCCTGCGGAAGCTGGTGAAAGCTCGAGTCATCACTGACCTAACCAGTGGGATTTGAGTGGCTGCAGCCACTGCCTCCAAGGGAGGAGATGAAGACACACGCTGCAGCTCTGTGAGCAGGCACTGGCAGCCCCCTGCAAGAATTCCACCTCACTGAAGAGATGCCCAGGTGCTCTGGGAAGGCCTTCTCGCATTGCCAGTCTGTGCAAGGGTTGTAGGATCTGCTGCCTCCAGACCTGGAACTGGCAGGAGGTGGACAAGGGTCTAATGGTCAGTTCTTGAACTCTGCATCACAGATGGATCTTTTGTGTCCCGAATTAAGCAGGAAAGACTCAGAAGAGAGAGAAGAAAAGGTTGTGAATAAAATAATATGTGCCAAATGGGAGGGTGACGCTGCTCCGAGGCAGCAGTGCCTGAATGTACAAAGTGTTTTTTACAAGAAACTCTGCTGGAATCACACTAGAGATACCAAGGTGCACAGCCCTGCGAAAAGCCCAGCCTCTCCACACTCCATCTGCATTGTCACTGGCCTCAGACCTATCCCCAGGGAAACAAATCCGTCCAAAACCTTGATCCGTTGGTGCTGCTATAATTTGAAAGGAGAATAATGGCTTTCCTTAGTTCTCCACTTGGAGCTTCTGGATGGAGATGAGCATGGGTTTGTTTTTCTGCACTTTTCTTTGCTTCCTGCATAGAGGCAGCAGCCACTTACTAGGCTGTGTTTTCCATAGCCATTTCCCTGCTCTGCCTCTGCCCTGACCCCAAGGTGGAGCGAGGAGCCGACGGCTTTCTCTACTTGCAGCAGACGCTCCCCACCTTCCTGTCTCCCTGTGCTGAGGAGCCAGCCTCTCATGTGCTCAAGGCCTTCAGGCCTCTCTTAGTGTGTGCCTGCTGTGCAGGGCCCCTGTGGAGTCCATGCAGATTGGTGTCACCATTTCTGGACAGCATCATGCTTTTTATTGTGGAGGAAAGGAGTAATTTATTCTTTAGAAGGAGGTCAGACCTTGAAACTACAGTTTGAGAGCAGGCCAGCAGAGAAGTTTCTTTTACGTTCCAGACTCAATCATGTTCCCTTTAAGCGACGTGTGACCTCAGTGACAATGGAGCCTGCTGGTGGCACAGGGACCTCTCATCCTCTGCTCAGCACCTGTTCACTTCATTTCCAAGCTCCTCCCGTGCTGCTCTAGCACTGCTGCTCCTTGTGTTCTCAGGAGCATGTCCCTTCCTTTGCCATCTTGGTCCCAGGTTGCAGTATTTGCACATTTGATTTGTGTACATATTTCAGAGGAGCTGGAATAAACTGAGCAAAGTGGCTGAGTGTGAGGACAGCAGGGTGATGTCATCCACCTGGAGTGCATTGGCAGAAGGAGAATGCTGGAGAATGGTTACAGGTAGCAATGGGCTCCCAGTCTCTCCTAGCCTAGAACAGGCTAGTGTGCTCCCACAAGCACTATCCCCATGTGCTGAGGCACCAGTGTGCAGCCAGACAGTGATGAGGTGGGGGGGGGATCACAGAGATATGCTGTCTGGGCTCATGGTCCTGGCACTGCTCATGGTGCAACCCAAAGCCCTGCTCCGATCTGAGGGGAGAACATGGCCCTAACATTGGCAAGGGATGCTCAGAGCAGGGCTCACACAGTTTCCCTGGGCTGCTTCTGCTCCCACTGACTTGTTAGGGGTCTGTGACTCTGGGTCTTAGACAGCAGAGGGAACGTGCAGGAGGGGCAAGCAACGACCCAGGCATGGGTCGGAGGAGCAAACCATATGGAGTGGTTTGAGACCAGACTGCAGGCAGAGGCAGCTCTCACGGCATGGTGCTGGGTGCTGCTCACAGACTAGCATGGGATGTGTACTTTAGGAGCCTCTCCTGAGTGGTGCACCCATAGCCAAGAAGCTTGCTCGGGCAAGTCTTGTCCAGCTTCTGGTCATGGCTGCTGCTCACCTCATGGGAGCTACCTGGGAACAAGATCCTGCCTCTTCCAGGACACAAATGACAGATACTTGGAGGCTCTCCCTCCCCTTCCTCCTTCCAGTGTTCCTTCCCCTGTCCCTCTGACCTCCCGTACAGGCAGTCCCTGCTCCAGCCAGTATACACCTTCCCCCAGGATGCTCTGTGAGGTTTCTGGCCTGGAGAGCTGGGGTTTCCAGCATTTTTTTGAGTATATGCTGTGGCAAATACTTACTGGAATATTTTACCTTAATTTGTTTCTCCTGCCTAAGGAGCCCAAGAGACTGGAATTCCATCACTCTCCCTGTCTTTGCAGTTCACCTGGGACCACTGACCATGGAGTCTCTGCCATGGTGGCAGTGGAGGTGCCTAGCCTGGATCCAGTTGAGGCTATGGCTCAGGAACGGGTAGGCACCTGCCCTCCACCTTAGTGCTTGAACTAGGTCTTTAACCAGCTGCTCTAGGAGCCCTTGAGCAGTGATGGGATAATGGGCCACATCCTTATGCTGCAGTGAGTTGAGATGCCAGATGGCTGGTGGCTGCAGCCAGGAGGAGTGGGAGAGACAAGCCTTTGGTGTCCATGCCGGGCTGCTCTTCAACTCCCAGAGAAGGCAAACACATGAAAGTTTGTGGGGGCAGTAGTTTGCTTTAGTCTGTTTTATTGTGCACTACAAAGCTACAGGGTACCTTTATCTTCCAGCTCACTGGTTCCAGGTCTAAGGAAAGAGCATGGTCCTTGCTCTCCTTGCACTGGCATCCCAACTCCCCAGCATGGCCAGGGACAGGTCCTGATGGGAAGCTGTCACTGCAGACCAGAGAGGTGCATCCAAGCCCTTCACTCCATCTTGATGGATGTCTCCAGGAAGAAGTGCAGGGTCTGCGTATGTGAGTGCACGTCCCAGAGTGACTGTGGTGAGCCAGGACCACCTGGAAGAAGAAAAAGGAATGGGAGGTTGCCTGGGGATTAAAGACTCACTTGTCACATTTGACATTGGTGTGACAAGCACACCCACGGTGCAGCCCTACAGCCGGGCAGTGGGGGAGCACACCGCAGCCCTGAGAGCAGCATAGTGCTGGGCTTTGCTCCTGGATCCTGTTCCTTTGGCTGCCTCCCCGTGCACACCTGCAGCCACCTCCTGCCCTCCCAGATGCTGCAGTCCTGCCAGCTCAGAGCGGTGCGCTCGGGTCAGAGCAGGGTCAGTGGGACGGATATGAGTCTTGGCCTCTCCCTCACGGTGACTCACCTTTTCAGTTTGGAAGGGAGAGCCCAGGGGAATTCTCCACAGCCTAAATATAGAGCTGGGTTGCCTGGTGCCTCTGACACACTGCTGTGCAGAAAGGCCACTCGGGTGGCAGGGAACCTGCCTAGAGAGGCCAGGGAAGTGCAGGGAGGTCGGGGAGCCAGTTCCCTCAGTGGGCTTTTGTGCCAGCTGGTGCAGAGAGCAGGTCTGGGGAGCTGCAGGCCAACCAGTATGTGCTGCTCGGGGGGAGAGGGACTACCAGAGAGCTGCTGCTCTGCTGCCCGCAGCGCGAGCACAGGCTGCTCATGCATTTGTGGCATGCAGCTCTCCCGAGTGCCCACCAGCCTCCCTCCGGTAGCTCACCCCATTAGGCCATGCTGTGGTCTCAGGCTCACATGCCAAACAGAGGCACCGTAGACAGAGAGCACAAAGCAGCAGCAGGATCTTCTGCGTCTCGGCATCCCTCAGCCCAGCATCTCCTTTTCCTGGGGAAGGAAGCAACAGGGAGTCACTGCTGCTTTACTCCTCAGCGTGGGCACTCTTGGGAGCGGGGGAAGGTGCCAGGACAGGACTCTGTATCAAACAGGGGCTGACAGACTGAGTACGGGCAGCACCAGTGACGGACAAGGGCTTCCAGACTGCCTGGCAGGGAGGCAGCTGCCATGCTGAGCTCCATTGGCACCAGGTGCACATTACATGCAGTATTAGAGATGTGTCCTTTGGTGTGAGTGACCCGGGCTGCTACCCAGCCCCTCTGGGCACCCCGTGCTCACACAGCCTGCGTGGGGACTGCTCTGAAGGCCAGTGTACTTGCCGGTACTGTACCAAGCTGAGATGCAAGAACTCCATGAGGTTTTTTAAATCAGTTTTTGTTTCTGAGAGAGTTTTTTTTTTTTATTTCCCCTGTAGGCAGGGAGGGTAAAGAGTCTTGCAGGCTCCCCTAAGCCAGCTTATGTCACATCAATTCAGTCATATCACAGAAGCAATAAAGCTATCAAACAAGCTTGGCTGGCCTCGTTCTTCTGCTGCATTTGGTCCTTTTAAATGGAGGCAGAGGGATTCCCCTGCTTGGGCTGTCCCCAGCCTGGTTTCACTTCTGTCTCCTCCAGCACAGTAACCTGGTGGCAGAAGCTGGGAGCTGCAAATAGCCAAGGCCACTGGCCTGGCAATGGAAACAGAAGAATGCTGTGCTCCTCCTGGCCGGTGGGAAAGGGATTTTTGAGTTGGTGCATGCCGTGTCAGGGGGCAGAGGGCTGTCCTGCCTGCGACTCTGCATGCTCTCTCAGGGACTCCTTGACACTGGTAGCTTCTCAACAAGACTCACAGCAGGAATTGGTCTAGATACAGCCCCGACAAAGTTAGGTGCCCAGCCAAGTGAAAGTGACCTCACCACAGCATCTAGGAAGGAAGCAGTTTAGAAAGCCATCTCCAACACATGCCAGGTCCCCACAGGAAGAGCATAAGCCCTGCAGCAAACTGGCAGTGCTGTGGGTCTTCTAGAGCCAGGGGCTAAGTCCTGGACTAGTCCCATTGCCTGGGGGAACCGGCTTGGTGACTGAACTGCCAGACCTGCCAGCTCCTTAATGCAAAGAGGTGACTTCCTGCCAGCACTGATAGGACCCCTTAGAGGCAATGTCCAACCTTGCCTGGTGTATGGCTGCAAATTCCAGGTCGCTCCCAAAATGGAGGTGCTGGAGCTGCTCAAAGCCGTTTGTCCATCTTCTGTTCCCAGCCCTTCAAGAGCAGAGCCACCACTGTCATCAGGCTGGGCTGGCCTCCGGGATGGCCCATGTCTTAGGAGAGCTGTGGAGGGGCAGAGTGTGGAGCATGAGACCGGGGCACACAGACACACTGTGTGGGAGGTTCAGTCAGCAGAGAAAAGGACACTCTTTCTGGGGCAGGTATCCCCAAAGGAGCCACATCACTGCTGAGATGGGAACAGTGCCACTGGTTGGTCCATCTGTGTCACAGCTATCTCCCACAGGTGTTTTGTCTCACGGGGACAGTAGCAACCACAGCATGCTCAGGCTTACTGGATGGACCATGTCACCCTCATTCTACCTTACACAAGCATAGCCAGAGACAGATGTCACAGCGGGCCCTGGTCCTGCAGAAGTCATTCCAGATCAGACAAGTGACACAGGAACACCACCGCTCTGCAGGGGCAGGAGTACAGGCTTATGCACCATGTCACCTGCTACCGGCAGCAGCTAGGGAGCAGATCATCTTCCTGGAGCCCCATGGGGCCCCATGTAGCCCCTGCCCTGCACCCCAACACCCCGAGGAGCCCAGCTGATGCTTAGCACTCCCCAGGGCAAAGCAAACATTCGTGGGAGCCCAAGAGGAGAGAGCAGTGCACAAATTCAGGTACAGCAGTGGGACATGCCACCTCCTGTCACTCTGATCTCAGGAGAATGGGGAGAAGGTGCTGCTGGTAGGACATCAGTGAGGCTGATGGCAGCAGTGGGATACATCTTCCATGACAAGGGGCCTCCCAAGTGTCTGGGGTATCAGCCACACAGGGAACACATTGGGAAGAGGACAGAAACCAGGCTTTGCACAGCTACCCTTTTCACAGGTCTTGGGACACCATAGGCCCACTTGTATGGGGTTCCTTGGATATCCCACACACAGCCCCCTGCCCACCACCAGCATCACACCTGCTGTAGCTGTGCCTTGTGGACATGAGAATCAGCCCAACTCCCAGGGAAAGTGGGAGAGGATAGGGTAAGCCCTGGGATGACCCATCACCTGGGGTTCTCTCCAAGTCCCAAGGTCTGTCCTTGAGGTAGGAGCCTTCCCCTCTGTTGGCAACCCCTCCTGGGCATCTCCCCCTTCATGCATAGGGCTGCAGCCAGCCCCAAGGGGACAGACAGGAAACCCAGAGTACCACAGGCCACTCACACAGAAACTCCGTGCAGGCAGACAGTCTGCAGCCCTGCAAAGCAGAGAATCCTTCTCCCTGCCCACCATCCCCTGCCCTTAATTGAACCTATCCCAGGGATATTCCTGGGCCTCCAAAACTCTGCTTTCAGAGCATCACCTTAGCCAGCTCTCATGGGGGAATCACATATGGGAGCAATCTCAGGCCACAGCTGTGGGCAGCACAGCCTCACAGCTGATCTCACCCTCCCACACAGTCCTACAAGCAGGCATGAAGCCACCCACAGGCACAAGGCTTAGCCAAGCTGCCAGTGCCGGGAGCAGAGGGTAACCAGGGCCACACAGTGCCGCACCAGGGCAGAGGCAGCAGCTCTAGACTGCGTGCCACCTCCACCTTCCCTGCTAGAGGTGGCGGGGACAGCTTAGCCCTGGCAGGTGATGCCGCAGGAGGACGGCGGGAGTTGTCATGCCGGCACCGGCTAATCCGCGGAGATGAGAGGAGACGAGGCGGCCAGCTCCGACAGAGCTCGCACACGGCGGCCGCTGGCCCCGCGGCAGGAGCGTGGGACCTGCTGTGCCGTGTGGCGAAGAAGCAGTTAATGCCACGCGGGGGGTCCCGAGCATTGAGGCAGACCCCAGGAGAGACCCGGGGCCGGCATGCAGCCACAGCACAGCCGACGATGGAGCCGCTGGCCCTGCTCCAGCCAAGGAGTTATATAAAGCCGGGGAGGTTGCGGCGAGGCGGCGGAACGCTGCTGGGGCAGATGACACCGCCGTCAGCAGCAGCCCGGGGAGCGCAGCCCGGCCCGACGTCTCCGGACCCTGCCACGGGCAGGGTTCGGGGGGTCGGCGGGCTATGAGGTCTGGCCCCGGGGGGCTTTCCCGGGCTGGGCTGTGCTCCGGCGGCCGGCTCCGGCCGGGGGACCACGTGTGAAGCGGGGCCGAGCGGAGGCGGCCCTGGGATTTGGCACGTTTGCAAGGAGCACTTGAGAGCCCCGGGATGGACGTGGAGGGCCCTGGGCGGTGACGTAAGGACTCGCACGGGCTCGGCTCGGCTCGCCAGCCGGCCCCCATGTCCCCGGGGCCTGCGACGGCCCCGGCGGAGGGAGACAGGGAGACGGCGGAGGTAAGGAGCCCGTCGGTGGGTGGACCTCGCCGCGGGGCGCCCGTGGGCCGTGGCCGCGGGGAGCGGGCGAGCTGAGAGGCAGGGCAGAGGCCGGACTCCTCCTCCGGCAAGGCTGGACGTGAGCGCCAGGCACATCGGTCGCTCGCGGGGCCTCGGGGTGCTTGAGACGCCGGCCAGCCCCTCCGCGGCACGGCCCCCAGCACACCCAATCCAACCGGAGCCCCACGGGCCAGGGTGGGACGCTGTGTGCAAGGGCCCCTTGGAGCTCTGCTCCCGGAGCACTTCGGGAAGGGCAGAATTCCTCCACCGGGGTGTCCGTCCTGCCAGCGCTGAAACCGCGCTGTCGGAGCGGAGAGCCCCGCTCAAGAGGCGTCTGTCCGCCCGGGCTGCGTGTCCGTCTGCCCGTCCGCCTAGCCGACGGAGTAGAGCGGTTCCCGTCGGCCCGTGGGTCGGCCGGCGGGCAGGTGGTGGTCAGGTGCCGGGGGTCCTGGTGCCGTTCCCGGTGGGATGCGAGTCTCCGCGAGAGCTGGCGGATCACGGCGCGGAGCTAGTGTTGATGCCAGTCGGGCTGCGGGTCCTGCTGCTGGCGCGATCGCAGTGTTGTCCTGTTCCCGGGGCTGTAGCGACGCTCTTGCTAGTCGTAGTCCCGAAGCCGCTACGGTGCGGGTCGGGGGACCGGTTAGGGTCCTGGAGCCACTTTAGGAACCTGCTGCCGGTGCTGGTGCCCGCCCCGCTGGTCAGGTGACGGCGGCTGGAATTTGACACCGGCAGCGGCGGGAGCGGGATGGAGCCGCTGCTGCTCCGCACTGGCTGCCCGCCTGCCGCCACCGGCACCGCACTCCGAGGCGCACCGGGATCGGGACCTGCACCCCGAGTCGCAGCGGGAGCAGCACCGGGAGCAGCACCGGGAAGGACACCGGGCGAGACACCGGGCGCAGCGGCGGGAGCTGGTGCCGGTGGGGCAGTGCCGGCCCCCGCCCGCGCCCCGCCCCGGCGCGGCGGGCGGGGGGCGGCGGGGAGCGGAGGCGATGCGGGGCGGCGGCGGCGTGTCTGGGGATGGTCCCCGCCGCGGGCACGGTGAGTGCGGGCTGGGGTGGCAGGCGGCAGCGTCCCTCCCAGCCTGCCGGCGGCGTCATGCCTCGGCAGTAGGTCTTACCAGGGCTACGGGTGCGACGGTGTGGGGGGACCCGCTGCGTCGCCCGCCCTCACAGTCATACACGCGGAGCGACGAGGGGGATTCGGCCGTCCCCGGGCACTATCCGGGTGGCTTTTGGGGCGCTAACCTCGACCCGGCGGCGGGAATCGCTCGGGACTGCGGCTGGGCCAGGCCCGGACAAGGAAAGGCGGGACCCCGCTGCGGCTGCCCGAGGGGCACGACTACGGGGTCACCTGCCTCTTCCCTGGGGTCCCGCCCCGGCCCATTGGCAGGTCCGTGCCCCTGCTGCTCAGGCTGTGGGCGGGAGAGATCCCCGGGGCGGGGATGTCCAGGCAGGCTCTGCCCGGTGCTCCCCGGCTTTGCTTTTCTCGATTTGGGGCTGAGGTTGGTGTCGCCCGTGTGCACCACGTGTCCGGCTCCGGCGTCCCGCGTCTTTGCGGGGCGAGTGCCAGCTCTGCTTCACACGTGGGGTTGATTTTTGACTCCCCTAGTCACTCCTTCTGCTATGAGGGTAGCGCGGTGAGATGCTGGGCAGGTGCCCGTGGGGATCTGTAGGCATCCCCCAGCGGTGCTAGGACCCTTCTTAAAGCGGCCACTCCATGAGCTAAGCCCCTCACCTCGGGGCTGGGACATCGCTGACTCCGCGTGGATGCGCTTGGCGATTGGCTCCCAGCTGCCCCGGGGCAGCTCCCGGGGCACCCGCTGCCCAGCGCCCTGTGCGTAGTGCGGGCAGGGGGACTCTACAAAGGGGTGTGAGGTGACCCGCATAGGGACTTCTCCAGCGCGCTGCTACTCAGTACCTGGGCAGGGGACACTTGGCGGGGGCTCAGGGAGGTCCTCGCGTGGTTGGACCTGATCCTAACCCTGTGAAGGACCCCTGTGACAGTTGGGCTCTTGAAGCCATGGCTTCAAGAGGGAGAAACTTCGCCAAGCTATGCTGGAGCAAGGGATCTGCCCTGGGGGATGCATGTCTGTCAGCCCCGTGAAGCGCCCAGGAGCTTGGCTCACGCCTTCCCGAGCTGGAGGAAAGCAGAGACGGGGCTCCGTGTCGGCGGAAACCCTGGCGGGACACGTCCGTAGCTCCGGCTCCGAGACTCGCGGGAACGAAGAAGGGAGGCTGCCCTCGTCCGGCGTCCCGCCGGCAGCACTCTCGTCGCAGAACCCGGGGCCGTGCTGCCGCCGGATGGGAGAAGCCTGAATTGCACCAGCTGCTCCATCCTGTCCTGTGTAATCTTGTCCTGCCGCGTCCCGCCGGGATGCTGTGGCCGAGGGGCCGCGGAGGGGCAGTCGGTCACTGGAGTGGGGACCGAGAGGGAGTTAAGGGGACCAGGACCGTCCCCTCCAGCGGGGCACGGGAACCCTCGACTGGCCCCGCTGGGGGTGCTGGCCTGGGAAAACCATGACCTGGCGTCAGCGGCTGGCTCGGGGCCAAGGGCCGCCACGGGAGCGACGTGCTGCGTGGGCTGTGCTTGGCCAGGCTGCGACGGCTGGCGGGGCCGGGGGCCCAGTGCCAGCCCTGCCTGCATCGGGAACGAATCTTGCATGATGCGCAGCCCCCGGAGAAGACATGGGCCATGTGGCCAATGCAGGGCGGCATCAGATACGGCATTCGGGACGTGGGGACCATCTCCTGAGATGTTGGGGGAACTTATTTTGTCTCTGTCCTAGTAGTGCTGAGATGTGTCCACTTTTTGTCCAGGAGTACTCTCCTCAGCGTGTCCTGTCTCGGTTTTGCTATGGAAGCACCTGGGACATGCTGAGGCAAAGGCATGGAGAGGATGGGGGAACTTACCACTGCAGGATGCCACGGAGCTCCTAGGGGACAAGTCCATTCCTGAGAGACAGGAGATGCAGCAGATGGGCCAAGGAGGGTTCAAGCCCCATTGGGACCTACCTCTGGATAACGTTGGCCTGCGGCATAGGGGACTCCCTACACCCTGAGGGAACTAGGGATGGAGGTGCAGGCTGGGAATTGCCCCTGCACCTCCTAGGGGACATGGCTCCCCTGAGACCCTGCTCACTACTCCACTGGGACTGTGCAGCAAGGAACGAATTCTGCTATATGTGTCATGGCAGTGGACACTGGGCTGTGTCACTGGAGTGAATGACTTCAGTGAGCCTCATGCCATGCCCTGTGCCCTGGCGTGTCCCCATGGGACCTGTATGTCTATCATGCCCTTCGCAGCCCCGCTCACCTGGGCTGCTCTGGCAGCTGCATGTACCAGCTCGGCACAGGCAGTGGACAGGCGAGCCAGCGCTGGGCTGGGAGGTGGCTGGACCCAAGAACTCTGTGCTAATGGATTTGGAGTTTCCAAGGTCAGGCTCCCACTGCAAGCAAGAAAAACATTCCCAGGAAAGGGCCATGGGAAAGGGCCCCCCCACTGTAGCGCTCCCAGTCCCAGCTGCTGCCTCATGGGCCAGCCTGGCATCTTGGGCCGCTTGCATGAGAAGGTGGCTGTGTTCCCCTGAGGAGCTGGGTGAAAGCTGGGGTGTCTCAGTTACCAAATACCTTGAAAGGTGGTGAGGATTGTCTGGCTGTGCAGGGAGGGGGTGTGGGGGGTCATGCATGGTGTGCAGGAGTTGTTGTGAGCAGCTAGGAGGTGAGAGAGTGGATGGCATGCTTGGCAGGGACATGGGGGAGGTGGTGCCATTTGGCTACCTCTGTGGCCACACCATCCCACTCTCCATGGATGATGACTACTGCTTCTGCATTTTCAGCCAGCATGGATCAGCGAGCGTGGCCATCAGAGCTAAGACATGCAGGACCCACTGCTCACCTGCAGCCCAAGGTGAGCCCAGGCCTGGCTGGCCATGATGGTGGGGACCACATGTCTCTGTCCCCAACCCCAGCTATGGAGCTTTGTCCCTGATGCAGGGATCCTGTTTGAGGCCCACCTCACTGTGCTGTGCTTTATTGCAGGAAGGGACTCTGTGGGGGCTCCTCACCATCCTCTCTCTGCTGGCTGGTCTGGCTGCAGGCACCCCACGAATGCCACACTGCAATGAGACTCTGGACACAGCCCTGACGTCTCAGAGTTCTCCTGTGGAAGATGGTGCAGAGGTACCACTTGCCACTGCCTGGAGCCAGCTGCATGGTAGGTGTTGGTGCAGAAACCCCTGCAAGAGCATAGTAGCTCTGAGTATGGGGCATGGGCAGGTTGGAAACCACTTTGGGAGCCCCAGTCTGTGTGGGGGTGCTGAGCTGGGGGAGCTGAACACATGGGACCTCATGCTCCACACTGGGCATGGTGGCAGAGCCCTGGGGATGAGAAGATGCTTGGCTAGGTTCCCACCTACTCCCTGACAGGTGCTTGGCCAGTGCTGTGGTAGGTGGTCAGGCATGGGTGGGTCTGCAGGTCACAGCAGGGGACAGGCAGACTTGGTGAGGCCCCAGGAGGGTAGTGGCTGTTGGCTGAGATGTGACATTGCTGTCCCTTCCATGTGCAGGGGACAATGTGACAACAGGTGGCCAGGGTGCTGTTGAACTGGATGGGGACCCACTGGTACGTACCGAGCGCTCACCACCAGGTACTGGCAAAGCCAAGAAGGGGACGTGGAAATCCTCACGAGCAGCCCGCGGGCGCAACTGCCATATCCGCAACCTGATGGTGAAGGTGCGTGACCTGGGCCTGGGCTTCAACTCAGACGAGATTGTGCTCTTCAAGTACTGCAGTGGATCCTGCCACCGGACACGCAGCAACTATGATTTGACTCTGGGCAGCCTGCTGCGGCAGCAGCTCATCACCCCAGGTCCACGGGAGAGGGTCCTCAGCCACCCCTGCTGCCGGCCGACCCGCTATGAGGCTGTCTCCTTCATGGATGTGCAGAACACGTGGCAGACAGTGGAGAAGCTTTCGGCAGCTGAGTGCAGCTGCATTGGCTGAGGAGGGGGCTGCTGGCTTGGACCTGGCTCAATACATGCTGGCAGACCCTGGCTTGCCACACATAGCGGCACTGGCACTTAGAGGAAAGGTCTGGCAGAGGCCAGTGCCCCTAGTTTTACCTGGTCATGAAGGGCTGAGGTGAGATGGAGCCATGGCAGCTGGTGGGTATCTGAACCTCCTCCCACTCAGCTCCAAGCAGCTGGTGGTGCCAGCTGTGCACCGTCCAGTCCTGGTGCATCCCAGCTCAGTCCTGGGCAAGGAGCTGGAAGGAGTATAGAGCATTCCTGCTGCTCTCAGTGGTATGTCAGACTGGCAGTTGGCAGCACCTGTCTCAACTGCACCCTCCTGGACTGGTGCTCCTGCACACCTGATTTAGGGGAGCCAAGGCTAACTGTCATGCAAGCTTCAGAGGTCAGAAAGGGGGAGAAATCTCCCTGTCCCCTTGGGGGCTGGCAGCGGCTGGTGCTGTCTTGCAGGGAGGGGGCGTCCTGCAGGGGGAAGGCAGAGGTGCAGCCAAAGCACACCAGCATGGGGTGGGGGACCCACACCCGGACCAGCCTCTGGCGCTTTGCAGGACAGTGGGGCAGAGGAACCCACTGGGCCCCCTGCTCGGCTCCCTGGGAAGTGGCAGGGTCCCCTCGCTGCCCCTACGGTGCTGTGGCACTGAACTATTTATTACTCTAAATTATTTATTTATTGTTCTAGAGCGGGAGCTCCTATTTATGACTTTGGTCCTCCAGGGGCCGGGTATAATTTAACCCCGGCGCTACTGTGAAGCCCTGGGCAGCGCCCCGGCCCCGGTGCCCCGTGCCCCCAGCCCCCTTTTTCTATTATTTGTAAGATTTGAGGGATAAACTCTATTTTTGTACAGTTGCCTTTTCCTGTAGCAATAAAGCGATGGGCTGCGAGTCCAACTCTTGCGTGTGCCCATGACCAGGAAGGTGGGGGGCAACACGACGACGAGACACGGAGGTGCCCGGCATGTTCGACACCCGCGGGCTGGCAGCGGAAGGGCTGGAGCGGGGCCGCCGCCGGCACTGCTCACACCACGCGTGGGGAGCGGGGGTGGTGCATGGCGCCCAGCAGGGGGCGCGCGTGGGCCGGAACTACCGCTCCCGGCGTGCGGTGCGGCGGCAGGTCCCGGGCTGCCCGGCCGCGCCTGCGGGGAACAGGCGGGGCCGGAGCGGGGCCGCAGTGTGGTGCGGTGCTGCTCCGTGTGCCCTGCTGCTCCGCTCGGGGCGTCCCTCGGGCATCTCCCGACCTAGCCGGGCAGGGTCTCGCCTTGTCTCCCCTTTGCCGCCGCCCTTGTCGGGGCGGGGAGGCGGGTCCCACCGCGATGCGGCTGCCCGTGCGTCGCCGCTGTCGCCCTCCCGTCGCCGCCTCCTGAGCGCCGCCGCCGCCGCTGCAGCTATGGAGCGGAGGGCGGAGGCGCCGCCGCCGCAGGGCCTCGACTTCACGGTGGAAAACGTGGAAAAGGTGAGCGAACCTCCTCGAGCCCTCCCAGCCCAGTCGGCGGGGCGGGGGGACGCGGCTGCGGGATGCTGATGCCGGTGCGGCGGCTATGGCTCATGGTGTGGAGGATGGGGTGGCTTGGCTGTGTCGGGCCCCGGGAGAGCGGCGAGGTGGCATCCTGGGTGTCCTGCCCGCGCTGCCCTTAGCGGGGGGCGGTGGAGACCTGTCCGCCCGTCCGGTGCTCGGTGCGAGAGGTGGAGCCCGCGGCTGCTGTGTGCCGGGGCAGCCCGGGGAGGGAAAATGATGTGGCAGAAATGGGAACAGACGGCAGGGATTGTGTCTTGGACGGGCGTCCTCCGGGTCGCCGTGCTGCAGTGGCGGGCAGGGAGAGCCTACGGAACTAGTCCTGGCTGCTGAGCGAGCAGCATCGAAGCGAAACCCTACATTATCAGTGTCGCCATCAGCAGGGAAGGGACTCTCGCCAGGTGCTGGGAGTTAATTACTGTTGGGAAAAGCTTTGAGAGGGTGGATAGGCCTGCCATGCCTTTCTAACCCTGGAGTGGAGCCCCCATGCTCTGCTGATCCTCGACGTCCTCCTAAGCAGCTGCACGGCAAGAACAAGGTCATGATTGCCAAAACCTGGGATTCAGGGATTGGCCACAGCAAACTGAGGCATGCTGGCATCCCGCTACTGCTGAGAAGAGTCCAAGCGGTCCCCCGTGTGACCTGGGATTCATCACGGAGACTGAGCACAGCACCCTAGCATGCGTCCAGGGAGGCAGCTCGGCAAAAACCTTCCCTTCCCTTGAACTGACTTGGAGTGCTGGCAACAGGGCAGCAGAGTATGCACCCCTGAAGGACAAGAGAGCTGCTTCTCCCTTTCATCCTGTAGCCAGACATCTGAGAGCTACTAACAGCCTGCCAATCCATGCCTCGGTCCTCAGACAGCTAGTGGGAATCCCAGTGTCCTCATTTTTCCTCGTTAAGAATAGACCAAGTTTCTTGCCAAAGCAATGCCCACGGGCTTGCTGGTGGGTACATGGTACGTGTTTTGCACCCATCCCTCTCCAGCAGCTTTGCCAGCCTTGCAGGAGGTGTTGGGTCAGGGATGTCATGTTTGTAAGTGGGCGCTAGTTGCCTTTGTGGCTGCAGGTGAGACACCCTGCCTCTGCCAGGGAGACAGAGACAGCACATGGCCAGGGGGATTAACGGATGTCTGGAAAACGCTACATTAAAGCAACCTTCTGCAGCTTAATCTGCATATATCCAGGGCTGTTGGATGCTTTTGCCTCTGACTTCCTTTCTCTTTGGCAGACACAAACCGCTCCTTTGTTTGCACCAACAATGAAGTGCACACTAGTCCAGAAAGGGTGGGCAGTACCAGGGCAGGGGGTGTCCGATGATGGCTGGGTGAGGTGGGGCTGTACTGAGAGGCAGCTTGCCCACACTGTACCGCTTGGAATTTAGTCTCCTGCTGCCGGGGAGGAGGCAAAGATGATCTCTAGGAAGCTTTGTTTCCCCTCCCCCAGCTTGCCCAGCTTCTCCTGGTCTCTGCAGGCATTGCCATCTTGGTGGTGTCCCTTGAAAAGTGTGCTGTGGACTGTGGTGGGGCTCTGAGTGGTTGGCTGACGATAGCAGTGTAGTTCCTGCCCAGGTGAGGAAATGTGGGTTGGGATCAGAAAAAGCTGTGGAGGTTCAGCAGGTTGGAGTCTGTCTTTTCAGGGTAAGGTTGTGGGGTGTTTCTGGTACAAAGCAAAGGCAAGGTGGATTTTACTAGGGACTGGGCTGGTGGGAGGCAAGTGGGTAGAGCTGCTTATGTCAGAGGCAATGCTGGCAGATAAGTGATGCTTCTACTGGCCTGGGCTCTTCTGCCTGCAGGTTTCCTGCATAGTTTTATTAGTAACACTGAATGCTGATTAAAGCCAGGGTTTGACTCCACTCTGAGTCAGTTAATGATAAGTGCTGGGGTTAGGAACAGCGTAATGAGGTGGATATCTCTTAAGTCAGAGGGTCGAAGCCTCTTCAGGCCACCTGCCAGTGAAGGTCATCACATGCAGCAGTTTTATCCAGAGAAGTCTCTGATCAGGCCGTGCCTATCATGCTCCTTTGGTTTTTATGTGGAACATTCATGTCTCTGGAAGACCCTTCTGTACTCTGGCTCTTGTTCTTTTTTTTGTGGTGGGCTGGGCAAACACCCCCATAGTGTGAGCTCTGGGTGCACATGTAGCTGAAGAGGATAGTTGCTGTGTTTGTCCAGCGTGACCTATGCTAGAGAGAGCCTGTAGATCCCCCAACTGTGACCAGCGCTTGCAGGGAGCAGGGAGGGTGCCATGTGATGTAGCCTGGACCTACACTGCCCTTTGCCAGCCAGCAGATCTGAAAGCCCATGGGCAGCAGGCAAGTAGATTCCCTTCTTCCTGAGATGGTATCAGGTTTACATGCTGCACTTTAGGAGCCACCTGAAAGTTACTCCTTGTATTTTCTGCTCCATTTTTCCATTCAGAGCTCTCCTATGACACAGGGAAGGTGCAGAGCCACGCTGGGGCTGAGACATTGCATGGTTAGCATGTCAGTGTACCTCACTCCCAGCTGAGGGCTACTCACCTGCTTTTGCTTTTCTTATGAGCCTGATCTACATGCTGCTCTGGCCTTAGCACAGATAGAGCAGGCTGGTGTGGCTGTGCTGTGTGGACCTGCTGGGCAGCCAGCAGCTCTGGGCTGTCTCTGCATCCTCTGCACCTGCTGCAGTAGCTGGAGGGGTCAGATAGATGGGAAGGCTGGGCAAGCTGAGGGCTTCAAGCTGTGAGGATGTGTGGCCTCCCTTGTGCCTAAATGGTGCAATCTGGTTCATGACCTGTGTGCCTTGAGGTGACTGACAGCCTGGTGAGGTGTTGCTGCCCTAAGGATGTGATACTCCTGCTGCAGAATGAACACCACTCCATCAAAGCTGAATTGCAGGTCCTGCTGGCTGTGTCTGTCTCAGAGGAGCAGTACGCAAGCAAACTTGTGCCCTGCATTTTTGGTCTCTGAGGGCACGGGTGGCAACACCTGTCACTGTGGTATTTTCACAAGAGAAGAGGAATATGAGACTCTCTTTGCTTGTTCTCAGTGCAGCTTAGCTTGCCCCAGCAGTATCCTCCTTTTTGAATTAATAAGGCAGTGCCATTCCTCCATGAATTCCCAAGTGCCTGCTCTTGCCCTCTTTTTATGTCCAGTTCCTTCCAGGTCTTTCCTCCCTTGGCCTGCCTCTTGTCTTCTGGGGTGTTTGTAATATTCTCTGGTGTCTTTTCCCAGGAACATTAGCAGTCTGGCATCTCTGGGCCTTCCAGGTTGCCATGTGCCTCTCTGGAGATGCCTGATGAATGCACAGTCTCTCTGGCAGAGGGTAGGTGGGGTGTCATGGAGCTGACATCCGGAGCCTACTGTGATGGGAGAGGGATGGCTTTGATCATCACTTCTTGGAGATGAAGAGCCTTGGGGATGTAGCAGCAGCTGGGGCTGCTATCCACCCAGGAGGATGGGGAGGAGAAACCCAAGTGCTTCTGTTTTCTTCAGAGAAAGTTTATTGCCTATCTTCAGAAAGCGGATCGAGAAAATGATGAATACTTGGGTGAGGGAATAGTCTGGTGCACAACTGGCAGCAACTTGGCCTCTTCTTCCTTAGAAACAGCCCATGTGTGCAAGATATGGCAGCTGTGCCAAGGATGGTGTGTTAGGGGCCTCAGGAAGAGAAAGTCTTGCAAACTGAGAGAGGCAAGGAGTTTAGTGTTTTTTCAGGTCTTTGCTGTGGGAGCAGATTCCACACAGAGCCAACCTTGTCTGAAGACTTTGCTCCTTCCTGTGGCATGATGGTGCTGATGTGAGAGGACAGCACCTTGTCTTTGCCATGGCTTGGCTGTGTCCTACAAGGGCCATCACTGGAGCCTCATATCAATTCTGTCATCTTACAGAGTGAGAATGGGTGGGATTGGTATTGGGGTGCCAACAGGGATTCCTCTCTTGAAATGCTTCTGAACTTGTTCACTGAAGTGATGAGTAAAAGCACAAAATGATGGGTGGGGGTACTCAGGTCACCCTTGCAACTTGTCCTGGGCTCTGTGCTCCAGAGGTTCCTCTCTGGTCCTGCTCACCCTTGGCTGGTGCCGGCCCCTGGCTGCCAGCGCTGAGAGAGCACACATCTGCAGCTCCGGTCCCTGCTGGGGACCGCGCCATTCTCTGCAGAGGGCTGCTGGCACTGAAGCAGTGGGAGGGATGCTGAAGCTGCTGAGCTGCATCTGGGCTGCAGCTCCTTTCAGACAGCTAAGGACTCGATGTGGGCAAGCTGGACTCAGAGGGGGGCTATGAAGTAGCAGCACCTCTGTTAGGAGAGGGGGAAAAAACGCACGTTCTTAGGAACTGCTGGCAAAGTGTGGGTGCCTTGAGCAGGAACAGCACGCCTGGCAGCACACACAAAGCTTTCTTCTGCGTCCATTTGCTATCCTTGGCGCCTCGGCAGGCTGCTGCCTTCCTAGAGCTGCTGGCTGCTCGTCCTGCCCAGCCGTGGCAGGGGAGGCAGGGGAAGGCAGGGGTGGCCTTCCCTCCGCTTGGCAGAGCCATGGTAATGGCTGTGCTGCTGCAGGCCCGGAGCGCTGGTCGTGTGAGTGCATTCAGCTAGAAAGGACAGCAAGAGACTGCAGCAGGAGGCATCCTGCAGGGTTCTGCTGGAAGAAGGCTGGTGGCTGCCAAGGGGCCATGGCCACCGCAGCCTCTGGCATGCCACAGCTGTGGACACCGGGCAAGGAGCAGAACAGGAATATGTTTTGTAGCTTGCTGTTTCCCTTACCAGGATGCAGACCTCCGAGCTGTACCTGCTGTCACCTCCCTTTGCTCAAGCAGACCAGCCCCTCATGGAGCCCCTCAGGAAAGGCAGGCTGCATGCTTCTGCTCTCTGGGGGTGGAGCTGCATGTCTGGAGCTCCTCTTCTCAGGACAGACACAACATCTCTCTCCTGAGAATCCTGTTCTAATATACTTAGGGACTGCAGTCAGGGAGACGTCCTGCTGGCTTTGGTCACCCTGGAGGAGCTCCAAGGGATGAGGGCTGGGAGATTCTGGGCTTGTGGCTGCTCCTTTTCCCAACCTAAGGTCAGGTGCCTTTGCCTAGCAGAAACTCTTCTTGGGTTGGTCCACCTTCACAAGTGACTGGTGTGGGACCTTGGACTTCTGCTTCTGGGGCAAGCTGTCCAGCCCCAAGGCAGCTTACATCTGACTCTTCTAAGGAGCCAATGCCTCTCCAGTGGCTAGAGCCTAACTGAGGCTTTGGCCACAGCTTTTTTAGAGGGACGAGCCATCATAAAAAGCTTGAATTATTTTCAACGAAGCAGAGCTGATGTTTGAGACAGCTCCTTCCCTGGCCAAAGGGCATAGCTGACAGCCAGGTTGCTTATGAGCTCTCATGTTACATGTTTACAGGTCTAATTGCAGAGGAGACAGGTCTGGAGTTAGCCACCCATTCAAATCAGAATCCCTGTTAGATGTCACTGCCCAATTTTATGTCTTACGCATCTCTGTCCTGGCACTAATGAAGTCCTCTCATCATCTCCAATGCTTCCTGAAGGGCCTGAGAGTGCTGGTCAGAGTGGTGATGTCAAAGTACAGTGGAAGCCAGTGCCTGCCTATGGGATGGGGACAGTGCCTTTCCTTGCTGGGAAGGAGTATGCCAGGTGTTCAGGTACACTTCTGCAGGGCATGGTACCTTGCAGTCTTCTGTCCCATGCTCTCAGCTGAGGATGATACTCAGCCAATGTGTAAGGTAGGGTAGGCAGAGAGCCTGGTCTTCTCCAAGGACTCTCATCTGCTGCTTTGAGGATGGTCCCAATATTGACATCTGTCCTTGAGGGTCCTTTGGAAAGCTGCCATGATGTGTAGAGCACCATATGTGATGTACTTTTGGTTGCCTTGCCTCTCTACCGGACTTTGCACACAGGCGGGAGCAGATGTGCTCTTGCCAGGAGCCACCCTGGCCAGAGCCCTCGTGGGCAGGGTGCTTGGGGAAGGCAGGTGAGGAAGCCAGCAGCCATGCTTTTCCAGAGTATTCTTCTCACTTCCAACAGCTTGCAGCGTGACTCTTCCACATCAGTTTTGTTTCTGTCCTCTGAGTAGCTTAGTGTAGTTGTTAAACTTTGTCATCCTGCCACCCACCCTCTGTCCCCAAGGTACTGAGCAGTGGAAGCTCTAGCACACATCTCTGGGAGCCTCTGCTGGAAGCTTCCATGGAGACTCCCTGCAGGAGGACTGGGACTCTGGGTTGGAGTTGCTGCGTGATCTCTGCGGAGCTCACTGGTGGCAGTGGGCACTGTGTGGGGTGGAATGTGAGGTGTGCAGGTGAGCTGCTGGGATGGTGATGATGGTAAAACATTTAGCATGGCTGGAAAGCTGACCCTGCCTGGGCAGAGGTCCTGCAGTTGCTCACTGTGCTTCCAGTGTCATGGTTGTGACATCTGCCCTGCAGGAGCACTGAGGGGAACACCTGTGACAGTGCTCCCTCTTTGCCACTGTAACAGGGCAGCAGTCATTTTTTTCCACACGGGCAGTGTTGGCATCTCTGCCGCCGGGACTGTGTGCAGGGCGCTTGCACCTCAGCCTGGCGCTGGGCTCTGTCTCATCACTTGGTCCTCTTCCTTCAGTTGGGTGATCCCATGAAAGCAACAAGGTCTGTTTGCTCGGAGACATTGGCAAGATCAGATCTTAGCCAACAGCACCAGCTCCCCCAACTAGGAGCAGAATGAGCCTGCAGCTGCTTCCCAGTGGGCAGGCTATGCGTGCCAGCCTCTGCTCTGCCACCCTGCCACGTTCCACATCACCCATGGCTTTGGTGTGCCTGGCGTCTGTGCAGTGCTGTGCTTTTCGTGTGCAGCTCCCCACTGTGAACCCATGAAGCAGCAGCCTGAAGCCAGTGGAGGTGAGTGGCTGGGGAGCCTGTGGGTTGCGACCCAGTGCTGGAGGCCAGACCCATCCTCCACACTTGGTAAAATCTGTGCTTTGCAGACCTTGTACTGGGTTAGAGGTCAGGGCTTATGGAGCATGTGCACACGTTGTGCCTCATAATATATGATGCATAACAGTTCTTCTCCCCCCATTATCTTCTACATGTTGGCAGGAAGGCTATTCAAAATAGAATAAATCACTTAATTAGAGAATATGTGGGGGTGTAAAGAGTGGCTGGGAGGAAAGGAGGAGGGGTCCTGGGCTGGGGAGCAGTCAGAGGGGACTGCTGCTGGCTGGCCTTTGCATCTCATGACAGTGCCCAGCAAGTGAGAAAGGGAAAGAGTGGGCTGTAACAGACTCTGAAAATCACAAGTCAGACTTCTTTTGGAGAGAAAATAAGCAGCAAGCTCTGATGAGAGCAAGTAAGAGATTGTGCTGGTAATGGAGGAGATCATTGGGAGTTCCAGCTCAAGCTCTGCTGCAGGATGACTCAGTCCGTAGCAAAGGAGCAGGGGCAGGAGCCAGGTTCCTACCCCCAGGAGTGTCTGAGCATTTAGCACATCTGCAGATAATGCTTGATAGTGAAGTAAAGTGTAGCTTTGATGGGAGTGCATGACAGCACTTACCTCTGCTGCTGCAGCTGAGTGATGCTTTGGGCAAGAGTCCAAGATAACTGGATCAGAGCAAGGTTTCAGCTAGCTGCTGGTAATTCATGAGCTCCCCTTGACCACTTTCTGGATGGATTTCTTTCTTGTGTCCTACTCATCTACGGTTAACCTCTTATGTGTCAGGATACATTATTTAGTGAGGCAGGTGCCTGTCCCTCTGCAGTCTGTGTTGGCTGACTCCATCTCCTACAATGTACTTTGTAACCTCTTTCTTCTTACAAAGAAGTTATCCTCATTTTCCCTTGCCACGAAGTCTCAAACAGGGGCATTTCAAATCGTGGCCCAAGCAGTGCTGTCTCTGTAAGGTTCCTGCCATGTTGTCCCATGCTTTGGTCTTGTGCTGGGAAGCAGCAGGAGGCACAAGTGCTTGTTTGAGAAGCTCGTTCCTGTGCCCCAGGCTGCCAACTCTCTGTGCTTAAAAATAGGGTTTAAATCCTCTCCTGGGTACAAGAGCCGCACAAGAATTTCATAGAGCTTTTTAAGGGGGGAGGAGGATATTTGAGACCTGGAGCTAGGATGGGGATGCAAAAAATCCTCTGCACCTGCTGGAATCATACTCTGATTTGATGGGGGGGGGTGTGACGGGTGCCCGATAGGCTGACAAATGTAATTTCTTTTCCTTGCTTCTGGTGTGTCCATGACTGCAGTCAGCAGCTTGAAATCAAATGTGCTGTGCCAGGCAGAAAACCTCCTTGCTGGAAGCTGGAGTTCAGGCAGGGGGAAGTTACTCTCCCCTTCTGTGTACAAGACATCACTGGTTACCGGTTGCACCCGTTCAGGATAACAAACTAATCAATGTTAGCCTTAATAACTATATGATATTCCCCTGCAAATAAAGCCTTGCAGCCTGCATGAGGCTGTTCACGTGGATCTGAGCTCTGCAAAGCAGTAACTAGATCTCCCTAAGCTGTTGAAGCAGGTAAGTGATGTTCTCTTCCTCTGTGCAGGGAGATGGAGTGAGCAGTCATGAGCTGGCGCAGGAGGTGGTGGTAGAGGCAGGGTTAGCTGCCAGCTCTCCTGGCTCAGCTACAACTAGATGGGTTTGGAAAAACTTCACAGGGGCTCTGTGGAGGAATTAATCCCTGAGCTTAGTGACTGCAGGTTTCTGGGGCTCTGTACAACCTGACAGCAACTTGTGCATTCCTTGGGCTGCCAGATGCAAGCTTTGGACCACACGTAGTTTCTGAGAGCTAGTGCATCCTCAGCACTTTTCTGAGAGCAGGTGCAGGTGGGAAGCAGGAGTACCAGGGTGCCATGTCTCTTACAGCCCTCGTGTGTCAGAGGAGTCCTGTGCATACCACAGTGTTAGCATGTCAGGGAAGCGGCAGAGTGAAGGTAAGGATAGGAGGTAACTAAGGAAAAGAAATTTCCAGAGTGCAGCATGAGAAAATGAGGGGAAGAATGCTTTGCAGGTCCTTGCCTGCTGCTGTATTGTTGTCTCGTTGCTTAAATCCAAGGAGGGAGGACAGCTGATACAGGGAGGTGGCCTGGCTTTGCAGGGCAGCAGCTGGCAGGCAGCCCAAGTACTGGGCTCCATCCCGGTGAGCCTTCCTCTGGTGGACCAGCCATGGTGGTGCTCCTCAGCTGCTCTAGGATGCTTCCCTCTCTCTTGCAGGCTCTCCATCAGCTGTATTACGACCCAAACATTGAGAACAAGAACTTGGCTCAGAAATGGCTGATGCAGGCGCAAGTTTCCCCCCAAGCATGGCACTTCAGCTGGCTACTTCTCCACATGGACAAGGTGCCCGAGATCCAGTACTTTGGTGCCAGCGCTCTCCACATTAAAATATCCCGTTACTGGAACGACATCCCTGCTGACCAGTATGAGAGCCTCAAGTCACAGCTCTTCACCCACATCACTCGCTTTGCCAGCGGCTCTAAGATCGTGCTGACCCGACTGTGCGTGGCACTGGCCTCCCTGGCACTCAGCATGATGCCAGAGGCTTGGCCGTGCGCTGTGGCAGACATGGTGCGTATGTTCCAGGCAGAGGACTCCAATGTGGACGGGCGAGCACGGTGCCTGGCGCTGCTGGAGCTGCTGACGGTGCTGCCCGAGGAGTTTCAGACCAGCCGCCTGCCACAGTACCGCAAGGGGCAGGTACGCAGCGTCCTGGCACAGGAGTGCAGCTCTGTCTTCCCTTTGCTGGAACAGCTGCTGCAGCAGCAGGACTCCCCGGGTTTCATCAAGCAGAAGGTGTTGAAGTGCTTCTCCAGCTGGGTGCAGCTGGAGATCCCACTGATGGACTGCGAGAACCTGATCCAGGCAGCTTTCACCTCTCTGCAGGACCCGGAGCTCTTTGACACAGCAGTGGAAGCTGTTGTCAATGCCATTTCCCAGCCAGATGCCCAGAGGTAAGGGCAGCTTCTCCCATGCTCTGTGGGCTGGTGCTCCTGGGCATTGATGGGGGTTTGGCATGGGGAGAAAACCCCTCGGTCTGTTTTCTAGCTGCAATCAACCCTGGAGGTGATGATGATGTGATTTGGTGTTTGTTAAAAGCAGACAGAGGCTACTGGTTTCACATGGTTGATCCTGGCAGGCTTGGCACCATGGTTGACTTGTGGGGACCATGTAGTCTTGGGCAGCAACAGCCCATTTCCACCCTCCTCTCAAGCAAATGAAGATGCTCCCTTTGGCTTCTTATGCTGGATCCTGACCAGGAAGCAGCTGTCTGGCTTCTGCCAGGGGGAGTTCAGAGACCCTTCTCTGCTTTGTGCTGCTGATCCAGCCAAGGAGCTGATTTGATGCAGAGATAATAAAAACAGACCTGTCGCCCTTCTCCCTCCCATCGGCTCCAACAGCTCGTGCCAGCTGAGGACTTGTCCTTTGTGTCTGTGGCTGCCCCTGGAGCATTGGAGCTGGGAGTGGGGGCCTGGAGCAGGTCGTGCTGGGGCTGTGTTGCAGGGTTCGAAGCTCAGCTGCTTGTTCCTATTGTCTTAACTGCTGACAGCTCCAGGAAACGATGCCCGTAGAAGGGAAAGTGCATCTTCTCCAGTTCCCGTGGCCACATCCCTTCCTGGCTGCTTAGCAACCTTCCCCTGAAGAGGAGAGTTTCCTTGAAGGCTAGGCTAAGCTGCTGCTGCCGTGCATCACTGCACATCATGCAGAGGCTGTGAACCTCTGCAGCAGTGCAGATGCTGCTATTGTGCTTGTGAGCCCTCATGCTTCACTTGGCTTCAGTGTAAGGGCAGCTGGTTTGGTCTCCAGCCTGGGTTGTCCTGTTTGATGACAAGGGGCTTGCATCTGGAGACTGCAAGTCCTGGTGCACAAGGGAACCTGTCAGGGTTTTGGTGCATTGCTGGCTGTGAGGAGGGGTTGCCTCGTTTGCCAGCATTCAGAAGATGACTACCGGTAGCTTTTCCTTGTACACAGCAAAGCCTGTGGGCCAGCCCAAACACTTGTGGCAGGATTAGTGCAGGAAATGAGAAGGTGAGAATGTGCTCTGAAGTGCTGAGGCTCTCTGTCTTTTTCCTTCCCATTTCCTGTGAGACTCCGAAGTCCCTTGGTGGTGATTACCCTGCTGTGTGCAGGAGCCTGTCCCTGCAGCACTGCTGCTCAGTTGCATTAAAAGCTTGAGCTTTCCAGGTGAGTTTGGAGAGGTGTGGCTGACGGTGGAGTTTCCTTTCTGGTCCCACGCTGACCCTGCCGTGCAATTTCTGGCCCCATTTGGTCCTGCCGTGCGTCAGCCTCACGGGCACTTGCTCTCCATCGTTCTCCCTGAAGGCATAGTAGAGCCCCATCCTGTCTGTAGGCGTGTGGGCAGTGTCTGGGACAGGGCGGGCAGCTGGACTGAAAGGCAGCCCAGTGTGTGACCCTGGAGCAGCCCGCACTCCTGGGGCACAGGCACAGTGGTGGCATTGTCACAGAGATGCCCTGCCAGGCGGCGTGTGGTGGTGGCTGCTCCAGGGACGAGCGGGACTGTGCTCGATGCGGATATCGGTGATGGCTTCAGGAGTAGGACAGCTCACAGAGCCACCGCTTCGCTCGTCCTCTTTGTTCCTTGTGTCCCTCCTCCCGGCTGTCCCGCCCCTCCAGCTTTGTTGCTCAGCTGGCGGATTCAGCTCTTCCCCTGCCCCCCTAGGGAGTCTTCTGACCTTTCTGTCTTTTATCTCCAGTCTGGGAGGTCCCTGCTGCATTCCAGCCATTCTCTTCCTCCACAGTCTCTCGCCTTTTTTGCCACAGGGACCTGTCTCCCTGCTGCACTTGGCCGCAGTCTTGGAGCACCCTTAGTGCTGGGCTGCTGATGTGGTCCTCTCCAGAGATCGTAGGGTGTTACTCCATGCCAGGGTTGCTGTCTGCTTTGCCGTGGGTTCCCGTGAGTGTTACAGACCCTGTGTCTTTTCAGCTCGCTCACTCCCAGCTGGCTTCGTTGATGTTGCTGCAGAGGCCATCAGGCAGGTGTGCATTTACTATCAGCAGAAGGCTCAGTACCTCATGAGCTGGTTTCTGCTGCTGAGGTTTAGGTAGCCTGCAGGTCATCTTTCCAGCACTACCCTGCAAGATACCCTTCACACTGCAGCTCCTCATCCTAGGATCAGCTGGATGCCACCCTTGTCCAAAGAAGGATAGGTCAGACGTCATGGGCAGGAATCTTCTGGCCATGGTGCTGCCTTGTTCTTGGGCAAGTTACTTGTGCTAGCAGCTCTCATTTCCGTTGCCTGTGAGCAGCAGTGGATGACTTTCCTGCCTCCGAAGTGTTACTAAAGATGATGCATCAGAGATCCGTAGGTGCGAAGTGTTTGATCTCCTTACCTGCCAGGCAGGTGGGAGACTTTTGCACCCAGAGAAGGGGATGTCCTGAGTGTTGTGGGAGTCTGAACAATGCTCCTCTGTTAAACATGGTGTTTCTGAGAAGAAACCTCAGAGACTTGGCCAGGAGATGGCAATGGCAATACCTCTGAGCCCACCTTTGTTCTTGGCGACATTGGGAGGCTCCAGAACGTGCAGGAGGGTAGGAATGGAGATAATGTTGCATCTCGTTTGCAAAGGAGGCTTGGTCTGGATTCTCCATCTCATTTGAGGATAATACTGCAGCTAAGCAGGTCAGAGAGTTCAGCAGTGTGTGCTGCAGGGAGAGAACTGGCATGCAGCACTTGGCTGTGCTCCTGCAGCCCCATGGGTAGTGTCAGAGTGGGGAGAGGGTCCTCCATGTGGTCTGTGCCTGTGCCGGGTTAGAGAGTGTGGGCATCAGATGCTGAGCCACCTCTGAAAGTAGCAGAGTGTTGCTGCAGTGGTGGTCTGGGTGGGTTTGCTTGGTATCCATCCTTTCTTGGTCTTGGCACCTAATGCTGAATTCCTGAGAGGAATTTCACTAGAACAGTTTTCCAAGAGCTTCATTAGAAACAGATTTTTAATAATGTTGGGGATTTCTCAGCAGAACATGGCTTAGATTTTGGATTGGGAAGGATCAGATTGTCCCACAGAGCTGCCCATCTCTACACCTCTGCAGGTTGTCCCTTAAGACTGTGGTGTGCTTTGGGGAGGGCTGTGGGATGAGCAGAAAGAGGTGATGGTTCTATGGAGGGAGCTGCAGATGCTGCAGTCACTGGGTTTTGAGAAGGGACCAGACAAACTCATGGAAGCATAATTTGCTCAGCTGCTAAATACCAGGGTAGCAAATCTTGCTCAGGTGAGCTAAGGCAAATCACTGGAGGAGAATACGTGGGGAACATCACCGTATGACTGCCTTCCTGGTTATTGGCTGCTGGAGACACGCTGCTCAGCTGGGCAGTCAGGGGCTCAGCTGGCCTTGCCTGGCACTGGCGTTCCAAGGCTGGGGAGTGGTAGCTGGCAGCCGTGCCAGAGGTGCAAAGTCTGACTCCTGGGATGAGCTCTGCTCCCGATCAGGGCTGTGGTGCCACCTGGTTGCTTGGGGCTGGGAAGCAGCACTAACCACTTAAGGTGGCCTGGATCTACATGCTTCTGCATGTAAAGGAAAGAGCCCAGTTCTGGCTGGCTTGGCCATGGCTCTTGGGTAGCTGGTTGAAACAATTCACCTAGAGCAAGAACTTTCCTTCTCACTGGAGACCTTTGCTTCCACGTTGCCCTTGCATCTGCATAGACAGTGAGCAAGAGCATGGTGGTGCTCAGGAAACGTGGTTCAGCCTACCTTTTCTAGTTTTCACTAACAAACAAAAGGATGAGTTGCAGTATGGAAGCATATCCAGGTGGTTCTCTCTGTGGACTGTGCAGAGGATCAACTCAAGTCCAGACCTCTGCCCTGTGAGTAGATAACCAGCAGGAGCAGGATCCTTGGCATAAACTCAGAAACTTGTGAAAGTATCTCTAGGATAACATAAGCCCAGTGCTGTGGAAGAAGGGTGGCATTTTCCTACGCTGAAGCAGAAGGTCCCTTATGATTTTTTTGTGGGGGCACTGCCCAGTATCCCTTGAGCTGATCCTGACTGCAGCATCAGTTTCTGGGGAGAGAAGCTGGTGAATTTCCAAATTTTCCATTGTCATGCTTCTACACTGCCACATGCATCACTCACAGTGCACTAGAGACTTGAAAATGGTTTACACAGAAATACCCAACCCTTTTGCTGTGTGATTTCCACTTAGGGAGAGGCGTGAAGGGAAGTGAGCCCTGGCAGGACACAGAGGGAATGCCGAGGCAGCCAGTGGAACCTAAGACCACCTATTGCCTCTGTCTTCTGCTGACCCAGACTTACAAGCTGCCACCACCAGCACAGCTCTTTGCACTGGTGGCACTGATGGCTTTGATCTCTCCTAAATCAGCCACAGCAAGAGCTGTGTGTGCCTCTTGCTCTGAGCATCCTTGGCCCCACACCTGCACGCGGTGGGGCCGGCGAGGAGCACGCAGGATAGCTGCAGCTGCAGATAACATGCCTGGGCGGGCAGGGAAATGGCAGGCTGCTCATCAGCCTCCAGCAGGGCCTCTCTCTGGGGGCCCTGGGCTGCTTTTCACCTTGACTGCCTCCTTCTCGTTGCCTTGGTTACCATCACTTACAGGCAGCTCGAGGGGAGGCTGATGTGCATGATGTGATGTGGGAGAGCTGTGCTGTGCTGTGGCAGCCTGGGAGGGTGGGGAACCAGGGAGACATTCCATGGGGCCAGCGTCCTCCCTGGGTGAGATTCCTTAAAGGTGGATGCCCCCTTAATCCCAGATAGGGAGCACAATCTAAGTAGTGGACTAGATGACCTTTAAAGGTCCCTTCCAACCCAAATAATTTTGTGATTCTATGATTCTATGTGCCCATGATGCAGCTTACCACTGGCAGTTCTGGATGTTTCCATGCAGAGCTGAGAAGCGCAGGCTGCAAGCATGGTGAGAAGAGCCCACAGGTCTGCCCTTCTCCCACTCCCCTTCCCTTCTGATGTTGCTGTGTGCGGGCACAGCTCACTTGGACTGGTCATGGCAGTGACAAGTGCTGACTAGGGGTTGCTGGCAGTTCTACCAGCAGATTTGGGTGGGCAGAGGGAGATGCACCAGCACAGAGCTGATGGCCACTGGTTCAGCCCTTCTCTTCATTTGCAGAGGCTCAGCTGTGGGAGCACTTGGGGCTTCAACCTTTGTTCTGAGGGACAGGATGGGAGGAGAGTCCCTATAAATGCTAAAGTCTTCTGGATACATCACATCACATAAAACAGCTTTCCAGTAGGGGAAGCTGGGCAGGAGCCCTGGGAGAGCATCAGAAGGGGTTGCAACCATGGCAGGTGGTGCTGGTGAGGCAATATTGGCCCAGCAATTGATTCGGGCTGTGCTTGCAGATATGTGAACACCCTCCTGAAGCTCATCCCTCCTGTGCTGGGGCTCCAAGAGCAGCTGCGCCAGGCAGTCCAGAGCGGGGACATGGAGACATCACACGGAATCTGCCGCATTGCCGTGGCCTTAGGGGAGAACCACTCCCGGTGAGTACTGGGGACCATGCAGCCCACTGCAGCAGCCTGCTGGTCCTCACCTGCTGTTTTTCCAGGGACTGCCCTGCACCTAGTGACATGTGTCAGGCCTGAGGAGCCAGGCAGTGGTGCCACTCTGACCCATGTTCTCTGCTCCCCAGGGCCCTCCTGGACCAGGTGGAGCACTGGCAGAGCTTCCTGGCTCTGGTCAACATGATCATGTTCTGCACTGGCATCCCTGGGCACTACCCTGTCAATGAAACCACCAGCTCCTTGACGCTCACTTTCTGGTACACACTGCAGGTCAGTGGCTGTTGTGGGGCAGCCTGTCCACATCCTGCACTCCAGGCAGAGCTGGAAGCACCAGTGCACGGAGACTGGACTGCATTTGGTCCCCAAGGATTTTCAACACCCCTGCTCCTCATCCTGCACTTGCAGCTGCTACAGGGCACATTATCTCAGAAATGTTGACCCTTACTTTTTCCACTCCCAGCCTTCCAAGGAAATCTGAGCCATCCGCTAAGGGCCTTGTTAACGTAACTAATTAAAGCTTCATGCTAATTCCTTTTTTTTCTGCACCAGACCTGGTTGTTTAGCTCCTTGCTGTGTGGCTGTACCAGGTGCAGGCAGGGAGGAGAACACATGCTGGCTCCCCGTGGGCCTGACCCTGTTGCTGGGCTGGCAACTGTGGTCTCTTGGAGAAGGAAAGACAGGGCTGGGGGCTGCTAGTCACTGCCCAGCATGGGGTCCCTCTCCCAGGCCCAGTGTTCCCTGTGTCAGTAGAGCAACCCTGCCATGTCATGCTCTATTTTTAGCCCCTGTTCATCCCCGCAGCTCCACTCCTCCTCAGTCTGATGACGGTATGGCTGAGCGTGGGGTGCAGTGTGGCTGCATGTGGGCAGGGAGGGGGGGCGATGTCAGCATCACGCCAGCATCTCCTGTGCTGTGCAGGGCTAGGCTGAGGCTTCCACCTCCCCTCACTTCTTTTGCAGATGGGTGTGAGGATATGGGTGCAGGCAGGAGAGTGATGTACTCCCCAGGTACCTACCCAGCCTGCTTCACAGGGGTCTGAAGCATGCGTGCTCCTAATCCTGGTGTGCTCAGCAGGGCAGTGCCACCCTGCTGTAACTGCTGTGCTCAAACACTCAAGGGTCCACCTGGCTACTGGGGCTTCTGGTATCTTGCCTCCAGATAATGCTGCAGCTGCAGAATGGCATGGCATTAGGTGAACTCTGGGAATCTGAAATTGCAGCTTTCAAAGTGTGGCAGGTCCCACCAACCCCCAGGTTCCTCATGCAGCAGGCATGCTATCCCCATTTTCTTTCCTCTGCAACACCTGATGTATTTCTCCTCCTGCTGCCAGGATGACATCCTCTCCTTCGAGCCAGACAAGCAGGCGGTGTACCAGCAGGTGTACAGACCTGTCTACTTCCAGCTGGTGGACGTGTTGCTGCACAAAGCCCAATTCCCATCAGATGAGGAGTATGGCTTCTGGTCTTCGGACGAGAAGGAGCAGTTTCGGATATACAGGTGCAGCTGCGAGTCTTGGGTTTGCTTATCACAGGCAGGCAGGGATGCCAGCAGCATCCTGCCACCCTGAAGGTGGAGTGCTGTGAGGAGATTCGAGGAGGCTTTGGCTGTAGGGGTGGTATGGAAATGAGACAATGTCTGGGCAATATCACCAGTTGCCCTGCTTAGGAAGCCCTGGGAGTACTCTGTGCTAGGCTGGAGCAGTATCCTCACGCAGTCAATGCCTGCACCCTGGCTGGCAGTGGGAGGGGAAGGGAGCATTCTGCAGAGAATGGTGGCAGTGTTTGGAGACCTCCCCTATGTGCTCTGCAGGGTGGACATCTCAGACACACTGATGTACGTGTATGAGATGCTGGGTGCTGAGCTCCTGAGCAGCCTCTATGACAAACTGGGACGTCTCTTGACCAACACAGAGCAGCCATCCACATGGCAGGTGAGTGAGGGGACTTGGGTGTCAGGCTGATGGCTGCCGGCCCTCTGGAGACCTATCCTTGCCACAGGACATTGAGAGCAAAGAGGTACGATAGAGGCTAGGAGCATGACCACCTTGGTAGCCCACATGCAGGCTCTCTGGGATCTGCTAGGGATTGGAATGACTATTCTGTCTCCCTGTCCTTAGTCTTCTCAGCCACTGTCAAGGGATCTGAGCTAGCAGCTGGAGGTGGGTCCAGGGTGGGCATTGCAGGGGTCTGTATGTGGCTCTGATGGTGCCTCTCTCACCCTGGCAGCACACAGAGGCCTTGCTCTATGGCTTCCAGTCCATCGCCGAGACCATAGATGTGAACTACTCTGACGTAGTGCCAGGGCTCATCGGCCTCATTCCCCGGATCAGCATCAGCAATGTGCAGCTTGCTGACACTGTCATGTTCACTATTGGTGAGGCTTTTGCTTGTGTGCAGGCTGGGCTGGGGAGGGGGTACCTCTCTGAGACTGCTCCTGCCGAGCAATAACAGTGGTGAAAAGCAAAGGTGGGCATCTTGGGATGTGAGGAGCAAGAGCCTGTGGCGCAGTTCTGTGGTCTGATCCTGTCTGTGTGCACAGGGGCCCTGTCCGAGTGGCTGGCGGATCACCCTGTCATGATTAACAACGTGTTGCCACTGGTGCTCCAAGCCTTGGGCAACCCTGAGCTCTCCATCTCCAGTGTCTCCACGCTGAAGAAGATCTGCCGGGAGTGCAAGTACGACCTGCCACCCTATGCTGCCAACATTGTCGCCGTATCGCAGGTAGGACCAGGATGCAGACAGATACCTGGTGGTGACCTGGGATGTGCTCTGTGCACACACTCTTCCCCTTGCAAAGATCAGGCAGGGGGATGCAAAGCAGCAGCTCAGGGCATTTAACTTGGTGTGGGAGACTTGTCCATCATGTTCCTGTGCTAGCAGACCCAAGTGGTAGGCCCTGTGTTGTACTGTGAGTGCAGAAATGGCAGGCAGTGGCAGACATGACTAACAAGGGGTCTGCTGGGGTTGACCTTGGGCATCTGTCCTTTCCTTTGGCAGCAGCATCCTTCCATCTCTGCACGTGCCAGCTAGCTGGTGCCACTGATGAGCATCTTGGGGTACATCCTGGTGTTCAAACCTCTCTGAGGAGACTGAATTGGTCTCTGCAGAGCCAGATGGGGCTCAGAGTCCCAAAGCATTAGGAGAAGGGCTGGGCTTAAGGTGAGCTGCAAGAGTGTGCATGGGGGTGGAGAGGGACTGGTGGAGGAGATGAGTCTCTGCATTTAGAACCTAGGGGGACACTGTCACTGCAGTAAGGAAGCCCTGTTTCAAGTTGAGTCCTCAATTTGTCCTATTGCAAGCTCATCAAAACTAGAAGCTCTGCTTCCTGGGTGGCTGAGTGGGCTGGCTCAGGGAAGAGCTTACCAGAGCACAAGGATTTTGCTCCTTGCCTATTGTGGAGAGTACATCTCATTTGCCTGTGTCTATGCTGGTGTTGGTAATCTTGATCTCCTGCACCAGTCCTGCCTCCTGAAAGGAAATGGGCTGTCTGCATCACTCAACCTCCTCTTTCTCTCTCTTCTCTTTGGCAGGAGGTGTTGATGAAGCAGATTCACAAGGTAAGAGGAGCTGGCTCAGATGTCTGCCTGGTTCTGCTCACCTCCCCATACTCCTCAGTTTTGCTCTGCTGAGGACACAAGAGGTGCCATTGCAAGTTGAGCTGTCCCAGGATAACTCAGAACCCATTGTGGGTGGAGCTAGGAGTACCTGCTGGCAGCCTCTCGCTGCATTGCCAGGCATCCACCACATGTGGGTTGGGGTCACGATGCAGGATATGTCCCCACAGAGAAGGAAGTCCCCAAGGAGGCTTAACTTGAGCAGTTCCCAGCCCCACCAAGTTCAAAGATGTGAGATGACTGTGAGGGCAGAGGTCAGGGCTGGCAAAAGGCTGTGCAAAGGTTGGTGTGCCAAAGTAGAGGGATGAGTGGTGGAGATCTCTGGGCACCAATTTGTCTTCCAGTGGGTTGCTGGGAAGAAGCCAGTGTGATGGTGGCAAAGCATCTCCATCCAGTCACTGCCCCACCTGTATTTGTGCTTGGGATTGCTTCGACCCAGATGCAGGACCTTGCACTTGGTTCAAGGTGACCTTACATCACTTGGTGCCATGGTTTAATTACTTAGAAGGTGTTAGATGACAGGTTGGACTCGATGATCTCTAAGGTCTTTTCCAACCTGGTTAATTCTGTGATTCTGTGATCTGTTCCCTGGGTTCTGCTGTGCTGACAGGGAGCTGCGCCCTTCTCCTGCACCTGGACTGACCCAGATAGAGCAGCTCAGGAGCTGCAGCTTCGAGGTTCTGACTTTGCTGGCTGCCCCGTTGGAAGCTATCTTAGCTAGCATGTGTGTGGTAAGGCTGCAAGCTGGGCAGTAACCTGCCCTGTTGTGTCTCCTTTCTGTTGTAGACGAGCCAGTGCATGTGGCTGATGCAGGCTCTTGGTTTCCTGCTCTCTGCACTGCAAGTGGAGGAGATCCTGAAGAATCTGCACTCCCTGATCACCCCCTACATCCAGCAGCTGGAAAAGCTGGCTGATGAAACGGTGAGTGCCTCTGTGCTACCTCCACCCAGAACTGGCTTCTCCCACTGACTGTAGCCCTGGGGCTGGTGTGTTGAAGCAGTGCTCTTGAATGTGACCTCAAGAGAGCACAGTGCAGGGAACCCCTCTTTGGCACTTTGCCTCTGCAGTCCTGGTTTCTCAGGATCCCAAAAGCATGACTGTGATTGAGAAGCATGGTCTATGTCACACTTTGGCTTTATGTTCCCTGGCAGCCCAATCCCTCCAACAAGCTGGCCATCATCCACATCCTGGGCCTGCTCTCCAACCTCTTTACCACCTTAGACATCAGCCACCACGATGATGACCATGAAAACAATGAGGTGAAGAAACTGCCGGTGCAGCAAGGACCTAACCCAGTGAGTAGAGTGGCAGCACAACACTCTTTATAACAGCCTGGCCAAAGCCTGCCTGTTCACTCTTGATGCCAGGAGAGTAGAGTTAATGTGGAATTCACACTGTACCATGAAGAGCATAGTGCTGGTGCATTCCATCTAAAACAACTCCTTAAGTTTATCCCACCACTCTTGAGGGGAGCAGAGGAGACCTGCAGGATCCTGCTTGGCTGGCTGTTGCTCTGAAGGACAGCCTGAGCGTGTCCTACCAGCTGTGAGCCATGTCAGGCTGCTTCAGCGGGGAAGAAAGATTTGGATGGAGTAGGAGGCAGTGATAGCTGAAGGTCTGAGTCCAGGCCATGCTTAGTCTTGAATCTACCCTCCCCAGGGCTTTGGCAAACAATTCTCTTCAGTGCCTCTCATTCCTCACAGGTGGTGGTTGTTCTGCAGCAAGTCTTCCAGCTCATACAGAAGGTTCTGAGCAAGTGGCTGAATGATGCCCAGGTGGTGGAGGTAATCAGGCTCCTCATTAATACTGCCTGCAAACCTGCCTGTCTTTGCTGACCTGAACTGGGGACAGCAAAGGACAGAGGGTGGACGATGCCCTGTTAGAGGAGTATGCTGCTGAGTTGTCTGGACCAGCGCTGCTTGCTGTCACCAGCAGTGTCTGGCCATTCTTTTCTGGTCTGTGCCCCCATGAGCTCTGTTCTTTTCCAGTTACAAAGGCTCTGCCACAAGTGGGAACATGAGAGATGAGGGTCTGTCAAACCTGTTCTCTGAAAGGGTAGCTTTGTTCTGGCCTAGATTTGTGTCATCTGATGTTTCTCCAGTTCTTTCAATCTGGAAATGCCCATGGGTAGTGTCCCACCTGCCTCTTTCCCCTGGCCTTCAGGAGACTTTCTGCAACAGTGGGAAGGATGTTTCCTGGTCTCTGGGACCATCTTCTGTTGCAGGGGCATGGTCACCAGTATCAGAGTAGATCTGAAACCTCTGCCTGGCTGGTCCCTGTCCCCACTGCCAGCTCTACCCTCCCTTGGGACCCTTCTGTCAAGCTGTGCTCCCTGAGAGAGGTAGGTATCCTGACTGCTTACACAGTCCCTCTTCTCCCACAGTCTGTCTGTGCCATCTTTGAGAAATCTGTGAAGACCCTCCTGGATGATTTTGCCCCCATGGTGCCTCAGCTGTGTGAGATGCTGGGACAGATGTACAGCACCATCCCCCAAGCTTCTGCCATCGACCTCACCCGGCAGGTACAGAGCTGCAATCAGGGCTAGGGCTGCTGCTTCCTGGGAAGCCTTGAGCACAGAGGACCAGCAGCAGCCTCAGTTCTGTCTCTCTTGCAGTTGGTTCACATCTTTGCTCATGAGCCTGCCCACTTCCCTCCCATCAAGGCCCTCTTCTTGCTCGTTACCTCAGTCACGCTGACCCTCTTCCAGCAAGGTAAGTGGGATTAACCCTTCCTGGCGCTGGGGCTGTTGTCAGGCTGTTGCATGCATGGAGTCTGGAGGCGTCTTACCAGGAATGGCTGTTTTTACTCCTAGCTAAGCTAATGGGGCCATCTCTGTTTCCTGGATTCATCCCAACCCCTGGAAGGTGGGTACCTTCCCTGCAGGGCAGCAGAAGCAGAAACCCCTGCAAGACTCTGTTCTGCTGTGGCAGCCCCATTTCTGCAGTAGGAGTGGACATTGTGTGCTGCAAGGGTCAAGCTAGAGGTCCAGTCCCTCTTGGCAGGGACATTGTGGTTTCCAGGAGATCCTGGGGCTCCTATGGGGGCCAGTGCTGCTTGTAGTGGCTGGGGATCAAGTCCTTGCCTGAGCAGGAGAATGTGTGTGAACATCTGGGAAGCGACCTTTTCAGAGTCACTGCTGGCCACCAAGTCATGGCTGTGATGATGAGGATGCTGGCATCCTCCCATAGGATGGGGCCCCTCTTTGGCTCACTACCCACCCTACCAAAAGGTGAACAAAGTTAGGGCAGGTCCTTCTGCACCATGACTCCCCATGAGCCTCTTGGTGAGTTGCTCTGTGACAGGGACAATTGTACATTGGAGCTGCTGTCTCTGATCCTTCAGCATCTCCATATTCAATCCCCAAGGGGTTTTGTCCTGTGTGCACAGCTGGGTGCTGGATAGGGTGATGCTGTCCCCAGTACAAGGCTCAGAGCTCTCTAAAGAGGTGGGGAGGTGTGAGGACCCCTGCTTCATCGTCACTCCATGGTCCAAGCAAGTCCCACTGTGCCGAGGTATCACTGGGGCCAGTGACAAGCGAGATGGAGATCAGGTCCTTGCTTCTGCAAGCAGCATATGGATGCGTCTACACTGATACCCTTTTGGCTTGGTGCCCGGGGAGGCGGTGATACCTCTGGGCAGCAACAGGCATATCTGCGGGAGGACAGGGGAGGGAACAGAGGCCAATCTCTGCCAACACTTGGACACGAGCTTTGCTCAGGCAAGCAGGCATCCAGCTCACTGGATGCCCAGGTGTGTGTGCTCCCACTCACCCCTATGGGTGCCCTTCGGTAGGCAGCTGGCCCTGAGTAGGGCGAGCCCTTCTGCTGAGCCACGGGAGGGAGAAGGTGGGGGGACAGCTGACCCCAAAGGGGCTGAGATGTGTCTGTGCACAGTCAGATACCAAGGCAGAGTGAGTGGTGATGGCATGGAGATCACTGAACGCTGAGCTGCTCTCTCCCAGGAGGATGCTGGAGATCTCCAGGAAGGTCCTGGACTCAGGGTCTTGGAAAACATCTGGGAACGGGGTTGGAAGGGTGACTGTGCAAGGGGCTCCTGAGCAGCTGGTGCTGATGACAAGCATGTGCACGCCTGAGCTCGGCCGGGTGTGTCAAGCATTTGCTGGTGTTGTCATTCACTCGCAGTTACCTTCTAGGACCAAACAGTGCTCTGAAGACAACCCGCTCAGTTCCCACAGTGCTAAAGTTCTAATTCTCCTTGTGGAGATGGTGCCCAGCTAGTTGTTCCTCCTTTTCCTCTCCAAGGACGTGAAGATCTCCTCCCTGGCTCTGCAGCACCCAGGTGCTAGCTGGAGACCCTGGGGCTTCAGACCCTTTCCTTTGCAGTTTCTTTCTGTTCTTGGGTTCTCCAAGTTTCATGATTTTTTGTATGTTTTGTTTCTTTAACTTGCTTCAAGCTGCTCATGTTGCCCATCCCCTTCCCTACACACCCCTTCTCCCTTACACTCCTGTTTTCACTTGTAAATTCTTTCTGTATCACATAACTATATGATGTTGAGTTGCTGTTTGTATGATTTTTCTCTTAAGTTACATCTTTATTATATTTTAGGGCCCAGGGATCATCCTGATATTGTTGATTCATTTATGCAACTCCTGGCACAGGTGTGTTTTAGTTTCTTATTCATTCACTTTCTGTTCTCTCTCTTTCTCTTTTTAATTCAATTTAAACCTATTTTTAGCTTTCTGTTGACAACGTTTTTTTTCCTTTTAGTTGAATATCGAGTTTCTCCATCTGTTTCCGTGGAAGTTGAAAACAAAACATTCTCCTTTATTTCTGGGTTCACACCATCCCCAGGACAGTGTCCTCCTCTGCAGGGCAGTGCCCAGCTGCCACCCCCTTGCCTTGCCAAAGCTGGTATGGGGCACTTGAGGCTGCTGCCATAGTCACCTTTGAGTGACAGATAAATTAGAGCACTAAGTGGACGTTTTCTGCCCCGTATACCTGCCCTGCAATGGGTCCTCCAGAGCGGGGATGATCTGAGCTGGCTGCCTTGCCTTCTGGGTTGAAGCCCCTGCTTCTGCTAGCAGGCAGCTGCCAGGGTTTGGCTCTGAGCAACATGCTTGTGATGGCATCTGGACCTGCCAGGGTGCCATGCTGCCTCCTGCCCCAGCAGCCTCTTGGGGTGGTGGGTTTGGTGACACACAGGAACAGCTTGCATCGTTGTGCCGGGGGCTGTGGGCTGGGTCAGGGGTTGACATTCATGTCACTGCTGGTGGTGGGCAGGCAGGGCAAGCACTATGCTTATGTGTATACACACCTCTTGGGAGCAGCACAAGCTTGGCATGCTCCTCAGTCTGCCTTGACCTTTGAGGAAAAAGCCTTCGTGAGCCTCAGTGCACTCAGTGGCCCTGTTGTAGATGCATTCACCTACCCAGAGAGCGGGTCAGTGGCAAGAAGGGACAGCAAAGTCACTTTCTGCTTCATTTCTGTGATGAAATGACCTCTGACCTTGTGTGCTGGCCTGGTGGCTAGGCAGTGACACATGCTGAGTCAGCTGCCAGAGCTGTGAGGGTCCTGCCCTTGCCCAGGAGGTGTGCCTGGCATGGCTGAGTGATAAGCCCCTAGCTCCCTCCTATGGCAGCTCGGCCCCTGCATGAGTCTTGCAAGATGGAGAAGGTGAGGGGAGCTGCACCTCAGCCCTCAAACAGGGTCTGCTCTTTGATGCCCAGACCCTACTGAGATCCACTGCGTCTCACAAGCTGTATCACAGTCTTTTTTCCCCTACTTTTGCTCTTGAAAGATAAAATGTCCTCAAGGTTACCAAAAAGCATCCATAGCTTTTGCCGATGACAGTTTTGGAAGCTGTAACTTCACAACAGTTTTGAATGTGATGAGAGAATTGGTGAATGGAGTCTGTGCATGAAGTTCATGGAGATGAACTTCTGCACACTCAGTGCTGGCAGGACCTCCACTCAAGGACTGTGCCAGGTTTAGGGCACATTTTTTTACATTTAGGCTATGGAACACAGGAAAAAGCACCTGGGAAGAAAGCACTTGTACACATGGTGAGGAGGAAAGGCTGATGGGAGCCTGAGGAGCTGCATGGGTGTTGGGGTGCGTGAAAGGTAATATCCCAGTAGTCAGTTAAAAACCCTTTTTGGTTCTCCTTAAGTGGGACAGTCATGGGAGGAAATCATGTAAAAGGGTAGGAGATCTCTGTAATGGTGTGGGGAAGCACTGAAAGGTCACTCAGGGAGTTTCTGTGCTTGAAGGGCTTGAAAGGACTCAAAAAGCCTATTGCTCCTGGAGGTCAGGCAGAGGTGATCCTGCCAGGTGGGTAAGGGATTAGGTGACTCCTATAGAGTTCCAAAGCTGTTGTTTCTTTGGAACGTGCTGAGTTTCTCTCTGGCATGGGGTCCTTCTCTGTGTCTGGACATGGTGTGTTTATGGTCTCTTGGAGAGAAAAGTGCAACCATGCTGTGCTTTTGTGGGGTGTTCTGTCAGAGCAAGTGCTCCCCAGTCCTGGCTGCTAGAAAGCTGTTACATGCTGCCCTCATGGGCGGGATTTGTAGGTAGAGCTGCGGCAGCAGACTGGCAGCCAGACCGGTCCCTGGCACGCTGGTCTCTGGACAGTCCATGTCCTTTCTGTTACAGGAGCAGCTTGGAGGCTTTTACCTCCGTGGCTGCTCCATCACAGATCACTGTGAGGTGTGTGATACCAGCCTGCCACCAAGCACAGCCACTCAAGACCTGGTGTTTTCATGGGCTTTTTATTCTAGCAACCCCACAGACACTGAAGGAGTCAATCCCTGTCCTCTCTTCACACACATAGGACTTGTTTCAAGGTTTTCTCCTCTTCCTTGGCCTGCCCTTTCTCCCAGACTGATTAGCTGGCAGGATGCTTTGAAGCCTATCAAGAAATGGCCTTGCCATCCCTGCTTGGCTTTTTAGTCTGAGGACTTCAAGAGCTGTCTGATGGCACAGGTGTGTTCAGCCTGCCCTCTTCTAGAGGACTGTGCTCTTTGGTGATGCTGTTGAGCATTTGTAGATCCAAGGATTAAAGTTGGAGAGAACTGCAAGTCCCTTCAGATAGGATTTTCATGTGTCAGAACCTGTATTTTCATCCCAGCCTAGTGCACCTGTGGCACCCTTGGTTAAATAATGCAGCAGCGAGTTTGGACCCAAGAGTGTGTCAGGCTGGAGGCTTTCCCACTTCTCAAACTGTGTGCTTCTGTGGTTGATCACTCTGATGGAAATAGCATCTCCTCTGTCTCAAGTTTTAATGTTTTCTCCCTGCAAGCAGTGTTTTTGTCCACTCCCTCTGCCAGCAAGTGCTCTCTTCTGACGAATCAGAAGCAGCTTTTATCTGCTGATATCTGCACACCAGCCCTCTGTCCTGAGCTTACAGGGAACTCTCTCTGTGACAGGATTTCAGCTGATTTTACAGTGTGTATATCTGGGCTTGGTCACAGCCTGCGAGACTGCCCGGTTGGTGTGGCTGATCATTTTGCCACCCTGTTAATTGGTGATCCACTCTTGACAGCTGGCTCATCATGAGAGCATGTTGGCTTAAACAACATCTTTAAGGCATGGTGGGGATCCTGGTGTTGACATTACTAGTTAAGGCTAAGTACAGAATCATCAGTCTGCCCTAAGGCTGCCTGAAACAGTACTTTGCATTAAGATCTGACATCAGCTGTTCCCCTGCTCCTCTGCTGTGTGCTGGGAATGGTGTAGAGTGTTGCTGCTGCTGTGCCCGAGCTGAGCTTCCAGCATCATGCCTGGAGGGCCTGCAGGGCTCAATGCTGCCCGTGCAGCTGGAGCACCCATGCCCAGGGCCACACAACTGCAGCATCTAGATCTTCCACCGGGGTGTGTGACTGGGGCTTGCACCTCAGTCTGCATCTGCAATCACAGACTGGAGGTTCTGGTGTTAGGGAGCTGTCACCTGCTCCCTGGCCAATGTGTCGCCCATATGCATGTTCCCAGTTGCAGGTAGGATTCTGAAGCTCTCTGGCTTGTCTCTGTACTGGTGGCTGCAGGCTCATCCACCCACCCTGGCAGGGCTCCATGCTGCTTGGTGCTCAGGAATGCTGTGGCAACCTCTCCTGACCAGGAACCCCAGGCTGGACTGGGCAATTGGGGGTTCACTGGGCAGAAGATGCAAGGCTGATATGTGATGGCCCAGCTACTGTGTGCCCCACCTCCCTGCCTTTGTGGGCTGGTCCAGACTGCACACAGAAGTCTTTGAGCTCTCCACCACACCTGCTCCAGCTGGAGTTATAGAGCCCTATGGAGAACATGGACTTGGTTTCTTCTAACCCTGGCAGGCAGGGACTGACTTCTCCCTGGCTCTGGTGCCTGGCCAAGTTCACATGCCCTTTCCAAGGCTGGAGTCTCTGCTCCACCAGGTATGTGGTTTGGGAAGTAGAGGTGGTGGTGCTGAACACAAGGGCTTGATCTGTGTTTGGGAGAGCTACAGGAGCTGGCTGTGTAGGCCCTCCGCTGTCTGCTGACACTTTCATGCCTGCCTGCCTCTGAAAAGCCAGGCACAGAAGAGCCTGCTCTGAAGACCAGTCTGGGGGTCTCTCAAGTGCCACGGAGAAGAACGTTTCTGTGTCTGCCTGCAGGACAGCGCTTGCAGAGAGTCAGCACTTACCTCTGCAGTGGCTATCACAGCAGAGGCTGTGGAGGGACATATGAAAGCATTTAAAGACCTATTCCCATCCGAGAACATGTGAGCAGAGCTGCTCTGTCAGGAGGTGGAGAGCACAGTCTGGCCCCAGAGCTGGAGCAGGGTTCTTGGTGCTGGGAAAGAGCAGTTGGACCTACCTGGTGCTGAGGGCTAATGGGAGAAACTCCATAGGGCCCCATCTCATGGGGATAAAAAGCATTTCTGTCTACATTAGACATGTCCAGGTGTGCCCAGATTTGCCTTGCACTCTGCACTGCCTCGGCAGTGGTGTCCTGTGGGAGGTGTTCCTCCCAGTATTGTCACACTTTCCCCCATGACACTGCCTGAGTGAGGAGCAGGTGGTGCACCAGAGCTGCAGGAGAACTTGGTGGGGCTCTGCCTGCTGCAGGTCTGGTTTGACTGGTAGAAGCACCCTGCAGGTAGGTGGCAACCTGAGCATGTCAAAAGACTCTTGTAGCAGCAGAATAGTTTTGCAGTTTGTGGGTCTGGGGTTAAAACTATCCCCTTGGAGAGGCAGGGTAGAGGAAACCACATCTGGGTGGTATCATGTGAGTCAGCTGCCCTTAAGCAGCATGCTGCTGGGTTAGAGGTTCATGGGCACTGCACCAGGGCCCCAGTGCGGGTAGTCTCCTGTGGCTAAAGCTACATCTCTTGAAAGCATTTATCCATTTTGGGACCAGATGAATGGCAGCAGCCTTGATGAGTGGATGTGTTTCTAAGCCATTGCCCAGCCAGTAGCTACCCTTCTGATGTTGGTGCCAGCACATCAGGAGGAATTGGTGCACACAGTCTGTATATGCACACAGGTATAATGCGGCACCTGATTGCTCCCGTGAAGGTCTTCACTCATATCTAGTAGGGAAGCACCATCTTGTCATCTCCACCTGGTGCTGCAATGCCTTCAGTGCCCAAACCTGAGTCCTCTTGCAGTGTGATGCAAAGGATCAGAAAAGAGATGGAATGACCCTGAAACCTACTCCCCAGCCTCTTGGTCTCCCGCATAGGTTGTCTGCACTGGGCAGATGGCCATGGACTTCCTCTGGACGAGAAGGGGTGGAAAGTACGTTTGTTTTGCTCCAAGTAGAGGCTGTGGCTGTGGACAGATGGCCATGCATCCTGGGTACTGCTGGCCAGGAGCAGTCCTTCCTTTCATTCATGAGGGCAGGCTCAGAGGGCGGCAGTGCCCCTGCACACGGCTCAGCCCAGGGATATCCTGCTCGCCAAGCTCCAGGCACAGCATGGGGCCACTGCAGTGCTGTGACTGCTGTCCCCATGGTTGCAGTGACAGCAAGACAGGAAGTGTGGCTGGCATCCCTAGTGTAGTCCACAGCAGTGGGCATGGTGGTAAGGCACAGGTATGGCCACCGTCTGGCACAGATACAGCTACCTTACATAGCAGGTCTCACCATGGCTCAGTAGAAATCCTTCAAATGGACTGGAAGGTGCAGGCTGAAACATTTCTGTCTATTAAGTGCCCAGTGCCAGCACAGTGGGGACTGAGCTACTTCATGAGGTGCCACAGCTCTGGGTGTCCCCAGCAGCAGTGCCTGACCCCCACAGAGGCCTGTGGGATTGCTGTGTGATATAAAGGTTTTCTGATCTTGGACTTGCTGCTCAGAAACTACTAAGCAATGTTGGCCTCTTGTGAGCATCTGTGTCCTAGAGTCCAGGCAGGGTGAGCTGCTAGTTCAGTCTGGGGTTACTGCCTGAACCAGTTGCTGTGACCCCAGGTATGCCAGCATCTTCAAGAGAGGAGCAAAGCAGGGAGGTGATTGGTTTTTTTTGCTGGGCCATATGTGGCTGCCCTTGTCCTGGGAGTGCTGCTGATGCCCAGGAGCCCTCTTCTGAAGCATTTGTGTCTACCTTGCCCTGGCATCTATCTTCAGGTCCTGGGGTTGGTGGCGCCTGAGCACAGCAAACTGGCTGTTTGACTTTTTTTCGGGGGGGGGGGGGGGGGGGGGGGCGGGAAGTAACTGTTTCCTGCTGTACTGTGTCAATCTACATTTACTGTGGGTGTGCCCAGGTAAGTGTGTGTCCAGGCAGAAGCTGTCTGGAGCACCAGGTTCCTTGGAGGCTTCCTGGCTGCCTCTGCCACACTGGGTTTATGCTGCTTGTCTGTGTGCCTTGCAGGCTCTGAAAAGGAAGCCGGACCTCTTCCTGTGTAGCAACCTGGATGTCAAAGCAGTGTTTCAGTGTGGTGAGTACCACAGGCACTCTGTAGAGAAGCCAGCCTGCTCCTGTTGTGGAGCTAGGTGCAGACCAGCCAGGAGCTGAGCAAAACAGGGCTGCTTAATGCAAAGTGTTTCCAGCTGCTGACCTGAGCAATTTCTGCCCACAGGTGTTCTTTCACTCAAGTTCCCTGAGGCCCCAACTGTCAAAGCATCCTGTGGCTTTTTTGTGAGTATTATGGCATGGTGCAGCCCACTGAGAGATGGGAGGGCAAGGGGCTGGGCAGGTTGGGTATGGGGCCCGCTCTGGCACTGAGTGGGTTGGGATCTGTGTTGCAGACAGAGCTGCTGCCCCGCTGCGGAGAGATTGCCCCGGTGGGACAGGTCGTGCACGAGAATGGCAAAGTGCTGCTCCAGGCAGTGCTGGAGGTGAGAGACAAGGGGCAGCTGTGGGCTCTGTTCCTGAGCAGCACCCTTGCGAAAACGGAGGCAGAGAGCCCAGCAGCATGGGTGGGTTGCAGGCAGAGCAGCATGGAGGGCTCAGCAGGGTCCATCTGCTGTGGCAGGGTGTCGGTGGCCAGGCTTCCCGCAGCCTCATGGATCACTTCGCAGAAATCCTCTTTGCCTTGAACAAGCACTGCTTCAGCTACCTAAGCGTTTGGATCAAGGAGGCCATGCAGCAAGATGGCTTCCCCTCAGCCCGCATCACCCCCGAGCAGAAGGAGAACTTCAGCCAGCAAATCCTCAGGTTCATGCACCCCTCCCTGTGGTGGCTGTGCAGTGGGAACAACATCCCTCCCCACTGGGCCTGGCATGTTCCTTCTGCTTCATGTTTCTCCCCTCCCTCTGTCTTAGCAGAGAGCGTGTGAACAAGCGGCGAGTGAAGGAGATGGTGAAGGAGTTCACTCTGCTGTGCCGAGGGTTGCATGGCACAGAGTACACAGCAGACTACTGAGCACCTGGACAGGACCGTGGACACTTTGCCCAGACCAGTTCTTCCCTGCAAGGAAGCCCCCCCACCCCCATCCTCCCTACCCTGCTGCAGTACGGCTCGTAGAATAATCCTCCACCTAGAATTAACCCACTAAGGATGCTCCCCAGCTAGATTTGGTGGCCACATCTTGGTGTCAGCATCTTTGTTTCCCCTAGCATGTGCCCCCCTCGCAGGGGACTGGAGTGCCGGCTGCAGGAGGCGGCGGCAGGGAGGGGGGGAAGCCTGGGCAGAACGGCTCCAGCATGGGCTGCCCCACACCTGGGCTACTAGCCCTTCCCTGGCACCTCCCCGCGGGTGCCTGTGCCCCGCGGTGGGGAGGCTGCCCCTGTGTCCGTGGCAGTGGTGGGCTGGGTGTGGGGGCTTGCCCCCTGCTCGTTTGTACGTGTATGGTTGGGAGGGGGGAGGCCCTGCACCTAATTATATTAAGAATATTTCTATGTTGTGGCTGTTGTTATCGCAGTGCCTGGACTTTGCCTGCTCTTTGCCTCTGCAGAAGAGCCCAAGGGAGGAAGTTAAACCAGCTGGGATGCTTCAACATCTCCTGTCCCCTACTGGCTACAGGAGGGATGACAAAAAACAGTATTGTGTTGTATTTCTCTGTCCCACACGGGAGGGGCCAGAGTCCATCCCTGCAAAACACAGGGTCCTCCCTGCAGCACAGGATGCATGTTCCCCCCTTCTGTTATGCAGAGCAGGTGAGGGGTTGCTCATACTCCAAGCCCTCACTTTTTGCCTTAGCTCCCCAGCCCAACCTGCAAACAGACTTTCAATTCTGGAGCTTGCTGTTCTCTGGGGCTGTTTTTAGCTGATGCATAGGGCTGCACCCAAGTGGGCAGCAGGGCCTGTGTCTTCACTCTGGGTCATCTGTGCTCCTCAGACCATGTTTTATTCTAGAAGATGAGTCACTCAAGTCCTTTTCAGTTTCACTTTACTTAGCAGTATTCCACACAAGGCTTGAAACCTGGTGATGTTGATTTGTGCAAAGATGTGACCTTTGTAGAGCCAAAGCTGCCCTGGACTGGGGAGCCCTGAGTCAGGCACCTCCCTGGGCCTCACAGCTGGCAACACACCTGCCCGGGAACGCTAGGGTGCCTGAGCACAGGTTAACTACTGCTCTCCCACTACTGTGCTATTGATCCAAGGCAGCATCCAGCAAAGTGCCAACTGAGGGTAAGTCCAGACGGGTCCAGTCTCACGGGTTTGACACGAGGTGGCAGGCAACACCTAGGTCCCAATAGCGTCCTGCTCCTGGCTAGGTGCCCATGCTGCTGCTACATCAGGGTTGCTTTCGTCCCTCATCCTCATAGGCAATGGCAATCCCACGTCGACCCTGCACAGCCTTGGCCACAGGTGTCTGCCCCAGCTGCTGCTCCAGGCCACGCCAGCTGCGGGACTCCAGGAAGGAGGCTGGGAAGAGAGAGAATGGGATTTGTTACTGGGAGCAGGGGCATGGTACTGCCCCTGCATTGGGGCTCAGCCACACTACAAAACCAAATCACGAACCAGCAGGGCTGATCTGTGCGAGAGCCTGTGTCTGGTCCCTGCAGGCCAGGGCGGTGCTGGGGGGCAGCTGAGGGGCTGGGGGGTCACGGCAGTGGAGAGCGCGCATCTCTCCGGTGATCAGCGAGATGTCTGGAACAGCCTCTTCCACGTGAACAGCTGCTGGGAGCTCAACGTGAGCACAGGCACCTGCCAGGAAACAGTAACCTTAGGATTGCGCTCACCTTTGTCCTCTGGCTGGTACAAAGCCACGGCAACCATGGCCTCCAGGGAGGAGAGGGCAGGATGCATCCTAGGAGCATTGGGCAGTTGGTTTCTAGTTGTTACCTGGAAGCAGGTCTCGGAAGTCAGTGAGGTAGTTCCCTGTCCATTCACGGCCTGGATTACAGGCCAGCTCTAGCTCATAGGGAGTCACAACAGGTCGGTAAAACTCGCTGGAGTCCAGCAGGGAGTTCTGAGCACAGGCCACCAGGACAAAGATGTCCACTTCCAGGAAGTTGGCCAGCTTGGCAGGGTTTGGCTTCCCCACAGCTAGCGTGTAGCTGCGCTTGCCAGCCCAGCGCAGAAGCTCTCGGAGGTGCTGCAACACAGTGAGGTAGCCTGCCACACCGAGAGTACCCACCAGGATGCCCACCACCTGGGCATCCCGGGCCCGCTCCACGAGGTACAGGCGTCGCATCAGGGCCCGGTTGACATTGAAGGTCTCACGGCGGCCACAGTTGGTAGCAGGGTCAAAGGAGCTGAAGGGGCAGCAGTTCCAGGTCAGCATGAAGCTGGTGAGGGCCAGGCCCTCAGCTCCCACATAGAACATAGCACAGTCCTGCAGCCCTCCTGGTGCCTCCACTGGGAACTGGCGGCCAAACTGTCGCACGTCTCCAGGCAGTGCAGGGCCAGGTGGGTCTCCACACACCACCCTGGAGAAGACGATATTAGGGTAGTCAGGGGACAACTGCTGTTCCAGCTCACCTGAAGGGAGACAACAGTGAGGATAAAACACGCCCACAGATCTCTCCTACGAAGGTGAGACAACAGAGTAGGAGACAACAGAGATCAGGAATCAAGGATGGAACTGCCTGCCCGACGATGCTTCTACCCTACGAGCTCTGCAGAACTCTGAGCGCTGCCAGAGCCACACGCCCTCCCCGGGCCCCCTCTCTAGTCCACAGCACTCACCCATCGCATGGGCATAGACCACGTCACTCAGCACCACCACTCGGCTCTCTCTGTCTGGGTAGAGCTCCCGGAAGGCCTCTGCGCAACACCTGACGTCCATGGGCTGCTTCCCAAAGATGTGCAGCACCGGGAGCTTTCTGCAGGGGCTGAGGCAAGCTGGGCCATAGTGCAGCACCGCCTCGGCACCTGCGTGCTCGGCGGCCACTTCGTCCACACAACAGCTGTAGGGAGGGAGGACCCCGTCTCAGACGGGCTACACGCCACGGAGCTCTTCCTCCCTGGCACCGCTGTCCCGAGCCGGAGCAGCTCCGGCCCACGGCCCTGCCAGGTAAGCGACAAGCAGCTCCGTTCCTGTCCGCAGAGGACAGCACACCCCTCCACAGCCTCACGCCGACCTGCCGTACGTAGTATCTCCCAGGACGTACACTTCGGCTCCGGTTGCCGCCTCCATCTGGGTCGCCACTGCCACCGCGTCCGCCAGGAGCTCGTCAGGAAACTGGAGAGCAATCTGGGGCGAGACAGAGGCTGAAGCACTAAGCAGGGCAGCTCGCAGACCCTGGTCCCGCTCCGCTCTCGGCCCCGCTCACCTTGCAGAACCCGCCTTCCCGCACGAAGGCAGCAGCCCGGCCCATCTCGTAGAAGCTGTCGAGGTCCCCCCGCGGCGCCGCTGCTGGTCCCAGCTGCCGCCGCAGCGCGGTCTCGCCGTCGCTGCTGAAGGCCGTGGCCATGGCCCGACACGAGGGAGGCTCCCTAGGGCCGCTTCCGGCAGCAGCTCGGAGATCACCGATTCGAGCTCGTCCGCCCCGCCCCTCGCCGGAACGCCCGCCCCCCATGGGCCGGAGCCTATCGCGCACCGCGGCGAGGCGGAGCGGGCAGGGACAGCCAATGAGGAGAGGCGTCCCTCGCGGTGCACTGCGGTCCCTGTAGTTCTGCCGCCTGTCAGCCGGGGCGGCCAATGGCGAGCGCGGCGGAGGCGGGAGCGGGATCCTGGTTCCGTTCTGCGCTGCGCTTCCGTTCACGTGTGCGGGGGTCAGGTGACGCGCTCGCGCCCGCGCGCCCGGCCGGCTCCGCTCCGCTCCGCTCCGCTCCGTCCCCCGCCGCTGCCGCCATGACGGGGCTCGCGCTGCTGTACTCGGGCCTCGGCCTCGCCTTCTGGACCACGCTGCTGGGCGTCGGTCAGCGGCGGGCGTGGGGAGTGGGGGGCGGGCCGGGGCAGGGCGTGCGGGGGGTCTCCGAGCGAGGCTATGGGGCTGGGAATCGTGGGCACAGGCAGGGCTGAGCCGAGGCTCTGGCTGTGAGGGGAGTCCGTAGTTCGGGCCTGTGTCTGTGCTGGCAGCTCCTTTGCCGGAGAGGAACTGGAGGCGGTGTGTGCTTGTGTTGCTGTGGTGTGAGAAACGAAGGCGAGGTGTCGGAGTGCGAAGTTGTCAGTCCTCTGTTGGCTGAGCTGCTCGGGAGGGCTGGCCTTTGGCCTGCCATGGCACCTAGACTACTGTTGTGGGCTTTCTCAGCCTGAACATCACCACTAGGGTGCTTTTAGATGCTCTCTCTGAAGGCCTGGACCCCTAGAAGCTCGCTGTATATGACAAATGCTCTTGCATGTGCAGCTTTCGGCTTGTCCAGTTTAAGAAGCTGATTAGCCTTTCTGTGCATGTGAGAGCAGAAAAGTGCTGGTGCCAGTCAGGGGTCGTGCGTGGATTTGGCAGGTCAGAGGAGCTAAAAGCAGGTGTCTGGCTTTTCAGGCTGTGAAAGCTGCTGTATTGGATGGAGCAGATAAGGGAAACGTGCAAGTCTGGATGGTTTGCACATCTGTGTGGCTGTATTGGTGCTTGTGGCAGCCCAGGCTTCTGCATGAGGAGTTGTGGGAAGATTTTGTGCTGGAGCTGATGCCTCTTTCCTCCTTCAGTGCTGAGTTAAGTGACTGAGAGCAAGGCAGAGGCCAAGGAGACTTTGGCTCCTGCCTCAGTATTTGAGTGATGTGAGAAGCCGAGTCAGAGGTGAAGGGTGTCTCACTCTCTCGTGTTTCCAGGGGTCTGGTGAACCCAGTGTCTGGCCCACGGCTTCCATACTGGGCTCTCTGAATCACACAGCTTGTGCCAGTGCAGATGCATGCAACAGACTTGAAGCTGTTGGAAAATCTCAGTGACCCGAGTCTAGATGCTCTTAGTTTCCCCTTCTGTGGTGCAATCCCTTATGGGGGAAGGTATGAACAGGAAATGGTCTTGCTCTCTGCAGTGTTTTGGTGGTGTCATTTTGTGTTTTCCCTCCTTATTCTGAGCTCTGCTTTGGTACTTCAGTCTAGTTGCCCTGTTGCCCAGCTATTTGCTATCCTGACTGCAGAACTGGGAGCCAAAGCTCACAGGAAAAAATCCTTAACTGTCTTTTATATATCAATCCAAGATTATGCCTGCTATTGAAGGTGTAGAAGGAGTTCTTAAGATCTGCCCTGAGCTGGTTATATCTCTTCCTTATTGCTCTTGGATAGTGGGAGCAGCTGAGGCTGGTTGGGTTCAGTTCCTGCTCTGCTAGCCAAGCCAAAACAGAAGCTGCTGTCTGACCAGGCCCAGCCATAGAGATCATCTCTGAAGGTCACCAAGCATGTAGGCTAGGATATAGCTTCCCTTTGCACTCCCTAGCTGTGGTGACATTGTTCCTCATTTGTGTGTCACAAAAGCAGGACAGGGGAACAGCCCCATTCTGTGGGCAGGAGAAGGGATCAGCATTGTCACTTCCCGTTTTGGGAGGAAGCTTGCCTGGTAGTGCTTGTAGTTGTCTGGGTGCAGAGTCCCGAGTTGTGCATGGAGTGGCTTAGTACCCTAGAACAATAGGAACATCCCTTCTCTGAGGCTGGCACATCTCCCTGCACGGCAGCACCGAGGCCATTTGGTGGGATGAGGCATCTGGAAGGTCTTGCCTGTGGGCCAGAAAAGGCTCTTCTGACCTGGGGCACAGCGTCCTGCTTCTGTATTGCTGCTGGGCAAGTTGTTGGCTCCAGGCTGTGAGTCTGGTGGAGAAAAGAGCAGCAGGATGCATGCAGTAACCTCTTTGGTGTTTTTAAGAATTTCCAAAGTCTCCAGTTTCTCCTTTTCCAGCCTGTACTCCAAGTCGGTGTCACAGAGCCACTGGTCCAGTCATCAGTGGTAGAGTTGCCCCTTTTTATTTGGTGCAGAGAAGACAGTGCTATGCTACCTGTGCTTATCTGTTCCTTAAGGACCAGGTCACACTGTCTTCTCCAGCTGCATGGTGTGAGCCATGCAAAGAGGAAGATGTCTCTTCTAGTCTGCAGCAATCTTTCCTGCTTCTGAGCTCATAGAGAGGCAGGGTTTTGGTGCAAGCAACTCTGCATCTCTTTTGGCTGCACAGCTCTGCTGGCTGTGACTCCTTGCTGCAATTCTGCACAGGAGTGGAGCACTCAAGGGTGCAACAAGGCAAACTGTCCTTGGAATCCCCCATGGAAAGGAACAGCTTTTCTGAGTTTCTGAGGGCTGTGCTTTGGTATCTCCTGCATATATTGGAGTACACCTTTCTCTGGAAATGACTGACTCTAGGAGAAATGCTGAGGACAGCAGGCATGTCTTGAAAGTCCACACCCTTGGAAAGAGGGTGCTGAGGAGCAGCTTCTGGTGTTGATGGGTTTCTGGGAAGCAGCGCAGACCCTAGTGGGACAGTGACTGAGTGGCATATGATGCTCAATTGGGGGCACAGCCTCAATCCTCTTGCCTTCCCTGTGAGAGACAACAGCTCACAGCCATGGCTTTTCAGTGGAACTGAGCTGCTGGGTAATGCAATTTGAGACCTGGGGCACAGGCCTGTGGGTTGCTGTTCATCTATTGTAGCCTATCATGGCACGTAGGTGCTCAAGGAGGGTCAGGGCACGGAAAATGGGTGTGACAACCATCACAGTCCTTTTCTAGGGTTGGGTCTGGGAGTACTGCAGGTCTGGGCTGTCTCTGTCCTACTGATGTGGAAGTGATAGGATGACTAGGGTTAGATTTTCATGGAAGGGACGCACTGCCTTGTAGCTCTGCACAGCTGAACCCGTCTTCCCAGTAACCCTCCTGCATGCTGTGCTGTGCTCCTGGGCCTCTGCCCCAGGGCTTCACGGGTAGGGGGAGGAAATGGCAGTGCTAGGCTGGAAGCTGGTGCCTGTCTGAAGGTTCCTATGTGACTCTTGCTTTCCAGGGATCTGCTACACAATATTTGACCTGGGCTTCCGCTTCGATGTGGCCTGGTGAGTTCCCTATCAATACTATCATCCTCAGGAGCCTTATGGGGAGATGGGTAAGATTGGCAGTCCCTGTAGAGAACAGCACTCCTGAGCAATGAGCACTGGTTACTGCATCGCTGGGGAAAAAAGGTGCAGTGAGCAGGGTCTCTGCTTCCTGTAAGCAGGAGAGATGCAGGCCACATGTACATGCAGTTGATGCCATTTGGAATGCTGGTGCAGCCATCCCACCCTTCTCAGCCCAGACTTCCTGTTCACAGAGTTTTGGGGAGGAACATCTTGGTCCATTCAGGTGAGAGTCCTGGGTTACTCTATCAGAGAGAGGTTCTTGTGGCCCACTGTCTATCAGTGCCCAAACAATCTTTGGCCCCATGATCAAGTGGAGGGGTACCTGCTTTGGAGCTATGCACTACAACTAGCAGGGCTCAATCTGTGTGTTAACTCAGGGCACTTCTTCCTCTGCAGGTTCCTGACAGAGACCTCACCCTTCATGTGGTCCAACCTGGGCATTGGTTTGGCCATCTCCCTGTCTGTGGTAGGAGCTGCCTGGTGAGTGTGGCTGGCTCTTCAGCAGGCTCCTGCTCTTGCAGTTCAGTAGCAGTGTATACACTGCAGTATCCATGTGGCAGGGCAGGGCAAAATAGTGCGTACATGCAGGGATGTGAGGATGTACAGGTCACTGCAGCACTGTGTCCAGGCTGCTGGAGGGTCTGGGCAGATGACCTTGCCGACTGCAATGGCTGTGGAGAGGCAGGGATGTCCCTGGCTCTCTGGAATCACACCCCAGAGCCCAGGCTGTGCCGCACTGTCTCTTGTGTCCTAGCAGCTTTGCTGTTGTAGATGGTGGAACTTGGGGCCACTTGTACCCTGGGGACAGGCAGGCCACTAGATGCATGCCTGATTCTTTGCTCAGCTGGAAGATCCTGATTTTGCTGTTGAATGCTCCTGTGAGTACCAGACCTTCCACCAACTCCCCTTGTCTGCCTCAGGGGGATTTACATCACGGGCTCAAGCATCATTGGCGGTGGAGTCAAAGCCCCTCGGATCAAAACCAAGAACCTGGTCAGGTAAGCACAGACTTTGGGTTAGTGCTTTATGCTGTGCCTGAATGGGGCAGGTCTCAGCCTTGTGTAGAAGTTTCTGTCCTGTCTCTAGCTGGGTGCTGCTTGCAGACTGTTCCTTGCTGAGCTGCTGCTGCTGTTTGTTTTCAAAACAAAGAGCTTTAAAGGAGCCAGAGTGCTGCTTTGAAAAGTGCTGTGTTATATCACACAGTGAATGAGCCCAGTGTGTTCAAAACAAATGCTGTGAGATCACACTTATTCCTGCCTCAGGCAGAGTCCCCTGGCCAGACTTTGAACAGTCCTTCCCTGAAGGAGCAGAATGAGGCTGAAGGCTCTCTGGGCCTGCTTCTCACAGGGCTGTCACAGCAACCTCGGGTGGCACAGCAAAACTGTCATCCAGCCTTCATGTTTGGCAGCTCCCTCTTGCTTGGGAGGAAAGCAATTGATAGCCTAGACTGCTTTTCTATCCTTGGCAGCAGTGGGACAGGATCAGAGGTGGCTGTGGAGGGGTCTGGCTGCTGGCTGGCTGGGCCTGAAGTGATGGTGGCTGCTCAGGCTGGGGCAGAGCCTGGGACTGACAGAGACACTGTGCTCAGACTTTGCCTTTCTTCCCCAGCATCATCTTCTGCGAGGCTGTGGCCATCTATGGTATCATCATGGCAATAGTCATCAGTAACATGGCTGAGGTATGAGAGGAGCTGGGCTGACATGCCAGCCCTGCACCAGTTTTGGGGCCGAGGTGGGAATGGGCCAGTGTTGTGAGTGGTGGCCCTGTGAGAACTTTGGACACTTATGATTCTGGGAGCCGCTGGACTGGTGGTCTATGCAGTGGCCCTTGTCCATGCTGAAGAGTGGGTTGAGGGAGGTGTCATGAAGCTACCCAGGGATATGGAGTCAGACACCAGCTCTGCCCAAAATGTGTCTCCCCCAAGCTATGCTGGGGACAGGTACCTCTCCCAGGGACCACAGACTTGCCACTAACCCAGGCCCTGTCTTTTCCCTCAGCCTTTCACTGCAGTCACCCCAGAAGCAATTGGAGCCAGGAACTACCATGCAGGTAAGGACTGGTCAGTCCCTGGTGCTGTTGCTGTGAGCGTTGCCACACTCTGACCGTCACCTTCTGACCAGCCCACGGCCTGCTGCAAGTGTCTCAAGGACATGTGACTCTTCCACCAAAAATTGTCTTTTTAGCTACCTTCTGGAGACCTTCCTACACCTAGCTGGGCTGTGCTGCCCAGCAGCAGCACTGTTCCTCCCTAAGGCAGCAACATGTTGCTATCACCTGCTGGTCTGATACCACGGGAGATGGGGCACACCCTGAAGCAGTCCTACTTCCTAAACAGGAGGACACTGCTGGTGCTTGGCAGTTTGAGGTCTTCTGTCACCTGAAGGCACAGGTGGTGCAGCATATCCCAGGTGCAGGTGGAAGGGGGTTACATCTTCATCTTGCAGTGTTCCTCTCTCACAGGTTTCTCCATGTTTGGGGCTGGCCTGACTGTTGGATTATGCAATCTCTTCTGTGGTGTCTGCGTGGGCATTGTGGGCAGCGGGGCTGCCCTGGCTGATGCTCAGAATGCCAGCCTCTTCGTCAAGATTCTGATCGTGGAGATCTTTGGCAGTGCCATAGGGCTGTTTGGGGTCATCGTTGCTATCCTGCAGGTACCTGCCTCCTGGGGCCACCAGGCTTACATGAGCACAAGGTGCCCCTCATCCTGGGTGCTCTTGAGCTCCACGTAGACACACCTGGGCTCTGACACAATCCTCTGCATTGGGACTGGGAGGCTGTTTGCAAAGTTTGGGGTGGCATGGCTTTCCCCACAGCATACTGTGCCTACTTGCAGCAGTGTGAACTCTTAATGGCCCTTCTGAGCAACTGCCACAGAGGTTGTTACCTGGGGTGCACCCTGTTCTTATCAGTAGGGCTGATAAGCTGCTTGCAGCTTCTGAATGGTCCTGGGATGCTTGGGTGGGGCAGAGGTGATGGGTTGGGATTTACGGGGCACAACCTAACCTCTTTTCTTTCTTTCTAGACATCTAAAGTAAAAATGGGCAACTGAGCCCTGTCCCACCCAGCCTGTTCCAGCCCGCCCCAGGAGGTGCTGTATATACTTATTTAATGTTTCTATCCTTGACTGAGGCGGGAGCTGCCTGGCAGTGAAGTGGGAGCCAGGCCGTGTAAAGCCCCATCCCACCCATCTGTCGGCCCCTCGGAAGAAACAAATTTCTCTGTGTGAATTTTGCCCTCAGTGGCCTGGCCCAGCCCCTGCAGCCCTGCTGCTGTGTGTCCCCGGTCTCTGTAGAATCAACCACCAGTGCAATTCTGTGTCTGTGAAATAAATATGGTTCTTGTCCAAGGATGCAGCTCTTCCTCTGCCCTGCACATGTCAGGGAGGTTTGCAGAGAGCAAGGGCTGACCCCGTGTTCAGAAATTCCCCTCTGCCTCTGGCAAAGTCCCTTTCCTGTGCCAGAAGCCTGCTAGTGTCCTCCCTTTGTGAGGTTAACCCTGTTGCCTGCTCAACCTGCAAGAGGCCAGCCTCTGAGCTGTGGGAACAGAGCTCTGCTTTGGTGCCCAGAGTAGGTAGGAGGCTGCAGGAACAGGTAACTGGCAGCTCCATGCTGCCTCTGCCAGGCTCTTGCTGCTGCTGGCACTGTGGAGGCACAGGCACAAGCTGGTTTGGGCCTTTTGGCTCCCATCCAGGTAGTTTAGCACAGGAGGAGTATTCCAGTGTCCATAGTCCCATTGTGCAGCTGGGGAGCACCAAACATACAGAGGAACAAATCTTTGTCCCTTATGAGGATGTCTTCAGCCAGCAGCCCTGCTGGGTACTGCTGTGTGCCGCTGTGTGCCAGAACTCTCCAGTCTGCAGTGCCCCTCTGTCCCAGGAGACTCTGGCAGAGGTCCCAGAGGTGGGGATGTTATGTGCTGACTCTGTTCCCCTCTGCCTGACTGTGGTGAATGCAGCACGGGGAAGCCGGCTGTGGACAGCTGGACCGGCAGCTCATCTGCTTCTTGGGGGAAGGGAAGAACAAGGTCCTCCTGCCTCTGCTCTGCAGAGCCTGGAGCCAATGCTGCTGCAGTCTGCTATATCCAGCACAAGGTCTTCATCTATCCTGCTGTGCTGCCAGTACACTTTTGTATGGGAAGAAGAATCAATTCCCTGGTTCTGTTAGTGCTGTAGCTAAACAGATTCAGACCTGGAGCTGCCCTTCTCACTTCCCACCTGGATGCCACAGACTGAGGCAGTGATGGGGCTGATGGAGCCCACACTTGCTGATTTTTGCCCTTGGACTAGGACAACTGCCTCTGCATGGCCTCTCTGAGTTGTGGTGGTCTCTCAAGTATCCACATTGTCCTGTGTTTTGAGACTAATGCTGCATTTCAGCCGTGGGCGTGGAAAGCCTGCTGAAGCAAACCGAGCCAGTGCTGCCATTAGCTGTGCTGGCTTTCTTCTTGGTCTGGAGGCTGTGAGAAGGAACTCTGTGTGCCCCAAGTAACAGCCGGCAGCAGGCTCTGCCTGCTCAGAGGAGTGGGGGCAGGCTTTTGCTGGTCCTGTGGGAGAGCTGTACCTTTGTTCCCTGGCACTGCCGCTGCTGCAGGCCAGAGGCATCAGAGGCTTTGAAACGGCAGGGCTATCTTGTCAGACCTATGCCAAATATATGGGGCTGTGTTTAGGAAGGAGACACCTGTTCTTAGAGATCCTGCATTGGTGGTAGAGAAGTTCTAAGAGTTAATTTTCTTCCTGGTTAACAAGTGTCTTGACAGGCACACCCACTTACCGTTCAGGGATGGGTCTTGCCCTGCCCTGCCCTGCCTTGGCTTTATAGAAATTCAGGAATCTCCCTCGGAGAGGATCTTTTCTGTTCTCCAAATCTTGTCTTTGCATATTGTGGCTTTGACAGGAGAACAGGCTCCAAATTGCCCACAGATATTTTGTGAGGACTTCATACCCACCAGGGCCAGTCTTATGGTGGCTGAAGTCGCAGATGTCCTGTGTCCTGCAGCTGACAGTGGTGAGGTGTGCATACCCTGCACTCTCTTGTTCTAGGTGTGTGTGCTTGGGTTCTAGGACTTGGGTGTGCTAAATACCTGCTGCTCAAGCATGGAGCAAAAGCTTAAATGAGGTTCTGGCATCTTGTACCATGGCTCAGGAGTAGCAGTGAGAGCCGAAAGACGATTTGGTGACTGCATGTGAGTATTTATGGAAGAAATATCACCTGGCCAAGAGCTGAACCAAGAACTTGAGGAAGAAATCGAATGGCTTTCAGCAGGGCTTGCTTACAGGGGTGGAGCAGGGCCGGGCTGGCCTGAGCTGGTTGGGTGCTGCTCTGATCTCTGTTGTAAGATCATCTTCTGACGTGAACTGCTGTGGGGCAGAGGGAAAACCCTTGCTCAGGTGTGTGGCCAGGCACAAGGTACGAGGGGAGGCTTGCGTGGAGAAGCTGCTCACAGTAAATACAAATGTCATGGGGTGGAGGGCAAGAAGGGAAAGGTGGAAGATAGTGCAAAAAACTGCTTGATCTGAACCAAACTCACGGAGACCAGCACAAGATCTTTTGGTGACACCGTTGTAAGAGAGAGAGTGAAGTTTTTGGTGTTTCCTAGCCCTGAAACATGGAGGGTGGATGGAGGCCCTAGAATGAAGCCAAAAATCGGTTGTGACAGGCGCTGAACCGGCTCGGGGTCGCGGCAGTTGCCCTGGATGGGCTCTTGACTGAAACGCAGCAGAAGCGAGGGGAGAAAGAAACATCGAGAGATTGTATCCAGAGGGCCGCCCGGAGGGTTCCCGGGGCCAAGGGCCGAGCATATCGGGGCGGAGCGGGGGCCGCATCGAGCATCGCGGGCAGGGGGTCTGCGGGTAAGGGGGTCCGCGCCGGGGGGGTCCTGGGCCCCGAGGGGCTGCCCTGGCCCGGCGTCAGCACGGCCCCGGAACGCGGGGCGGGCGGCGGCAGCGGCCCCGCCCGGTGCGGCGGCGACAGCAGCGGCGGGCGGAGCCGGCGTGCGGGCGCGGCCCCGTCTCCCTGCGGCTCTAGGCGGTGCGGCGGCCCCGGCCGGCAGGCCCCCCCCCGCAGCCCCGGGCATGGGAGCCCGCGGGTCGGCGGCCGGGGCTGGAGGAGGAAGAGGAGGAAGAGCCAGAGAAGGAGGAGGTGGCGGCGGGGGCCGCTGACCGGCGCCGGGGCGGCGCGGCAGCCCCCGAGGCCGCGGTGAGTTAAACGGCGCGAACAGGCCCGACTGGGTCGGGGGGAACCGAGGATGCGACCTAGCGAATGCGATCTTGGTCACTTATGGATGGCACATCCCTGGTTCGGGAAAAAGCCTGTTTTCGAGGTTGTTCCACGTTTTTAAACAAGTTTTTGTGTGTGCCAGGGTCTGGGAACGATCAGGGGGGCTTGTGTTGAATATGTCCCCTCGCCTGCCAGTGGCCTGGAGGAGAGGGGCATAGGGGAAGCCAATGGCCCTGCGGCTACCGACTCCCTATGTGCCTCCATAGGAGCGGGCAGTACCGGCCCCATGGCATCCACCACGCTAGGGTGAGTCCCTGGATGCCGGTTCCCCAACTCCAGGTTGCTTTCAGCCTCTCACACCCTGTGAAGGTGCTGTGGTGGAGAGGAGGTTACATCATAATTAATAGCCCCCCAGCCTAGCGGGCGGTTTTAAGCCCACTCGTGTTTGTGGCATTCGGTGCCTTGGCTTTTGTTCCCGGCGAGCACTGCACTTCACCCACCTTGCGGACCGCCCTGCTGAGGGGTCCGTAACACTTCGCTGTCATTTGTCCCTGGCACCTCCCCGCCTGGCCGCTGGGACACCGCCGCCGCCCCATGTGCCGGGGCCTGCTGCGAGGGTTTGTGAGGAGGATTCCTGGCAGGCGCTGGGGGTAGGCAGGTCCTTACGTCATGGGCTGTGCTGGGTGACAGGGCACTGTGGCCAGGAGAAGGTCTGGCAGATAATGGCAACGCTGGCTCTTCTCCACAGGGCGGGTTCCCAGAAAGCAGTGCAGTGAGGGATAGGGGTGCTGGCCTCTGCCAGGAGACTCCTGCCCACGGGGATCCCACGGTACGTCCTGCAGAGAGAAGGAGGGTGCACACAGTTGGGGCGTCAGGCTTAGAGCCTTTTCCAGCATGTCCCTACCTGAATGGGCTTCAGCCAGCACCCTGCTGCATGCTGGAATCTGCCCTGTGGCTGGAAGGGGGCAGTCAGAGCAGGGTTGGGCAGAAACCATACTTCTAACCTCAGCTCTGATCCCCACTCCCAGCACCTGTGCTGCCATCAGTCTTGCCCTGCAGCTCCCTGGGGGACCCCACTGGCCGGGGCTGGCAGCTGCTGGTGGGTGTCTCCAGATTCTGGGCCGGTTGCCAGTGCTCTTGGGTCCTAGCTGCACTCTTGCCAGGGACTCCTACTGCAGTTCCCAACCTGACAGGTCCCCTCTAGGGTCCTTGCAGCAGCACTGGACTGGCCTAGGGTTCCCAGGGTCTTGCAAGCCCTCAGGCCTGTCCTTCACAGTTGTCTTGCTCTGCCCTAGCAGCTTCCCTCAGAACAGGGACTGAGACAGGGGCCAAGGCAGGAACTGGGGTGCATGGCCTTGCAGTAGCCCGAGTCCTGGCAGTGGTGGAACTAGGAAGGGCCAGCCAGTTTGGCTCAGCTGGGGCTCTCCAGTGACTCTCCCAGCTGCTTTCTGACAGGACTCTGGCCCAGCTCCATGTGTCATGTGGGAGATATAGAGACCCTGGCTCCCAGAAGCTCCCAGTGTCCCAGGGCACCTTGCCATTGGCAGCAGGAGGAGAGAAGATCTACACCGGTGGCTGTATGCTGGACTCTCCTGCACATGGCAGGGACCACATCCCCCGTGGCCAGGACATCCTGCTCAGCTCAACATCTGCTGTGCAGCTGCTCGCCCCACTATGTGCCCTTAGAAGGGCTCTGCTGGTATGGCACTTCTGTCTCTGCTTTGCTGCCACTGCTGGGGTGCAGAACTGCAGGGGCAGTGGGATGGGCAGCAGAGAAATGGGGTGCCTTTGGAAAGGGATGGCTAATGGGCATCCCCACAGTGCAAGCTGGCCACATTTTTGGAGAGTGTGCTTTCTCCATGCCTCTTCTAAGGGCTCCTAGCCTTCATAGAGGCTCTTTGTGGCACCCATGGGGATATGCTTATCCCTTACTGGGAGGCAGTGGGGATGGGGAGAGGGTCTGGCCTGATCTTGGCCATAGAATGCAGGAAAGAGATTTGCTGTGTGGGGCTGTGAACGTCTTATGTCTTCATGGTTGTGTCCTCAGAGCATGTGTCTGAGCGCAGCATTTCCCAGTTGCTAACTGGCAAATTGACCTGTGGGCCCATCACCTCTGCACCAGACCTTATGCTGCTCCCTCTCTCCCAGTCTTGGTTTTGCTGGTGTTAAGAACTCAGGCTGGCAGTGTCCTGAGTGTGAGGTGTCTCAGCAGGATTTGGACCGTGGCTGGAGCCGCCCCTCTGCCCCACTGAGCGCACATGTCCACCTACCTGTGCCCAGAAGATGACCAGGCTGCTCTTGGGGGTGACCCTGGAAAGGATTTGCAAGGCCGTGCTGCTGCTCTGCCTGCTCCACTTTGTCATCATCATGATCCTCTACTTTGATGTCTACGCGCAGCACCTGGACTTCTTCAGCCGCTTCAATGCCAGGAATGCCTCGCGTGCCCACCCCAACTCCAACTCGTCCCGCCCCAATAGCACCGTCCCCAGCTATGGGCTGGCTGGTGCTGAGGCTCCATCCCCCAGCACCAAGCCCAGCACCAACCTGTCTGCCACTGAGAAGCCCTTGCAGCCCTGCCAGGAGACACCTCCTGGCTTAGGTGAGACATATGGGGTGAGTGTGTGGGGTGAGTTGGTCTCTGTCTCACAGTATAGGGCTGAGGTGGGTGTCATACTTTTTTTCTGGGCCCTGGGCATGACTTCCTGGTGGTCCCAGAGGTGGGGTAGTGGAGAAAGCCCAGTCTGGAACAGCAGATTTCAGGTTTTATTAGTGGCTTGCCAAGTCTCTCTGCCCCTGTTTGAGAAAGATTTAGTGCATCCTCTGCCCTCGTCAGTGCTGATGCCTCTTGCAGGTGCCCCTGACTGTTTGCTCTGCTGGCTTGGTTGGCAGCAGCAGATGGCCATGACTCTGACCATGTCCTCTCCTGTGGGTATGACCCTTCCATCCCTCTTGCAGTTGGGCGCCTGCTCATCGAGTTCAGCTCTCCCATGAGCATGGAGCGGGTGCAGCGGGAAAACCCTGACGTGCGCCAGGGTGGCAAGTACACGCCTCCAGACTGCCTGCCCCGGCAGAAGGTGGCCATCCTCATCCCTTTCCGGCACCGCGAGCACCACCTCAAGTACTGGCTGCACTACCTGCACCCCATCCTGCGCCGTCAGAAGGTGGCTTATGGCATCTACATCATCAACCAGGTGAGAGGGTCAGGGGCAAGGGGGTGACAAGACCAGGTTGGGCAGGCAAGCATCACTGAGCTCTGCCCTGCAGTTTGGCGAGGACACCTTCAACCGGGCCAAGCTGCTCAATGTGGGGTTCCTGGAGGCGCTCAAGGACGACGAGGAGTATGACTGCTTCATCTTCAGTGATGTGGACCTCATTCCTATGGATGACCGCAACCTTTATCGCTGCTATGAGCAGCCGCGGCACTTTGCTGTTGGCATGGACAAGTTTGGGTTCAGGTGGGTTCCTTGGAGGGCTGAGGTGTTTACACTTGGACAGGGCTGGGATGACACTAGTGCCACCAACATCAGTTGTCATCTGGGGCCTGTGCAGGGTCACTATGTCATATTGTGGACATGGGATGGGAGAAGGTAAAGAGCCCTGGGTAGGGGATGATGTAGCCAGCTGGTGGTTGAATTTAGAGGTCCTTGTAGGGCTGAGCCTGATCTGTTTGCTATCAACCTACAGGCTGCCCTATGCTGGCTACTTTGGTGGCGTCTCTGGGCTGAGCAAATCTCAGTTCCTGAAGATCAATGGCTTTCCCAATGAATACTGGGGCTGGGGAGGAGAGGACGATGACATCTTTAACCGGTAGGTGCCAGCCCTTTGCCAGTGCCAGATGGTTTAGGTGTGCTGGGAGGTTCCCCGCTGAGCACTGACCTGGCATCCCTACCCAGTGCCAAGGTGCCCCATTTTGTGGGGGACATGCACAGATCATGCCACGTGGTGGGGAGGGATTGAATTGCTCTCCAGCTTGAGGGTTGATGACCCTTGCAAACCAAGCTGGTCCCTCCCAGGGTGTTTGGAGGATGAGGAGCACCCACGTGCCTTCGTTGTGGATGAACCCTGCCAGTGTAATGGGACCAGTCCCCCTCCCACCATGGTATGAGCTGTGCCAGCAGGGCAGTGTGCCTGCGGGCTCTTCTCCAGGCTGGGGCTGGGATGCTAAACTTGGAAGCGTCCAGAGCTGGGATACAAAACTTGGAAGTGTCTCAGTGGTGACTGCACAGCAGCCAGACAGGCATTTCTGCCTGCAGCCGGCAGGCCGCAGCACAACCGTGTGCTAAGCTGGAGCTGATTCCTCTGAATGCACCCGGTGTTGGGTGCCAGAGCCAAATGCCCCTGCGTGCCCCCTGCATTGAGTGTCAGAGATGAATCCTCTTGCATGCACTCTGTGTTGGGTGCTGAAGCCAAATGCACACACCCTGTGTCAGGTGCCAGAACTGATTCCCCCTGCACGCCCCCAATGCTGGGTGCCAGAACTGGACAGCTGCTGCCTCATCTCCTATGGGTTTCTCCCTGGTGGTGCCCATGGGAGTAGCTTGTGGCCTGTGGTGCATAAACAGCCTGAAATGGCTGGGCCACCAAAACACCCCTTGTAGGTGCTGTGGGCAAGTGTCACGTTTGTGATTTCCATCCAAGGTGGGCTTAGGGTGCAGAACGAGCAGCATTTGGAGGTCTGGGAGAGCTTCAGGCAACCCTTGATGTTTGAGGAGGGCCTCAAGGGAAGGGCCTGGTGCCGGCATTTGGAGAATGTAAAGGGCAGGGGCTGCAGAGGGAGGGTGGAAGGGAGTGATGGTGGTGTGTGCTTAGCACAGGCAAAGCACAGCTGCTGGCCGGCAGAGCTGAAAGTTGCTGGGTAGGAGTGGTGCTCTGGACACACTCTGCTATGGGCAGTGTGGCATTCTTGGTCATGGTACTGGCCCTGCCATGGCTTGGTGATATCCATCTTGGCTTGACACAGCTATATTAACCCAGGACGGGCTGACCCGGGTGGTTTCTGGAACAGGGAATGTACCACCCTGGTGCCTGCATGCTGATTCCTCTGCTCTCTGCCCCCAGCATCTCCCTGAATGGCATGAAGGTGTCGAGGCCCGACATCCGCATTGGGAGGTACCGCATGATCAAGCATGAACGTGACAAACACAATGAACCCAACCCGCAGAGGTGAGTGAGACACAGGATGCAGGGCAGCTGGGACACTGGCTGCCTGGCTCTGCTTGCCCCCTTGGAAATCCATGGCACTGATAGCACCATGGCAAGCACCCTTCCACACCTCTCCCACCACTCTGCCTCATTCCACTTCCCTTTCCACCAGATTCACCAAGATCCAGAACACCAAAATGACGATGAAGCGGGATGGGATCAGTTCACTGCAGTACCGGCTGGTGGAGGTCTCTCGCCAGCCCATGTACACCAACATCACCGTGGAGATCGGCAGGCCACCCCCGCGCCTCGCCCGGGGCTAGCGGTCACCCTGCCAGCAGAGCTACTGAGACCCAGCTGTGTCCAGGCTAGCTGGGCACAACAGGTTTTGCCCCAGCTCCTCAAGAGCCAGGACTGGATGGGGATGTTTTCTGCCTACTCTGCTGCCTTTTGGAGACAGCTGCCTCCCAGCCCCTCGGTCCCCAGGATTTCTCTGTCCCCCATGTTCCCACCAGTGTGTTTGCAGGAATCCCGCCCCATATTGGTGTGTTGGCAGATGAGCCTGGTCGCCCCACGTGCAGCTCTTGGCACAGAGGGAGGGGCATCTTCAGCCCTGGCAAAGAGCCTTCTGCTCATGCTAGCTCCTATCTGCACTCCAGACAGGGAGGGTGAGATCCCACTGCTCTGGGAGAGCTGGGAAGGGGGGGGGTCCCCGACTAGCGCTGCAAGAAGCAGGGTGCAGGCTTCACCCTTCACCAGCGTTGGAGTGGCTGCTGTCCTGGCCAGGGGTGGGAGCAGCCTAGGCCCCCCCTAAGCAGGGAGGATCAGAGCGAGGTTGCTGCCCTAGCCAGGTGCTGCCCATGCTGCTAGGCACGCAGATGTGGCTCGCTGTCTTCCTCTGCTTTAGTCTGGTGCTCAGAGCTGGTCCGTCTCAGCTCTGCCAAACAGAGACCTCTGGTTAGTAAATGCCCCTCTCTGTGCCTCAAGTTTCCCCAGGGCTGGAAGTGGCTGCTGTATCCTGTATCCCCTCCCCAAAGGCAGATGAGTGTGTACAGCCCATGCGTGCATCTGCCCTCCCCACTTTGAAAGAGGGAGGGAAGGAGAATGGGGCTTTTGGTGGGGGCTGATGCAGGGCAGGGCTGTCCCATGGCTCCTTCCAGTAGTGAGTGCTCCACAGGCAGTTTGGGGGTCACTGGGGTTTCCCCCTTCTCTGACTTCTCCCCTGCAGGACTGGGGCGGGGGCACTGCAAGCAGGTGAGGCTGAGGCTGTGCAGAGTGGGCATCCCATGTCCCTCCACGGGACTGGGAGCCCAGGCACCCCTCAACATCCCCAGGGGAGCCTGGGAGCAGTAGGGCTGGGAGCAGGGCAGCACGCCAGAGCAGGGGCCCCGGTGACTTTTGTACATTTGAATGTCTGACCCTTTTTTTCAGCATACGTTGAATGCAGCGTTCGGTCGCAGAGACCGAGGTTTTTGTATTTAATAAAAGTTTCAAAGGTTGTGGGTCTGCGGGGCCAGGCGCTGGGGGAATCGCTACCAGCTGGGGCAGTTCCAGCAGCCAGCTAGGATGACATGTCCAGGGCATGCTCCGGGCAGAGCCGACCGGCCTCGCTGTGCCATGGACACTTGCTGCCCACCCTGCCTTGGGGACAATGCGCTCCCCTGGGGACAAGGACAAGCCTCTGTCTCCCCATCTTCTGCCTTAGCTCCAGGTGGTTTTGTAGGTCCAAGTGGCGCATTCCTAAGCACCCAGCCTGGCTGTCCAATGCCAGTTCAGACCATTGAAGGGGGAAAGGGCTGCACCCATGGGATACAGCAGTTCCCCATTCTCCAACTCCCCCTACCCTCAGGGTTCTCAAAGAAGGACACAAGCAGGACATGGCCTCAGGAATATAAATTTCATTAAAATCTAGGATACTTTAGAACTCTACACCGGGAGATTCACTGGCACAGGTAGCGCTGCCCAGGGACGCGCGCGTTATTGCTAACAATTAGAGGTGAAGAGTAGTGGCGTGACACATGGGGCAGGGCACGGGCACCATGCGGGAACCTGTGCCCCTCGCCGCAGCACGGCGGGGGGCTCGGGACGGGGGAGCTGGAACATCCTGCCAGGGCTCAGCACCCACTGCCCATTCCCTCCCACCACTGTGCCAAGCTGTGCCATTGTCCTTGTGCCAGCCTTGGGGCTGTAGCATGGGGAATGCAGGACGCTGGCTGGGAGAGCAGTGAGGTGGGAAGAGTTTCACCCATTCCACCCCAAATCAAGAGCTCCAAGCCCTTTTGCTGGAGCTGGAAGACAGACTAAAAAACTGCCCGGCCTTTGCCAGTGCATCCTGCTCCACTAATACTGGTTGGGAACCCAGTGTCCCCAGATGGCTCAAGAGAGAGTGAGCTGGTGCAGCCCCCTGCATCTCTGCTGGTACCTCACTAGGGTAGATGTCAGTACATCCTGCTCCCCCTTAGCACCATGGGAGGTCCCCCTGTGCCCATGCTGAAGTTTTCAGGGAGAGCGTGACCCGTGCCTTGCCCTGCCACCCCCTGGCCAGGTTTAAGTGCCCTCCAGCTTCCTGCTCTGCCACAGGCAGGCAGCAGCACTGGGCTGTGCCCACAGTTTACAACTGTGCTACCCAGGCTGGTACCCACAGTCCCCCAAATGCGGCTGCAGGGTGGAGGGGTGCATGGGGGGTGGGGTGAAGAATACCAGCTCGCCACCTGCATAGTCCTAGCGTACCATGTATAGGTGTATGCCTATGTGTGCCACACGTATGCCCATACTGTGTCTGTGAGGGACACATATGCACACATACGCTCTAAGTGCTTGTGTCTTGTGCCATGAGATCTTGCTGCCCATGCAGGCAGCATGCTTGTCCCCATCTCCCCTTGCTGTCCTGGTGCCTGGCACCATCCCTGGCCACATCTATGGGAGCCTGCAGGCTCTGAGCCACAGCAGGTGCCCACCCGGGCTGGGAGTCCCTGCAGTGCCAACGTCTGCCACAACAGCCCTGTGCACACACAGCTTGGGGCAGCTGTGGGCAGTCTTGGCGTGCCCCAGCCCTGGTCCCATCCCACCCTCCCCATGGCTAGGCCACAAGGGTGTCTCGTGGCGGGGCAAACTGACTGTCTGTGGGGGGGCCACGAGCCGGGGGACATCCCACCCCCCCATCCAGTGCATCTCCTCGGGGCAGGACCCCTGCAAAGTGCCTCTGGCTCCCGGCCCTCCCAGGGCTGTGCCCCCTCCTCTCTTGTCCCAGCGTCGCGCACAAAGGTTACCGTAAACACGAGGGTTAACGAACGCCACGGGGGGTGGGGTGCGTGTGTGTGTGTATGTGTGTGTGTGGAGGGGTGGGATGGCAGGGGAGGTTAACCGGCGAGGAGGTGGGGGGGTCTCGGGGATAGGCGCTGAGAGCCCCCCGCGGTCCGGTGCAGCCCGGAGCCAGGCTCCGCCAGCGGAAGGTGCAAAAGTGTCACCGCGCAGGAAAGGTTAGAGGGGGTGCGGGGACAGCGAGGGGTCACAGTCTGGAGTCCTGGCTGTGGGCGGAGCCGTTGCTGCCCTGCACAGGGGAGGCAGCTGCTGCCTCGCCGCGGCCCTTTTCCGGCTGCAGGGGCTGCACCTCCAGGTGGGACTCGGTGGAAGGGCTGAACGTTGGGGCGTAGCGCCCGCTGCGGTGCTCTGGCAGCGCTGGGCCCCAGTCCTTGCTCGCCTTTGTAGCATTTTTCAAGCGCTACAGAGAGAAGAGGATGAAGACAGGGTTAGCACTGCTATGTTCCTCTGCCCCAGCTTCCTCCAACATGCCAACAGATTCCAGGAGTACCCAGAGATGGTGTGCCCCACAGCTGCTGCCTGCACACAGCTGCTGCCTGCACACAGCTGCTGCAGGGTGCGGACAGCTCCAATGGGTGGGGGACAGCTTTGCACCCAGTCCCAGGTGAGACATGACCAACGGGGTCTAGTCTCTGGCCACCCACCTCCAGCAGTGTGTCCCCCTCAGAGCGGCACACTTTGTAGATGGCATAAATGGGGATGCAGATGACAGAGGAGAGCGCCATGAGGAAGCCGATGCTGATAGCCCAGGTTGGGTAGACGTAGTCATTGTAGGAGATTGGCCGGTACTGGATCACTGTGAAGACCAGGATGAACTGGAGAGGGACAGGCCAGTTTCAGCCACTGGAGAGCAGACAGCCTGCACTGCATCTCCACTATTTCCCAGCTCTGCCTGCTCCCCTCCCCCAGGGCAGTCATGTGGAGTGTCTAAGCAGGCTCTTTGTCCCCTCCTCCCAAGCTCCCATGCCCCATGGTTGCAATGCTCACAAAGATGATGGCAGGTGAGATGAAGCGCCAGCAGATCTGGAAGAAGAGTGGAGGTGGGAAGCCCAGCATCATCTCAATGTCCTTGAAGTAGTTGCGGTGCCCTAAGGAGTCAAATGTCCATCAGCCCCAGTATGGCTGGGCTAGAGCCCTGGCAGGACTCTCAGCCCTTTTCCACCTCTGCCCAGCACCAGCTTCAGACTCCAGTGGGTGGTGGCACCCACCAAGCTTCTAAGGTTGCAGCTGCCCCGACTGGCCACTAGCCTTTCCAGTTAGCAAACTACAGTCTGGCTAGAAGTTAGCACACCCCCTTCCCCACTGGTTGGCTGGGTCAGCCCTGCCAGTTGATTTGCCATAGGTGGTTGCACCTACCGTAGATATACATGATGGCCACACACATGATGCAAGAGATGACAACCAAGGAGAAGCTAGCAGCATAGTTGTCCATCAGCAGGAGCCAGTAGATGCCCGCCTACAAGAGGGACCCATTGGCACAGCTGCCTTAGCAGTACCGCTGCTGTTGGCAGGGCAACAGCATAGGCATTCTGCCAAGGCTAGCATGGCAAAAACCAGCACAGATACCACCAATGTGGTTGGCATGGCAATGCCCAATACCAGGGTTGGCATGGCGACTCTCAGTCTGGATACTATCACCAGTGCTGGCAAGGCAACATCGGCCCCTGGGTGTTGTCACCACCACCACCAGGGTGGTCACAACAAAAATGTGGGCATGGGTGATGGTGTCATTGTGGCAGGTTTGCCATAGCAATGGCACAGGCAGAACGCACCTTGTCACTGCAATCCCCTGGTCACCTACCTGTGTGGTGAGTGGGACACCCAGCAGGAAGCCTGCCACAGCCACCCCCAGTGTCACAAAGGTCTTCCGGCGGATAATCCACTCGTTGCCCACCTCGTCTACGATGGCTGTGACCAGCGTCTCCAGCAGGCAGAACTGCATGTGAGGCGTTAGCAAGTCACCACCTTGGCCCCACCATGCCACTTCAGCCCCACAACACTGTTCCACCACGACTTACCTGTGTGCCCAGCCCTAGGAGGATGAGCATGAAGAAGAAGAGGATGGACCAGAGGGGCGATATGGGGAGTAGGGTGAGAGCTTCAGGGTAGGCAACGAAGGCCAGACCGGGGCCGTGGTCAGCCACCTTGGAGACATCCACGCCCAAGTGGTTGGCCATGAAGCCCAGGATGGAAAAGATGACAAAGCCAGCATAGACACTAGTGGCGCAGTTGGTGATGCTGATTATGATGCTGTCCCTGTGGGCAGAAGGGTCAGGACTGGCAGCAGGCCTGGACGGCCATGAGGGGGAAAGGGGACTGCAGCTAGGTGCTCACCGGTAGCAGTTGTTGTGGAACTTGTTGTAGGACGCCATAGTGATGAGCCCACCCCAGGCACAGCCCAGCGAGTAGAAGATCTGCGAGGCTGCATCACCCCACACCTGCAGTGGTGTGGTGGTCAGTGCTGTGCCCCGCAGTACCGGTGTCCCCCAGCCACCTGCCATTCCTCATACCCACTCACCTTGGCATTGAGGATTTTGTCCCACTGGGGCGTCAGGTAGTACATGATGCCAGTGAGGGCCCCCTCCAGCGTGATGCCGCGCACGAAGAGGATAGTGAGCACCACGTAAGGGAAGGTGGCCGTGAAGTACACCACCTGCAGGGCATCACCTCAGTGGGACAGGGCCACGGACAAAGGGTGTGACCTGGGACAGGGGTGAGGCTATGGAGCAGGGAGAAGTTACAGTCCAGAGTGTGGAGCAGTGGTCCAGCAGGAAAATGCATGGCTCAGGATGAGGAGCTGTGGTCAGAGAAGGTGGGGCCATAGCAACATGGGAGGAGCTGGGGCCAGAAGGGGTGTGGCCAGGTAACAAGAGGTGTGTCTGTTCCCAGCATGGGAGGAGCAAGTACAGAGGGATGGGACCGCTCCTAAAAGGGGAGGGGCTGTGCCCAGAAGGAGTGGGGCCACCTTGACAGTGGGAGGTGCATTTCCAGTAGGGAAGGGGCTGTGCCTAGATGGGGCACACCCACCTTCCCCGAGGACTTGACGCCCTTGATGAGACAGAGGAAGACGACAACCCAGGAGACACCAAGACACCCCAGGAGGGGCAACCGCACCTCGCCCAGGTTCCCGATGTCATCTGACAGGTCCAGCACATACCTCCTACATGGAGGCAGCTAGTGTCAGCAGAGCCCACCACCACCATCTCCTCCGCCCCCGCCCCCATCCCCATCCCTGGTACCTCCAGTATTCCTCGCTAGGGCTGGTGCGCTTCTGGGTGGTGTTGAGGAGGTGGGTGAGGTTGAGGGCAGCACGGCTGGAAATGTTCCCGTCCAGCACACCCACACAGTCAGGGGTGTTCCACGGGTTACTGCAGTATGTCCAGGGCAGCACACGCGTCATGGACACAAAGAAGTAGTAGAAGGCAATACAGATCACCACGTTGTAGTAGATCCCGATGTACGTGGATACCACCATCATCCCGTAGCCCACGCCTGGGAACAGCAGCGGGGAGGGGTGAGCGGCATGGTGCAGCACAGCATGGCACAGAGCACAGGGGGGTTTGCCAGCGCAAATGGGCAGCATTTTGTATTAGCAGCTGCACAGCCACGCCGCTGCTCGGGGCCTGCTTGGTGGTGTGCTGGGACAAGGAGCACTGTGTGGGGGATCCTGCACATCCAAGCAAAGCCGGTGGTGCTGAGGGTCCCCTGGGACATGTAGCAATACAGAGGGAATACAAGGCTGGAGGCAAACCCCTAGCAAACCTGTCTGCAGCCCTAGCAAACCACTAGCTGGACATCTCTCCTGAATATGGTAACACAGCTACCTGGTGGCATGTGGCAATGACAGTAATCATGATAGTTATGGGAAAAAGCACCTCCATCTGAGCATGACACAATGCAGAGCATGTAGGAGAGTGTGTATGGGCTATCCACCTTCAGACATGACATGGGCAGGTCACGCAGCAGGCTGCATGCAGACATATGCCAGGAGAGCTGGCAGCATGGGAGCACACCAGGACATGCACCTGGAGCAGGATCCAGCCACAGGAGGGCAAGCTTCGAGCACTGACAATACTCACACACATGGGCACAACACCCACTGCCTGTGGTGCAGGGAGAAGACCATGGGCATGTGCCCACAGTAGGAGGGACCACAGGCACCCACTATATGTTCAGGGGACCTGAGTGGCCTCTGCAGGAATAATGCACTGGGGACACGTGTGGCATGTGCAGGGATGTGTGTGTAATGCCTGCAGTGGATGCCAGTGAAGGGCTGGGGTATGCACAGGAGATGCATCACGTGTGCAGGGACGTGTGTAACGTGTGCAGGGGATGCCAGACAGGCTGTGTGTGCATGGTAGTGCAGCCTGGGGTGGGCATGTGCACAGGGGACCCGTTCCCTGCAGGCAGTGATGTGTGTGCAAGGCATGCATGTGTGGGGACGCAAGCACCACAGGTGCCTACACAGGCCTGTGATGTGCCAGAGGTGGGGGCGGGGGGCAAAGAGGGGCTGCCCCATGTGCTGAAGGCTGCGCTGGTGGGTGTCTGGTACTGCCATGTGCCAGTAGGAATGGCCAGCTGCTTACCTTTGAACATGGGGCTGACCCTCCAGACGCCAAGGCAGCCCTGGCTGGCAAACTGCCCAAAGGAGAGCTCCATGAAGAATAGGGGGATGCCACAAAACACCAGCATGATGAAGTAGGGGAACATGAAGGCACCTGGCAGGCAAGAACCAAAGGGTGAGAGTGGGCAGTGACCCTGGGCAGGGCATAGTTGTGCTCCCTGTGCCCTGCACTATCCTGGCAAGGCAGGGGCTGGCAAGCACCACACAGGGCCATGGTGCATGCCTCCCATCCCCCCCAACCCCCTGACACCCACCTCCCCCATTGCGGTAGCAGAGGTACGGGAAGCGCCAAACGTTGCCCAGCCCCACGGCGTAGCCCACGCTGGTCAGCACGAACTCGATCTGGTTGCCCCAGTTGCCGCGCTTGACGCTCTTGTTCTGTTTGCCCTGCTCCCCGGGCACAGTGCCGTTCTGCAGAGAGATGCCGTGGGGTGTGTCAACCGGGGACGCCCCTGCTGGCCCCATCGGACAGGCAACAGCCGCCGACTGGGGCCGGGTGGTCCTCGGCATCCTTCCCCATCCCTCCCTCATGCCAGCCCTCACCCGCCACGCACAGGCAGTGCCAGGGAGGGGGAGGGCAGTGGTGGCGGCTCCCCCCCTCTGCCACGATGAATAGCTCTGTCCAAGCCCGGCTGCAGTGAAGGAAGAGCCTGCAACTCATACAAAGCAGGTCCCGGCGCCTGAGCACAAAGGGGCCTCTGTTCTGTTCCCCCCCAACCCTGTGCCCTGCAAGAGAGGCCCTGCTGGGTGGCCACTGCCAAGGCTGGGGGGAATGGTGGGACCCCCAGGGTGAAGCAAGGCCTCTTTCCCTCAATGGGAAGTGGGTGCAGGGACTACACCAGCAGGCAGGTAGCTGGGTGCCCCCCGACCCAAATCCCGAGAAAAGCGCCCTCTGGCTAAGCACCCAGAAAGGGTGGTACAGGAGAGGTGCCATGGTGGGTTTCCTTGGCAGAGACAGCCACACAGGGGTAAGAAAGGGTGTTTTGTGCAGGCTGTCACACAATGCGAGCTCACACCGGGGACAACAACAACAGCGGTGATGAGTGCCCATCACCCGCAGTGGAGATGGCACCCATCACCCCATGGCTCTGTCCCAGCACGGTTATGGGCTCACACTAATGTCCTGTCTGATGCTGCCAAGCAGACCGGGCTGAGGGCAGACAGCATTTTGGGGTGCCACGGGCACCCTAAGCTTTCCCTTCCCTACCCGAGGCCAGCTGATGGGTGCATGCAATAGAGGAGGGTGCTGATCAGTCCATGGGCCATACAGCATCAACATGGGGTGCTGGACAGCCCTAGGAGCATGCCAGAGCACCACAGTGCCAGTCTTCCCACCACAGACACCCCTGAGCCCATGCTCACTCATGCTGCTCCCCTTGCTGCCCCTCTTCCCCTGCCCTGTGTGCCCTCCACCATAGCTGATGTCGGCAGTGAGATGGCCACAAATGGGAGCCGTCGCTTTGGATCTGCTCACGCCGGCGGGGCGCGGGCAGCAGGCGCGGTGCACCTAACCGTATCATTCGATTAGGGCCGGCACAGCCGGGACGTGATGCCCGGCGACTCCGGCACCGCGCTGCCAAACAAAGCCATCTGCTGCGAGTGGGGCCCACACGCGCCAGGGTCTGCAGGGGGGCTGCAAGGGGGCTGCCAGGGCGTGGGGCTGGGTAAGAGGGATGAGGGGGGATTGGTGGGTGCTTTGGGTGGGGCTACAGGGGTGATGTGCCGGCCACGCACAGCCACGACACGGGGATGCCCATGTCAGACCCCATGGGCAAAGGCTCCGTCAGAAATGAGCTCACAGCAGCCCCGGGTGCTCAAGGACCCCCTGCGGAAGGTTCTCATTGCAGGGTGCTGAGTGGGAGCCGGACTGAGGGGTCCCCAGGATGAGGGGACAGGACACTGGCACTGTCCCCACACTAGGGCACGCTGCCTGCTCGAGCAGGCTGATCCGATTGGGAAGCCTCTGATTAAGCTGCTCGTACTAACAAGGCTCTTAATGAGCAGCATGGCCAGCAGGAGCAGGGGCAACGCTCCAGCCTCCCTGGCAAAGGATCTGGGACACACACACACTCACTACATGGCCCTGGCTCAGCCCAGAGCATTAGTGCCCAAAGGGAGCCTCACCCCTGTCTTGGACCTGGAGGGCCACCCCTCTGCATAGGTGACCCTGGCACAGCTTCACTTTCATGCTCAGTGTGGCACCCTAGTTTTGAGCTGCCTGGCACCAGTGCAATTAGAGTGTTGGTCCTCTGCTGTCCCCCCCGCCCTGCTTTCCTGCAGCACAGGGCTTTGGCATGCTTGTCCCTAATAAGGGGGCAGCCACATGCGTGCCCATGCGTGCTCAAGCACACACACGTGCAGCAACGCTTGCTCACCCATCAGCTTGCTCTCCCCAATCCGGGAAGGTCACTCTGTCCTTTACACACGGTAACTGCCCTCCTAACCCACGTGGTAAAAGTGGGGGACACAGAGAATCCAAGCATTCGGGCAGACTCCCTCCTCCTTTCTGTAGGGCTGAGACAGAGCTGGGCTGCAAGGGTGACGCTGCCTTTCACTGAGGGTGCAGCCTCTGGTGGGGCAGAGGAATCCCGCTCCCACACCCCAGATTTTCTATGCTTGTGCAGCTTCAAAAGATGTCTGGCTTGGGTGAAAACATCAAAGGGAGAAAGGATGCCATGGGCACCCCTAGCACTGTTCAGGGTGCCTAGGGTATCCTTTCTCCCACTTCCCCAGGGACAATCCAACCACCACCTTCCCCACATGGCCAAAGCTTCCCTAGCCCAGTAGAACAAGTATCATCCATCACACTGCCTGGCACCACAGCCTTTCTCATGCTAAGCAGCATTGCCTCACACAATGACAGTTTGGCTGGGGTGCCCGGATGCCCCCCACTTCCCAAAGTGGCCCTGATTTATGGCTGGGAAGCTTGTGATGGCGGTGGCAGAGTCAATGCTGAGAAGCAGTGACCCTATGGGAAGCACGTCCAGCATGGTCCTCCCCCACATTTTCTTCTCCCCAGTCAAATTTACACTACAGGGCTGTTTCAGCCTGTCAGAAACACTCTATGCAGCATGAGTCTTATCTATAACGGGGTGCCAGGGCTCCTCCTGCAGTGCCAGGAGAGGGTATCAATCTGTCCCTGATGTCATCAACCTGATGTCTCATTACTCTTTGCCATGGTAGTGGTGACAAAGTCATGGCTGGGCAAGGCACAGACTTTCAGAAGATATAAACAGAAGCAAATTATATTGTTTGCCAAAAGAGCAGCTCTTCCAGGGTAGGGAAGTGAGGTACAGAATGCCTCGAGCCAGGGAAGCCCAGCCTATGACAGGGCTCTGTCCTGGGGGACAGAAGGATGGGGTGACTTGGAGAGGGGATTCCTACATATGAAGTGGCTTGGTGAGGGATGGCTGTCCACAGATCCTAGGGGATTTGGTACCCCTATAATCAAGTACCCCTATAATCAGCCCCTGCACTTCTTGTGCTCAGTACATTGGGGTTATGAACCTACAAATGCTAGTCCTGTCATAGAGGCTGCCACACCTATCCAGCCTGCCTATTCTGGCTCTGCCAACCCCACCAGCATATCCTAGATGTCCCCACATTTGCTGCTGCCCTGGTGCAGCAGAGGCATGGCATGGGGGCATAGGCATCTGTCACAGCTTAGGTAGTGGCAGCATAAGCCATGGGTGCCAGAATGGGCGCAGACAAAGGGGCACTCCCAGGTGAAGGGGTGCTGTACACCTCTCTTGCAATCAGGCTCAAGCGTTAATAAACACACAGCTGTAAGGCAATCTCGTTTCTAACGTAGCTGAGGCTGCAGATGGATGTAGTGCCACACTGTGCCCTCCTGTCCCTGGAGCACCCACATCATAGGCTGTGGAAGCTGGGGGTGCTTCTTTAGCATCTAGTGACTTAAAGATCCAGTTGTGGCTTAGCCCTGCAAAGCCATTGCCCCAGAGCTGGTACAAGGAAGTTTGGAGAGCCATGGTGGAGTGTGGACAGCTGTGGCATGGCCACCATCTAGCTTGGTCCCCTGCTCTGCTCTCCAGACCCTGCTCTCATCTCCCCACTGATCTGCTGAGGGGAGCCCAGCTGCCATCTGTGAGGCTAGGCTAGCCAGTCTGGTGAGTCCCCAGCTCCATTAGTACCTTGGGGTCCCATGAAGCAGCTGCCTGCTCACCTCCTCCCACCCACTGCCTCCAGCACTTGGCACTGCTCACCTCTTGCCTCAGCTCGGGCTGAGCCTCTTGCTACCTGCCCAGCAGTTACACTAGCACCACACCACATGCCCCAGCACTATCCCTGCCTGCCCCACACAACAGAGAACACTGTGCCTCTTTTCTGCCCTCATAAGCTATGGCCTCACAAGCCAGGTGCCCTCCCTAGGAGGTGCAGGCAGGGCAGGCTGTACAGTGGGCTGAGGCTGCTTAATGAGGCCTCATTAGTGAGGTCCAGCTGCTTGCAGCCCCGCACGCTCCAGCAGGCACCTCTGCTTTCCCCACAGGCACCGCTGCCCGTCTGGCCAGGGCTGGGACCTGTGTTTGGAATGTGGCAGTGGGCCATGTCCTCTCAGAGCCCCTTGTTCTCATGCACCAACAGTCTGGCTCCCATATGAATTCCTGCCCCTATGCCCATCACCCACATAGCCATCTGACCCCTACTGAAAGGGTGTAGGGACCAGACCTGCTCTAGGATGGGGGCACGGGTCAAGCTGGTTTGTTGGCACATCCCCTGCCTGGTGCCATGCTACTTCACTCTTGACATCATCTCACGGGTGACATCGTGGGGTCTCTACGGCAACCCTCACAAGGTCACTGCCCCACGGGGGACCATCTGGCTGGCAGGAGGGCTGTGCCATGATTCCTCTGCTACCCAGACAACCCATAGTCTCTCCATTTTTCCCCCTGCCAGTGTGGGACGGGACCCCAGGACCCCAGTAGGGTGTTGTGTCCCGTGGGACAGGGGGTATGACATGCCCCTAGCTAGGCTCGGGGTGGCCCAGCTGCTCCCAGCCCCGTGCCCCGGCTGGGGAGCGCAGCCAAGGTGCCAGCGAGGCGTGATGGTGCGCCAAAGGCAGGGGGACGGGCCACCGCTTTCAGGCGACCATCTGGGTTCTGGGCAGCAGTGGCTGTGGGCACACACGTGAATAACACACGTGTGCAGGGCGGGCACTTGGACCCCATGCGTCAGCACTCAGTGCATGTCCCCATCCCCTTCTGCACCAGACACCCAGTAGCTTGAGATATGCACCCAACTGTGCCCCCCTGGGACAGATGCAAGCCTAAAGACACCCCACACTGTGCCAGATCAGCCTTCAGTCCCACCCCACAATCAGGCAGGCACCTCCTGTGCCCTGACACTCTGCAAGGTGCCCTTACAAGCATCCCTCCATGCCCTGGTCCAGATGGATCATTTAGCCCAAGCCATCTGCATGCCACTGCCAGATGTCTGGACCCAGGTACGCTGTCCCCACATCTCCCACAGCAGTCTGAGCATGGCACAGCAGGACCTACCACCCCATCCTGGAAATGCTAGGGCCTGTGCTGCCCTGTGGGAGCATAGTGCTGCTCCTCTGGCAACCTACGTGGCAGGCAGAGGAGCCTGTCAGCCCCATGGGGACATGTTAATGGAAATAAAGGGCCCACAGTGGGATTCTCACCTCCTCTGGCATCCCAGTCCCCACCCAGATGGCTGACAACGCTGGGGATGAACTAGAGAGGCAGGGGGGATGGGAACATTGGGGATGGCAGTGGGTCTTCCAGCCCCCATTATTTTGTCCCTGAGCAGGGCTGCAGAGTGCTTAAGGCAAACACAGTGCCCAAGGGCCTGCCCCAGTGCCACAATCCCTTATGTGGACACTTCCCTGAGGCTGCCTTTCTCTGGCCCCATTTTCCTGGGGCAGGCATGATTCTCCCAGGTCATTGAGGCAGAAAAATTCCCCACCAGCTCCGCCCCATCACTGCCCCTTGGTATTTTGGTGAGGGCTTCTGCAGCCAAGAGCCACTTCCGCAGCTCCACTGACCCCCCTGCCCGTGACTGCTGGCTGATGGCACTGCGCCGATGGGTTTGTCTGGGACAGGCAGAAACACCCCCCCCCAGCTCTTAACTCCTGGCAGCATGGTAGGAGCAGCACCCTAGTATGTGCCCTGTGTGGCCTGAAGTGATGGTAGAAGCCAATCTAAGCTGGGCGCTACATGGCCAAAGGCTGCCTAGTTGTGCCAACAAGGCAGCCCTGGGGGTCAGGAGCCACTGGCACTGCTGGAACCAGAACAAAGCATCCTGAGGAGGACAAAACAAAATGTCCTTAAAAGATGGGGGAGGGAGAAATTGTCACACTCTCTTGGCTCCTCTGTGGCCCCACAGGAGGACCCCCTGCCTGTCCACACAGGGATTGATCCAGTGCCTGGAACTGCCCTGCACTTTTCTGGGCACCTTCTGTCAGGGATCTGCAAGTGTTGGGGGAGGGGATATTGCCCACCCTCCTGCTTGCTGTTTTAGAGCAAGCATGCAGAGCTTCTTAGAGCCATCTACAAAATGCAGAGCTTGCCAAAGCAGGACACAGCATCCTCATCACACTCAGATCAATGGGAGGGCACAGGCCCCAGCCCACATGTGGGAAAACTGAGGCACAGCTGTATATTGCCCAGCTGCTGGCTCCATCAGTCCCTCCCCAGGCAGGGCACAGATGGTATCTCAAGCCCCACTGCAAACCCATACAACTTCAGAAGTCACACACACATTTCTAGGCAGGCAGTACACCACGGTAGCCCAGCTGGGCTGGGGAGGACACAGAGGTTGGGAGCTGCACCTCCAGGCAGGGTGAAGAGTACAGGCAGTGACCATGCTTTACCAGACAACTGGCAGGACCCTGGAGATTGGCGCCCTTTCCCAGAGACCCAGGCAGCTCGGCAGCCAGAGCCCATTCTGCTACAGCTCCTCCCCAGGCTCTGATGGTGCAGGGATGCTCCGGGAGTGGGAATGCTCTGGGAGCAGATATGCTCCTACAGGAACCTGCCTTCCTTGCTGCAGCCCCTACACCAGCCCTTCAGCATCCCCCATACCCTGCAAAGGAGTGCCCTTGTTCCCCACAAATGGAGGAGCCCTATGCAAGAGGGCTGCAAGCCAGGATGGCCAGAACAGCACATGAGAGGTGGTCCCCTACCCGTCCTCATCTCTCCACATGCACTGGCCCAGAGGTGGGCTGGTCAGGTACTTCCAAGAAGCGAGTTAAAGATTGACCAGAAGTAGGTGGGCACTCCCACACCTGGCTCCCAGCCACAGGTACCAGGCTTAGCCCTCACCCCGGCACAGTAAGTACTGCTCTGGTCAGGGCAAAAACAGCAGCAGCACTGAGCCTTGGCAAACACCCTACACATGCAGGAGCACAGCCCTGTGACAGACCGCAGCTACATCCTCGGCACCTCCCCATCGCCAGCCAAGGGCTTCTCTTGGAGAAATTTGCCATTCCTCTCCTGCTGGCTGCCCTGACCCCCTCACGCTGCCCATCACCGGCAGGACAGCCACTGGGCTCCCTGCTGCCAGCATAGCCAGTGGGGCCATACTAGGACATGCAAGTGGAGGAGCCGTGTGTGTGCTGGAAGCCCCTGCTGCAGCATGCCACTCCCTTGGCTCTTGGCTTCCCAGGGAAGTCCTGGCTCCCGGCCCTCTAGCTGGAGCATGCAGCTATTTCAGGAAGCCCCCCGGGAAGGGGAAGGCTGGCAATCATGTTGCCCTGACATTCAGCTCCTACACACGGGGAAAAACGATAGAAGCCCAGCCTGGGCTCACCTGCCCATCATCATGCAGTAGCCCAGCACAGAAACTCAAGTTTGGAGCTCTGAAACTCCTTGTTGCATAGCAGATCTCCCACAAGCACGGGGACATCACAGCTCTCCAACGAAAACATGTTCAAGGTGCATCCCACATCTGCCCGAGGCATAAAAGCCATCCCCAGCGCAGGCAAGCACAGGGCATCAAGCAGCGTGCTGCCGCACCTCACTTGTGAGGACACAGGGTCCCCACAGTGGAAAACAACGGTTCTTCCCCTGCACCAGCCCACCAGCCCAGCCCAGGAGAGACGCTGAGCGGAGGCAGAGAGCAAGCAGCCCCACACCCTGTCCCTCTGGGGGCACCTGGCATGGAAGGACACCTGTGCCCTTGGCTGAGAGCAGGCAGAGGAACCGCCCACTGGGGCTTCCCGCCTTCACTGCCCGCCCGGAGAGCTGGGGCGGGCGATAAGGTCGAGCAGAGCTCCTGGGACAGGCGATAGCATCTCCAGACATGGCAAGACACCGCACCCCAAGAGCTTGCAGGCAGTGTTTCAGGATGAGTGATAGCTGGCATCTGTGCCATGGCCATCATGCTGGGAAATCACCAGGGTGGCATAACCCTGGACATGGGTCCCAGGGTGGGCACCAAGCCTCATTATGACCCATGCCAGCCTGGCCCCTGTGCCCAGGCACTTACCAGCAATCCCTCGCTGCACTTATCGGCCATCTCTGGAGGCTGGAGTGCAGTGTTGGCTGCCCACCGTGAGGTTTCTTGCTTGCTTACTCTCCGTTGTGCTGGCACTTCAATCCACCGTCACAGCAAGCTGGGCAGAGGGGAGAGACACAAAAGAGACGTGACTGGTGGGGCGGTGTGTCCCTGCCCCAGGCCTCCCCCTCCCTCCAGGAACGAGAGCGCTGTGCCAGGCAGATTGGTCCCCCACACCTTCCTGAAGCACATACCAGAGCAAGGCTGGGAGAGGTTGGTGGTGGGGTCTCTTCCTGCTGATTCCCACACCCTCTTCTATCTCCAAAAACCCCTGGCACCCACACAAGCAGTGGCTCCCAGGTGTTTCCCAAGAAGCAGTTAAAGATTTACCCGGTGTGGACAGACGACCTTGCGGGCAGCTGGCCACCAACCTCCCTCTGGGTGGGCGTCCGGGGCCACAGGCAGGAGCAGGGGCCCCCTGAGCTCTCCCCCAGTGAGAGCTGGAGCCAAAGTGGCTGCAGCACAGGGCAGCACCAGGACTGGGTGCTGAATGGGGCTAGCGCAGAGCTCAGCTGCTGCGCAGGACACAGATGGGAACCGATTGCCTTCTGCCCCGCTGCATCGCATGCACGTGCAGTGCAAGGGGGCTGAGCTGCTGAGCTCTGCTGGGTGCCAGGTGCTGCCAGACAGGGCACGAGCACAGGCAGCTGCCTCCCCTGCTCTTAATCCTGTCCAGCCTGGGGCTCCTGCGGGGAAGAGGGGAGCACCAGAAGCTGACCACCCTGGGAGGGACAGTCTCCTGGTGTGGTCAGCCACTCTTGCAAAACACCAGTTTGATTTCCCATGTGACAGTACTGGTGTTTGCAGATCCCATACCAGCACTTGGTACCTTTACTGCCTGAGGAACAACCGCCAACCCCCACCAAAGGTATCCAGTCACCACCATAAGCAGCTAAGCATCCCATGGCCTGTTCCCAGGCTGACACGGGTCTGGAGCAATCAGCAGGGGGGCACAAGTCCCTGAAGCCACAGGCAGGGAACATGGGCAGTAAAGATAAAGGGTAGGAGGCCAGATGTGGGGTGAGCCCCCAGCCCTGGCCACAGCTCCTCCAGTGCAGGCAGGCTGCTGCCAGCAGATACAATGTCCCACCCATAAGGCACTCCCCGGGGGGCAGCTACATTTTCAAGGGGAGCAGCGATGTCACCACTGCCACAAGCCTGGCTCCTCGCAAGGCACAAGGACCTCTCAGGGATGGGAGGTTCCTGGACAGCGGCCAGACCTCATCCCCACAACACATCTATTGCCAGCTAGCCAAAAGCTGCCCGCCCTGTGGCCCTGAGCACAGATCTGCGTCCCAGGAGCAGGGAGTATCCAAGAGGCCGGCCCGCCACTCCCCCCGGGGTCTGCCAGGGGCTGATAAGGCTGTGTGTCTGCGTAGATGCCGCTGGCCTGGGCTCTCAGCTTGGCAAGGGGAGCGCCCAGCCAGGCACGGACAGCAACGGGATGGACAAAGGGTTGCCTGAGCCTGCAGCATCCCCTGGGTGAGATCTGCAGGGACGGAGATCCGTGCATTGAAGCTGCGGGTTGCTATGACAGCTTGGAGGGCAAGGTGGCTGGTACCTAGAGACGTTACGGCTGGCATTGAGAAAGCAGAGACACTTGGGCACCCACGGGGTCTCCTAGCTGAGGTATCACACCTCGACAAGGGACGACAAGGGAGGCAGCCCACGGCACTCAGGGGAAGGCCACGAATGCCTGGCTGCAGGATGGAGACCCTCCATCTCCCGGGGCGCCGGTGCACAGCTGACACCTGCGAGGCTATTAACCCCGCCATCCCAGCATACGCGAAGCCCGCCGCGTTGGGGGCTTCCCGGTAGCCACGGGAGGCGTGCAGCGTACTGGCCTGCTCCCCCGACCCTTTCCCCTTCGGAAGTGACTGCGGCGGTAGCCCCGCAGGCAGAGCCCGCCGCGACGCGGCCGCCACCCGGCACCCCCGCCAGTGCCGCCGCCCGGTGAAGCACGGCGGCGGGGGGGGCCCGGTTACATCAGCCGCCACGTGGTGGCTGCTCCGCCGCTCCGCCCCGGCACATGCCCGTGGAAAATTACCGCCAGCCCCCCTCGCCCCGCCACCGGGCCGGGCTGGCCCGGCGGCTGCCACCCGTCCTGGGTGCTGCGGCGAGCGGCCCTACCCTGCTCGCCGCGCCCCCGCGCTTACCCGGTACCGCGCCGCCGCGCCCGAAGAGCAACAGATGCGGGACCGCCCCGCATCCAGCTCTCTCTTTCCCCGCCGTTCTGGCGGCTGCTCGTTACCGGTGCCGTTCCCCGTGCCGGTCCCGATGGCTCCGGCTCCGCCGGCCCAGAGCCCCTCACCGCTTCCCTCCCCTCACCAGCACACACACACCGCTCTCCCGCCATCCCGCCTCGGTGTTTTCGCAGCTGCCGAACGGGTCAAGCACCCGGTGCCAGCGGAGGTGCGCTCTTCTTACCGTGTCCATACCACCGTCTGGCGTCTCCTGCCGCACCGGGTGGGCCCAAGGGGGCGCAGCCCCGCCGCGCCCGGCCCGTTGCCGGTGCTGGTACCGGTGCCGTGGCAGGCCCAGAACCGCTGCCGCCGGTGCTGCCGAGTTAATGAAAGTTTGGAGGTCTGTGGGGGCTGGCACCGCCTCTCGCCCCCGCCGCCGCGCTCCGCCTCCCGCGCTGCCGCGCTCCCCAGCGCCCCGCTCCGGCTCCCGCACCCACACTGGGGTGCGGGCACAGCCGGGCACAGCGGGTACCCATGGGATGTGAAAGCGCTCAAGGCAGACAGGAGCAGACGTGATATACATGGTGCACATGCACGCGCATGGCAAACGCAGGCACACAGGGGCACACATAGTTGTGAACGGGCACGTACAGGCACACGGCACACACAGACACACTGCTCTTGGCACACTTGGGCACACACTTGGCATACCTGACACACATCGGCACTCATAGCCCACATGCAGACCACAGGCACAAGTACATGACACACTTGGATATATATGGGACATACAGTCACACACAGAGGCTCCTGTGGGACACACGTGGATCCACACGCAGATGTTTTCACAATGACACACACACTGAGACTCACAAAAAACACACAGACATGCTGCCAGGGCACAATACCATAGCAAACCCAGCCAGGGGAGAGCTTGGCTCTGGCAGCATGTCTGTGTGCTTAAGTGTGACTGATGTACATGTTGCATGTGTGCATGTGTGTGTGTGTCTTTCACATCTGTGGGTGCATGTGCACACACCTGCGTGCTTGTTTGTGCATGGCATGTGTGCATAGCGTGTATATGCAAATCTGCACGTGTACCTCTGTCTGTAGGTCTGTGTGTATGTGTGCGTGCATGTGTAAGTCTGCGTGTCTGTATCTGTATGCAGACGCGTGTATGTGGGCATCTACATGTGTGTGCCAACCTTCATGCCCGTGTATGTGTGTGCATACATGTATGGGTGTGTGTGCATGTGAACATGAGTGTACAGAGGTGTGGATGCATGCGCTGGCATATGCATACCCACAAACGCATATGTGCACGGGTGTGTCCTCACACTCCTGCACATGTGCGCACATGTGTGTGCAGCCAGTGCACGCCCCCACAGCCCAGGACAGATGTTTCCAGTAATGCCTGATGGGTGTGCTGGAGGCCACCCCTTGTCTGGCCCCTCGCCGAGGCCTCCCCTCCTTCCCCTTCCCGCCAGGCTTCCCGCGTGCTGGGACGAGTGCCTGCACCCCAGCACCCTGCCCTGCCCCTGGATCGCTCCCAGGTATCTCAGGGCACGCTGCACACCAGCACCCTGGAGCAGCTGTGGGGAGTGTGGTAGGACTGCAGCGAGGCCCTGCAACCTACAGCCCGGCACCTCGAGCACACCAACAGCGCAGGTCCTCCCATGGCCCCATCCCACTGGCTGCACTCTGGTCCTTTCTGTTTCTGCAGTCCTATGCCCTGTCCCATGGCCGAGGCCCTGGTACTCCAGCTGACCCGGAGCATCCCTTACCTGTCTCTCCACCGAGCCCTGTTGTCCCTGTGGGTTGCTGCTTGGTTAAGGCATCCTCAGCATGGGATGGGATGGAGGTCACTATGCACTGGGTGCCCCGGGGGTGTCTGGCCAGCTACTGCAGGCCCCACTGCCACAGACTAACCAGGGTGCTGGGCTACAGGACGGAAGACAGCACCAGTGCACTCACCCACATTTCGTTTTGCAAGTCTGGTAAAGCCAGGGCACCCACAGCAGGAAGGGGAAGGCAGCAGCGAAACTGACGAGTGCTCGGGTGCTCAGTTCCTCCCACGCCCTCCCAGCACCTGCGCATGGCTTCTCTGCACCAGGCTTCTCTGCAGCAGGAGCCAGGTCGCTCACTAGCACCCTTGGTCCTGGCTGCACATGGCCTCACATCCCAACCCTGCAGCACAAATCAGCACCTGGATCCAGCATCTCACACTGGGCATCCCAAATTCAGCATCCCATGCCCTGTATCTTGTGTCAGAGTCAGAATAGGGCTGCAACCCACACCCCTGCTCCAGGGTCTGAGCTTTAGAGAGGAGCTGCCAGCTCAACTGAGTTGCAGATTTCACCCTCAAGGGATGAATTTCCACAGATGAAACCTCTGTTTTCAATCCCTCAGCACAGTTTTGTGCGTGCCAGCCTATCTCCAGAGCTCCAGCATCTCTGTCCTTGTACAAACCAAACTCAAGGACAGGAACTGGGGTGTACCAGATTGTTCAGGCTGTGCTGGCCCCACAAAGACTGGAGGCCTTTGCATCCCAACGCACAGGGATATTGCTCCCTTTCTGTATACATTTTCCATGTACTTGCCTGTCCCTAGACTCAGGGAAACTGGAGTAATGGCCTTGCAGGCCTCATGGGGTCAGTGATAGGCTGCTCCTGCCCTCCTGCAGCTTTAAGGATGCTGCAGTGCCCTCACAGCACCCTTGTCCAGAGCTCCTCAGGAGCCTGGGCAGTTCACACAGCCATAGCTTTGGCCACCATTCTGCTGCATTGCCCAGCATTCGCCAGGTTCTCAGAGTGCCCAGAGCCTGTCCTCTCAGTCCCTGGGGTGCAAGGCTGCAGTGCCGAAGTGGTACAGGATGGGTGCAAGCCTCCAGCCTGTGCATGGATCCCCTTAACCCGTCTCTCCCTCCTTGGTAGCAATCATCCCCCCCATTGCCTCTTTTGGGGCACTTGTCTCCTTCCATCCCCCCTCTGTGCTGTCTGGTGTCATAGTGTCCCTGAAGTCCCTGTGGGGTGGTGGGGATGATGCCACAGCACTCTTCTCCGGTGCCATTTAAATGTGTGAGGGTGGTGGCTTCCTCCCCTGCAGGCAGGTGCAGTGACCTCGTGGCAACTGCGGTATCTATGTGGGGGACATGGGTCAATGTGCGGATAGCATTGCTGCCTCGGCAGCCGAGCCTCTCCAATCTCCATGGGTGCTGTTGCCTGGGAAACTGTGGGCAAATGCGGGCAGGGATCCAGAGGAGGGAAGGGTGGGGAGGAAATGCCAGTTCCCAGCACCTGAGAGAGGGTTGGGCTGGCCAAAATGCAAGTAATCTCTGGAGACTTTCCACAGACCAGGCTTGCGGCACAGGGCCATGATGACCCCTGAGTGCTCAGAGCCCTGACGTGATCCAGAGCTTGTCCTTGAGTTTAGGAAAGCACCAAATGCAACAGGATTTAATGCCTCCTGTGTGCCCATCAAGGGGGCTGGCTGTGCATCACCACATAAGGACCTGAGTTGTGTCCTAAGCACTTCTCAAGCATTGTGAGCTCCAGCACTGCCAGATCTGGAACTGGGTACAAGGTGTCCCTGTGGTGGGACACTGTGTGCAGAGCTGGAGGCTTTCTGTCGCCTTGGATCACACCACCACGGCTTGCACGTATCACAGTGTATGAAGAGAGGGCAAAGTTCAGGTTTGACATGATGGTACATCACCAAAATCAATCAGTTTTCTCTTAAACCTCTTTCTCAGAAGTGGCTTCTAGCTCCCCAGGTTTCAGGCAAGCCCCAAAGGGGACTGACTTGCTTGGATTGCTGCAGAGCCTGAAGAACTGCTCAGCTTGGGGTGCCCATGCTCCCAGGCCCCCAGATTCTCACCTGAGTGCTGCAGCATGGAGAGGGAGAAGGCTGGTAGGGCACATTCTCTGCCACTAGGATGGGTAGAAGATGGAGGTGGAAGCCCTCACACAATCTGAATATGCCTGCCCTGTGAATGGCACAGTTGCCCCTGTGTTATCAGAGGTGAGGAAGCTCCAAGCGAGAGCCATCAGCTTGTGTTTTACCCTTTCAGCTTTCTCATCTTTTCTTCCCTCCACGTCCTCCTCATCCTGCCCAAGGAGAGAGGAACTGGCCCATGACAGCACATCATCTCCCAGCCACAGCTCCTGTGATGATATTTGAGCAATTGGAAAGCCCCCAAATTGTCCCCAGTTCACCAACAATTTGAAGCCACCTCATGAGAGCCACCTTGATCCCCAGTGAAGACCTAGCATGCTTGCAATGCCATGTCACAGTGCCATGTTCCTATGCTAGCACCCCTTGCATCCTGGGCCACCTGTCCTGGCTGTGCTCAGAGCCGCCTCTCACCCATCCCCTGGCTTGGCTCACCTCCAGGGCCCTGCCGTGCCCCTGCCCCAGGCTTTGCCAGCAGCTCGTACCCCCTCCGGCTCCACGCTTCGGCTGAGTGCTGTGGCCTGGGCAAGTGCCAGGGCAGGCAAGTGGCGTCAGGGACGGGAGGAGACGCCACGGGCATCATTGCTCCTGACCACAGAGATATGTGTCCCCAGCAGCCACAGCTCCTGGGGATTTTCCACTACTGTGCCTGCTAGTGGCTTGGGAAAAGTTCCCTGTGGAGGATCCAGCCAGCCTAGGGGAAGCGCTGGCTCAGGCCAGCACTGAGATGAGTCCACCTTGGTGGCACACATGGCAGCCAGCTCTCAGTATAGGATCTGTCTTCCATACAGTGGACACACATGGCCAGTGTGGATAGCCCTGGGCATACACAAGGGCTCCATTGCTGGGAGCTCACACTTCAGCTGCAGGCTGTAAGAGTGCTGGTCTTCCATCTGCCCTGGTCACACCTAACTGGATGGGTTCATGTTGGCTCTCCACTGGGCTGTCTCATCCCGATGCAAAGAGCGTGACAGACAGAGTGCCTTGGATTGCTCAAATAGCAGTCCCCACTCCCCTGGCTGCCTGGTCACAGGGAGCTGCCCCATGGACATGGAGCAGAGGGAGGCAGCTGCCATCCTGCCACAGTGATCAGCCCACCGGCCATAGGCTGCTGCCCTCTGAGCACCTCATGTTAGGACAAGCATCACCTCAAGGACTGTCTCCCCTGAGCACTGCTCTGTCCTAGTGCATCCATGGGTGTGCTGAAAAGGACTACGGTCCTGAGGCCCTGCAAACCTGCCTTTGCCTTCCAAGATGAGGAAAACTGGTGCCTGGAGGCTAGGCAGGGCCCACACAGTTGTTCCCATCTTCTGTTCCAACAAGATGAAGAGTACCTCCCTGTCCCATCCTTGTCCTCACCACATCACAAGCTAGCCATGCACAGGGACCAAGATCATGTGTCTCTGATACCAGGTCCCTCTTCCCAGCCTTGCCCACCAGCTCTTGTGCTTTGGCAACAGGGGATTATATAGCTGTCCTGCCTGGGGCCAGTGTGATGTCCCTGTGGATTGGTGGGCATGCAGGTGGCTGGTTGTCAATCAAACCCAGCTGCTGGGACCAGGCTGGGAAGTGTCCCTGGTGTGCAGGGTTGTGGCGCTCCCATGGAGAGTCCACAGGAGTGATGGACAGGGGATGATGGCTGCACCACCAACCTGGCAAAGTAGCATCTGGCACTTGCCCACATATGATATTTGCAGATAAAGGTCCCTGGGGGTAGTTCCCAAGGCCATCTCCACCTCATCCTTGAGAGCAGTAAGGAGGACAAGGTGCTGTCTGGACAACTCATCCTGCAATGCTCCATTCTGTATGGCACAGGGGTTTCAGTTCCCCCTGGAGCATGCACATGCTGTAACCACACACACATCCTCCACTATGTCATGCCTCTCTGGCCCCCGATGAAGTTCCCCATAAGGAATTCAGCTAAGCATCCCCTGGAGCTGTAACATGGGCAAGGGACACAGAGGTGGAGTGTGGCTGGGGACCCTGGGAAATAGCACAGCACCTTGCATCTCTAACAACCTGCTCCAGCTGGGATGCTATCCTGGTTCTGGCCAGGAAGCCATGTACATATTGTACACAACAAGCCTGGACAGGCCCAGATCTGTGCTGTGGACATCCCTTGGCTGCGGGGTAAGCTCAGCAGGGTTAGAAACCTGGCTGTAACAGAGGAGTCGGCAAGGAGCTCTTACCTTGAACCTGCCACGTGCATATCCATGTCTTTATCTAAAACAGCAGCAGCAGTTCTCACCTGAGCATCTTTATCTTTGGCAGTAGAAACAACTAATAGAGTTATTTTCTTCTAACAAAATTCTAGAATAGCTCGAGTTGCTCAAATAGGATAACACTTTCCACCAACGGGATCTGCATGGCCCAAATGGGTTGGAAGTCTGTTCAGTGCTGTGCATCTCAGGGTTCCTGCATCTGAAGGCTTCTAAAATTATTTGTTGCAGTCTCTCCATAGGATGAGCTCTAATAAACAGCATTTTAAATGACACCTAAAGAGTCCGAGTGCCTTTCTCACTGGGATCATGACAAACCAGCACATCCTGGTGCAAAACAAATTCCATCTGCATTTGGAGTGGTGGTCCCGGAGTGGTGGTCCCAGAGTGGGACAAGGAGGCTGAAGATTTTTGTGTTTGAAGTCTGCGGACTTCAGGACAGGTAAAACTCCTGGTGCCGGCTGAGAAGATGCTGCAGCTGCTGCCTTCAGGCACCAGACGTGAGTGCTGGAGATCACCTAAGAGCGTGGGGTGTGTGTGTGTGTGTGTGTGTTGGTCCTCCCCATCCCAGTGATGGAGGCAAAGGCACTTCATAGACATGCCTGGGGTTGAGGGTCACTCCTCTGCCAACCTGACCCGCGGCTTGCCCCGCTCTGTGAGGACCTTGCTTGCGAGTGCGCTCTCATCTCCTGGGCAGAGGGGCCGGGGCCGGGGCCAGGAGGGGAGTTGCCTGCCCGAGCGAGGCGGAGGAAAGGGAGGAGGAGGACAGGGCGCAGGGGTGTCCGTTCGCTGCCGGGAGGGCTGGGCAGGGGCCGGGCTCCCTCTGCGGACCGCTGCCGCTCACTGCAGCCGCCGGCGAAGCGGCCGAGGGCTGCCTGCCCGCCCCCTGAGGCATCTTCACGGATGCTGTGCCCCGGCGTGGGGGCCCTGCGCCCTCCAAGGACAAGGACTGTCTCCTTCTAGAGAAGCTTCGTGTGTGCCGGTGCTCGCCTGCTCCAGTTGTCCCCAGAACGGCTCGCGTGTCCCCAGGGAGAGCTTGCAAGAGCAACCTCGGTGGGTAGCTCCCTTCAGAGCCATTCCAGGCAAATAAAATCCAAGTATCCTTGCCCTATGCTGCTGAGAGTGTCCCCGAGCCTGGAAACAAGCTCCACAATGCCTGGGGACAGGGACAGCAGCTTCTGGGCATGACCAGGCTCTGCCAAGAAGAGCTGCATGTCCCCAAGACACATACCCCAGCCATCTCATTTGTTCAGCTCTTCAGCTCTTAATATGACTTGGCAGCAGTAAGAGAAGCAGGAGATGGAGGGAACAGCTGCAAAAGGCTGGGAGGAATGGCCTAGGGTCCATGGTCCCATGGGGTGGGATGCTGAAGTGATCATCATGCAGATAGACCCTACTCAGGTTGATCAGCTGTGAGCGCCTACTGATCAGAGATAGAATCATTTAGGGCTTTTTTCTTGTCCAAAAGACAGGGATTTTAGGGCAGGCTGGAAGCGAGACTCAGTGTCAGTGCAGGACAAAGCACAGCTTGTTTATGGGAGAACACGGGGCTGTCCCGGATGTCAAGGGCAATCATAGGCTGGTGGGCATCACATCTGTCCTGAAGAAACAGGACAAACTGAGATGGGATCTAATTAACAAAGACTGAACAGGGAGGTATCCTAATGCACATTGCCTTTGCCTCGCGGAAACTTGGCCTCGCCTGTCCAAACCTATTGGGTGACTCTCCCAGACAGGGAATTCACTCGATAAAGACACTGGTCAGACCAGCAAGCTGTTTAATAAGATGAGCACAGTGGCACATCCACAGACTGTAAGGCTGCAAGTGCTGAGGGGCGCTGAGGTGAGCACTCATGGAACCTCACAGAGTGTCCAAATGGGACAGTCAGGCCTGAGGGTGCCTGCTTGGCACTTCACTGAGGGGCAAGGGCAAGCCAAACTGCTGCTGATTACACTCTGCAGATGATGCCGCAGCGACAGGGACAGAAAAACACATGCAGCAGCCAGAATCGGTGTGGAAACAAAATACAGCCTTTCCCCCCAAGGTGTCTGGGGAGAGGGAGAAGGGGACAGCGGGCCTGCCTAGTAGAAGACAGTGCTGATTTAGCGGCGAGGGACCGCCAATCCCTGAGTTCCAAGAGCCAGGGAAGGGTGGCGAGGAGCAGAGGGTGCGTCGCTGCCGGCAGGGGGAGGCAGACACCACGGCGGCGGGCAGCGGCTGCAGGGGAGGGGTGCAGGGGCACACGGGGACAGGGGTAGAGGGGACAGGGGGGCGGAGGTCAAAGCCTGCGGAGCCGGGGTGTCGCTGCGCGCCCCGGAGCTGCTGCAAACCCAGCCACAGATGAGCGCTGAGCTGTAAGTTCAGGACGTAGCCCCAAGGTTGTTTCTGACTCCACAACGATCCCAGCACGGCACGGAGCACCGGGACAGGAAGGTACCAGCTCAGTCCGGGGTGGTTTTGGGTCAGGGGAGATGTGGATTTGCCCTCAAGGCATCATCATCCTCAGTCTATGGGCACAAAGGCTGTGTAGGAACCCTGTCCCTCTGGGGTGCTGTCCTTGTCTTGCCCCCATGAGAAGTATGGTTGTCCCCACAGCCGTGTTCCTGTGTCTTGCACCCCATGGTGGGTGTTGTTTCTGGGCTTCTGGTCCTGGGGCACATCTGGTGCCGCCAGCGCACCTTGGCGTGAGCCGACTGAGGCTGTGCCGGGAGCTCCCCCACGGCCGTCAGCATTGGATGGCGGCTGGGTGTGGCCTCAGCTAAATTTAAAGGACTTTGTGGTATAAATATCCTTGGCCATAAATAAACACAGAGGCTAGATGCTTATCGGGGCCTTCCTGGCAACATCACTACAGTGCGCTGGGCACCCGCCACAGCCTGCGGTCCTGCCCGCGCTGTCCTCTCCGCCAGCAGCACAGCCTGACTCGGTGCTGCCCTACGGAGACATGTTGCAGGGTTCTGCCCCATGCCATGGCCTTGCTCCAATCCCATTAGGCTCTCGGGGTAAAAGATCCAGCAGCCACTGCTGCTCCTTCATAGATGCTGTGTAGATGCTGACTGACACTTTGCTGGTGAGAGCAGGAATTGTCCCTTGCCCTCTGCTTTCACCTGCTACCAGTCCAGTTTTCCCAGTTCCTTGGGAATGGGTTTGTGTGGGAACACAAGAGAGTGGAGTTAGCATCCTGGCATGTGCTGAGGTTGGTGTGGAGTACCATCTGCCTAATGTTGAGGACCATTCTGGGGACCAGCGTCACTGCTGCTGTAACCCCAAGGCATGGCTGGCCCAGCCACAGAGATGATTTATGGAGAGTCCTCATGCTATGCTGACAGTGCCTCTTGGGAACAGGCCCCCATGAGGGCCAGACCCACAAAGAGGAGCAGGGCCAGGACCACAATGGGGAGAGGACACCAACTAAAATATGGAGTGGAGTTGGCAATGCTGGGGCAGAGCTAGGACCACATGAATGAGAAGTGAGAACCAGGCAGAGGGGCAGGAGTAGTCCCATGGCACTGTCAGGAGACTCCTGTGAACCCAGCACCCATGGTCTGTCCCAGTCTAGCCCCTGCCTGCCAATCACAAGTGTTCCAACACTGCTACTGTGGAGCCACCCCTTGCTAACAGCTGCTTGTGTACACCTGGGTGCATTTGCACCTTTACAGCCCCATCAGCAGGGAGCTCTGGAGCTTTGTGGGCATCCCTAGGAACGAGGGGATCTGTAGGATGTGCAGCCTTGCAGCCTCTCTGTAGCCCATGGGATGGCATCAAGGCCAGAGCACCAGAGCAGCATCTCTGTGCCCCTACCTGCTGCCATCTCCCTGCTCTGGACCAGGCTTTTGGCCAGCTCCTCACAGTCCCTTCTGAACTGCTCATTTTCACACGCTGTCCCATGCTCTGCACCTCTCAGTGTCCCACTGCTCACTTCTGTCTGGTCCTAACCAACCTGCAGAGCCGTGCTGCACAGCCCACTATCACATAACTCCCATTGAGAGGCCTCTGCAACCCTCCTGCCATGCACACCCCTCTGAGAGCCAGCACCTCCTTTGCCACCCAGGGCTGTGACAGGAGTGTGGGCTCAACAAGATTGGATGTTCTGAAGGGGATGCTGCCTCAAGCAAAGCCCCATTGTGCTGTGCTGTGTTGTGGGGTGGCTGTGAGCCTGTGGGCATGCTGGGCTGACAGCAGGTTGGCCACACCTTGCAGAGGTGTGAGGGAAAACCTCTGGCACGTTGGCACCTGGTAAAAGGTCACCAGAATTTGCCCAGAGCCAGTCCTCAGCTCTGGCAGACTGTTCCCAGCTGGCTCAGATCCATCCTCCTCACCATCTGCAGCCCGGGGTTAATGAGTACCTCCAGGGTACACAACTGGAGGGTCATTAAACAGCAGTTGAACAAGCTGGGGCTGCCAGCAGCACTCGAACAAAGGGGGCTGATTCACTGTTTGCCCTGCAACAATATTTACCGTGACTGGGAGTGAGGGAATGTTTGTGCCGGGCAGGACAGCAAGGCGACACGGAGACCAGCAAGGAAGGGTGGCCGTGCTGGGGAGAGGACTGCTCATGCTGCCACAGTCCTGCCAGCTGTAAGAGGGGTACTTGGTACCGCTATAGCAGGGTGCCTGGCATGGCCAAGTGTGCCCTTGACTCATCAAAGTCATGCACCCCACTGTGTCCATCCCCTCTGGGAAGTTGAGGTCACTGAGCTGCAGGGGGCCATGCTTGACCTCCCCCAGCCCAGCTAGTCTCTCCAGCATCCTTGCCAGCATGTTGCCCTCACCATCTCAGTCTGTTTCTCAGAAAGGCAGAGAGCTGGGCACAGGGAAGACAGAAGACATCTACCTCCAGACTGTGGTGTGAGGCTGCTTATGGCTCAGATGTAGCTGGAAGGGTTGCAGAGGTGTGACACACATCTCCACTGATCCTCATTTGTCTCCTTTGCTGTCCCTAGAAAGCCAGTGGGGGAGGGTCGTTTGTTGACTAGCTCACTACCTAATTAGCTGTGATTGTCACGTGTTTGACCACTATATTCATGCACATATATATCTGTATGCACACACACACGTGTCAGTGTGCACATTTGGCAGCCCCAAGGCCAGGACACCTGCAGGGGAGCATGCTGGATCCCCTGGGAGAAGCAAAAACAAGAGAGGTGTTCACTGCTTCATGCCAGGGCCTGCCATGCAGCCAGCTTCCCTAGTGCAGCAGTGATGGGCTGGGACACGCAGGTTATATCCTCCCCACAAGCCCTCCAGCTGCTCTGTCTCCCTGCCCTCTTGACACTGCCTGGCACAGTCTTTCCCCAGAACTGGACAGGTACTGCATCTTGCTGGGACATCTCTCTGCATCCTGACAGGATCACCCTCCAACTCACATGCAGAGGTGGGGCTGTTGGTGGAGAGCAGCCATCAGGATCAGGAAGTGCCCTCCAGCTCATGCCAGCACATGCCCCCAGCATAGGGACCATGCTGCCCGTGGTAAGTGTTCATGTGCAGGTGCAGGTTGGGTGAGCATCGGCACTGATCCCAGCTTCCTCTGCAGCATCCCACCAGTTCATCAAGACTTGTGTACATGGGGCAGAGGGGTCCTGCTCAGGTATGGCAGCACCGTGGATGCCCTGCCCTGGTGAGGGGTGCTGCCTGCCCTGCCTGCACAAGCTCACAGCACAGCAGCCCACCTGCACACTCCTTCCTGCCCCTCCGGGCCCTGCAGTCTCCTGTGCTGAGGGCGGAGTGGGGCAGATTCCTTTCCAGGTGGAGGATTTCTCTCCCTGGGAGCAGTGAATTATCCCCAGCCTGTCACACACAATCCGTCTCTCTTCTCCACCCGCCTGCTTGCTGGGCGTCGATCAGCCTTCATCGTGTTCAGCCTCGACTCCCTGTGTCCTTGCAGCCTCACCGGTTGCAGGACCTCAGCAGGGCGGAAGCATGTCTAAGCACTGCCGATGTGAGCTTGGCTGAAGTGGGGACCCAAACCTCCATCTCCAAAGTCCTAAGAGCCCCCTCAGCACCCACAGCAGGGTGGGACCTGGTTCCACTCCTCTCCATGCTCTACCCTGGCCACTCAGGTACATCATCCAGCTTAGCCCATGTGAAACCAGACCCTGTCTCTGGGTCCCAGCAGCCATGGGCTTAAATACAGGTTCCTAACAGTGTAGGGGGCAACTATGCAGCTCTGCCTGAGGACTGATGAAGGCTGAAGTCCACTGTCCAGCCATCCACCTCAAACACCCTGGCCACCAGAAATGCAATGTCCCAAGACAGGCTGGATGGATTTTGCAGAGTGGACCGGGATCTCCAGACCTGGGGGTGAAAGTGCTGGGTTGTCCCCCTCAGTCAAGACACCGAGGGGCTGGGCAAATGATCTGGAGCCAGGTTCCCAGCCAGACTTTGACAGCCAAGGCATCCCCTTCGTGTAACACGGCAGGGGGTTGGGAATAGCCAGGACTTGCTGAATTCAGCCCTTTGGCATCTACTCTTTGCCGGAGGCATCCTCATCCACCTGCTTATGTCGGGGGACAGCAGGAGACGGGACAAAAGCCTGTCATTACCTAGCCTAGGGAAGCCTCCCTGTGCCCAGAGCCAGCCCCCTGTCCTGCTAATCGCACTCCCCTCATTGACCATCCTTCATTCAGTCCTGATGAAAGGCAACAGCAGGGGATCCAATTAGAACCCAAATGACAGGCTGAGACAGGGATTTTGTTTAACCTGGCCTGGCCCTAGGCAAACGTCGTTCTCTGGCTGAACAATGTGGAGGACAAGGGGACATGAAGGGCTTCTTGGAGCCCTTGTGTCCAGCACCCTCGTCCACACTGCTGTGATCTGCTGGCACTGGAGCCAGGACAGGGCTTACAGATGCTGCCCATGTGTTGCTGCAAGAGTTCAGCCTATACTGTGCACATTGTAGTGTGTGTCAGGCATGTGCACACGTGTGCAGGTGCTAGATATGGATATCCTCTCCAGCCCAGGAGCAGGTTCCTCCAGGGATGTAAATGGCTGCTGTCCCACCTGGGGCAATGCTCTTGCCACAATCTCTGCCATGCAATTGCTACTGGCTTTGGTGGGCGGAGATTTCCTCTAAATACGTAGGGTGCAGCCTGGCCCCTGCCACAGTCCTATCCCTGAACCCCCACCCTAGTACCCTGTGGTGCAATGGGAACCTCTAAGCATCCCCAACGTGGCTGTCCCCCAGCTTGTGAGGCTGGATAGGACTGCATGAGAGGAACATATCCTAGCTCTGCTAGGGCATCCGTACTGATCAATGACGCCAAAGTCTGGAACTCTGTGGCTGGTGCATGCTCACCCTCTGGGTGCCAGCAAGGAGAGGATACAGAGCAGGCTGCAGAAGTCCAGGCAGCAAAGGGTTATGACTGCAGCCCGACAAGTTCCCAACACCTTCCCATCAGGAGCTATAGGGCTCATTAGCCAGATGTCTATAGCAGGGGCGGGAGGGACATCATTAGGAGAGCTAAGCTCAAAGTCCCAGCCTCTAGGCGCCAGGCACCATGGGGCTCTATTCCTCTTCCACCAGCCAGGATCCAGCTTCTTTGCTCCTGGAGGAGATTCTAACTCAGAAGTGGAGCTGGTCAGCCCTACTCCTCGATTCCATAGGCTGCCCCAGCAGTTCCGCCTTCATTTGCCTCCTGCCCTCACACTCAGCACAGCAGCTGCCATGACACCACACTGGATGGGCTCCTGGAAAGGCTTGGGATGAAGGGAGTCCTTCTGTCCCCCTGATAGAGATGCAGCCCCTGTGTCTGGCAAGGGTACCAGAGGGAGTTTCCAGCATGGGGATCGGTCTGTCCCCCTGACAGGGAATTGCCCCACCCAGATCCCGAGTGCCCCTTCTCTCCCCAGGTAGCCCTTGCTCCAGGCAGGGAGAGCTGTGGGTAATTATAGACCCCAGCAACAATACTAATCACTGGTTGTGGGAATAAACGGTGCAGGTTGGGATGCCTAGGGGCCTGAGCCCCCCCTGACCCAACCAAGAGCCCATATCCTGCCTGGTACAGCCAGAAGGAGGGCATGGAGACACAGCCTAACATGACCTGGAGGGAAATGTTCCAGGACAGTCCCCTGGGTGCTGGGAAGAGTGAAATGGATCTCACATTGCCATGGTACCTGAGCTCTATGCTCCAGCTTTTCCTGAAGGATGCTCCAAGACTGCATGAGGCTGGGCAAGGCTGATGGCTTGGTGCCTGCAGATTCTCTGGGACTTCACCCAGCACATCTCTTCTGCTACCCTCTCTGCGTTCATTTGCTCCCATGCAGAAGGAGACGTGAGTGAGTGGGCACATGAGTTGGCCTGCTGCTGGGGCAGAAGTGGTGGCATGGCCTGAGTGGTCTCGGGCAGGTTGTGAGCAAAGCAAGTGGCTCCCACATGCCCACCTGCAGCCACAGCTACACCCTGTGCTTGAAACCCCATCCTCACACCCAGCATGGAGCTGCAGATGGCTCTGGGTGAGGAAGGAGTTTTCCATAGGCAGCATGAGTTTGGCCAAAGCTCTCTCACAAAGGCTGAATATCCTCCTGTGGACAGTACCATCCTGGCAGTGCCAGAAGAGCTAGGCTTATTTGAACTCAATTCCCAGCCCCAGTGGACACTTCTTGGGCTCTGGTGCTGGGAGATGCTTGTCCCCACTAGCACTGATCCTCCCGGCACGTCTTCCAGCCATGGCAGCAAACAAATGGCGCCTGTTCTGCCCGCCCAGGCCTGACTCGCCCATCCAGTCCGGCTGCCCCAGCCACCCAGCCGAGAGGCAGCAGGATTCTTCCCGCAGCGCCCAGCCCCGGTGTGACTCAGTGCCTGCTTGCAGCCAGCAGTCACAGCCCTGCTCCCCCAACTCCTGCCCAGCATCAGTCACACAGGGCAGCCACAGCACCACGGGGAGCCAGCCAGCACTGATGTGGAATGCTGGAGCCAGGGCAAGAAGCAGGGGAGGTAGGTCAGGAAGGAGGGAGATGGGTTGCCCCATCTTGGTGCTCCAGGAACTTGTCCGTCCGGACGGGGAAGAAGCAGGTGCCAAGCAGCCATCCGGGAAATCGCAGCAAGACCCGACATGACTGGCCTGGCAGGCTGGGAGACAGCCGGAAAGAGACAGCCTGGCCTCTCTGCCACGGCTTGGAGCCACCACTCTGGGGAGAGGCACCAGGAAGGGCTTGGGGCTGCTCCCCAGCCACCTGCTTGTATGAGAGTTCACCAACCTGCTGCTGCGTGAGCCAGCAGTGCTCACTGGCACACTGCTGTGCGCTGGGAGCTGCTACCGGGGACACTTGCATGTGTGTGCATGCAGCTTAGGCGGAAGGACACATGCCCTGACACCGCCTGCACCTTGCAGCGTACACCCCTGTGTACCTGCACACACCACCCGTGTGCACAAGCCTGGCAACCCCTCCACACTGTCCCCCCAGGCACTGTGCATATCTGCACATGTCCCACATGCATGCACAGGCCTTCCCACACTCCCCAGACATGCTGTGTGAACATCAGTGTCCTACATACACACATCCACACCACAAGTGCCCTCATCTAAACGCTTGTGCACCCCCCACACACATGCACACCCTGCACACATATATACACACCCTACGAACATGCATATGTCATACACGTATCATGCACACCCACCACATCTATACATGCCCCACCTGGACCCCCACATCATCTATCTCCCCCAGCGTCCCTTATGCATGCAAACTCCCACCATGTGCCCACTCACCCAACCTCCTTCACCTCGCTCCTACCCCACAGCTCAGTTCATGCCCCCATGTGTCTGCACTCCACATGGGGACACAGACATGTGGCACACACACATCCCTGGATAACCCTAGACCACACATCCCCCTGCCATGCATCCCCACAGTCCTGTATACCCCACATGCACACTGATCCCACTCATCTGCTTCCACTCAGGCCTGTCCCAATGTGGGACTCTTGAGGTGCTGGGGCATGGTAGCCACTGCATTTGGCCTCCACCCTCACAGCCTACACACACACGGCCACACTGCCCTGAGCTTGGTCATGGCTCAGCACACAATGGCACAAATGTAGGCCCATGGCCCTGTGGGAGGGCAGCTGGGGTGGGAGTTGCTACTGTACCAGAGGACTATTGCGCTACACTCTGACACTTGGGAATGCCTGGCACAGCTTTGACAGGCCCTTCAGTGGATTTGGGGAGTGCCATTCCAGGATGAATAGATGGGTAGTGGGAGAGGCATGTGTGCTTCTTGCCAACAGTGAGCTGTCCCAGAGGGATGCTGGGGGACATGTGGGGGGAAGATGCACACACTGCCCTCTGCACAGCAAGCCCATGGCATCCTCAGCACTCGGTGCTGTCAGTCTGAAGTCTTGGCAATGGCTGCTTTTGTAAATGCCAGGCCAGTCCTGGTGCAGGGCAGATGATGCTCCTGGTGTTCCTGGATGGGGATGTGGGGCAGCACAGGTGACCAATCTTCAAAAGAGCCAAGTACCATGGCAAGCTGGGACAAGAGGTGGTAGGAGGTGAGTGAGGCCACATGCAGTGCCTGCAACTGAGGAGCTGTGGTGGAGGATGCAGAGCCCTTCCCTGGGCCACCTGGGGCAAAGCATACAAGGGTGAGTGCTCCCCACTCCATCCAGGGTGCAGGACTCACAGCACTAAAGCTTTCCTAGGGCAGGGCAGGAGCATTTGCTGCATGATGTAGGGGGACCAGGGTTGGAAATACAGCTTGAGGGCAGAGGAGGGCACCCTGGAGAGCCCTCACAGGGACACGTGTTCATGGCCTTACATGGAGCCATGCACAGCCACTGGAGCCAGTGCAGGCTACCGGCATGGCTGGGCGTGGGAGAAGGTTTTGGCAGTGGAGGTGTCAGTGACTCAGAGCTGAGAGGAATGTGGAAAATGCAGCCCAGCCACCGCGCCACGTGAGGTGCAGGCAGGGCCAGGCCTGCCAGCACGGCTGGGCTCCAGTGCCGCGTGCACTGTGCCGCACTCAGCGATGTCGGATGGGGCAGTGAGGGCACCCTGCTGACGAGGTGCTGCCAGGGCTCTAATTAAGTGCGTGGGTCACTGGGACCGGTTCAACTTACTCTCCTCAACAGCATTGAGCAACTTGTGGCAGGCTGGCATGATACGCCTGCCCACCCAGCTGGAAGAAGCAGCCATCTGGGATGCTTTTGGGAGCCCAGGGACCACAGGTCTAACACCTGCCCGCTGCAGCCCTGTGCTGGTTGATGGCAGGAGGTGGCAACTGGACAGGGAGAGACAAAGCTGTCTGGGATAGTAAGGTTGCTGGGTGCAGGGAAGTGGGGACTGTAGTTCTAGGCTTGGTTCCTCCACCACAATGTGCCACTACCCTGGTGCTCATGGATGCTGCCCATGCTCTCACGGTCCTCCAGGCCCCACAGCCCACTCCCAGGCCTTCTCAGGTGCGTTTGCTCCCAAATAGACCTCTTGCTTCTGTAAGAAGATGTCCAGAGACCACCCAGTCTCCCTAGGAATGGAGGTGATACAAATGCTTTGCCAGTCCCACCATCCCAGAACAGGCAGCGAGTGGTCATGGAGACCAGATGGAAGGCTTGGAGCTCTGGTATTTGCAGGTGATGTTGCCTTCAACCAGGGATGCAGAAGACCCCACAGGAGTAGATGGCAGCAGTCCCTGGGCACTCATGCTCTTCACCAGGACAGAGCTTGCAAGTCTCTATGGGCAGGTCCAGTGCATGTCCAACGGGAAGTGGATGAGGGATTTCCTGGAGCATCCCAGCAGTGCAGACAGGACTCAGACTGACAGTCCAAGAAGAACAGAGCCAGCTGCAATCTAACCACGATGCTCAGTCATGAGGTCAAAGCCAGCAGAGTGAGGCCATCAACAGAATGAATAGCAAGGACTAAATCCAGGCTGCAAAGCACAAGGAGGTTATTGCCACCTTCTCTTCCACCTGTGACTGCACTAATAAATCTCCTGGAGTAGAGACAGGTCGCTGTGGTCCCACGCAGTGCTTGTCGGATTTGCCCCATCCTACCAAGAGACAATGTGGAAAGGCAAAAACCCAGAAGCAGAGATGATTAGGAACACTGGAGCCCTCCTGGTATGGTGATTTTGAGTCTAGGGACACGTTTACAGGTAGGACTGGTTCAGACGCCTGGAAAAGGGAGTGACAGCCAAGAGTGAAGCTATAGCTGCAATAGGGATATCTGGGGACAGAGGGCACCGTTTGGACCACGGGCAGTGAAAGGCAGGAGGGCAGGAAGCTGCGGGGTCAAAGTGAGTCAGGTGTGAGTCACTGCCAAACAAAAGGTGAGATGCTTGGGTAAAACCGCAGCTGATTCAGAGTTTCCATCTCTTCCAGAGGGTGACTTCAGAGGATGTCCAGGGACCAGCCGGGACACCGTTCGTGTGGAACTAGTGCTGGGAGGAGGTAGCGACTGCACCTTGATGCCGTTGGGATCCTGGAGCCCAAACCTGTGGGAGGGAGCAGCACCCACTATCTCCCCGTCCAGCACTGTGTTCTCTGAAGTGAAGGGTGCCAGCAGGAGCCCGGCAGCCAGCCTGGGAAGCTGGGCTAAGAGCCCATACCTTCCTGGAGTGCTCAGGCAGAAGCTGTTAGAATTAAATAGGAGAGATTTCCCCCTTATTAGCGGGCTATTAATCACATTCTTCTTTTTCTTTCTTTCTTTTTTCCCTTTTTCTTTTTTTCTTTTTTTTTTTTTTTTTTAATTGAGCTGTTGCACAACAGGTTGAGTAACAGCCTAATAACAGGCTGTAAATCTCAGTTTGCTCTCCGGGAGATTACAGATGTTAATAACAGATAATGACCCACAACTCACGAGCTGCTCTTCTCCCCCGCCCCTTTGATCCCTCTGCTCTACCCCTCGACTACCCAGCCCCTAGAACCGAGCCAGGCTGCAGGGAAATCCCCAAAAATGCAAACTGCCAGCTAACCACTTCAGCAGCATCACCCAGCACTGCTGAGGTCTAACTGCTCTGTCCTGCCTGCAGAAACCAGCCCCCATTAACCCCAGTTCTTCCTGCATCTCCCTACCACCACACAAGCTGTCACTTTCATTCCAGAGGTCTGATTCTGGGGTCCTTGGCTCTATGCGCTGGTTTCTAGAGCCTATCTTTTGCCATGAGAGCACCAAGAGCAGCAAAACATCAGTGCGTCCACAGCTATGCTTCTGCAGCCTAGGGGTGTTAACTGAGAGCTGGTGCAGGTCCCAGGGAGTTCTGGTGCCTGAAGAGCTTGCACAGGATGGATAAGGCAAGCAGTGCTTGGCTCTCATGCTGCCAGCCCCAAGCCTGCCTGCTGCCAGACCCCAGGCATAAATGTCCCTGTCCCATGTCCTCCCTGTTGCAAACAGCCCTGGAATCTGGGCCTCATGCAGAGTCAGGGGCTCCTCTCGAGCTTGCTACCATGCTGGATGTGGCAAGATTAGAGCACACTGCACGGTAACAAGGAACCACAGCACCAGGACATGCTTCCGCTTGCTGCAGCAGCCATGCAGGAGCTAACCCTTGTGAGGAAGTTTCCAGACACGGTCTTTTCACTACTTTGGGCCTGCTGCTCCATCTCTACCCATTCCTTGACCCAGAGCCTCCTTCCCCAAAACAGGGGCTGATCATCTGGACACATCCTGATGTGACTTTCCACCCTCCCTGGCTGGGTCCATACACTGTCCGCATCCTTCCTTCGTGATGCACCCAACCCTGCAAGTCCCAGGACAGCCAACTGAGGTGCTGGCTTTGCAGAGCTGGACTCAGTCCCTGGCACTGCTCTGGGGATAGGGACAGTCCTCACCCTCTCACTGCCCTTGGGAGGCTGAAGGAACACTGCCGGAGAGATTGGATGCATATTGCCATCAGAGATGGGGTGAAAGGGAGAAAAGGACTGGAGGATGACTTGCTCCTGACCCTGCCTGGGGTTTGGCACCACAGAGACAGGGCACAGGAACAGAGTGACAATGGTGTAGCCTTTACCACAGGGTGTGGAGTCTCTCCATTCTCAGGCCCAGGAAACATCTCCTGTGGGTGACAGACATCCTTTGCCAGAATCCTCTCAGTGCCCCACAGGATATGAGCCCACAGCCATGGCTGTATGGCGGGCACAGGGGCTGGTGGGAGTCATGGGACAGGGTACAGGAGGAGTCACCTGGCAAGCAGGACCAGTGAGGATGGTGACTCACTGCTAGCTTTCCCTGCTGAGCTTCCCACTGTGCTCACCTGTCACACCGAGAAGCACTGAGCAGCTTTGCCCCAAAAGCTCCTTCCCCAGCATGTGTGAGATTCCTGACCACACTCGTCCTCATTTCCAGCAGGCCAGGTCAGGTATGGGGCAGGCAGTGGTGGGTCCCCACCCCAGGTGAAGGCACTTGGTGTCCTCCACCCTGCTCCTTGTAAAAGAGTGCAGATGGTTGGAGGGTCTTGGGTCTCTCCCCGGGGCCAGGCGGCCCACTGTGTGAGTGCTCCTCCTGTGTTGTTCATACCTAGCTGCTGTGCACACATCAGCACCACATGGCAGCAGTTACTGGCATAAATGCAAGTGATGCTGGTGAGGTATGGAGAAGGATGGGGAAGTTTGCCATGGAAAGTGGCTGCTGATTGGAAACCATGGAAGAGCACCCCAAACAACACCAAGCACCTCTGCACCACTGTGTGGGTGTCCTCATGTCCATCCAGGAGATGGACACCATCCCTCCAGAGGACCTGGGAAGCTGGTGTAGATAGGTATTAGGAGAGCTGTAGCCAGGACCCCATCCAAGAAGGGTTCGGTTTCCATCATCTGCAGATGACAAGGATTTTGCAGTTAGCTGTGGGAACTTTAGGGTCCTCCATAATTGGGACATAGAGATACCAGCCCGTGGTGAGGGAGCAACCTCCTTTCAGATGCAGAAGTGGCTCAGGTCTGCCCTGCTTGCTACTGCTCTGTGACAGTACCTTAGGCTATGGGGAATCGCCCTTTCCACACCCAAGGGGCTCTGGGGCAGTGTAGAGAGGATGAGCAAGGAGGAAAGCACTTTCTCAAGAGGAGAAGATGTTGACTGATCTGCAAGTACACCTTGAGGGATGCAGTAGCAACAGCCAGGACACCCTGTGGTGCTAGCTGTTCCACCCAGCCTCCAGCACCTGGCACCCAGTTAGGTGCACGCCATCTGGTGCTATCCCTGCCAGTATGTGGCACTAGGGCTGCTGGTCCTTTCCCTAGGGACAACTCACAGTAGGATGAAGATGGCGACGCTCCCTGGTGCAGGGAATGCGGGCCAGACCTGCCCCAGCCAGTTTCCCTTCAGATGTTAGTAATCTGGCACATGAGTCACAGCTTTTGTGAGTGCTCCTGCCTTGCACTGGCCCTGTGGCCCCCTCCCCAGCCTGTCCACAGCAACATTCCTCCATGACCGCGACTGAAAAAGCTTCACTGTGCAGCCCTATAGGGAAAGAGAAACCTCAGCAGCGGGGTGCTGGAGAGGGGTGAAGACAAGGACGCAGCAATGTTCCCATCCCGACGCTCGGGGAGTGCTGATGACCCATCTCCCATCTCCTTGGGCTTTCCAAGGGCCAGGGGCTCCCAGGAACGGGCTGACAGCAACCGTCAGTGATGAAAGGTGGCAGAGGGGAGGTCTGTGACCAGGGGGGGTGGGGGTGGGGAAGCTATAAGAGATCCCAGGACCTTTGATATGCAGGAGCCTCCGGCCCCGATGATTGCATTAGCGGGTTTAGTGCCCAAGCAGGCACCCAGCGCCCGTTATCAGGAGCAGACAAGCTGCTAAAGGGCCCCTTTTCCATTTTAGATGCAAATGACCCTGCAATTGTGGACTTGGAGGGCAGAAGAGCCCCCAAATCGCCGTGGAAGTAGACCTGGCTGGAAACAAAAAGGTTCCCAGGCACCTTGAGTGGCCCGGTAATGGTCCCATTGATGTCAGGTGCGGGACATCTCAGCCTCAATGCCTTCCCGAAACCAGCCCCTTTCTGAGAAGTGCAGATTCCCGGAGGCATCTCCCACCATCCCCACTGCCAGCTCAGGCTGCCTTCGAGTCTCCCTTGCCTGCCACTAATGTCCTCGGGGCAGACAGCTCCTGCCCCAGGGCCTGGAGCTGGGCTCTGCTTTCGGCTTTGAAGTGCATCAGATTGGGTTAATGGGCTAATGGGAGGTGCTTCCACCAAGCCCGCATCCAGAGGGGCTGGGGGAGGCGATCCCCTGGTGCGACGATCAGGCACACGGCCAAAGCATCCTGATGATGTTCTTTCAAGCCCCAACTTGTGTCCGGAGCCCCTCTGCCTGCCGTGACCCATTTTGCACCAGGTTAGCTGGAGCAGACTCACTGAGTCAAACCCAGATTTGAGTCACCTTATGAACATCCTGGTTCCCTAAACTCACTAAAGTGCTCAGAGCAAGGATAAGCCACAGATCCACTGGGATGTGGCAGCTCCTGACTCCCCAAGGCATCGAGGAAAGCTTTTGTCATCCTTCTCCCAGCACTATCCCAGTGCTGCTCTACTGGCTCCAGGGCACCTCGTGTCATTCCACATCCTCACTTCATACCAGTCCCCTAAGCTTCTCTGTGTCTTCCCTCAGGTGGGAGGTGGATTGCTGCCCACTGGCCCATGGCTTCTTACCTCCCCCTCTTTGGGCTGCAAGGCTGTGAGGGCAGGGTCTACCAAGGACATGCTGTGGGGAATGCCTGGGATATAGGGCTTGGCTCCCTTCCTGCATAGTTCCTTGCCTACTGTCCTGGGGAGAGCCCCATAACTAGCCCCATAGAGCTCCCCAGCTCCATGGATATCTCCTCAACCTTAGAGAGTTTCACTACAGCCCCATAGAAATTCCCCCAGCCACAGAGTAGAAGGAGGGGACAGTGGTGGGGCCAGGATGGTCTTACAACTCTAAAGCCCCAGAGATACCTCCTTGAACACCACCTCTAACTCTTCTTAGCCCATGATGTGGGCTCAGTCATGCACTGAAACCCCCATTCCAGCAGTCATGTGCCATGAGTTCATTCCGTGTCTCCAAGAGGGGAGATGGCTTCAGGACCATTGGCTCTGGGAAACTCCCCTGGGTTCCCTGCACAGTGTGTAAGGTGCTTGGGGAGGCAGGAGGGACTGTAATGGCATGATGGAGAGCAGTGGGACCTTGAGGTCCCATGCAGTGCCTCATAGTCACCAACACTTTCCAAAACAGGGAGACAGGCAGGCAGGTGTGCTGGGCACGGCCGCCACGTCTGTCTCTGCAAAAGCACACAGCTCTGCTTTGATGTAGGTGGAAAATTCCCTGTTTGGCCAGGAATCTGTGGGGCTGGGGACTCCAACACCAGCTATGCTCAGTGAGGAATTAAAAGTGTGTTTTGTTGGAAAGATTTTTCCTCTCCTGACTGGGGAGGTGACATCTGAACCTTATTTTTCCTTTCCACGCTGGGACATGTGCCAGCAGGGCTGAGTGGTCACTGGGGAGCCACAGGGCTTGGTGGCTGTGCTGAGGCTCTCACCAGCACATGGGAGGTAGTGGGGGAGTGGGATCAAGATACAGAGGGGAAGATAGAGCTGAGGAAAAAACCTAGAGGTTGGGTTTGGGCTCGGGGCTGCTTGGCCATAGCCTGATCACATGTTGAGGTCAGGCAGGGAGCCGGCTCGGCTGTGGACTTTAAAGCAGCATCTTGACTGCCAAGGACCCTCCTACTCTGCCATGGGCCCGGTGGATCCCATTCCCTCTGTGCACCTTGTGATGCTGGCGTAGTTCTGAAAGCCAGATCTGCTCCAGCGTTGCAGTGGGGCTGGGAGGCAGGGAGGGCTGTGCTGACTGCTCCTGCCACTCCTGTGGCCATACATCAGCTCAACTCAGGAGCAAGCAGCCCACAGACACCTCTGGGCACTAAGCAGCTAGGGGACATTTATACCCAGGCATCCTCCTGGCAAGCTTCTAGTCATGGCAGCACAATGCCCTGGAGCAGGTGGAGAGGAATATCCTCACCTCCAGTCACTGCCTTTGGCACTTGGGAGACCCAGGGACCCTTCATTCCAGGGTAGTGGTCTCTGTTTTGGGTCAACACTCATGAGATGTCAGTAGCTCTTCTGCCTGCTTCTTAGGACAGAAGCAAACTGAGGATGCCACACCGGTGGCACTCAGGGAGCGAGAAGAGCAGGGGTGGTGTGCTGGGAAAGCTCAGGCTTCTCTCTAATCCCTCCAATCCCTGTCCTACTATCTCACCACTTATGAATGGCAACCATTCCCCTTGGGAGCAAAACTTGCAAGAACTTCCCCTCCAAGGAACCTGCTGCCCTACCAACCCTTCCCAAACCTTGGAGATTGAAGGCTGCAATAAGGATGTTCCTCCACCTTTTTTGATGTGGGTGGTGTCCTGAGGGACAGCAGCAGCCAGGCAGGGACTCTGCTGGAGCTGGGGTGCCGTGGCTCCCACTCGATCGGCTGTGGTACCACCAGTGTTGCACACATGTGTGCACATTCACCTGCAAATAAGCTTGTGAGATTCCTGGGAATTATGTTCATGCTATGAAGCTTACAAGCTTGATGGGTGCTCCGAGGCAACTCCCCTCCATCCCCAGAAATAGCTGCAGCCCCAGTAAAAGGCAAGATGGGGGTCAGACTCTGGCTCTGCAGTCATCTTTCCTCATCCTTCTCCTGCCTCGATCTGTCTCTGTCCAGAGCACCGCTCTTGTCTCAGACCAAGAGCACCCAGAGGTCCCTTCCATCCTTGTTATCTCCACTGTCCCTGGTGTACACCAGCACTCCAGCACCACCAGGGTAGGCACAGCCAGTTCTCTCTGAGTGACTCATGCTGAAATTCATGACGTTCACCATATTTCAGGGCTTTCAGCCTGGATGAGAAAAACATCAGGGCGTAAGAAAGTTTCTTTGCAAGCTGCTCTTAAAACACCGGAGGCATTTCTCCCACTTGCTCATGCTCTACCTTTTTGGGTTTTTTTGGTGTGTGTGTGTGTGAAAAGCATAAATTTTAATGTAATTTTAAAATCGTTTATAGCATGTAAAAAAAAAAAAAAAAAAGTTAGTTAAATGCTTTGTTTTGACTTATAGGAAAAAAAAACCTGAAGAGCATTTGGGTCCATCCCAAACGGCTCCTGGCTGCAGGCTTTGAGCAGTGAGTGCGTGGCCCTGCAGCTGGACACGCTGTCTCCACTGCCTCCTCCCTCTGGCCAAGTCTTCCTGCAGGGGCCGGGGAGCTGTGGCCACCGTGCCCAGTTACTGCCTGCCTGCGGGCCATACCGTGGCCGTGCCGTGGCACCACGGCCCGTCCCAACACGGCTCTCCTGGCAGCTCGGTGTGGTTTCACTGCTGCGTTTGCTTACAGGGTTATCTGCTCTGGAGCTGGTGTTGGTTTTGGCATGCAGCGCCGGGACCACACCTACTATTTAAATACCACAGCCAAAGGCTCGGAGGGGAAAAAAAAAACGGGGGGGAGGGGGGGGGGTGAGAAAGAGAACGAATATGAACTATTTGTTGTGGTTTGGAGATACACACACACATGCACACACAACACAAACACGCCAGCCCGGCTCCGGGTCGCTGGCAGCAGAGGAAAGAAGACTCCAGCTAAGATTGTCTTCAAAACCACGCTGGCGGCAGAGTTTGCTGAAGGGAAACCCTTTGGGCCAAAATTAGCCCCTGCCACATGCCAAGCTGGAGCCTGCTCTCGCCCGAGCTGGGGAAGCCGGGGCAGCCCTGACAGCACAGCTGGGGCCAGGGAGCTGTGCCAGCCCTTCCCGGGTGGCTGCCCTCCCACTGGGCTGCAAAAAGCTGGGGAAAGAGTGCCAGGGATGGAAATCCCCAGGGAAACAGCCCTCACGGGAACGGGCGGGTTTGCTCTCCCAAGCGCCCGGGAATTGCAGATCCTGTCCTATAAATGCCCGTGGGGGCAGCACTTGCAGTGGGACTGGAGTGGCTGGAGATGGGCAGCATTGGCACTTGGTGCTGCAACAGGATAAATGGGCACCCAGCAGCTAAGTCCAACAGGAGCAGGTGGCTTGCTTTTGGGACTGGAGGGCATCTGGGATGGGCTTGGTGACACTGTGACTCTGCCATCAGCACTGGCACCATGGTGGACGGGAAGAGGTGCCATTTAATCCCTATCCCCACTCAGATCACCCTACTGGGGCAGGTACCACTGCTCCCACCTGCTGTTGACCCTGGCTGTCATGAAACTGCAGAAAGGTGGCTTCAAGGGGTACTGGGTGGCTGTGCCATGCTACACTGTGCCATGAAGTGAGGCCTGTCAAGGTGGCTGTAGCAGGTGGATTACCAGCACCTTCCTTTCCCCAGGCTCCTTCCTGGAGAAGTTTTCCTGATGATCTCACTGGATGCACATTTCTAAATTGTTTGGTTGATTGTTTCATCATCAGAGGTCAATTATTGAGAGAAGGCAAGTTCCTGTCACTCCGCTTCGAACCCCTTCACTGCCAGAGCCCCAGAACAAAGGGAGGAATTGGGCTTGGGCTCAGCCAGCTTGGATTCCCATTTGATTATTTCCAACAAGGGAATCTATTTTGGAGCCGGTATTCCCAGGGGATGAGCTCACCAGTGCAGAGCATGAGTGTGGTTAGAGACAAAAAATAAATAAATACAGCCTTTTGTAGTATGTTGCAAACCTATTTACTACCAGGGAGGCTGGGTAATTAAGTGCCACTTCCTGGAGCAGAACGGAGCAGGTTTAAGTAACGCTGGCTCAAAGGGGTTTGCTCCCAATGCAGGGCTGTCACTGCTCCTGCCTGACACTGCTGCACATTGCAGGCAGGAAGATACACTTTTCACAGGCTGAATGTGTGCAACCGCACCACAGCATCTGTGTGTGGCCAGCTGCAAGCTGGGGCCAGTGTCCTGTGCTGGAATGGGTGGCTTCAGAGCAGCAAATGTCCTGAAGTGGTGTCATTTTCCATGCACTACTTCACGGTGTGTGATTTACGCCAGCAAGGTGGATGCACACAGATAGCTGTGTGGAAGGAAAATCAAAATCAGATGTCCTGGAAGACAGTTTCCATATAGAGTGGGACAGTTACCCAGCTCCCTGCTCTTTTTGGTGTCCCATGGGCTGTCCCCCACTGCCTCACACCGGGGCTGTCCCCATGGGTGACAGTGACTCAGGGCTCAGCCTGCCCACTCAGGCTCACACCATGAGCCCCTGCTGGGGCTGTAGTGCTCCACATACCATCGATACAACAGTCCCCAGCCTCTGGGGACAACTGAGCTTCCTTCAGTCTGGGAAATGGTGTCGACCTACACAGCGTCTGTAGAGCTATGTGACCAGCTCTAGACTCAGTGCCTGTGCTTGCCTTGTGTCTGTGCACAGGCAGGGGAGATTTTTTCAGACTCTTTTGAGGCTTAACTACTTTAGAGTCAAGAGAATTGCCAGAGGAGGGATGAAGGGTGCTTGAAAAGAGTGGCAGGGGTTTTTACCTGGATTGTTCGAAAGTTCTGTAGCCGTATTGCTCATCATGTAGAGCTATTCATCCTCAGCACATGAGCAAAGGACTGTAATGTGCACATCCCCTGTGCTGTGGAGCTGTACCATGATGCCCACTGCAAGCAAAACTCACTGGGCAACCTGCTGGCACTGCATGCTATTTTTTTTTTGCTATTTTCTTTTTTTCCAAAAGATTAAACAAGATGTGTCGGGAAAAACTCCCCCTGCTCCCCTTGGCCTCCCCTCTTGGTTGCAAGAAACCGAACACCTGCAATTATTTTTACTCCTGGAGCTGCTGAGTTTGCACAGCTCTCCAACGGTGTTGTAGCTGGCGGTCAAAGTGACTGTCTCCCGTCTCCACCATCCAGGCCTGGCTGGTGTGGCTGTGGCTGGTGGGGCTTGCTGGACCCTGGGGCAGGATGCAGCCCTGAGCTGGCATGTGATTGCATGTGTTCAGACATGAGGCTGCTGCTGCTGCTGCGAAGGCTGGCCTGACACCTTGAGCACCTTGCACTGCTGATGGAGGCTGCAGTATGCATCATGGCTTGGGGCACCTCCCAGCATCATGCCAGGCGTGACGTCCCCTGTGAGCAGGGCAGACTCTATCGCGGTTCAGGACCCTGTGTAGAGCCTGGTGCTTTCAGATTTCCCGTACCAGTGAAAGTTAAGCAGTGGAGGAAAAACGTTGCTGTGTGTTATAGAGGAAGAGAGGTAAAAAGGGCAGGAAATTTGCACCATGTCCATTTCCCCTTGGCCCCCGGCCGCTGCTCATTCCGGATTCGGGATTTGCGTAGGCAGAGTTAAAAATAACAGGGGTATATAAAGAAGGACAGAGAGGGCTGTGCTGGCTCCGTAGCCACCAGGGCACAGCCAGGCAGCAGGCAGAGATCAAAGTGGGATGTGGTCCAGGCAGTGCAGTGGGGTAGGGAGCACATGTTGGGTCTGGGGGTGCTGTGTGGCCACCATGCTGTCTTGCCAGGTGTCCGGATGTTAAGCTCTGTTGGCTTGGCACCTTCCTGGGTGGGCAGGAGATGAGGCCATGTATTTTCCCATAGACAAGGATGCCACCCCTAAGACAGGTCCCTTTACAGACCTATCTATCTTTTTATTTACCCCATGGTGATATTCACTGGGAGGCACCCAAACTGCCTCTCCTGCCCACGGAGCTGTGTGGAGAGCCTGTATTTGGACTCCAAGTAAAGAACCCTATCCCAGGATCGAGCTCCCTGCCAGTGCTGGTGGGGTGCTGACTGCCTCCCTTGAGCCCCAGGCAGTCCTGGTCCTTGGCCATGCATCCTGGTGCTCCCAGGCCCAGAGCAGGCAGGGCGGACACAGCAGCTCACATGGCCGGTGCAAACGAATCTGCCCTCTGTGCCCTGATAACATTGTGTTTGTTGCAGAGCGGGAAGAGCCTGCCAGCACACGATAAGAGCAGATGACTTTACTCTGGACCTGCTCCGGATTGAATTATGCTTTAATTTCATTTTCGGTTCCTCTTTTCTTTTCAGGAGGGGAAGGGGGCTTGGGAGGGTGAGTCGGTAGGTCTAGGAGGCTCCTGGACCCTTCTCCAGGCAGGCCAGCCTGTGCAAAGGGGAGGGCAAAGTAAAATCCAGACAGATTTGTTTCCTGCTCTCAGGGACAAAACCCTGGAACATCGCAGAAGCTCAGGATATCCCGCTGCATGGGTCACCATGGCACCTCCCCATGAGGTCCGCTACAGAGATTTTGGGGACTTCAGTTTTGCCTCCCACCAAAGCAGAAGCTCTCCAGACTGTGACATCGTTGCTGATGTTGGAGTGGCTCCGTGGTTCCCGTCAGATAGAGGGCACTGGAGATGACTCAAAAGCAAGAGCTCAGGTTCAGTTCAGACCCCCAGCTCCAGCTGACAGAACACAGGGCATGACATAGTGCTGGCATTTGTCAGTCCCTGGTGTTTTATGGCACATGGGACTCCCTTGAGTCCACTGAGGGAGCTGCTGGGCAACCTAGGCAGCGATGTCATCTCCAGCAGTCTTACGGGGCATCACTCCCCCTGCCCGCTCCACACGTGCCATAAGAAGGGAGCCATGGCATTGTGACAGTGTTAGGAGGGCTGCCAATGCTCTCGGCTTGATGGAGTCACCTCCATCACACCACAAAGCTGGGCATGGCACACTCCTCCTCTATCAAGAGCAGGGATAACCATTAACCCTTTCATCTTTGGCCACTGCCTGGGCAGGCAGCCCTTCCCATCCTCTGTTTGCTCTCCTGCTGGGCTGCTGTTTGATCTCCTGGGATGCCAGCAACTTTACAGCCTGCTGTAGTGGCGCAGGAGATAATCCACGCTTCCTAAACGAGCTTCTGTCAACAGTGGGTTGTGCACACACCGTCTGCTCCCACTCATCCCCCTCTTGGTTCAGAAGAGGCTCTCACGGCTGAGGGGCTGGCAGAGCTGTGGCAGGGACCCCTCCTTGCCCAACCCTCAGATCACAGCGGGCAAACCCACCCTGTGCTGCCCTCCTCGAATCCCTGTGCAGTCAGTGCTGGCATTACTTGTGTTGGTGAAGTGCTTGGCGTGGTGCCACTCTCCTCCACCCTGGCCCTCCCACTATAGCATCGGTAATAAGTTCCCGGGGAATATCCCACATTTGCAACAAATTTTGGCTGTAAAAATGAACCTGATGTGCTGGCAATGCCTCTCTTATAATAAGCCAGCACTGCATGGTTGCAGACGCCAAAACCACCTGGAAAAGGGGAAAACCAAGTGGAATTATTGTTTGCCTCCTATGGCATCTGCTTTCACTTATCTATACAAGTTTGAAGCAGGAACTGCCTCACTATTAATTATTATTTGGCTAAGAAACAAATAGGATTAACCAGTGACTTAAATAAGCTACTCTGGGGGCCAGGCTAAAAGGGATTTTGAGTGATGCCCACATGTTTCTTTGTCACTTCTGAGGTGAATTTTCCCAAGGAATTACTTTATAGCCCACATCTCTTTACCTGCTGGGTGGCATTTTAATAAACCTGCTCCCTTGTTGGCACACAGGGCTCAGGCAGCGACCCAGCATATGCTCTGGAAACCAGGGCAGGGATTCTTGGTAAAAGAGGGAAGATTTGAATCGTTGTTGTTCCACTGGATTACTGAAATAATTTATTGCAATGCTCCACCCTTATAATTAAAGCACGGTGATGAAAGCAACTGGTAGAGTAGCTTTGGATCCAGCAGCAGTGTGCGTGTGTGTGTGTGTGTGTGTGAGTGTGTGTGCCTCACCTTTGGTGTTTTTGGTTTGGTTTTTTTTTTTTTTTGGAACCTACTCTTTGCTTCTGAATAGTGCAGGCAGCAGCCCTAGTTCTTAGAAAGGTATCTCAGGATGGAAAGCCCCAGAAAGCAGGGAGACAGGCTGCAGGAGATAAGGGCCATTGCTTCTTGACAAGCGCAACAGTAGCAAGGCCATTCCTGGTACTGGCTGGACCCTAGCCAAGAAGACAGGGTCTTTCTGTGAGCCAGACAGGGTAGCAGAGAGTCCCTGGGGAGACCTGCCTAGTGCCCTGGGACCCTGTGTGATGTCTAATCTCACCAGTAAGGACTAGGATATCTGAGTGTCTCCTGTGGGGTGGGACATCCCAGTCCTCTTATGCCCCGGGCATAGGAAGCCAGTGGACAGCACAGTCCTGAGGACTGTGAGGCAGACAGAGACAGTCGTGTTCCCCCATGGTAGGGTGGTCAGAGGCTTGGCTGTGTCACTAGTCCCGAGGCAGGGCAGACAAACGTCCCTCAGGGGCTGCAGGGCGAGATGAGGAGGTGCAGGCAGGGTGCCAGCCCCCCGAGAGGGTCTGCCAGGGAGTTATCTCTGCTCACACACGCACTCTGCAGCCAGATGGGAGCTGGTGTGCTCCGGGTTGTTGATTGCCTCACCGACAGCACCGGCATAGAGGGATGTGGCCTCGCGGGTGCTGCTGCATAAAACGAATGGTGTAGGGGCACCAGGGCTCAGCCACCCCAGCCCAGCACTCTAGCTGCAGTCTGTCGTGATGACATCTTTGCTTGCTGACATGATTGCTGTCCCCCATGGCAAGCATTGTGCCCGATGCTCTCCCCTTTAACCCTAGACCAGACCGCCCCAGCATGCTGCCACACCACATGGTTATTGCCCTTGCCCCACTCGGGACAGGGTTCCGAAGGACACCTGCATTTGCGACCTACACTCCACTTCCCCACTCTCAGTGTGAGGCAATGCAACAGGGCATCACTGCCCCACTCACGTTGTGAGAAGGAGGGGCAGGGGGGACCCCCGGCTTTGACGATCCACACCAGTACCCCTGCACTTTCTCCCGCAGTCCGTCATTAGCGGTATCCCCCAGTCCCGGGCAGCAGGCGGGAGGGCAGCGGAACGTTGTCGGAGAAGCGGCCGCCGTCCCCCGCCCGTCGGGGCAGCCTCACGGGAGGGGGCGTGGGTTGGGCTGTAGGAGAGCCAATAGGAGGCGGCGACGGTGAGTATCAATGTAGGACGGGCCAATGGGGGAGCAGCCATGCTGTTAACAGCTTAGGAGCGCGGGGAGGCGCAGAGCAGCGCTGCCGCCGCGGGGAGCGGAGCGGAGCCGGGCTGGGCTCCGCGCACCGTGCTCCCCCCCAGCTTGCCCCGGCCCCGAATTCCCCTCCTGACCCGACATGGCGGCGGCCGTGGACGAGAGCACTCTCCCCTCCATCTCCACTTTCGCCAACCTGCTGCCGCTGGAAGAGCGACCCACCGATATGCTCCACGTAAGCAATGGGCAAGCGGGAAGGGAGGGAGGATGGCAAGGAGGTGGTGGTTCGAGGCCGAGCGTCCTGGGCTGAGGCTCAGCCCGGCTGTTGGGGGCGGGCCCTCTGTCGCCGTCGGAGGGCGCAGCCGAAACGGTGCGGACCCGTCGGGCGGGTTGGGGGGAGTCGCCCCCCTGCGCAGGAGGCGCGGAGCGCGGTGCCCGAGCTGCGTGTTCCCCCGCCAGTTCTGACGCCCTTCTTTCCCGCAGAGGATGCTGCAGCAGGACGGCTCTGCCACCGCGGCTGTCAAGCGAGAGGAGGACGACTTGGGCAAGTTCGTAGACTTGGACTTTATCCTGGCACACACTAGCAGTGGTGGGCAAGGGCCGCCCGCACCCGGTCCCAACTACCCCTTGCCCGAAACCCCTGAGAGCTGTGGCACCACCTACGACAGCGACGGCTCCTACCCCACGCCGGGCAAGTTCCCTGCGCCTTACCCTGAGGGTCAGAGCCACAGCTACGTGGCTGAGTTGCTCACCCCGGACCTGCCAGGCCACTGCGACCTGCAACGGAGGGAATACACAGAGCTGCGGGTGCCCGGCGGGCCCCCTCCGCACCACCCACCTCATCACCACCCGCCCCTGCACCCGGCCCTGGCCCGCCCGCTGCCCCTGGACGCCGCGCAGCCCTTCGTGCCCCGCATCAAGAAGGAGCACCCAGAGGAGCGCGCCTGCATGCTGGGGCTGCCCACCGCCGAGTACCTGGGGCCGAGCGGCGGAGAGCACAAGCCACGCATGACACCGGGTCCTGGGCCGGGACCGGTACCGGGGCCTCCGCTGCCCTACCCAGGCTTTGCCCACGGCCGCCTGGGGCCCCCAGAGGAGCCGCTGCCCGGCGCTGATCCCCACCTCCTGGCCGACCTGCCGCCCCATTACGCCGTGGCCTCCCACCGCTATGCGCCCCACTTCGCCCCGCAACCGCCGCAGTTTCATGGACACTTCAGTGTTTTCAGGGAGCCCTTGAAGGGGCCGGGGCCGGGCGCGGCGGGGCTACCCGGGCTGCTGGTCACGCCGCCCAACTCCCCGGTGCTGGAGTACTTCCCGGCCGGGGCTCCCCCCGAGGACTGCAAGCCTAAGCGCGGTCGCCGCTCGTGGGCGCGCAAGCGGACCGCCACGCACAACTGTGAATACCCGGGCTGCGGCAAGACCTACACCAAAAGCTCTCATCTCAAGGCGCACATGCGGACCCACACTGGTAAGGGCTCGCCGTGGGTATGCGTAGAGGGAACCAGGGTCGCGCCGGGGGACTGCGCGGAGGGTACCGGGGCGCGCGGTGGCACCTGCGAGCCTGCTCTGCCGTGACGCCTGGGCATGCGGAGGGGCGGCTGGCGTGCATGGAGAACTCACCCCTGTGGCCAGTTCGGAGGTGCATGGGGCGGGGGGGGGGGGGGGGTATTCCTTGTGGAGGGGCTGAGTGGGGACACCCAGAAAGACCCCGCAGTCAGCTCGGAGCTGCATTATTGCGTGTGGGGCAGGTTCAAGTGAGGACGTCCCTGGAGTGCTCAGAAGGACCCCAGTGGTGGGGTCGAGCAGGAGGACATGGGGAGTAAGGCATGCAGTAGGACCATACCCCATGGCACCCTGCCACGCCTGGGGGTCCAGGGGTGCCATGAAGGGGCAATAAGTGGGCTTGGAAGAATGGAGTGGGGAGACAGACTAGGGGTGTATGGTGAGACCCCGTCAGAACTAGGACAGAGCACGTGGTGCGGCACGACGTCAGGGACGGATGGGGGAGCATCCACAGTTTGAAGCGGAGCAGGGTCATATGGAGGAGAGCTGCAGTGGGGCAAGGGTGCCCGGAGGAGCCGCCCCATGCAGGGCACATGGGGCAGTGGAGCACATGGGGGAGGGCAAGAAGACGGGGACAAAAGGAAAGGTAGAGCAGGCAGAGGTGCGCAGGGAATGAGTACACTACTGCTTTCACCTTTCCTAAGGTGGTAGGCAGGGATCCCTCCGAAAAATGGAGTCTTGGGCAGGGGAACAGCAGGGTGATGGCACAGGGAGGATGGAGAACCTTCAAGGCCACTGACACTCCCTCTCCTCTGCAGGTGAGAAGCCCTACCACTGCACCTGGGAAGGCTGTGGCTGGAAATTTGCTCGCTCTGATGAGCTGACCCGCCACTACCGCAAGCACACAGGGCATCGGCCCTTCCAGTGCCACCTCTGCGAGCGGGCTTTCTCCCGCTCTGACCATCTCGCTCTCCACATGAAGCGGCACATGTGAGCGGTGGGCCGCGGCCAGAATTGGCGTCCCCGGAGCTAGCTCATGATGTAAATAGCGTTGCGGCACTGGGGAGCAGCCCGGCCGCCCAGCCCTCTCCGCTTGTAGCTGATAACTAGTTTTCTCCTCCTGCCCTTGCTGTGAGAGCTGGCCCCAGCCGAGTGGTGGGGAAGGGCTGCTTTGGGGTGTAGATGGGGAGCAAAGCTGCAAGAAGTGCCTCCGGCCCCTGCCCAGGTTGTCACCACTCGGCTGCCTGTGCGTAGAAACTTCCCCCTCCCTCCCTACTATCCAGACACCTGGTGAAAGGAGGGGATGGGGTGGACAGTAGAGGTGCTGGTGCAGCAGGGTTATCTGACTAAAGAGCTCCTGGCTTGTATTTGGCATCAGCTTCATCTTCTCACCACAAATCCTGGCAGTTCCCTGGCTCCTGGAGCTGTGGTGGCTGGCTCTTGCCAGGTTTTGTCTGGAGAGCCATGTCCTGTGGAGCCATGGCACTGGGAAGTGGACTGCTGGTCGTCTTGGTTGTGGCCATCAGAACAAACTTCCCAACCCAAAAGTCCCAAGTAGATGAGGCAAAGGTGGGACTTGATTGTAGCTCGTGGCTATAAAGGTTTGCAGGGGGTGGCAGTACGATGTCACCTTGCACAGGGAGTGGGGATGCTTCTGCTGCCAGCCTGGGACTCTGCTGGGCAGTTCAGTCCTGGCCATTCCCACAGTTTTCTTCTAGGGAGCCTAAAATGGCACTCCTGGCTCCCATCTGCTTTTGTTTGTTTTGTTCTCTTCAGGATGACACCAGGTACTGCTGCAGCTGCCTTCCCTATGCTGCTTTTTAATTTAGTGTGTAAAAGGACAGTGAGTCCAGCTATGAATGCCCAGGTCTCTGCTATACTTGAAACTTTTGTAAGGGGGAGGGGGGGGGGAAGAGAAAACTCAAAAGAAAATGAGTCTTTTTATGTGCAGCTTCTGCAAAGCAAGTTGTAAATGAAACAAAGCAGTAATATATAATGTTTCTGTTTTTTTTTTTTTTTAATATATATTTTTCTTCCAGCTGGGAACACAGATGAGTCTCGGCTTTGGGAAGTGCACTGTTCCCGTCTGTGTATATTGTTAATTAACATTTCTCTGCTTGGGCACGTTAGGTCTCTTGCACTCTGAAATGTTACTTTTCTTTATATGCAAACTGTTGAAATATTGTGATCTGCTGTATAATAAATAAACAAGGTGTAAACATGAAAGAGCCAGGAGAGTTTACTTTAAAGCTTTCTTCTAAGAGGAGAGGGTGAGGCTGGGCTTGCTTGTCAGTAAATATTTACATCGATGTTCATTTCTGCTTAAGTTAGCTGTGGAGGATCAATGGGGAACGCCCAAGCCTCGGCATCCGAGTAGCATCTCCTGTGCAACAGCTCTTGAGTCACCCCACTTCCCCGTGCCTCAGTTTCCCTAATCTGTAGATGGGGCAATTATGGCACTGGGATGGCGTGACTGGTCCTGCGGTGAGTCACCCCTGAGGGGAACAAAGCCGAAACTACCTGCAGCCTCACTGCTCCTATCTTTCAAAGCAGCCCTGTCATGCTGTCATTCTCAGCGGCAGCACTATGGCTCCTGCCCTTGGACGTCTGTGGCCGCCTCCTGGTCGTGTGTTCTATTCCTGCTGTTGTCCTAGGGGTGGCCCAGCAGCTTGGTGGGGTTCAGGTGCTGAGGTTTCCCTGTGTTAATAGGTGTGACTCAGCACAAGCATGCTGGCAGGTCCTAAGCTCAGCAAGCAGGTCTGGCTCCATCCCTCCCTCCCACGGCTGATTACCCGTGATGCACGCATCTCTCTGAAGGCTGGGGCTTGTCTGGACCTGACACCTTGCTGGCAGTGCAGCGAACCTGCTGTACAAGCTGTGTGGTGTCTTGGCCCAGAGTGGTGCTGGTGGTGGCTTCCTCTTCTATGCTCACTTCCATAATACCCGGTGCTTGGCCAAAGCTGGGGGATGCCGTGGGACTCCTTGCTTTGTAAGCTGAGATAGGATGTAGCTGTACTGCCAGCATGGGCAGGGCTGATCCCACTCCTGCCCTGTTTCCTAGTTGTATTTGTGGAGAGTTAAGCTGGAAAAAGACAGGAACAGCAAAGTGGGGCTGATGTCTCCTTGAGGGGTAGCCAGTGTTCTGAGGTTGAACTCAATGTCCTGGGCCCAGCACCTAGCCCAGGGGACTATCCTGAGCAGGTATGAAAGTGTAGGTGTCTCCAGGCAGGGTGGCAGCACACTGGGATGCTGTGTCCTGCCTGTGGGCCTGGGCATGGTAGCACATCCACAGGTGTCACAGATCCACCAGGCTCAATAACTTGTCCTTTCCTTAGCTGCCTCCACCCTGCATTTGTCCCAGTTTCTGAGAAGTGCCTGTGTGTGGGTGACTATGCTGGGACACAGGTGACCTATGATAGGGGACTGAGGGTGCCTTGCTCCTTGGACACTTGCCCATGGGTAGTGGGGGTCCCAATGGTGGCAGGGTAACTGGAGCAAAACTGCTGCCTCTTCCTCAGAGGCTTGTTCAAAACGTCACATAGAGGGAGAGGGAAAGGTGTGGGCTGTTTGAATTAGCGATGAGTCAGGCTGGCAAAGCCAGATGGGGAGAGAGTGCGTGCCTGCGTGTTTGTGTGCGTAGAAGTAATCTCTGGCTTTGTGTTTTTATTATGATTATTATTTTTATTTCCAGGGGAACGATGAATTCCTACAACCATCCTGTCCCACTGGAAAGGCTGGCTCTGCTGTCCTGTCCTCCCTAAGCATCCTGGGAGCTGGAGTGACGGTCCGCGGCTGTTTTGAGGTTCAGCTCTGAGATCAGAGCACAAACCAGTTCTTCCTCACCTTTCATCATCGCTGCACCAGGGCGGGAGCAAGGTCCGGCTCTGCTGCTGCCTTACATGGAGGCGAGAGCAGGGGAAGGTGCTTTGGCTTCTTCTCTAGGCAGAGTTGCTCCAGATTTGCTCCCCTGGGCACTCCTTTGGGCACATGATGAGGCATGGCAGTTGCACGGACTGGCATGGCTGGGAACCTCACCTGGGTGAGGAGCAGCTGTAGTGGAAAAGGCAATTACAGTTAATTTGTTGTTAATAAAAAACACCCTCTTCCAGCTGCCTGAGCCAAGACACACTTTTTGTTGGAGAATGGAGCCCAGTTCTGTCCCCAGCAAAACCTGCCCTGCAAAGCCATGAGGGCAGCAAGAAAACACCTTCGGCAGCCCTGAGGAAGGCAGGGCTGGTGTGCAATCCTTGCTTGTGGTTTGTGTGCCTACGGTCAGCTGGAAAACCCTTTGTCTTGGCCTCGAAGGAGTGGGGGGGGACACTCAAAATGTGCTAGTCAACCAGGTGGGATCCTGCTTTGCAAGACTTTGCACACTAGCAGTGTGTCCAGTGTCGTGGCTGTGCTGGAGAAAAGGGGTGTTCTGGAGAAACCAGACTGGTGTCTGAAGAGATGATTTACCCATGCACAACCCCTAGGTCCCTGGCTGTCAGCCTGAGGCAGGTGCTGGTGTCTCAGATCACATACTGGTTTGCTGCAGGGATGGTGAGGAAGTAAAGCTATCTGCCAAGCAATGTCACAATGTCCACACCACTGCGACCACACCAAGGCTATGCAGATGCCCCTCCTGGCTGTATGCCCCTCTACTAGCCCGGCCTTTCTTTCTGCCCTTGGTTGCCTTCTGGCAAAAGGCCTCCAGGAACTGCTGTGGGTGATGCTGTAAATCTTATAGTGCAGCCAAAGTGTCACAGCATGGAGTTAAGCAAGGAAGAGAAGAGCAAGGCATGGAGAAACACCTCACAGTAGAGGGGTGAGTCATGGCCACAGCATGGCCTGGTACCATGCAGTCACCTGCCAGCAGGAGCAGGGCCTCCGGTGGTTTCATAGCTGGAGTGGAGTGGGGGTGAAACTGCAGCTTGGGCAAGTTTCTATCTTCTGGGGATAACCTTACTTGTGAGGGTCCCTCATGCTGCAGCCAACAGGTTCCACAGAGCTGTCCCGGGGCTGTGGAGTGAAAGAAGGATGTGGGTCTGGGTGGGCTCCTTGCCTGGGCTTTGACCCTGGAATTGCTGTGTTCTACAGAGACAGCACAGAGCTGGGGAGAGGATGAGGGTGCTGGAGGTGGGAAGGACAGTTTGGGGGTGCTAGAAGGGGCTGACACAGATCTTTTCTTGCCACAATATGAGGTGGGAGTTTTTGTCTTCTGCGCCAAGGTGTCCCCGGTCCTGGTGAAATAGTGGTAAGTGTCCTCTCCATGCCGCAAAGGGAAGTCGAGCAGCCTGCCCCCACGTCCCCGCCACTTGGGGTGGGCCAGGCGCCCTGATAGCGCGGCTGTGGCTGTCACCGCACCCTTAGGAAACATTTGGCTTCAGGCACCTGAACCCATGGGGAAGTGATAACTCCCCAGCTAGCTTGCCATGCCTGGACCCACACCTGGTCCTATCGTGCCTTAGTCACACATTGGGAGTTTTTCCACTGCCGGGCCCCAGATAACCTCTTCTTACCCCATTGACCACAATGTTTGCACTTGTCCTCCTCCGCTGGTGCCAGGCTGGGAGACACACACGCCTTGAGCCCCAACCTGGAGGGATGGACATCTCTGGCCTGGGTCCACCTTTGGCCATGCTTGGCACCCAGAGCACAGGCAGAAGGCATGAAGTGTATCCTTCCTTCAGGACTCTGGGGTGGGTGGGCAGTTGGCCTGAAGGGGGCAAACGTTGCCTTCCTGCCTGGGCTAGATATCGGAGGACATCCTTCCCCCAGTTATCAGGTGACAATAAGGTCGTCTAGGCTTGGCACTCCAGGGCAGTAGGAGATGAATGATGAGGTTGCAGTGACAGGACAGAGTCTTGCTGTCCCCTGGCAGCTCCTCAGAGTGCAGAAACACAGAGCTACCTAGCATTGCTGTCTTTCCCTGACCTGCTGCATTCCCTGGACTTTCCATGTGCCCTGGCAAGGCACAACCCTGGTGCTCCTGGGAGGTGACAGAACTGGGCACATGTCCCTATGAAATACTCTCAAGGATGGACCAAGTGTGTGCAGCCTGACCAAGGTCTCCAGCTGTGCCCATTTGCTCTTTGAAGACTGTGCAAGATCTGGGATGCAGCAGCTTCTGGCCAGGGACACTTTTGGATCAGCAGTGCTGTTTGCTCCAGTACGGATCAGATTAGCAGATAATCAGGCCCGCACATCTCCTGCTGGGGCAAAACCCTGCAATGATCCCCAGGTTCACAGTGGTGTGGGGCAGGTGGGCTGTGAATGACATAACCCAGCTGCCCACAGTCTCCACCTATCATGAGGTTAAAAAGCTGCTGCTGTGGGGAAGGGAGTTCAAAATGTGCTGTAGGCTTAGCTTGTTGAAGAGGAGTGAATTGATCAGCCTGCACCAGGGCAGGGCATGGTGTGGAAGTTGGGCTTTGTCAGGTCAGGCCTAAAAGTGGGGGATATAATCAAAACTCAAGGACATGTAGTGGCCACCTGCCTCTGGATTTTATTTTGGGACTGCTTGTGTTTTCAGTAAATGATGTTTACCAGTGTGAACAAACTGTGAATGACCTGCCAACGAGGGGCAAAAAGGGAGCTCATCTTTCACAGGTCTGACAAAGCTCTCAGGCTTGCTAGGCTGGCAGAGCAAGGGTGAGGCTGCAAAGGCAGAGGAAAGTAGCACTGAAAAAGCCCTGTCTTCCTCTGCAGACCCACCTTGAGAGGACAACTTCCAAGACAGCTGAAGGAAATGATGTATAAATTATTAGGAATGGTCATGCAGGCTGAAGGGAGGACTTGGGTGGATGTGGCAGAGCTGAGAGTAAATGGGTAAGATCTTAGGATCAACTTTATCCTTGAGGAAGGAAGGGCCAGGATGCTAAAAGCTGCCCTTGGAAGCATGGGAGGGGGCAGAAAAGAGCATATATCATTCCTGGGGACAATAGATGTTGCTCTGGAGGTGTTGCCAGTTTCTGTTGGGGCACACTGGCACTGGTGTGAAGGTGATGTGCTAGTTCCTGTGGGAAGGAATTACTAGTGGCATGGGGCCAGCGGTAAGCTGACCACAGCCTGTCTGGCATTGAGGGGCTGAGTGCATCATCCTGACACAACGAGGTTCATCTCCTTTGGGGCTGCTGCACAGGACAGGAAATCATTCAGGGACACCTCACTCCCAGGCTATCCCTGTGGACTTCTGTGTCCCAGGCTAAAAACTTCTGCTTTGGACAAAGCTCTGCCAGCTAGCCTTACTCCTACCTCGATGCAGTGGGAAGGTTATTTCTCAATGGCCCTCCTGGGCCCACACTGCTGTTTCCTTCCCCTTCCCTGCTTTCCCTTTTTCCCCTCCTTCAGGGAAGAGGAAAAAGAACAGTCCTGTTAATAAAGCTTTCACTCCTGGCTGCCTGTGGCTTCAGGTGAACGCTGCAATTCTGGAGTGCCAAGTGTGAAGGCGAGGAGCATACTCTCTGTAAAATGAAGCCAGAACAGGCAGCCTGAACGTGCCACATGGTTCAGTGCCTGCCTGGCTGGCAGCCACCTGGCACAGCTGGCTTGCCACTGGTGAGGCTGACACATGCTGGCGTGGAAAGCAGCAGGGTGTGACAGCCATGAATGAGTGTCTCAGGACTCAGCAAGGAGATGGGAAAACTCCTTATTAGCTCTACTGGAAACAGGTCAGCCCCAACACCCTGAGGAAAGTGAAGAGGTTGAGGCATTTGTGAGCCTTACGACCCAGTGAGGCGATCGGAAAAGCTTTCCTGGTACCTGCGGGGAAGTGGGGTCAATGCCAAGATCCCCACGTGAGCAGGGCAGTGTGCCAGGCTGCCCTCTGCCATCGTGCAGGGTGGGCAGCAGCGTCGGGGTGGCCTGCCCCTCCTGTGTCTCACAGCTCTGCTGTCTCTGGCCAAGGCAGAGTCCAGCAAATCCTCAGCCAAGGCCCCGGGCACGGCATTGGTAACCCTCCTCTTGTAACCTCGGGGAACTGAGAGGCCAAGGTGGGAGCACCCTCGAAGGCTCCTGCCGCGCACACGGGGACACGGCGGGTCGGCTCGGGAACACGGGCGGTGCTGGGGCCCGGTACGGCTGTACCGCCACCTCCTGGTGCAGGAGGACGTCTCGCCCGCAGGGCGCTCTCCGCTTGAGCAGGGAAGGACGAACGGCAGCCCCAAGGGGGCCCGGGCGCTGTCGCTGGGCCGCTGCCGACGCAGCGCCAGCTCAGTCGGGCCCGCGGCCCCCGCCGCGGCCTGCCAAGAAGCAGAGGCGAGCCCAGACTCCGCCACCCTCCCCACCCCCCCGGTACATCCCCGAAACGGCTCCGGGCACTTCCGGGCGCTCTCGGCGGGAGCGGAAGTGGCGCTGCCGGAGCCGCTGTGCCGGTTGGACTGTCCCGGGGGCTGCGGAGCCGGCGCCGCTGGGCGGGCGCGGGAGTGATCCGGCGTGAAGCTTCCGTGGCCCTGCCGCGCCGCCTCGTCCTGCCCATCTTCCCGCGTACTTCCCAGGACTCCGTCGTGGCGCTCTGGGCCTCGAGTTCGGCGCGTTGGCCCCCGCAGCGGTCGGGTACAAGGCCGCGTTGTTGGGCCTGGCGGGGGATGGGGAGGCGGCTGAGTGGAGTGTGTGTGTGTGTGTGTACGTAGACGTACGCGTGTATATGAACATGTATGTGCATGTGCGTGTTTGTGTGCGTGTGTGTGTATATATACACACGTGCATGTTTGTGTGCGTACGGGATAGCATCCACGGGAGGTGCGCTTTAACCCCCGACCCCTGGTTTCCCTCTCTTCTCCAGAGCTGGAGTGGACTAACAGGACAGCGGCAGAGAAAGCTGGCAGGCAAGCAGAGAGATGGCGACGGGCGCAGACGTGCGGGACATCCTGGAACTGGGAGGCGTAGAGTCAGAGAACACAGGCACCATCAACAAAAAGGATATCATCAACTCAGATAAGGTGAACTGCAATGCCTCAAGGGGCTCTTGTTTCTGCATGACCTTGCATGTGGTATCTAGGGTGAATATTGAAGAAAAAGATGGAATAAAGCATGTTTCTACTATAGTTTATTTTTGGTCTTCGTAGGAGTATCTGGAAGTGCCTGGAGTGCCCCACTCCAGGATTTCTGATATCAGTTCTGTATTATGGCATGTGGAGAAGTGTTTAGGCTGGAAGTGGTGTTCTGATGATCTGGGATTACACTTAGGATATTTTCAGCTGCCTCTAAAATTTCCATTTTGTATAGAATGTTTAAAGTGTGTCTAGCTTCCAGGCAGGTAGGGATAATATAACACAGTCTGGTTTCAGATTGAAAAATACCCATTGTTTGACTTAATTGAGTGGTAAGTGTCTTCAAACCGCAGGAGCAGTCCCTGTGTGGGGAAGGCTTGTGGCTGGGGTTTGGGAGAACTGGAGTATGTTGTCTGTGGGAATGTGGACAAGCTGTTAAGCTCTGTTAAGGACATACGGCATTATATGGTGTGCTCTGTGTGGTGATGTGCCACAGTATGTTGTTGATTTCTGTCTTTTAAATTTGGGCAACATCTTGGCTGTCCCATGCTTTGCAAGCTATTGGGAAGGTTAGTTCATCAGTTTTGAGATGTGAAGGTGCTTGGAAATGAGTTGAGGGAGATGAGATAATAGAATTGTTTAGCTTGGAAATGACCTTTAAGATCAACAAGCCCAACTGTTAACCTAACAGTGCCAAGTCCGCCACTAAAGCGTGTCCCTCAGCACTGCATCTACATGTCTTTTCAATATCTCCAGAGATGATGACTTGACCACTTTCCTGAGCAGCTCCTTCCAGTGTGTGATAACCATTTTGGTGAAGGAATTTTTCCTGATGTTCAGTGTAGACTTTGCCTGGCACACCTTGAGGACATTTTTTTGTTCTAGCACTTGTTACTTGGCAGAAGACACTGACTCCCACCTTACTACAGCCTCATTTGAGGTAATTGTAGAGAGTGATAAGGTCTCCCTTGAGCCTCTTTTTCTCCAGGAACCCCTAGTTCCTTCGACTGCTCTTTGTAAGACCTGAGAGAACTCAGTTCCCAGGAACTCTCTGATACTGGGATGGACTGAATTGAAGTAAAGCCTGTGTATTTGCTTGGGGAAAAAAAAAAACAAACAAAAGCAAATCACCACATTCCTGGGAGTATTTCCTGCCTTTGCCTCCACTGAAACATCCCTGAGGAGAAGCACAGTCGTTTCACAACTGCCTTGCTGGGCCCAGGACAGAGTGTATAATTGCTGTAATGGAAATCTGAGAAGTTTCAGTTATTTAAAGGCTTAAATGTTAAAATCAGCATTTATCAGCTGTGTTGGGGAATAGTGTCTGGTGAGCAGCTTATTGGCTGGATTCCACCTGTGATGTTGCAACTGCATGTTCTTAGTTGCAGGTTCTTTGACTTAAATGTGGTTGTCTGTTAGCTAATGGAGAGCTGTACCAATGTCTGTCTCCTTTTTGGAGCAGAAAATAAGATGAATTTCTTCTCAGATTTACTGTAATGGAAAGGAAGATGAGAGGGAGGTGCAGTGAGAAATTCTGGGAGGAGTGCAGGGCCATAAGTGAAATATCTGAATTTCTGCAAAGTACAGGAACTAAATCAAACCAAAGATATAAGCCATTATCACATGGAGAGAGCAAAATTACTAATAGCAGTCCAGCATTTGCTCAGGAGATAGATCTGTTCTCAATTAGAGAAGAAACAGATTGATGTCTTTAAATCATAAGAGAACCATGAAGTACTTCCCAGTCCATTAGTGACTGAGAGTGTTAAAATAAAAATTACTAGGCATAAAAACATTTAAATCAGCAGGACAATGTAATTTGTTCTCAAGTTCTAAAAGAGGTGGCTGGGCTGATCTCTGGCCTGCTGATATTAATTTCTAATAAATCTAGAAACTTTGAGGGACTTCCACAAGCCTGTGTTCAAACAGGGTGTATGGTGACACATAGGTAACTGCCTCGGTTGGCCTTACATTGCTTCTGGGCAAAGTGATGGACATGCTAGGAGAAAGGTTTTTGATTAAGAGTGAAAAGGTATTAATACAGTGAATGTCTGCCATGAAGTTTTATGGGAAGTAGTTGTAGTCCAAGGTGATAGATTATTATATTTTTAATGGGATTTTGAATTTGCTTGACGAAGGTGACTATATGGATTTAATACAATTTATAACACAGTATTAGTTTTACTGCTATAAAATGTTCTGATTTAAAAATTGATAGGGATATGGTAAACACATACTTAACAGTAGTGATGTGGCTAGTAGCTTAGAAAGATGGTACAATTAGTCCGAGTGCTCTGGGCTACTCATTAAACTTGGCTCACGTAAATTATGTGTACCTTGTTCATGTGGCTGTTCCTGTAGCTACCTGAAACCAAAGCTGATAACTTTATAACACTATATATGTGATAGGAGGTGGTTTGTGTCTTGAAAACCATCAGTTCTGGTAAGGCTTTAGAGGCTAGATTGAGACATCACTGAATTCCTAGTATGAAGGAACTGTAAAAAAAAAAAAAAAAAGCATTGCTGCATAAATGGGAGAGGAGAGGCAGGAATGAGGGTTCCCATGTCTTGTATACTGTACCTCTGTAGGGGATACTGGTAGTTTTGACATAAGGCTATGGCAAGGGCTTGATTAGAACTGGTGAAAGCTGAAGTTATTGCAGAATAAAGTGACAAAAACTAAGAGCTGGAGTGCGAAGACATTTTTTATTGTCTTTTCTAAAAGACAGAGAATTGCTTAATGAAATACCTTTTATATATGCTTTAATACCTTCACATGAGGATAATGCTTGCCTAGGGAACAAAAAAAAGTTTGGACTACTAGCCCCTGAAAGCTACAAACAGATGTTCAACTTGGAATGTAAGTGTCTGTTATCAACAGAAACAAGCGTCTGAGTACTGGTGAGTGCTATCACTGAAAATAGACACATTTTGTCTGTCGGTCTCTTCTACTGGCACAGGCAATTTCCTGGAGAAACTCAAGGTGTCTGAAACCAGATAAATGTGAAAACCATCACAGGGCACCAGGGTACATAGTTTGACATTCCCTCAGAGATTGCTTCTTTTGAATCTAATTTTTTTTTTTGTTTCAGAAAAAATCCAAGAAGTCTTCAGAGACATTGACATTTAAGAGGCCAGAAGGAATGCACCGAGAAGTTTATGCACTCCTCTACTCTGACAAAAAGTAAGAGCTTGTGGACATCTGTGCAGGTCGTGGGCTAGCCTGGGCTAGTGGTGGCAGGGCAGCATCCTCCTGAAACCAAGCAGGCAGTCCTGCTTCCTGGATTCATACCCCTTTATGCTTGGCCCATGCCTGTGCTCTTCTCTTAGGCGGTAATGAACAGTGTCTGTCTTGTGTCGTCTGAATTTCAGGGGTTCACTCTGTGTAGAAGATTAATTAACAAGCACAGTAGCCTAGTGCAGACAATGCAACGTTCTCACCCATCTGTATCTGTCTCTTATTCACATCTAGCAATAGCATCTACTTTTATTTCTGCAAAGAGTTCTGCTGCAGTGTGTTATGGGTTGTGCCCTTGCTTCAGAGGTCTCTTGCATAGGTTGTTTTTCACATGTTTCTCTTCAAGTCTATCCATGCTGTGTGTTCTGTCCTCCAGAGCAGGAAGCATTGCAGTCTGGGAAGTGCAAAATCTGTAATAAAGCTTTAACTCAGATTTTCCCTCCCTAAACACTGTGGTGACAGATCCCACTTAGTCTGAAATTGCTTTGGTTTTGTCCTGGGCTGCTTTTTTGCTTCTTGTCAACCAGTGCTTTTCTTCACCACAGGGATGCACCTCCACTGCTGCCAAGTGATACAACTCAAGGATATCGAACAGTCAAAGCAAAACTGGGGTCCAAGAAAGTCCGACCTTGGAAGTGGATGCCTTTCACCAACCCAGCAAGAAAAGATGGAGCGATGTTCTACCACTGGAGGAGAGCAGCAGAAGAAGGGAAGGACTACCCTTTTGCCAGGTTCAATAAAGTAAGTGGGAGCACTTTCAAACAAAAGCATATAAATAGCAGCTGGAAAATACCCTCTGGCCAGTTTCTTGAATATCCAGACAGGAAGCTCTTTCTTTCAACAAGTGAAGGCTGAGTGAGGTTTGGCAATTGCCTTTTAAATTGCAAAATGGCCTGTAGCCTCGTGACCAAAGCCTGTGGTGTCTCCAAATCGTTCAAGCTGACTGGAGTCAGTATGTGGCCAGAACTTGCTGAAGACCTCTGAGTTTCAGTTGTGCAGCCATTGATTCGGTAAGCAGACACTCTGCCATCCAATTGACTTTGTAACCAACATCCTCCCGCTGATTACAGGCTCTGGGTAGTAAAAGATACTCAGTTCTCACCAAGACATTAAAGTCATAAGCCTTGTTATTTTGCCCAGTATGAAAAAAATTGCTTGAGCTTTGTGGCCAAAAAGCTGGCTTGCAGCCTCTTGGCCAGATTCCAGCACAGATGCTGAGTTACGTTGCCTTCCCTCTGAAATTGCTCCTGTGGTATCAGTGTGGTGCAGTACCTTCTTCTTTGCGTCTCGTATTAAATTGTCACAATATGTTGTTGTAATCTCCTGCTGTCTTTTGTCCCAGATGTATCTGCTTTGAGTGGCTGGGGCTTTCATGTGTATGCACAAAGCAAACTACATCAAGATTTTTACTTCAAAGTCAGGATCTCTTAAGTCAGGAAGGAGCAGGGTTAGGGTGCCTCCATAATGTAATTTAACTCCCTTCATGATGCAAATCTGAAGGGGGAAAAAAACCGTCAGTGCTAACATGATTCCTCAAAAGCTCTGCTTGCGTACAGCTGTATACAACATTTCAAGTTTGTAACCCACAGAGCACCAGCTCTAACAAAGCCTGGCTTCCAGCAGAGTTAAGTGGTTGGTTGACCTTATGTGTTAGAAGGCTCAGGTTCTGACTGATGCTTTTCCTCTTGCTGGGACGTTGGTAAGAGCCTCCTGTGGTATCTCTTCTCTGATGTCTAGGGTGGAAGTCTGAAGCATGACTCAGTCAGTGTACCAACCTAGCTGTCTGAGTTAAACTTTGGGAGTGTAATTGTCTCTAAGATGCTACTGCTGTTACAGTTTTGGCTGAGTTCAACCAAGTTTATCAGAGGAGACCACGCATGGCTGTTGTAATTATATGATTCTAGTTTCCCCAGCTTTATCATGTACCTTGAATTGACAGACAGAAGGGCCTTCAGCAGGGCTGCAACCTTGAGATTAGTGGTACAGATCTCTGCCATCTGCACATGCACAATTACATAATATTAAGAGCAAGCTGTTATCCTTGTGGATGCATGGTTGAGAGGGTAGAAGGCACTGATGAGGAGTATCACATATATTTGCTCTGTCAGAGAAACTTTATTTACTCTTCCAGACCCTTCTCTGGATTCCTTCTTGCGTATTTGATATTTCTGCCTGAATCTCTTGCTTTCCTTGGCATGAACCTATTTTCCTGTGTAGCTCTGCTGTCAGTCACTCAGACTCTCTAACCTGGCTCCTATGTCACTGCTCAGCTGCTTTCCTTTTCTTTGTGCTTCCAGTCTCCAAACCAAATCCCTTCTATTCATTGTGAGATCCAAAATGTAAACTTAGATTTCACAAGTGTACACCACAGCCTTGATCGGGGGTGTGAAATATGAGTATCACAGTAGCTTTGCTGGCCTCACAGCAAAGGCCTCTGTCAGCTGATAATCTGTTTCTGGCTACCATTAGTAAAGGCTTAGAGAAAGAGCATGAGAATGGGGCAAATAGAGAGCATTTTGTCCTAGCTTCTCTGGTCTTTGACTTAAGGATTTCTTAACTTGAAATTTGTCTTTAATAATTCTTGCTAGGTACATTCAGGGTAGAAAGCTGCTTTGTGAATATCCTATGGTAATGGGTTCTTTGGGTTAATTTTGTGTGCCGTGCAGAAGTGCTTTCTTCTGTTCATTTTACACTGCTGCCTTGGGGTTTCGTTTGGTGCCTCTGAGATCTTGTGTTACATGATGTATTAAATTGTCCCTACTGTGTACTGTTTTCCATAATTTGACATACATGTGCTCTTCTGTGCCTTGTCTCGCACCTTTTTGTTCTCAAATACCATTTCTTTTCAAATGGTGGACTAGGAGTGAGTGTTTCACTTAGGGAAGCACGATGTGTTTATACACTGCCTGTGTTTCCCTTTATTTCTATGGTAATTTTTACTGTTCAGTTTGTCTTCACCACTGCTAGGCTTTTGCTGATATTTTCAAAGAACTGCCTCACAACTCCAGGACATTTCCTGAGCAGTTTCAGCTAATTTAATGCCCATCATTGTGCGAGTTTACAGTGTGAAATTTAGAACCAAGAGTTTTCCGCGCCACTGAATCTTCTTGGCTCTTTCAGGCCCGGTACCATCCAGTCACTTTCATAAACTGATCAAGCACTTGGCTTTTCCTGCTCCCATGCTTCCTTGGAAAGCTGTTCCAGACTGTCTCTGCTCCATTTCTCATTTCCAGGTTAAATTTTCCATGTTAAATTGGTATTTATTTGCAAGCCAATTTATTTGTCCTCATTTCAGTTGTTCTTTTCTTCCCATGGGTATTCCTTTCATTCCATCCAGCATACTTGAAGCCTGCAGTCAGATCCCCTTCTAGGCATCCCTTGCTAGGCTCCTTTCTCTTCCAGTCTGCTGCTCCCCACCCCATTGCTCATCCTCATTGCTCTTCTCATTTCAGTTCATCTTTCCTGAACAGGGGTCAGTAGAGTTGTAGTTGGTATTCCTGACAAGATCTTGTGCAACTGAAATGCTGCCAGGTTCTGCTGGAAATCCCTCTCTGGGGGTCATATTTGCATATTCTTGGATATGTTGAATTTGAACTTATAGCTGTCCTGTGGCTGGCTCAGGTTTTCTGTCTGACGAGTTCCCACCTTCTTACTTCTCAGCAGTTCTCACCTGAGCATCCAGGGGCTGAGGGAGTGTTCTGGGGACTGCTCTTTGCTCTTGTCCTGTTCTCTTCTTTGATCAGTCATCTGCCACCTTCACTTCAGTCTGCTGTGGAGCATCCTGCTGGCTCCTTTCATGTGTGTATGCTTCTCTAGGATTTTTTCCTTTTCATAGTGTCTAGTAGAATGGTAGAATGGCTTTTCTCTTGGTGGAATTGATGCTTGAAGATTGAGATGAAGCGTATCCCCATGAGATTTGCTTCACCTTTAAAGCTAAGTGATGGAAGAAGGGCAGTAGGACCCGAGGAGAATGTTATTTGGAGAATGTTATGCTTCTCCTAGCTGTATGGAGTTGATGAGGATGGCTTTTCTGATGTAGTACTCAGGAAGGCATAGAGGTGTGGAAGCAAGTGTATCGCAGCATGTTTGGTTGTAGAAGCAGGATCTCCTCAGACTGAGCAAAGATCCACTGCAGGAGTGGTGGAAAGGGGTAAGAGGAGAGCACAGGCTTGTTTACCCTCTTGTTTTACCATGTGCTAGGACTTCCCCTAATACACTGAGTATTTTTACTGCCCCTTTAGTACCCATGTGACACTTATGTTCTGGATAGAACCTTTGCAATGACGTTCCAAGCTGGGGACAGAGGGATAGGTTTGGCTTTTTAGGCCCCTGAAACACTCAGAGAGTTGGATTGTCATTTGGCCCTGTAGCTGTGCTGGAGAAAGGGTGGATGAGGAAGGGAGGAACAAAGTTATTTGCCAAGTTTATGGCCCTCAATTGTACAGCACCCAGCCTTTCATATTTTCATGACACTGTCTGCTCCAAACATGAAAGAAATGAGTTGTATATCAGAGCAGAAGGTGTGCAAAGGCGAGGAGCTACCGCTCCTTGTCTTTCCTGTTCTGCCCATACAAATGAGCGTGTCCCACCCCAAGTGAGGAGTCTGCTGTTAGACCAGTTTTTGTCAAGGTATTGGTGCTGCTAGTTGTGAGGAGTGCAAGCAGGCTCCCTGCCATGTTAGCCTAATAATTTTGAAAGTTATAGTCAGGATATGAGCTGCTGACCTCTGACTCTGTCAGACACCTGACATTAGTTTCAACATCCCGGGCAACACACTTAGTAGACTCTCCAAAATGTCATGCTTGTACTTCTGAGGTCATGCATTGCTCCTTATCAAGTCCTTCTGCTCATCACACTTTCTAGCATAACCCTTTGCTCAGGGCCCTGGCAGCCCCCTCCTGTCAGCGTGCTGCTCTTGCTCTTACCTGAAGTATCTTGGCCTGTACCAGCTGGCAGTGAGAAGGGTGGTGCTGCAAGAGACCTACCATGTTTTTCTTTTCTCTGCACAGACAGTGCAAGTACCTGTCTACTCAGAGCAGGAGTACCAGATGTATCTCCATGACGATGCGTGGACCAAAGCTGAGACAGACCACCTCTTTGACCTGGCCCGACGTTTCGATTTGCGTTTCGTGGTGATCCATGACCGCTATGACCACCAGCAGTTCAAGGTGAGTCCCGGGGGCCAAGGTGAGCTGCTGCTACAGCACCTGCAGGGCTTGCTGCACTGCAAAGACTAAATTACCCTTTATATCAACTTCATTGGGAAAAATAATGAATTATTGGCAGCAAGGAATATTGAATTTTCAGCACGGGGCACTGCTGCTTGCTTTGTTTGTAATTAAATCCGCTTTGACTTGCTTGTTCCTCGTTGTGTTTTATTAGAAAGTTAGAAGGTTTGCTTCTTCCAGGAGAGCAACTCATTGTTCTCTAAAGATAAGGCAACTGGGGAGTTTGTTTAGCTGAGTGGGACATCTATTCTGTATTCCAGTCTAGGCCCTGGGAGAGGAGTCTGCTAATGGTCCTTGGGGATTGAATTTTGCCTAGTGCTGCTCCTGACGTGTGATCTGACCTGGTGCAGGGTTTATGTCATCTCAGTTGTGAAGTAAGGACCATCAGTGGTCTGAAGATGTAGCCCTGGTGTTGTCATTGTAAATCTCCTGTAACTGCTAGTACCATGCCTCCTGGTGACAGGGGAGAATGATGTGATTCCTACAGAAGAGCTCTAAATGCTTGAGTATTTTGTTGCCCTCTGAAATCTTCACATGAGGAGCCTGTAGCAAAGTGAAATAACAAGATTCTGCTCATCTGGGCAGCCCAAACACCTTTAGTGCTTGGAGTAAGAGAACAGCTCAGGCTCCATGTAATGGTGGGCAATGAACTGTTGCAGCTGATACCTTCATGGTTATGGCTTGAATGGCCGTTGTCTGGAGTGTCTCAGAGGCCTCCCACACGCTTGTCACAGTTTACTGTTTGCAGATTATCTTCTCCTGAGACAACTGCCTTTGCATCCTTTTACCTGGAAGTGCTTCACTGCTGTATTATCTCTGCCCCTTGGCTGTACAGTTGGACCCTCTGGCATGTGTTTTAAAGCAGTAGCTGTGAACCCATGACAGTTCATTCACTCTGCTCATTGTGAAACTCCCCCTTCCCTGTGATTCTGGCAGGCCTCCTTCTTGATCTTCCTTCCTGGGCCACTGTGAAACATCCTTCAGCTGGTGGTTCCTGGCTGACTACTGCAGAAGTGTTTACTTTGTTCTTCCTTATTTCTGTGGTATCTTCTGCAGAAAAGATCAGTGGAGGACCTGAAGGAACGATATTACCACATCTGTGCCAAACTGGCTAACATTCGTGCAGCTCCAGGCACAGACTTGAAAATCCCTGTCTTTGATGCTGGCCATGAGAGGCGAAGGAAGGAACAGCTGGAAAGGCTGTACAATAGGACACCAGAACAGGTAACTTGTGTAATTCCATGACAGCATCGCTGCTCTAGAAAATTTGTGCTAAGTCAGATCAGTAAGTGGATGAGCCTTGAGCTCTGTGGTACAGGGTTGGACTTGATGATCTATGAGGTCTCTTCCAACCTTGGTGATACTGTGATACTGTGAAATGGACCAGAGGACAGAAAAGGGAAAGAATGGGCAAAAAAAGACCCAACACCTAAGTACTGCTTTTGTCGTTGAGTGTGTGTCATTTTAAGGGATGTGAAAGGACAGTGACTGAGAAGCCTGATTGTACAGGAGAGAGGCTTAGATGAGCAATAGAATTATGGTCTCTGCTAACTGCCAACACCCTCACTGTGACACTTAATGTACTAGTCCTCTGAATAGAAAAAAAAATTCTTAGCTCAGTTTCCTTATGAGTTCCTTGAGTTTCACTGGGAAAGAATTATTTCCTTTAGAGTAAAAATCTTGTCAGAAAACATCAAAGACTGTAAATCCCCATGTTTAATTCTCCTCTGTCTAATGGTCCCAGGGTTTAGAGGTTAAGGAAGTGTGTGTTCCTTAAAGGCTGGGGAGAGAATCCTTTTCTGTTAGTAGTTTTCTCTGATGACAACCTCCGAAGTTCTGCTTGTCCTTCTCACATTGGCAGGTGTTCTGATAGACATAGCTGGTCTGGGTTCTCTATGTCTGCAGAGGGGAGCTGGCTTTTCACAATGCTGCATTTGCAACTGCAGTAGATTTGAGGATTTTACCCTTCTATTTGTGCTCTTTGTCTGGAGATGGCATTAATCATTTATAGGTACTGCTGAAGGGTGCACCTCCAGTGTTGTGATACAGTACCTGCCAGTTTGTAGACTGACATTACCATGGATGGGGTAAGGCTATGGAGTAGGAAAGCTTAAAGTCATTCCCCAGCTGACCCCAGAGCAGAGCTGTTATCGGTAGATGGCCCCCTTGCCTTGCTAGGCCTCTGCTGCTGGTCTGGTTGGCTTTACGTGCTCTGGTCTGCAGGTGGCAGAAGAAGAATACCTCATCCAGGAGCTCCGCAAAATCGAAACTAGGAAGAAAGAGAGAGAAAAGAGAACCCAAGACCTGCAGAAGCTCATCACAGCTGCTGACACCACCACTGAGCAGAGACGTGCTGAGCGCAAGGCTCCCAAGAAGAAACTACCACAGAAGAAGGAGACAGAAAAGCCTGTAAATATTTTTAATTTTCTCTCCCCTGCTTATGTTGTGTCTGGGTAATGTGTTTCCTACTAGGATCAGGCTCTCAACTCTTCTGGAGCAAGTATCTACTGGATGCCTTATGCAGTTGCTTTTTTGGAAGGCAGACTGGTCTAAGGCAGCCATTTCCAGAATCCTCTGGTGTGCTGCCTGTCTCTCTCCTGATTGAAAACTCCTGTTTTAAGTCTTGTTTTCCTTTCCCTGCCTGAAAAATCAGGTGAAATTAATGCAGGTCATTCATGAATCATAGCAGGGAGAAGCATCTGTCTCCATGGTTTTCCCAAGTGTATTCTGGTACTGCTGTGCAGGGTTGTCCAACAAACAGGTTGTCTTTCACCTGCTTTTTTTTTTTCCTAGTTCTGATTTCCCTTTCCCACTCCTGGGTCTTGCCAGCATCTCCACACACTCAGTACATGCCCTTCTCCAGATCCTCAGCTGTGATCACAGCAACCCTGCTGGGGTGCTCAATAAGCTATTGTTTCTTATTTCTTCCTGAGCTTGAGTGTAAGGAGCTCAGAACACAGGTTTCAATTCACAGTTGATGTTACCTCAATTTATCTTTCTGGAAAGAAGACAGTGTGAACTAAACTAAATTCATCACCTTCAGTAGGAAAGGGCTGTTAAAAAATCTCAGATGTTTCCAGTGAGCCCCTCAGAGTTCCCATCCTTCCATCATGTGAATAGAGCACTTGTGTCATTGTCCTCCAGCAGAGTCTATGCTGGGAGAGGAGAGAAGCAGTAGACACTAGACAATAATTGCTTGTTGAAGTGTGTCTAATGGCCACCACTTTCTTAAAACATTGTTTGATTGCCCCTCTGCCCCTCTGTGTAATTAATATAATATTGCTGTGCACCTTGTGCTTTGAACTCCCTTGAGGGTTGAGCTGACAAAGCTCAACCATGGCTAGCATATCTCCTAAAGAAAACAGCTGGTTGGTGGTGGTTTAAAAAAAAAAAAAAGGAAGGGGTGGTGGTGGTGAAGAATGGGGCTGGAAAGATGCTGAGGGTGCCAAGGTGAGGGAGTCCAGCCCTAAGTATTGCCTGTTGGCTGGTGCCTGTCTGCAGGCATATAGTGGATAGGCACGCCAGGGTGGGCAGAGAAGCAGTTTCTGTTGTTGCACTAGCATCATTTCAACCATGACAGAGTCCATTAGGAGTCAATTACCAACTATGGCTGGGAAATGTTAAGAAAAAAATTGCATTTTAACTAAGAATTTGAATCGGGAGCTGCATCAGCATCATTTCAACAAAAGAAAATCATTTACCAAAGAGTCAATTGAGGTTGAAGCGTTTACAGCATGTACAGGCGCGCCAGGCAGAAGAACCCATTTAATTGTTTATGTGCTGAGTGCAGTCAGAGCTGTCTGGGCGAAGCCAGCGGTGCCCATTTACCCTCACTGCTTCTGTCAGGTGTTCAGCAACAGGCTGGGGTGAAGAATCTGAAAGGCAGCAGAGAGGACTGGTTTCTGGTCGCAGCCTTGTCTCTAATAATCCAAGCAGGGTTGCTACATCCAGTGGAAGGTCAAAGTGATCCCTGCGAGTTCATGAGCCCTATTGGTAGTTAGCATTTTTCCACCATGGTCATATTTAGACATCTCTTCCTGAGGCCTTTGATTATTGGACTGACCACAGATAACTGAAGAAAATCTTAATGCCTTGCCACACAGAGTAGTTTGCAAGATGCTACCTCAAGACCAAGACACAGAAAGATAGCTCACAGAGATGTGAAAGTCATTGGCAGGGAACATAAGGAATTGAGTCACTGTCCTTCAGCAATCCTTATGATCTTGGGGCAGCTGGGCTGTCTCAATTCCTGTCTGGAATGAAGAACATCGAGCTGCAGGGCTTCTCTACCGAGAAGTGTGGGAGCAGCAAGGCAAAGGCCACCTCCAAAGAAAGCTGGAGATTTGAGGAGACTCCTCTGTTTGGAAATGTGTGATGGAGCATGCATTCTGCAGAGATTGTGGCTATTCTTAGACTGAACCACGAGTATCACTGACCCATTGGGAGTACCCCACACAATTCAGTTCCGCAGGACCCTGCAGATAGCCTGGTTTAATCATTTAAAAGTTTGCTCACCTTGTACTTCGCACAGCAGCAGAGATCTTTAAGGGATTGCATTTAGCTTTTTTCTTCTCCCCATTTGTTGAAATGCAACCAAATGCTCTACTGTCTAGCAGCAGCATTGGGAATTTGCTGCTTGGTATTGCTGTGCTTAAAGTGTGAAGTGGGGAAGAAAGAAAACTGTCTAACGAGTGGAAAAATGACAAAACGTGTATCAACAGCAGGCCTCCCTGGAGGGGTGCAGTCCTTACATCCTCACTAATGGGCTCGTGTCTGTACAGATCAGAGGTTTCTCAGCTCATTCCTTAGAGGACTTGTAGTCAAAAGACAAGATTTAGGGAAGTCCTGAACTGTTTTGATCAGTGAAATAAGGATTGTATTATGCAAATAGGCATCCATTAGTACAAGGAAAACCGTTTAGGGTTAGGGTTTAAGATGATGAGGATGGGTGTAAGGCTCTATATAGACCAGTGCATATAGGCTGACCATAAAAAATGCTTGAGCTCTCCAAAGATGCCTTGAACTTGGGTATTTTTCTCAGTGAATTGCTTGGGATTTTCTCACTGAATCCCATTGCTTGGGGCTTTCCTCTTGCCTCAACTCTGACATGTGGCTGTGGCAGGTGGTTCTCTGTCATAGGAAGCAGCATTTCCCCTTCAGATAGTCTCTATATGAAATCTTGTGTTTCCTGTGTTTCCTTCAGCACATCCTGTTTCGATCTCTTTCAGGCTGTTCCTGAGACTGCTGGCATCAAGTTTCCTGACTTCAAGTCTGCAGGTGTCACGCTACGAAGCCAGAGGGTAGGCTGTTGTCCTGGTCCCTTGGGATCTCTGTTAATGGCTTTCAGTCTGCCTGTCTGTCTCCTCATCTGTTATCCTTTTATAGCTAAAGAAAGTCGAGTTGTTGCTTCTAAAATAAGAAAGGAATTCCACAAATGTGGAGACTCAGAAACTTGGAATGCTGGCTCTGTGAAAGCCAGCTCGTTGCCTTGCAGTGACACCTGAACTTGCTGGTGTTCGTTACTGGTGTGTTTGCTCTGCTGTTAGACATGTGTGACAGACCCAACATGGAGCTGTCTGGTCCCAGCAGCTCATGGCCAAACACAGTAGGCCTCATACAGCACAGGTATTAATAGCTGAGAGGTGGTTTTAAGAGCTGGATGCACAAGTTCTGTCTTGAAAAAAACAAACACACACAACTTTTAGCTTTCCTATTTCCATTATCTTCAGAAAATACTTTGGGGAAAAGCCCCTTTGTTTATTCTGTTATGCAGATAGCCTTAAGAAAAGGACTTTCATACTGCATCAAGTCTTGAGGACTTTCTTGCTGCATCAGGTGTTGCAAGGCTTGATGCCTGTCTCTTAGAGACAGGTTTGGAGATACTGAGTAAGTTAAACCTGCCTAGCTGCATAAATGTTTTCAGAAGGGTTTGGATAACAAAATCCTGTTTGCTCAGTGCCAGTGATTGCTTTTTTTTTCTTTCCTCTTAAAAAAAAATTCTCTCATTTGTTTTCTAGTCTAGTGAAATAATCCTTTGTTGCTTTATTGTAGCAAAGGTGGAGAAGTAGTTTCCTTTCCTGACACCCTCACTTGGTATAGTAATTTTCTAGGTCACTTCTAAAGACTGTTCTATGAATGTTCTTCTGGTATGAGAATAGTTTCATATCTTGCTGGGAACACCCTGAACCTGTTGACAGAAAGGTGTTGGGGGTTATGCTGCTTCATTGTATGGGTGCTTGTGCTCATGAGATGTGGTGTGCCTCAGCAGTGTCACTGCTGGGGGACCCCTTTAGTGCCACTGCCCGCAGGCTACCTGTTTGAGTGAAGGGCTGCAGCCTTGAGGAAGTCACAGGCAAGACTGCAGTGCACGCATTGAGATTTATGGAGATGTGGCAGATGTGTTCTCTGGCACTGAGATAAATAGAGGAATTTATGGAGATTGATTTGGATTTTGAAAACTAGTAAGTGGTGGTTGATCTTTCTGTTTTTTTACCCTTTCTGGAAGAGAAACTGAGCAATAACCTACTGGTGATGGAACCATCTGGCACAGCCAGCAGCCTTTTTGTGTGCCAAGCAGACAATTTGTATCCTAGTCTTTGTGAAAATGGAATGGTACATGCTTCTCCCTGTTCTCTGTAATGTCCACAGAAAGCAATGATAAGCTGAGGCATGGCAGTCTGATTCAGCAACTTTCAGCCTGCAGTGTCCAAGCTGCTGGGATGACCTAGAGCAACTTTCTTGGCTCTACTGGAAAATTTTAAGGCAATAAATGGTACCATTAGAAGTATCAGTGGTTTGCAAATTGAAAAAGATTGCAAATCACTGATATAAGTGAAAAACCCAGCACTTTGTGCTTGGAAGTATGAAGCCTGCCTCCAACCCAGCAAAATGAACTAATTTGTTGTCTTTTAGCCAGTCACTTGGCTTCCTTCTTTAAGTCATCCTTAAGTTTTTAAAACGGGAGCTAATGCTTCACATGTTGGGGTGCATGAGGTCAATATGGTCTTTTTGAGCTGGTTAAGAGATGCTGAAGTGCTCAGTGGTGTAGTGTTGACAGTCCATGCTAATTTGAGTTATTTTACTTGTGGATTTATGTGGCAAACCTCACAGTGGTGTGAAATTCCCAAGGGTGGGAGCCAACAAGGACTAAGTGAGGAATTTGCATGCTGTGCTGGAAACTTGTACTCTGGTAATATCCACTGTAAGATATTTTGCCCTGAGCACATTGGAAAATGATTTCTAAAGGCTTATGACATTCTTCAGTAAATTCTTTTGCCTGAGGACCTACAGGATTCATCACCTAAGGGCTTCTGTTGTCCTCCTTTATTTCAGTCTTTGCTGCCGTACTTTACACCTTCATAGTTAGATGGAGTTGGATCTTGTGCTGAGATCAGGGACTCAACCTCTGTCACGTGTGAAAAATGTACCGTATCATCCCCAAGATAATAGCACTTACTTTTTGATTAGAGCTATTTTTTCCCTTGAAGATTTACAATTAGTCTGAAAATCTGAGTTAAAATTAATTTATAGAAATAATCCTTGAAAAAATAGTTAGCAATCTGCATTCAACTTAATTTGTTCCCAGTAGTTTTTATGACAGTAGCCCTGGCTTTTCAAATTCCTCCTGATGTTAAATCTCACAAAATTTTATGCACAGTCTGAATTTGAAGACTTTCCCCCCCACCCAGGATTAATAGTCACTTAGGGCCATTATTCTTCATAACTGAAGGTTTCTCCTTCAGCAGACACTGAAGAGTAATCTTCTCCAGTGAGTTAGACAAGCTGCCTCCTCTCACAATGGCTTCAGTCTCCCATTGTTCTCCATGGGACTGTGGCCACAGGCAAAGAAGGCCACAGCCCCTGTGCCCTTGCTCTGTGTGGGATTTCCCCTCTGCCTCCTGACAGCACAGACTGCAAGTTTCTCTAAGGCAGTAGGAAGCTGGGCATTGTGAAAAGGTTCATCTTAATTCGAGGCAGTGTATTGCTTTGGTGCCACTGAGAGCAGGAGGCAGTACAGATGTTTTGAAAGGGGGTAAGCCTTTCATGAGTATCTTGAAAAGGCTTTTGCCTTTGCTGTTATGAAAATAACACCAGAAATGTATTATCCTAAGTGTTAGTTCTGGAAAACTTCCTGTTATGCTAGGTCTGCTCACATGCAGGGCAGACAGCCAGAGTCAGGCAAAATGAGAGGTGGATAGGGAATCTGTAAAGGGGAAGGAGAGGAAGAGACTAAAGGGAAAGCAGGGAGCTATAAGGAAGAAAAGCTTTACTGAGAATTTACCTGAAGGAAGGGAAAATGGAAGATGTTGAACTTGAATCTTTTCCAGGTCCCAGATACATCAACAGTAACCAAACGTTTATGCAGCATCATGTTGCTTTTGTAGGTCAGAGCTCAGCTTGTTTTGAGTTCACCACAGTGTTTCTGTACCATGGTATGTTCAGCTTTCCTTTAAATTTAACTTTTGTCTTGTTCAGAGCACTTGACTTTGACATATCGAACGTTGCTCCAGTCTCTTTTAAGTTGCCTGTCTTCTCTCAGACTTATCTGTGAGTTTTAACTTAAGAGTTTGTTAATGCTGCTGAATTGCTGCAGTAGTGATTTTAAGAAAGAGGATGATGGATGGAAAGGGGTGCATGTTTGTTCCCCACTGCTGCATCTTGAGGTGTGAGTCTGTGTCCTTGCTCTGTTGTCATGGGTTTGGAAACGAACTGGAAGAGAATCAGTTGAGTGATGTCTCATCTGGAAACAAAACAAAACTCCAGGATGAAAAGGAGTTTGTACAGAAGTCAGTCTGCAGAAAAGTCTGAGGGATGCTCCAACTTAGTCATTCACAGCTGACCACCTCTCCTCAGAGATAGCTTTCAGCCAGCAGCCTGATCCGTTAACTGGGATCTTGTAGACAATTTGCCAGTCAGACCAATTCAAAAAGTAGAGGAAGGAAAATCTCAGGTACAGCTTTAGTATCCATTGATTCAAGTATCCACACTTAACCAGCATTTAAATCACAGAATGTCAGGGGCTGGAAGGAACCTTGAAAGCTCATCCTGTCCAACTTCCATGCCAGATCACCTAGACCAGATCACACAGGAACATGTCCAGGCGGGTTTTGAGTATCTCCAGAGAGGGAGACTGCACAACCCCCAGGACAGCCTGTTCCAGTGTTCTGTCACCCTCACAGGGAAAAAAGTCCTCCTCATGTTGAAATGAAACTTCCTATGCCTCAGCTTCCACCCATTAACCCTTGTCCTATCATTGGGTAGCACAAAGAAGAGCCTGGCTCCATCCTCCTGGTGCTCACCCTGCACGTATTTATAAACATTGATGATGTCACCTTCAGTCTCCTCCAAGCTAAAGAGCCCCAGTTCCCTCAGTCTCCTCTTAAGAGAGATGTTTCATTCCCTTAATAATCTTTGTGGCTCTGCCCTGGACTCTCTCAAGCAGCTCTACGCCCCTCTTGAACTGGGGGGCCCAGAACTGGAATCCTTAGTAGCCTGCTGAGCACTTCTTTTAGCAGAGATTAGTAAGTGAGAATTTACCTGGTTATATGTGTGTATGAGTTCTCTTTCATTTTTTGTTCTTGGAGTGGAAACAGAGTGCCTTCTGCAGCTCCAGGGTGAACAGTACTTCTAGAGGAAGATGGGGTTGTATGTATATGTTTAGACATGTTTATTCTCCATATTTGATCTGACCCACAATAACATGGCCAAGCACACCACCTGTTTACTTTACATGGGAGGCTGTTGGCTTGGCTCCTTCCCTGTCATTAATGCAAACCCAGACCTCATCGGCTGTGAACATGTGAAACATCTGTCTGTCCTCTTGTGATCAATACTGTCCCTTCAGAGGTTCAGCTTTGGAAGTAGTTCCATAAAATCACTGTTATTTTTATTTGGATTTGATAAATTTAATTACTTGGAGCAATTAATAATTTATTTCTGTTATATTGATTGCACTCAAAGGCTTTCTGACATCAGTCTGATGGAGATCAGCACACCCTTGTTAGGAAGGAAAGTTTATGTTTCTAGAACTTAACATCCCATGGATTAGTTAGCTGAAATGTGTTTGCTGCTTCTGCCAGTAATTTTTCATCAGCAAAGTTGTGTGTTTTGCACTCTGCAAGAGAGTGTCTGAGAGTAATTTCCATGGGGAGGCTGAGAGAGGTGTGGAGAAAAGTAGCAGTCTCATTTCTGTGAGTAAAACTGACGAACAAATGATGCAGGGCTGGATCGAATTCATGTTGTGGCATTGCCATCTATTTGTTGTATTGCGTGACCTATAATTAGGGCCAAGAGAGTGCTGGTGCATTTGCTAATCAAACTCCTGCCTATGGAGAGTGAAATAAGATGAAAATATTGAAGTATTTATTTTTGAAGAGAACAGCAAAGGATACAGAATCTTGAATGAACTGGAGAAGGTGAATCCAGCACTTCCTCCGTTCTCATTTTTAGCTAGACCGAAAGGCAGTTAATGTTAAATGGCTGAAAGAAAATGCATCCCTCACCTCTTTGGTGTGGGAGAGCATCTGGACCAAAGCCTTAGTAGACTCTTGGGTATAAAGAGAGCACTCTGGGTATGGTAATGGGGTCTTTTAAAGTAAGTTGTAGTTCTGGAAAGGACACGCTGTGTTGTTGCTTCTCTTGAATTGTCAGGTACCAAACGGTGTCTGTGCACTATGAGGCCTTGGGGACCTTCGTCTGCCAGTCCTGGACTGATTTGAGAAGCTTTTACTACCTTTGTGTGCCCACAGTGACACAGTATTAGGTGTCATTTGTCAGGTAATCGGTTTGTAGCTTGCACAGACCACCGTATATATTACTTTTTTCTTTCATTAACTTAACCAGTAAAATGATTGGAGCATAATTAGTCACTGTGGGTTTTTTTGTATTTGTGTAAATGTAGTTTCAGGTAGATTATTTAAGAGAAAGGCAACATCAGTTCCAGGCTAGATGTATATTTTGTCACAGTTTCTTGGATTTGTGTCTGATCTGGAAGTTTATTTCATATACCATGTGGAACTGTCCTTGTTGTTCTCCCTCCTGTGGCCTATCTTAGGGCTCGCCTTGTGATCATAGCACACTTTTCTGTCCTCCTGCCTTGTTCCAGTCAGATGCAAATCAGAGACTACAGCCATTTCCATTTTCTGCAGCTGCCTCTACAGCACTCAGCCCACTTTCTAGACCTGTAGTAAGATGCAGGGGTAGAACTACCTGGGAATCTGCAGATGTCCTAGATCAAAATACTGTAGTGTCATACAGGTAGTGTGGTTTAATATAAAGCACCTCCAGGAAAAATGTCCAGTGCACCATGCATTTTGCTATTTTCTGTATAGACTTCCTGTAGTTCTTATGCACTTGCTTTGTAGGCTTGCACTATATTTAAAGCAAAATGTATTTGAGAGCAAGGAAGTCTCGGGACTGGTAAGTGGCAGGTAATAATTTGTTTGCTGGAAGATGACCATCTTCTAAATGTCAGGCAGTGTCAGCAAGGTGTGAATTCTTCTTGTCTCCTCAGGTGTCTTGTTTCCTGTCATAACCTATATGTCACAGTGGGAGAAAGCTGGCTCCTTCCAGGTTATCAGCCACCATTTATATGAATTCCAGGTTGTTCTCATTTTAGGCTACTTGAGCCGAGTCAGAACAATCTGTTCCCCTTTCCTAGGGGTTAAAGGATGGAGAGTATAAAACCTTTTAAGACCTTGTTACCTGCACTGGTGAAAAGCCAGCTCATCATGCTGAGACATTGATGCTCCAGGTTCTTTGGTTCCTTTAGGAAGTATCCTATATCTGATAACCTTCTCTTGAATTAGTGCTATCGGTGGGTAACGAGGCATTAATGTGTGCAGGATCAGTGAGTGCTCTTTTGCCATGTGCCTGGCATACTGTGCTTCTCTGGGATCTGCTGGCCTCTCCCACCCTTGATAAAGCTTTCCCTTGGTGTATTCCTCTGACAAGGAGGTTTAATTTACTGGGAGGATCCAAGTGCAGAAATTGCATTTTTGCACAACAGATTTGTCAGTTAGTGGGATCTGTCTAACTTCAGTCCTAAACAACCCTGAAGTAACCATCAACATAAGTTAGTATAGAAATACTTTCTTCTTAAAGGATTGGCTTACGTAGCATCACTGATGGAGCAAGTTGATGGTCATGTCCATTCAGAGTGACAGCTGTTTCATGTGTTACATAGCACAGTAGAGATGGCCTAGCAGCGTGACTACTTTTGTTGATCTTGAATCTTAGTCTGGCAGGTCAGCAGGCACCGATGTAAGACATGGGGTCCATGGCTGTAGGCTGGGGCAGGAGGAAGCATTTGTGTTTGTTGGGGCAGAACAAACCTGTGCAATTTCAAACTTCTCTAACTTTTGTGTATTTCCATCACATTTGCCCATCTGCCTTCCACTACAGCACTTCAGTTCTGAGCAGTAAAGCACTTCAGATTCCCAGAGATGTACACATGTATATATGAAATGGAATTTATCTGTTTGGCTTTTTTTTGTTTGCTTGTTTTGTGTGTATTTTTGTTTTTAAATTCCAGAGCTCTAAGGCTAGAGTACTTAATATGGTTCTTTCCTTCCTAGAGTCTTGAAACCCTGCAGGAGTGGAGGCTTTCCATTCCTGCACAGGAGAGCCATGCAGTCAGGAAAGGGTTGACCTTCTTTCCCCATATTAAGCCAGAAAATGCAAAAAACATTATTCATCTGAAAGTTTAGCACTGCTTCCCAGAAACCCACTAAGTAATTCAGTACTCTAAAGATATCCATGAAGAAAATTAATAATGAGAAAGTTTTCTTGATGCTGAAATCCATGAGAAAGGTGGTTTTCGGTGTCAGCAAGCTCTATGACACTGCTGAACAACAACACCAGTACTGGTGTATAAAACCCCACTTTACAGCTGTACAGGCACTGGTCAGATGTGTGATTAATGTTTTAGGACAGTTGTATTGTTTAGGGTTAGGGAGGGTTTTGCTTAAGGAAAATTAAGAATAAAATGAAGTGCAGCATCAGGGAGGGTACTTGTGAAATATCCAAATAGCTACTGATTAATTAAAACAAATATCCTGGTGATAGACCAAACAAAATATTTCAGCACAAAAATGGGATTTTTTTTTTGTGGTCTTTGATTTTTTTTTTTTTCTTTTATTAAGTTGTGGGCACCAGAAATGGAGCATTTCTGAAGAAAGCAATAAATTGAGAGCAGGTCATTTAGGACGACCTTATATGTATAATCACACATGGAGCCTAGCTAAATCTCTGTACATCTTGCAGACCTGTTCCATTCCTAGTGCAGATCACCATGACAGTCTCTACCTGCCAGGTGGTGATGCTGTAAGACACAACAGAGGACTGGGCTGTAGCCTCTGCTATTACTTAGACTTCATTACTCCTCCAAAATATACTCAAATGCATTTGCAGCTGTGCTTAAAAGTACTAGCATAAATCATGGAAGCTGAGTGGCACACAAAAATAAATGAACCAAGTCTGTTTGGGGAAGCTATCTCTTCACTTACTTCTTATCACGTTTGTTCATTTAATGAATTTTGCCAATTAGCAATTAATTTGCAGTAGGTCTCCCAGTCATTAGTGTGAATTAGCAAGGTTTTGTTGGCAGAGTGTCTCGTACATGAAATAAAAATCCTGTATCATTCAAAACCTCAAGGGTACTCTGTGGTGAGATCCTCTTTAGAAATTAAACTGCTCAGGGGCAACCACAAGTTTCTTGACCCCTGTCTGTTAAAGTGTGGTGGATGCTCTGTCCATCTATTGATGCTGCATAGCCCTGAGCAGCTTTCCTTCAGGGCAGAGCAGTCTGGGTTAGTACTGGTGTATCCTGTGCTTCTTAGTCCAAGTGCATGCCAGCGGAGGCTGTGCATCCCAGGATCAGTTGAGGCTCCCCCCTGCATAGGTAGGCTCTGGTACTGTGGCTTCATTGTGTTGATCCAGACAATTCTCCCTAGCTCTGTATTTATTTTTCTCTTGGTACATGCTGTTCATGTGTTTAATGCAGGTTGTTTATAGCAGGGACAAAAGGATTACAGTCCTTAAATCAAAGGCGATGTTGGTGTAATTATAAACGCAGGCTGGTGTTGCAAAGAGGGCTGTAGGGAGAGGCTGTCAAAGGAGAAGAACATCCAGAATATAGTAACCTCAAAAATCCTGCCTAATCAGTTTTCTGACGGGAGCAATCTGTTTCCCAGGTATTATTATTATGTGGGGACTCTAAAGATAATAAATAACAATAATAGTCTAGTATAAGGAAGGAAAAAAAAGGCCAAATGCCATTCACCTCAGAAGCTGTGGTTGCTCACTGGGGTTCTCCAAGGAACATAATTTTCCTCAGCCCCTGTGGAGGACTCGATCCATGACAACACCAAGAACATCCCAGGAGCTGTGGTGTAAGCAATGATACTGCCCTGAGTGGTGTTTTCGTTATGCAGAACATGGCCTGCAGAAACCACATATCCCAGCGCAGACATCTCAAGCCAGAGAGCTTTCTCTGTGCCGTTGGCTGGGACCTCTGCTTCTACAGATTATCTCATTCCTCGGGAATGAGGGCAGGTGATATGCTGCTCCAGCACTTGGGTGCATCTCTGGACATCTATTTCAAAGCCCCACACAAAGAAGGGCTTGCTGAGGTAAGCTCGGGCTTATCAGAGCTGTACAGGGCATGAAGGCTTGTCTGCTGCTAGCACTAGCCCAGCTAACGGACCCTGGCTAACAGATTATCAGCAGCATTTGAGTAATAGACTGCTCATTTAGTTTTAATACATTTTGCATAGAGAGCAATCAGCCTTCATCAGTCTTAGAGATGAATTGGCTTAGCCAGCTAAATTCTAAAGATATTAGTCCGACAGCAGCCACATAAATCATAACATTTTCTTAATGATGGTAAAATTAAAATATACTCTTGCTTTGAGAAACCAATGAAGCCTTCCTGTTTGCAGACCAGATCCTCTTGCCTGAATTAAAAGGAAGTTTAATTGATGTGTTTTTGAACTAAACTCACAGCTCTGCTCCTCCTGAGCATCTCTAGCATTCCTTTCTTTGAAGTTAAATTGATTTGTCCTGCCTCTCCCTGCTGCATCCTCTTTTGGAGTGTCAGTGAAGACCTTGGTTTGGTATTCATTGACCAGACTCCTGTGGCAGTCACATCACGGTTGAAGGCTTTGCCAGGTTATTCATTTGTGTTGCCAGTAGTTCCATGAGCTAGTGGAAACCTCCTAGGAGAAAAGCTTGTGCTCTTTCTCTAACCAGCAAACCAAGACCAGGAGGTCATGGCTAGCCTAGCCAAGCATGAACTTTTCCTACTTCTCTTCCTTTGTTCCTGAAGCCGGCTTGAAGTACAGCGCACTTTTGCCAGCTGATGTTTAACAGAAGGGAATCTTGCATTTAGCTAGAAAGAGTGTGATGTCAGTGGCAGGAGTGAAGACAGCCTCTTAGGGCAGTGATAATCACACACATGTTGTGTGTCCAGAGCTCTTCAGTGAGGAGGAGATGCTGAGCTCTGTTAACAATATACGTCCTACAACTTAAGACTAGCACTGTCTGAATATGTGGCTTACAAGTAAGGTGATGATGGGCTAATTTTGAGGTGCAGTAAAGAATGGCTCTCCCTTCAAGTCCTTCCTAATCTGGTGTTAGGTTTGGTTGGTGTGGCCAAGACTGGGGCTGCCGATGAGTAAGTGGTGTCCAGGGTGACTGTAGGATATTCTTGTCTCTTGGCTATTCAGTGGCCTGCTGGGCAGCTTGGGCTGGTGGTGTTGATCCCCAGGAGGAGGTGTGAGCTCACCTGCCTAGGGCTGGATATGGAAGGACAACCTATGCCTGTGTGCACTAAGGTGTTTGACACTGCAGGGCTGAGAGTTGTTTCTTTCCTGGTCTGTTTCCTGGTGTTGCTGAGGGAAGAAAGTGATTTAATTCATTCTTGGGTATATTTGCAGGGCTTGGAAACCTGTTCTCCCTGCCATATTGTGGCAGCACCATTTGTGCTGCTCATGATCTAATAAATGCTTGGTCTGAGCAGCTAGCACTCCTGCTAGAGCCCAAATGAATGCAGAGGAAGGACCCTGCTAAGTGTATGCATTCTTCCTCTCCTGGCCAGCTCCAGTTCCCTTTCATAGCTCACATCTGATGCTTCCTCTCTCACCTAGCCCCTTAGCTCCGATGTAAATGTGTGTTCACACTTCCGCCAGTCAAGTAACTGTGCTCTCTCTGTCTCTCCCCTTTGTTATAAAGCCTGCTCTGTAAATGAATCCCACAGGTCTGGGGCTCAGCAGGTAAAAGGAGAAGTGAGTCTGTTAGCGCATGAGTCTAATCAGGCCGGCTAAAGCGAATAAAGTAGGGCAGCATTGCACATTAGCCGCTGTGTAAATGAGCCCTTTGATGGGCTGGGCACCGCGGGAGAGGGTTTGAAGCCAAGAAGAACTTTTGTTGTTAATTCAGTGACACATGGAAACTGTAAAACAGCGTGTCTTGCACACACACGAGAGAGAAAATAAAAGCCATCGCGACCGGGCTTTTCAATACCTGCCCTCGGACCTAGTCAGAAAACTTTCAGCCCCTGTCTCCCTCTCTTACCACTTGATTTTCCTTTCTCTCCCTTTCTTTTTTTGTTCCCCCTGCACTATAAAAAGAAAAGCTCTCTTGCCTTTTGAACTAGACGGCTGTGAGTGAGGGCTATCTCTGAGCTGTGTGGCTCTGTTACCTTTGTGTTCCAGATGAAACTGCCAAGCTCGGTGGGACAGAAGAAGATTAAAGCCCTGGAGCAGATGCTGATGGAACTCGGAGTAGGTGAGTAAAGGGGGCACGAGAGAGAGAAAGAGACACACAGAGCTAGCCTTTGTTCTCGAGATGGGCTATTTTTTCCCCTAGTAATACAGCCAGTTTCTTGAATAACAGTATGTGAATGGTTTTTAAAATATTTTATGTGTTTAAAAAAAAAGAGAGAGAGGGTAAAAGCCAGAACAAGATGCACAGGGCTTTTTTTTTCCTCCCAGTAGAAAAATGTTTTAAAAGAGCCTTTGTTTCTCTCTTGTTTGGGCCCTTTTTAACCATCAAGAGAAGCAGCACAGTATTAGGAAGGCAAATCTCAGCCTTGCCAGGAGAGGTACTTCTAAGTGTGTTAGTGACCACGGCACATGCATTGTTCAGGGCTGCCCTGTCTCCTTTTCAAGCTTCGTTTCCTCTTAATTTACTGCTCTCGGTGGCAAGTCCAAAATGCGCCTGGGACTGTTCTTCCCCCCATTATAGGTTGCATGCTGTGTGAAAATCTGGAGCATCTCTGCTGAAAGGCAAGTAAACACACATCCCTCACTCCTGAACTCCAGTGTCTTAGCAGCAGAAAGAATGGTTCACTTAACATGTGCAGTACCCACTTGCCTGTAGCTAGAGGGGAAGTGCAGCCCATAGCTGGCTGCTGCCTGCCATGCAGTGGGTACAGTTTGCAGGTACTACAAGTCCCAGCATGCGGTGCCCCTTGATTAGACACCTGATGGTCCCATTTCCCCTCACTGTGGCTGGGGGATTTTTAAAAACAGAAGGAAAAAAAAAAAGAAAAGCTATCAAAAAAGGCTTATTGCTGGTTTACAAGAGATTACCAAGCCTGCTCCCAGTACTGCTTCTGGTACCTACTGCTAGCTTTTTGGGACAACTGGTTTATGGATGAATAGGTTGTCTCAGACTCTGCGCAGTTCTGAAGGTCTTGTGTGGCTGGTAAAAGTGGCCCAACCAGAGTGGTTTTGCCTTTCTGCATTAAAAATAAGCCAGTTATTATCTTTACTTGCTGGGGAAGCCTTGGGGAAGGATGTGAGTGCCTCCTAGAGTTCGCTTTCCACAGAGGTGAGGAGGGGTTCCTGACTCCTCACTCCTGCCTTACAAAACACAGGTGTCTTCAGGGCTTCCTGGCGCTCCTGATCTGCTCTGCGGTAGAGTGTAGAAACACTCCTGGGCTTTGTGTGGATGAACACTAGTGCTAGTGGGAAAGGGGCATGGGGGCAGCCCCGTGGGCATAAGGCCACCGCTTTATGCCAGACCAAACGCAAGAGCTTCATCCTTTTATTCTCCAGAACATGTGGCTTTTCCAGGCTCTGTGTGCAAGTGATGGGCTGCAGCAGAATGCATGGTGTGGGGCAGTGATCTGACAGTCTCTGCTGCAATCAGCTCAGGTCTGCATTAAAACATGTCTGTTACACAGCACCAGAGTGATTCTCTGCCTCAGTCCTACCCTGGGAGGAGCAAGAGAGGCAAGGGAGCTCATCTTGTCCATCTCTTTTTGGTGAAGGTGTAGGGAACAGCAGGAGCTCTTCTGTCTTCTGCAGCAGTGGGCGAAGACTTGTTCCCAAGTGTGAGTTCCCTTTGTATGACCTGATGGGTTCGGTCATCTGGTTTGATTTGCTTCATGCATTATCTTTCTTTTGCTGAGTCCTGGACTTTCATGGAACAGTAGAATCACTAAAGCTTGGAAAAGACCTCTAAGATCATGAAATCCAACTGTCAAAGCAACACTGCCATGACCACTAAATGATATCACAAATACTCATCTTTAGTCCTTGGTCAGAGATGAAGAACTGGCTGGAAATAATAGGTCTCCAGCCCTTGAGGATGCTGAGGATCCCTGTGGTGGGAGTGAAGCTCCTTGCATATCTTTGCAGGAGTGGATAGGCAGCCAAGACCTTTATGAGCATCTGCTGTTGTGGGGTTGCAGGTCTGGGTGGTTAACAGAACCTGTTTTTCTCCCTAGATCTCAACCCTATGCCTACAGAGGAGATCGTGCAGATGTTCAATGAGCTGCGAAGTGACCTGGTGCTGCTGTATGAGCTGAAGCAAGCCTTTGCCAACTGTGAATACGAGCTGCAGATGTTACGGCACCGCTACGAGGCTCTGGCCAAGGCTGGTAGTATTGGCCCCCTCAGTGCAGAAGGCGCCCATCCAGATGGCCAGGCAGGGCTTGGCATCGAGGAGGGCAAGGGAGATGTCAAGGACCAGATCATTGATGTAGTAGGAGCACCACTGACCCCCAACTCGGTGAGAAGGAAGGTCGGGGGGGCAGAACAGGGAGCACTCAGGTCTCCGATGCAGATGCCCTGACAAGCGCTGGGAATAATGTCCTGCTCTCCCTCCAGGCATGCCTGTCCAAGGGAGCACAGCACACCTGTTCCCCCCCAGGTCCCAGTGCTCCTCTCTGGGCTTGTCTCCTGTTCTGGACAATGTTCTTGGTGCTATAGGTGGAGTCAGCAGCGCTTTTTACATCCTGCATGCAGGTGGATGGCCTGATGTGTATGCCACTGTGCACCAAAGTAAAGCTTTGGGTGTCAGGAGCTTGCTCTAGGACAATGATGCCAGTACAGCTGCAGGCCTGGCCTGAGGCATTTTCCTTCTAGACACAGCTTGATAAGGGTTGGTCAGCAGAGGGAAGCAAGTGGGGAAAGCAGTCTTGAGATGATGAGCCATGACCTGACCAAGTCCCTGGAGTCAAGCAGTAGCCCTGCCTGGAGCAGGAAGCTTGGGAAGGAGAGGTATTGGAAGAGCAAAGGGGTCTTTTTATACCCTACTTCCATGGCTAAGAAAGGAAGTCAAACCTGGGGTTTCTTCTACTGTGAGCCCTGTGATAACATCCTGTGCATGTACCTATGCAGGATGTTAGTCACCAACCTCTCCTCTGTGCCTCCACGCAGGCAGACTATCTAGCCCCTCACTGCTGCCTCAGGCCCAGGGAGTGTGCCTTGAGATCAGCTGAGATTGCTTTCCCTTCTGCACAGTCCCTTGGCCCTGCTGAGCTGAACTCCCTGGTAGAAGCTGCCCTTCTCCACACAGTGGCATCCCCAGTGCCTCAGACGTGCTGCCCCTGGTAGAGAGGCACAGACCTTCACTTTCTAAGATGTTCACTGTACTGCAGGCTATCCTTATCTGTCCATGGCAGAGGCCACATGTTCATCTGGATTTGGGTAATGTCCTGTTTGATTGTGAAAATACGGAGATGTAAGAAAGTGTTCTGCTGAGACAGGTTCATGTTTGCAAAGGAGTCTTCTGAAGTTTTTCTTCTTTCTGCATTCAATCCGAAATCTCACCCCTCCCTGCGGTCTGGAGTGTCCTGGCTTGCAAGCTGTTTGGGCTGGTTCACAACACACTTGCTCTGCCTTGAGCCTATGCTCGCTGGGAAGGTGGGAGACGTGATAGTGGTGGCTGTGGCTGTAGGAGGAGGGAACCCTTGTGCGTGTTTCTAACCACTTTGTTCCTCAGTGCCACCTCCTGGAATTGGGAACAAAGAGGTGGGCCCAGGCAGCACAGAGAGGGTTAAACTGACCTGGTCTCTGACATATTTGAAAGAAATATAATCAAGTTAATTCACTGCAAGGCAAATTCAGTACCTAAAGGGCCCCCATGTTAAATACAGCACTGACCTTTACCGGCTGATTACACAAAGACGACACAATTAGATTAGTCCAAGACAAAAGGTCAAGCACATTCACACTGTGACCATTTTATGCTACCTTTTGGGAGGGGGGGGAAATTACATCCCAGCTAGAGGGATATCCTGGAGAGGAGGGGAATGGGCCTGCTATCCCATGTTCTGCTTGGCTCAGGTATGTCTGGGGAGTCAGCCAGGGCCTGGCACTGTGCTTGCCCTGAACCTTTCCTGTGGTTCTGGACAAAGTAGTGGTGGGACAGACCAGCAGCCTGTGGCCCACCACCAACTTTTCCAAGGATGCGCTGAGCTCAGTGGAGGCTGCTGCTTGGTGGTGCTACATGTCCTGTCCAGAGCTGGCAGGAGCAGCCCCAGTGCCTCTTGCTCAGCATCATGACCTCTGGAAGATCAGTGGGCTCGGGTCAACTCTGAGAAGTGGAGCTGCTGGGGTGGTTGCTGGCTGGCTGAAGTGCATGTATGTGTCCTGCTCCTGCACAATGGTGACCTTGAAGTGTCCCAGGCCCTGGTGTGATGGAGACAGTGTCGGAGGCAGTGGGCCCAGGGCACAGTGCTGAGAAAGCAGCCTGCCCGTGTAAGCCTAGTGCTTTCTCCACACCTTGGAGTGTTTGCAGCAGGGGTGGCAATATTGGCAGTGCAATAAGCAGCTCTGCAGAGCCTTTCCTTCCTTTGCCTTCTGCAGCGCTGGCTGTGGGTTCTTGTGAGTGATGCCTTGCCCTTCCCCTCACAGAGGCTGCTTCAGCAGTTTAACCCTGCCAGGCCAGCTTTGAACGACGGAGTTCAAGTGTGTGCTTTGCCACTGAGCTGCTGGGGACCCCTGGAGGCATCATTTAATCTCCCTGCTTCAAATTCTTGAGTTGGAGAATCCCTTTGTGCTGCTTAGCACTGCCTCCATGGCACTCCACGTGTTGGATTAAGCCTGGATTTGTTCAGCCTCCAAACCAGCTGCTCCCCTGAAGCCAGATTTGATTCCCTGGAGAGGAGTATTTTGCTCCAGATGTTGGAGGGAGTGAGTGGCAAAGCCAGGAATAGGACTAGGAGTCCTGACTCCTGAGCCCTGCTTGGCATGCCTCAGTTCCTTTACAGGTATTGGAACACACCAGGGTATTAAGCTGGCTGCCACCATCCCCCTGGGCCCACGGTGGGGACGGGGGACTCCTCAGCAGGGCATTTTATCCCGGTTTAGGAGAGGTCTGCAGCAAGATCCCATTGGGCAGCGAGAGGCTTGGCGCTGTTCTGCCCTATCATGTCCACCACATTCCTCCTACCAGACAGCCTGCCCATCTTCTCCTAGGGGCTGTGGTGCCCATTTGCTGACCATTAAAGCCGAGCTGGGATCCCCCTAGTGCCATCTGCTGCTGACCCCGGTAGGGACTTTACTCAGGGTCTTCGGGAGGTGAAAGGTGAGCCGAACTCGGAACAAATTAGTTCCAAGCAGAAGTTCAGCCAGTTACTCCAGATTGGACGCTTTGATTTCTGCAACTCAGACTCCACTCAGTGATCTGTAATGAGTGACTCTCAGAAATCCTCACATTGCAGCACTTTGTTCCTGAGCTCACAAGTCAGCCCATTAATGGGTAAAGGAAAGGACCTTGAGTCTAAGAAGTCTCGAGTTCAGAGTCAGAATTATTTGACTTTTAAGCTTCCTTTATCTGAACTCCTGCTGACTTCTTGTTTTCTGAGCCTGTTTGAAAGCTAGAAGTTACATTGTTAAGATCAAACATTCTCTCTTTCCAGATGGAGTTACAATATCTGTCTTTTATATATATATATTAATATATATATAGTGTATATATACCAGGGTGTGTATATATATATATATATTCCTCTCTCTTTTTTTTTAACTTGTTCTTTCCATTAAAAGCAACTGGACTTGTAGGCTCTTGTAAATTATAATGTAAAACATTTTTTTTAAGCAGACAGTTCCCAATTTTGCCCAGGGCAACTGGAATAGCTGCGCCAGGGAAGGCAATGGGAAGGTGATTAATATGAATTTGTGACATATTTGAAAGATGGGTCTTTTGCCATATAAAGATTATCAAACACATGTGCTCTTCCCCATTAATTCCACAGCCCTCCCAGGAAAGCCACAAAGCCCAGCTCCTTTGTTTCCAGGATGGGGTTTTTGTTTTTTAAAAGCTACCTTTCGGTCCCCTTGATTACCACGGGTTTGGTTTTTTATAGGGCATCTGTTCACACTGCTGCGTGGGTTCTCTGGCCCTTTTATTTCCCCGTTAGTCGGATCCGGCGCAGGCAGCCGTGCCAGGCCCTCTGATGGATCTGCCTCTGTGCTGTGTTTAACTTTTAGCCGTGCAAATTCCATGCTCTGTTTGCCGTCTGCCCAGTGCCTAGTGGGAATGGGGTGGGGAGGGCACCTTCCTGCTGAGGGAGGCAGTGCAGCCTCCCACCATGCCTGCTGTCATCAGGAGCACATGCCTAGGGGACCACGGGCCTGGAGAAGCAAGGATGGGCAGGCCTGGGTCATTTTAGAGAGTGTGTCAGTGCTGCCTCGTCCATCCCCTGGCTGCTTGCTGTCCTGAGCAGTGGCTCTGCAGCCCTCTAGAGACAGGGGATGGCTGCAGGGCTGAGCACAGCAGGGACGTGACTACAGTCACTGTGGCTGTAGTGGGGTGTGCAAAGTAGACCTCACCTTGCACTACATAAGGTGCAACGTGACCCCATCTTATGTAGTGGGGGACCCTAGGGCTCTGGGGTCCTATGTCCCGACAGCACCCAGAGTGCCTTATGGTTCTGGCATGCCTGGGGCATCCCACAGACAAAGCCCAGCTTTTGGGTGATGACCTTGCTATGGTCTTGGCCGTAGCATCTGAGCAGCACTAGGCAGAGTCTCACTGCAGTGCAGCAGTAGGGCTAGGGTAGTGTTCTCTTTTTGTGCACATGGCCCTGTCTTTCCTAGAGCCAGATTGAGCCTTGAGACCTCACCTGTGAAGGGTGAAGCTCACCAGAGCCCACCAGGCTTGCTTAGGTTTACTGGAGTGTGCTGTCTAGAAAAAAAGGTTATTTTGAGGAGCTGTGGTAGAGTATCAACCTCCTGCTCTGCTCCTAGGCCACTTGGTGACAGGTCTGGATGGTGGAGGAGCATTTCCAGGATTGGTGTAGCACAGAGCTGCTTTGCCCCTTTCAAGGCATGTTGCATGCCAGCTTGCTTGGTCAGGGCTTCTGGTTGCAGAACTCAACTCCTTGCTTCTACTTGCTCACAGATCCAGTGCCACAAAGATGAGCCATCCCAAAGCCCTTTCTGTGTCAGGGAGGTGACATCCCCCAAGAGAGTGATATCCCAGCCCCTTGTCATTGCTGGATTAGCTTTGCTTTTCTCTCATACAGGCAGATGGCACTGAGGTCCATTGGGCACTACCAGGTATGATGCTGGAGTGCTGTGGCCAGCTCTGAGACAGACTCCAGGACAGGTGGTTGTGTTTGCTTGTGGCCTGAGTGCTCCCACCCACTGACCCTGGTTTTCCTTTTGTTTCCCATCTCACTCTTGGAGCAGAGAAAATGAAGAGTCAGCCTCCAGCTCCTCCTCCACCAAGAAGGTGAAGAAGCCGTGAGCCTCCTGTGCTGGGTGAGGAGGAGGTGCAGAGCTGTGTGCAGGGTCAGTGCCACCTTGTTCCAGAGCCTCCCAGGAACAGCTGAGGATGCTGGCAGGACTGGGGCCTTGGGGCATACACTGCAGGAGCCATGCCCTGTCCAGCACCGTGCCCCAGCCCCGTCCCATTTCCAGAGGAGTGTGGCCTCCACACACCTGTGGCAGGTGCCAAATGGCAACTCTAGGGCTGTGCAGGGCTCACCTAAGGCTGCCCCATGGCTGCTGGTGCTAGCAGTCATTTGTTATGGGGTTGGGTTTTTTTTTACATGCCAGATTTTTCTGAACATCCCTGTAAATACATTACTTGTACCAGAGCAGAGTCATCATTAGCTTTGGTGAGCTCACATGGAGCAGGAGGAAATGGTCTGAGCTGTCTGGTCTCCAGCATGGGCAGGCTGGGTGCTGCTAGCTCTACTGGGAGCCCTGGCTGCCCATGGCTCTCCCTGAGCCCATCTCCCTCAGTCAAGCAGTGACAGCAGGGGTTGCTGCAGGCCTTGCTGCCTTAGGGCCTGCCAGCATCAGCTTCAGGCTGGGGAGTTCCCTGTGGCATCCTGTGTATTTTGTCCTCATGTAGTTCCTGTCCTCCAGCAGCTTGTGTATCCTCCATGCCTGCAAGCACTGCCTCCGTGGGGTGCAGGGATGCCCCTGCTAGGAAGTGCTCTGTTGTCCCCACTACTCACCACTGGGCCCAGTTCCTCCTCCTGCTCCCCTGCTCAAGGCAGGTGGACACCTCTGACTTCAGTCTGCAGGAAGGGGACTTCTGCTTCCTACCCCCCATTTTTTGCAGGGACCCTGGAAGGGCTGAGGCATTGCAGAGCCTGGATTTGTGCAGTGCCCACTGTGGGCATGGGTGGTCCTGACTCCTGCCCCCTGCATTCCCTCCACCTGCCTTTCAAGTGTAACTGGCAATCGATTTGCCCTGACAACGTCCTCTGAGTCACATTCGTGTCTGCAGAAGAAAAGGGCAAAGGCCAAGTTCTTAGTTTTCATAGAAAACTAATTAGACGACTCCATTGTAGATAGGTCAATAAAGCTGATGGGGGCTGCACAGAGGGAGCCATTAAAACCCCTGTGACCTTTGCTTCGAGCAAGTGGGCTGGGGCTGCCCATTCCTTCCAGGAGCTGTCCACTCTGTGCCAGCTGGAGAGCTGTGTCCTGTCACCCAGTGGCACCACGGTGCTAGGCAGGTCCCTTGGGCATGTGGATGTGGTGGTTCCTGCAGAGCTGGGCTTAGCTCCCATGCATCCATGGTGCTGTGCTTGTGCTTGCTCTGCTGCCTAAGGGCAGAGCCATGCAGCTTCAGCCTCTAGCAGAGAGGGCCTAAGTGCAGTAGAGGGTGTGTGAGTAGAGAGTGCCAGGCTGTAGGGCTGGATAAGGGTAATGGATGCCAGTGGGGCAGGGTGGTGGCTGTCACCCTGTGCCATGCAGAAGGCTAGTGCAGCCCAGCTGGGACAGGCTGGTGGCGTTCTTGGGAGCTATCCTGAAGTGCAAACAAACTCAGGGTGTCGGGGGAGACTGCTGGGACCACATGAGGTATCCATTCCGGCGAGTGTGACAGTGCTCCCAGTAAGAGGGAGCCTGGGCCTCTCTTTCAAAGCCAGAAGGGACCTGGACCTCCCTTTTTGGAGGGTCACGGACATGCAGGGGCACCATAGCCCAGGGAGGGCAGCCCTGCTGGTGGGGTACCCTGTTCTCACATAACCAGGTGACACCCCCTCCCCTCCCCCCCACCTCTGCCCCCCTGTACACACTCACACATGCATAGGCACAGCCTGGGCTCCTTTACCCCCAAACTTTATTCATGTGGCACATTTACAGCAAGGATTGGAATAACTAGACAATGAAAATGCTGGGTTTGCATTATCGGTTGGTTTAACTGGAACACCACACACCATGCAGTCATGTACCGCCAAGTTCAGTGCCTGTATTGCCCTTCTGGCTGCCGTCACCGGCTTCGCTCCAGGCCATGCACGCACAGGCCCAGGGCTGCAGCCTCCCTGCAGGTCAGTGCCCGGAAAAGGGCTCCGTTCAGCAGGGCCCTGGGGCTGGGTGACGCTGGGGGGATGTGTGCCCTCAGCCTGCCTTATGGCTGCCTCCCAACCGCCCTGGCCAGCCGGGAGCCCACCCAGCCAGAGGGGATGTGCTCGGCAACTCTCAGGCAACAAGCCAGCTGCTGCTGAGCGTCTGCAGGGACCTGTGAAGGGGCACGGCACGGCCCGCGGGGATTGTGGGCACATGGGGGGGGGAGGGCGGGGGCCGAGCCTCAGCTTGGGAACCAAGGGAGACCGGACCGGAGGGGAGCGGGGTCAGGGGCACGGGGCAATTTGCAGCTCCCCTGCTCGAGTACCTGTGGGCTGGGGGCCAGCGCAGGCTGGCACGTCCACTGCCGGCAACGGACGTGGTGCTGCGGCGGGACTGTCCCGGTGGCGCTAGAATCAGTTGGCAGGGCCAGGGCAGGACTGGGCATCCCACCCAGTCCTGCAAGAGGCACGAGCAGACGGGACGGGGACGGGACGGGGCTCTGCGTGGACACTGTCACCTCCCTCCTGCTGCCCGTCCTCCCGCCGGGCCCCCGCCCCACTGAAAGGAGCCCTCCGGGGCCCTGCAGCCCACAGCGGGGCTGCCAGGGGCTCTGCAGCGGAGAATACAGGCACTTCACCTTGAACATAAAGAGACGGATCGCGTTTGTCACATACAGGAGTCAGAGAGGGGTTAGTGTTGACTCAAAAAGGGGAAAAGGCGCTGAGGGGAGAGGCGGGGGGGCTGGCGGGGAGGGTGAGGGGCCGTCTCGACACTGCTGAGCCTCCTTGAGCGCTACCCGGTGTGGGCACTCGCTGCAGCAGCCGTTGAGGCCTGAAAACAAAACCAGAGAAAAGAAAGAAGGGAAGGCGGGGACGGCCCATGCCAGGGAGGAAGGAGATGGGGGGATGCTCTGGCTACGGGGCGGGCGAGGGAGGACGGGGTGGGATGTGGAGGGAGGGACGGAAATCGGGAGCCAAAGAAAAAGAACAAACTACGAGTCTAAAATGTGGTGCAAGCGCCCTACGCGGCTGTCCGCTAGCATGGCATAATGTCCGGAGCAGCCCAGAGAGGGAGTCACATCAGGTCTACACAGATTTGCCTTCCCATATATACAACCTCTACTGGAGTTAACAGCTGAAATTGAGATTTTTTGTGTCGGTTCCTCTGGCCTCGGTTGCCGTTTTATTTAATGCTGGAGCCCGTCCTCCCCGCCTCGCCGGCGCCGGGCGCATGCAGCCCTTGCCTGGCTTGCCTTGGGGATCAAAAGGGTTTGGAGGTCTGCTTGAAGATGAAGCCTCTATGGGCCAGTGTCTTCATGATGTTGGCGATGTTCTTACAGTCATCTGTGGGGAGAGCACAGACGTCAGGTTAGAGCCACGATCCAGTCAGGAGCTGTAAGTCTCACGCTGGGGCTGTGCCTGGAGCAGTATGGTTGCTTCCCTGTGTCCCCTGAAGACTGGGGCTGTGTGTACAGCTCTCGGCACAGCCCTTGTGCCCTCACCAGTCCAGGCATTCTGTCCCAGGTGCTTTGCAGTGCTGTGGGGCAATCCAGGTCCCCAGCTTCCTGCAACTGCCCCCCTGCATCCTAGTCAAGCTGGGACAGATCCGCGGCCGAGATCTGGATTGCCTGAGGCAGCGGCAATGCACAGGCTCTCAGCCAGTGGCTGCTTCCCGGCAAGCTGGTGTCAGTCACTCCAGGCTCTTCCAGCACGCCTGTCCCTTGGCGGCACTGGCCAGCAAAGGGGCTGTCCCTGCACTGAGATGAGGACAGCAGATGATGCTGGAGCTGCCCTCCAATGAAGAGCAGGGTTCTCGCCTTCCCCTCGCTCTTCTCAGGCAGGAGCTGCCTGGCACCTAGCTTAGTCTGCTCACTGCTTTGACCTGGGACCGTCCTCATCCCCACTAGAGCCCGTCTTTGGTGCTGCCCCATGCCCACTGACTCCAAACGGACAAGATGGCTGGGCCGGCAAGCCACTGCCGTCCTCGATGCTGGGCTGTGGGCGAAGCGGATGCTGGGGGACAGCTGGCAGCACCGATGCCGCCAGAGTGAGCAGTGGAGATGCAGCGAGCTGGGGAGGGGCCAGGCTCTGGCTGGTGTTATTTACCTGGGACTAAACTCAGGCACCGTTTGCTAAAATAGAAGCCGGGCTTAAATTGATTCCTGGTGTCTATATTTCATGTTGAAAATTGGCTTGTAAATCCATGTTTTGATCTATGAGGGCCGTCTCCTTAAGAAAAAGCAAGAGTAAATGTGTAATTTCTCCCTTGACAGCACACGGCACAGAGGCGATCCTTCTTCCCGCTCCCCTCCGTTTCGGGACAGCTCCACTCGTTCCGATTACCACTCTTTCTTCCTCGCCCCACGCCTTGATGTCTCCATTTCATTACCGCCCGCCCATTTATCAAGCTGTTACCGTAAGGGTGACTTTGCCCACTTGCATGTGGCAGCGGGGCCCGGCTGACACGGAGAGAGGGTGCCCCGGGAAGCTGGGGCGGGGGGGGTGGTGGTGCAGGCAGGGCCCCTCTCTCCCCGCCACCGCTGGATGGATGTTGTGGTGGAGGGAAGGCTGCATCATTACTGATGTGTAAATGATAAAGAAGCCTCCACATCCATCTCCCAACTGTAAATCCAGGGAGTGCTTTATAATCAAGCTACAGCGATAATAATGTGAAATTAGGTCTCTCTATCAACGGGAGGAGGCCTTTTAATCACGGCTTAAAGGGTGCAAACGCTGTTTATCATAATTGAACTGTATCCGGGCTAATTGTGGCCATATTTCACTGTCTAGGAGACAGCAGGCTGCCTGCTGACAGTGCCGCGTGCCGGATTGAGGGCCCCGCGCAGGCGGGCAGCGCTGCCCTGCTGCCAGGCGCCTGCCCACGGGGCCGGGGCTGCCGGGACGCCCCCTGACACAACAGCAGCCCTACCCAGCTCTGCTGTGCCTGGTGACCCCATGGTAAAGCCGCCACCCACCCCACAGTGTCAGATGGAGGTGCAGGGGGCTTTTCCAGCATGCAGCTCCCTCGGGGACTGCTCTGAGCTGACAAGGACCCTCCTGGCTGACGGCTGAGCATGGGAAAAGTAACATCCCTGTTACATGTGCCTCCTGACTGCCTCCCCACAGCCCTTCCCATGGCACTCCTTTTCTCTGCTGGTGTGCCAGGCCAGAGAAGAGAGGCATGGGGACAGCCTTGCAAAGGAGAGGTATCTCCAGAAACACCATCTGGCATGAGGGCATCTTTCTATGAACCTGTCCTGTCTGCTGGCCATGGTGGCATTGATGTCTCTGGAGTGGCCCAGGAGACGACAGGTGTCCGGGTTGGCCAAACCACAGCACTAACTCCCCGTTGCCACTTGTCCCTGCTCAAGAGACCATCCTTGAGAACCCCTGCTCCATGTATCTCGCCCCGCAGCCAGCTGAGCCCCAGGAAAACAGCACCAGACCTGCCTCCAGAGACAGCTTCCAGTGGGACCTAATGGACACAGTGGCTAAAAAGCTGGGTAAGACCAAGGCAGGGGGAGTGCAACCATCTGCATCAAAAGTACCCCAGCCCCGGGCCTGGCCTAGTTACCCAGAAAGGGGAGCTTCTAAGCTGTGTTAGGTGAGCAGTGTGGATTTGAAAGCACAGCCCTGACCAGTGCCCTTCACCATTCTCAAGGCATCCTACTGCCCACCCCTCCTCAGGACTTGGTTATTGCTCCACACTAATAAAAGAGGAACTGGGCAGAGACCTGAGAAGTGGCAGAACTGGCAGCAAAATTGCACGGCACCTTCTGGGACCCCTGAACTGATCCCCATGGAGCGCCTGTGGGACCACCAGCTGCTTCCTGACCCCCCCCAACAGCCACGTGGATGTACTCTTGTGATAAGTGCCAGCACTGGGAGCTGCTCAGGGTTCTGGGCTGCTGCCTTACAAAGCCAGCAGAACCTCAGCAGGTCAGTGCCACTGGCACACCTGCACCATCCTCACTATCCCACATGATGCCATGGCCCCCTGGCAAGAGGAGTGCCAAGCTCATCGTAAGTCATTTAGTGAGACTCATTGCAAATCAGCACTAAGGTAAACATGCTTATTATAATTATCCACGTAAAAAAAGCACCAAAAAACCAACAAGAGCAGAACAACTTTCTAATATGCAATTACAGCCATCTATTGATTTTACAATGTAATCCGCTCCGATTGATTTAATAACACAATTATAGGCTGGCTCTCGGGATATTAGAGGGGGAGATTTTCATAAACTCCAAAGCAAAAAACTAAGCGGCTTTTAAAACAACAGAGTCAGATGGCTGTTTGGGGAATTATTAGCGATATGAAATCCTCTAAATCTGGACGTCGTTACCTTCTGAAAGGAATTTCTATTACAGAGACGGCAATTGACAGCCTAAGAGAGCGCAAATGGGACTGCTTTGCCGGTCTTGCGGCGCTGAAGCCATCGCAAAGGTGACCACGGGGCGGGGGATGAACAAGGTCTGAGGCACGTGGTGGGGGGCCACATGCAGCCTTTGCCCACCCTGTGCCTCCCGGCCCACCTCTTCTCGGTGGGCGCTTGGCTGTGGCACATCTGCATTGGCACTGAGGCTGGCACCTGCTGACCCCAGCTCATCAGGAGGTTCTGCCTGGGGCCACGGAGCCTGGTGAGACCCAGAGCTCCCACTCCAGTGTACATGGTGTGCCCTGGCCCCAGACACCTCCGGGGGCCGCTGAGGTGGCCATCATAGTCGCCAAGCGCAGGGATGTGTGGCCGCAGCAATGGTGGCTCTGCGGGTGCCGCACAGGCGCGCGCGCGCACACCCCCGCTCTCCTTGCGCTCGCTCCCTCAATGAATTCCTGACTTTATGGGCACATTTTTCTTGTCAAGCTGACAGGGTTGCTAAGTGGATTTCTCCCTGATATGCGGACGGATTATCACATTACTCCAATGTCCTACACAAACATATTACTTTATATTCAATAGCCCTAATGAATATAAACGGCTTTTTCTTTTTTGGGGGTGGGGGGTAATCTATAGATTTTTAATGAGGGCACTATTAACTCCCTCCTCTTTAAAACAGACTTAGGTGCAGCCTCTGAGTAGAAAATCAATGGTGTTATTGTAGGAATATTGTATATTGATATTGTAATAATAAGATGCAATTGATTTAGGGGTGTTGTGCGGTGTGTGTGGAAGGGGTCAGCTTGGGGTTAGCCTGCCTCCTGCAAGCCAAGCGGCAGCTCTGCCCTGCCTCCTGCCCCTTGCCTTGTTGTGCCATTTCCGGACACTGCTTCACATCCCCCATAGTGGCCCTGGGACAGCCAGGCTCCAGATTGCTCTGAGCTGCTGCATCCCAGGTGTCTGGGACCCTCCTCAGCCAGGCTATCAGTGCAGTGAGGGTGATGTGCCACCTCAACCTCTCTGTGTCCCAACTGGCTTAGCCCTGCTGAGTTTTAGCCCTTCCACCCAGCATCTTAGCTTTATCCACTGCAACACTGCACTGCCTCAACACTCATGGCCCAGCCCTCTCTGCACCTTGCCAAGCTCTTGGCCATGCTCACTGCCAGGGACAGTGGCACATGAATGTGCATGGGGTAATAGGATCTTCTTTCAGTTAGGTAGGACTGCAGTGTGCTGCTGCTCAGCCTGACTGTCCCTGTTCCTGGAGGGGGGAGACAGGAGTTCCTACTGTGCTCCTCTGCTGGGACAGAGGCAGAAAGCCCCCAGCTCATGGTGCTGAGTTCACTGCCCAGTAGGCAACCTTCCTCCAGCTGCTGGAGTGAGCTCAGAGGTTCTGGCAGCAAGAGGCTGGCACACAGACTGGGCACAATGTCACCATGTCATGGGAATGGGATGCCAGGAGTAGTGATACTCAGTTGAGGAGAGCATCACCACCACACCCATCTTAGCCATCAGGAGAAGGGAAGGGGCTATGCATACCATCTTGGCAGGAGTTTCTTCACCTCTCACACCTTCCTGCATCCTCTGAATGCTACCAACATGGGGCCTCAGAGGGCTGAGCACTGCCATGACCGTGCGTGCTGGGCCAAGCTGCCGGCAGTGCAGTGAGCCCTTTCCCATCCCACTGACTGCCCAGGTGGGCTGCAAGTGTCTAGGGGAGCGCGGTCCCCCCCCTAAATGTGCTGCTCATTTGAAGGCAGCCCTGCCGCACCTGTGCTGTGGCCAGGAAGACAGATCACCCCCGGCCCGGGCTGAGCAGGTCCATATTTAAACTGTCCCCATGCTTTATGGGCTGTACAAGAACTGATGCTCGGGCGACGCGGGGCCATTTGTCAATGTTCTAATGGCAGATTACTGTTAATGAATAATATCACGGCTGCCTTTGTATAACAGCTCCCTGCAAAGCGGGAACGGGCCGCCCGGCCACTGCCGCCCTTCGTCTCCCTGCTGCTGACCCTGTGTGACAGCAGGTGGCCTTGTGACCGATGGGAACCGTGCAGTCCCCATGTAGCCTGACACCGCTGCCAGCATCCCCGCTACCGCGTCCCCTACAGCACAATGTGCCGCTCACCCTGAGTGGGTATGTCCCCAGCAGGGGACAGAGCCACCACAAGCAATGAGTGACAGTTTGCCAGGCAAGCAGAGCAACTCTCATGGCTGCTCACCCCGTCCACGCTGGGGGCAGAAGGAGGCTATATCTAGTCCACATCCACCCCCACCATGACATGCTGGCTGAGGCGGGGCCACTGGGATGCCCAGCTGCAGTGGTGACAAGGACACAGCAGAGGCCAGAGCTCACAGCCTGAAGGTATCTGTGGGGACACTGGGGATGGTCCTGCCACCCTGTTCCCAAATGAATGGCCTCATAATGCTGCACGCAGGGCGAGGGGCTCCGCGCGCCCCGCACAGCCGGCAGGTACATTAGGTGTAGCTGACAGTGACACGCAGGATATTAAGAATAACTTACCTCATTATCTGCAATTACGTTACTGCCACACACCTCATTTCTTCACCAAGAAAAGAAAATTAGTTTTATATTGACTTCATCCCAGTGCCTCCTCTGCCTGCCCCACCATGAAACGCCTGCACAGGCTCCAAAGGGGGCTCTGGATACAATTAATACTCATTCTCCCCCCAAACCTGTTGCTGTCCTTGTCCTGGAGGGACAGGATGCTTGTCCCACTCCCTGCACACTGGGGTCAGTAAGGCCTCCAAATCCGTCTCGTCCTAGCAAGGATGATGGAGTAGGGAGGGCCTGTCTCTGGAAGCTGCCACGTGTGTGGGGATGTGACAGCACCCGGCGTCCCCAGGAAACAGCCAGGCAGGTGAGCATAGCAGAAGGGACCTGTTCTGGCATTCAGTCTGCCAACCCAAGCAGCTGCCTCCTCCCAGCTGAGCTGGCCACCGTCACCCCATGGGTGATGAGATGCCTCCTTCTGTCCTCTGTGCTGGTAACAGCTCTTCCCATTGTGTGCTTGCCATGCTGCCCTTTCTGAGGGCAGACAGAGCTGGGCAGCTGGGGGGACAGCAGTGCAAGCAAGACAGTTGGCTACCGAGACGCTTGCCAGCCCTGCAGGCTGACAGACAGCCTGGCAGAGGTGATGTTGTGAGGGGGGGACCCTTAGATCAGGACCATCCCAATCGGAGAGGATAGAAACTAGGGCTCAGCTCTCTTGCACCATTCCCAATAGCTCCTGGAGCCCACAAACCTGAAGGACACCAACACTGGTGGGATCAAAGGTGGCAGGGGGTGTGCTGAGCCCTCGGTTTGCCTGGCAGCCCTGTGACCATCCCTATGCATCCAGCAGCCTTGTGGGCAGCCCTGGGCAAACAAAGTGAGCGCTGCCATCACCCTGCTCCCGGCTGCAGCCGCTCACTGGCCGGGAGGGAAGGGGAGCAGCATGTGCAGCAATAGAGGGAAAAAAGCCAATTTCATCTTTATTAGAAGGAGATTTCTCTTTTAGTAATAAGCACACTTCAAATAATTAGCGTGTTTTACGTAATAATGAAATTATGGAAATGCAGGCCACTTATTCAAACAAGTCACCATTACCATATTTTTAAATATTAGACTTAATTAGAGTTTATCACTTCAGAGAAGTACGAGGAGTGGAGATTTTTTTTCCTTTACAAAAAAAATCCTCATAAAGTGTTTATTAAGAGTGGGTAAGAAGGGGATAATGATCTGTTTGGAAATTAAGGCAATCAAACATTTAATGCTCTGCACTCCTGTAGGCAAAAGCATTCAAATGAGTCAATTATACATCCATTATCCAGGCACGATTAAACAAGGCAGGATGGGGAATTTGTCCTCCGTGTCATGCGATTGTCGCGAGGACTTATGTCCACTTAAAGGCAGCTAATAAAACACTGAACTTGGGGAAGAAGAGGAAGGGAGGACTGAGAAAAGGGAAGACAAGGGAAGAGAGGCAGCCGGGTCAGTGGGACCGCAGAGGGGCGAGGGTGGGAGGTGGGTAGGGATGGAGCCTTGTCTGCATCCCAGCCCTTCATAAATCAAAGTAATTAAGTTAACATGAAAATCAACTTCACCATCCCGTTAAATTACAGCATTTGCATATTAGGACTCAAATGAAGTAGGTAGTGGGTGAGGGGGGGGGTGGGAGGAGAGGAGGGAGTAGGGGAGGGTCAGAGGAGAAGGATAGGGGGGGACATGCACCAAAAAGGGATCCATTTATTATGGTGAATAACTAATTTCAGAATTTATAGCGCTGGATTTTCGTTCCCGTGCCATTTATATTACAGAAGGAAATTAAGGGGCGGGCAGGAGGCTGGCTGGACATCTTTCTGCGTTATTGCTTGTCTGCCATTTGCAAATCATTATTAATTGTGGCCTGTGTCGCTGGTGCAGCAGGGCAGGGTGCCTGGACAGCCGGAGCAGACACACATATCTCTTCATCAGGACCCCAGCCGCTAGCCCTGGAGAGCCAATTACCCCTCCCTGATTGGTATCAGATAAGGAGGGAATTTTTACAAATTAGGGAATAAATAGAATTTCCACACGTGGAGCAGGGAGGGCTTGAGAGGCAGTAATGAAAAACGATACATCACCATCAGCCAGACAACCCTATTCATACGCCGATGCATTACGCTCACTACTCATAATCCCGCCGGGTGACAGACAGCCGCCGAGCCGGCCCAGCCAAGCCGCAGGGGAGCGCATCCTGCCGGCCGGCCCGCTCCGAGGCGCAGCCCCCAGCCACTAGCACCCTCGCGGCAGCCCAGGGAGTTCTCCTCTCTGCTGGATGTGAGTGTCACAGCCTCTGCCACGGCCTTGTAGGTGGCACGCCCCCTACTTGGCATCACCCAGCTGTGCGAACGGTGGGGCCAAACCTGGCACGGGTGGCACTGCAAGGGAGCCGTCCCTGCTCTGCTGCCCACAGGAGCCCAGCAGGATGAGCCTCCAAACTTGGTCCTGAATTTGACATTGAAGTCAGCAGCTGGGCACTCAACTGCACCCCAGCCTCTCGCCCAACTTCTGCATCCCTGCAGGTAAAGAGCATCCTTCTCAGAACTATTCAGCCCAAAGCATGCCCTCAAGGAACTCCCCTCTCCTTGGTGGTTCACAGCAATATCCTATTAACAAGATCTTTACCAAACTTCCAGTGAAGATCTGCCTTTTTGTACCATTCGCCCCCCAGATGAGCCCCATGACTCACCTCCACTACTCAGCCAGCCCTGGGTCTCCCTGCATTAGTGGTGGTGCCTGTGTCACCTTGTGAGCGGTGATATGGCCTGAGGATGAGGGCACGGCAACACTGGCTTTGATCAGCTGCAGGAACACAGTTCTGCTCCACTGGGAACAGGCTTGGGTTGAGGCACCTCCATCCCTCTGTGAGTCTGTTGCTGAGGCAGTCTCGATGCAGGGCAGATCACCTCACCCAGGGCAGATCCCACAGCTGCCATATGCCTATGTCCCCTGAGTCAGGGTAGCTCTGTGTGGCAGCACAGTGCTTTGACCTGGGCAGTGATGGAGCTGGATAGCCCTCGGAAAAGAGCCGGCACACAGCAAACAGGGTCCTACACACGGCCACCCTTGGAAAGAGCAAATCCTGGAACCAGGGGGAGGCTCCTGAGATTTGGGTGCCCAGTTTGCACCCTAGTGGTGGAGCCACAGGGCTCCGTGCCTGTAATTAGCTCTCCCTCATGACAAGCACATCACCAAACAAAATGCTCAGCAGGAGATCAATCTCTCCTGGAAGTCAGGCAGCCTGTAATTTATTCCGTATACAATGTCGCTCCACCGCGGGCTCCCTGGAATTTATACCGTACACTGTCATGTATTATTTAACTCACCCCAGTGCTTTACAGCTCCCCTGAAAGCCGCCGTGCCAAATAAAGTCATGGTGGGACACCGGCTAGGGGCAGGATGCCCCTTGTGACAGGGCTGGTATGGGACCCTCGGGCTTGGCTTAGGGAAAAGGTGATGGTGACAAACTCTGTCAGAAGTAGATGGCTCAGGACACCCCTCTCCAGGGCTCTGTGGGGAGAACAGGAATGGGAATGGGAGGTGGGCCCCCACAAGAGCCCAGTAAACCACAGGCTCCAACACTGGTGCTTCCTTGGAGGAGCAGAGGACAGCAGCAGCATGGAGAGGGCAGTAGGGCTCCTGCCTGCTGGGGCTGGGGTAACTGGGGAAATCCATCTGGACCTGGGGATGGGGCAGGGCAGAGGTGTTCTCAGTACCCTTCCTCCTCTCTGTGCTGGATGCCAGGAGTAACCAGGCTGATGTTTGCCCCTCTCCACAACGTGGATGGAGCGTCCCGCCCACAGGTGCTGTTTGAACATAGCCAGAGATGACAAGATGCACTGAAGGAGGAAGCGAGGACCCTCGAGTGGTCGAGGCAAGTGATCCTCCCCCTCTACTCCACACTGGTGAGACCTCACCTGGAGTACTGCATCCAGTTCTGGAGCCCCTATTACAAAAGGGATATGGATGTGCTATAAGGTGTCCAGAGAAGGGCCAGAAGGATGATCAAAGGGCTGGAGCACCTCTCCTATGAGAGAGATGGGGCTGTTCAGTCTGGAGAGGAGAAGGTTCCAAGGTGACCTTATTGTGGCCTTTCAGTATCTTAAGGGGCCTACAAGAAAGCTGGGGAGGGGCATTTTAGGATGTCAGGTAATGATAGTACTAGGGGGAATGGAACAAAGCTAGAAATGGGTAGATTCAGGCTGGAGTTAGGAAGAAGTTCTTCACTATGAGAATGGTGGAACCCTGGAACAGGTTGCCCAGAGAGGTCTGACTGATTCTACGATTCTATGACCCTCAATGTGTGTCTCAGACGATGCAACTGCTCATATCTTGGACCAACCTGGGCAGATGTCTGGGCTGCAGGCAGCTGCCAGAAGGGGATGAGGCAGGCAGAGAAGATGAGTGGGCATCAGCACTGTCCAGCCCTACCAGTAACCCAGCAGAAGTGAAGTCCAGGGGAGGGGTGGGAGCTGGGATGCAGAAGCAGCTGCTGCCCGGCCTATGGTCTGTCACCATCACATCTCTGCCTTAGCCTTGCCTGCACAAAGGGCATCATTACTACTACTGGAATAGGTTTCTTGGGGATGCCTGAGGGTGATGATGGAAGCAGGAGGCCCTGCCAGGGTGATGGGGCTTCATCCAACAGGCAGGACACCAGGACTGCCCCATCACTGCTTCTCTCATTCCAGGGTGGGTAGGGGGCAGGCAGACAGTGTGTGGTGGGATGGCTCCTTCCCAGCCCCTCCAGCAGGCTACAGGAAGGGGGAGGTTCTGCTCCAAAACTGAGGCAAGGACTAGACTGGTAGCTGGTGTGGCTGCTGCAAGCAGCTCACCTAGTGTTTGTCTTTGGCTGTGCGGCTGGATGGAAAGAGTCAGTGATGTAGAGCTGGATATCCTCCACAGGGAAGGTTAAAACCTCTGTTCAGTGTAAAGTTGCCATATCTAAGCACTTATGATCATGATATTTATGGCTAGTTTATTCCAGGCTGTTAAAGGCAGCAGTAGTTATCCACAGATAAAGGGAATTCGGCTCCCCTGACACCTTTTTTTCCCTGTGGCAAAGGCATGCCTGGCCAGAGCTGAGTGCTCGTGGTCTGTAACTCACCGGATGGTCCCTGACAGAGTCAGTGCTAGGGCCAGGCACATGGATGCTCAGCATGCCAGGGATCTGGTTCTGCTGTGTAGGAGCTGTAGGGACAGATGTGGAAGATGCCATCTCCCTGCCACTGACTGATGCTGCTGGAGGCCAGGAGGTCCCCAGGCTGCAGGGAGCAGTTTGCTCTGCTTTCTTGCTGCTCCCCAGCACCAATGCAGTTATCTTCATGTCCTGTATATCCTCACCACATGCTGCCATACTCCCTGTCACCACCCAGCCATCAGCTATGCTCCATGTCCAGCTCCTGCCACCCAGTCCCACCAGTGGGAGTGGGACTCTAATTAGGGAGCAATTTCAAGGGAGAAATGGGAGAGTTTATAAAGCTGAGCTTCTCCTGACGGTGAGTGACATGAGATGTCAGAGAAAGGAAATAAAGGCAAAGATGCAATTCTAGTGCTGCCAGGAGTGTGTGGTGAGTCCTAATGGAAAGTTCTCCTGCTCTTTAAAGCTTGGTCAGATGGCCTAGTTACTGTGTTAAAAGGACCCAGAATCAAACTGCAGCGCCGCACTCGAAGCCTTCAAATAAAGCGAGCTGTGTTTCTGCAGGTCCAGCGAGGCAGAGGCAGGCGATTACACAGAGAAGGGCAGGTCTCTTTATCTTGGAGGGAGACCTACCTATTTTTAAACATTAGCTCCAAATCAGCAGCTCACCTCTTTGTCTCTCACAAACCCTCTCTCGCCTTCTGGAGGAGAGATCAAACACCAGCCCTGCTGCCATTGTTTCTCTCCCAGTGAGATGGATGCGGGACTGTAATCTTCCCACAAAGCTGCATGCTTCAAAGGCATCAAAAGTGCTTATTAAAAGTCCTAGGAAACTAATTTAATAACATCCCAAAGGGCTGGAAAAATCACCACCAGCAGCTCAAAATATAACCTGGTGAGGGAAGATGGGACCCTGCTGGACATGACTCCATCTGCAGGCGGCTGCCTGTGGGGCTGGGGCACTTCGGCACACAGAGCTGCCTTGCTCCCTGCAGTGTGACTGCCCCAGCACTGCCTGCTCCTCTGCCAGGGACACAGCTGGGCAAGCAGGAGCATAGGCCGCTGCCCTGATGGCACCACCAGCGCAGTTCATCTAAGCGTCCCCACCAAGGGCTTTGCTGGGCCAGATACAACCCTGCACAGTGGAGACAGAGTTTGTCCATCCACCTGGGTTCAATGGCTTGGCTTCCCTTGCAGAGCCAACAAGCCCTGCCCTCTCCCTGAGGAAGGACTGTAAGCTTGCCTTTCAAACGTGAGAACTATCAGGGAGCCTTTGCTGGCCATCTCAGCAGCTGATGGAGCAGCAGCCTGGTGTGACTCTCACCCTGGCTGATGGGCTGGCGAGAGACAAACACACTCCGTACCTGGTGCAGACAGGGACGCTGGCCAGACCTGCAGAGCCATGCCAGGGACCTGTGTGCTGAGCGTGAGGCAGATCTGCACCCTGCCCACAGGCTGGGCTGGCACGCGTGCCTGCTGCCAACACCTCTGTGCAGCCTGCACATGCTCCCAGCAGCAGCAACACGAGGGCTGTGCTCCCTTGCATCCCCAAGCTGGTCCCTGCTCCCGGCCAGTGCCAAGCAATGTGTGGGACCCTGGAGCTGCCTCCTGTCCAGTGCAGGCTTCTGTGGAAAGGGGCAGGAGATGGAAATTAAGGTTCCAGCCTCTGTCTCATCCTGCCCATTAGCGGGGCTGTTTTACTCCGGATCATTAAATATGTATATCTTATTACACGCCTTGTTACAGTATTGAGCTCTATTGACTGATAATAAATTCCAAGCATCATCCTGGTCATAAATTTATCTGGAGATGATGAAGACTCAATAATCTAGTCATGCAGATAATATGATAGGGCCTTAAAAAAGATCATTACATTATATGCCAAAATTAAAAGTGAAATACACTTTATTAACACTGTTTCCACACTCGGGGCCATTACTTGTTATATCCCCTCCTGCCCTCCCACCCATCTGCACGCTGTCCCTTGGGTGAGCCAGGAAAAGCAAGATGAGGCAGAGCTGGCACAGCTTTACCCTGGCAGGAGCCTGGCAGAGAGGCATAAGGCAGTGGCACTGGGCACTGATTGTCACACTGGAAAATTCTGGTATGACCACTGGGCAATGGCATCTGAGAGTCTCCAGATGTTTCAACAAACTCCGGTGCCAGCAGCCCTCAGCAGGCCCTGGCCATAGCCATCAGGACTAAGGGCACCCTTGGCCCCAACCTTTATAAGGAAAAAAATTACCCCCTACAGCTTCAGGTCTCCTGAGAAAACTGCCCACTCACTGGGGTTAAGCTAACAGCTCACACCTGACTGCACCACTCCTGCATGATTTGGCAAGCTGCAGAACCAGGACAGTGTCCTGACTTGTGCATGGATGCACTGCAATGTGCCACAGAAAGCTGAGGAGCAGAGAAGGGGATGTGGGTGCGGCAGGTGTCCCCTCCGAGAGAGGAGGGCTCCTGGCAGGCTCCAGTGCTCAGTGTCAGTCTCAAAAGCCACCTCTCGGTGGGACGGTGAGGACCGGGAAGCTCACATCCACCCTCCCCGGGGGCCAGAGCTCAGCCCCCTCCTCCCACCAGCCACTCGAAGCCATTGCTCAGATTTAATCAGAAGGTCACAGGCATTTAAACTCCCCTGATGAGGGCAGGCTGGTGTGCCTCCTGCCCGGCGCGGCCAGCCGGGCCACGCTCCCGCCCGTGGATCAATGGCACACTGCGAGCGCACAGTGCCCCCAGCCCCCTTCCCTCTGCCACCTTTCCCTCCAGACACGCAAGGTGACGAGCACCAGGGGGGCCCGCGGATCGATGCCGCGACACGGATCGGCTGCCGGGAAAAACCAATCGCGGATCAGATGGAAACCGACTTCTTCTTGTATCTGCCCGGCTCTCGCCGGGATAGATTGGCTGGAGAAATCCGATGGTGAGGGAAGACAAAGGGGGAGGTGATGGCGAGAGGAGGAAAGGGCTGATAATGCTCCTGCCGCGGCCACTCTAATCTGTGACAGCCCGAGGATTTGCTGAAAGCCATTATCACATTGCTCTCCCTTCTCTTGTCCCTGATAAAGCCTCGGCTAATCTGTTTGTTGCAGGTATTGAACGAGCGCACTTAGCGAAACAAGGGGTGTGTGCGAGCCTCCCTGCCCGACCAGCGCATTTCATTTCCCTGCACCTCTGGCCTCGCTGGGAGGTGAAGGGGGAGCCGGGAGGAAAGGGACGGTGTTGGGCGCAGCCTTGGTACGAGCACAGGCTCTACCCCGATGGGCCACGCTGTGGGCCGAAGTGCTGTGCCCGGCATGGGGGAAGCACCTCTGGCAACCACCCTTGGTGAGTTCTGGGGAGTTTTTCTCTCGGCACTGTGTTTCATCTTTGTAGCGCAACCCGGAGCAGACAAGGAGCAAAGGCTGGTGGGTGATGCTGTGGCACATCCCAGCTGGGAGCACTGCTGCAGCCCACTGCACATGCAGCCGTGGGGCGCAGCACCCGAGACGGGGTGACATGGAGGTGTGTGCCACGGGAATGGCCTCCAAGACCCCTCTGTCTGCAGGAGTCCGTCCCAGTTCCTGCTCGACTGTCCTGGTGCTGACCTCAGCCCTTCTCTCCTGAGAGGCTCCTTCTCTGGGGAGGAGAGATAATTCAGTGGCTGTGAAAGCCCAGACCCAGGGCTCCCCCAGTCGCCTGTTACAAACAGTTCTAGTGGAACATTAATTACAGTAATTTAGCCGTGGAACACTAACTGCAGCCAGTGCAATAGCATTCAGTACATTAGTGGCTATAACCCACTCCTTAAAAAAGACATTTGGCTACTGACAGCTGATAAAATGAGTTCTGAAGCATAACCAAAGGGAAAAAAATAAATTAGAAGCAAGCTGGGAGTGACTCATGCGGCCAAGGGTGGGGGGCAGCACCCCACAGGGCGGCAGAGGACAGAGGTGGAAGGGCAGGAGGTGGTGGCGGGGTCGCAGAAGGCACCCTCCTGCCCACCATCTAGCACATGGGCTGGCAGACTCCCCATGTCATGGGCTGGGCTTGTGGAGGCAGTATGTCAAACAGAAGGACATTTCCCTCTATCTCCCAGCCACTGCCCCAGGGCACAATCCACCTCCATTCAATCTTTACTCCACTACACATGTTTCCTTTCCAGCCTCGGATTATTTTTTATCATCAAATTACTGTGGCGATAAGATGGAGTAGATGTGATAGTGAGCAGAGCGCCCACCCTCCCCTCTCCCTCTTACCCGGCATCCTCCTCCCTCTGCCACCCGCAGCCTCACGACTCCGAGAAGGCAGGGGGCTTGGTCAAATGTCAGGGGGTGAGGAGGCACCTCAGCCAGCCACATTCAGCAGCTGGGACCAAACCATGCCCCGCAGCAAGTGCCTAGACGCAGGCGGACAGCAGCTACCGAACAGCTCAGATGCCCATCAAGCTGTCCAGGAAAACCTGTGGGGTGCTCTGTGAAAGCGTGGAACCCCAGAAGCCATGCCAGAGCTGAGCATTTGCTCCCCACTGCTCCACTATAGCACCCTGGCTCCCTTCTACACTCAGTGCACCGGACTGGCACCAGAGATGTCACAGCCCAGTGAAAGCAGCAAAGTGGCAGGGACACGGGGAGTCCTGGCACAGAGATGGCTAGAAAAACATCTCTGTGCCATTGCAAGCCTGAGCAGCACCGCCAGGCCCCACCGTGATGAATCCTCCCCATCTCCTTGTTTACTCCAGTCTGCAACAAATGAGCCCCTGCCCATCTGGGGATAGCTCATCCAGAGGAATGCTCTTTCAGGCCTCTCCCTCTAATCCCTATTAATTTAAATAATGCTGGGCCACTCTTCTCAAACTATTTATTATTTATCAGGTTTGTTTATTTGTAGCTAACAGGTAGCGCTCAGCATGCATCCCCGGCACAGGGACAGGGGCTGTTCATCACAGCGGCTCCCCCGCCATCCACCATCCGTCAATTACTCCTGCTTCCTTTAATTAGTAATGAGGACTAATATCTCTGCCTGGGATGGTGGCTGGAGCGGAACTTCCCTCCGGTGGCAACTGAGCAGCACAAGGGAAGGAATGAAAAATAAATACCTGTGCCAGGCTGCTGCTGCCGCTCCTGAAGGAGCAGAGGTTCTTGCGGGCCCCAATGTACCCCTTCCCAGGGCAGTCCAGTCCCTGGCAAGCTCCCCAAGCGTCCCCTTATATACTCAAGGCTTTTACTTAGCAGGGCAAGGCAGCTGATGCCAGTCAGATCCTGATCCATGGGTGCCCTTTCTCGTGTGGCAAGGCCATCCCAAACCACGGGTGATTCCCTGCCAAACCCTCGCTGCTGCGCTCCACACGGGTATCAGCAAGGGGAAGCCTAAATTAAATGGCCATTAGAGCCTCTGGCCTCACCTGGCAGTCCTGGGGAGCTCCATATCAGAACATGCCAACCAGAGGCAGCCTAATAGTGAAGGCAGCACATGATATAAATGGAGCCCCTTTGATTTATTGACTGGGAGAAGTTTTTACACGATAGCCCATTAAGACGGACGGCTCTGTTTACAGCCAGGCCATCTAGCTATAGGGACCCTGAACTGGATGGTGTGTTTTGCTATTGCTCTTCAGGCAGACATCTCATTAAGGGAAACAGCATATGGAGCTCTCTGGATCTATACTTCATGAGTCCTAAGGGAGGCTTTTACCATTTTTAATAAGCGGGCAAGGTTAGCAAACCTGCATCGTAGTGACCTCCCCTCCCTGTGCCATGGATCTCCCTGAAACGCAGTGAGCTGGACTCACCGTGTGTGTGGGACTCCATAAATCACCTCCCCATTGCTGGCCAGGGAAACTGGCTCGGGAGGACAGCACAGGGGGTCTGGAGCAAGTAATGCCGCATGCAAAATAGAGTGGCACTGTGCAGCTCAGCAGGACACGCTGGGGGCTTGCAGCTTGGTGGGGAAGAGAGTGGAGCGTGCCCCTGCCCGTTGTACCAGCAGGGTGACAGGCAGCACGTGGGCATCTCAGTTGGCAAAGGTGCTTTAAGGAGAGAGCATTAACAGGGTAGCTACAGTGCAGGAAACGAACCCCCCAGCTGGCTGTCGAGGGGCATTATTCCATATTCAGTAACACGGCTGTTTATGAGAACAAGTAATCTCTGGCAAAGACCTCCGGCTCTCCTCCGATCTGATAAAGCCACGCAGCCTACAGGCAAGCTGGCCCCTCTGGGGGCCGCCACGGATGGATGCCGTGGGCTTAAGTTGCTGGGTCCAGAGGAGGAGCAGAGAGGCAGGCACGTGGGGTGAGCTCTGAGGAATGGGGTGGGAATGCTGATGACAGCTTGCCTGATACAGCTATCTGAAGTGAAAGGGCTGGTGCAATGTTGGGTGCTCCTGCTCTGACACCACTTACGCCCCCAGGTACAGCAGCACAGACACAGGCCTCGACTACAGGTAACACATGCTTATGGGCACAGCACCAACCATCTCCTGTCCTGGGTACATTGCTGTGTGCCCACCCACTCCCCATTAACAGCAATTTGGCTCTTGCCCATCAACCAAGCCCTTTAATCCCTCTTTTTCACTGCTGTGGTACCAGCTAGGCACTATAACCATCAATAGTCACTGGCATTTAACTTGCATGTCTGAAATTCACACCATGGAAAAACCTGCCAGAAAAGCAGAAGACTGAGAATTTGGTTGTTTTGACAAGTCTACCTGGCTCTGGCTGGGAAAGAGGGAAGGTGGAGACGGACAAATGGACAGATATGGCAGCATATTTGGGTCTCTTTCCAGCAATTCTCTCACAAACAGTCTGAGCATCTTTGAAATGAAATTTTGTAGGCAATTAGCTCACAATGTGAACTTAATTGCTTTTGGTATTTAAAAACCCCCATTAAACTAAATGGCCGAGATATTGAGGCTGCTTCCAATGCACAGTAACTACCAGCCTCATTACTGGGACACCAATTCCAGCAGCGGAAGGCACAGACCCATGCGACGTGACCGATGCGGCTCTAACGCTCCCTCTCAGCTTGCAGTCCATGGGCAAGGGGACTGTCAACAGCAGTGAGAGGATGGCTCAGAGCAAGTTTGCCATGAAGAAGCAGTCCAACAGTGTGCTGAGTTCCCGGTTCCCTCAAGCATCATTGTTGGACCAGATGAACCAGATCTGGGCATCTGGAACTGAAGGGAATATCTGGCTCCTTTGGCCAAATATATGTGGGACAGTCCCACAATGCAGGACTCCTGAGTCTGCTCTTCCAGAGTATCAGGGTGACCTTCACCAAGCTGCTTTGGTCCCTGCTCCTTCGGGATCTCATGGTGTTTGCACTGCCTGCACTTGGAAAGTGGTGGGTGTGTGGCTCCCACAACTGACTATTAAGTGATATAAACTCAGGTGGTACTATTTATTTCTGGGGACAGCCCCAAAACTGGCACCTTACACCTCCTTATGCCAGCTTTCCTCCACCATGGACCCAGCAGCACTGCCCTGCTTTGCAGCTTTGCATTTAGTGCTGTAATACAGCAGGGCAGCCAACAGCAGTGCTTTCACCTTACTTTACTTGTTTGTTTAAATTATTTACATGCCTCAGACGCAAGATTGTTCTCCAAAAGGAGCATCCTCTTGGCTGCTGCAGCTTTAAAATGACTTGCATCCATCACTCAATCGCTTTCAGGTCAAACACACGCTCCCGACTTAATGACCACATTTCCACAGCAAAAAATTTGTCACTGCTGTTTGTTTAAAGCCAACAATCTGTAGAAGCACTGTGTGCAAGCATTGAATTAACTCAGCATCTGAATGACTGTGGTGCCAGATCATTCAAATTGCACCTTTCCTCAGATCTTCCAGCAATGTTAATTAATGCTCCTTACGCAACATGCTGCAGTGCACAGGGCTGCTGGAGAGAGCAAAGCCTGATCCCTGCGGTCCTGGGGACACGAGGAGCTGGGTTTCTGGCTGCCCCAGCCCCAGGAGCACAGAGTCAGGTGTGTGTTGGGGAAAAAGAGGGGCTGGTGGCTCCCCCTCGCCCTGACAGGACCTACCCGGATTTTCCCCCAGAGTTTAGTGATCTGGCTGAGATGTTCCATGCTGGAAATCCAACTCACACTGGATTTTTTCCCCAGGAAATTCCAACCCAAACTGTCAAGACACTGCCACCAACAAGAATGAAAAATATGTCACTATTTCCCTTAAGTTCCAGCTACTCGTTGTTGTGAGGTTGTGGTGTGTGTGCCCAGATGTTTTGGAACAAAGGCCTGCAGTCTGTTGGGAAGGTGGTTTTGGGGCCAGGAAGTGTTTTGGATTTCCCATCAGAATCTTGCCAAGTTGGGTAAAGCCAGCCTTGTCTGTGGACCCTGGCAGTCAGCCCTGGGCTGGCCGCCTGCTCCCAGTTGCTCAAACTCCACTGGCATCCACTCCAGGCACCTGTGTAGAGAGCAGGAACCTGCCTCTACAGGTGCTTGATTACTTCCCTGGGAAGTGCAAGGGAGGAAACTGCTTCATCAAAAACACTTGAGCCAACAAGAGCTGGAGTCAGGGAGGAAACAGTGGTGGGGAGTTAGTGGGGCAGGTGGCTGAGATGATACCAGAGACTGGGGAAGGTATCAGGACAAGGAAACAAGGACAAAGAGCTGCAGCAGGGATAGGATGCAGGTTGAGTTCATCAAGACATGCAGAGAAGGAAGGAATTCAATCCAACACCAAAACACTTAGGGTTCCTCTTGCCATCTGCAGCCTCTGGCTACTCCAGCTCTTGCCTACTAGCAAGTCCTTTGCCCAGTGTCCCTGTCCCAAGTCATCAGCTGCTGTTCCTGATTGTCTGGGGCATTCACAGATCAGAACCAGGGGCTCCTGGAAGGTTTTAAACTGGAGAGCTAGAGCCTCTCCCCAGCCTCCCTACAGCTCACTGCAGTCAGATGGGGCACTATGCTAATCTCTACCTGCCATTGATTTCAGTTCTGCTTCAGTTTTGCTCTTTGACCTCCACAAATCCTCAAAGATACCCTTTGTTTTTCCTAACAATATTCCATCATGCCCCAGTCCTATGCCAGGAAAGGCAATGACTGATGGCTGTTGGAGCCTATGCACTCATGCACAGGGATGGATACGCTGTTCCTGCAAATGTCCTCCCCAAGGAATTCTCACCCTGGCTACAGCATGGAGAGGGAAGCAGTGATGCTCTGATGCCATTCAAACCACAGGAGAAAAGCATAATAAAGGGACTTCCAGAGGGTTTCCTTGAGGACAGTTGCCTTTTTTCTAGGAGGCTGTGGGTTCAAGGAGGCATGTGAGAGTGCTTTTAACCGTGCTCAGGTCTCAGCTGCAGAGTTGGCATCCAGCAGCCATCCCACTGGAAGGATTTTCCTCTGCTCAACTGAAAACTGATCCTTCAGTGCCAGGCTCCAAGCCTGCATGGGCTAGGACGATCCAAAGGATCCAAAGGAAGGAGATGAGATGGCCACAGGCTAGCACAAGATATTTCTTTTGCTGTGTTCCTGGGGCCATTAGCTCCCTGATGACCCTCATGCTCTGTGCCATGATCTAAGAGGAGAGTCAGCCACTCAGAAGCAGGTAAGATCACGCTGCAGTGTGCTGGTGCAGACAAGGAGGGGAAGGCAGGGTCCTAACAGTGCCCAGGAGATGTTTCCTCCTGAGAGACACTGACAGCATGGAGAGGAAAGGGAGAGGAGCTGTCACAGATGCACAGAAGGGGAAAGGCATTATCCCTTAATGTCCATCCTTTCCTGGCACCCCAAAATGGGTGGGGAATCTCTGCCAAGGCTCCTTTCTCAAGAAAGCCAGGATGCCAGAATTTCAGCCCTTCTGGGTCCCTTCTCTTCCTGGCAGTAATTCACTATGTAAAGAGGCTGGATATTTATAATTATGCTCAAAGTGGCCACTTTGAAAATCTATATGTCTCTAGGCTCCCTGTACATCATAATGTCAAGTCTGTGAATGGAGGCATCCATCAGAGGCCTCACATCACAGACCTTGGAGCTGTGATAAACACTCAGAAAATGCTCGCTGAACCCCATGTCCCACCACTGCCTTCTGGGGAAGATACCTGGCATTTGGGGGTGTCCCCAGGGGGACTCCTCCAGGAAGAATGCCACCACATGCTCGTGGGTTGCTGATCAGAGATGAGTATAGGAGCTGGGTCTTGGTTCCTCTGGCCAGAGCCTTCTCTGCTGACCCTTGCTGTCACCCAGGAAAGGGGGCTTTCTTCCAAGGCGGGACCATCTGAGCCTGATGTTTCCATGCTGTAGCCACACTGTGGCCACACCATCTGTAAAAAGGCAGTTCCCACTCCTTTATCTCTGGGAAAGTCCCAGCATCAGCAAAGTGGTGAGCTACAGGGACAGAAAGCACCCCTCAAACGTAATTTCTGCGCTCAGCCATCGAATCCCCATTCCTTGGCCTTGTCAGTCCCAGGATCTCCTGAGTTTAACAGAGAAAGACCAGCTCAGTATCAGAGGGACAGGCTCAGCCCCCATTCCCAGTGGGAAAACCAAGCCAGTGAAGTGAAAGTGTCTTCTCCAGGACAGCAAATGTCAAGAGCTTTGACCTCCACAAATCCTCGAAGATGCCCTTTGTTTTTCCTGATGATATTCCATTATGCTCCAGTCCTATGCCAGGAAAGACAATGACCAATGGCTGTGTGAGTCTACTCACTCATGCACAGGGAAGGACGTGCTGTTGCCTGCAGATGCCCTCCTCAAGGAATGCTCACCCCAAAGCGAAGCTCCAGCCTGCTGCCCCACCATGGCTGCGGGGAGTTTTTCACTGCACCTCTCCCAGTGCGGTGACTCAAAGCACTTACTGCTCCCTGAGCAGTGGGGCAGGCACCCTGCTGGTGAGATGCCCGGAGCAGACCAGGCACACTGCTCTCTGCCAGCAGCGTGGCGAGAGGACACGCAGGCTTCACTAACGCTCTGCCCAGGCTGTTCTTAAAAATTTATTACTCTGTTGCAACATGAAAAATAAGACAGAGAAGTAATCATTAGTATAACTATAACTCCCTGTGCAATAGTCCCACTTGTAAATTGAGATTTATGCTTGCAGCTGCCGATATTTTAGAGGCGGGTGCAGGCGGCGGTGGCAGTGCAGCCCCGCTCCGCGCTGCCCCGACGCTGTTACAGTTTATCACAATCTGCAGAGATTATTGCAATGAATAATACACAACAGGCTGGCAGTGAAGAACTATTCCCGATCAAATGCTTCTGTAAACAACTGAATAAATAATATTGCTCAGCCTCTCTTTAGAGCCCTCAGAGGCCCAGGGAAATCTCTCATTACTCAGCAGGAGAGGCAGCGGGAGCCTTGGAGGTACCATGAGGAAGGGACTCAGTAACTCTGGGCAGGCACTGGACATCCCAGGGACCAGCAGTTGCCAGTACGCAACTCATCCCACCATTTTTTTGACCAAAGAGGAGGCTGACAGACTGAGAAGACCTGTTCATGGTCCCACAGCTTCACGTGCAGCCAGGAATAACCTGCTCTGAGAGACAGATGCAAGCACAGACATACACGTATTGCTGTCCTCTCTTCTGCTTGGCAAGGCTTTTGCCTACTTCTGATATTGAGTGGGCAGCAGGTAAAGAGCAGGTCTGGGGGCAGCCTGGCCCACAGGCAGCCAGCTCCTGTCTGCAGCAGGGATGGGGCGTTTGGGGCCAAGCAGACTGGCAGCAGGGCTCCACGCACTCCCTGAAATGTCAGTAAGTAATGCAATGTGATCAGGGTTGTGCACCAGCAGCTGTAGAAAGGGCATTTCTCACACAGCTTGAAAGGATAAAGTTCAGCTCCACTACGCCCCAGGTTGCTCACTGCAGCAAGCTCCAGCTTGGCAGCCATGCCATGCTGCCATGGGCATCAGGTCTCCAAAGACCCCTGCCCAGAAGGCAAGTAGGGGAGATTCACCTCTTCTCCAGCACCTGTCACACAGAGGTGTTTTAGTACCTTTTGAATGTCTATGCTCAAAATACAATCAGTGGAGGATTAGGGACTTGAATGGAGCTAAGGAAGGGTTGTCACAGAATAACAGAATCATTTGGAAGAGACCTGAAAGATTATCTAGTTCCAACTGGTCCCGCAGCAGCTCTCCAGTGTTTCAAAGCTCTCACACCACACTTTCTGTGGGGTGGTGTCCATGTGCCTCAGCCCTGCAGCACCTGCAGGCAGGGAGCATCTCCCTGCAGCCATGTCCTGCCTACTTCAGTACCAGCTCCCAGAGGTTGCCCCTGCTCCCCAGAGGCTCTACCCATGGCTGAGACCTGAGGAAGGGCGAGAGAAGGAGAGCAGTAAAGTTTGCATCCTTACATCAATTGCTCTACAGCTTCTGCATGTGCAGGAATCAGCTCCAATTAATCCCCCCTCAGCTTGGCCCGCCCGCTTCATTACCTCCTCTTGATGAGAACCATCAGTGGGGCCTGTATGATTTTGCTAATTAGCCTCACTTCGTTTATCATTTCCATTTTCTCCCAGAGACGCTCGGCTTGCTGGGCGACAGCTTCATCTCCCGCTGAAACAATGCAGCCCCTTCTGTGCCTGTCTCACTTAGCGCTGTCACCGCAGCCATTATGAAATTGGGGTTTCATTTACACACTAATTAAACATTACAGCTTGTTCACAATTACAACATGGGGATGAGGAGGTAACTAATTACTTAAGAAATGAGCTAACATTTATCTCTGATTCCTCCCCCGCAGCCCACTGCTCTCCTCTCCGATCAAGATTAGACATTGTTGCTGGACGCCAGCAGCCCAGCATGCCCCTGTTCACCTCCATGTGTGCTGCATCCCCTTTTGGGGTCCACACTGAGACCCCAGCCAGGAGACAATCCATCAACCCTGTAACTGCAGCCGGGATGATGGGGGACTGTGGTGGCGACACATGGCACTATGCCAAATGGGCTGCAGAGGGATGAGTTGTGATGCTGGAGATGCCTCTGTCCTGGCTAGCTCTGCCTGCTGATGGGGTGTCCCCTAGACAGCTCAGCCGTGGTGGCAGCAGGGACTGAGGTGCTCCCTGAGCATCACAGCCCCCTTGCACCTACTGGGTGCTTGCCCGTGGGGTTAGCGCCTGGCTCTGCACAGAGGCCAGGGATGCCAGCATGCCCTCCATGTCCCTGCTGATGGGCAACTCATCCTGAAAAGACATTTTCTTCAGGGAGGAATTAACATTTAAAACTGAGAACCGTTGGACTAAATAAATCAGGCTGTCAGTTGGATCAAAAGGTGACAGAAAGCATGGGCTTGGGACACAAATATGACTGGAGAGTTGGACCTGTGGGAGTGGGTGAGGAGAGGAAGGGGAAGGTCCCTTCATTCAGCCCTCCAGTAGCGTGGTTGGCATCAGCATGGAGTGCTCTGTGCTCGGCCTAGCAGGGCGGGATGCTGCTGCTGTGCATGCAATAGCCTCCCTGCATAAGCAGTACAGGGCTGCCATGTGCCACCGTCACAAGCAAGCGGTCCTTGCCTCGACACACTGAGGGCAGATGGTGGTGGGCGTGGGCAGCAGCGGCAGGGTGCAGGCAGGCTACACCTAGAGCTGCAGAGGGTTAGAATACAGGGCAATGGAGAAGGCTAACAGCAGCCAGGACTGTCTTGGGATTGGTGAGAGGGTGCATGGCTGTCGGCAAGGCAGCAAGCTGGCTGGTGGGAGAGGCTGGAGAGGCCAGAAATGCTGCTGGGGTGTCTGGACACCAGCGTGTGCCTGAACACTCCTACAGGATCTGGGAAAAGGCAGCACTGCTGCAAGGCCTTTGAAACACAAGAGACTCCCCCCATAAACAGCCCTAAGCACTGGAAATGCTCTCAGAAAAAGCATCCAGTTCAGCACCAGACAATTAAGGTTCTTTTCCAACTCTTAACCTGCGATTTTGAGACAAAGAATTTAGCCTTGGTACGACCTGAACTGCTAATTGCTTTCCCGAGCCTCAGTCAGAGAACTGAGCCAAAACATGGGCACACACGAAAAAAATCACCTTCCCCATCTGGGAGCCAATTCAGAGCTGCTATCCGGGCGAAGGGGATGCTCTCCTCTTGCCTTCGAGCAGCTTAAAAAATAATGATCAGGAAACAGTTAAGCAAAAAGGGGGTGAACTGATGGTTTAAAAAAAGGGGAAAAAAAACTCACACCACTTTATAATAATAGTAACAACTCATTCCCATAGTTTTTATCCTTCCTGTCTCTAGCCCACAGAAAAAAAAAAAAAGAAAAAGGAAAAAAAAAAAAAGAAACCCTGAGCTAAACTACTGACACTGGCTGGGAGCTTAGAACTGCCGCATCAAACAGAGCCCTTGAATCTCCTGAACATAATTGTGCTGCCCTCTAACCTCAACCTTCAATCAGTGCAGTGTAACTATCTCATTTTAGCCTACAGGACACACCCCTCTGCTAACTAGCAGCCATATTCTTCTCATTAGGAGACTGCTCTGGACGGAAGCGTGGAGCTAAAGCCGTTGTCTCTCTTTTTCTCTTCCTCTCTCGCCTGTTATATATGTACTTCTGGAGGGGGAGAGCACTAGCAGAGGGCTTTGTGGGTGCTGGTGATGGTTCAGCTGTCAAGCTCTGAGTGCCCATGGCATGCAAATATAGCCAAACCACTGGTTCTTGGTTGGGAACACACAGGGCAGGAAAGGAGACCCGACCCCGGTACCCCTGGCACCAGGAGGCTGGCCCCAGGGAGCTGCAGCTACTGCATGGAGAGGGCTTCCCAGCAAGATGCTGCTGCTGCTGTGGTCTCTGCAGGGCATGAGGCTGAGGGCCCTGCCTGCCACAGGCTCACCCCAGATGAAGGGTCCCCTGAGGTGGCAGTATCAGGGTGTGGGTCCCTTGCCTATTGGAACCAGGTTGAGGGGGGGTGGACACAGAGACAGGCATGTCCTGTAAGCATAGGCACCATGCCTGCTGCTGAGAGGTGTGCAGCAAAGCAAGGGGCAATGCAGGGCTGGGGTGCAGCAGGGAGGTCTGCACGGAGACAGACCTTCTGGCCAGGTGCTCTCAACTTGTGGGCTTTACAGGCCTAAGTGTAATTAGCAGAGAGGCTGACTTCAGCTGGAGAACGTACTTAGGACTGCCAGGTGCTCTCCACACTGGGGGGGTTTGCATCACATCACGGGTTAGGGGCTTGTTCATGGTTAAAGATCAGCTCAGTGCCACGGGGGGATGAGGCAGCACAATCCTGTAATGATGGGCACAGCAGCCCAGCCTCGCTGATCTTGCTGCAACTCAGACAACACCTGACAAAAACTGATGGGAGCTCTTGAGCCCCTGCTTCATGCCATGCCCTCAGAGACCTCCAGGCACGCAAGGCAGACATGTCAGACCACAGCACTGGACATGGAGCCTTGGCCTCAGCAGCATGGACCAGAGGGCTCACCCTATGCTGCACCCATGACCCCATCCTCCTGTCCAGGTCTTGCACTCTGTTGGCACCCAGCTTGGGGCCCAGGCTGAGAGGAGCTGCTTAGGCTCCCACTGGATTTGAGTAACTCAGCTTCCAAGCTGGAGCAGTACTGGTCAAAGCCTTCTGGGAACAGAGAGAAACCCTGCTGCAGGGCTCTGTCATAGGACCAGGAACAAGCCAGAGCTCAGGTGGTTAATGGCACAGCTGGCATCAGCCTGTGGCAGCTTTGAGAAGAACCTCATACTGTGGAAGATAAAGAGGAGAGCAGATCCCTCCTGATCCCACTGCATACCCACAAAGGGAGCAAGGGTGGCAGTTTGGCTGTTGCAGCTCTCCCCTCCTGCCAGAGCCATTTGCCCAGCGATTTCAACTCATTAGCAACTTGGGAGTGGGGGAATTACACTGATTTGTGTGAAGACAGAGAAAAGCACAGTCCTGGACAGTTTTTTGATGCTTCAGTGCCAATCTTCCCCACCCGGCAGCATCTCCCCCATCCAGGTCTCAACACTAGAACCTCTGCTGAGTTATTAACACAGTCCAAGTTCGTTATCTTAAACAGGCCACTCAGGACATGGGGCAACGATCCCTAAACCAATTAATGTGATCCCTTGATTTCAGGGGAGAATGAAGAGGGGATTGTCAGCACAGCGTGAGGCAGCAGTTACGGGTCAGAGCCTAACAGCACAGAGGTGCCCCTTAGCTTTTAACAAGAGGTGGGGGCTGGTGGGCAGCTGCCAAACCTGGCTTCTCTCAGAGCCTTTCTCTGCATCCGCATCCCTGGCCTAGCACTGCACAAGGAAGAGGTGAAGGAAAGCTGCACCACGGTGCTAAACAGGCATCTGGATACCTAAAAAGCCTGGGTTGGGTCTGCTAGGAGGAGAGAGTGATGGTACCACAGTGCAGCACTCAGCACAGCAGGCACACAGCACGGAGAGGGCTCACCTCTGCTGCAGCAGAGACAACCAGAGCACTGGTGGTGCTTGGTCTGAAGGCCCTGGGCATTCCTGGGTGCCAGGGGCAGCATCACTCCGTGGCCCAACACTTTATTTCTTCCTTTGCTTGGCCGTTTTTTAAAAGCAGAAGTTCTCTTAGCAAAGGCTTTTGGGGGAGGTGGAGAGAGTAGGAAGCCAAAGAGAATCGTCTTGCTAGTCAAAGCCTTTAACAACTATTTTTAATATCAGGCAGAGGAGCAGGATTTTGAAATGAAACAGCCGGTGCTTCTTTGATGGGTGAGCTACAGATCTTGAAACAAGGTCCATTCCCTCCTCCTTCACTAACTAACAGCCATATTTCTCTCATTAAAGACAATCTGGCTGCATTTTCAAACTTCTTAACAAGGCGATCACCGTAATTTGAGATTTCTATTATCCATGCTCCTGTTGCAGCAGTCTTTTAAGCAGCTAGCTTTTTGTGTGTGTGTGCCTTCTTTCACAGACTTTGTCTCTCCCCTCAAACTGCCATCAGTGGTAATGACGTGCAGGAAACGAGCACCGAGAGCCATCTTCTCTCCCCCCCTCTCCTTTCTTTTTGGTATTGGGTTGTGTGGGGATAGCAATAAGGAATGAAATGAAGTTTGGTTATCTCTTATCTGGAGTTTGGTTTTTAATCCGCCCAGGAGCACAAAAGAAGCCAAGGCAGTACGTTATCTCCCCCATCGATCATGGACCCATCTCCCCAAAGACCCCCAGCTCTCTCCCCTTCCCAAAGGCACCCGGCCACGGCCCCCTCCCTGCCCCATTAGTCCTTCACTGGGCTCTGCCAGATGGATGCAATTTGCATAATATCACCGGCAGAGGCTGGCAGATCAACTGGGGTCAGGCTCTGACATCTCCAGCACAGTCTATCTCCAAGTGCTAATTTGGACTGCATTGATCTCTCTTTCTGATTTCTTTGTCATTTACGTCTGCAACGGTTTGACAGGAGATACAGAGACAGACAAGGGGGGAAAAGAAGGGGAGGGGGGAAGAAGAGGAGAGAAACAAAGATTGTAGTTACAGATGTCTTTAAGGAAAAAACTAGATTAATCCAAGGACTCCTCTGAGGGTTGCAGCTTTGTAACATCCTAATTATCCTATTCTTATGAATTCTTGTACAGACTTAGAGGGGGGCCTTGCCAGCAAACTCAGGGGAATGGAAACTTGTTAAATTGTGGTGGAGTCTCTCTGGCTGGTTGCTACCCCTTCCCCTGTTGCACCTTACAATCAACTCTCATTAGGTGAAGTAGGGCAGCTTAAATATGGTGTCCCTCACAGACACAGCCTTCACTCTGTACCTCTGCCACCGCTCTCATTAAAGGCAGGTCTTAGCCAAAACTTGTGCAGGAGTCTCTCCTCCTTGCAGAGAGGGACCATGGTGCTTACAGACTGACACTGGCTAGGAATGCCAGAGCTGGGATAACGTGGATACTCAAACCGTGGAGATAAGGGCTAACCCAAGTGGGACAGTAGCACTCCTGCAATCCCCCAGGATGCAAGTGTAGGAGGGTAGGTCTGGGGAGACATTGCTGTTGCAGGACAGCAGGATGCTAGAAGACACCTTCCACTGGAGTCCACTGCAGAGCGGGGCAGGCTCCTAATTGAGATGTTTATGTTCATTAACAGGAAACTCTTTCCCACCTCAGAGGCCAGGGAAGACGTGTTACCATTTAGCCTCGTCTGGGACGCACTGCAGAGACACCAAGGCACCAAAAGAAGCCTGGGGGAAATCAAAATGTCACTTTGTGTTTTACGTCACTACTTTTTACAGAAAAAGCTCTTCAGAAAGCTAATGATCTTCCAACACCCCTCACATAACCTGTGTCTCACTGTGTCAGAGGATGCACCGCAGTGCGTGGGAAGTGATGCTTGGTACAGGGGCAGAGGAGTAAGTGCTAGCAGAGACGTTTTACCTGCCCAGTACCACATGTGATGGGATTTGGTCAGTGGAAGGGTTGTTTCAGCAGTATATGTGTGTGTGAGGGGAATATTTTGGAAGGCTCAGCCACAGGATAGCCAGCAGCAGTATGGGTCCAAGGCAGTGTAAGGGTCTCTCTAGTACCAACCAGTTCAGGTCTGCACACTTCTGGGTTTGAGACTGTCTGACTGGCAAGACAAAGCATACAGAATAGAAAGCAGTGGCCTCTCCCTGTGCTCCCAGTATGCCAGTAACAGTTTAGAGTGATACAAAACCCACAGATATAAGACATTTCTCATCTGGAGACAAGAATTGGGCTGAAAAATCACAATTGGCCCGTGAGGGAGAGACAGACAGCAGATGTGCTCTTCTTGCCAGTCCCCACTGCTGGTCCTAAACCCAGAGGCCAGAGGAAGGGGTGGGGACAAGAGCAGCCACGCCAAACGGCAGCTCCAGGACAATGCTAGAACTATTTTGCTGGGAGTCCACCGGAGCTGAGGATTGAGACAGATCTGCCCTGACCTGCAGCTGGGCCTCCCAGACACAAGAACAATATTCAGTGCGACACCGGAGCTGCAAACACGAGCGCTTCTAGTCAGCAGAGAGAGGCTTGCATGTGCCTTCCACACATCCCCAAGGAGTGGGCATGGCTGGGAGGAGGACACAGTGCCCCCCCCTCCTCCCCCCACTCTTCTTGGTCAGCCCAAGCCTCAAAGTCCATCTCAGCCTCCCCTCCAAGGGACCATGAGCACTCAGGTGAGGAGTAAGGTGAAAGGAACCCATCACACCCCCGGCAGGCAGCGGGGTCCCCACCCCTGCGGACAGAAGACCAACTTTTGGCAGGGAAGGATGGGGGGGGGTGTGAGTGCAGTCAACACAAACACTCAATCATCCTTCCTTTCTTTGTGCCTCCTTTGTTAACTGCAGGAAACAGCTGAAAGACCTTGAGTTTCCCATTGTAGCGTGTATGGGAACAGAGCTGCAGTGATCAGAACATACCCCCTGCTGCTCCTGGGGAAAAAGGGAGAGCAGAATCCTTTCTAAAAAGGGTTTACGATTAGAAGAGTGTTCTGTCACTCTGGCACGCAGTAATCCACTGCGCCACCAAGTCCCTTCAGAGAGATGTCGAAAACTTAAATGACTGAAAGCAAAAGAGCCCCGGCTCAGGTTCCCAGGCAGCCAGACATCCTAATTATCTTTAGATCCACTCCCACATGGAGGGGAGAGAGCACACAAGAGTAGGGAAAAAAAAAAAAGGAAAAGAAAAGAAAAAGAAAGAGGGGGAAAAAAAAGACTGTCACGTTGCTTTTTTCTTTTTTTAAAAGCTCGTCTCTGCTCACTGCTTTTCCAGCTGTGACACCTCTCACGGTAGTTAATTAGAATCATGTCACCGCCTTAATGTGCTCCGACTGGACTCCGACAGACGCACATCCTCTCTTCGGCCGCCCGCCTCGGTCCTCCCTCCCCACCGCTCCTGGGGGATGTGGGGCTCAGGGCTCACGGTGGCTCCCCCTGCCACCTGCCCTGTCCCCCTGGCCACGGTCTGGCAGGTGCCCTGGCACAGCGGGCTGGTCCCTGCACCCTGCCCGCCCGGGTGCCAGGCCACGCTGCCTGGCTGCGACAAGCGGCACGCAGCCGCTCCACCTGTTCTGGATCTGCCTGACCTTTACGAGCACTAATTCAAAATGACACTGCTCATTTGATGACATTTCTGTTGATTTTTACTTAAGTCTCTTTTAATTATTTAACTTGGAGTCTTTCCCCCTCTGCCTCGGGCTGGGGCTGCTGCGAGTGGGGCAGTGGCCTTGAGGCAGCCCTGTGCCCAGCTCTGCAGCAGTGAGTCCTGCTCTCAGCATGCCTTGGCATAAGGATGGTGTGAAATGGCACTGCCCCTAGGCACAGAACCAGCTGTATGCCGCCTCTGCTGAGAAATGAAGAGCAGCAGAAGAAGGTTTGCCTGGTCCAAGGGAGTGTGGGGTTCTCCAAGGATTCTCCAACTCCCTGGAAGGCACAGGGAGGGTGGGACCAGCTCTAACAGCCATGCATATGCGAGCTGGCATAGAAAGTGGTCCAAAAAGTGTGTGGGGGTTTCAGAAAATGCTGTCCTCGTTCCCTTGTGCCCTCTGCCCTGCTGCAGAGGAGGCAAGTGAGCATCAAGGGTGACTGGCAACTCTACAGACACTGGGCAGGCTGCACCACTGTAAGAGTCAGAGAAACTGAAGTGAGGAAAGGAGAGCAGGGGGAGAGGAAGCTGACATAAAGCCAGCAAGCTCCTAGAACTGCAAGCTGCCAGGGCCACATGCTCCCAGCACCTCACAGGGTGAGGAAAAGCCTCATCAACCCTTGCCAAGCGGCCAGAGGTGAGAGCTGGCACTGACAGCCAAAGACCCCCATTACAGCAGGTGGCCAGCTGCCTGCCACTGCTCTTAGCGAGCGCGGCCCTCACCGCCCTCTCCTTCAATGTCAGTGTGGAGAGCAGCCCAGTGCACTGGCACACGAGCAGGCAGAGGGACGTGGGGAGAGGGCTGGCGCGGCCAGGCAGCAGGCACCCTGGCAGGCGCTGGCCCCGCTCCCTGCCGCGGTGGCAGCTCGAAGCAGTTAATTAGAATCGTGTCACTAAGTAAATGCGCTCTGACTGGACTCTGACAGCCGCTCACCTATGACACTGGGGGCCAGGAGACAATCCACATCAAACTACTGCAGTGTGACCCTTTTAACACAAAGAGTAAACTCACTGCACATTGAGTTGAAGCTCATTAAAACTGTCTACTCTGCGAGCATCCCATTAACCTCACTGTTAAAAACACGCAATTCCTCTTCTTCTTTCTGAGGCCTAATTAATGCTCTAGATCAGGAACAATATCACAGCCTAACCTTCCGAGATTTCCAGTCAGTGAATGAAAAGAGAGAGATGGAGCCAGAAAGGCATGGTGGCTTGCTGAGTCGCTCACTGCATGGGCTGTTGATCTGCACAGGCAGGTAAGGGCTTTTCCACTTGGCATGGCAGAGATGCCCAGCGGGAGTCTGGCACAGTGCTGGCTGAGGGGACCACGGTACAGGGAAGAAGGTGAAGCCCTGTGCAGAGGCTCGCAGTTCATGAGGTTACACTGGCTGGTGTAAAACAGCCCAGCAAGGGCACAGTGCCAAGACAGGTGCCACTAGGGGGCCAGATCTGCTGGTCACCTGGGATGGGTACTGCGGGTTCATGAGCAGGAGACGGGGGGAGCCTGGTTACCCTTCTTCCTGGATAACGTGAAAAAAACTCCAAATCAGATATTTAGAACTAAATCTAAATCTGTGATAGTGCTAAAGACCCCATTAAATTCAATCAGATTCAAAAAAGACCAGTAACAAGAGGTAACATGATGTTTTAAAGCCAGTCAATGCACTGGAGGTGGGAGCAGAGCTGACAAATCAGGAACAAACTTTCCCAGCAGAGGCTACTTCTCCAGATTTGGAAACTTCTGACTTTTTTTGGGTGCATTTTCAGTTCAAGATCTGGCTTGATCAGAATTGAGAAACAACAAAGGACAGGGGGAAAAAGGAGAAAAAAGAGGGCCTTTTATCTTTTCCACTATCAGGGAAATAAACCAACCAACAAACTGAGACGGGACAGGATAATCACAGAATCACAGAATGTCAGGGGCTGGAAGGGACCTTGAAAGCTCATCCAGTCCAACCTCCCTGCCAGTGCAGGATCTCCTATACCAGATCATACAGGAATGCATTCAGGCAGGTTTTGAACATCTCCAGAGAGGGAGGCTCCCCCTGGGCAGCCTGTTCCAGTGTTCTGTCACCCTCACAGTGAAAACATTCCTTCTCGCCTTGAAATGAAACTTCCTATGCCTCAGCTTCCACCCACTGCCCCTTGTCCTGTCACTGGGCATCACCAAGCAGAGCCTGGCTCCTGGCACTCACGTTTTACATATTTATAAACACTGCTGAGGTCACCTCTCAGTCTCCTCTCTTCCAAGCTGCAAAGCCCCAGCTCCCTCAGTTTCTCCTTATAAGAGAGATGTTCCATTCTCTTAATCATCTTTATGGCTCTGAGTTGGACTCTCTCAAGCAGTTCCATGTCTCTCTTGAACTGGGGGATCCAGAACTAGACACAGTACTCCAGATGTGGCCTCACCAGGAGAGAGGCAGGAGAACCTCTCTCAACCTACTAACCACAGCCCTTCTAATACACCCCAGAATGGCACTGGCCCTCCTGGCCACAAGTGCACATTGCTGGCTCACAGTCAACCTCCCATCAACTAGGACCCCCAGATCTGCTAACTCTAAAATCTTGAAAGGGTGGCTTCCAAAACCACTCCTTCAACTCCCTAAACACTTCTTGCTTTGGTTTCATGAACCTACAAAGTATTCTGAAATTTACTTTTCCTTCTGTACTGAGTACCTGCAAAGGAAACAGGATTTTACTACTAAAGCCAATCCAAACTGTGTCCAGGGCACTTTGGCATGGCACTCTGACTTCATCCAAAAGAGCAACCACGAGTAATAATTTACTCAACACCTTGTTAAGAACAAATAGGAAATCACTGTTTTTCTAACGTAACAAGTACTTAAAAACTAAGACTAAAGGCAGATTATGTTATCTAATCAAACTAAATGTAGCAAAAATAGAGCATTTGATGAATAAAAGAATAACCAGATTTAACAACTGGGCAGTGGGAAGGAGAGCTGCACTTGGTTTGATAGGTGCTGGTCACTAAAATCTGACCTTTTACAAGGAAACAGTTTAAAAAATAAAAGGCAAAAATAAAAGAACACCAATTACTGAATCCAAGTGATCTGACAAGACTTTAATCCTCTGGATTCATATCAGTACTGAAACAACAGAGAGACTGCAGTACAAGAACTCAGCTTCACTGATATAGAGCCTGTGAACGCTGGTGTTTGCATGAAAAGTGCTAAGATGGCCACTACATGCTGCATGAAACTCAAACACAGGTTTTAAGGATGGCAACATGTATGTTTGTAAGATGGATAACTCTCTGGCAAGACCCAACTTCTGGTTTTTTGAGGGTGAAGAAAATGCTACACAAAAAAGAGCTCCTCAGGACAAGATCCTATAGCCCATGCTAGACCTGACACTCATTTAAACCACAGTTGAGGAGATATGGAAGTTGCAGAAAGTCACCTCTGGTTCTCAGCAACACATTATCAAAGCAAGAAAAGGCACGACAGAACAGGAAATGCTCTCTTTTTTCCTCCTTTTTCATTGCCAAAGGTTTCCTCCATCCTCGCTCTCTGGAGCAGGACTTTCTTGCTTCCTTACTCCACCTGGCACTTCTCAGCAAGTTGAAATTTTGACATTTCCCTCATTCCTTTACCTTTTCCCAGCCAAGAAAAGAGCTGCAGCAGACCTTTTCCCATCTAACCCAAAGGCAGCTGTATTTCGTGACACAGGACACTCTATTAACACCTCAATGAGATTTGTGGCTTGCATGCTCATAAGTAGAAGCCAGATGAAAGCTAGAAGGCAAGCCCCATTCAGCAGTTTGCTGCTGTGTATGCCCATCTTATGTCCCAGGGCACGTGGTCCAAGACTCCATCATGCTGCTCCAGCATGAGCTTCTCCTGCCCACATGCACCAGATAGTTTCAGGTAAGGTTCCTACACAGAACTCAGTCTTCTCCCTACAGTGTGTTTGAGCACCCTGAACTCTCAGATTCCAAACAAGATGAGGTGAAACGCAGAGTGGGACTGGTCCCAGATCATATCAAACACAGGGACTTGGAGCAGGTATCTGCTGAGCCAGTGAATCTGAGAGTGATTTGAAAACAATCCACTAGTAAAGATGGCCAAATTCCTTCCAAACCATTCACAAGAACAAGTGGTCACCTCCTGCAATTTTTCTGTCAGATTTGAAGAGAAACATCCATATTGCACATTCCTGTACAAGCAAGCTGAGGCTCCACACAACCACCTGTGCTCCCCACTCCAGACTGCTCCCTACACTGACAGGAAAGGAGCTGCATGGATGCTTTTGCTTTCCTGGCACAGTATTCATGAGGCTGGTGTGGCTGGCAAACAGACTGCCTTGCTGCTCCCTTCTCAATCCTCTTTGTTTTGCAGACTTGTGGACAGGGGTGACCCCTAACAGCCACGAAAATCAGAGGCTGACCCTGTTTACACCTGCTTAGGGCAGCCCCAGGAACCCCCCTCTAAGCTCCCTCAACTTCCCTTAACTTTGCTGCACATCAGCACCAGACCCAGAAGGGATGGAAGGCTCTAGACTGCATGGGAGCACCTCCAGAGCCACAGCCATCTGCTCCTGTCTTACCATGGGCAGTGAGAGCAGGCAGGTAGTGTGCTCTGCTGTTATCCACTCTCTTCTCCAGCAGCAGTCCTTGAGGAGTGATCATTTATTTGGCTGAGTGGGCAAGGCTATGTCAGGAGCAAGGCTCCTTACAGCCAAGATGGGGAGGGCAGTGATTGACATGGAAATGGAAGTCTCCTCTTAGCCTTGGAGCAAGAACAGTTGAGCATGAAGACAGACAGTGATGAGGACTGGGTAGGTCACAAGGTGACTATCAGAATTGGGATGATTGTGCCCAGTCCAGTGGCTGATAGGGAAAAAGCTTGGATGTGAAGGATCAACACTTGCTCCAGGATGAGGAAGCAGAGCCAGACCCAAGTAAGACAGGCTGCCTTTGCAGTGAACAGCACCTCCTCGGTCCCTGGCCTGGGGATCTCTCAGGCTGTCACTAGAGCCAACATCTGACTCATGCCTGAAAAGTCAGCAGGCCAGGAGGCTACTGCCCTGACAAAATGCCAAGTAAGGCATGTCTCCAGACACCAGCATTGCCACGAGCCTTCTCCCAGGAAGTACACCAGGCTACCAAACCCCAAAACCAGCAGCTCTGACAATGTGGGCAGCAGCTGTGCCTGGGGCTCCCAAGCTGGCTGGGAGGAGAAGCTGTTCTTCCCAGCTGCCATTCAATGAGCCATTCCTTCAGCTTGCTCCCTGAGGCTCAGCCTGAAATAAGCACAGGGTGCCAGGAGCTGCTGGCTCTGCAGAAGGACTGCAGGTGCCCAGGGCAGAGCTGCTCTGGATCCAGCCAAACAAAGCAGGCAGCAGGCTGCAACACACAAGGCACGTGTGCACTGTTGGCAGTGTTGGGGAGAGGAAGACCATCATGCTGCTGGCCTGGCATCCTCCACAGCACCCATATAAACCCTCCACCAAAGAGCATGGGAAGGGCAGGCTTGTCTCTGGGTTGGAGCATTGCAAGAGAGCCTCAGTCCTCCACGGGCAATCCACCCGTGGCTCACCCTGCACTGGAGAGTGCTGGGAATGCTCCCCCCCAGAGGGAGCCTGGCAGAAATGAAGCAGCAGAATCCTCCTAAAGAACTGGAGTGGAGCACTAAGATAAACATGGGCAGAAACCAACGGCAGACAGATGATACTCCAGAGCTGGGGACAGTTTGTTAAAGTAAGAGCTCTTGACATAAAAGTACGAGGAAAGACAAGGCACAAATCAACCCTGCAGAGCCTAGGAAAAGCCCAAGCCCCCACAGGACATACACATGCAACTCCTGCAGTCCCAGCTCCCTCCCCGTGATCCCCCCCGCAACACGGCACACGAGCAAGGCAAATCTGCTCCCAGGCAAGGAAGCAAATTTTAATGCTACCTCTGTCAATAATGCAACCAGATCCATAGTTCAAAAGGAGCTTGCTAATTAAAAGCTGGTGAGCTTTAAATAATTCATCTCCTTAACTTGGATTGATTGGAGAGTTTAATGGTTAGTCTTGAAACAATATTAAACAGTCTTCTCAAGGCCCAGGTAGCCGGTGCCTTTTCCAAGTAAATCTTACCTCTCTGTGAACGTTAATGCTCACAAGTCACTGTGGATGAAGGACTGGGAGGCAGAGGAACACCTCACTGCTGGCGTCCAAGAGACAATCCAGTGCCCCCGCAAAGAAACAAGACAGGCAAGAGCAGTGCAGCCCTGAGTTACAGCCCTGCCTACAGCCCGGTAAATCTGAGCTCCTGCCCATACCGCAGCCTGCTGCTGCCCCAGCTCTGTGCCCCCAGCGTTAAGCAGCAGGCAGATTTATGGCCTCAGCATCCCAGGCCAGGTCTCCCTCCACATATCACTTTGATCCCTGGTGCAGAGGAGGTAGGGGAAACATGGAGCTCTGCCACTGTGCATGGTAGTCTCAGTTGTGTATCTTGGAGCAGGCTGCAGGACCATGAAACTCATCACATACATGAGCAAACGATGCTGATGCAGTTCTCCAGCTGAGGCCACACATCTTCACTCTGTAGCATGTTTCCAGCCAGTTCCTGAGGCTGTGCAGCCTGGCAGAGCCTCCTTTCCAGTACTGTATGCAGCATCCAGAGCTACTGGAGGACTGGCCCAATAGGGAGCACATCCCACCCAGCCCTGGGACAGCTGGCCTGTGCTCCAGGCACCGTGTCAATCCTGGTGCTATTCACAGCCACACCCAGCCTGAGCACTGCCAGAGTGGCCAAGGAGAACAGTTACCCAGTCAGAGGGAAAGACACACTGGGATGTGCCAGTGAGAGAGAGCTCATCCTGCTCTGACACATTGTTGTCCCATTCACCATCCAGAGAGCCTGCAGCCATTTGGCTGGCTCTCAGCACCCCAGCCTGGACCAGCTCTCCAGAGCTGAGGCATCTTCCATGCAGTGGGAGCAGCCACCACAGCGACAGGAAGGGCACGAGGTGGCATCACTCACCTATCCCGCTGTGAGGCCTCCCTATGTGCTGTAGGTTCAGTCCTTTGTTCATGTCTAAGAGCCCATTCTTTGGCCAACTTCCCATGGCAAAGCTGTACGCCTGCAAGAGAGAAGCAGAGGGTCAGACCAGTGCATGCCTCACCTGCAGATGCATTTTGGGGAGCCCCTTGCAGCTGGCAGCCAGCTGTACTCGCCCAGGCCTGGCTGGTCCCAGGGCCAGCAAGGGTCTGTGTTTGCTGAGTTCAGTGCAGAGCAGTGTATTGTCCACACAGCAGCTCTTCTGCAGCCACCTGCACAAACCACCTTCAGCTTGGCTGTCCCAGTAGATGCTCCTCAGAGAAGGAGAAGGTGTCCAGGGCCTGTCCCTGAGCCTTACATAGGTGAAACCCTCCTGAGGTTTGCTGGATGCTGTGCCAGACTGGCCTCACCTGAAGTCACCTTAGACATACTGTGGCAAGCTGGGGGCTGTGCATTCATCCCATCTGTCCACTGCTGGGTTGTTCACAGATCACGTATCTGTTTCTGCTTCTTCAATGATGGAGTTGCCAGCAGGACTCAGGAGGACTTAAAGAGTGCCCAAGCCCAGGCTAGCCTGCACAGCAGTCCCTTTCCCCTCCAGCAAGCACAGCCTCTCCTTTTCATCCCCAGATCCCCAGTTGCATCAGGGCTCTCCATCACCAAGAGAAACCCCAGTGGGAGCCAGCACTGCTCACCCCAGTGCACAGGGCCTACAGTCTGGCCAGATGGAGCCTACTCCATCCCTGCTGAGTCCCCTGGCAGAGCTCCCAGCGAGGGGCAAGGCATTTGGCAGTCTGAACAGCAAGAAAGCCTATGTTGGACAACACAAATGTGCAAGCAGACAGGACCCCATGTCACAGGCAGGGCTGTAATTACAGCCTGACAGACAGACATATCTTCTTCATCTTGAGGAATTAAGCTCAGTGCTGCATTGTGAGCAGTAAGAAGGGCACATGGGCTTAGCGTTGCTCACGTTGGCACTATCTCTGCTGCCATGAGGGCCATTGTCCCCTGACGAGATCAGGTCAATCCAGCCGCTCCTATCTCCCTCCTGCAGCAGGGATCAATGCTAACCACGGCCACGGCGTGGCAGGGCACTGCTGACACCCTCTGCAGGCTCCAAACGCTGGGGAAGATGTTGTCTGTAGCAGAAATGGGGCTGAACTGGGTGAGCACTGACTGAGTGGTCCACCCCAACAGCCCAGCACCCACCTGCCTACTGCTGGGATCTGCTGCTAGTCACTTTGCCCTGCTACCTGCTGCTCTGCCCAGCGCAGGCAGGGCCAGCCCCCACACAGCCCCTGCTGCCAGCTGCCCCCCAGGAGTGATGGAGCTTGGGGAAGTTAATTTATTAGTGGCCTACGCAACCATTCATGCTGCTTTGTTACTCCTGCCTTAGCAAAACAGAGGGCTCCACAGATAATTAATAGACAGCATTGCTAATCCTGTTGGGAGATGATTAGCAATTAAAACTCCTAATTAAGTCTATGCATAATTCACTGAAATTACACTTTGTGTACACAACAGGGAGGTTTCCTTGCCTTGCACAAACATGCTCTGCTATCTTCATTGCCGTAGCTGGGATGAAGACTGGCCAGCTGCAAGGCAGAGGGGAGCCAGGGGTGAAGGTGCAGGATGGGACCCTGCCACCCACCTGCTGGGTGGCCCCACGTGTCAGCAGCAGCGGCTCTGCGTGTGGCTCCCTCTCCTGGGCTCCATCCCAAAGAGCAAGCCCAGGCACGGCGCAGGAAGGTCCTCAGGCTCAGCATCAGCAAGTCCAGACCTGGGGTCACCAGCAGTAGGGGGCATCCCTGGGGAAGGGGTGTCCCTGTACATTCTGGAAGAGGATAAGTGGGGTGGGGAGGTAGCAGGGCTGTCTCTGCACAGGGACAAAGTAGACTGTGAGCTCCAGTACTGCAGGCTGCTTTCCCAGACCAGACACAACCCTCGGAAGTCAGCCAGAAGCAACAGAGGAACCACAGCAGGAAACTGGCAGGATCCTGGGAAAGCCACAGGGACAGATCTGGAAAGCCTCTGACAGCTGGGTGCTGGTGCCAACCCTAGCCTGCCTCCCTGGCCCCATCAGCAGCATCAGCAAGGAGACATCAGTGGGTGCTCCAGCCCCAGGACCATCTCTGCATCCGGCTCTGCTTTCCTAGCCAAGGTCATTCAGGACAGCTGCAGTACCTGAGCAAACTAGCTAAGCAGCTAGGGTGGAAGTTGGCCTGACCACTGAAGGTCAAGTGTGCACTTATGCATATTCAAAGCTGCCTGCAGGATCGATTGGGTTTTAATTGTTTTTCCTGGGGTTTTGGAAGGAAGTGCCAGGGGCATTGATCAGTCCCAGCCGAGGCCACTCACACTTCAGGGCTGGCAGGGACCGTCGCTCTGCTGCAGGCAGAAAGAAATGCGGGCAGAGAGGCCGAGAGGAAGGCAAGCCAGGGGACAGGGCAGACAGCCCTGGCCAGGAGGAGGAGCCATTGCTGGGCTGCAGTGGAAAATAAAGTTTTTTAATTAAAATTGGCAATTCTGAGCCGCCTGCCGGCAGCAGCCACACAATCAAGAACGAGGAGCTTTGCTGTTTAATATTTAAAGACAACGTTTAATCTTTAAACAGGAAAGTTCTTCTTCTGACTGTTAAAGCGAGGTAGAAAGTGCTGGAGGCTCCCTGATGCAGGGCTACCCAGCCCATGGCCACAGCCTCACCCCTGGTTCACCACGGCCAGCAGGACGCTGATGCCAAGCACAGGCACTCTCTCCCGTCAGCTCTGCCGCTGCTCCAGCCCTTCACAGCCACCATCAGCAGTGCAGAGCCTTATCCCTTCAGTGCTCTCACTGTAGCAAGCCCTGATAAAGCCTGAGATGCCCCTGGTTCACTCACAAGCCAAAGGATTTTAAAACAGTACCCATGAAACTCACAGTAATTTGCCCTTCCATCTGGTTCAGTCCTGGTGTTGCAGGGACTGGGTTGCTTCCTTTTAGGTTAGCCACTGCAAAAAGGGCCAGGACCCTGTGGCATTTTGTTTTCATTTGCATTGAATTGATTAAAAATGTGGGGATCTTTAAAAGTAGTTATTTTATTTTATTTTATTTTAAAAAGATTACAGAATGAAGATGGTTTGGGCAAAAATTCTGAATTAGAGAGGTACTGAATGCTTCTGATCTGCTAAAAACCACTCAAACAATGTTTGCAGAATAATTTTCAAGCAGCTTGAACACAATTATTTCTATTCATACCAGCTCCTAGAAAGGCCCCTTTTTTTTTCCCCCTGATTTTGTTTGTAATTCTATGAAGGCTACATTTACCTCCCTGCCAACACTGCCCTGAAGTCAGATGATTATTAATTATATTTATTTACTTACACAATCCCATAGGCATATGCAGCAGTTCACAGACAAATACCACCCTGGGTCCCTGATGCAGGCACCTCAAATCAAAGGTATGCAGCTACTCCTGTGATAAATGTGAGCTAACAGCCACAAGAGATTGGGAACATTCTGTGTTTCCATACACGGAGCCAGCATCACAGATAATCCACACCCTGTTAAAAGTGTCACTACGGGGAGGCAAGTCCTTAGGCAGCCTGTACCTCACATAACCCCCAGAAGACCCAAAAAGCAGAGCAGAGGGTAAGACATGGGGTACAGCAAGCCTGGTGCAGGGAGGTGCTGTGTGCACAGAATGATAGCATTTGGGGCTGGCTTTACAGTAAAGTGGGTCTGACACCATCCTCCTGTTGTACCAGGTCATGAAAGCTCCCAATGGCCAGGCTGCATCTGCCTCAGTTTGCAAAGACCCTGAAACAAAGAGCAACTTGGACCACTTCTGGTAGCACTGCGGGTTAAAAGACAGTCCTTCTGTGCTGGGACAGGGGTGCAAAGAGGGCACACAAGCAGGGCTGGGCAGTGCCACAGTGCTGCTTGCAAGGGGAAAAACACAGAATCTGTCCACTTTGGCACTGTGTTTGCCCCAGTCGCACTCATTGCAATGCTAGTGCAAGCCAGCCCCTGTCCCTGGCAATGCTGGGGATGGCAAGATGGCAGCAGGACACAGCTGGGTCCTGATGCCCTGCTCCGTGGAGTTTGTTTGGTGTACACATCGTGGTTTATAAGAAGTGCAGCTGCAGAGAAGATGTTCTGGAGGGTCAGAAAATTCCCAGAACTGGAACTTGTCAAGCTGATGTATTGATCTAAGTGGACTGAATAATGCTCCATCATTTATTTATGGGGAAGTGCCCGGCACACTTCACAAAAACTGGTGTTCAGCAGTCACATTAAGACAAGATTTAACGTCCTGCATCATGCAACAGAGCACCTGGGCAGAGGTCAGGATGCTCACTTCCACGAGGAGCCCCACAAATCCTTCCCACACATGCAGGGAGCGTCGGGGTTGGTCCTCACGGAGCTGTCAGAGCTCTGGTAGGGCAATGTACTGATTGCCAGCCCCATGTGTGAATGCTGTGCGCTGCTGGGCCAGTCCCAGCCCCTCTGTCCTCAATTAAAGCTGCTGGCGTTGCATGGCCCTGGGGCAGGAGGGAAGCAGGGTTCTGTGCTTTGCAACAACACAAGCATGTCCACAAACCACAGCAGCAGGAACTGCCAAGAAGAGAGCCTCCTCCTGCTATGCCCAGCTCAGGAACCCCCTTGATTTTTATGTCCCATCAAAAGGTTTTAAATGTTTCACCCACTACTTGTAATTTTAATATTAATATGGACACTTTCAGGCAGAGAGAAAATATTTCCTTCTGAAAAAACAACAACTCCAAGAGGAAAGAGGTGCAGCAGTCTGAGAAAATGCTGAAGGGTGGGTACTAAGGAATACAAAGAAGTGGTGTCTCTTGCCAAAAGTTTCCATTTTAAACAGACACCTGAGGAAAAAAAAGTGGTTTTAAACAGATAGAAAGTGGCCATGAGATCTCTCCAGCTGCTCTTGGCTTGGGCAAGCAGCAGACACCAGTTGTGCTCCCCCAAGATCAGGCAGAACCACGCTGATCGCAGCTGACCCGTCTGACATTTTCACAACGGAGAAAACAACTTTGCTACAGCTAAACCATCTCCCCCTCTTGTCGTGTCAGCTGTGCACCACGTCCACCCAAAGCAAGCATTTCCCTCTGATTCCCCTCATTTTGCTGCTGCCACAATAAGGTGTCAGGGTTATACACTGCCTTGTATCACATGAAGAAAAGAGGTCATGGTTATGACTAAGGGGACTTTAAAACACAGCTTAAAATGTCTTCAGCGTAACCCTAAGCTTTTGGGGCTGGGGGCATCTTGAAGGGTAGCATTACTGAATAGCACCCAGAACACTGGGGGCTCCAACATGGTCCCCTGACATCCTCTTTCAACTGCACACCAGTTCAGGGCTAAGAGGTGAACACTTCTTGCCACAGAAAACTTACCAGCACAACACAAGGCAAATTTAGCACCACTGAGGACCTGATCCCACCACCAAATCTTTTAGTGTTGAGACTGCTGGAGAGGGGTTAAATGCAATTAAAGAAGAGGAAGGTAATGAGTAAGCAGCTTGTGAAGCCCCAGCTGACAATAGCAGAGCTCCTCTGTCACAGGGAAGGTGTGGAGGAAGCTCATCCGGTGGGTCAGAGGCCCGGAGCCTGAAATGGCTCAGCCCCAGCAGCGCCAGAGCCTGCTCCCCATGCTGGCTGGTGGGAGGCAGAAGCTAAGCCCAGGTATAACATGTCCCTTTTAAGCAGTTTAGTCAGAAGAGCTGCCACATTCACAGCTTTTCAAGTATTTTTAAATCACTTACAAAAGCAGGATTAAACGATCAGGAATTCCATTTAATAGGACAAATAAAGAAATAACAATCTACTCCATCAGCCCTGCGAAAGGCAGGCTTGATTTAAGGAAAAAAAATAATAATTAAAAAAAAAAGTATAAAAGAAGGGAGAGAAGAAAGGAAAGGGGGGTGGGGGAAAAGAAAGGATAATGTGTGTTTACTCAAGCAAAGAAAAAAATATTTAAGTGATGTAGGGGAGAAGATTGCAGTAACTAGTGAAGAATAACATCGTCTGCTTTGCTGTCAAATCACACAAGAATTTCAGTAATAGATTCTCATTCTGACACTCAATTCAATTCGAAGGTGATCCTGCTTTATCCCAACACATCAAATATTAAACACTTGTATTAGCCAGGGTGCCGTCGCCTTTCCCGGCTTAGAGGCGGCAGGAAGCTTTTCCCCCTACTTTCTCTCACTCGCTATAATATTCTCAATGTTATCTAAACATGCCTTCATACACTGGGGTTCCTTATCAATCCCATTTAGGAGGGGGTGTACTTAAAACGGTATTAGTTTGGGGGGCTTTTATTATTATTATTTCCAAAGCTTTTCAATTTCGTGTGGAAAAAGCTTAGGGAGGGGACAAAAAAAGAGGAAAAGAAAAAAAAGGTGGAGGGAGGGGAGGCAGCGAGAGAGGGAGAGGGAGCGCGGGAGCGAGAGAAAGTCTAAGAAAGGGAGAAGCAGCCAGCAGCTCTTGTTTGACTGATGCCTTTCAACAAGGGCAGTCTAGCTTGTCAAAGCCCAGACTCGAGATGAATTGGCATATCTATTCAGCCTGCCTCTGGATGTCATGCAATACAGTTTCATATTCCCAGATAAAGCATGATAAGCAATTGCTGCCCTGACACCAACTCCATCCATCCCTGCCTTTCTGTCCGGGCGTATCACACATCTCTGCTGCACTGCTAATAACAGGCATTTAATTTTTACAGATGTGGTGGCAAGAGGGGTCTCCAGGCTGACCAGGTACAGCATCACTGCCATTCATCTTTAATTACTTTTATCTGGGTGCACCCAGCAACCTGAACTCTCCTGAGTGGTATTGGGTGTAGGAAAACAACTTCTGCCCAATGTAGCACCTGCCAAAACCTTGGATTAAACATCTGCACAGATGGGCAGAGTCCAATGGGATGGCGTTCAATAGCTCCAAGTGCAGGGTGCTGCACTTTGGCCACAACAACCCCATGCAGAATTACAGGCTGGGGTCGGAGTGGCTGGAGAGCAGCCAAACAGAGAGGGATCTGGGGGTACTGATTGATACCCGCCTGAACATGAGCCAGCAGTGTGCCCAGGTGGCCAAGAGAGCCAGTGGCATCCTGGCCTGCATCAGGAATGGTGTGGTCAGCAGGAGCAGGGAGGTCATTCTGCCCCTGTACTCTGCACTGGTTAGACCACACCTTGAGTACTGTGTCCAGTTCTGGGCCCCCCAGTTTAGGAGGGACATCGAGATGCTTGAGTGTGTCCAGAGAAAGGCAACAAGGGTGGTGAGAGGCCTTGAGCACAAGCCCTACGAGGAGAGGCTGAGGGAGCTGGGATTGTTTAGCCTGGAGAAGAGGAGGCTCAGGGGTGACCTCATTGCTGTCTACAACTACCTGAGGGGTGGTTGTGGCCAGGAGGAGGTTGCTCTCTTCTCTCAGGTGGCCAGCGCCAGAACGAGAGGACACAGCCTCAGGCTGCGCCAGGGGAGATTTAGGCTGGAGGTGAGGAGAAAGTTCTTCACTGAGAGAGTCATTGGACACTGGAATGGGCTGCCTGGGGAGGTGGTGGAGTCGCCGTCCCTGGAGCTGTTCAAGGCAAGATTGGACGTGGCACTTGGTGCCATGGTCTAGCCTTGAGCTCTGTGGTGAAGAGTTGGACTTGATGATCTATGAGGTCTCTTCCAACTCTGATGGTACTGTGATACTGTGATCTGTGCTGATAGCTAAGGAGTGGGGATGATGACAGCAGATTTGCCCTCTACCAAATAAATCTAGAGTGCCACCAAGCAAGAGGTGGTCTGGTTCCAGTTGGTCATGAGAGGATGCAAGAGAAGATGCAAGTGGCATCTCTTCCCAAAGAACATCCTTCTCCAGAGCAGAAACCCTGTGAGAGTTGCAGGAAAAAAAGAGAGGAGCCATCACACTGCATGTGGGGACACCACAAACGGGCCTGGCACCACTCAGGTGGAAGCTGGTGCTGCCCTTGGAAATGCCTGTTGTTGTCAGCACCCTGCAGAGGATGAGATCTGGACACAACTCTCCCACGTTGATAAAAAGCTGCTGGGACCCTGTCTGGTGCTCTGCTGTTGTCATACAACGGCTCTCAAATTTTTTTCAGAGAACGGTGTCAGGCAGTCAGCTGCCCTCATGTCCTGGATGAGCAGGGAGCCTCTGGCACACAAGCCACCTTGTCAGCCCTACCTGGCCTTGCTGAGCAACCTTTGGCAAGCCCAGCTGGTGTCCACTTCAGTTAACTTCTGAGGCTGCTTGTTTAAAAAGCCAGATCTTTATGCCTCACCTTAGGCAGTAAATTGAACAAAATAACAAGATGAAGAATCTGTATTTTGAAAGGTGAGCTCTGGCCACACAGGAGCTGCCTGGATTTTCCCTCCTTCAGAAAGTGCTTTACAGAGGCAAGGTGTCCCCAGCCCATGGAAGGACGACAGGTCAAGTTTAAGGGAAGGCAGCAAGATGTCAGATAAGACGTGGAGGATGCAGCATGCTTTCTCCTTATTAATGCAAGCATCCCATGCCATTAGATCTCTGTCCATAGGAGCACTGCAAAAGAGAAACTGAGGCATACACTGATCTCATATCTGGCCATTCTTCCTACCCAGATACGCATTTGAGCCGCCTGAGCCTGCCCAAGTCCTGGCAATACCTCAACTCAGCCATGGCCATTCAAATTCAGGCAAAGTCTATAGCAATGTCATCCCTGCAGCCACCACCAAGCCTTCTCCAGCGTTCATTTGGACACTGTGGCCCTGCTGGGCAGTGGGGAGATGGCCCTGCCACCATGCAGGATTAGCACATGCTCTGACTTAGGCTACAATAGAAACACGCTGGTGTGCCTGACTCCAGGGTGTCAAAGTGCCAAGTGGTTTAGGCTTCACATTTCCCTGTGTTTGAACAAGAACAGTCTCTGCCTCGCTCCCAGGCTAGGGATTATCCTGGATAAAATGTTCTTGACTGCTGTGTGCTCTGCAGCTGGCAATACACTGGGTTAATGCCACAGAGACCTGGGTCAAAGCCCTGGGTTCGGTCACAAGTGAAAACGAAGCTACAGGTCTGGGACCCTGGAAGGCTGGGGCATGCATGAGACAGCACTGGCCCAGGAGAGGGGACAACCAGAGCCATAAATCACCAAGAAAGCAGCTCAAGGATGGGGGCTGCTGGTAGGACTGGTCTGAGCTAGGGGTCAAGTGGATGAGCAGAGCATCACAGCAGGAAACAAGAGGCTGCTGTGGAGACAAGGGACCAGAGGACACATGCCCAGTGCCTTTCCTGGTCCAGGATAAGTGGCCCTGCCTTTGAGCTGCAAGCCCTGTTTGAATGGGGCTGCCTTCCTGCAGTGTCCCAGCATTCTGGCTGCACTGCAGGCTGACAGAGATCGGGTTTTGACGATGTATGCAACCAACTTCCAGTGCTGAGATACACAAGCAGTTCCCAGTTAGTGCCTGAAAGGCAGAGACAGACGAAGACACGGCAAACAGCTGCCAGGGAATATTTACAAGTGGGGAATACCTACCCCTCCAGTCCCAAGAAAGGGCTCACATCCTCTGATGCTATCTCCCGGGGACTGCCTGTCTCCTGTGGGGTCAGTTCAAGGAGGAAGCCACAGCCTTTCCTCATCGCAGAACTGTGGCCAGCACAGTGGGGAAACAGGGTGTGACACCAAGGAAAACCCACAAACACACTTGACAGATGATTCACCACAGCCACACAGATTGCCTCTCCACACAGATAAGGCAGTCTGATTCTGGGTTAAGGGGAAGATGCCTCCAACAGTGCTGGAAACTGGGTAAATGTTGGTACTGCCCCAACATCAGATCCATCGAGAGCCTCTGCATTCAAAGGGCAGAAAATAGTCTGAAAGGACCCCATCAGATGAGCCAAGCCACATTGCTGAGCTGTTGGGGCAAAGCAAGGTAGACACATCTCACCCTCCTTGTACTTAGAGGTAAAGAAACATCAAAGAGATCTGTGGGTTTGCCACATGCCATGAGGGTGAGTAATAACATTCACCGATCACAGCCTTCTTCTCTTTACACAGTCACAAACGACGGTTGTGATGTCGAGATGGACCCTACAGTCCCCAAAACACACCCCTCCTTTAATCTAAACCTTTTCCCATGCAAAGCCAGCACCAAGCTTGCTGTCGAAACCTTTAAGCCCTTCCAAAGGGGGTCTTTCCCCCCCTCGATTTCTATTTTTACAGACACACACGCTCGCCTCTCCCTCGCTCACTGTTTAATTTCCGTGTGAGAGGGAAGCAGGTGCCCCTGCTCCCGTGAGCTCTCCCTTCTCTAGGCTTTTTTTCCCTTCTTGGATCCTGCCCCATTAGTTTAGTGCCCAGCCATCTGCGACGTCTCCTGTAATGCTGTCCCCCTTGTGTACCAGGGAGCTTTTCCATTAGCGCCTTTAATATTCTGACACCTTAGCACAGGCTGCTATTACATTCAAACACTGATCGCCCTGTGAAATTACATCGCAGGGCTTGCTAAAATGGAATTGTGTATAATCAGGCTCCTCCATGCACTGTCAGTCCCATCACAAATACAACGTAAAGCAGGCTTATGGATGGGCTTAGCAGCTGCTACAAGTGTATTTTTTTTTAATAGATGAAGTATCCCTTATTTAAAGCATTTCCTTAAGAAAAAAAAACCCACAAAACAATGGTGAAAGACAAATCAACAGCTGCTGCACAACGTTAACCATACTGCTGGTCTCTTAAAAACATGTTATTTACTAAGGTAGCTATCTGTTTATCTATAACTGTATCAAACAGAGAAGGAGGGTGAGATAAAGATAGTTAAACAGACAGCCGAGGAGATATCTGCCACTGGGAAATAACAGCTAAATAAAAATGTGCCGTTATTTACTCCAGAGAGGGGAGGAGAGAGAGTCAGCACATTCCTCCCAGTGCCTCATAGCCACGGGGTGGAGTTGCCCTGGGTGCCTCTGGTTCATAAGGGCATCTCTTGCCAGCCTGCATGTACCCCAGCTTGCTCAGCTCCAGCAGCACGCTCATCTTCCCTGACTGTGTCAGATAAATCTAGGGGATAAAAAACAGCTCAGGACCCAAGTGCTGCACCTCTCTGGGAATGCTGTGATGTGGGGAAGGCAAAAGAGAAGGCATGGGAACTGTGCTGCTGCTAGGAGCTGGCTTGGCAGAACAGTCTCCCACCTCCATGCTGTCTGGGAGCAGCTCAAGGCACAATTTGCCACAGCCCAGAGGTTCTGGGTGTGGTCTTGCAGGGGAGGCTGGTTCCTGCATGGCCAGCACACAAGGGACCAACTCCCTAGGTTTGTTTTTTAATTCCAGCTAAGGAACTGATGGATTAGGACAAAAATATTTCAGGGGTATGTGGGAAGCGAGATGGGCACATACGATGTGTCAGAGAAATGAGCTTCTGTGCTCCCCGGCCTGGAGTTCAAAATGCTGCCTCTTGCCATGCCCTAAAGGTTATTCTGTCTGTCTGCTGTGAAATGCGGCGGCACATCGCCTGGAGGGAGATTTCCAGAGGCGCTGTGACCCTTCCGCTATCTCCTCCAAGAAGCCTCTGCAGGAGTGATGAGATTGTAGCTCATTTCCACATACCTTGAAAGAGCTGGGCTGGATCAAACGTGATAGAAGCAGAGGCAGCACATCCCTGGGACTCATCCTCACCTCCTGGCAGGGAGTGTGCTCCACCCCACTGAAACACCGATGTTCTGACATTGCCTTTCATCCTGAACCAGGGTGGAAAAGCCAAAACATCGTCTTGTTTCAGTGTGTGGGAACACTTCTGCTTGGGAACCACAAAGTAAAACCCAGTGACAGAAGCGCTGCCCTTCAGAAAGCAGCAATCTATTCCTGTGAGAAACACTGACTTGACATTTTGACTCCAGTTTTTCCAGGGCAAACAAAGCCATTTGTCCAGCACAGACATGCTGCTCCTTTGCAGCATGCACGCTGTGTCTCAGCACACAGTGCAAGGGACATTTTTGGAAGGGACATGTCTGGTGCCAGTTCTATTGCTGTGCACGAACATGCCAAATAGGGAGGATGGGAACCATGGAGGGCAGAGACCCATGGACAGGTTTCCAAGAGGAAAGTGTGATGGATGGCTGCACGTCCATTCATGTTGCAAGCGTGAGACAAAGTAATTCAACCCTCTTCTTTTCACTGCCTGGCATGGTCAAGTGTAGGTGTTTGCAAGGTGGCAGCAATAGTAGGGTGCTGGGCAACCAGCAGGTTCGCTTTTCAGTTACATAGTCTGTTCTTGGGAGCCATCCCTGGGAGATGGGAAGGAAATCAGAGAGTGACTCTGCAGGACCTTCTCACCATTTCTTCGGACTCACCTGCACATCTTACTACACACATCTCCCCCTCTGCTCACACTCTGCAACTCCTTCCCCAATTTCATGTCCACCACATCCTTCTGAGACAGACACAAAAACTTCCCAAAAAATCACCTCTGGCATGATGCAGAGAAACTGGCCCATAAAGAACAAATAAGACGTGCCCCACTCTCTCTTACCTCCCCATCCCAGACAGCAGACTCTGGGGAGCAAAACTCAGTCCTGTTTTTGACACAGCATCAACCCAACATTGCTGCTGGGGCCTTGGACTGTTCCTGCTCTACGTGATTCAAATAAAACAGTTTCTCAGCACTCCCAGAAGATGCAAAGCCACTCAAGAGGAGAGGCAGCTGGAAGAGCAAAAGAGCAAGAGAGCAAAAGAATACAATGCATGAGGCATCAGGGAAAAGATCAATAAAGATTACAAGGGCAGTGGCCATGTCCCTGGCCCACGTTGAAGGCTCTCATGGCTGCAGGGAGGGAACACCAACGAAAGTTAACAAGGCACTGCTGTGCTGGTGCCTGAAGAAGATACCTGTCTAATCAAAGGGAGAGTTTACACTGGATCATCTAAGCAGCAGCTCTTCCTCATGACTGTTGACTCAGGTCATTGTTAAGACTGAGGAGGTTAAAATAGAGGTGTCTCTAAGTGCCCTGATGGATGCAAACACCAGGCAAGCAGGTAACGCATGCAGGCTCTGCCAGTATAGCCTAACAGGGGGCAGGTGGCAAAATTGAGATGGTCCGAGGGGCTGGACAGCATGCCATGAAAGAATCGATTTTGAGAGAGGTCAAGAAAGCAAAGAAGAAAGGGACCTGAGAGGAAAATGTGGTGAGGTCCTGAGAAGAGGTTATTAAAGCAGGCATGGGGGGATGAAGTGCAGCAAGCTATGGCCAGGCAGAAGTGCAAGGCAGGACTGTCTGCCTGGACTGGGAAGGGTGGACCAGCACTGCTTTAAGGTGCTGAGAAGCTGACACAGATCATGATAAAATTGACAGAAATGAAGGCCTTTGGGTTCCCGAGGCCACACCCTGAATACTGTGTTCAGTTTTGGGCCCCCCACTACAAGGACACTGAAGTGCTAGAGTGTATCCAGAGAAGAGCAAAAAGGCTGGTGAGGGGTCTAAAACACAAGTTTTGTAAGGAGGATGAAAGAACTGGGGTTGTTTAGTCTGGAAAAAAGGAGGTTCAAGCATGACCTTATAACTCTCTACAACTGCCTGACAGGAGGCTGGAGCGAGATGGGGGTCAGTCTATTCTCACAAGTAGCAAGCAGTAAGACAAGAGGGAAATGGCCTCAAGTTGCACCAGAGGAGGTTTAGCTTGGGTATTAGGAAAGATTTCTTCCCCAAAAGAATTGTCAAACAGCAGAATAGGCTCCCAAAGAAAGTGGTAGAGTCACCACCCCTGGAGGCATTTAAAAGACCTGTAGATGTGGTCCTTAGAGATATGGTTTAGTGGTGTCTTGGTAGTGTTACATTAATGATTGGACTTGACCTTAAAGGTCTTCTCCAACCAAAAGACTTCTGTGATTCTATCTCATGTCTCTCAGAGAAGCCAAAGGTACTGTCACAGCAATTTGGTGCCACAAGGCTTACCACAGTCAGCAGCCAGGCTGAGCTCCTGCAAAGACACAAGCAGTGACCAGCATCTCTTGAAGCTGTACATGGTTTCCCTACTGGCTATGTTGGGACATCTTCTAGTTATGGGTTTTAGATGTGCCTGCAGTTCTGCCTGCAGTAAGGTGCTGGGGAGGGCTGTGACACCTAGCCACACAGATGCCCCTGGGCTCCACTCCCTGCAGAAGGAGCTGTCACTGTCTTGCTGCTGCCAAGGGCCAGACTGAGCAGCTTAGCTGGCCCTCCTCTGCCAGTGAGCCTGAGAAACACTACAAGAATTTGCTTAGCTGCTGCCTGCTCATGATACAAGACCTGGGGAGCAGGTCCCAGGAGAATGTGCCCAACAGAGTTATTACTCAGAGTGGGTAGCAGAGAGATGTCCCTTTGCAGCCACAGAGCAAGGACAGAGCTGTAGTCACGCGATATTTATCCCACCCCTCTCAGCATCCCTTGGCTGCCCTGTGAACCTACCCTTTACCTACTTGTGCTGTCTTAGCTTTGGATATGGCTGGTGGAAACAAAAGCAAATGAAAGCCAATGCCCCTCAGAGGAGAGGTGGTCTGCAGCAGAGGGCTGAAGGGCTGAGATGTAATGAGGAGATTCAAGGGCTGTCTACAGGACATTTGGCCATGGGCTGCCTTGGCTTTCCTGGCTGCAGAGCTGTGCCAGGCAACCCACCTGCCACAACCTGCCAACGTGTCAGCAAAGAGTAAGTGGCTGGGTATGGAACAAGGTGTCCCAATTAGCTCTCCACTGATCTAATTAGATCTCTGCAGGGAGGATGGGAGCTGGAGAAATGACATAGCTGCCTCCTTGACCAGACACTCAACCTTTCCCGCCTGCAGCATTTTATTTTTCAGATTTTTAACCTGCAGTACCTTTTTTGTCCATCTCAGCAGAATCTGTCCTGCTTTGAGTCCCGCAGTAGCTGCTCACCAGCAAAGAGCAATTACACGTGTACACAAACAGGCGCCGAGTGACCGCACTCTGCATCCGAGCTTTCTGCTCCTGTGTCGGGAAACAGCTGCTGGGGTTGCAAATCAGAGGTGCAAGGAGAGATGAGGGGCACAAGGAGGCAGAACCAACCGGGAAGACATGGCAGAGCATGCCAGGTCCCTCTTAGTCTCCGGCTAAAGCGAGGAGAAGCTGTGCAAACGCGCCTGCCCTCCCCGCTGCTGCCCTGCACCACCCCAGAGAGCTGGGAAACGAGCTTCAAACCAGCCCGTTCCTTGTAATCGGAGCCAGCCAGTGTGTGCGCTACGCTTGAGTTGATGGCTGGTGTTAAATTCAATGCCTTGAGTATCGATTTCCTCACACATCCCGGACTTTGTTAAAGGGTTAGCCGTGAACCGAGATCAAAGGGAGGTTAACTCGTTTCTCATAAGTGGTAAAGCAGACCTCTAGCAAACCCGGGCGCCCGGGCTCCTCCAGAGAGGATGCTTCGTGCATGCGAGCTACCCCGGCCGCCGCAAAAGCCAGAGAAAGCCACAAAGCCTCCTCAGAGCTGAGAGGAAAAAAATGATGCCGACAACTTCCCACAGATCCAGGAGCAGTTAGGAGTGCACGCTGGGCACAGGCCAGCATGCTCCTCTCTCCCGACCTGTCCCTGCACCTGAGGGCGCTGCTCTCCCCGCTTGCTCACCTGCTTACCTTACCGGGCAAGGCAGGTAAGCAAGTCCTCACCTCCACTTCAGCCCCTGAGAGCCGAGAGAGAGGGGAAAAGCTCCCCTCAGGTAAACTAAGGTGTCCTAGAGCTGCAGGGGGGAAAGGGAGAGAGAGGGCAGTGGGCTGCTCGCCAGAGGCTGATACAGCAGGTACGCTAGGGACAGGTGGAAAGGACACCTTCACTTGAGCCAACACTGCCATCGGCACCACCTCAACTCGTGCAGCATCTACTTACTTCATTTTACTTTACCCCATTCTTGGCCTTCCCTGCCTCACACGAAGTAATTTTGGCACTGCTAGCACCAAGATGAGCAGGTTTTGCCAAGGCAGCTAGAATTAAGCGCACAAATAACTCGACACTAACAGGGTTTTGGCTTTACCTTCATAATTCTTTTAAGGGATGGAGGCAGGGAGAGAGGTGTAGGAGACAATCTGGCATTGTTATCATTGGTATTAATGAATGCCCAGAGGCACTGACAAGAAACATCCAGTTCAGATAAACATCTGTAAACAGTAAGAGGTGAAATTTCAAAAGTAGCTAAGGTACTTCAAAGCCTAGATCCTGACAGCTTCCCAGGAGCATAAACACCCCAGTAACTTCTAACATCAGCAACCTTGGGCCCTCTGAGTGACATGGGCACCAATGTTATTTCTCAAGCCCTCTGCTTTACCCCAAAAACTACTTACAGCACAGTCCAGCCTTCCAGCAGACACGGTGTCCTGGTTGTTCTTCAACCAGATTCATTTGGTTTCAGTGGCACTCTATATTCCATCCCAGGGTGACACAGCGACCAGTCCACACCTCTCCCAGGGAGCCAGGCAGCTTTGGTTGCAGAACACAAAGCACTCTTTGCCCCTGCACCCCTAAAAAACCCAAACCCGAAGCAACCCAGCAACGCTGGTGGCGTATTTCCCCTGTCCTACAGCACTGGGAGGAAAGAAGGCCCCATCACAGTCCATATGGGGACATACACTCTCTCTGGGGACTTTATCCTGAGCACTTACAGTCATGGTTGACTATGAGGTCCTCCCTAGGCTGCTAAATAGTTATTGCCCTACCCATTCTTATCTTTCCCAAACTCCTGCTACCCAGCACTCTGCCAGCAGCCCATTTGTCTTAAAGTGAAAGGTTTATACCAAAGTGCTTAGGGAATATCTGCTCAGTGCCCAGCATACCAAGTGCTGAAGATTTCACTTAAAACTCTCAGCATCTGTGTATCTCAACTAAATTAAGCTATTTGCTATAAAAGAGCACAATGACAGTAATGGAATAATAACAGCATTAATAAAACACAACAATCCTCGAATGAGAAGCAGATGCATCAGCTTGCTTTAACCAAGAGAAGAAGGCTATTTTAAAATCACACACAAAAACCATCTGGGGGTGGAGAAAACCAACAAAAGCTCTGAAACTCAGAGGTCAGACTGAAATTATGTTTTTAACCTCAAAAGAAAGATGCTTGCCAGAACATTCCCAGACAGAGCGCTCCCACACCAGCTGGAAATGAATTCCCGCAGCTCCCAGCAAAACAGGGGCTTACAATGGCCATGCCAGGTCCACAAAAGATGGGTGCAAGAACTCTTAGAGGGGAGAACACATAATTGAAAGCCAAAAATAGAAATGATCCCTGAAAAATCAGCAAGGTTTGCAACCCAGCTTGTGGGAGAGAGACACTGGAGCCAGGGCGATGCTGCATGGAACATGTGAACTCCAGGCTAGTAATGCAGGGTCAGATGCTGATGCATCATTACACAAACAATACAGATGTCTCAAGCTCACCACTCTGTCATTCTCCTCTTGGCTGGAAAAGCTGCCTTCACTCCATCCACAAATTCTCCCTCCTTTCTTTGTTTTGGATGAGGATGAGATTAAACACAGCACTTTCAGTTTCAAAGTGACTTACACACTGTCTCACAGGAACAAAATAAACCTGGGGACCTGCAGTAGGGTTGGGGACAGGCATACCTGAGCCCTGTTTACAGCACTAGGATGCCACATGCTCTTGCTGGCCTCCTTCACAGGAGAAGGAGGCTTAGCACTTGGTGATGATCAGATCAGTTAATGTCCATTAAGCATGCTATGCTCTGTCTCTGAGGTCTTGCCACAGCTCCATCCTGCCCAGGCCAACACCCCAAACTATCCCTTGCCTGGAGTGGCACTGGGAAGGTAGGTAACACCTGGAAAAGGGGGAGATGGAGGAAAAGAAGACCTCCATGTTCACCACCAGCTTCTTCCTCTCCACTATGTCAACAAGAACCAGTAGCAGGTTTGTGTCAGTAGCAGGTAGGGTCTTTGTGCTTCTGCAGGAATGTTTTGCTAGTCCAAGCCTTGCTGCAGCCCCATGAGCAGAAAAAACAGAGTGTCTTCCCAGCTCATGCTCCAGTTCAGCCAACTGCCTCTGCATAGAGTACCCAACAGCTGCTTCTCTCCTCACCCCAGCTGCCCAGAAACTATATACAGGTCCTCCAGTGGATAACATGGCAGAGACATATGCCACCTCTTCTCACTGACATGGAAGGAAACATGACCTGGGTCACAGTCCTGCAGGTAAGCTCACTGCTGTCTACCTGTTCTCTGCAGCATAGCCCATGCCAAGCACAGGTGCTGAGCAATAAGAACCCAAAAATGGCAGAATTAGTCAGAAAGTGGGGAGCAGCTGGCTGGTTTTACCACAGCACAGTGGGCACCATCTTTGACTCCACTTGCCTTTCAGAAAGGAACCAAGAGGGGCTGACAGGTCAGTGGAACAGTGTCCATAACACCCAGGCTGACATGCTGCAAGATCATAGAATCATAGAATCAACCAGGTTGGAAGAGACCTCCAAGATCATCCAGTCCAACCTATCACCCAGCCCTACCCAAGTCAACTAGACCATAGCACCAAGTGCCTTATCCAGTCTTTTCTTGAACACCTCCAGGGATGGTTACTCCACCACCCAAGATGGGATTAAGCCTTCAGGTAGAGGTCCATAACACAAGTCCTCCTGCTTGTCCTCTGAGCAGTTTAGCCAAGCTGAAACGATCTCCTCCAGCTGATCCACACAACAGCATGCCCAATTTGTGCCTTGCTAGATTCCTATGGAGAAAATGCCAAAGCAGCTGTTGCCCCAGACTTAAACAGGCTACAACTTTATTTGTTTTCATTACAATTTCCAATCCTGATGACTTTTTACATTTCTTTTTTTTAGCCATTTCTGCTTTGCCCCCTGGAGGTGCTGCTGTGATTGAATGAAATGCGACCCCAGGCTCCAATAAGTGTATTTCAATTACATCTGTCACCATGTAACAATGTAATGATATATCATGTGATATTAAATCCATGGTAATCATATCAGCCATTTTTTTAATAGTGAACTAATCACATTATTACATCTCAATAATTAACAACAGAAAGCCTAAAAATCCTGGATACAAAGCAGAAAGTGGGCATGGCACTGCAAGGAGAAACAGCACTCAGGCTCAGCACCAGCAGCGTTGTGCAGAGCAGCCAGGTAAGACCAGTTTCTTTGCCAGTCCCAGACTCAAGGAGAAGTGATCACTTTGGAGCTGGGATGAGACACTTGGTGCAGTCCATCTTGCAAAGCATTGCACCCTTTCTGCTGCTCCTGCTCTGCCACTTTTCCTTTAGAAAACCAGCCCCTCTGCTCTGTAAGGCGCTTTGCAGAGCTGCTGTCCTATTGCAGACAAGCAGTGCTGGTGTCCCACTGCAGTGGGAAGGATGGTGTCTTGAAAAGCAAGGACCAGTCCTGCCAACACATCCTTACCAAGCTGCTGAAGGAACGACAATGGTTTACTTATCCTCCTGCACCAGCTGGAGACGAGCAAAGTGCACTCTGCCTCACAGAGCCACTGCAAGGATTGAAGTGACTGATTTCTGCAGTAAAACCAGATTTGTCAGCTTAAAACTGAAAACTGGCAAGAATCCCTTGGGAGGGACAGAGGTCCTCTAGGACACTGCCCACACCACAAGCCCTTGCCCGCATGCGTGGAGAAAACTGGAGCTAGGCTGCAATGCACTGACTGGTGCACACAGCCTCCTATACAGAAGGGAGTCACCCAGTTTTGTGCAAACAGGCTGCTTTCCCCATTTCCAGCTGTATTTTACTCCTTGGAGGATGAGGATGATGATCCCTGGTGTGGGCTGCAGGGATTCGTGGGTGGCAGCAAGCTGGGGCAGAGTTATGGGGCATGGAGAGTTCTGTGGCCGTGCCATCCCTGGCTGTGGCAGAGCTTTCTTCCAGTTGCAGCCTGGCCAATCTAGCAGTTTCCACATCACAAGCTGATCTGAAGAGAGCCTCATTACCTGCCTTAAAGTTCCAGCCAAGCACTTAGCTCTTAAAGACAGGATTTAAGAAATATTTGACTGATCATTTCTCTTCTCATTTAGTTTGGCTGCTCTGTACCAGTGTAGCCTCTGAAGTTAGAACAGAAAGAATGGGGGGAGGGGGGCAATGTGTGTGCAGACAGTAATGCCAACGTCCCAGCATCCCCATCAGTTCTTCCCAAATGGCCAGATTCTGGCTCAGCACAATTCACACAGCCTTTCTTGTGCCAGAAGTGCCCATGGGTCATTTTCCAATGGCACCAGGGAGCCCCTGCAGGACAGGTATATGGGGTGATCATTAACTCCCTGGCATCTAGACAGTATTTTTAGGTATGCCTGAACTGCATGCCAGACCTGGGAGCAAAAGATGGAGAGAGAGATGAGCCAAACAGTACCATCACTCCCACATCTTCAACCAGCCCAGGCTAGGACATTTATGTGTCTTTCATCTCCTTGCACACCTTCCTTCTATTCCACTTTCTAATTCTGCTATCCTCACGGCTGTGCCACACTGCAGCTAGGCTGCCTGCTGTACTACTACCTGCCCAGCAAAGCTGCTGCCTACAATGCTCCTGCATACCCAGCACTGCACTGCTTCCTCATCCCAAGGACCAGAACCTGCAGACAGACTGTGCAGGGGTCTTAGGGGGAGGAATAGGCTCCCGGGGCTGAACAGGAGTTGCAGCAGCAAACAAAGCTGGTCAGTTAGGGGTGACGCTGTCAAGAGGCAGGCAGGATGGATGGACACCTCAAAGGCCAAGGCAGTACAGTTGGGCTTTCTGTCCTTCCCTCATCCCTTCTTTTCTTTTTTTTTCTTTTAATTTTACCTCAGAAGCCACAATCCTTTAAAGATGTGCACGTCTCATTAGCTCTACCTTGACGATCATTACTACTCCTGCAAAGGCAGGAGGAGAGCTCAGCCCAAGCACGGGGGAGTCCATTACCTTGTAGTTAAAGTGGCACTGGTAACTCTAGGCTCCCTGTGCTCTGACTCCCTCTTTGAAGAAGGGTCCCTTCCATACACCAATGTTTCCCCCCCCCACTGAACAATTATCTGCTCAAACTAGGCAAGATGCAAACCTTGTGCTGGTGGGTGGTCCTCCAACCACCACTAGACACTAAGTGCTGGACAGGCTGTAGGGCTAAAACCATGCCCAGAGCCCCTGGGGTGAGCGGCACTGAAACACCCAAACCTTCCCACTACATTGTGCATGGCTTTCATGCAGTGTCATCTCACTTTGGCAAATACCCACACCCAGGCTGGACTGCAAGACCCAAATCTAGCCATGACAGCAAGCTGACTGCTCCAAATGGCCACAACAGAAACCACAGCACAGGCAGGAGCAAGAATCATCAAGAAAGGCCCGAGGACAAGGGCACAGTTCCCATGTATGAATGCCTGGCAGCACAACACAAGGCAGTGAGCTCTGTAGGGTGTGACATGGACCACCACACATCCAATGGTGGGTTGGATGAGGAAGGATTCGGGTGGGTAAACATGCAGTGGGGTGATCCCAGAAAAAGACCCTACTCACTAAAGATGCTGTCTTGCTTCGCCTCATAGCTGTAGGGTGCTGTTCTGTCCTGGCTGCCTCCAGAGCCTGATTTGTTCCCCTGTGAGCCTTGTAAGAGGGGTCCAGACTCATGTTATGCAAGGGCAGGATACCTCATTCAGGAGCTTTCATGGCAGAGACTCCAAGCAACTTTGAGGAAACAGTCCCTGCCTTCTTCCAGCCCTACAGGGCTTTGAAGCCCAGTGCAATCCTCAGGAGGCAAACACAGCAAGGTACAGCCCTAGAGAGATGATCCTGCTTCTTTGTGCCTTGCAGGACAGGAGCTCTGCTGCAGCCCTGCTAACTCCTCTCCTCTCTGCAAAGCCACAGCAGGAGACAATAATGTATGGCTGTGGCTCCCAGCTGTACACTCCAAGGAAGGATCCTACCTCCACACAAGGCTGTCCAAGAACTTGACAGGACTCTGTTTGAAAAAGATGTTGAAAGAAATGATCTCTTTAAGTGCAATGGGAGATATTTGTCTCTGATTTACCCTTGGCTTTTTGCTCTGGTTCAGGTAGGAGCGGTGTGGGATGGCTGGCAGATCTGAGAGCATGGCACGCCCCAGCGGGCAAAGCGAGCAGTGCGGAGGAAGGCGAGAGTCAGTTTGGAGTGCTCCCCATTTATCAAACTCACGCAGCCCGCCAGCAGAGCGAGTCTTTCTATCATTACAGCTCTCAAAATCCGATTCATACCACTAATCCTGCCTTCATTCTCCCAGATTAATAACATCTCTTTCAACCTTCACAGTGTGATAAATAGACAAAGAGAGAACAAAAGGAGAAACAGAAGTGAGAGAAAGAGCCAGAGCAACTCCACATAATAAAGAGAACCAAGAAAGGGGAAATGAAAAAAAAAAAAGGGGGGGAAGAAAAGGGAAAGAAAGGAGCTGGCACACTTGACTCTGCCATTTACTTTAGCAGATTCTCCCCAAGAGCTCCCTGCGATCTTTAAAGAATGTAAAACATGGCTCAAAGGAAAGGCTTGTTAGCAGCCCTGACCAGCCCAGGGTTGCTGGAAATCTTTTCACTTCCAGCCTCCACTCAGGTCAGCGCTGAAAATGAGTTTGTTGGTTTCTCGTCCTGCTCTTCTCCAGATCCCCGCAGAGGCAAAGCCTCCAGCACAGACTTGTTCTCTCTTTACTTGTGCCAGCTTTCAGAGGTGAATGGGGGATCTAGGCTGGTGTCTGCTCCAGCAGCTCAGCGAGTTCAAGACAAGCTGGCAGAGCAGCAGTGGGCTGGCACAGCAAGGGCTATCTCAGATGCCAGGATCATGCACCAAGCTTGAGACAGAAATGAAGACCAAAACCGTGATGGCAGCAGAGCAGATGTAGGGCCCCATATCATCAGCTGGAGGACATCTATGGGGCTGAAGCAAACTGGAAATCTGCATGGACAGGGCAGTACTGCAACGAGGTGTCACAAGCCCAGGCTCCCTGGCCTGCACGTCTCTGTTCCCTGCCTTGTCCTCTGGCAGAAAGCTCCCATCCCTTCCTATGTCACACAGCCCAGACCTACATTTGGGCCACCCAGGTCCTGCTGGCAATCATGGAGGATGGAGCTTTCCTGTATGCTCACAGAGCTCAGCTGTGTCTGCTTCAAGCAAAGGAGTGACAGCCATAGGTACCCACTCCCCAGCACTCCTCTGAGTCCCAGGAATAGCTGATCTTACAGTCCAGGACCCCAGAAAACTAATCCCCCTGGCTCTGGGGCATGCAGATGGAGACATTTATCTGTCTCACCCACAGCCCTCACCAGAGCTGTGCTGTTCAGCTTTTTCGCTCTGCCACGCCGTATTGAACACTTCATGCAATCTCCAAGTTATTTTAATAATTAAATGTTTATTGGCACATTCTTCCCATACTGCTTCCAGACTTGCTCGATTTTCTTTCCAGTCAGTGACTTCTCTTGGTTCAGTCCTTCCACAGGATGCACAGCTGCAAAACGTTTCCTCTGCTCCCTTTATGATGAGCATTGCCCCCTTGCAGCCCATCCCTATGGAGTCCTGGCAGGTGCTGTGCACACCAAATACCACCAATGCCAAGCCCAGAAGAACAGCTCTGGCAGAGAGATGGATTTCAGGCCAGGATGGTGCTCTGCTATAACTGTGCACCCACAGCCGCTGTACAGAGCTTAGGCTAGGTTGTTTTTGGTTTTTTTCCTTCTCTTCTTTTACACTGTTCCATATTACTCTGTGCTTTGAAGTACAGAAAAAAGCAACACTCAATGTGCCTTTTTTTTTAAGCTACCTTTATCATAGCAAATCTTTTCCTTCTCTGCTGTGTCGCTGGAGATAGATATCAAGCAAAAAGAAAGTCTCCTCTTCTAACAATGGATTTCCCTTCCCTTCTGAACTTCAAATAGAAAACTCTTATCTACAGCCACAGTTGACCAGAAGAAGAAAAGAAAAGAAAACAGACATATGAACTGAACCTGAGCTCTCTTTCTATTCACTTGAAAAGGCTGTGCTGGGCTCTTCACACAGAGATGCTCTGAACATGTTTATAGCAAGTATTTACTCACTTCAGTAGCTACCCTCGCACCATGGAAACCCACCATTCCTCCAGAACAACTCTCCTCTGCTCCATGTACCCTCTGCAATCTTTTCTTTGCTTAGAAAGCTCCAGGCACCTGAGCCATCCAGCACAACAAAACCTACACCTAGAGTTGGGGACAGCAAGAGCTCTTCAAACTCAGCTAAGAGTAACAGCAGTGATACCCCTGGCTCACATAAAGCATCACTTTTGCATAGGGCAAGTTCTTTAAATGACAGGATGGATTACAGGTCAGACTTTACTGGCTGTAACTGCACCAGATGCCTTGCACAGCTCTGTCTGAGACCAGGCTGTTTCAGCCAGCCATGATCTACCCACATGCCCATTGCCACTACTGATGTCAGCCTGCTCCTCTGTGTATTTTAAGATCTCCTTTTGAATCGGCTTCTTGCCTTTGATGGAGCTGCTGCAAGAAGAAATGGGCATAACCATGAGACAACTTCTTTTCCCCACTTCAGTCCCTGTCTGCAGCCCTCTCCTGTCCTGATTTTCTTCACCTCCAACTGCCTCATCTTTGCAGAGGCCCCATCAGGCCCTAGATGGGTTGAACAAGCACCTCCTAGGACTCACTGAGATGCAGCTGCTACCAAACTGTCCTCATAGCTAACAGAGATTAAATGTGGCACTGTGTTTAACAGGCAGCGTTTCACCTAAAGTCACAGTGTCAGGATCAAGATGCATACAGCAAGGAATTTCAGGAGGCAGGCACTACTGCCCTCCTCACCTCCCGGTCTGTCCAACCAGGCAGTGTGTGCTCCTTGAACAGCTCTCATTTTCAGCCTTGACACACATGGTCACACAAGCCTTGGGGAACCTTGCCTTACAGCCCTGGAGCCCCTCTGAACCACAGTCACAGAGCTCCTGTTCCTCTTGAACCTCTCAAACCCATCTTGAGTTCAAGCATACATTCAGTCACAGTAAGCTGCTACACAGAGGAACAATGCTCCCCAGTGCACATGGCACCATAGAGCCTGCCACCAGAGAGGGACACAGCTTCTGCCAGACGTTGTCCTGCAGCCGGTGAGGGGAATCCGTCAAAGAGACTTGTTGCTGGAACCTGAGCCAGAGTCCCAGAATAATCAGGGCAGAGAGGGCTGGAAACTTTCCAGATAATTTTCCATTAGAAATAAGAAGCTTCCTTCATCAAAAGCCAAATCTCATTCTCATTTGAAGAATTTGGAGCTCCTGGCCAAAGGGAGGATGAACTCCCACCTGGGACATGGCCAGGAATCCTCGGCAGTCACATGAGGGGACAGTTTGAGCTCTGCCTAATTCAGACAAGACACAGTTCTGGCCTCCAAAGCAGCCCTCAGCCAGGAGAGCACAGCTCACAGTACCAGCTACCCACCAGGTTCTCCTGGTGTCCCTCAGAGCCTTCCAGGCAGCAGTATCATTCCCTTCATGTTAAAGTCCACAAGAGTCCCTAGTGCTCTTCCCTTAGGGCAGTCTTGGTGCTGCAGAAGGCTCCTCCCTGCAGAGCTACAATGGGAAGATCCATCAGACAAAGCACCTTCTCTTCAAGCTGTCTGATGACAGATGTTCAGCCAATGGAGCGGTGGGATTGGCAGAGCACTGCAGAAGTGCTTTATAATTCCTGCTCCTCTCCTCCTTCCTCAGCGTCTCCTGGGAAAGACACAATGATGGACGGTGACATAACTGACTGTTCCCAATCAAGGTAATGTAGGTAATGACAGCTGACGTGATTCCTGGAACGTGCAGATGCTGCTGGCTCCTCTGCCTTGCCTACTGTGGGCAGTACTGCCAGAGCTCATGGAGGGACAGGAGACTGGAAGCCTGGCTAGGGTACAGGGAGGACGATTCCCAAGACACAGAGGATGTCTCCAAACCAGCTGTAGTTCATTATGTCAGCCTACAAAACGAGCAGGGGCCACAGGGCGGTGGGGAGTATCTACCTCGTGGAGCAAACCCCTCCTGAGCTGTGCACAATGCTTGCCCCAGACCTGGACACCACTCTCTAGTGTCAGCTGGAACTGTAGAACCCTTGGTCCTTAGGAAGTAGTTTGCTGGGGTGGCCTGGCTCCTCAAGACTAGGCAAGGCTTTTACTGCTCTGGCCTTGCCCCTGCTCCCTCCCCACCATCAGTGTATATCTGGAATGGGAACATTAAGTCAATAACCTGGAGCTCGCCTTCCCATGCAGCTGACACACAGGCAGCACCACATCATCTAAACCCAAGGAAGGGGGTTGCAGCAGCCACAGACTGCACACACAGGTGTACAGAGCCTCACGGAGGGAAAAAACCTGTGCAGACTCACAGCCACAGTTCTCTTTCAGAGCCTCCAAATTAGTAGGCAAATTTAACATGCAGAGAAGCAACCAATTAATAACCTAGCATTGACTTAAGAGGACCCTGAATAATACATGGTGCTTGTACATGGAAGGGGAAAAAGTCAAGTCCTTCTGCCTGTCAAGTGTAAACGCCTCCCAAGCACTGACACTCAACAAGAAACCTCCCTGCCAGACAGCCACACAGCTTTAAGCAGCTCTTCAGAAATGCCTTTTGCTAAGATGAATAGCAAAACTTTGTGCCAAGTCAGACTGGCATTTGGACAGGTTCAAGTATGGTGTTGTTTTAAATGTAATTAGCACTCTCTGTTAATAAAAGCCCCTTTAAACCTGCCAAGCAGAAGATGACGCTAAGGATTTGGAGCCTATAGTGATGAGCTGTGTAGATCACAGAATGGTAGGGGTTGGAAGGAACCTCTGGGGATCACTGAGTCCAACGTTTTTGCCAAAGCAGGATGACCTAGGGCAGGCCACACAGGAACGCATCCAGGCCAGTCTGGATGCCTTGTCCAGATGCCTCATCTTGGCTCTGCTGATTAGCAAAAGGAGAGGATCCATGGGGCCATGCCTCTGCCCTGTCTTCACTGCAATCCTCCTAGCATCTCATTTGTGTCAAAGAGAAGCCAGAAGCTGGGCTCCAAAACGTGCCAATGGCAGCAGATGAAGCTATGAACAGACTATTCCCTTCCATGACCAGATTTCTGCTTCTGTTGTTTAACACTGGTTTTGGTGTGAGACATCCCTTTGTGGGCCTGCCTACTTTCCTAATGACAACTGAACATAAATTTGCTCCCTTCTGGGAATATTCCAAACCAGAACGAGCAGAAAAATGGTGTTTATCTTGACAAAGGCCACTCCTTTTGTATAAGTGCTAAATATACAATGCCCATTGCGAGAGGGCAGAGCACCAGGGATTTGCACATCATTGGTCAAACACTGTGGATCTCAAATGCTTAAAAATTTTGAGATGTGGAGAAAAACTGAATGGCATCTCAGGCAGAGGCTGTCAAAAGCCAGTTGTTCTGACTCCTGTGGCTGAGTGACCCTCCAGTGCAGCCCAGCCTATGAGGATGCTGCATGGATTTATCACCTGCAAAGCAATTTGAGAGTGAAAAGACTGACAAGCCTAGTGGCTGAAGTCCAGGAGCAGGTGACATCAGCCCTAATTTGTGTTCCAATCTCTCATATGGGTTCATAGGAAACACCTTTCAAACCCCTGTGCCTCAATATCCCCAGAATAATATCTGTTGAGCATTATGAGGCTGGATTTGTTCATGTCTTCAAAGAGCATTAGCATCTACAGCATGAAGACCAAAGGACCACCACTACACAAAATGTGGGCTGTGCATGACACAAGGTTAGAAGGCAATTAAAAAAGCAGCCACCCAGTGCAAAACACAAGGGAAAAAATGTGAGCAGGAAACAAGATTTGTCTTCTTCAAATGTAAATGAGAGCCAGCTAGAAGTAGAGCTCTAAAGACATACATTTGAGCACCAAAAAGTGTTCCCACAAAGAGAACCAAGAAAAGAATACAATAAACAGGCTCAATTCTTAGATTTCCAGAGCAATAAGCAGAGAAACTGAGTCCAAAGAAAAGATTCCTATTAGTAACCAAATTCAATCATACCGATAATAAAGAGGAGACATTGGGACTGGTGCAGAACTATTTCCAGAGAGAAGTTTGTCTCCCCATCCCTTTCACATTCTGCAGTGGCTCAATGGAAGAATACTTAAGAAGTTGCAAGTTTGGTCATAATGTGTAAAAAGCCCCTGAAATGCGACATCATTTACTCTTCTGTGGTATTGCTCAGCAGAGCTAATAAATCTTGCATGAGCAGAGCTGATTCTAATTTTCTAATATGAAAAGGCATTTGGATTGAGAGAGAGGGGAAGATAAAAGTGATTGAATCTCCAATAGCCCAGCGTCAGTGACAAGAAACATCCTGCTATGGACCCCAAGGAAGAATAGCTCCCCCTCCTCCCTGAACCACAGGCACACTCACCCGCTCGCACATCCAATTCTCCCTGCTTTCTGCTCGCCACGTCTCAGTCTCCCCTATTGACAGGACGTGGTTTTAAACACAGTTACACAAGTTATCATTTCTGCCTTTTGATCAATCTGAATTTTCAGGACAATTACCCTCTTAATCAATGATTGCTATCAGCAGCCCCTTGGATTCCTCACCAAGGCAATCGTGCCGCCGGGGCAGACGGCGTGTGCATATGCAATGAAGCTGTGGGGAGGTGCAAGTCCATCTTCCCTGACGTAGTCGTCGCCTAAAAGGGTGGAGAGCTGTGAAGGCCACTTCAAGGAACACCTGACATAAAAAATAAGTGGAGGGAAGGCAAAGGGACATCGTGCAAGTTATCTGTGGCACAGCCAGACTGCGGGGACCAGGGACCTGCTGAAAATATCACTACCTTGAAAAATAAGCCAGCTAAGCCCACAGATTTACCATCCACCCAAACCATATATTTAAGAGTTATCTATAGCCAGCACTAACTGCTTCTAATGAGGCTAATAAAGCCCATTTCCAATGAGAGACTGAAACTACTGGAAGAAGGAAACACACAAGCAGCTTTTAACAGCCTCTAAGGATGTGTGGTTTGGATTTGGGGGGGTTCTATTTTTTTTCCCCATCAGAGATTATTTAGTATCACCAAAGTGCCCCCAGCATTTACAGACACAAAGCAAGCCTCCCACTGCTCTTCCCTGCCAGGAGTATGTGTTTCCATAATTGATGTTTGCACAGAACAGCTCTTAGAGGATGTGGCTCCTCTGAGGCACCTCTCACCATCACAGAACTAAAGCCCCAGATACCACAAGGAACGCCAAAGCAGCCCAAGTCCAATTGCTTGGGCCATGGCATGGCTTGGGGCAAAGGCTTGGCATCCCTACTCGTGCAAGAGCAACACCTGGCTGCTAGTACTTTCATGCCCCTTTGCTTGCATTTGTGGCACTCCAAATAAGGCAGGGCAAAGGAGCACATGGCTCCCACTCACATATCACTCTGCACTGTTCCCTAGACTACATTAGGAACTTTCTCTGAGCATGGGACTCATTGAAACATCATCTCATCCAAAAAATAGCTTGGCCAGATGCAGGCACCATTGTGTCTTTCTGAACAGCTTCAGCATGTAAGAAAGGTTGCCTCTCCTCCCAGGTTTGGAAAGCACCCCAGGCACCTCAGGTGCTGTGTCAGTAGGAGGGAGCTCTGGGACCTGGATATTTACAGGGAAAAGCTGCAGGAAAGCAGCCAAGCTCCTGCAGGAGAAGGCAGTGTGGTGGCTTCACCATCCTGACCATCAGACCAGGCTGGCAGTAAGCGGCGGAGGCAGCGCCAGGTGAGGCTGGTGGGCCAGCTGCCTTCTCAGGCTGCTGGCTGGAGGAGCTCTGTGAAAGGCACAGTATTTCACTAGCTGTTTTACATGGAGAATTGCCGCTCAAAGATATCCCCACTGTGTACTCCAGAGCTATAAAAATAAAAAAAACCCACAAGAAGAATTCTTTAGGCGGGTAATGGGCATTTTATTCCTTTTTATGACACTAAACATAGGCAGCTGGCATAATTACACCACAATAAAGGCATAATGTGCACCTAGCAGAACAAACTCATACTTTTGATAATTAGGCAGAGCAAACACAGTCTGGGATTCAGTCACGCAGCTTCACTGTCTCCTGGATCTGCCAGAACCCCATCCTCGCAGCACGTAGACCCCATTCCCACAGCTGGATTTAGCTGGCCCCCACGGGGAAGGCTGAGTGAGCAGAGCATCACCACAACAATCCTGCACCGAGAGCATTGGTCACAGAGCTCATTGCTTAGGGCAGACGGAAGGTGCAGTGCAAGGCAGGGAGGTGCAGGATGGGTCCATGGACAGCTCCTGAGATGCAGCTGGAGATGGTGACTACACAGAACTGGCTAAGGATGTCAGTCACCTCCCGACCGGCACCAGGGATGGATTTGGTAGCCACAAGGACATACATGAACTCTGCAGATGAACGACTCCACAGACAAGACTGCAGCAGAACCAACTGCCATGTAGTCTAATCATATATGATACCACAGCAAAGGGAGACTCAAAACACGAGAGGCAGAGCTCTTTTGAGTTTGGGAGCTCCACTAAGGCCAGATCCAGAAACTGTATGGGCTGAGCAGAGGCATGAGGACATCCCTTCACAGCACCTCTTGTCCAAATGAAGTCAGTGAGATGACGACCAGAGGGAAGCTGTTTCCTTTGTCAAAAGGGAAGGGCAGAAAGAAATGTCCCAGCAAGGCTGGAAGATCTTCATCTACAGAAGGCGGCCAGCTGGAACCTACTGGAGGTTAGCAATTAGCTCTTTGAAGGCTTTGTCCCCCCATCTGTCTTGATGACCCTTCAAACCTGCAGACCTACTTCCCCCAAAACACACTGGCAGGCAGCAAGGAGGCTGCTCTGGCAGCTGCAGACATCCAGGGAGGACAGTTCCTTTCCTGAGTGAGGAGCACAGCCAAGGCAGAGATCCTAAATGATCTCTAAAATATTAATAGCATCAATCAGAGCCAGGCTGACAGAGGTTACAACACTGGGGGAGTGCAGAGAGCAGGCATTTCTGAAGATGGCACAAGATGACACACTAAACATCCATAGTTTGTTTAAAAAAATGCATCTGAAGGATGCATGCAGGAACAGTGCTGGCAGAATGGAGCCCTGAGGTTTAATCTCCATGCCACTGAACCCTAATAAGGATGCCAACCACTGCAGAGAGTCAGTGATATCAGCTCAGCTACTTTCTGTCCTATGTGGCTAATGGAAGTTGGTGGCTTTAAGGTATATTGAGTGCAGTGCAGAAATGATGGAGTGCCTTTGCTCAGAGAAAGGTGAGGGAGGTGGAGCTGATCCATCAGCTATGAGACCTGCATATTTATCTGTGGACAGGATGCCCGAGAAAACATCAAACAGCATCATTTTGAGCTTTTTCAACCTCAGATCAAAGGCAGAGAAGATGCATGTTGTCAGCAAATACAAGCATCTTGCCTCCACACCTACTGACACCCAGAAGGGCACCGCTGAGAACTAGACAGGTATTGAGCAAGTTTGGGAAGGTCGCAGTGAAGCAATCCAGAGTATAACTTCAAGACAGTAATTTTCTCAGAACTTTGATGTCCCACAGAGCCACGAGCAACATTGATATCAGAACAGCCAAGGAGAAAATGGTCCCAGTCTGTAGCAGACAGTGCCCAGGCAACTGGGAAAACCAGCCACTGTGAGATAGCCCCTTGCTGGGCTCATGTTTCGGAGTGATCAGAGCTGCCCTCTCTAATGGACCACAAAATAGGAGAAGTTTATGCCTAGACAAGGGCAAAAGATGGACTATTTCCTAAACAAAAGCAGACTGTATCTGCAGGCTTTCCAGCCAGCCTTTAACAAGCCAGCATGATAGATCCAATCCATAGGCTGCAGGCAGAGAGCTCAAGCAAGGAAACTTGCAAGTGGAACGAGCAAAAGCCAGGATGGAGCCAGAAGTGCTGTGCCAGCATGGGGGAAGGGAAACAGGAGACTTTTAATCCTGAGATCAACTTTCCTAGTAGCCTTGGGGTTATGAGGGGTTTAATTAATTAATTTAATGAGAGTGAAGCACTGTAAGTTATTAATACACAAATTTTACTACTGTATCTCCCATCTCCCAGTTCAGCATCTCTTGCTATTTAACATGGAGCCCATGAGAGGTGGAAGCCAAGTCACGGTGTGCCCCTGTGCAATGGGGCAGAGGCTGCACACCCACACTTTCCTGGCCAAGGCAGTAATAGCAAAGCTTCAGCCCTTTCAGCAGGGTAGTGAATCACACTCAGCACAGAGCACCAGGAACACCTGATACAAAAAAAAACCCCAAACAACCTCTTTCTACTTACTGACAAGCCAAACACTACCACAAACCACCCTGGTGGTGGAGGTGGCAGGCACTCTCCCTCTCTGTAGCCATGCTGGCTCTGTAGGACAGATAGGACTGAACCAGGTAATGTTTTAATCTCTAGGGCTAGAAAATAATATTAACCCTCAGGCCTCCCCAGAACAGGTCTGTTTCATGCTCCTACATGGAGCTCCTGTCTTCTAAATGCAGAGAGAAGAGGACACAGCTTCTTTCCCAGGCACTTGGCAGCTGTGCTGGTACCTCTGTCGAGCCCCAGCTGAATGGCTGGGATGCAGGGATGCCCTGCCCCTCTCCTGACCCATGGGACTCTGAGAAAGGGCATATATCACACATTGTGCCTTCTCCTCCCAGCTCCTCCTGGCCTGGAATGCAGTACACGTTGCAGGACTATTGTAAAGCATGCCCTGCCTCTAATCCCTTCTCTTGCCTTGCTCTGGTATTGACTACGGGGAGCTGTGTCAGGCCCGGGGTCAGGCTTGCCTCTCACAATACTGGGGCATGGAGAAGGCTCCAGCCTCCCCAGCTGACAACACAGGCTGCTTCACACCTATACACAAACAGGCATGTGAGACCAATTGGAGGCCCTCAGCTTCTGCCATGGTGCCAGTGCCACACAGGCACAGCTGTGGTCCTGCACGCAGGTGAAACACCAGACCTGTGCCAAACAGATATCTGCATGCTGGGAGACTGAGAGCCTAATTCTGACCATACTTACGGTTTCCCTGGTTTGCTCCTGGGCTGCTATGCCAAGGGCACATTACATGACAAGTCCAGATGTGTGTGGCACATCAGCCCTGCTGCAGTCACACTGTACACACCATTACCTTCAGCTGCTAGGTCCCGGTCACACCACGACCAAACCTGCAGCAACTCCCTGACTGTCCCCCATCATGGGGATCCATCACGCCACTTTGGCCTGCATGACCCTGACAATACTGAAAGTTTTCTTACCAAAAAAAGCACAAGTTGCTTAGATTTCATTGTGGGTTATTTTGCTTGCTTTCAAATGCTCTAAAACTTTAGCACACTCCCCCATAAAAATGCAATACCAGGAAAGCCAGTGCGGCTCCTTCCTCAACCTGCAAGCAGTGACCAGACTCACGGTGCAAAGGTTTAACCTCATGGCAGCAAGTTTAATCTCAGCAGCAGTGCACACACAGCCAGATGGGAACCAGGAGGCCACTTGGTTGAGGGGACAGATGTTCAAGACCCCTAGCAAACGGAATGCAGGCACAGCGAGGTGCAGTCAAGCAGTGTGGCTCTTAGCAGGAAGTGCAGCACAGGGGGTCTGAGCAGCTGCCTCTCTGCCTTTCACCTGTAGGCTTCAGACATGTGCATGTAGAAGAATCACAAATGCCAACCTGCCTCCAACCACTTGCATACACAAGGATGCTTTTGGTAAAGCAAGTACTGAAGTGCACTCAGCAAAATGGTGCTTACAATTTTATCTATAAGGCAAAACTTTTCCACTGGTAGAGAAAAAGAAAGAGAAAGAAAGAGAAAGAGAGAGAGAGAGGGAAAGAGAGAGAGAGAGGGAAAGAGAGAGAGGGAAAGAGAGAGAGAGGGAAAGAGAGAGAGAGGGAAAGAGAGAGAGAGGGAAAGAGAGAGAGAGAGAAAGAGAGAAAGAGAGAGAAAGAAATAAGAGAAAAAGAGAAAGAGAAAAGAGAAAGAGAAAGAGAGAAAGAGAAACAAAGAGAAACAAAGAGAAAGAAAAAGGAAAAAGAGGCACAAAAGCAATAAATTTTACTTTCTGCTTGCCTCATACTTGCCAGCTGCACAGGACCAAATAAGATGATCATCTTCCTTGGTTTCTCTTGCATCACCACCTTCCTGCCTTATCTGAGAACCCTCTGTACCATATGTGGCACCACTAGTCCTTGCTGAAGCTCAAATGCACTGTCAAATAACAAAAGCTGCCTTGGGATTTTTCCAGTACAAACATCCTGCTAAGGGCAGACATCATCAGGAAAGGAGTGGAGACAACAGAAGGCACCCAAGACAACCACTCCTTCCTTCCCCACTCAGGTACTCTGAGTTTCAATGACATGTCCCAATGAAAGCAGAAGGCCTCTGTCCTAGTGGAAGCAAGTATAAAGTGTCACAGCAAACTGGATAGCCAGGGATGACCCACAGTGTCCTTCAAGACAGGATCATCTCCATCCAAATCATCCCTGCTATGCTCTTCTAAACTCTTAAAATCTCAAAGAGCTGAAGGTCCCACAACTCTGCCCACACAGAGACTGTTTACTGATCTCAGAGCAAGGAAGGACATGACCAAGAGCTGTACACCACAGCCACCTCGAACACATTTTTTTTTTCCTTTCTCTGAGCACTTTCATTCCTATAAAAAATAATTCCTTTCAGTCTTCTCTAAGCTGAACATCCTAGATCCTTCAGTCTTGCCCTGGAGGTCATGTCTTCCAGTTCTCTCATTCTTCTGTCCTCTTCTGGGCTTCCTCCACCTGTGCCAGGTTCTCCTCAAATGCAGTATGCAAAACTGATTTGCTCCAAAGACCTAAAACTAGCCTCCAAAACACCTTGCTAGGAAAAGAGGTGAGATTTTGACATGTGCCTAGCACGACTTTAACATACATTAGCAAAAGAGAGTGCAGGAGAAGCCCTGATGCTGAGATGAGCACATGCCAAAAGCACAGGCAGAATAGCTAAGGGAGGGAAGAAAGGAAAAGCTTCTTATTGTTATTAGTAGGACCAACATACTGACACATCCCCTTTGGACTGGAATATCAATAAATGGTGTCTGTGTATGGGGACCTTGCTGGAGGTTGTCTTCACCCACTCGGCAAACTCTCAACAGCAGTGAGAGAGGAAGTGGCTGCCTGTGCTCTGCCTACAGCCTTCTGCTTGGCATGAGTTTGGCAGCAAGAAGGGTGCTTTTTCACACACCTGTGGATTTATGACCAGAAGGAATTATTAAACTAATTCACCATTTTGCAAGCCAGGAAATTCAGCTGCTTTCTGGTGAACCAAGACCAAGAACTTACATTAACCCTCTGGGGATTACATCTTTCCTGTGTGCTCCCACAACAGTTCATTCCGACACATGCTCCACAGAAAATTGCTCCTGTATTTTTAAAGATGCAGTAAAATAAGAGAACACCAACAAAAGCTGAAGGAGAGGGAACACACAAAACTGTGCTTGGGCAAAGACAGACACTGCTTTTTTCTGCCCTCCTAAGATAGGCCATATATGTTAACACTGAAGTCAACCAAAACCAGTGAAGACTCCAGGCTGCATCTAGAGCCTCTCTCAACTGTAGGAAAACCAGCCCCTGAGACTGCAAGATAAAGATATGTGAGACTGGGATCATTACTTTGAAACTACAAGCTTGTGCCACTGAGCCAAAGCCTGTTATACTGACTTGTTTATCTCTGCTTGCTCAGATCCCCTCTTTCCAGGACAGCTGCCCGTGTGGTATTCCACAATGCTCTGTGGAATCTTCCTACAGAAAAACTCACATCACCTTGCCCAGCAGGTTGAAGTTATAGAGTTGAGCTATAAGAGCAAAAAGTACCCTGCTGACTCCACCACATTCAGAATGTGCAAAACAGTAAATAGCAAAACCACCAAGTTTCCTTTCTAGGGATGGGTGTTGGTTCTTAAAGCCTCCAGATCTAAAAGGCACTGAACTTGCATCTCACCAACGCATCGCATAGGATGCTCCTACTCTGCATCTCCAGGCACCAGTCTAGGCAGCAGCTCTGAGGGGAGGGAGACAACCCTACCTGCCACCAACTCCCTAGGATGAGGAGGCAGTAGGCAGAGCTCTGAGCAACTACTTGCCACGCAGCCCCTATGCTGTGCCTCCACTTCCTTCATTTTATGTGAATAGACAGAAAACCCAGCCCTGATGGTTACTCTGTGCCACTTGAGCATCCTACCTTAGCATGTATTGCAAACCCACCACATCAACAACCCTAAGATCCATCTGGTTCTAGCCTCTAAGGAAGCTACAGAGAAGTCTGATGCATCCACCCATCACATATTCCCTTCAGGAGGAAAGGGAAAAACTGCCAAGAACTTGCAGATTTTCACTACCTGTTCCCAGCACAACCTCCTGCTTGCTGGTTTTCCTTAGAAATGTGTTTTCACTCAGCACTCCTTGTTAAATAAGAAAGAGAGGACAGGGCCCTCTGCAACAGGACAGGGAGGGCTGCTCCTTTAAGGCCTCTCCTGGATGCCCTTTCCCTCTGAGATGACTATCCTTGTCTCCTTCCCTTTGATTTAAGAGTTCCTCTCCTGGCCCTGACAGTAAGGTATTTCTGTCCCACAGATTATAACTCACTCTGGGCTATTATTCAACTCCCAAGCCCTGGCCCTGCTGCATTTAGTCCAAACATAATATCCTTCATGCATATATTATCTGTCTCCCTATTATCTGGAATCATTTTGGAATTAAATTTCAGTCCTGCAATATTGGCTTGAAGAGCAGCTCGCTTTATGGGCTAGTCAAAGGTTAGAATACCAATCAAAATAACACTGCCGATGCAGAGAGACATTTTAATATTCCAAAACCCAGTAATTGTAAAAGGACATAATATTTTTTCCCTGATTACCCCAAAGGCAACACATGTTAACAAGGCAAGGGAGAGAGTGAAAGAAATTTCAGAGTTCAGACAGCTGCACAACAGATTTAAAGGAGAAGTCGTGGGCGGCTGCTGTGCTTCAGCCCCCGCAGCAGAAGCCTCCACTGCTTGCAATGGCAACACCATGCTCCCTGGGATGCCATCCCCTCCCATCCCCAGTCTCACAGTGTCTGTGCCACCTGCACTTCCCTAAGGCAGAAGCCTTTGAAGGTGCTCTCACTGCAAGGAAACGGAGCAGCCAGAGCTATGCCGCGATGAATAGCTGAAGACTATAATGGCAGTAGAAACCACTGCAATTGGCTGGCCTGACCCGCACAGGCCATGGGGCTGCCCCAGATTAACTCCTGCTTGAACCAGAGCTCATCTTTTCAGGAAAAAAACCTTCCCTTCTGAGCTGGAGAATCCACCACAGCCCTCGGTAAGTTGTTCCAACAGTTAACTACCCTCATTGTAGAAATCTGTACCCAAATTATCCTGCTTTGTCTCCCAGGCTGGAACTGCTTATGCATTAGTTTGCTAGACTGGAGGAGCCTCTCACTATATTTGCCTCTCCCTTTAGATACTTAAGGATTACAGCCAAATCTCCCTTACCCTTCTCTCCAGTGCCCTAAATGGCTCCCAGACTCTTTACGCCAAGTTTTCCTGTGGGTCTTGCAGTCCTCATCCAGTCTTCATGATTTCAGAATCCTTTCTGATGCAGAGATGGGATCCAGAATTCCACATCACTCAAATCAGTCCCAAAGAAAGAAACGATCCTGTCCCTCTGCTCCTGCTCACCACTGCCTGTTTATAAACCCAACAGCAGCTGCCTCCTGGATGCAGTATCTGCACACTTTATCAAAAATGATTTTTATGTTTTCTTTCAGGGCATTGACAAAAGTGTTAAATACAAGAGGCCTGAGAAATAGATCCCTGTGGGACCCCACCAGGAAGACATGCACTCCATGATGATTACCCATTTACAATTAAATGCTAGGAGCTGTCAGTTTGCTCATTCTTAATCAATGTAATGTGTGCCATGTTGATTTTGTATCACTCTTGTTTCTTAATCAAAATGTCATAAGGTACCAAGTCAAATGCCTTCCAGAAGTATATTACATTGACATGGTTACCTTTATCAACCAAACATGTAGTCTCATAAAAAAAATATCAAGTTAGTTTGAAAAAGACCTAGTTTCCATAAATCCACATTGATTGGCATTATATTACCCTCTTTTCATTCTTTATTAATCAACTATGATATCTGGCTTTTCATTACTTTGCCCAGAATTAATGTCAAGTTGATAGGGCTATAATTACTTCATCGGTCATCCCATTTGCCCTTCTAAATTACTGGTACAACATTAGCTTTCTTCCAGTCCTCTACAACCTCTCCGATGTTCAAAGACTTATTAATGGTCCAGGGTTTCTCAGCAAGCTCTTTCAAAGTCCTGTAAGCCAGATACACAAAAAGCCAATTGAAAGCTCTCACTTACCTATCAGAATCATAGAATCAACCAGGTTGGAAGAGACCTCCGAGATCATCCAGTCCAACCTGGCACCTGACCCTATCCAGTCAACTAGACCATGGCACTAAGTGCCTCATTCAGTCTTTTCTTGAACACCTCCAGGGACGGTGCCTCCACCACCTCCCTGGGCAGCCCATTCCAATGCCAATCACTCTCTCTGGCAAGAACTTCCTCCTAACATCTAGCCTATACTTCCCCTGGCACAACTTGAGACTGTGTCCCCTTGTTCTGTCTTGTACCAGCAAACCTCTTGCTCAGCAATAAGGCATCCTATGCCTTGCTGTAAACATAGACCAAAGTATTTAATAAATGTGGTCATTTTGCCATGGAAACTAATTCTTCTGTTTCCTTCTGACTATGAACCAACACCATTGCACAGGCACTTTTCTTTCCTAATCTCCGTGGAAAAAAATATTCTTACTCCCCTTAACCCTACAGCTGCACTTCTTCTGTTTCCTTTCAGGTCCTCTCCTATTCCTGTCTTCTGAGAGAGACTTTCCAAAGTGAAGAGTTCTGCAGTCAGGGATGAGGAATCCAAGAAAGTACAGCTTCCACTAAAGGAAGGTGTGACAGAGTCTCAGAGCACTAATCCATGCTGTAAACCAGCAAAGCACGAAGCACTGTGGGCATATGAGCAGCTCTTTGCAGTTAAGTGGTAACATCTGCTCCTGTGCTGGATGCCCAAGGAGTCCTCCTCCATAGTTTCTAACCTTACAGGGCATTTTATATTCCCCCATAGGCAGTAACCCAACAAATAGGCAATTGATAACAATCACAGTAAGTCCTCAAAAAATTAGACCTCCTGAAAGCAACTTCCAGGCACACAGATCCACAAAAATAAACTTCTCAGCTGCACTCATTTCAAAGTGCTGTGTTCAGGGCACTCAAGACACTTCAGCACCAAGTGCCTGAGAAGCACTCAGAGCTCCTCCTCCCACTCTGAAAGCAGAAGGAATTGTTAATTCAGAGGAGAGACAAAAAGCTGTTAGCAAATATTTGTTTGTTTAGGATGTGTTTGTTTCTAGTTGCCAAATATTAACAAAAACCTCCTATTACATGCTTCCTCTGACAGATTTCACAATGTGAGTAGGTGACCTTAAAACATTTGTGCATGTATATTAACAGTTTGCTCTCAACTACAAGCATCTGCAGATCGATAAAGGCTGGGCATAGAAAAGGCCATCTCTGCACAGAGACATGGCACCCCAGCACGGTGAAGCTGTGCTCCCCAAGGCTCTGTTGACTCTGTTGTGATGCCCCAAGAAGGAGAGGTGCATTCATTCACACGCGATTCAACCCTTGCCTCTCACAGAAACGCTCCTGGGCTTCAGCAGGATGTCAATCCAGGATCAGTTTTCCCTCACTTCTAAAGCAACTACTATTACTACATCTAAAGACATGCTGCCCTCTGTGAACAAAAATCAAAGATGGCCAAACATGCCAGAACAGCTGTCCTGAGAAAGGGGCAACTCTGTGATGGGTATGAAGATTGTCTTTTAAAAAACTAAGTAAAACAGCATTTGAAGGAACAAACCAATCTCTTAACTCCTATCTTTTTTACTGCCTCTAGCATCCAGGGAAGAATCTGGAGTATCGCCATACTGTATCCAGTATTAAAAGCAGCTTCCACAGCCCACCAGTTCTAGAGTCAGAGAGCCCACAGCTGCCTTTGTGACAGCCCTTTGACAAGCTATGCTGCACTGGAAGAGAGACAATGGAGCAAAAGTATGACAAAGGTCTCAAGGCAAGACTTAAGCAAGAGAGAACTGGAAACTGCTCTTCCATACAACGCAAGACCTAGGCCCAAGAAAATAATCTTACAGTAGGTTTGAAAAAAAAAACACAAACCCAACAACATTTCCCCCTAAAAAAACCCAACAAAAACACACAAAAAAACAACCTGCAAAAGTACCTGCAAGTTCACACAACATATGAATAAACAGAGTATAGTCAATGCATAACCACAAAACAAAACTCACTGCTGCAGGATGTTGCAGAAACCCAAAGCATGGGTGGATTCAGGAAAGGGTATGCAAGTTTGTGGTAGACAGGCATGCTAAAAACAGGGGGTGCTAGACATGGTGGTCCACAGGCAGCTGCAGCAGCCAGTCCTTGAATGGGCAAGTACCGAGGACCAAAAAAAGCTAACTCAAATCATGTCCTCCTTGTTACATCTGCAAGCACATGCTGATGACCTCTGGCATGGAGAAGATCTAGATTTGACATCTGGTGTGGCCATTTAGGCACCACCATAGAATCATAAAATGGTTTAGGTTGGGACCTCAAGGATCATCTCGTTCCAACCCCCCACCATAGGCAGGGACACTTCCCATGAGAACAGGTCGCTCAAGGCCTCATCTAAACTAGTCTTGAACATCTCCAGGGAGGGAGTATCCACAACCTCCCTAGGTAACCTGTTCCAGTGTCTCACCACCCTCACTGGAAAGAACTTCTTCCTAACATCTAGTCTAAACGTCCCCTCTGCCAGTTTAAACCCATTACTCCTTATCCTGTCATTACAAGACCTTGTCAATAGTCCCACCCCAGCCCTCCTGTAGGCCCCCTTCAGATACTGGAATGCTTCTATAAGGTCTCCTCGAAGCCTTCTCTTATCCAGTTTGAAGAGCCCCAACTCTTGTAGCCTGTCTTCATAGCAGAGCTGCTCCATCTCTCTGAGTATCTTCATGGCCTCCTCTGGACTCACTCCAGCAGTTCAATGTCCTTCTTGTGTTGGGGGCTCCAGAACTGCACACAGTACTCCAGATGGGGTCTCACAAGAGCAGAGTAAAAGGGGAGAATCACCTCCCTTGCCCCGCTGGCCACATTTCTCTTGCTGCAGCCCAGCACGCAGTTGCTGTCTGGGCTGCACTCACACTGCCAAATCATGTTGAGCTTTTCATCCACCCAGACCCCCAGGTCCTGTTCCTCAGGGCTATTCTCCAGCCATTCACCACCCAGCCTGGATTTATGCTTGGGACTGCACCAACCCAGGTGCAGGACCTTATGCTTAGCCTTGTTGAATTTCATGAGGTTGGCCTGGGCCCACCTCTCCAGCCTGTCCAGGTCCCTCTGTATGGCATCCCTGCCCTCTAGCAAGTCAACTGTGCCACACAGCATCTTCTAATCTTTTCTTGCACAAGCTAATTGTAAAAAATTCTGGCTTCACTGCCCTTCTTGCATGTCCTCCTTCCACCAAATTGCTCTCTTCTCTGTGATGTACTCCCAAACCCAGCAGTGCTGGCACTTCTGCAGCTCACTGGGTTTCCCATTTGCAGGTTCCCAGCCACCCTGTGATTGCAAGCACTGTGTCCTCAGCCTAACAGGATGCTGGCTCCATCCCTGCAGGGTATAGATCCATCATGGGACCAATCATGCCACTAACTCAAGTGAGACCTGGAACAATAGACCACAGAGGCTCCCCAAAGAGCAAAATGAGCACGAATGAGAGCTGATCCTTGTGCTACAACAAGCACTAATGATTTATCCAGGCTACTTGAGGATACTCTTGGGGCAGCAGCTTGGCTGTAGCTTGTTAGCTGCAGCAGCTTTCCTTTTTGCATAAATCTTGACCAACAACCTTCTGCTTCTGCATGTATTTCTCCACCGGGCCCCTTGCTCCTGACATGAAGCAGTATCACAGTATCAACAAGGTTGGAAGAGACCTCACAGATCATCAAGTCCAACCCTTTACCACAGAGCTCAAGGCTAGACCATGGCACCAAGTGCCACGTCCAATCTTGCCTTGAACAGCCCCAGGGACGGCAACTCCACCACCTCCCCGGGCAGCCCATTCCAGTGTCCAATGACTCTCTCAGTGAAGAACTTTCTCCTCACCTCCAGCCTAAATCTCCCCTGGCGCAGCCTGAGGCTGTGTCCCCTTGTTCTGGTGCTGGCCACCTGAGAGAAGAGAGCAACCTCCTCCTGGCCACAACCACCCCTCAGGTAGTTGTAGACAGCAATAAGGTCACCCCTGAGCCTCCTCTTCTCCAGGCTAAACAATCCCAGCTCCCTCAGCCTCTCCTTGTAGGGCTGTGCTCAAGGCCTCTCACCAGCCTCGTCGCCCTTCTCTGGACACGCTCAAGCATCTCAATGTCCTTCCTAAACTGGGGGGCCAAGCACCCTCTGCTATCTACATCCTAAGCATCCAGCTCCAACAACGTAGCTCAGGTTCTTCATCTCAGTTCTAAACCACAGGGCCTCTGTAGCTCGACATGACAGGCACATATGGAGAACTGGCAGATGGGATGCTGGCTCTCTATTGAAATGGTTTAGGGGGATATCTGAAATGTTGCAGCATTCAAAGAAAGCCTCCTCTGCTTTCTGCTGCCCTCCCACAAGGCTGAGCTAATCAAAGAGAAGAACATGATAAACTCTCTGCCCCAAGTCAGCTGTACACTGACAGCTCACCAGAGACAGAAGATCGCTCAGTGACATTAAAAATGTCAGCAAACACCGATCAGGCTTGACGGAAGGGAGGCACCAGCAGGCCAGGGCCGGGGGGGGCACAGGCCAAGGTAAAACTTCAGCAAATGCAGTCAAGTGCACAGGCAGCTTTTCTCCTCTTGTCCTCCACAGAAGGCTTTTGCACAGATCCCAACACACTGTGGCTGCGGTTGCAGCAGCAGAGCTCATCACCACCTGCATGGCCAGATCAAGCCAAAAACACTTCCTGAGGCAACACAATCATGGCAGCTAGCAGGGCCTGATTCTCATCTTCAGCTTGCCTGAGAGTCAAACCCTGGATACTCACCTTGGACATCTGAAAGAGGCCTGGAGGCACAGGGTGCCCACCTAAATTGCTCCTACAGCATGGAAGTGACAAGGGAAGGGATTTTAATGGAGAATAAACCCTGGGAAAGGCTGTCTTACCATCTCAGTAACAGGAAATGATGAAGTCTGGAGTATCCCATTCTTTGGCAGAGGCAGCACAGACAAGCACTCTTTCTCCAGATGATATAAAACAGCTACAAAAGAGGAGCTGAAGCCATGTGTGCCTGGGCAGAGGGACTCTGAAACACATTTTTTTGCTACTGCATCACAGGCAGGCACACAAACACGTTTGCCCCCAACACACAACTTTCCATAGGTAATCTCACTCTTTTGCACTGCCTTGTATTTGCAGCAGAAGTTCCCTAACTCAGTAGGGTCTGCATGTATCACTGCTCACAAGCACAGACCAAAGGACAGAGAACAGATGCAGGTGGGGACATCCTACAGGAAACTCCTCTCAGTCACATTTGCCATTTAAACTCATGTGAACTGTTTTCTCAACACCTGAAACAGCCTAGTCTCTGCATCATCCATGATCTAGAAACTAACATTTTCACATCGTTCCCTCCCCAGTGCCTCCACTTCATGGGTCAGGTCAGAGGCAGACTCAGCCTAGGAGGCAATTCTAAGTCTGGAACACGCCAGAGTGAGGAGAAAAGGGGGGCATCTGAGCTATGCAGGGAAGAGCAGGGGTGCTACATACAGGCCCAACCTTACTTGTCTTACACTGGGAGCTCACTCAAAACAGACTGCAGTCCTACTAGGTCCAGATTCTTGGCCAGAGTTATTTGTCTAGGCTGGAAATCCTCTCTCCTGAAAACACAGAGGCAGTTGCCTCATAAGTACCACCAGAGAGTGGGTCAGTGAGCAGCATGGACAGATCTTCACCCTGAGATAAAAGCAAGCCCTAGGGGAAGCAGCTCTTTAGCCACAGGACAGGAGAAGTTCCTGCTCTCCTCTTCAACCTTCACTTCCCAGAGGGGCCCAGGGACCCTGGAATCACCCTGTCCAATCCACACACCCCAGTCTACACACTCAGTCTGCAACCACCTCCAAAGAGCTTGCAGAGGAGTACTTTCCTCCTCCTACCTTTAGCCCTGTGCTTGGTACTTCATGGCTGCTCATCAACTCTCAGCTTAGTATCACAGTATTTGCTGAAGCCAAATACATGAATGCTCATCTTGAAGAAGAGCCACTTGCCTGGATCTCTACACTGTGATGAATTCCAGCTCCTAACATTCTAAATTCAGGAGCCTCAAACTATGGGCAAAAGCCCTAAATCATTCATTCTGAGGCCCACAGAAGGAGCAGAGCTGGATAAACCTACTTTTTAAGTGAACATGATGGAACACAAAGATGTTGTTCAATATTATCATTCTGCAGCCATCAACGTGTTGGTTATATAGCTGCTATCCATTCACTGCAAGTTTAGTGAACTTCAAATGGCGATCATTAATGGTCACTGAACTGCAGAATGCCCCAATGTGCTTTCAGATTTCATTTACCAAGGACCAGCAATCAGCCAAAAGATTTGCTTTGACAGCAGGGAAATACAAGACCCTTTGACAAGTTCAGCCAGGAATGTGCTGCCAGCATCCCTTGTTAAGTTCATGTTCTACCCTATTTGACGGAACAGATCATGCAAATTGTCCTTCTGTGGCTACTCAGCCTGTCACTCATGCTTCCATTTAAAACAATAAATAAATGAAAGAACAAAAGAGAAACCCACAAGTACAATGAGCTGTTTACAAGCAAATTCCACTTACCGAGACCCTTAATTATCAGAAAATGTGCAGAAACTCAAATAAAACACTACACTGGATGGGGGAAGGGAATCTTATCCAGAGGTTTAACCAGGAGAGCCACCCCAGATTGTCTTGGGCACAGATCTCAGCCTCCCAACTCACCCTGCTACTGCTTGCAACTGCACTTGCTCTTTTCTTCCCACTTTGATTTGTGGCTTTTGGCATTACCACATTTTTCTGTGCAGATGGAGCAGCTGTGCCAGGAGATCCTGTGGATGCAAGGCAGGCTGCTCTTTAACCACCCAGAGAAGCACTGGAACAACACAAGGCACCGGACAGCGAAGTCCACGGTATTCTGCTTTGCAAAGTGACCAGTGGTTTCTCAGGTGGATGTGCTGTTGAGACAGCTCCCCCTTCCCTACAGCACAAAGAAATACTCTTTTTTATTTGGCACTATTTCCACACATTTATCAACCAGGATTTGATCTGAAGGGAATAGAGATCCTAGAAGCCTAACAAAGCTGCAAAACAAAACAGAGTCAGCAACAGTGGGGCCAAGACAACCTTCACTGAAGAGAGGTCTCGCAACGTCCCACTATTATGAGGAGACTCCGCACTGTGCCTGCCACAATGGGACTCTCCCCAGCTGCAGAACACATCCCATCATGTATAGTAAGACTCTATTAGAGGAGATACAATAGGCAGCTGGAGGACCGCTCAGCTTCTGAGAAAATAACTCATTTCAATGCAAAACAGCAGTAGTTATTAGACACCTTCTTGAAGAGGAATGGAGAAGGACAAGGGGAGGGAGGAGAAAGGAAGAGGAGGACTATGGCAGTTTGCACAAAAGTACCTTTTTCAGATTAATCCACTGTTTGAAGTAATCAGCAACCGGCAGCCCTAAGTACTGGCATTGTCCTGGTAACCTGTAAGAGAGAAGAGAGAGCAGGTTTGATTCAATCAGTGTCCTGACAACACAAACTCTGTTTTCTTAAGTACATTTCCTTCTGAGATGGAAGAGACCCTCAAGTCTACTGTAATACGCTGCAAATCAGAAGGATCGTCGCTCTCGGCAAAAAAACAGCCCTGAACATCTCAGGAGAGCATTGCTTGGCTGAAGACTTGCATACATTCAGCCACATCCAGGCTGCTGACACCTTTCAGACAGAACATTTTGAGAAGGAGCTCTGTACAAGCACGGCATGCAGCTCTTCTCCACAGTGGCTAGCACATAAACAAGACTGCAGCAACCAGGCTGTCCCTAGCTAAGTTAATTCATTGCAAATTCCTGCAAAACCATCCTGCTCAGCCCAGCCAGTGGCTTACAGGCAGGCAGAAGGACTCACAATTCACCTGTCATGCCCTGCTGCTTTTTCATTTGGCCTTTATGTTTAAAACACCAAAAGAGACACAAAGGAGGGAGAGAGGCACCAATGCATTCATTTTTGGGGCTAAGAAAGCAAAGGCTGTTTTTCAAGCATGTACTTGGAAGAAGAGAGCAGTCACAACTCTGCAGACACAAGGTGCTGCACTGCCTCACTATGGGTTTGAGCACCACTGACCAGAGCTGTGAGTGCACATACTTAACCTCTCCCTTCCTTCCCTAAACTGCTGGAATAGGACTCACAAAACAAACTGGCACCAATAAAGGAGGTGGATTGCCCCAAAGGAGAGCAGGATTCAGAAAGCTGTTTCTCCCACTCTGTGCCAATCCCAGTGTGCTTGCAGCAGGGGAGCTACAACGTGCCCCTCGGATGAGGAAGGCGGAGTTGCAAAGCTGTGTGGGCTGCAGCCCAGTCAGTGCAGGAAGAAGAGTTACATGAGCTTCCCCTGGCCAGTTTGATCTGATCAAGAGTAATTGATGGATCTTGTTCATTCACATACTGCTGAGCATGCCTGGGGCACTGGTCACAGGATCTTTAACTGAAGCAAAGGAACATCCCAAATAAACATGCCAACTAAATAAATGACTAAATTAGAGCTGTTTGTGTACGTTAAAAGCCAGAACTCCTGAAAAGAGCTTTCGCAAACAGGCACATGGAGAATTTCACAACTTCCTCAGGCACTTGGGGGCTGTTGCGGGAGGCTGTAGAGAAGGAGGAAAGAGCTGCAAGTGCCAGTATAAGCTGCTCAAACACCCCAAAATAGATCATGGTCTTAGGGCAAAGTGTTCTCTTGCTCTTAATGGAGGAAAGATGGAATGCTCACTCTTCATGGAGGAAAGATGGAATAATCCAGACTAGGCTGCAGACTCAAGCTTGAAATTCAGGAATAACCTTTGGTCAGATGTGAATACGCTCGATACACTACCTTGAGCTGGGGTGCACCATCAGCACCCCATGCAGTACCTGAGTGCTCAGCCCAGCTCCAAACCTTTAGGTAAACAGGGCAGCAGCTCTTCAGATTTGTGCGCAATTTCCCAGGTAGGGAGCTGAAGGAGAGACAGGACAGACACTTGTAGATAATGTGAGACACAGGGTGTGCAGTACCAGAGTGGTTTGGTCTCAGTGCTGCCTCCATTACTATGGTTAAAAAAAAACACAGCAAAACAAGGAAGCTAACAAATATATCCAGGGGAATCTCCCAGGAATAGACAGCCAACAGAGACAGCACACACTGAGACTCACTAGTGTACCGACTTTGTGAGCTCTGCTTGGGCTAGGAAAGGTACTCCCTGTGCCAAAATCAAATGCCTGGTCCTGAAAAGACACATGTCATCATGTAGGAGCAAGAATTGAAGTCATACAAGCATATTTGAATAAGGAGGTCCAGAGGAGTCTCTTTGAAAGCAAGAAGCCTGTCTAAAGAAGAAGCTTGTGAGCAGGAGGGCTAGGGCGATGTGCAGGGTAAGCACAGTCTCATCTCTGGGCATGAATCCTCTGATGCTAGCACCACTGTGTTGAAATAAACCACCTGGAGTCACTCCCTGCAATTGCACAGCTATCACATAAGTCTGGTCCATGCATTTTACAGCCATCACATAAATAGCAGCCTGGTCCATGCATTTTACAGCCACTGCACATATGCCCATGACATCCTGTAGCTGAACAGGCCCTACCTGCCCCAACCAACACATTCACCAATTTTTCTAGGAAAGCTTTTTTACTACTGGCACCTAAACTAAAAAAAGATCACAAGAAAAGGAACCATCTAAATCATATGGCAGTCTAAATACAAGACCTGTGATCAGCTCTCTTAGACTGCTCATATGTAGCTAGAGAGGATGGCAGCAGCAGCTATCAAATGGTATGTTACTGAAAGCTCAATTTCTCCTCCCAGTCCAAGAGGTTTCCACTAATACAGGTCTCAGCCTAGCTCCAGTTAGAGGAACAATTATCAATTCACCTAACATGTGGACAGCCTGGAAGAAACAAGTACAGCACTGCTCTTGTTAGGCATGGGAATTGACAGCTAACCACGCAGCGCAATTAATGACATCTAGAGCACTTCCATCCCTGTGGGACCAAATGGCCCAGCAAAGTGGACAGTCTGGTTCTACTTTCACCCTGAGACTGATGGCAGTATGCCCTGGGCGCTGGACAGTGGGTCTTTAATTGGAGAAAATAAATGCTCCAAATAAATATGTCAACTAAATAAATGATGCATTTTTGCAAACTAGTAACAACCCCAGAAAACCGCCTGTGAAGCTCTGTGACCTAAGGACATTTCCCCTCCCCCTTCATGCTTGTCTTGTTCTCATTTCACATTAGCACCAGAGACACTTCACCAAGTTTTTCAAGTACTACAAGACCTATGGCTCACAGTATCACCAAGGTTGGAAGAGACCTCACAGATCATCAAGTCCAACTCTTTACCACAATTCTCAAGGCTAGACCATGGCACCAAGTCCCACGTCCAATCCTGCCTTGAACAGCTCCAGGGACGGCGACTCCACCACCTCCCTGGCCAGCCCATTCCAGTATCCAATGACTCTCTCAGTGAAGAACTTTCTCCTCACCTTGAGCCTAAATTTCCCCCAGCGTAGCTTGAGGCTGTGTCCTCTCGTTCTGGTGCTGGCCACCTGAGAGAAGAGAGCAACCTCCTCCTGGCTACAACAACCCCATGCAGAGCTACAGGCTGGGGTCGGTGTGGCTGGAGAGCAACCAAACAGAAAGGGAATTGGGGGTGCTGATTGATACCCACCTGAACATGAGCCAGCAGTGTGCCCAGGTGGCCAAGAGGGCCAATGGCATCCTGGCCTGCATCAAGAATAGTGTGGCCAGCAGGAGCAGGGAGGTCATTCTGCCCCTGTACTCTGCACTGGTTAGACCACTCCTTGAGTACTGTGTCCAGCTCTGGGCCCCTCAATTTAAGAAGGACATTGAGATGCCTGAACGTGTCCAGAGAAGGGTAACAAGGCTGGTGAGAGGCCTTGAGCACAAGCCCTGTGTGCAGCACCTGGCACTTGGACTTATTGAAAGCCATCCCGTTGGACTCTGCCCATCTGTCCAGGCGGTCGAGGTCCCGCTGCAGAGCCCTTCTGCCCTCCAACTCAGCAACATCTGCCCCCAGCTTGGTGTCATTCGCAAACTTGCTGATGACTGACTCGGTGCCATCATCCAGATCAGCTGTCAGCAGTATGCTGACCAAAGAATCAGTCTGCTCCCCAGAGTGAAAGATGCAGGCCTGCGGCTCCAGTCCAGCAGGGATACAGTCACTCAATGCACCTGCCTTTAGCAAAGGATTGCTCTATGGGTCTGGTCTAGTCTGGGTATGCAGTGCTGCCAGCACAGGGCACGAAGACTTTTCACTGCACAGAAACCAGGCCCCCAGGTAGCTACAGGAAGGAAAACATTCCTGCAATGTCTCTTGCCCAGCTCTAAGCTCACTACCTGCACTGAGGTCCTCCCAGCCTGGTGATCAAGCAGGATCTTCTCCAGTGTTTTCCCCAGACTGAAATAAACAGGGCACATCCACAGCTCCCCTGGGGCTTGCAGGGAGGTATCTTCATTTATTAGGGCCATCATTTACTTGAGCAGTTCATTTGTTAAATACGGTCCTATGCTCAATATAGCTTCTTGCTCTTGCAAGAAGTAGCCTTGCTTTGGAGGCAGTTTTGATTGTGCAAAGAGCTTGGGATTTGGCCCTCCCTCAGATATGGGAGAAGAGAACTGATGGCACATTTCATTGCATTCAACACCCTATGATCCTTCCAGCCTTTGAACGAGGTTTCATTGCCTCTCCAAACACTGGAACTCTCACTCCTGGGGAAGGAAGCTGGCTCCCAAACCCACCCTGACAGATAAACACTGTGGCTTCAGGTATGACCACACTTGATACATGGAAACTTGAAAACAGCTGTGAGGTTTTCCAGCCTCTGGTAAAGTCTGTCCTCCCAGCAGCACAACCTTCACCTGCTCCCACAATGTAGGTCCCTTTTAGGCAAAAGAGCAAGGGACATCAGGCAGCATGTTCTTCTGCACCAGCCAAACAAGACTAAATCCTCCTTGAACTGCGGTCAGCAGTGGCAGCTCTGCACCATTTTCAGAGAGTCTTCTTCACTCCAGGCTTCAATTTCCATCCAGCCCTGCTCCTCCACTCTGCAGGGTAAATGGGGCCTGGAGAGGAATGGGATGTAAGCAGGAGGTGAGGTGACATGGCTGGATTTCTTCTGTTGAAGTCGACTCTCTCCAAGGCACTAAGAAGCACACAGCTTGGCGGTGATAAACGGCCCTGCTTCAGTTATCACTTTCCTTAAGTTAAGGAGAGCAGCCTAGTGATGGATGGGCTGGAATTCGGTTATCAGGGCAGGCTGTCAGCCTGAGTTGCCTATCTCCACACACATTTAGCAGGGTGTCATTATGCGATGGCATGGAGTTAAAATATGACCAAGGGTATTGAAAGAAAAATAACAGGATTAAAAAAAAAAAAAAGGGAAAAAAAAAGCAGGCAAATTGAGCAACAATAAAGGAGCATGAGGAAAGAACGTTATCATACTAGTGACACCTTTTATCTTAGTCTGGTTAGCTAGAGCAGGGCACAAATTGGTCCTTCCTCCACTATTGTATCCTCTTGTACAAACAGAGGCAGATAAAATGTGTCACCAGTGCGATAGCATATCAATTTAACCCTAATTATCTAGGGGGTCAAAGTAAGAAATAGGGGCTTCTCATTTCAACAGGTCCCCCCACCTCAGCTCAGAGTCCCCACATGAATATGGAGGGGGAGGGGCAGCCATAATTGATTTCCATCACTCAGGTGGTCATGGCATATAAAAAATTAATGCTTGATTCTCCCAACTAATCAGAGCTGGTTAACGTCCATCTGCTTCTGGGTTCAGAATGTCAGGAGACAAAGAAATTGGGCCACTTTCTACACACTGGGTGTATTGATGTTGAGCCAGTTAAAAGAACAAGCTCCTCTAAGGGAAAGATAAAGGGACAGTAAATCTTGGTATTACAGACCTGGTCTCGCTCTTCCCCAAAAAATCCATGCCCTGGAGACCTTCTGTTATAAGAGACGTAGAACATTTCAATTGTGTCCCAACCAACCATGCCTCAAAAAGGGCAGGCAGGTTACTGCCCTGGAAATCCTTTGCTGAAGGAGGGCTGGAAAGCCTGAAGGAAGCTGCTTGGATGCTTCAGCACACAACTGCAACAAGGTAACAGGCAAAGAAAGGAGATGTCAAACCATCTCAATCCAGCATCTACTTCAAAGCAAGGCTGGTCAAGGTATTGCTCTGGACCATGTGGTGCAGAGGTGGTACTCCTGGTTTTGATGTAAGGTAGATGGTCTCTCCTAACAGAGAAAGCTAGAGAGGGAATTACTTCCTGTGCTAAGGCACCTGAGATGTTTTAGCAGAGCAACAACACCATGACAGGAAAGCCATGTCTGTTTGCACTGAACCTTGTGAGAGCTGGAGCCAGCCTAGGAATTCAAAGCGGTTTAGGGAAACTCACACATCCTTGCAAAGAGGCAGTCTTAGGTTGATCCAAACTCGCTTGAAACAGTTAACTCCTACCCAGATGGGTTCAATGGTCTGGAGATGCAAAAAGGTGAGACTCTCCTCCAAAGCACTGCGGCTGCAAGAGCATCCCACAGAGGGGCAGAGAGCCTGACTGAGCTTTACCACTGTGCCAGGCCAAGAGGGCGCTCATACAAGCGGAGTGCCTTGGGCACACAGCACAGCCAAGCTGTGCTGCAGCCTGGGGAAACTGAAGTATGCTGACCTCCAGAAAAATCCCCAAACCCCAGCTCTCCCATCCCAACAATTCAACTTGTGCTGAAGCAGCTCTCCTGTGTAATCCAAGGCTGTGGCAGGGAGACATCTCCTCCTCAATGCTGGAGTAACTATGCCACTCACTGCAAGGAGGCAAGAGCTGAGCCTGTCTCCCCTCATGCTTCCATCCAAAGTGAAGGATGGAGGGATGAATCTCATGCCAGACCTCTGGCACCCTACTCACATATTTGTCAGCCCTACAGATCTGTCAAGGAGCTGAGGAAGCCTGCCTACCCTTGCTTCCTGCCAGATGAGTCCTCGCCAGGCAACTGCACCCCACTCTCACCAAGCACAGCCATGGTGCAGGGGTCCCTCTCTGTCCCCATGCGTGCAGGATGGCTGCGCTTAAAATTCCCAAACAGTAGCTGTGGAAAAACAATCAATTTGGAGGGGGTCTGAAAACCCCTATGCTTTCAGAAACCCTAAGACAAGTCCCATCTCCCTCCCTCTTCTCTTTCCTTCCACCCTCTCAGTTCTCTCAACCACCCCCAAACTTGTCACAGTGCAACAAGCCTATGAGCCACACATCAGCTTTAAATATCAGCATGCGTGAAGCAGGGAAGTAGGAACAGACAGAGCAAGCCTCCACTGCCTGTCAGGAAACACTAATGAATTTCAACACCAGCAGCCATTGCCTCAGATGGGCAGGCAAGAGGAAGAGACAGAGTTACAGCAAGGAGCCTTTGCAGGAGCAGCCTGCCTGTTTTCAAAGCCCCCTCTGCTAATAAATGTCACTGCTGAGAGGGCTGCAGCAGTCCTCAAGCCAGGATGGGGTGGGTCGGGGGAGAGACAGGCAAGTGATAACGCTCAGGATGCCTGGGCAGTACAACCTTTTCTTCTTCTGTACTCCCAGAAAAGGAAAAGGAAAGAAGATGGGACATTGCTGTTCACATGAAGCTGTCTTCCATTAAGGTCTTGGAACCCAAATAATAACGTCCACAAAGAGCCACGAATACAACCTCAGCATCCCCCACTCTGCTCACTGGGATGGATGGATGCTCTGCTGGGACTGCTCCTTGGGATAGGTAGACAGATGCAGAGACATCCAGACACACTGCCTGTGCTCCCAGCAGCAGCAAAGGGTTACAGAGCAGCCTGTCCCTTTGCTAACACAAATGCATTCCTGAGGCAGCACGGGAAGAAGCATCCAGCATTGGGCATGGCATGGCAACTGCACCGATGCACAACATGAAGGTCAATGCAAGTCTTCTTTACAAATGTCAACCTGTCATCTCTGGATATTAATGAGGGCTGACCAGCAGCTAAAATGCATCCATGCTCCATTAGTAATAAGAGAGGCACAATGCAGGAGAAGAGCACACACCATGGCATGTGGAGGCACCAATGGGTCTGCAGGGCCTGGGGAGGTGTGGTGATGCACAAGATAACTAGGGCCACTCCAGCTGCCCAGGAAAGAAAGCAGTCACCACACAAACCCCTTCACTGGAGTGTGTGTTATCTTCTTCTATCAGTCTTTAATTGGATTAGTGTAATGAGGCCAAAAAAGCTCAGGCTAAGCAATGAGGCACCTGGCACTTTCAGATCTTCCTTTCGTTTTCTGTGATGCCCATTCTGGACAGTGCTGCTTCCTCTCTCCACAAGGCATATTCCTGCCCAGGAAGCTTAAAAAGCAAGCTGCAAGCCTTAACACTTGGGACTTAGAGCAGCTCTGGCTGAAATGCCTGAACACCCATCACCCACAGCTAACAGCTGGAGCCCTCTTCTCTGCATTTCCCACTAACTACCAAGAAAATGGGGAGAATCTGAACACCTACACTCTTCCTGGGAATGGAAAAGGCTGTTATCCCAGACTGCAAGGGGAGCAGTGTAAACCCTAGGAAAATAATTCTGCCAGACGAATCACACAGGGCAAGTGACTTTGTCGTGACTGGCTCATACTGCAAAGCATTGTGTGCCTTCCACTGCCATCAACCTTAATGAAACATGAAGGCATTTAACACCATGAGAGATCTGGCCCTTTTATGGGTATCTGCTGGTGCGTCAGCTAGGTGCTGGCAGAGATGCTATGTCAACATAAAAAGCAAGGCTGTAACACAGCAGGTATTCAGCCTCTAACAGAAGATGTTCATCAACAATTGCACACACATGATGCTACAATAAATCTATGTGCTACTGCTTAACAGCTTCTCTTAAAAAGACTCATAGCTCTATTTACCAGGCCTGATTCGGCTGCTATGCATGTGGGAGGAAATCTGGAGTAAGTGTACCTGGAGTAAGGAGCCAGCATGAATAGGATCAGAAATAAGCCTTCTGATTTTTCAATAGCTACTTAATTACCATGCAGGAAAACAGAGCCTGCTGGCTCCACGGTTCAGCTGAGGTTAGCAATGCAGCAGGCAGAAGCTTTGCACTCCTCCACACCAAGTTCTCCAGATGGGTGATGGTGTAGGGCAAATGCTGTGACAGCCCTTCCAGGCAGGGTGGATGACTGGGTGGACTTCCTTTTGACATCAGAAACGCATGACACTGCTCCACACGAAAAACAAACTAGAAAGTCTCTCAGACTGAGATGGTCCCTCTCAGCCTTGGGAACCTGACACTATGAAAAATGCTTAAAACCAGGTTTGTGCACACAAGCCTGCTGTGTTGTGACAGTCCATCTGCTTACTAAATATGACATTATACAGCATCTTATGAACAGGGGTGTACAAAATTGGATACTGTGTACATATACCACACAGGCATGTTCTCAGTTCAAGTCACCTGTCATGACCACAGGCTGCAGCAGGTGAACGTCCAATTTGTCACCAGGAAAAACACTTCCCTGTGCAGGTAATAAAGCACTGTAACAGATTGGTGGTGAAATCTCCTCCCCTGGAGACACTGAAACTCATCTGGAGAAGACCCTGAGCAACCTGATCTAAGTTTGACGTTAGTTCTGCTTTGAGCAGGGGACTGGATTAGAGATCTCTATTTAAATTATTCTGTGATTCACAGTGCAGCAGAGCCTGATGACACAAAGGATGTCCTTTTCCCATCTATATGGTCTCTCGTGAAGCCTTGCACACGGATTTAGTCATCACCTGGCCCTCTGTATACAAGCTGTTTCAAGAAGCAGAATTTGGACTCCCACTGCAGACTACTGTAATTACACAGTGAGCAAAGGAATATATCTGATGCAACAGATGCACCCAGAACGCATCGTGTCTAAGCCCCCTCAAAACCAAAACACACCCAATAACTAAGCTAAAATTAAACGTGCTTCTCATCCCAGTGCACAATTACCACTGCAGAAGTACTTCTCCTCAGGAAACCCAGGCGTTCAAGACCTGTAACAACACACTGCTCTGGAATTCAGAAGGCATATCCTGCCCCAGTCCTTCCTTAGACCTGTGCAACAGGGCAGGAGGAAACTTTTCCTTCTCCATGCCTTGCCTGTCCAGACCACTTAGAGTATAAACTCTTCAGGACAAAGGCTTCTCTGCTATGAGTCATAAACTGTTTAGTGCCTAATGGTAAAGCCTATAGACGCTTAACATAATACAATCATGTCACTTAAAGGCCATTAGTCTCCCGTCTAAACAGCACTTTTCTAGTCACAACGGGGACCTGCCAATTCAGGAAGGCAGGATAAAGGACGTGGGTGGCCAGTCAGGTCACTGGACTTGCAGACACTGGACGTGAAGCCTCAGGCAGGATGGAGCCCAGCCAAATGGTATGGGGAAAAAGACATGGCAGCTCTAGCAATCTAAGCACTCTCTTGTGCTTTCCTGAACCATCTGAATTAGCTGAAAGCCCCTGTCTGCCAGGTGAAAAACCTCTCCACCTCCAGCCATAGCTGCACTGCTGGCAAGGGGCAGGGGGAACTCCTTCACCACACAGAAGGCCTCCAGATTTCTGCATCACCTCTCTTCCCACTCGCAGAAGCAGATCACTTATCCACAAGAAAAGAAGCCGTTTTGCCTTGTGATGCTGCTGGAACTCCTCTTCCTTGCTGGCACCATTTCTGCCTTCCTCTAGCACCACAACATCCAAGTCTACTCTCTCAATTGACTTCTGTAACTGTCCCTTCTTCCCTCTCCCCACTAAAGGGAAAACAGAAATTCTATGAGGAGCCAGTGGGATGGGGTTAACCCTTTCCCCACTCCCTCTGATGATACACAACCCAATTTATGAACATAGGAGTCCCATGGGCTCTTGGCACAACCTTCAGGGTGGCAGAAAGCCTGGCACATCACGGGTCTGAGCACAGGTTTCCATGCAGCTGCAAATAACATCTGCATAAGTGGAAACAAGTTTGTCTTTTCCTTGTGGGGAAGAGACCACTCCCCACCTCTAAGCACAAGCTGCCATTAGCATTTGCTTCGCTGGAGAGAAGGAGCAGCGAATCCTCCAGAGCAAAGGACAAGTGCAGCAATTAGGATGCAGGGGCTGCGGGAGCTGTTTAACAGCACGACCCAGAGGTCAGTGTCACCGACTCCCAGCCCTGCATAAATATTGTATGAGTCGGGGAGAGGGGCTGTTAAAGCCACCCTCAGCTCTAGCCCTCCCTCCTCCATCGCCACTCTGCATCTAGCTAGATATGCCAGAAACATTATTTACAGATGTGACAGTCAGGGAAATCACTTGAGTAACCAGGAGAATGGAAAGAGGACTGCTCAGTGGAGCAGGTGCTGCCAATGGGCACCCACCTGCACCTCTTGCTTCCCTGTGCAGGGTGTTCCTCTGCCCAGGTAACAAATAGCACAGCTTGAGGAGAGGAGGCTGTGAGCTCCCCTCTCAAAGGCTGCCCAGGGGGTTGATTATCAATGCTGCTGAAGGACACTTTAGCCAGCAGCTGCTTTCCAGTTTTCTCTCAGTATCTCTGCTGGACTCTCCCTTTGAAGGGAACTTTATAGAAATAAAATGAAAGATGTTATAGAGAGCTTCTGCTCTGACTCTGTCCATGTAGCTCTGGATTTCTATGCCAGCCACAATGGCCTCATCCCTACAGAGCCTCCTCTAGCTGTTCTTTTTGGTACCAATCACTTTTTTCACCCATGGTGCCTCCTTTGTTTATTCTCTGACAGACCATGTTCACTTTCTGCTTCATTCACACTGAGTGGCATGTACCCCTACTGCATCCTGGAAGGACATCTTGCTCCTCTGCCCATTTTCTTTCTGGAAATGCCAGTCAGCTGCAGGTTTGCCATGATGCTCTACACAAATATAAAGCTACTTTTGGGTTCACTGTGACTGGAGGCTCCAAGGACAAGGGCACAGGCCATTCTTCAAATGTACCAGCAGCACATAAATTCCTAAGGACACACTGCTAATAAACAATAATGCTCTGAGCAGCACACAAGGGCTGCAAGATAGGAAACACACCTTGCATGTGCCCTTGATACCCCTCCAGAAATTCCTCCACTGCTCTGTGGCCAGCTGCTGAATCCAGGGAAGGCAGAAGCCCATTCTTATCATTCTCAGCTTTCCCGAAGTCACTGTGCAATTAATGGGCTTAATTATTGATGGCGAAGGCAGGGAAGGCAGGAAAGAAAAGAAAAAGCCAACGAGAAGTGAATGACGTGGGGGTGGCAGGCGCCAAAGGTCTCCGACGCTCTTCCCTCAGCCTAGAGCAGAGAAAGAGCCCCTAGCCGCTCTGCCGCTCCCACGGCCCTGCTCTAATGCTCCCTGACATGCCTCTGAAGACAGCGAGCTGTTTGCAGTCACCACCGTGATTTGTTAGTAATTATTTTCACGGTGTCACATTGCTGTCACTCTCTTAACAAAGAGACAGGCAGCCCGAGGCTGCCTGCGAGATAGAACCAACAGAGAAAAGGGACTGTCAGGCACCTAGGGATCCTCTTTACTTCCTGGGTTTCACAACCAGAGTCCTTACCAGCTTCTGAAGAAACTTCTGAGGAGAAGTGGCAAGTCAGAATCATCTCCCATCCTGGTCACAGCAAGAGGAATTAATTACTTAGCCCTCACCTTACTTGCAGATCCAGTGCAAGACCCAGGTGCTCAGAGCCCCTTAAGCCAGCGATTTGCTTCAGGTCTGCAGCAAACACAAAACACTTCGGCAATTCACAACTTTTAACACTCTCCTTATAACCTCCAACTTCTTTTCACATGGTCTTGCCATTAGATAACACTTCTTGAGCACACAAACCCCTGCTTAAGCCTATCACCCTCACACACACTAACCCTCCACATCAGCCACATGTGCTCCCAGCCTCATTAATTCCAGCACGCTGCTGTGCTTTGCATGGCAGTAACATTTCACTTGGCATTTCACAATGCCAGGAGACCTTGGCAGCTTCCTCACACCTGAAATACACAGTCTAATGGCTTTTTCTCTCCGTTTTCTCATATGCAGTGTAGCAACTTGACAAAACCTCCCCTTGAACCACCATCCATCCCCCCCTCTCACACAGGCTGTGCAACCACAGTCATCCCTTCTTTGGCTGACTTGTCATTCTAAGGTAATCACTCCTTTACTAGCGTAGAGCTTGCTCGGTCCTCAAAGGAATGGAAGCTATTTTGGCACCTCATGTGTCACACAATGTAAGGATGTAGAGATGAAAGACTGAGACACCTGGCTGGCCAGACAGCTCTTAAAGCATCAGTGATACAGAAAGCAAGTGGACTTTCTCCACAGCAATTCCAAGTTTGAATTACTCCTGGCAGAATCATTCTTCCCCACCTTCTTTCTGATGGCACACAAAGGTCAATCCCTGCAACCACAGGGAGACTTGGGTATTATTTCACCCTCTTAGCACAAGAAGAGTTTGGGAACATCAAGACTCACAGCCCAAGCAAAGCCCTCCTGCAATTAGCTGCATGGAAGACCACGAACCAGAGGGCAGACCCTTTTCAGGAGCCCTTTCAATAACCAAGAAATGGTACACACATACTGTGAAGAATTAGGATCACGAGTGGGAAGCCAAACGGTCTGTAAGATGTAACAATTCTCTTAAGAGCTGAGAACACAGCAAGCTGCAGGAGAGGTCTCAGCAACCTCTCACCAGCTTCCTCCCTCCATTCAGTTTGCAGGGGGAACATGTGACTCAAGGCAGGGAAAAGAAGCTGAAGTCAGTGCCCAAGCACCTTCAGCATGCTGGCTGACGGCCAGCACTGAGACCTGGCTCAGCACCCAGATGGAAAAACTAAAGCAGGATTGACCAAGAGGCACCTACAGTGGGAAGATGAAGGGTGTCCTAGAATGTAGGTTCTGGGCAAAGAGGAAAACAAAGCCCTGATCAAAGACAGGCAGAAAAATCTGGTGGGATCAAGGTCAGACAAAGTCCCAGGCAGCATGAGCTTCCCACACACAGCCCTGCCAGCACATTGCAGTGCTTCCTCAGTGTTCTTCCCCCAGACTCCTCTATTCTGCTCTTTCTTCTAGAGCCACCTCCACATGTCTGATGTCATTGCTAGCACCTGGTACAGAGCAATCTTTGAGCATAGGACACCAACTCCAAGATGCCAGGCTGATGGCAGCACCCTGGCCAAACACACAGAAAAAGGCAAGTCCAATATGGAATGGACTGAGCTCAAAAAGCCAGTCTGCAGCTTCAGCATCCTCCTGAGAGTCTTGCACACTGCCAGACATCCACTCCTCAGGATACGGGAGAGTCGCTGGACAAGGCACATGAGAATACGCTGGAGGGAAAATACCAAAGATGACCTCAAGATGGCCCAATAGGTCTTTGCCAGCCAGGAGCTTCAGAAGAAAAGGGATTGAACCCATCCAGGAAGATGGCTCCCAACAGGAAACAAACATACAAACAAAATAAAAGGCTTTCAAGGAAGATACCCACTCACACGACTCACACGTGGCTAGAAGAGAGCAAGTGAAAAGGGAAGGATGCTGCTCCCATGCTCGCAGTGTTTTTCAAGCTGAGTGCTCTAGGCAGAGAAGCTCTGAGAGCACCACTCTCAGCCAGACCACTGAGAGGGCAGCACTGGTGCCAACACAGACCTGCTATGCTCCGTCTGGGAAGTAACAAGAGCTGGGATGCAAAGGGAGACAGTTGTCATTTTAGCCCAAACATGACACACTACAGCTGTCTAACATTAGGGAAATAATGCTTTTTGAAGCAATAAAGAGAATTCACACTTTGTGAAGCTAATCCTACTTTTTATACACACGACAGACAACAAAACTCAGATGGCAAACAGCCCTCCAGTGATTTATCCTCTGTAGTTCCCAAGCCATGCAGTTTTGAGTTTCCCAGTGCAGAGGACAACCATAATGTTGAGTTGCTATTAGAGGGAGGTGTGCTTTTTAACCAAATAACCATTGCAGACCTGTTGATTTTGAAACTGTTTTGTCCAAATAAAATTATACTACTGGACACAGAATTCACCTTACCAATTACTGATGCAGAGGGAATTAGGGTTCCTTACTGGATGAACAGATGGCATGGAGATCAACAGCTTGCATTCAGTTCAGTGTGACTGCTTTCAAACACAGCTTGAGTTAACATACTAAGGGATGGAAAACCCTTCTCCCTGCATTACCCCATCTCAACAGCTCAGTGCTGGAAATACAGTACTTGATGCAATTCCTGTCCCACTCTCACCTACACTATAAGCTTATTCCAAGTTTCTCCATCATCTTTCGCTCTCCTTCCAACTTCTTTGGTCCTAATTCCCAGGCAGCAGATTCCATGCTCCCCAAAATGCACTGAGCCCAATACATCTGCAGTCAGTATAGCTCTGACTATGACAAACATCTTTGCTATGACAAGCCAGAGAAATAGCAGACCTGAAGGTCCATTGCATGATGATCCCTGTGCAAAGATTTCACATTTGAGGCTGAACACAAAGGCATTCTCCGAGTCACGCATCTCAGACAACCTAACCTGCAGAAGTTCATGCAACCAGAGGATTTCAAACAAAGGCAAGAAGAGGAGATGGCCAAGGGAACTGCTGTAGAAGGGTAACAAGAGTGCACTATGTTAATTTCAAGTAAGTGTTCAAGGAGGGAATCTAAAACCCCCAAATTTATTTTTGCATTAATGCTATCGTTTCCTTTAAAAGCAAAAAGCTGGGCTGTGGGGTCGCAGAAGTGAACTGGGTCAGTGCTACTCCCTGTAAGTGCTGGAGAAGAGCATGCTCACAAGGCTTCAGTGCTTAGATCTGGCAAAGCACTTTAGGATGTAATTACATGAACGACTCCATCAGCAAAGCTGACTCGAAAGGTTCCTGACCCTGAATACTCAGTTCCATCCCTGCACGGTAGTTCACACCACCCTCTTCCTTCATCCAATGTAAAGACACCATAGGCTTGGTCAGCAAATTGATCCCCACTAAAAACAACAACCACCTAATCCAAAGATCTTAGTTGAGAAGGAACTGCTTTATTATTTTAAACCACAAATTACTACATTATCTTGTTTGCTACCAGCTCTTTGTTACTCTCAAACCATGCTCTGAACACACCCTCCTGCCCCTCTACCTGCCCACCCTATGCTTTCTCCTGCCTCTCCCCACAGCTACCCTAGTGGCCCCACTGACTCCATTCAGTGGCTGTCTGCAATTTCTCCCCCAGGCTGAGACTATCAAACCTCTCCCGGTACTGTGACAAAGAAAGACATGCACAAGAGACACTAACACCATCCATCCTTCATTTGTGACCCAAGGCTTATCTTGAACCAAGCCTCCAGGACAAAAGGCTGCAAAGATCAGCCCATTGCCACATGCAGAACTGGACTGAGATGGCAAGTATCCTCCTAGCCTGTTTAACATGCAAAGAAAGAATTAAAAGAGTAAAATAAAATTAAGCAATGGTATAATTCACTGCTCAGAATTCACTAATATGCAACCTAGGAAGAGCACCAAGGGCTATAAACATCTCCAGACACTTCACTGTGTTTTATCACTATATTAGAGACTACTTGCCTCTTAACACTTCTGCAACAAAAAATAAAACCCTTCTGAGCAGTAGTTTCCTGTAAAGACATAAATTAGCAAGTTCTCACCAGCCACAGTGAGTATCCTACAGGCATCTTCACCTCAGAGGTACCCAGACCAAAGTCCACATGCACTGTTACCTAGGCATTTGCAGAACGATCCAAAACTGAAAGAATTAACTGATGCTCTTAACGTTCAGGTGCAGGTCTGAAAATCCAGCACATGTGCCTTCAGCTCCTTTCTCTGCCTCTGCCTGCCTGCACAACCATAGGCACATCACTTAACCTGCATCTCAGCTCTGTAGCTGTGAACACACAGTAGCAATACTTCTTTGGTTGCCAAGATTAGTTCACACCATGCTTAAGAGCAGACAAACCGGTTCCATACACGGATGGAGGCAGTCTGACATTGCAGAGGAGATAAACCACACTAAAGAGCTCAGATTACAAGGGCTCAACCTTGGCAGACACCAAGTACCTTCTTTTCCACTCAAACCATCTCTTGCACTCAGCGTCTGCCTCAGCCCTTCAGAGGTGTGTTACCCTGACCACCCAATGCCACATTAATGCAATTTGCTTAATGACTAGTGGCAGTTCCATCTGAGGTGCAGAATGAGGTCCAAGCACTAAAGCAGACTATGCCAAGTATCTGAATTCACACTTGGAGTTGTTAAACTTGGATGATAACTCATTGCAGCAGGCTAAAGGAATCTTCCCACTGAGCACTCAGAGGCCCAAGGACCGTGTGCCTAACGAGGCTGTATCCCCACTCATATTTTAGCTTGGCAGATCTGGTGCTCCTTTCATCTTTTGCTTCAGGTAGCTCTCTTTTAATTAATAACATTTCTGTGTTGACACAGGGAACTTTCCACCCAGAATGAATGGCCCTCTCTCATTAGAACCACGGCTTGTCATGATGTATTCAAGAGCAGGAGTGTGATTCATTCCCTTGTCTGGGAACGAGGGGTGTTGCTGGGGGCTGGTGGTTGGGAGAAGAATCTCTGTAATGAGTGACTGATATTTGCTGAAGGTGATATGTGACTCTGTCGGCTTGAATTGCCTTGTCAGGACAAGCCTTCAGAAAGGTGATGTTCCTACTCAAGAGGTTTTTCTCATTAAAGAAATTGCACCTTAACAAGAGAGAAGAGGAGGGGTGGCAGCAGAGCTGCTGTCTCCCCTGCTCCAGTCTGGTTTACACACACCGGGTACTGAAAGCTGGTTGATGCAAGTGCAGTCAGTAGAGGATCAGCGCTCTGTTTGTGAGTCCTCTCATGCAATGGGCTCTCTCCAGCAGCAACCAAATTCCTCCAATAGGGACTTTCCTTTTCATGGTGCACAACACCTATGTCAAGGACTTTGCTGGCATGGCCAAGGACCTCGACTCATGCTGAACCTTCATGAACCCTTCCTAGATGGCTGGTGTCCTCTTCTTGGCGTCCAGCCCCTTGTGAATAGTGTTTCCTCTTGTCATATGGATGCCAGACAAACAGCTCTCTGATCTTCCAAGAAAGCTCTAACATTCAAGAAAATGCAAGTCTCTAGCCACACAGTGCCTCATTCTCTGAAGATCCTCCAGCCAAGCAGAGGCTTCACAAGCCCTCTGGCAGCTGAGTTTCCACCCGGAATCCTGCAGACTCAGATACTGCCAGGTACCATCAGCAGAGAGCAATACTTTGACAATCAGTATTCCTCTTTTCATTGAGCTAGGTGCACTACACATACTGTAAGTCCTGGTTTTGAAGAGGCTCTTTCCACACCTTGTCCCCACATGCATCAGTGACAGCCTCCTATTCTATCTATTCCAGCCACTCCTTCCCATGCAGCTTGCTCAGCCCACTGTGCCACTTAGCGCCTCTGCACCTACCAGTGGTACCTACTGGAAGCACTTGCAGCAGACAGGCCTGTCCAGAAGATACCATGCCTCAGCCCTTCAACAGAACATGCAGACAAAAGTAAAAATAAATACACAAGTCATTGCTGGAGAAGCCAGGAACAAGGCTGCATGGCTTCTGACCAACAGCCAAGCTATGGACAATGGACAGCTCCCAATGAGACGTTGGGCAAGAGGACTGCAGCTTGCTTCGCAGGCAACTGTGCAAGCAGCTGTCATTACTAGAGGAAGCTAAGAAAAGGAGGAGCAGATTTAGGAATGGACTTGCCCCAAGTTGCCCATCCCTAAGTCAGGAAGCACTGCACTCACCTCATTGTCCTGAATTCCTCTGAAACCCAGTGGGGTTTCTACCACGCAATGCTTCCACCAGCACACTTCTCCAAATGCAGACAAGCAGCACTGCACCCCTTCCCACTGCCCCAGTGCCTTCTGTGCCCAGTGTGTCACCTTGACCCAGCAGCAAAAAGCACCAGGTCTTGTAGGGAAGCACAGGGTAATTCCCTGAAATACCTCCTAGACGTTGCACATCTCTGAGGCTCTGTCTGAGCAGTCTTGTTTCAGCTCCCTGCCTTCCCTCTTTAAAAAGAGATGCTCAGTTCTGCTTTGCTAAACTCTATTTGGCAATGTGTCTAAACACACGCAAACTTAATTAGTTCAGGAGGGAGACTCGGCATTTGTGGTGACGGATAAAAGTAATGGGAAATGAGACAAGTCAGAGCTGGCAGGGCGGCCTCACTCAAGCCTCATTCAGTGGCACAGCGCTAATCAGATGTGACGCCGCACGCCGCAGCACCCAATCGGCGCCGGAGCGGCGCGATAGGCTACTGACCGCACAGCTACAGCCAGGCTCCTGCTACCCATGAGCTGGAAAACACAAAATGTATCTCCTGCTTTGCCCTGGAGACACTTCAGGATTGAATTCTGAAGTTAATGGTTTATTTTTGTTTTAAAGGAAGGAGGAGAACTGAACCACTTGCTGCAACCTCATGGCCAGCAGTAGAGTCTTCTTTTCCAGCTGACTAGCGAGGCACAATCCATGCGAGAGACCACCACAAACAGAACCGAGTACCTCCACTCCGGAACTGCATGCCACAGAAGCACAGAATTTAGAGGTTGGAAGTGACCTCCAGAGATCATCGAGTCCAACCTCCCTGCCAAAGCAGGATCCCTTAGGGTAGTTCCCACAGGAATGCATCCAGGCAGGTTTTGAAAGTCTCCAGAGAAGGAGACTCCACAACCTCTCTGGGCAGCCTGCTCCAGTGCTGTCACCCTCACTGTAAAGAAGCTTCTCCTCATATTGAAGTGAAACCTTCTATGTTCCAATTCATAGCCATTGCTCCTTGTCTTACTGCTGCTGATCAGCAAAAAGAGATTGACCCCATCCACTTGACGCCCACCCCTCAGATATTTGTACACATTGATCAGATCTTCTCTCAGACTTCTCTTCTCCACTCTAAAGAGGCCCATGTCCTGCTGAGCCAGCTCACCCCACAGCCTCTAGGGCTCACCAGAAATGGGGTCCATCTCTACCTGTTTTTTCCCACTGTTGAGCTCTGAAGAAAAAGAAAAGGAATCACCCAGAAGAAGTTGACTAGTCCATAGAGACACCAAGTTAGAATGTCAGTATCTAAGAACCTTGTTATCTCACTGTGTAAGTGATGGAAAGATGGACACTGAACAAAGATAACTCTGTTCCTCACAACTATCACCAAAAGCAGTAAACTAGACTCCTAGAACAGCAAAACAGGTACGAAGAACTGATGAAAGAGAACAGATGAGAAACAAAAGTCTAGCAAGTACATGCAGCTGTCTTTTTGGTGGTCTTTAACAAAAGTTTAAACACAATGCATAAGGAAAAACAAGCCTCACTCATAATTTAATACAGTGACACAGGAATTGGCAAGACACACCAGCTCTGGACATGGCCCCAGCAGCCCCAGATTTTGACTCAAAAGCTTGCATGTCACAGTCTTGTCTGGAACATGGCAAATTTCTGATCTCCACTAGTGCTTGTGCTACTGCTTTGGTCCTTATGTCTCACTAATCACACCAAGAGGAAGCAAAGAGCTGTCTCCCAGACCACTCTCCAGAAAGAACTGCTGATTACTCCCAGGCTGTGTGCAGTTTACTTAGGCTTCCAGCTTGGAGGAACCAATGTCACACTGAAAACCAAGTAACACTACTAATGAGTTGTGGATGTCAGTTTAGCATCGGATGTGTCAAGCTCATGTTTTACTGGTGTGACAACAACAAGAGTCTTTATCCAGGATGCCAAGGAAAGGAAAAGCTGAAGTGAGATTACAAGAATCTAAGTGAATTCAGCACAGTATGGCACTGATCTGCAAATGCTTTACAGAATCTAATTCTTAGACACTTAACTTTTGAGTTTTAAATATGTTTTTAGGTCAGTAGTCTAGCTATTTCCATAACAAAACATGCACGTGAACTGACACTTCCAAGTCCCCACCTGGTACTCTACATACAGCTGCTTAGATGCTGAAGATGACCTTAACAGTAAGAACACCAATGAAGTGTGCCAGCCTTTACTTGTACCCTCTTTCCAAAGTCTACTCTGTGATTCACATCCAGTTACTGTGCCAAGACAACAGAGAGAAAGCCTTACATGCAGAAGTCAGAGAAGGACCATTGCTTGATTTGGGTGTATAGAGTTCAGTGTATGTGCTCAGAAATGCCCTGCCCTTTGGAAAGCATACTGGATAAAACACAAAGCATCACAAAGCTCCACTTTAAACCTTTCTGGGGGTTCTAAAAGGATTCACTCACTACAAAAACACCCTAGGCAGTGATCTTGCACTGTGCCCAGTATCCATACATCTTAAATAACCTTCCACTTTATGCACAATAAACAACAATTTCCCTAAGAAACAAAGACTGAGGACAGTCAGAGGCTCATAAGGACAAAGACACATGTACTATGGAAAAACATGGAGCAAAAACTCCCAGAAAATATCCCTCCCCTTCCATACTCACATCACTTTCAAATCCCAGTCTCCACAGGTCACAAAAATCGACTTGACGCTGGGATCTAAGAGGCCTTCCTTTGCCATCCACTCGTCAACCCTCTGAAAGGAAGGCAAGAATAGGGGATGAGTTTTGCAGAGACAGGCCGAGCCACAACAGTTAAACTCAGATAAGCTGCTTGCAATCAAGAGAGAAGAAAATTGTGATCTTATCCACCCTCTGCCTCTCTCTCTTCTCTCTTTGCTTGCCATCTCAACAACAGCACGTTTGGACCTTTGAAGATTTCCGATAGGAGACATCAGGCAACCAGAGCAGGATGATCTTATCAGACACCGCAGCAGCTCTGTCAGTGCAGGGATGGAAGTTGTGTAGCATTAACGGGACGATACAATTGTGCTGTTACCTGTCATTCCTCCTCCACTTTCCCTCTCTCTGTACCAAATGGGCTCACAGTGAGCATAACTTTTGTCCCTTCCAATGAAGAGAAAACACAGGCGTCCTGGGATCCCTACCCTCCAGCATTTCTCACATGCTCCCACTCAATACGCCTCCAAGGAGATACAAGAGAGAGAGAGAAATGGAAGGGCTGGGTACACACAGGCACTGTGTGTCACTGACAGACAAAGCCACAGACCCCCTTCCTCTCCAGGCTGGGAGTCTCTTTCCTTCTTACAGGTCTGTGGATATGCTCATTCAGGGTACAGTGTAAACTTAAAGTAAATCCACTATTCCTGATCAACTTCCCATAGGGACAGATGCTCTGGATCCACTTCAGAAATGGACCACATTAATCTGGAAGATGCATATACACCTTGGGGATTAACCAGGAGGAACTAACTTAGACTAAAACCTCTATGCAGACACTTATTACAGCTAATACTAGTAAATTACATGCCTCAAACCTTCCAGTGGCAACTAACAGGTAATCAGCTGTTACTATGCAGTCTTACTAGCAGCATTTCCAGTGCTTCATCAAGTGAACACCCTCTTTTTTTTTCCCCTCACTCAACACATTCAGCTCCTGAATAAACAAGTGTGTCCTAGGAGCTGCCCAGCCCAAATTGCATTTTAACCTAGAAACACGCTGCTGTGTGAACACTTTTTCAGTGAAACAAACAAGCAAATCAATCTACAGAAAATTTCCACACTCTAAGAAGCCCCCATAGAAAGAGAAGTAACCATTTTCTGCAATGCTCCAGCAGCAGCATACGCTCACCCATCCAGACAAAGAGAGCTCTTCCACCTGGGGAAGAAGGCACAGGCATCTGTATGCTTATGGACACGCACCACTGCTACATGCTCTCTGGAGAGCACCAGAGAGAGCTGGGGGTTTGCATAGATGCAAGATGTCACCTTCACAGAGCACCATCTTCAGCTTTGTGTCACTGCCACAGCCTTTAGGGCAGAGGATGGTGCTTCTTTCTGCAGCCAATTATACAATAACCCTCTGGAGTAAAGCTCCCTGCAAAGTAGCATCCAGCCTCTCAGACATATTCCTGTTTCCCTTGAGCTGCTGGGATCTTCCAGCCAGCCCTACACAAGGCTCCCCAGAGCAAGGGACAGTCAGCAGTAACCTTTCTAAACTCCCTGATGTGAGTGCCCACGAAGTGCTGTCTCCATGGAAGATTTTAAAGCCTTTAATTTGATTTTCTCAAATAAGTAATTGTTGCAATTATTTTGATTAGGAACAATTAGGTAACACAGCAGTGGAAATCCTGACAGAGACAATGCATTGAACACCAACCTGCAGCTCAAGCAGACTCTGCTTAAGGTTTCCTCCACTATTTGACTACCAACAAAAGCTATTGATGGAGAAACGCTTCCAAGCTAATTAAGCCCTAAATGCTGTAGGAATTCAGCATTAAGCAGATAGTATTATTAGGACACTATCTGCATTCACACATCCTCCAGATTAGATTTTAAAGGCATTTTCTTTCTATACTACATGTATTATTAAGCATTTAAACAGGTAGAAAAAACTAATTTAATAAAGTGCTAAGGGAGGCGAAAGAAGGCAGAAGCTCCTGCAGCAGTGGTCTCAAGCAATGCTTTGGTGCTGTAAAACTGGCTCAAGCAAGAATTGCATCTTCTCCTCTCTACTGGCAGGAGTTTAGATATCTTGTCAGCACCCTTGACATGAACAGCTGGAGATGACAGATCAATGGTTCAATACTCCCAGCAGTGTGTCACCAACGTGACAGCAAATGTTATTCTAATGAAGCTGTAATCATAGTCAAATTACGCGGTTCGATTCTCAGCAAGGGGAGGGTGCAGGGAAAGAGATGAAGAGAGGACAACAGGATCAGAGGTCAGAGTTCAGGAACTAAAGGTTACTCTGCTTACCTCGAGCACTTGCTGGAGGCTTGGCTGCCCATCCACCATGCCTTGAATAATCCCAGTCAGCTGAAACAAGAAACAAACAGAAAGCAGACATCAGAGCAGCACTCAAAAGATCATTAGAGAGGTCTCCTCTCCTGTCCATCTCACTGCAACCGAAACATGCTCCTGTGACCCACATGGACATTACTGGGGAGCCAGACACAGCACAATGGCCCTGGCAGCTCTGCAATCACAGACAAGGGCACAGCATCATCCCAAACAGAAATGTAGGGAGGGCTCCTACCCACACCAGAAAACAGCAAGCTCTCAGCAGCAGAGCAAGATCTGTATGGGAATCAGTGGCACCCTTTGCCCCTCTGATATCTAAAAAGTCCCTTTCCAATACGCATTTCAATTTTGATGTTGCCTTGACTTAGAGAGGCAGAAGTGACTACCAGGGACTCTGGCTATTCCCCTGCTACGGTGATGACGTCTAAATTGCAGTGTTTAGTGAACAGAATAGAGACCACAACTGGTGAGACCCAGAGTGGACCTGGTCGTGCTCCCCTGTGCTGAGCCCCCAGCTCTGTGCTTTCTCACCCCAGCATTCTCTGCATTTTGAAACAGTATTTAAAACAACTGAATGAAATCTGAAGAAAAACCCTTTCTTTCAGAGACCTGCTCTACTCTGGTTTTCAAGAGGTTCCTTAGGAACAGGTTCTGCCAACAGACAGTGCAACTGGCTGTACCCAAAGCGCTTGGCTGTTTAAAGCTAGACACACAAATAAAAAGATGCAGTCTCATGGGCCTCTGCCTGTGTCTGCCCAGGATAGCTTGAGGCACATGGAAAAGAGATAATTTTTCTGTCTGCCTTCCATCTGACAAAACTGTCTTTTAACATATTGAATATTGGAGGTCAGTAGCTTGCCATCAATGCACCTAAGTAATTAAAAAAATCATTATTAAAACAAGTGCACACTACAGGATTTCACTTCATTGGTGCCTTCCTGACACTACACATCTCACACATTTTCATAAAATAAAGGTCAAACAAAACCTAGGAGCATGTCCTGCTGCCTGCACATGCATCCAAGCCTCGAGAAGCCAGCGTCCAGTTGAGAGGTGCTGACAGCCCCACCACTACTCAGAAGTGGTGACCACCTTAACCTACTCGTAAAACAAATGCTCTCACAAATCACAGGGCTCTGCTTTGTTAAATGTGTGACAACTGAAAGCAGCTCAGTGGTTTCCACCTCTCCATTTCTTTGGTTGCTTGGCTGGCAGCACTGAACTTAGAGGAAGGGAAGGGAAGAAAAAAAGAGATTAAACTCCAATTAAACTGTAATTACATTTAATGAATACCAAATACCTGATTCACTGAATAAGCTGTAAGTGGAAAGATTATTTTCTCATGGTGACTTCCATGGAATGGTAATATATACCTTTTAGGGCAAGTATTTTAATTTTAAGAATGCAGAGTTCCTCTAGCAGGGTTTCTCAAGTTCATCAAGCCATTATGAGGTGGAATTTTAAGGAAGTAGAGGGACACAGACACTCTTTTATATTCCAGAAACTGGCTTTATATTAATCTGTATTTTAATTGGGGAACAGCTGCTACATACAGACTTCCCATACTCTAAAAAGCAAATAGATTTGAGAGATTAACACATGGCTCTTTAGAGCAGTTTTCAAAGCTCACTGTCTTGGGTTTTGTTTGTTTGTTTGGTGTTTTGGTTGTTTGAGGGTTTTGTTGCTGTTGTTTGGAGTGGTTTGGTTTTGTTTCGTGCCATCTTTCTCCCTATGCATTTGCCTAGCAGAGGTGGACAGTGCACCTACTGCAAAATGCTGGCTCTGCCCCTCAGAGGACAGCTCAAATCAAAGCCCTGGAAGTGGCTGAAAGAAGAGTTTTTAGGAAAGAATCACAGAATGGGTTGGAAGGATCCTTTAAAGGTAAACCTGCCCAACCTCTCCTGCACTAAGCAGGGATACCTTCAAGTAGAACAGGTTGCTCAAGGTGCCACCCAACCTGATCTTGAATGTTTCCAGGGATGGGGCATCCACCACCTCTCTGGGCAATTTGTTTCAATGTTTCACCACTCTCATCACAAAAAAAAGTCTTCCTTCTATTTAGTATGAATCTACCTTCTTTTGGTTTAAAACCTTTACCCTCCTTGTCCTTTCACAAGAGACCATAGTAAAAGTGATGTCCCCATCTTTCTTATAAGGCCTCTTTAAGTACTGAAAGGATGCAATAAGGTCTCCCTGGAGTCATCTCTTCAGTCTGAACAACCTTGAGTCTGTCAGCCTTTCCTTACAGGAGAGTTGTTCCAGCCCTCTGTTCATTTTTGTGGCACTTCTCTGGACTTACTCCTACAAGTCTATGTCTTTCCTCTGCTAAGGATGACAGGCAACTTTTTGGTATCATGGTCAGCACTGATGTAAACGGCTTCTGCTGCTCTGAGCACCTGCAGGACTGCACTTGGTCAGAGCTGCAGCTCCAATGGCCATGGAAATACAGGGTGGTATGATCTCATCCAGACATACCCATCAGGAGGTAGGGAGGGATGGGAAAGTGGATATAGAGGTCTCACCAAAGAGTCACTGCTTGATCTTGCCTGACTCCTTCCCTGCCTGGCCGCGCAAAGCACCAGGCCAAGCAAATTACAAACTCACCCATTAAAGAATACATCACCAAGTGCACACACACACACGACTCCTGCTGCAGAAATCACACACACAAAAACAAATGCTCCATAAGTACATTTCAATACAGGTCTGAAAGTCCTCAAAAGGGACCAGAGTTCTGATTCTTTCTCTGTTACATTATTGGTCTTATAAAAACATAAAATTGCACCATTGTGATCCCAAGAAGCACATGGTACTTGAAACATAAACAAGCTATAAGGCATTCATCTTCTTTTACTTTTATTGCCTGTTCCTTCAGGAAGAAAAAAAAGAAAATCAATAAAAATTAATCATAAAAAGAGAGTAAAGTACCATGAAAAAGCCTGTACAAGCACATTCTGTGTAGAAGGAACCTTGCACATAAGCTCCTAGCATGAACCTTTTCAGGTATTAGACAAACCACCTGCATCTTCCAAAAGGTCATGATGAGCTTTATATACACCCAACAATACACCCTTCTAACCACTTGGAAGCACTTTCTAATGTCTCTGTCTAAACATTCATCACACCCCTCATCATAACCAACCCTCATCACCTGCTGTTTTACAGGAACAGGTCAAGAGAAAGGGGGCCAGGTAATAGCTACAGAGTAAGCCTGCAATGGAATGGAAATGGGTACGGGAGGTTGGAAGAATCTCCTATAGACAATGAAGAGCAGAGACACACCAAAAGCTAAGGAAAGGAGTTGCCTTGAGAGTGACCATGAGCTCTCCACTTTCACAAACACCCTTCTCATGTTGTGCTGTCTTCTTCAAGAAGGAATGCAGATGTGAGAGGTACTTCAGACCCAAGGAGTAAGTTGAGCAACCCAAGTGGTCCTCCCGCACAGTCTATATCTGTTGCTTCCCAGCAAAAGCACCAAGCAGAGAGGAGAGGGTGAGCAGTGGCAGAGCAGACAGGTTCTCACATGACACCAACACCATTGCTTTTCCTACAGAGTTTATCTGGGAAACCATCGTATTTCCACTCCAAGGCAGTTTGCTGATTACCTAAGCACTTGTCTCTGGTGTACAATCTGATAATCAGGCCTGGTCTTTCTTTGTAGACAAAGAGGCCAATAAATCTCACCCTTTGTAAGCAGAGGTGTCTAGAGAAAGCCCTTTACTAGCGTTTAGCGAAATGGGTATTTTTTCAGAAAACATAAACCAGCTGCAAATCAATACCAAGTGCTGGAGCTTGTGTGGGCAGCAGCTCTCCAGGAGCTGGATATACAGCATGTCTCAGCTGTGTCCTCAGGGTCTCAGGAGAACCTACACTAGGAGTGCAGTGCTGACCCCTGCACCTGCCTAACAAGTGTCACTGACCCACAGGTTTTCTATGCAGCCACTATAGCCTCCACAAAGAGGTGGCTGAAAATGCAAAATGTATTTTTGCAACTGTTTAGTAAGGTCCTCTGCATGGCCACGTCACCTGTGGCTCTTAGGGAAGGGTCTCAAAGTCAGCCCTGAATACAGGGCCCAGGCACAAGGCCAGTTACCCCTCCAGCACGACCTCACTTGCTGCACCTCGACAGGCACAGTGACCATAAAGGTAGGATGTGTTTAAAGATTGTTTAGATGTGAAATGGGTTAACCGTGAACCTGTACGAGTAGGGCAAATGGTTGGACCTGATGATCTCAAGAGTCTTTTCCAACCTGAATGATTCTATAACAGAGGCCATGCTGTCACCAAGCAGCATGGGCATAGTTGCAGGTTCACCCAGGAGTTTCCAGGCTAGGATTAGAACCAGCTCCCTAACGCATACTGCTAATAACAAAGAACTTGGTGAACCTAGCAAACTGGATCATTTTGCGCCAACAATACACACAGGTGGGGGTTCTGAGGCCATTTTTCCTGCTAGCTTCAGCACTGCCCATTTTTACTCAAGTCTGGACACAAAATACCTGACTGAAGTCAGCAGCAGAATACGCAACTGGGATACATCATGCCCATCCTGGGGACTCCTGCATGCTGCACAGGTGGTGTACACACACATATGGCTCTACTTGCTCGAAGGCTCCACACAGAAGATATAAAACTGCAAACATGCAAACAGTTGCTCGAAGCTCCCATGAGCAAGAGAAAACAGGGAAACTAGCACCATAGAGTGGGAGCATTAGATAGGCTGAATGTCTGTCAGAAGCTCAGCATGCAGAGAACCTCTCTCAATGTCCCCAGGCTGCGGCAGACCAGAGGCTCCATTCAGCTCCAACTGCTGCACCAAGTAAGTCATGCAGACTCTCATGTAAGAACATGGATGCAACTTTTAGCAGCAGGAGGAAGGCCACAATAGAAGAATTTTCAGAAAAAGAATTTTTGGGACAAGTTAATAAAAACAAGACAACTTCTCTCTAGAATTTAGAGGACATGTAAAACGGACACTCCTGGCTTTACTCTAGAAGCCAACATTGCTTTTAGCAAAAATCAGGTGCAAGCTGTGCTATTTATCACATTTGTACAAGCAGATGTCCAGCAAATCTCATGGGGATTAGGACAGCCAAAGCAGTTGTCCAGCCATCTAGCATTAATGTTGCAAAACTGTTTCCATTATAACCCTCTGTTTTCACACGTTTATAGGTTTTTGAAAGCCCCTCTCCTGGGAATAATGTTCTTTGTGCTTAGTTGTTGGGGTATTTTAAAGTTTAAATAAAATACCTTCAGGTGGTTTTTAGTTACAAGAAAATGAAAAAAGTATTTGTTTTCACAACATGGAAATATGGAAGAGGCTGGTTGGTCTTGGAGGGGACTCCACCTAACACAGAGAAGTCATTTTCTATCAAGTTAGTACACATGGGACAAGCACTTCAAGGGATTAAACCTATAGCCACGGAGGTCAGGGAAAATATACCACAGTGTCAATGATTCCAAATGAGACAGGGACAGAACAAAGAACCTGGATACCATGATTCCCAGTAAGTACTTCAGTTGCTGACTGGCCAACATCAAGGCAGTGGACTGACACAAAAAAAAAAACCAAAGCAAAAGAACTTAACCTTTGTTTTGATGGCTATAGCAGGGAGGGAAAACACACTTGCAAGAAACAGTCAACTTTTTTGTTGAATGAAAAAAAAAACACAAACCAACAAACAAAAAACCAACCCATGCTCCCCTATTCCTTTGAACCTTCAGAGATTACATTTACTCCTTTCATCCTCTTGCCTGTATCTGCAGAAAGGTGGCCGTAGCTCAAGAGCAGCTGTCCTTGGCTATGAGAGTAACCAAGTAACAAGCGGCCGCTATCCCAGCAAACACTTCAAGTACCCAAGCGCAACATCAAAATGTCTTAGAAACACAGACATAAGTTATCCTTCTGCTCTGAAGGACTCATCAAATCCCATTAGGCAGGCCCACAGGAGAGTCATTTAAAGCCTCTGAACCAGGCAGACATAGAACACTTTCTTGCCTTGCAAGCATTTTCTTCAACCTTCCCCACCAAAAAGCAGCATGGCAAAACCAGAGTACGCTCTCACCAAGGCTACAGCACTCCAAGTATGAACTAACAGGAGTGCTTTTATTTTGTCCTCATGGTTAAAACATTCATTAGTTAGACAGCCACCTCAGTTAGCAGCTCATAGATAGAGTTATTTATGAACCTAAACTGAGGTCTTTACATGCTACTGCAGTGCCAAAAAATCACTCCCCTTGCCCTTAACTCGAGACTGGAATGACATGCTTCCTTGCAGCCACACCATGAAGAGGTACCCAAACCCCCAGTGCAATGGAAACCTGCTTCCCAGGAGACTCGTGAAGCACCAGGGAACCTTTGCACTTTACCTCTGTACAGAAGGGCGTAAGCTGGGGATGCACCACAGGCTGAACATACATGTGAAAGGTGGACTCAATCTCCATCGTCCTGCCATTCAGCTTCAGGATAGGGAATTCGATGATTTCCTGAATAGGGCAAAAAGAAAAGCAGCTGTTCATTTAAGACAAACAAAAAATGAAGCAGGAAATGATCTTGCCTAGCAAGCCAGCTGTAAAAAGAGGGGACTGACAGTCTAAACCAAACCCAAGTGCAACACAAAGCTCTGCAATACAAGTGGGAAAATGGTGCCAGAGCGCAGAGCACATCCAACACCATGAACCCAGAAGAGGATGGTTGGTGCTGACACCCATTGTGGCCAGGATGAGCAGCAAGGAGATCTCTTGTGCTCAGCACTGGAACTGCATGCATCATTGCCTAAGATGAACCTAAGGAAGACAGTTTAGCATCACTTGCAGATGCTACCCAGCAACATGGACATGTATTTGCACTTGTTTAGCAAGGACATCTGTGCCCTCTCCAAGACCAGTTTCACCCTCACCACCATGCCACCCTTTTGGAGGACACCAACAGATAGACAATATGAGCTACTTTGTGAAGCCTCTCCCTCCCAGGAGAGGCTGAGGAGCACTACTCTCCTTCAACAGCGAGGAGAGAAGCTGGAGGCCACTCCCAAATCCATCCCTAAGGGATACGGCACAGTCGCAAGCCTTGCTTCATTTTCATCTTTGTAGCCAATTTATGCTGATAGAGAAATAAAAACATTCCTTCATCAGAAGAATGTTCAATTATTCGTATAATCAGCAATCAAAAATTTACATGGGCCTGTTAATAAAAAGTTTAAGCAAATGCAGTGGTGATGGATTTCTCAATTATTAAAAAATATACATGAAATTAAAAAAGACAACCGCCAAATAAAAGCCATAAAATCCTTTGTGTTCACCCCCCACCCCTCCTTCTCCACTCCCTTTCCTCCCTCCAGTTTAATGTAAGAGGAGAAGTGACAATTTGTTTGGTGTCTTTAAAGAATAATTTGTCTGTGTTATTTAATAGAGATGCATGGCACCAAGGTTCTGGAGTGCAAATGAGCCCGCTGAGTGATATCCATGCAACAAGCCTCTCAAATCACTTCTGGAGAGAAAGAGAGAGAGGGAGAGAGAAGAAAAAAAAAATATTGCTTTTTAATATTCAAAAACAGTTTGCAAAATTTAATCAAAGCAGAGCAAAAGCTAACATTTTTACCACTTTGACATTTTTATTAGCGCTTTCATAAATTTTTAAAACATGAATGGAATTAGTTTAACAACAACAACAACAAAAAAAAAACCAACAAACCAAACTGCCTGAAAACATCTGGAAGAGACAAATAAGAAAGAAAAAAAATAATCTGACTCCTGTGTGTAAAATTAGCATGTGGAAAACGCAGTCGTTGCAGAGGAGCTAACACAGGTTTTAGACCCTGGCTGCAACCTTCATGACCCACAGGTGGAAATTATCTTGCAGTCATGCGTATAAGCTGATGACATCAGCACCTCAGCAGGCAGAAGGGAGGCCAGAAGCTGGGTGGATAAATGGAAACAACAAATAATTTAAACAGCCAGGAGAAACACCCAATTTCCGCAGTGGGCAGAGCCCGTGGGCACTGCAGAGCAGCTCCCTGGAGCATTGGGCACACAGCCCAGACTGGGGCACGTGGAGAGCATGTGCTGCTGAGATGGAAACTCAGAAAAAATGTGTTAACAGTGAACTGCTCAGGTGTAGACTTTGAGCAGGCAAGCTACAGAGGACACAAGGTTTTCCCCATGGTCAGCTGTGCCACACTCTGTACATGCTTCATAGGCTAAGGCAAAGTGGAGGGTTGGGCACATCCCTCCCCACAGCCATACCACCCCACCAGTTGCCACCAACTTTCCCCAGAAAAGAGATGAAATTCGAGCCGCGGGCTAGAAGGGGAGGATGGCACAGAGACAAAACACCTCATGGCCTAGACTGCTGTTGCACAGCCAAACTCTGCAGCCTCCCTGGATGACTTGTGGAAGCATTAAAAAGTCTGAGTAAGAGACAGTGGACAGTGCTGAGAGTCACCACAGATGGGCTCTGAAGTCAGCAGATTTCTGTTCAGAAGGAAAATAGCCTGCAAAGTTTGAAGTCAATGGATAGGACATCACAACAGAGTTAACCTCAAGGTAACACCACCATCCCTCAAAGCAGGCTGGGGTGGCTCACTGCCCGTTAGGTCTGCATCCCACCCAAAGGGTGACCATGAAATTAACCAAGCCCACGACAGGGAAAGACAAGCATTCTCCCTCCCAGAGAGGGATACACACTGGTTGCATTTCACAGCGGGGCTACGCTGCAATACCAAGATCACTCCTAAGGGACCAGAAACATCCTCAGGGGCCATCAAGTGGCTGGATGCAGAGCAAGACTGAAATACAGCCCTGCTGCTGATCTGATACACAAAGGCGTAGCTCACCTTCCAGAACCAAAGGCAAAAGGCACTTGCAGGAGGATCAGATTAAGATAGACAGAGGAAATAAAAAGGAATACATTAAAAGAAAAAAAAAAAAAAAAAAGAAGAAAAAAAGAAGGTGGAAATTTTAACAATATTCAGAATTATTCCAGGTCTGTCAGAAGCACATAACCAAAAGTGGGGGTGGAACCCCAAGAGTAACTTGAGCGTCTTGGGAGCAAGCACAGCCACTCTTTTCGGCTTATTTGGTCACTTTTCGAATCAAGTTTTAAGGGACCTTTCCCAAAAGGCTATTTATCTGCACGCTTCCTATAGCAGAGATTTTTCCAGTCTCTGGCAGTGTTTGCTCCACTGGTATCTAAGGCAACAGATACCAGCCCCATGAAATCAGCCCCACTCCTCACTAACGACGTTAGCCAGTCCTGCAATGAAATTTAACCTGTGACACTGCTGTACTTTTCATTTAAACTTTCATTTGGAGAGAAGCAGTGTTTGGAGACCCTGCAGTTTGTCCTGCTAATAAAGACAAGTGTTGGGACCTTTAAAGGTGCCATTCATCTTTTGCCGTTATTAAATTCAATTTTCTTAAGCCCACGATACATCATGAAATTAAGAGTTGACATTCCTGCAGAAACAAAAATATCTATCAAACATAAACAGAAGGAGGAGGGGGTGGGAAGAGGCCTCTATTACCAAGAATTTATGGCTTAAAGTTGCTCTGTTTCCACTTTTTTTTTTTCTTTTTTTTTACAAGCATATGGTTTGTTTTAGATATCCAAAATGTTATTACAGATCTAGAATTTCATTAGTAATTATTATGAAATGGTGAGCACTTAGGCACACACACACAACCCCCCAACAGACCCTGATGCAGGAAGGCAGCCGGGCACTCTCACATTTCACTGCAGCCCAGCGAGCTCAACCAGCTCAGCTCCATCTCCACCTTCAAGGACCTTCACTGCTTCTTCCCAGATGGGTGGGAAAGGTGGAGCAAAGCAGCACAAGGAGAGGAGCACAAAGGAGAGATTCGCTGCCACTTCCTCTCGTTTAGCAGAGCCTGATCATCTCTAAGTATTATCTTGAGATCCTCACCCATTTTCACTTCCAACACTTGAGTACACATTCCAACTTCAGCAGTGATTTGTAACAGCAGCGTTTGGGGCTCCTAAGTATTTCCCTTCCCCACCCGCCCCGCCCCAGCTTTTCCTTATAGCACAACCAGAAGTTATGGATGTGCTGAAATAACGCTGAGGGTGTCTAGAGGCTGCAAATAGCCGCAAGCTACCAGAAGAACAAATGTACCCATTTGAATTTTGCGAGCACTGCAATTAGGTATTTTATTTAGCGCTGCAAAGTAACTTGAAAGGAAATCCAGGGTTTAAACCACCAGCAATAAATAAGCTGGTTTTTTATTTTCCTTTCATTGTCATGAAAAGTTGAGCATGTTTTCTGTTGAGAAATTCTGCACGCGGCTCCCAATTACAGGCATTTGCATTTATATTGTTGGAACACAGAGCTTCTAAAATCAATATTAACACGCTTAAAGAAAAAGACATCACCACCCTGGCCCTCCCCTCAGCTGCGCCCCCAAACACTGCAACAATAGGAACCTAAGAGCCGGAGGCTCCGGCAGAGCCATTACCAGGTCCGCTCTTCACAACTATCTTGCGTTTCTGATTTTGTGGTACTTCAAACAAATCTCTGTGACAGCTTGTTTGGATTTTTTGCCATTTAAAATAAATAAAATTCCCCAAAAAACCAGAGGTCCCAGGTGGAAGCCTCCCACATGACCTAGCTGTCCCAGGCCAGTGGGCTGAGCAGTGGTGGAAGGGTGTAGGGTAACTAAGGAATTCCTTTTAAGACGGATTTGAATAACTCATAGGGGTGTGCGAGAGCCCTGCTATGAACCCAGCCTGTCCTGACCTAGTTGTTACAGGAGTTTCACTTAGAACACTTGGAGCAAGCGTGCACAAATCCAGCTGTCTTGATCTTCTTGCTGATAAACGAAAACAAGCATACAACTCAACCTTACTTGCTAAATACTTTCCTGCAGTGGTCAGATCTCTGGAGCTCAGAGAAGAAAGCATGTGAAGTTGCACTAATTCCCACAGAGGAATCTAGTGGAAGGTTGGAACTAGATGATCTTTAAGATCCCTTCCAACCTAAATCCTTCTATGAATTTACATCCTTTTGGATCTGGGGAGTACTAACATCCTTAGACAAAAAGCATACGGTATACAGCAAGAACTTCCTGACTCTCAAAACCTTTCAATCCAGAATCCCACAAACCAGATGGACAGGGCATACCTTGGGGCACCAAGTTACATATTTGATGAAGACCATGTGACTTAATTCCAAAACTACCAGAGAATAATTTATCCATCCCTTACTCCCACCCCCACGCGAAGAACTTTAATAAACACAAGAATAAAAGATGCCCATAAAAACCAGAGCTGACTGTTCAAAATGCAACAAAACCAAGCGGAGGCTGTTGAGAGAAAGGCTTTGGGTTTGGTTTATTTCTGATAAGGAACAGCATTAAAACTGCCTACCAAAAGACCTCTCTGCACTTTCAAACAAGGTAAAGGCAGAAGAGGCAAGGAAGTCTCTGTGGAGGGACAGAACCTCAGCACCAGCTCATTTTGTTCAGGGATGTTTATCCCCCACTTCTTTAAAGAAAAAAAAAAAAAAACCCAGTCATTTTATGCACAAGGAGCTTATTTCTTAAACAAACACTTGTGTTTTTGATTTACACCACGGGCTGCTCCTAAATAATTTATGGCGGGTTAAATTTATTGCACAGCCCTGGCCGGCTGCAAATTCGAATTGCCAAATAATTAGATTTTAGGGCAATGCTTATAAATTATCCGCCGATTTGTCCGGACTTGTTTGTCAGTTGCTTTGTGCTTCGGGTCATCTTTGGCATTTCGCTGTTTGTGTTTTAATTGCTGATTTACACTTTGACAGATGAGAGTTGATGCCTCCAAGATCGGGGAGGGGGCGGGGGGTTGAAGAGCAGGAAGAAATCAGAGCTTTTAAAGCCTTGTGATTTTCCCTTTTTTTCCAAGGCAATTAAAATCGAAAAGGGACATAGTAAGGACAAGACTAGCCTAACAGATCTGCCTCCCCAGTTTCCATCCCCTGCCTTAATTATTATTTTAACTAAAGCAGTTTCCAAGTGAGCAGCCTTGCGCTGGCCCTCAGGGGCAGTAACCAAGATGACCTCATAGGTCTTTGCCCCTCTTCTAAATTTTTATTAAGCTAACCAAAACAAGCACCATACAGGCAACACCTCTGCAGTGGGGGACAGCAGGACTTCTGCTGAATCAGGCCTATGCTGACTTTCCAAGGAATACCTACCTGAACACACAGCGAGGAGTCTCTCAGCGCTTCTGTACCACACAAGTTACTCTGCGTGTTGGTTAACTCTGCCAAAGCCCCAGATCCCTCTGGGAAAGCAGCTGACTCCTAAATTTCTTTTTCCATCCCTACCTAGCTTCAATTATACATGTGCACACACCCGAAGATTTCACGCATTTAAGCAACTGTTAGATCCCCAAAAGGCAGGAAATTCACATCAAAGTCAAAACACAAGAGAACTGGCAGGAACATGGAAACATCAGGCAACACTGGGAGAAGACGATGTGAAGACAAATTTTGCTATGCAGTCATTAAATACCCAAGATTTCATCCTTCCCCTGCTCTTAGGAGAGCCCCACTACCTACCACCAACACTCAGCACTGAAGACCCATGTCAAATGTTGGATTTAATCACAGAATGGGTTGGGTTGGAAGAGACTTAAAGATAATCTAGTTCCAAACCCCCTGCCACAGGCAGAGTCACCTTACACTAGAGCAGATGACTCAAGATCTCAGCCAGCCTGGCCTTGGAACATCTCCAGGGAGGGGTCATTCACAACCTCATTGGAAAACCTGTTCCAGTGTCTCACCACCCTCACTGTAAATAACTTCTTCCTAATATTTAGTCTAAATCTAGCCTCCTCAAGGTTAACACCATTCCCTCTTGTCCTATTACTACAATCTCTCATAAAAAGTCCCTTTTTGTCCCTTTCCTCAAAGATAAATTTTGAGTTCCATTTTGGGTTCTGCATCAGCATCAAGCCTGGCTCTCTCCCAGGTGCTTCCTTACAACTGTGAGGGTGAGAGACCATTTCTCTTTCTTTAATAGAAGCTGAAATTCCTATCTAATCACATGCCTCCAGGAGGTTGAGCTTTAAGAGAGACATCTAGTCCATGCACCTGCCTGAGGGCAGCATCACCTCCCCCTAAATAATTTCTGACTTTGTCTAGGCTGTTTTTACAGACTCCAATAAGAGAGACTCACACGCTCCTCAGGCACTCTCTCCTCCTGTTTCATTAGTCTTATCATTGGAAAGTTTTTCCTAATGTCTAATCAAAATTTCCCTTGCATTCCCTTGTTTAAATTCATGACTGCTCTTCCTACCCACAGCAGACACAGGCCAGAAGATTGCCTTTCTCATTTTTGCAACAGAAGACCTCATCATACACACCCCCATCATCAGGGCACTAACCACAACACCAGTGCCATCCAGCCTGCACTCACAGTTGTGTTTTGCTCTGGTTGCACTCATTTTCCCTTTTAACTTTTTTTTTTTCCAAATAGGCATGGATTACAAAGTGAAGCATTTCCTAAGATAAAATCCTTTCTTATAAACCAAGAAAAGGAGGATTCACATGTCTTGCAAATGACATCTTGACCCTGACACTTTCTTAAACTTAGCACTGTGGTCTTTGGGACTTCTTTTATACCTGCCACTATACCCAGAAATGTGAAAGTTGTGTTACAACCCTTGTCCTACCCGCCCTGAGCAAAACTTTTGCTAGGCATTTGTTCCCGGGCTGGTTTCTGCTTTCACCATCAGCATCATCTCACTTGTCAAAATCCACAAAGCTATTTTGATCCTCCCAACATCACCCAGACCTCAAGAATAAGGCAGAACCTCTCTCCTATTTCCTCACTTGGGATGAGAAATATAAACCAACAGACATCAGCACTTCAACTTGTTTCTTCTAGCACTACTGACACATATTTAACCACCCAGAAAATCTCCACTGACATAGTCAACAACAATTTAAGCTTGACAGTTTAGGGGAAGTTTACTACTTGAATCAGATTAAAAGCAGCAGGGACACATTTCCAAATATTACCTTTCCTTTGTAAGATGACAACTACACTATGTCCTTTTGCATGTCTGCTCCTTGCCACTGCAGGCAAGCAGCCTGTGCAGTCCCTGTTGCAGAATTACCAAATCACTTCAAGACCCAACCTCTTCACCTGATATTGAGTAGCACAAGCGATCAATGTTCCCAGCAACACTAAAACATCTGGGATGGGTAGAAAGGGCAGGCTAATGCATGTAAATGAACACACGGGGTTTTACAGACATTACAAGTAGCTCCTGGTGACAGCGCGTTTCTGCCCGGCAGAGAGGAGCTAAGTGACATAACGAAGAGCTACTTTGCCAGCTAACAAGTGCACAAACCAACAAAGACAACAGAGGGATGGCTGCAAACCCTGTCTGGCACAGAGAGCAAGAAAAGCACAAGACCTAGGCACACACTGTGCCATTCTCGCCGAAAGAGCTAATCTGCACTTCCTCCGGGAGGTGTTGTTCAAAACTAAGTCCACCTTAACTCAGCAAAGACCATCCCCTGGGAACCACAGCAGCCTAAAAAGCCACATCCTCAGGCAGCACTGAATACATGCCATACCATGGAGGAATACTGCCCCTTTTTCAAAACATCATGCTGGGAGGGATGTCAAACAGCCCCTGCCTCAGAGGCTGCAAAAGATGCCCAGGCACACGCCAATCATCACTGACTGCACAGGGCCATATGCTCGGCAGGAGAAGCGCAGCACAAATCTCTCCCTTTAGAGAGATTCCCTTCCCTCTAGAAATCTACACGGTGTGAACATTGCCAGCAGCACACATTACCCTCAGCAGAGGCTTGATGGAGAGGTGAACGAACCTTTAAACAGGATCCAGCAGACTTGCACATTCCTGAGATAGCCTGGATCTTTGCTTTTCAGGGTGACTGCAGCTCAACTACTTTCCACTGTAACAACAAGTCTACTTAACTTTGCAACTTGTCACCTACCTAAACGATGTCTAATGTTTGCACAGCTAAGGATACAGTGTTCAAACAGCACAGGTGGGGAACTGCATGCTGGGATGCATAACTGATGTGGGGTCTTGGCACGCTGCGAGGGAAAGGGCAACATGACTGATTGCTTTAAAGTACTCATCTCATCGGCCTGTCAATAACCAGCCGAAAGCTAAGCAGGTTGGGTCAGGTTAGGACTGCAGCAATTGGCCACCTGAGTGCCTTGGTATTTTAGGCTTACTGCTATAATAATGCTGGGTTTATACCTTTAAGTAAGAAATTGCTTTGAATCTTTTTTTCTTCATATGTCAGATGTCTTGCCTGGTGGTCTTGTGGTTGTGCTCTCTGGGAGATTTGGGTTCAGTAACTGTTCATGTTCTCTAGCTCATTGGGTTTTAAATAAATACAGCTAATTCTGTTGCCTGAAGCCATAACCCACCCTGTCAGATTCCTATGGGTCACAGCAAGGTTGTCCTCACTTATTGGGAGAAAGAGGGAGGCCTTCAAGGCAAAATGACTGCCACAGCAAGTGCAGCCTTTGAGGGTTACACCACACTTGGTGTCTCAGACCCTGCAGAATCCTCTCTTAAACACTGCTCTTCTCTCTAAATCTTTTTGTTATTCCCCATATTGGTCAAACAGTCCAACAGGATTGCACATGACATAGGCAAATGGAAAATTCTCCTAAAATAGACTGGCATCACTTTAATTTCAGATGCACCTTGTAGAATGTTGAGCTTCAGGTATTCATGTGCTCATTGTGAAAATCTTCACCATTCAGAGGAAGTAGCTACAAGGCCTCAGAAAGCTTTTTCAGAAGTTTTTTTCAAAAACACAGACAGAAAAACCCTTATGAAATAGCTTCTATAAGAACTATTTCCTGCCACTTTGGGAACTTGTATCATTCCAACGTAAGAAGAACGGCACAACAGCAGCCAGGGCTGGCAAAGAGATTATATATATATAAAAATTATATATATACACACACACTTTCTAGTAAAAAGAATAAGAAAAGACTTAATCACTGTGTTACATGCATTTTAAACAGCATTCCTCTAGAAACAACACTGTAAGAAGCTGAATTGAGAAGCAGGTATTTAAAACTACGCCCAAGCCTAAGCTGCATGAAGACAGGTAATTGCAGATTAATATTCCACTGTAATACTCACGCACAAGAGTGCTGAGTTAAAGTTGCCATGGGAAACAAGCCTGAATTTCTTCACTTTTCAGCAATTCACAATCAGCCTTAATAAAGCTTTTGGCAGGTGATTTTTAATACACTGAACTTAACAACCACATAGGAAAAAAAAAACATGCAAGAAGATGCTACATGGGCATCATAAAATCTTAGAATAGCTCAGGTTTGAAGGGACCTTAGAGATCATCTACTCCAGTCTCCCTGCCATGGGCCTCAGGGATACCTCTCAACTAGACTCAGCTGCTCAAGGCCTCATCCAACCTGGCTTTGAACACCTCCAGGGAAGAGGCATCCACAACCTCCCTGGGCAACTTATTCCAAAATCTCACCATCCTCATACTGAAGAACTTCTTCCTAAGATGCATTCTAAACCTGCTCTCCCTCAGTTTAAAACCATTCCCCTTGCCCTACTGCTAGACACCCTGATGAGAAGTCCCTCTCCAGCCTTCCCATAGCATCCGTCAAGTACTGAGTCTTCTCTTCTCTAGAATGAACAATCCCAGCTCCCTCAGCCCCTCTTCGTAGCAGAGGTGTTTTGGCCCTTGGAGCATCTTTGGGACCCTCCTTTGGACTCACTCCAACAGCTCTGTGTCTTTCTTATGATGGAGGCACCAGAACTAGAGGCAGTATTTGAGGTGGGGTCTCACAAGAGCAGACAGATGTCTAAATGGATCAGGCAGACACGGGCATATCCCTTTTACCCACCTCTGGGTTAGGACTATGACAATCTCTTTTACTATGCAAGTCACCTCCTGCATTCCCATCCTGGCCTTCAGCTAGGACTGCCTTGATACAGGCTCCACAGAGCACTGCTTAAAAAGCATGCAGAATATGCTCTGCAGAGGATCAGCAGTCCCTCCATAACCTCAGGGGCACACTCCTCCTAAAAAGTCCTCTGAGCCTAGGCTATGGCTCTCATGGCAGCTTGCTTATCCTGCACAGGAAGCTCAGCAGGGCCTGCACATCTGTTGCAATGGCCTAAATGTGGTAGAAATCAACATTCATTCCCATTGCAAGGCCAGTCTGTAAATCACAGCATCTCAAGAACAGAGACACATCATTCAGTTGTCCCTGTCACAGGAATGAGACCATGGGTGGAGCAGTATAGGCGGTGATGAGGCAGCAATCATTGCAGCTACCCCACTTGCATCTCCCTGCAGAGGGTTAAGGGCAAAACACCTTTAATTCGCTTTCACTCAAGGAAACACAGCCTGAACCCAACACAACCTTGTTGTGCATTTGCACTTAATATTATCTTACAGAAAGCCTGTCTCTCATTTCTTAATATGCTTTTGCAATCAGGAAATGTACTCTGATCATTCAGATTTGTTTGTACACAAAAAACAAATTAGTAATGGACATATGCTTATTCATAGCTTCAGTGTATGTGGGTTTATGTTGAAATGGTGAGTGATGTTCTGTATGTATTAGTTTGTCCAGTTTCACTTGATAGCAGTGATAAATTTCCCCAGAATAACAATCAGAATGCATGCTAAATGAACTTGAAATACATAGGATACACTGACAAAAAATGTAAATATGTTTTATTGAAAATGTGCTGTGTAAGAGAACAAGGAGAGTATTGTCTGTAAACAATTTATTCTTCTGCCTCTGGTCACAACCTCCTCCAGCGGTTAGAAGATCTGAACATTTCATACCTTTGTCTTACAGACTTTGGGAGAGGCAAATTTCTAATTTCCAACTGATTATCAAATTTGAGCGAATCTGAGAGACTGAAGTCAAGCACCTGAAAAAAAAGCAACTTCATCATTATCAAAAGATAATTTAGCAACTCTTAAGCCTAGCTCCAGGTCAGAGATCTGACACTTTTCCTTTTTTTACATTTCCAGGCAGCAGATATACAAAGCTTGAATTTATTTGGTTTTCATTTAAATGGCTTTAATAGATTACTACAGAGATTACCATCTTATGTAGAAGCCTAACTTCAAATTCAACTTTGAATGAATCTGATTTCTACCTTCACACTTTTTGTATTTAAAAATATCATTGCTTTCCATCCCCTCTGCTGAAGCTGGCTATCTACAGATACTTGGTTGGCTGACCAGAATGGCGCACCCACTCACTGCAATAATAAACTAAGGTTACGGACAGCCACGGACCTGAGCCTAAGGAGCTCCTTAAGACAGTGGCTCAAAGTACTGACCACCATAAACACTGGTGCATGCAAGGACGAAGGGACACAAGAGTGAGACTCCCCTTATAAATGCATCTTCTCTTGTGTAGCTGAAGAATCATAAGCTCCCAGCTCTACAGGCTGATAGCGTATAAAAGCAGCAGGTACTTATAAACTCTTAGCAGACAGTAAAGGGGAAAAAAAAGTCAGAATTAGAGCGGAAAAATAAAGCATACTACCACTGCCATGGTCGAGGTCCAACGACCTCCACAGAATGACAGCTCCTGTTTGACCCTACTGGGCTTTGGATTTAATTCCAAATGCACAAGGTAAGCTTTAAAGAGATGCAAGAGGACAGCCATAAACATCCCTTACTGCCAACCCCTACTGACCTTTGGCTGGCTAAAACACTACATGACACTGGCTGTGACTCTATTCTCTCGGTTTCCTCATCTATCCATTTGGGGCAATGCAGTTAAACCCTCCACATTCTTTTCTCTCTGGGATGGTCTCATTATTCATAAAACTATACTGAAAAAATAAAAACAGCAAAAAAGCAAAAAACTAAGCTGCTGCTTTGTGCATATAAACGTGCACTTTGATTTAGTGGCATATCTGTTGAAAGCTACCAAAGTCAGGACTGAAAGGATGCCACCATTTCTGTGTGGGTATCGAGCAAGGAACATGAACGACCCTCCATGCCTGACCTCGAAGTGGCAAAGCAAAGGGCAGCAGCCAGAAGACACTCAGACTGCAGTCGCAGCCACTGAAGCCACAATGCAGACAGCTTCCCAGGAGAATACCACTGTCCTCGACCCTCCTTGATCTCCATTACCAAGGCCAAAGCATGAGACCTTGGAGAGAGGCCAGGCAGCATGAAAGAGAATGGAAATGAAGGAACCTTCAGAGCTCCCAGAAGAGCATGAAGGACTTCCCCAGGGATAAAGCCAGTGAGGCTGCTGGCTTCAGAAATGCCCAGGTATATACAGCAGGAGGGGGAGCAGATGTGGCAGTCACACACCTTCATGTAGATAAAAAGACAGCTCTTTCACTAGTTTCTGATTTTAAGCCAGAATGTTTTGAAGAGCACTTAGTGAGAAATGTGAAGTGTGCTGCACAGTGGCAAATGCACTTTGCAAGACCTTTAGACTAGGCTAGCTAAATTTACAGCTATGCCTACCCACTGAGAGTAACCTGGACCACAGCTTAGCTCTCTATGTGCAGTCTCCTCACCAAACCCCGATGCATTTTAATTTCATTGTATCTTGCAGGTATTAAAAGCAGAAAAAGGATCAGGATCACAGTGTAAATCAGCATCTGACTATTTCTAGATCTCAGGTCTGTCCTCAGGCCGAACCTCCAACACTTGTCTGCTACAGCTAAAGATCTTGCCACTAAAACCTTGCACACATCATCAATGAAATACACAGCACAGAACTCTCACCATGACGTACAGCCCAGCAGTGGAGAAAAGCCATGCTGGGCAGCAAAGAGGTAAGACGTAGATACAGGGGGCAATGACTCATGTCTCATTTTACAAAGTTGCCCAGTTTTGGCAGGCACCTTCAGCCTTTCCAGTTATGCTAATCACCATGTAGCAAGGGCCAATCCTTTGTCACACTGATTTGTTGGTGAGGATATGACACACTAATAGTCCTTTCCACACACAATACCATGCTGACAGGCACTGAACACAGCAGACTGGAAAAACAACACTGAAGAACATCTCCACCTTAAAGTTGCTATCTCACCAACAAAATATATAGCAGATCTGCATTGGCCCAGACCATTACTTTCCCTGGCAAGGACTTGGGGACAAAGCTCCTTAAAACAGTAGTAATCATATTCCACTCATGCTCCTTTTTACTGCTAGCTGTAAACTAGCTCCACGTGCATCATGGTTTTGCATCAAAATGTGCACAGACCAAACCCATATCCAAAGGGACAAGGTAGATCCAATTTACAGCTTTGACAGGTCTGTGCACCCGAGGCAGAGTGTGCAAGAAATAGTCCCACATCTCACTTGGAGAATGGTTAAGATCCTGCTAGCAGAAGTAGATGCAAAGCCACAGTGGCCTCCCACAAAGACCCAGAGAAAAAGCTGGGATTTTTGAGTTTGTTTCTCAAGAAAAACATGGGGCAGGCAGCACTCGCCAAGGCACTACTGGGCAACAGAGAAGTCAAATTTGATTCCAACTCGCAGCTCCCTTCGAAAGAACAAGCCCAAAGGAAACCACAGCTGCACTGGAAAATGAACACTGAAAACCACTTTGCCTTTAGTATATTTGAAACAAAGCAAACGGAAGTTGTGCTGACCCAGTGCAAATATTACTGCCAATAGCTATAAGAGGTCAATTGCTTTGGCAGAGGAGGGTGAGAAGCCCAAGTTCAATTTAGAGACTCAGAAATTCTCTCTGTTACCAACCCAGTATTATTTTACTTTCCCTCTTTTTAGCACAATTTCCTAATTTAAATTACAAACTCAGGCTCATACTGCTGGCAACTGCAAATACATTTATTAATATGCTCTACACTACTATGGAAAAATTGTCTGCAGAAAAACCTCTGTACTTCATCTGAAACCCTGCATCTCAAGTGGTAGGCCAAAATCTCCCTGAAACTGAACACTTCCTGTCTCATTACACTCCAGAGTTAACATGCAGAGAAAATAACTTCAGCAAGATCAGAACTCCAAACTATTGTTCTTCTCTACTTAGAAACACCATTGTGTTGCACACATCCAAATCATTCAAACTTGTCCTGGTTTTGGCTAGGACAGAGCTAATTTTTCTTCTTAGTAGCTAGCATAATGCTGGTTTGGATTCAGTATGGGGTTTGGTATGACAAGAATGTCAATAATATACTGATGTTTTCAGTTGTTGCTAAGAAATTGAGGACTTCAGCTTCCCATGTCCTGCTAATGTGTAGGTGCACAAGAAGCTGGAAGTGAGTACAGTCAAAGCAATGAATCCAAACTGGCCAATGGAATATTCCATACCATACAGTGTACTGTTCAGTATACAGATGAGGGCTGACTGGGAAGCTCAGGCTCTTTTGGGATTGCAGTTACAGGATTTTTTCTCCTCTGGAATTACTACCCAGGAATAAGCTAGGCATTGGTCAGCGAGTAGTAAGCAACAGTACTGTGCATCACTCATTTGTATATTCTATTTCTGCTATTACTCTTATCATATTTTATCTTATTTCAGTTATTAAATTGCTTTTATCTCAACCTACAAGTCTCCTTACCTTTACCCCTCCACTTCTCTCCACCATCCCCCCAACATAGGGGAACACAAGCAAGCAGCTGCTGACCAGTTTAAAATACAACAGAACAACTCTTTTTCTAAAGCTGTTGGCTACCAACTGCCTCTTTCCTTGCAGAATCAAACACAGCTCCCACAGGTACTCTACTAATGGACGTTACCAGCCAAAAAAAATCAGACCCTCCCTAGTTCAGGCAGATGACAAGCATACATGACGTAAAGATGTTTTTGAGAACACATGAACTGTCACTGTCACTTCCTTAATGGAATCAGGCTTCTTCATTTCATTCCCATTGAATGGTCATGGCATTGCTCCTGAGAGAGCAAGCAGCTAGCAGGAGCCCTGGAGGACCAGCAACAGAAAGGAGGTGGGGTAAACCAGAGGAAATAAGTGAGACAGCACTTGCAAGTGTGCCTTTTCCTTCCACCTCTCAGAACAGTAGTAGCAACTTGCAAGGGGACAATTAACAGGATTGACTTTTACCTGAGGATGAATCTGTGGTTTATCACATGTAGCCTCAAAATCCAGCACTAAGAAGTAGTGATATCTCTGTGGAGGGAAGGATGACATTGCTGCCATGGAAGCTCCAAAGCCGTGGGACGCCAGTTTCCTGCTTACAATGGAGTTGTACACTCTAAGAACAGCAGCAGGGAGGAGGGAGCGCACAGTTTGTCTTGCCCTTGGAAGTAAGTTTTGGGGAAACTTTGCTGCTCCAGTATGGAGGAGTGTTATCATTGAACATCCAGAGGCATCTGAAACTGAAGAGAGAGACTTGTGTTACACATGCACACATACATCGCCTCTCTGCTAGTATCTCTTCACTGTCTTCCTCTTGACAGGGATTTCCTCTGTGCTTCCCGGTGGAGGTTTCAGCATCACAAACCTGAAATAACATAGTAACCTGCTCTAAGCACAACAAATGACATTTCGACTGAGCTGAAGGTGTCTAGAATCACAGGCAACTGGAAATTAACTTCCGTAAATGGCTCTAAATTAAGAGCTATGAGACACACAGTAGTCATGGCTCCAGGCACCAGGTGACACTCCTCTGCCAAACCTCATCATAGCAGAACACGATACAAACCACTTAACACACAGCAAATCTGATCTAAACCTCTTTGAAATTTCTGAGTAGGCCTTTCATTTTTTTTCACATACAACTTTTGATACACGGTAGAAATTAAATACAGCAATGCACATATCAACACTACAACTCATCCTAACAGGTTGGCCCTGAGACACCTGTTAGTTGCACCAAAACCTTCCACTTCAATTGCAAACCCATGCATTTGGTACCCAGAAGGTTTCTTGCAAGGTAAGTTCTCATTTGCTCTGTGTATGAGGTTTATCAAAGATGTGGTTCTAATCTTACACTCAATTTCTTACTTGAGAGTATCAGTTCAAGACCGTGTAAACTACAGAGACTGCAGAAACTCTAAAATGCATGCAGCACTGTACAATCTCCCTCCCAAAAAAACACCTCACCCAGTCATCACCTTCTGATGCTTCTATTTAACAAATACTATTTAATAAATTACATTATCCACGTGAAACTACCTGGATTTCTCCCCAGCCCTTTACTTCTAAAACACTGCACAAAAACTTTACAGGACTGTCACTGTCCAAGGTCAGTCAACTTCAGAGCTATTAGTAGATTAATTTCAATGAGAGTGCAAGCCCAACTCATGGAGGTGTTACCTGGCTGGGTACAGTGACTGACAGCAAAACAGGTGAACTGAAACAACCCAGTCCTCTTGAACAAGGACACAAATATCTCCTCTAGCTGTAAACATACAAACACACACACTCTTTCTACTGAAATCTGTCCCCCATGGTAGGTCCCACTGCTCAGGGCTCTGGGCAAAAGCTCCATCACATCACAAGCTACCCACCTGCCTGGTTTCTAAGCCTGGCCTCTCTGCATCTGCATTCACGTTTCACTCTGCTGAGAAGGCCTGGAAGTGTCTGCCTTGAGACATGGAGCCAAAAGAGGCAACGCAAAAGAGAGGACTCACTGCCTGAGAACAAAGTCGCTGTTTGCACAAAAGACAGCATTTGCTCTCTCCCATCCGTTAGTCCGTCAGGTAAATAATGCACGTGCCAAAACACACACTTAATGAGGTAAATAATATGCCTTGAATAAGGGCTAAATCTGTATTTACCTGCGAGACCAGAGAAACTCGGAAGGACCAGATTAGGAGATAATTGCGACTGAGCAGGTTGTGTGCTTCGAGTAAACATGTGTTTGGTAACCTTCCCTTTCCAAGGTTCTGAGTGAAAGGCAAAAATCAAAGGAGCTGAGAGATTCAACACTCAACCAGTGCCCATGCTGCTAATTCCATGGAGTAAATGTCTCCTCACCTTGTGGCTTTCACATCTGGGGGGACTGCTTGCATCATTAAAACCAGTGTGCCAGGCAGCAGGTACCCAGAAAACTCAAATCACAAAAATGCAACAAGGGGTCCAACATTGCACTCATCCTAAAGGGGCTCAGTCCTACCTACTGCTTTTCCATCTACAGCTTTTACTGTCATTAATAAATGCATTACAGCCAAATAGAAATTAGTTATATTCACTCCTAACCTGCCTCAGATAAGAGATATTTAAGATATACATGCTTTAAATCTTCAGGTTACCAGCTATGAATGTAAAGGCCCATCACAGCAAATATAATAGCTTAGAATAAAGCAGCCTGTAAGTCAGTTGTAGTAAAACCTGGTCTTTAGCCTACTGCAGAAAGTAAAATATACAGCTGGAGTGGGGGAGGCAGGCAGGCTCCAACCCTTGTATCAAACACAGGCAATAAAATACACATTATCCACCCCCACACAGCAAGATCAGTACTTCCTTAATGTGTCTTAACTGGCAAGAATAGGGCATCAGACACAAACCTTGCAAAATTTCAGGCTGGCCTGCACCACACACAGTAGCACAACAGTTCTCAAGCTACAGAATCCATACAGCAAAGGCCAACTGGCCATCTTGCCAACAGACAAACACGTCACCACGTGGACATGGCAGCACTACTATGGACCCCAGTAGGTCTGTGTCACACAGGCACCACGGGACAGCAGCACAGAGAAACAACAGCTAACATCTAGTGCCTGTTTACACTAACACCTTCTGCAGGTGGTCCTGTCTAAGGATAGGATCAGGTTTCCCATCCTCAGAGCATCTTTCCTTCCTACTCTCCCATGTAGCAGAGGGAGCAATGCTCTGAACAAAGGTGCACTAGTGGGTATCGTCTGCTGATTGCCCTACGCTGACAGCATACAAATAAGAGCAACCCCACTGCAAACTCTGCACCTTCAGCCAAATGAAGTTTTAACTGCATGTTTACCCAGCCACTGCTCTAGGTGCCCTGGGAAGACCTCACATCATCTTCTTTGGCAAGGTCAGAGTGCCTTAGAGCACAAGATAGCTGGTGAGCAAACACGCTTTATTAGAAGCCATGTAAAGCATTTATAACAGCTATGACAACACGAAGCACTAGTAATTATCCTGTGGTTTTTTTTCCAACAGAGCACAAGCCATACAGCTTCAAAAATTAGAAACCTGGCTCTACTCATATAAAACCACATGTCCAGCGAGTCCATTCCAAACCTAAATAAAACACCACATATATATTCTTTATGCACACAGGGTCAGATTATAATCTCAGACAGTGCAAGCTGTCACATCTGGCATTCAACCCTACTAGCTTAATATTTCATATCACACAGCTCCAGTTCCTTACATAGATATGTATGAAACTTAATGGGACCATGAACTAAGGCTGGGCCTCTCAAATTATTTTGACAGATTGTACACAAACCTAGGAAAATGTGACAGCACTTTACATCTGCAACACCCACTAGCATGGGAAATGGCCACACACAGTGGGGTTCCACTGGAAGACAGAGTTTGCATTTTGTGCTAGATAACAGCATGTGCCATGCCTGACATCACTGGCTACAATCAGCAAATGTCTTCTACAACAGAAAAATAATCGCTGGACATCAGCCGCAGGAAGAGTTCAAGTTCAGGCTGACCATAACTCTTGCTTGTAAGTGGTCCAAGAACACAACTCTAAAGCACAACAGTTTGATCACCAGGAAACAAGGGAAGCCAGGAGAAAGGCAAGTGCCAGCTGTAGCAAACAGCTTGCCAGGAGCCCTACTGAGCACAAAGTGGAGAATCTGCACCAGAGGCTGTTGCACTCCAGGCTTTCAATGGGAAAATCACTCAGGGACAACCATAAGCAGCAAGGAACAAGTTGGGGAACTCCTGCCATGTGAAGGACACTGATAACAGTGCCAGCAGGGCATTAAAAGTGCTCTTCCTCATCAGTGGACAGCCCTGACGTCATGTAGAGATGTCCACCATGCAAGTTGCAGGAGATTCAAATTAATCAATGGCAAAATTGGCCTATGAACTTGAGCTCACAATGGTACTATTTAGTTTTTGCAATCACATCTAATTAATATAACTTGGCAGGAAGAGAGGGCCTAACTAACAGCTTGCTTTTAATCCCAAAATATTTCCCTTCACTGTCCAGTTTTACAAGCTGATGTAGGGGGGTGGCAGGAGGACAAACATCTAAGTTCAAGTCAGAAAGGTAACCCAAGAAATTCTCTATCATACAACAGCCTTCATTTACATGTTAAATTACTTTGTTACAGCAATATGGCCCTTCAGCATATTAAAAAATAAACTGACAAACAAAAAACCCCACTAACCGAAAGGACAAACTAAAAATTAATATTCATACAGTGTTAGAATCAGTAAGGTTGGAGATGCCCTCTAAGATCAAGTCCAACCACCAACTCAACACTAGCATGGCCACTAAACCACATCCTGAAGTGCCACAGCTACACATTTTAAAATACCTGTGGAGATGGTGACTCTACTTCCCTGGGCAACCCCTTGCACTGACTGACCACTTTCAGTAAAGACACTTCTCCTAATATCCAATCTAAAGCTCCTCTGGCACAACGTTAGACCATTTCCTCTCATCTCATCACTAGCTACTTGAGAGAAGAGACTAACCCTCACCTCACTACAAACTCCTTTCAGGTAGTTGTAAAGAGCAATAGTCTTCCCTCAATCTACTCTTCTCCAGACTAAACCCATCTCCCTCAGAGACTCTTCATGAGAATTGTTCTCCAGACCCTTCACCAACTTCACTGCCTTTCTCCAGACACACTCCAGTACTCAGTGTCTCTCATACTGTGGTGCTCAAAACTGAACACAATACTTAAACTGCAGCCTCACCAGCGCAGAGAACAGGGGCATGATCACTTCCCTGCTCCTACCAACCATAATACTCCTGGCCAGGATTTGGCTGGCCTTCTTGGCCACCTGAGCATACTCCTGGCTCGTGTTCAGCTGGCTGTCAACCAGCAACCCCAGGTCCTTTTCTGCCAGGCAACTTTACAGCTACTCTTTCCCCAGCCTCGGGTTGCCTGGGCTTCTTGAGACTCAAGCACAGGACCCAGAACTTGGACTTATTATAACTTATAGAACTGACCTCAGCCCATCAATTCAGCCCTTCCTATCCTTGAAGAGGTCAACACTCCCACCCAATTTGGTGTCATCTGCAAGCTTACTGAGGGTGCGCTTGATCCCCTCATCCACATCAGTGACAAAAACATTAAACAAGACTGGCCTCAAAACTGAACCCCAGGGAACACAGCTGCCAATTGGATTTAGCTCCATCCACTACCACCCTCTGGCCTCAGCCATCCAGTTCTTAATCCAGCAAAGAGTACACCTAAGACACGAGCTGCCACCTTCTCTAGCAGAATGCTGTGGGAGACAGTGTCAAAGGCTTTACTAAAGTCCAGATTGGCAACACCCATGGCCCTTCTCTCACCTGCTAGGCAGGTCACCTGGTCATACGAGATCAGGTTGGTCAAGCAGGACCTGCCTTTAATGCAAGCAAGCTTTGAGATTAATTTGCTTCAATCTATCCCTGTACAAAGCCTGGGTAGGGGCAACTGTGACTTTGAGCCTCCAACAGACAACTGAACTTAATGCTTAAGCAATGAACAAAATTCAAAAAATATAAGTCAAGTTTCTCTTATTTTATTATAGTGTCTTATTTTATTAAATTATAAGGAATAAAAAGAATAATAAAGATGCTTTTTATAAAGCAAATTTGCATATGTGTAGCAACACCTGGAACAGAATGTAACAAAAAATGCAGGACTTCCATTTTGGTAGCTGTTCATAAGCATATTCAGAGGTCAAATGTGAGTCTGTATTTCAGTTGTGTGAAGAGATAACTGAAAAACAATAGAGAGAACACTTTTTTTTTAAATCAACCTTAACATAGAACCAAGTATTTCATTAAACAAACTATAATCCAAAAAAAAGACAACACCTGGCTAGCCCGCAAGGCAGGAAATGAGAGACTATGAACTAAACTAGCTTAGCCACTGTCACTGTCCAAACTTGGGGGGAAAAAAATTTAAAAGTAAAATAAACAATAAACCAGAAAGCTTTTAGAAGCATTTTAATAATGTGACAATTTTAGACAGGTGGATTTGCTTCATTAATTTGTTGTGCTCACATACCACCCCTTAAACGTGAATCCAGTACAGCTGCACCCCCTTCACTTCTGGCTGGCTCTCCAGCACTGCCAGACAACCAAGCCCATGTTTGGGAAAACTAATAACATAATTTTCCCAAGGCATTGTCATAGGATGCCTATACACTGTCCCATCATTATCCAGCTCCAATACAATTTAGCATCAATCATTTTGGTTTTACAGCACTCTGCAATCACATCCAGCCTCTTCCCACTGCAGATGAAGAGGTCCCTGTTCTCAAGAACTTACAGACTAAAATTAGATGCAATACAACAAGTGAGAGTAACAGCAGAGAAGAATGAGGGTTACAGGAGCAAAGTCAGGCAATCGCTCATCCAGGATATATGTGCATCTTGATAGTTCAATTAAAAAATAATTTACTCTACAGGCACAGGCTTCTCTCTACATGGCCTTTATGGAAGTGGCAACTGAACTTGGAAAGGGTTGACTAAAGGATGGAGGGCACTCTTGGGGTAAGGAAGGTCTCTCTCATTTCTTGAGCTCATTCTTCCTGCTGCATTCTTTGGCTGATATGTCAAAGGCACCACCAGATACGTCAGCCACATCAAAGAACCAGAATCTCTTCCATTGTGACATCACAGACATGATGGCTTGTGAGATCACAATGAGTGAGGTCGAAGGCACTGATTAGTTGGACAAGCACTCGCTGGGGCTATCACACCCTATAAGGCTGGGAAATAAACACATCTCAGTTCACTTGACAACACAGTGAAATCCACATGAAACTCCACACCAGCAGGACACAAACTTGTCCCAACAGACCACCCAAAAGTCATCCCAAAGATGCACTGTACAATTCCACTCCAGTTTTATTAGGCCACCTCTGCTAGGCAACCCACTTTCGTCAGCTCCTTGCCTGGTCTCTTAAGACTAGCTTTGCTGTGTATTTTTAAACCTTCTTCAAGAGTAACTGTGGATAGGCAAATGGGTCTAAGCTGGAGACTGAGGAAGTTCCACACAGTAAAGGACTGGTCAACTTAGAGGAAACAGTGAGGAAGGAAACAACAAACGCAAAAGGTAACAGTGGAGGCACACACAGCAAAAGACTGGGAAGCCGCAGTGTAAGAGCAGATTTGGTATCAAGGAAAATCAAGAGAATCAGACCAAGAACCCTGCTCCCCGTAGTCTGGTCTCCTGCCTCTGCATGGGGGCCAAAAGAAAATGTACAAGTGCGAAGCAACACAAAATGGGGTTAACCAAGCCAGTAGTTCTGGGAGGCCAAAAGGCAGGAGGCCTGATGTCCTTCCCTCTCTTAATCTCCTGATTATCTTACACCATTGGTTCCTGAACTTGTCTGGCCCCTCTGTGAGCAATGCAACCACAGGAACCCATAAAAGAACTAATGCAGCTGAATAAAACACAATTAAAACAAGATAGTTTCCTGCTGGTTTAGTGAAAGTAATCAACTTGGGGCCAGGCTGGACAAGCGCCAAAGCTCAAAGGAAAGGATGTGCCCACACTGGCAGAAGTGGGAGGGAGATGAGCCACTAGGGCTCAGCCACTCACCAAACTAACCACGTACTCAGACATGGACACAGACACCTGGCATGGTGTGCATGGCACTTTGCAGGAAATGGACTAAGTATCTTGGCTCTAACAGCATCGACTCTGAAGACCTGAAGTCAGAAAGCACACTGGAGCATCCTGTCTGAATCTCATATAGTGCCATCCAAAAAGTTTCCACTTAATTACTCCCAAACTGAGCCCAAAGGTTTCAACACCTTTCTGAAAAATTTCTGGCACTGAATTGCAGCATCATGCATGGAAGCTCCCCACTACCATCAGACAGCTTGTTCCAATGGTCAGCCCATTAGCTGTCAAAAAATAACACAGTTTTCACCCAGACTTTCCCAGCCTTGGCCTTCAGAGCAAGGTCTGAAATCTAAGGCTCTCAATTTACAGTAGAGCTCCCAGTGTCAGGAGTAAGAGGCTTGTAGCTACCACGCTTCTAGTCAGTAAAACCTGCTACTGCATATTGGCCTAATTTAGTGGAAAGGAGACATAGCAGGCCACCCTTTGTTTAATGGAATCTAGCAAACATAATTACTTCATTTTCATACACATGAATGCTATAGTTGCTCAAACCACTTATACAGCTGCACACCTTCATCATTTGGGAAATGAACTTGAAGGTTAATGTCTGAGAGTACCAAGTGACTCTTAGTCTGGATTCAAGGAGACAACACTTGGATTGCTCAATACACTGATCACTTTTGATCTTCACAAATGAACTCCAGAAGTGCTAAAAGAAAGTCTGTATTCTGCCAAAGTTCTATCCTGGCAGACAGGCAAATGCTTCAAGATGAGCAGCAGCTACAATGGGGCATGGTTTCCACACAACCCAGTTTCAGTGTGCCTGGAAAACCAACCAGGGAAGATGCTGACCTTAATATTCTGCCACAGAAAAAATAACTGTAACAAATACAGCTGAAATAATAATAAAAACCAAACAACCCAACACCCACACTTTTTTTGTTGTTGTTGATATGTCTGCACAGCATAACTGGAGAGAATGCAAATTCTCAGATGGGACTTGGCCAGGAGAGTTACCCCCTTTTACGGGATAGAAAAGTTGTCAAATGGTATCTAACACAACAGGTATCACCTCTAGGTCACGCTTTGAAAGCCACAGCTTGTCCTGTTCTCCCCTCATTCCCTTGCTTGCTGTTGCACCATGCTAGCATATTAGCTCAGCATCACTGGAGTAAAACACCTCAAGTCTCTGTGATGACTATTTCCATCAACAACTCATGCTTAAGTTCCAGGACAGGCTTATGACAAAGATACAGTTGCTCAACAGCCTTCAGTGTTCTCTTGAAAGTACAGCCACAGTCCTACATTTACTTGAATTTCACCTGGCCAGCACTCCACAATCTTGTGGCCCTTTACTGGAGATGGCTACTGGATTGATACAGGGATAAAGTGAAAAAATTTCATACGTTTAAGTTTCTCCCAGAAATTCATTTCCAAAATTTAAGGGAGAAAAAAAAAATTAAATAAACCCCAAAACATCAAGATCTAACAAATTTAACAAAAACAAAACAAGATAAGCACCAAAACTACTGTAATTTGGTCTCCTAAAGGAATTAAACTGAAGTATCTCTCAGCTGCACAGCAGAAACTTTAAGTCATATCAGTATATACTCAACTCAGGGACTTCTTTATTTAGAATCAAGCACATAAGCATTTCCTTTTTAACATTTAATGGTTTCTTCTTTAGGATTTTGCTAAGACTCAAATCTGTCTGGCCATATACTAACTTTTTTTGAAAAAGCAAAGCAAACCAACAACAACAACAACAAAAAAAACCCCAACAACAAAAAACCCTCAACCCAAACAACAAGAAAAAAAAGCAACAACAAAAACCACCACCACACCATTCATGCTGAGCAACCCAAAGTTTGAGATGAACAAGAACTGTAAAAAGGCCACTCTTTGTAACAAGGCAAGCATTTAGTCCACACTACAAATGAACATGAAGATTTGGTTACAAAGGCCAGGATGCACTACCTGAAAAGGGAAACAAAAATGCCTGAAAACAAATCTCTCAAGCCCACACACTGAACAGCAACTAACCAGACTTCTAACACACTGTATTATTCTTAAATTAAGTATTCTTGGAAATAAAAATACAAGTTCCAACTTTAACATCAAGTAATATGAGATGCTACAATGTTGCAAAGAGCAACTAAACGATAAAGTCATCGTTAGAAAATAACACATATGCATAAAAAAATCTTCAAACTGTCTTAATAGCATCTGATGGGGCAAGCATGTTTGAGATGTACCTGCGCAGCTCATCTTTCCCAAGGCACAGTGCAAGCCTTAACCTATTAGAAAACTTGCTGGTCCCTTACATCACGGCTGAAAGAATAATAGAAGAGTTCAGACTAAGCAGCAGCTGCCAAACCACTCATTTCTGAAACCAAAAGCTCAGTCAGAGATAAGTGAAGAAACAGTAAAACACATGTCAGACTTATTAACAAACAGACCAACAATGACCATGTAAAATCGGCAGACACAGGACTCACAGAAGACAGACTAGAAGGAATAAAACGACAACACCTTTTGATACATCTCAGTTTAGGAGAAACACCTGTAACCGTACAGCAGCAAGAAAGGAAACGGGAGAAGAAATTGCTACCGCCAGTCAGGAAACAAGTAAACAGATACTGCACTTCTAAGCCTTCTCAAGTTTGCTTCAGTCTCAAGATCTAAAGCAGGTGACCAGTTCAATCTTACAAGATTAAACAAGTAGGAAAAAAAAATAAATCAAACCTCCTGCTTTCCCATCACCTCCATCTATGAACCTCCACATTGAAAAATGAACATGAAAAATCCTTGCCGAGGTTGCCTCTCGCTCCACCCATGCACCCTTCTGCTCCCCGGGCAGACAGCTTTTTTTCCCTTTCTCAAGCCCTAACAACAACTCATCCCGCTCCAGCGGGGACCTAGGGGACCGCTGCCACCACCACCCTCTAGACCTCCACCCGAGGCAGAGCCCGGGAAGCGGCGGGCCTGGCACCCCCGAGCTCCTACACGCCCGTCGGGTCTCGGCGTCGAGCGGGCGAGGCGCCGCCACGCCTGCCCACCGTCGCCCCGCGACCTCCTTTCGGGCCGAGGCCGACCCCGGCCTCCCCACCCCCCAGCCGCCGCTCCGGCCCGCAGCCCGCCCGGCCGCCCCACGCCCCCAGGCCGCCGCCCCCGCGCAGGCACCGCCGTCGCGAGGCACAACGCCGCGCCCCCCGTTCCCCCCACCGGGCCAGGCGTCCAGCCCCCGCCCCGGGCCACGGCGGCCCCACGCCTCCGCCAGGCCTGCCGGGCCCCCGCGCCGGCAGGGCCCCGCCGCGGCCGTGCCTCCGCCCGCTGCCCGGCGGCGCCGTATCCCCCCCCCACCCCCGGCGGCGGGGGCCGCCCCGTTCCGTCCCTCCCCCCCCGCTCCGCACACACTCCGCACCACGAGTCCCCAACACCGCCACTCACCTCCGCGCACTCTGACCCCCGACCCCGCTCTGAGCGGCAGCGCCGCCGGCCAACCGCAGCGCCGCTTGCCGCCGCCAGGGGCGGGGCTTCCTCTCCTCCTCACCCGCTGGCGCAGGCGCACGGCGCGGGCCGCGGCGCGGGGCACGCTGGGACGTGTGGTCCGGCGGGGCCGCCCCGCCCCCTCGCCGCGTGGCTGCCCCTCGCCGCTGCCGCAGCCCCGCCGGGGGTCCTAGCGCCGCCCCGCCGCGGGTCCTGGCGCCGGCCCGCTGCAGCCGCCCGCTTTGCCCTTCCCACTGGCCCCTATCCTCCTGTCCTGGGCCTACCCCTTGCCCCCGTGTCTGTCTCCAGGGTCCATCCCATCCTGTCCTTCGGTGCCACCTCCCTCTGTCGTCTGAGACTATGCTCAGCCCGGGTCCCTGCAGCACCAGCGTTCAGCAAACGCAGCATCACTGCAAGTTTAATAAAGAATCAGAGAACCGTGGCATCACTTTGCTTGGAAAATACCTTTAAGATCATCAAGTCGGACTGCTAGCACTGCCACATCAGCACTGAACCATGTCCCTCCAGCAACCACATCGAAAGGTCTTTTAAATACCTCCATCTCCATGGATGGAGACTCCACCACTTCACCCGGCAGCCTGTTCAGTGCTTGGCAACCCTGGTGGTGAAGATTTTTTTCTTAATACCCAAATTAAACCTTCCCTGGCACAATTTTACACTGTTTTCTCCCGACATAGAATCATGGAATTGTTTCCATTAGAAAAGACCTCTTAAGATCGTTTAGTCCAACCACCACGGCCATTAAATGATGTCCCAGAGGGCCATGTCCACATGCCTCTTCCTAGGTATGATGACTCCAACATCTGCCCCGGGCACAACCTATTCCAATCCCTGTGCACTCTTTTCTGGAACAAAGGTTTTGTTGCTTGTTCTTGTTCCTGGGAGAAGAGACCAACAGCCACTTCACTACAACCTTCTTTCAGATAAACATAGAATACGAGAAGGTTTCCTCCAAGCCTCCTTTTCTCCAGGCTAAACAGCTCCAGATTTCTCAGCCACTCTTCACAAGACTTGTTCTCTAGACCCATCACCAGATCTGCTGCTTTTCTTTGGCCCCTCTCCTGTACCTCCATATCCTCCTAGTGAGGAACCCAAAACTGAATTCAGCATTCAATATGAAGCCTCACCAGTGCTGAGTACAGGGGTACAATCCCTTCCCTAAGTATACTGATCACGTTATTTATCTCTGATGATAAACATGTAGAGTTCACATTGACTCCAACAGGGAGACACCACATCTCTGCACGGGTCTCCCCTCACCTCCACTGCTGCTGGGCTCATGGCTCCACTTTGTTCTGGACCAGGTTAATGTTGCCAGCATTGATAACTTTCTGTTGTTTCTAACAGTGCCCAGGTAGGCTGCACCAGTAACTGCAGCTGTTGCTGGCTAGTGTTTCCTCCCTACATTTTGTTTGGATTAAGCCAAAGTGAGGTCCCTCAACAAGCTTAGGGCAGTTTCCTTCCCCTCACTTTGACATCAGTCCCTGTCTTCCAGTTCTTCTGTGTGCATCCAGGTCTCCAATCCTAAACCTGCAACTGCTCCTTGCCCAGTCTCTGTTAGACACCTCTAGCCTATGGCATCTTATGCACAACATCACTGGCACCCTCAGACAGGATAATCACATTTTGGCTGCAATGATGCCTAATCTGTAACTGCACAGCTACCACTATATTAGCTAGAGCCATTCCTTCCCTGCCCTCCACATCAATTCACACCTCCACATTTCAAGACAGCAGCTCCTTTGCACCACACTCCACATGTGTGAAGAGCAAACACAGACTCACTGACTCACACAAGCAGGACTGAGAGGGATCCTAGAGGTCACTTCATCCACAGGAAGGAGTAGTGCTGCCTCTCTATCATCTTTCTGTCCTCTGCCTCTGTGTCTTAAAATGGACAAAGGAAAGTTAAGAGAGTGCAGAAGGTCAGTGACTGCCGTTCCACACAAGGGGAGCTGCTTGCACTCCCCTGGTTGCCTGGCCAGATCTGTGTGGTGCCCCTGCCTTTAGTTGCATTGATGACTCTTCAGGCTGGATTTATCTTTTTGCTTTCTTTGTATGAAGCCTTACTCTTGGGAAGCTTGAACCATGAAAGTAGCATGTTAGAGCTATAAAAATACCAACAGTAAACCATTTAATAATAGAAAGAGTTCCTTTAAGCTCTCTTAGATTTGGCATCTCTCAGTTTCCCACCCACATAAGCAAGGATAATGTGAAGTTTTACTTCTAAGCTTAGCTGTATCACTGTGATTTGTCAAGCCTTTGGTGACTGATGTATGGCTTGCCAACAGCCCAAGAAAGAGAACTCGGGGCCTTTGTGCTGTGTGTTCCTTGAGCGATCTGTCTCTGCCCCTCCTTATCAGGAATCTGACTGAGATGTGCTTGAAATTACACCGCATCCCCAAAGCTTGAAATTTAGGGCTCACAGCCTGCCTGTGTTCCCAGGAGGATGAGAGAGATGAGGCCTTTTCACTGCTGACCTCTGCATCTAGCAGTAAAAAATATTTTTTCTCAGTCTAGACAAACAATGAATGTCTCACTGATGTGTGCCTGTCCTTTTTTCAGCAGCCAAGCCCCGTGCTGTTTCCCAGGTTTGAGAGGCAGCACAGCAGGCAGGAGATTTCCTCCTTTTTTGCAGGAGGGTGGGAAAACCCTTTTCCCAGCTGAGTGTCTGCAATAACCAGGAGCCACATCCTGGCTTCTGCCAGCCTCAGTGACCCTTGTGAGAGCCATACAAGTTGTCCTCTAAAGACTGCAGCACAGCAAATGCACTTTCAAAAGAGGTAATTTTTTCTGGCACAGCTATCAGCTGCCAAAACAATCATCCAAACCAGTTTGAGGAGAGCCATACTTTATAAAATGTTGTCACTATTTCTGTAGTGTTCATGTGTGAGCCTGTCTTATGTGAGTGTGCATGTCTCAAATGAACACTGTAAGCCACTGAAAATGTCACCTACAAATTAATCTGGCTCACTCCAGGCTTCTGGAAAAATTAATAAGGGTGATCAGTAGATATCCTGTGGCCTCTTCATCAATGCACATAGCCCCCATGGCATCTGCACTGGGAACATTTCCCCTCCCAAGAGACTCAGTGGCAGATCTAGGAAATGCAAAGGGGAGCAGCTGCATGGGAGCCTGGGCAAGCAATGCTGAGAAACTGGGTCAGGCAGGTGGGGAAAAATGGTCAAGAAGGCTGGTGGCTGCTGATCAGGGTCACGTTATTCATTCCTGGCAGCACAGTCCATGACAGTCTCTCCACTCTATTGCCGCAGGAGTGACAAAATCAGCTCTCTACCAATTGAAGAGCAAGTGAGCGTGTTTCAGGAGCAGCTCTGGTGTCTTAATTGCTTGTCCTACTTTAGAGATTTTGGGATGGCTAGAAGCAGCTCAGAGGAAATAGGGTCCATGCTGGAGTGGTGTCTGGGATATGCTGATTTACACTAAGGACTGCCTTCAAACCCCAGGTGGAACAGACAGCTTGAAACTTTCAGCTGTGCCTGCCTCTCCTAGGGCTGGATTCCCTGTGCAGCTGCTAGCAAATGCAGCAGCTTGGTCTACAGTTACAGGTAAGTTTTACTTGTTTTAAAAACTAAACAGTTTCTTAAAGCATAATTTCATTCAGCACAGATGTGCAGCCACATCTGGGCCAGCAAATGGACAGGGCTTTGTAAGAAAGCAGCAAAGCAGTGGGGCAGGATAAGGCAGAAAAATATGGAATACGTTTCCTCAACGTATAGCATAGCAGCTCCAGGGGATCCTCCGTGCAAATAAAGGACTGTGCCCATCCTAGCCCAAGATGAAGTACCAGGACACAGCCTGCTGTGGGGTCAGCAGAAGGGAGGACAGAAGGTCCCACTGCCTGCCTCTCCAGTCCTGCTCCTGGTGCCTCAATCACAAGGACTCATAGAGCACAGCTCCTTTTAAAGCAACAGGATTTTATGATGGCACAAAGAAACATCACTTCACTTTAAGGGCAACTCCTTTAGTTCTGTTCAGCTGCTCATACCAAAGGCAACTTTTAAATGTCTTGTAATACACATGACAAGTAGTCTTGTATCACTGTTTTCTACTTAACAAGTTAATAACGTGCCAAGCCAAATCCTGCAGTTACTAACACCACCAGTGGGACTCATTAACCAAGGTGAACACATATTTAAGGGAATACTAATATTCACAATGTACATTTTTAAATTCATGTTGTCGTTCTTGAAGCCACAGCTCAGTTCATGTATTCTGCTGAAACATTTGTTTGCAAAGGATTTCTCTCACCCTTTTTTTTTTGTCTAAACATGTGTACTGTCACAGGGTGGGGTGTCATTCTGGTGAATTATATTAATGACAGCTTGTCATCATGGAAAGCTAGTCCTAGCTGTCAATTAAAGGGTATTTGGAAAGAAAGCAGCTCATTTAACCCCAGTGGGAGCAAGTGTGTCTCATCGTTTGACAGTGATCCCCTTGATGAATTTGGGAGCAGCAGCAGCAGCAACAGCAGCTCTGTGGGGCCAGGTGGTTTGCAGATATACCCAGCCCTGTGCTCTGACTGGGCTACAGGCTGCTGGGGGTTAAGGACAGGAGATTTTCAAGGCGCTGATGTCCTTAGCAAAGGAAAGGCACAAAAGGATCACAACAGTAATCCACATGTAGGAGTACAGGCCACCAATCCATTTTCCTCCTCCTTGTAATATTTCCCCTCTGACTTCACAATAAATCTATCAACCTCCATCTTCAGATATCACAGAACCATAGAAGTTGGAAAGAACCTCCAGAGGTCGAGTCCAACCCCCTTGCCAAGCAGGATCCCCTATTTCAGTATACTTGGGGTTTATGCCCATGCTAAGCCCAGTAGGTGGTTGCTTCAGGTCTTTTCTGGCTGACAGATGGGTCCTAACTCCCAGATAAAATGTCTTCATAGCTAGTTTGCACTAATTTGCTTGTGAAAAGTGATCCTTTGATTAACTTGTGGATTAACATCCTGTCCTGTCCACTCTCTCCCACATCCCCTCTTTCTCCCCCCCACCCCAGTGTATTTACAGGCATCTCTCACGTCCTTGTCATCTTTGTCATCACTGTTTTCTGAGCTAAGCAAACTATTTTGTTCTTGTCTCCACACCACCTTAGTTTTTCATTTCCCACTTCATCTTAGTAGACCTCTTCTGCACCTGCTCCTGTTGCAATTAAATTTTCTTGAGCACGAGTGCCCACACTGGTATGTGGTATTCCTGAGCTGGGCTCTGGGGCCTCGTACAATATTTGTCACTCAGCCCTATAAATATCACTCATGTAAACATGCTTGATTTCTATATTTCCCCCCTCAACAGGGTGGTCCACTCTCAGGGCTTTCTTGTTCCTCTTATTTTCCTAAGCACTCCTTGCACAGTAATAAAAATGTACAGACTCAGTGGGGATCTGTTTTAACTTCAAATGTGCTGATTCAGTTCAAAAACCATTAATTCAGCGGGAATCAGGGCCATGGGGTGGAAATCCTTTTCCAGTTAAAACAGAGGTGAGAGGGACAGCCTCTGGCAGTCTAGGAAATAAAGTGCATTAGAAAAACGTAGCAGAACATCAGAAAGTGGGTATTGAGTGGGCTATGCTAACAGAGAACCAGGGAGCCTTGGACAATTCAAACCAGGATGGGACAGCATTGTAGAATATCTCCTGGAGCTTGGATTTGGTCTGTGGGGTTCGATGCATGAGAGCATTATATTTCTCTACCTGGTGTTTTACTGAGTTGGACATGATGGTCCCTGCTGGATGTCACATAGGCTGAACATGCAAGGTGCTGTACAAACCTGGCCAGAGAGGCTGATTCTGGCTCCAAGAAACCCTCATTATTCAAGAGTGGAAGAGGATGCAATGCAAAGCAAACACGAACAGCTGTGTAACTTTGACTGCACACCACCGCAGTTCTCCTTTCGCATGAGTCTGGTATGGCCACCACAGGGATGTGGGACTTGGACACAAAACTACCACTAATATGTGTGCTTCCGAAAAGCAGAGCACACCTGGGTAAGTGGCTTGGGTAAAGAGGGAGGGTGAAGAGTGCCCAGTGAATCCACTTTTTGCTTCTTGCCCCCACTTTGTATGTAGAATGAGCAGAAAAATCAATCTGTGCATGTCAGGAAGCTGTCAGCACCAAAGCACAAAACAGAATGACCATTTCCACAAGATGTTTGCCTGGAGGAAAATGTAGGCTGAACATCAGGAGAAATTTCCAGAGGCTACAATGCATTAAACTGTGGGATCACCTCCCGAGAGGAGCAGTGGGAACCATGAAGCCAGCAACTTAAAGCACCATAAAACATTCTGTTGGTGCCAACCCGATTCTGGTTCAAGGGAGCTGCACTGAATCATCTACCAGGCCTTTTCCAACTTGCCCCTAAAAATCAGACCCAAGAAGTACAAAGAAAGAAGGACAAAGGAGCAACGTGAATTTGCTAAAGAAATAGAACCTTTTTTACATTATTGTATGTCATAAAACTCTTGTGCTCACACTCTAAGCTTAATCCTGATATTCCAATGCCATCCACCAGAAAAAAAAAAAGTCAGGCTTAACCCTCACAGTTTATATTGTCACTATAAATGCTGGTTAAAAAAATATATATGTAGTACAGTTGGGTGCAGTTTATTCTTTTATATTTTAATGGCTATAGCAAAACTCCATTGCTAACTAGTAAAAAAAAAAATGAATTAAGAGTCAAATGTGTTTTACAGCACTGTCGTCATGGGAAAGCTGGGTTTCAAAGCCAGAGCATCAGCAGCAGTGAAATGGGACATTTAAAACATTTTTAATGGAACACTAAAAAAAACCAACACACCAACCCCAAACAACCACCCAAAAAAACCACTTCACTGAAATCTCTTTGCCAGTATTTTAGCTAGTAGGCTTGCAGTGTATAAATGACAGGTTCTGACGCCTGCACAGGCCACCCAATACCGAAGCCACTGCTCAAGTGTCTTGAACTCTAAGTGTGAATGGAAAAAACATCTAAAATTAAGCGGTTCTCCCGCAGTAACAAGCTGCTGATAAAGCAAATCTTCCCATAGGACAAGCACACCTGCTGGAAGGTAGAGATTTTTTTTTTTTTCTAATGTGTGGGATTTTTAACTCAAGATAAAACACTTTTCACAAGCGGTCATATGGAAGACAGCTGGCCAAAAACAATAATAAAGGAATTTGTGTCCCTTGGGAAATTCTGAGGTTTCAAAACAAAATGCAATTTTTGACTTAAGCTGGGATGAAAAGTTTAGCTTCCTTTTTTTTTTTTTCATTTAATTACATATTCCCAAATAAAAAAAATAGTTTGCTACTTTTCACTTTACTACTTTGACATTTCTTTTACGATTACATAATTCTAGAAGTCCAAATCATCCACTACAGCATGCTATTATGTTTCCTTATACTGTACACTACATGGACAGGCATAATTTGTGCCTCTTTTTAAAGACCTTTATTAAGATGGATAAGTTTCTTCATGAAACTGGATATCAAAATTGACAAAGATGCTCAGACTGGGAGGATGATGGGTTTTGACAAGTAATCTGCAAGTGTGCATTTAAAAGATGGACATAAGAGACTAGAGCAGCTGAGAAGAAAAGCACCTAGCACAATCTGAACGAGCCAAGAGAATAGGATTGTTGGAAAAAAAACCCACTGAACTAGTTCTTGGGCTGATGGATGGCAGGCAAATGCCCTGGCACAAGCCCATTTTCACTGGTGGTTTGATTCTAGCTTTGGGCAGGGAAGTGAAACTTCAGAAGGGAAAAATCACAGTATCACAGTACCATCAAGGTTGGAAGAGACCTCACAGATCATCAAGTCCAACCCTTCACCACAGAGCTCAAGGCTAGACCATGGCACCAAGTGCCACGTCCAATCCTGCCTTGAACAGCCCCAGGGACGGCGACTCCACCACCTCCCTGGGCAGCCCATTCCAGTGTCCAGTGACTCTCTCAGTGAAGAACTTTCTCCTCACCTCGAGCCTAAATCTCCCCTGGCACAGCCTGAGGCTGTGTCCTCTCGTTCTGGCGCTGGCCACCTGAGAGAAGAGAGCAACCTCCTCCTGGCCACAACCACCCCTTCAGGTAGTTGTAGACAGCAACAAGGTCACCCCTGAGCCTCCTCTTCTCCAGGCTAAACAATCCCAGCTCCCTCAGCCTCTCCTCATAGGGCTGTGCTCAAGGCTTCTCACCAGCCTCGTCGCCCTTCTCTGGACACGCTCAAGCATCTCAATGTCCTTCCTAAACTGGGGGGCCCAGAACTGAACACAGTACTCAAGGTGTGGTCTAACCAGTGCAGAGTACAGGGGCAGAACGACTGCACCTCCTCGGCTCAGGAAACCCCACATTTTCAGCTGAGCAGTCAGACCAAAAGGCACATAAATGTGCAACACAGGAATAAAACAATGCTGTCAGAAGGATACGAGAAAAAAACAACATATGAGCATGTTGACTAATTTATCAGCAAAAACTTGGATCACGTGGATGCATCCTAAAAAGTGTTTTCAGTTACTCCAATCAGCATTTGCTGGGAGAAAACTAGTCTCCTGGAAAAAAAAAATACTCTGCTCTACCATGAAATTTCTTGTGTTGTTTATTTGGACTCAGCTGTAATGCTTAGGGCTACACAAAACTTCCTGGATCCAAAAATCCTCTAAACTGCCTCATAGAAACTAAATAATTACCTGGCTAGCACTAGCCACTTCTGCTCCAAGTGTCCAGAGGCCAGATCTTTAAAGCACTTCCTAAATTCCAAGCCAAAGTGGCTCCTTTCAGCAGACTTCAGGTGTTGTCTCTCTTTACAGAGCCACACATCTCTAAAGGACATCTACGTTCACAAGAAGGAAGGTGCATAAGGGGTTACTCCCTAGTGTGAGGGGCTGAGAATCAGACCCTTGTTCTCACACACCTTCTGTCTACACTGCTTTAATTTCCCTATCGTCTCGCTTTCTGTTTGTTCTATTTTCTGCCTCATTGTCTTTTCTCTCCAGTGTTTGGAGACCCTCTTTCCTTTTCCAGCCTCTCTCTTCCTCCCATCACTTCCCCCAACTCATGCCTTCCTTCCCTTCTTTCTTCTTTCCTTGCTTCTCAGCTCTCTTCCTGGAGTTTCTATTCCCTCTTCCCTCCTGCCTCTCTTTCACCAGGGCTTCCTCTTCTGCCACTGTGGGCACCTAGGCTCCCAAAGAAAAAGGAGGAGAACAATGTGTTGTGTCCAGCCAAGGCTGAAACCACAGACATCCCACTTGCCTGGGGACCAGTTGCAGCTCCTGCAGATCCTGCTGCTTTCAGTCTGCAGGTACCAACTGTGTGGTTTGCAGTGCAGAAGCAGGAACACCAAAAGAGTGTGTGAGACAGTGCAGATGGGTCCAAGTGCTGGAGTCTTGGCCTCTGGGATTACAAGTACCCTTTGAAACCTATGAGAAAGAGCCTACAAGAGTGAGTGATGCATCCTCACCTGGACCTCCCCATTGTTACAGCTCTGGCATAGCTGAGATTTGAAACACAAAAACTCCTTTCCCCACCACAGATATTCTCACTTATTTCAAATGCCATCAAAAAGCATAGCTGAGACTGCCAAAATTCATCACACCTGTGACCCACACTGGAGGCAGAGACAGCTCCTGCCGCCGAAGAGGCCAGTGTAGTAATGTGCTACGTTATCTCTAGTGCCACTGACTTCAGTCTATTTAATTTTCCCTTTGATTTTAATATAGATTTATTGAAAACAACAGTTATCAAAACAAACTGCACTGGCAAATTGGTGTTCGTCTGTAGCTGTACAAGCACCTATAAAGCTGCCAGCATATGAAATAAATGGTGCTATATGGGAGGTCAGTTATTGCAGTAGAAGTTCCCCAAGGATTTGCACTGGGCAGTTTAATATTTTTCTTATTACCTTCTTTTCTTTTCTACTATTTATGCCTCTCTGTTTAAATTTAAAACACACAGCCATCTGCCAAGACAAGCGTCTCTGATAAAATCATCTCTGGTAAACCTTTTAATGAGTGGGCTTCCCTCAGAGTACCAGCAAGCACTGACGTTTCCCATTCAAAAGAGAGGCAAATGGGGACAGAGGACCCAAGTTTTCTGCACAGAATTCTTCAATGCCTAGACCAGCTCTTTTTTTTGTGTTGTTTTTGAAAGACTTTGTCCTTTCCTCATGCTCTATGCTAAAAAAAAAAACCCTCACTGTTTAAAAACCTGCTTCTGGCCACGTTGTTTAACCTCCATTCATATTCTGTGGCAGTACCCCACCTTACACAAATTGTAGCTGCTATCTGTGGGCTCATCCCTACATGTGGTGCTAAAAAACCTAATCAAATGCAATCACAGTCTAAACCCGTTCATCAGAAGAGATAAAAGAGTTTCTGTACCGATCTCCACATCAGGAGAACACAAATCAAACAATATAGCTGTCAAACGAGGAGACGAGGTGTTTAAATGCCTATAGAAACAGGAACTCTAATTACAGAAACATCTATAATGTAACTAATATTATTTACATTAGAGCGATGCTAATCCAGACGAGGGTTAATGTCCATGCTCCTAAAACATTACAGTTTAAATAGACAAGAGACAGGGAGAGGATGGAGGGGAGCATCAGCATGCTTCATGCCTGATGGAGGATGGAGGCAAACTCCTTACGATAGAAGAGGATGGCTTGTATGAGTCTTACAGAAACAGTACTTGGCAGCTGGCAGGGCTTGGATCTCACCAAATCAAGGGCAGTCATGCTCTGCAGACATCCAGTTTATCAGGAATGAGCTCCTACTGCCACTTCTTAAAGCCAGGCTGATAGATTTTCAGATCAGGCTGCTTGAGGTGGACCTTTGTCTGTGTGAGAGGTATCAGCCATTATCCAGGGGCTCCAAGGAACAAGACATTGCTTTGGTTGACAGAGAAAGGGTCAAGTTGACAGAGAGCAAGCCAAGTCCTCCATCCTCTGTATCTCTGGACTGAGTCATTGCTCAGGACATCAATATACAGACAATTCACCCCATGTTCAGAACTGAACCTTCTGGTCTGTCCTATATTGGCTGGGATAGAGTTATTATTTTCCTAGTAGCTGCTGCAGTGCTGTGTTTTGGATCTAGTGTGAGAATAAGGTTGATAACACATTGATCTTCTAGTAGTGCTTATACTACGCCAAGAACTTTTCAGTGTCCCATTCTCTGCCAGCAAGAAGGTGCACAAGATGGGAGGAAATCATGGCCAGAGCTGCTGATCCAAACTAGCCAAGGGGATATTCCACACCCCGGCTTGTCACGCTTAGTATATAAACTGGGGGAGTTAGCTGGTAGGAGCCTGATTGCTGCATGGGGATTGCCTGGGCATTGGTCAGTGGGTGGTGAGCAATTGCACTGTGCATTGCTTGTTTTCCTTGGGTTTTGTTTCTCTTTGCTATTTCCATTACTATTATTATAACAATAATTTCTTTCAGTTATAATATAAAATATTTTAATTATTAAACTATTCTTAACCCATGAGTTTAATTTTTTCCCCATTCAGTTCCCCATCTCACCTGGATGAGAAAGAGTCAGTGAGCTGCTGTGCGGTGCTCAGTTTCCAGCAGGGGTTGAACTAGGATATAGCCTTGAAGTCTACACTGCAGAGGACCTCAGCCCCCTTCCACTGGCAAAAGGCCCCTTTTAAAGTCTCTAAAAGACTCTTTTAACATCTAAATTTGGCTAAAATATTAAGTACTTTGTCCTTTCTCCACTGTGCTCTCCAGCTCTGACAGCTGTTTCCCAGCTTCACAGAGCCCTGATAAGACAACATTCCCCTACCTTCTGCTCTTTCCTGTTCTCTTATTGCAAAAGCTTAACACCTCCAGTCATTTAGAGACCACCTGAGATCCTTCCTATCTGGTCAAGATGCCCCAGTACAACCTACTGTTGTCCTTTGGATAGAACCTACATCATATTCCTTTTGACGTGAATTGCTGAAGTGGAAATAGAACAAGTATGACCTTCTGTAGATGAAGCCACTGCAATATCAAATATAGGTATGATCTCTTCTTAAGGGATCTCAAAACATTTGACCCCCTTCAGAAACTTGCTGTAAAGTCTAAGAGTCCTCCAAACCTAAAATGAGATTAAGATCTTTTCTGTTGGGAGGGAAAGAATCCACTCCATCTGGCACTGAACCCAGCCTATTTTCCAAGGCTCTAGTAACAGCTCAGCACCAAAGGGAAAGCCAGCAGATGAGAAGCAGAGCACTAACAAGCCTGAATGACACGTGCAGCCAGATTGTCTGCTTCACTGACAATTGATGCCATACCCATTACTGGAAAAATATTGTAAGCATGCTTCCATAGCACTCCACAGCTTATTGCTGCAGTTAGCCAGCGCTTCTTGTCATGGCTTATGGCTCTGAGCTGGTGTAAAATGGCTTATTGTTCCCATGCCCAAATTTACTGATGGAGCCAGTCACTGCACAGCCAGAATGTGCCTCACCAAGCATCTTGTATGCTTTGGAATTCTGCATAGGAGCAACTAAGATTATGAAAACTCCTGTGGCACAACTAAAGAGACAGTCTACATTAGAGATGTTCACTGTTTAGGATAAAATACGTGACGAGGGAGAAAGAGTTCTGCAAACAAGATCTGAACTTGTTCAAGGAGAGCTCAAGGATCTCTGCAGAAGCTCCTCTATTAGTGAGCTGAAGGTTGAGGTATTTAAGTTAGACAATTTGTTCTCACCATCTTGGCAGCGCTGAAAGAAGAGCAAGTGTGAATGCCAGGGAGTAGCAGCCCTTGGCCAGTAGGAAGAGCCAGACGAGCACCCAACAGTAGCCTTGGGGCAGGCAGTGGTACGCTGAAGGAGTAGATCAAGGCAGGCAGAAACCATGGGTCCCTCTCAAGTAAAGCTCTGCTACAAAAATTGAGAAATAGAATCCTAGAATACTCCCCTTGTTTCTGTTAGTATTCCCTCTTTACTATCACTCTCCATTTATTTCTTTTGAATTGTTTCATAAGGAAAGACATGCAATTTGCCTCTCCTGGCAGTGGAGATATGCCACAAGCATGTGGTTTCACACTTTCACATCCCTCTCACATCCTACACGTACAGTCAAAAGGAAAACTGCTGTGGTGGGTAGGCAGAGGACTGAGAAAGAGGAAGAAACAAGAAGAATTGGAGGCCAAGGCAGAGCATCATTGTGAATCATAGCAATTTCCTCTGATCCTGTTTTATCTTTGCGGGTGGGAATGTAAAAGATGCAGAATCTGTGTGAACAAGGTCAAATTAAATCACATTTCCAGGCTGGGGAAATTACTTTTGCCTGCAGCAAGAGAGGTGCACAACACAAATGAAGGAGGGGAGGTTCATGCCACCAGGCATGCTGTATTCAGCTAATGCAAGACAGAGGGAATTTATAATTAGCCCACTGAAATATATCCCTGCAGGATTTCAGTGGAGGGAGGGGGTCACACGAATTGAACATATAAGAGAAAGACCAACTGAGATCTGATTTCCAACCTAATGCTCCTTATTGAGGATAGCTCATCCTTATCTCAACAGGCGTGTGTTTCTGCCTACTGAGAGGACATTACTCAACTACCCTCACACTCTGAACATCTCTAGAGTAGTTAAAATCTGACTCAGCTTCAAGAACATCGATGGAAGAAAGACGCAGGTGCTACTGAAGCTCAGGATTGCCTATAAGAGCACACAAGTTGTCAGGGTTGTTTAACATTTCTTGCTCAAACCCTGTGACTGATTCCCACTGGCACAGCATTACAGAAGGGAGGTCAATGCCATTCATCATGTCTTGATGGACCAATGGGAGGATGGAAGGAAAGGAAGCTCCTCAGAACCGGCCTAAGAACATAGGACTAGAAGTAATCTTTCACACACAGAGACATTAATACAAACTCACCTACCCATTATATATGCAAGCACATGGAAATTGCTGTGTCTGCCTCAGCTAAGTCACTGTCTCAGTGCTAACAAAGGAAAGCGGGCAAGAAAAGGTGTGGAGGTGATGAGTCTCAGCTCTGAAGTGCCTAATTTTGGGGTCTTGCAATGTAATTTTCTGATTCTGGGTATTTATCATTCCCTTCATTTTTTGACTAGAGTCAAACACACAATGGTCTGGAGATCAACCAGACCTAGAACTCACCTAATTCAAGTCTTCCCCTGCTGCTAAGGGCACTGCCAGAAGGAACAGCAGGCATGCAAGAAACCTTGCAAAGAGAAACTCCCCTGGGAGGGCAAGCCATTTCCTGGGCCAGTTCCCTCTCCAAGCCAGTTACTTGTCTACCTTGTAAGAGTTTATGCCCCTTCCAAGTTTGTTTTTTTTTTTTTCTGTATGGTTGGTTGTTTTTTGGTGATTTTTGTTTTGGGGGTTGGAAGTTTTTTTGTTCAGTTGGTTTTGATTTTCATTTGCTGTTAAAATTCAAGATACTCCTTGTAATCTGAATCATTTTGTGAATTCTAGTAAATTCTACTTTATTGATCCCTTGGGTAAGTTGAGGTCCACAGGAAAACTGCAGATGTAAATTAGATGTTCCTTCAACAACTGAGGCAGGTGTCTGAAGGGTTGCAAGATGTGGGACACTGGGACTGGATGTCAGGAAAAAAAAGGGAGAGTGATAAAGGCGTGCCAAGATAAGGGAATTTTGAGTGTATCACTTTCTGAACAGGCTCGTGTCTGACAGAGCTAGCTTGTCACACACATTTGCCTGCTTTGAATTATTTACTGCTAGAGTAATGTGAGCTGGATTAAAGGACGACAGAGGGGCAAGACAAAGGAATGGGAAACGTAGATGAGAAGTGACTCGTGAAAAACACTGGTAGAAAGAAGATACATGTTTCTTGGAGGAAGATGGGTAACTTCTGTAGTGGGAAATAGTAAGAACCAGGCACAGGGTGCTGAAAGTGAGCTGCAGGAATCTATCTTAGTACAAAACAAACGATTTTCTGAAGTTCTAAGAGAAGACTCTGAAAATGATCTTTGAATCCAGGTTTGGTGACTGAGCTAAGGAAGAGATGGAGCTCTGGAACACATCATCCTATTCAAAAGGGAAAGGAGCATCTCAAGGAGGAGCAAGGTGTGTCTGGGTCTGTGTCAGCACCCTCCCTCCAGCAAACACCTCGACAGGCGTATCAGAAACCAAAATCTCTGCCAAGGCATCAGACACAGTGGAGCAGAGGAGAAGGCAGGCTAGGCAGGCTGCTGGGTGCACATCAGCAGCACGGCAGCAGTAGAAACAGACTTTACCTGTGCTGAGGCTGTGCTGATGTGGGAGTAGGATAGAGGGGTTCCTTGTGGAAGTCCCTGATCTGACCCAAGGCCTGGGAAGGGACCAATTAGACAGAAATTCCCATTCCCCTGCCCTGTCAGAGGAGGGGTTTGCTTCACTGGACATCAGGCTTTGCAGTATGTTCTCAAAAGGGCAGAGGGAATAGAGAGAATGAAAGATGTTTCACTCTGCCTTCATCTGAACAGAAACTGGCTTGTTATTTCAGCCTGGATTATCCTCACTTCAGATTTAACCTCCATCTCTTATTATACAGACAGATCAGTCTAGGGAAAGAAGGTATTTATTTATTTGGATATTCTAATTTTTATTTCTGGGGAGGAATACCATCTGGTTGGCATGACAACAGTGCTGTGGGCCACCATAAACACTGGATCATTAGCACCAATGCATCAGACTATTATGTAGGCTTGGCCATCAGTGCAGCTAAGGTGTGTGGGTTTATGGTGCAATCCCATTTGTATCACAGCTTGGGTATTATCACAGCAGTCACAGTAGTGAGCACCACAGCTGATGCTGAGGTCCAGCCTTACACAGGACTAGCTGCATTGCCATAAAGGATTTTCCTTTGAAAGAAGACAGGCAGAAAGCACAGACTTATTTTAAGTCGCCTGCGGTGTGTGAGAGCTGGCTAACATCTAAAGCAATTCTTGGACAGGACCACAGACATCACAGTACTCAGCACTCTGAACTGTCATACCATGAGAAAATGTTTGTGATAAGTCCATCTGCCAAAACAATAAAGGAATGGTTTGAAGCTGAGGGAGAGCAGGGTTAGACTGGAAGTGAGGAAGAAGTTCTTCAGTCCAAGGGTGGTGAGGCTCTGGAATAGGCTGCCCAGGAAGGCTGTGGCTGTCTCCTGTCTGGGCATGTTGAAACCCAGGCTGGATGAGGCCTTGACCAGCTGAATCTAGTTAAGACATGTTCCTGCCCATGCTGGGGAGGTTGGAGCAGGTGAGCTCTGAGGTCTCTTGAGGAACCTTTAGGTTTTCCAGCAGTAGCAAACAATTGTTACCTAAGTAATTATTTCCTTTCTCCTCAGCTCCTCATTCCTAACTGAATTGCCATGGAGAAAAAACACAAAGGTAACATTTGTATTTGTCAGTCCTTTTGTGGAGAATGGGCCCCCCAGAAGGCAGTTGAATGCAGTACAGCAATTGCAGTGCAAAATCAGCTACAAAATGCAAATCAGGAAAAGAGCAGTGCCATAGGAAGAGGACTCACCGGTGACACCAGGATGCCATAGGATGAGGACTCACCAGTGACACCAGGAGAAGGATCCCTCTGCCCAGCTGGGCAAGCTTAAGGTTTCTGCCTTTCCTGGGGCAAATTATAAAGGGAAGTGGGCAGGGAGGGCAAAGTGGCCACACCTGGGGTGGGAGGAGACTCCGACAGCACCCAGGTGCTCTGGGTTTGAGGGGAAAAAAGGGAAAATGTGGTATGGGGTGGGGAAGGGGAGGTGGTGCTGAAAGGAGGGAAAAGGTTGGAGATGAAAAGAGGAAGATGGCAGGAAAGGAAGGAGATGGAGAGGAAAGGAGGGAGATGGGTGAGAAGGGAGATTAAAAGGAAAAAAAAAAGGAAGACAACTGGCCTGTGGTGCTTGCACTGAAACAGCATTTCCATGGCCAAGCCTCTGTCATTTCTGCTTGGAGTAGTAACCAGACATCTTCACTGGCTCACTATGTTGTCTGAAGAAGAGTGCATCATACCTGGGTAAGAGATAAAAAAGAGGAGATAAAGAGGAAAATCAAGAAATAAAAATGAAAAATAAAACCAAATGCAAATTATGAATATACATGTGCAAAGCATGAGGTCTTTTCAGCAAGGTCTCCATGGGATGTCTTTCTGTATGATCTGAGCTAGATTCTGTGGTCCTGCTCTGGCAGGGGGGTTGGCCTTGATGATCTATGGAGGTCCCTTCCAACCCCTAACATCCTGTGATCCTATGACACCAGCATATTTTCCCCCAAGAACAACCATTTTCTATTAGTACAGATGTGTAGGGGTGCTCAGCATGGCTCTGAATTAGCTCCACAACCTGTATGTTCCTGGGAAAGAACATCTTGTCTTTTCTTTTTACTACAAAGCCCCATTTCAGCTTATACATCTATAGCAGATATTAATAACAATCATGCTGCACTTGGCTGCTGCAAACTCTGACTGATGAGAGCAGCCCTAACTCACACAAGTTTCCAATTGATTTTATCTCATGTTAGGTTCTAACTAATCACACTAGAGAGCTGCCTTAAAAGCTCACTAGATCTGTTCTGTTCAGGTTTGCTTCCCTTGCTAAGAAGGAACATGGGGGGTTATTGCTAGTCTCTCACTGATTTGGGGAGCCCTATGCCTCAGGTAGGTGCAGCTCCATGTTCCTCTAGGCTCTGGAGGTACTGCTGCCCTGCACTGGGTTGTGCAGCCTGTTTTGGGCCCTGAAAGCAAATTAACATGTTCCCTGAAGTGCAGTTGCAGCAAACACACACACAAAAAAGGAAAAAAACCTAAGAAGAGCAAAGCATTGCTCACCCCATGCACTTTCCATGGGCCAAAGCAGGAGCCAGTGCTCTGAGCTGCTCTCAGACATAGCTCCAGCTTCCCCCGGGTTCTGAGGCACAGTTCAATAGCTTTGCCTTAGTTTTACTTGATCCCATTAATGACAAAAATGACAAACACATATGCTTTGCCTTTATAGCTATTTCACGCTTTGACATGATCCTGGGCAAGTTACCTATGCTGTCAATGTGATGGATGGTGCACAGAAGGGGGGTTGGACAGGTGTAGCTCTTGTCACAGGGAAATATTTTTCCACACCATTAGCCTGTGGAACTCATAGCAACAGGATATTGCTCAGAAAGGGGTTCAAAAAAGCCCTCAAAAAAAGGGTGGATGCTTGCACAGAAAACAAGTGTCCAGTCCTGTGACAGCAATGGGAGAGGATACTGCATGTTGTGTCTGCATAAAGCACGCAACTTTAGCTACCAGAGTTTTGGAGAGGACTTCCCTCGGGAGGAGAATGTCCCAGAAATGCCTCATTTAGAGCTCTGGAGGTCTTATCCTAAGCTTTGGGGTTGGATCTCAGCTTTATGCCTGATGTTCACTTGTGAGAAGTCTTCCTGAAATGGTTGCTATCATTTCTTGTCAGGCATCCATCACCCAGCCTGCACCTCCTTGTCAGAGAAGGAACATTCCAAGTGCAAGGTCTTATAGGAACTATTGCAGGACAATAGTTCATAAAAATACACCTGTCACTGTCTTGAGAATCCTGGCCATGGCCTCTGCACTCCAGTCTGTCCCACTGCTCCACCACCCTCAGCTTAAAGAAGCTCCTCCTTATGTTGAGATGGAATTTCCTATGTTGAAGTTTGTGCACATTGACTCTTGTCCTGTGCTGGGCACCAGTGAAAAAAGACTGGTCCAATCATCCCAACACCCACCCTTTAAGTATTGGTCCAATCATCCCAACACCCACCCTTTAAGTATTTATAGGCATTGATAAGATCCCCACTCTTCTCCTCTCCAGGCTAAAAAGTCCCAAGTCCCTCAGCCTTTCTTCATAAAACAGATGTTCTAGTCCTCTAATCGTCTTTGTAGCCCTTTGCTGCACCTCCTCTAATCATCTCTGTAGCACTTTGATGTACCTTCTCAATCAGTTCTTGGTCCTTCTTGAAACAAGAAGCCCAGAGCTGGACATTGTGCTCTAGATGAGACCTCACCGAGGCAGAGCAGGGGGGGAGGAGAACCTCCCTCAATCCACTTGCCATATTTTTCTTTATGCATCCCAGGTTACCACTGGCTTACCTGACCACAAGGGCACGTTGTTGGCTCACGGTCATCCTGTTGTCCACCAGGACTGCTGGTCTTTCCCCAGAGCTACTTTCCAGCAGGTACTGATGATGAAAAAAGGACATGCATATCTGTCAGCCACAAACAACAATTTTTCTAGGCTAGAGGCAATATCTCACTACCAGTCCTATGAGTCAACAAGTCATTTAAAGAATGTTTTCTCATGCTGGGATGACTAGTCACTGAGAGTACGCCAGCTCTAAATTTCAAACTTCTGGCAGATAGCATGATTTCAACCCCGCCTGTGCCAGCTTCTTCCTCTGCAACAGAGAGAGGACTGGCAGAGGGCAGTCACAGATGGCTCAGAAGATGAAGAAAGCTCCCGAGCTATGGGGCAATCCTTATACCAATTGCTAGAGATCAAATGCTAAGACTAGAATAATTCTGCCAAACTCATAGGTCAATCTTAATCTCAAATGTCCTTGTTAGCAGCATTAGAAAGTGAGACATGGCTGACTGCGGAGGCTTTGAGCTCCTGTCTTCCTAGAGTGTAGCCACCAGTTTACTGATGCCTAAACTAGGGCCATGGAACTGATAGATCCAGGAGATAAAAACATTTGGACACCAGGGACTACTACCACTGCAACACTTCCCAGTATGCTCTCCCAAGAGGGGTCGAGCAATCCTTCTCCCAACTCTAAGGGCCGGGTGGTGGTGGCACACTGCTGAGATACACTGGCTGTAGCCAGCAGAGGGCATGGAGATTACACCCGCCAGCCAGCCAGCCACACCTTGCGGGGAGGGAAAGCTCTCTTGGAGCCTAATTGCAATAAACATTTTAATTTTAAGTAGTTAATTAATTAACTTGCCGCTCTTCCCTCATCCACTCATACGTCACATCACAGAATCACAGAGTGTCAGGGGCTGGAAGGGACCTCCAAAGCTCATCCAGTCCATGCCCCCTGCCAGACCAGGGTCTCCTGTACCAGATCACACAGGAACATGTCCAAGTGGGTCTGGAATATCTCCAGAGAGGGAGACTCCACAACGCCCCTGGGCAGCCTGTTCCAGTGTTCTGTCACCCCACAGTGAAAAAATTCCTCCTCATGTTTCAGTGCCTCAGCTTCCACCCACTGCCCCTTGTCCTGTCACTGGGCATCACCAAACAGCCTGGCTCCAGCCTCCTGGCACTCACCCTGCACATATTTATAAACATTAATGAGGTCACCTCTCAGTCTCCTCTTTTCCAAGCTAGAGATCCCCAGCTCCCTCAGTTTCTCCTTTTAAGAGAGATGTTCCATTCCCTTAATCATCTTTGTGGCTCTGTGCTGGATTCGCTCTTGAACTGGGAGGCCCAGAACTGAACACAGTACTCTGGATAGGCCTACTGGAGGGGATTGGTGCCAGTGACTTCAGGACATGGTCCCATACCTGCAGAATTTTGGTACATTCTCAGAGTGCCACTTTTCAGGGGACCTAAAGCATCACAGTGGGGCAGCTCCAAATAAATGAGGTGCACTGTTGTGGGATCCCAGTGTGCTACCAGCACACACATGGCACAACTCTGTCCCACGCTTTCTGTCATTGCTCCTGTGACATCTGGTATTTTTCAGCCTGCTTTGATAAGGCAGCAGCTGGAAGATGCAACGGTGAGTGAGGGGGCCACTTGTGTTAGGAATTGTCTGTTGGTACTGGCAGAATCCATCAGGCTTCCAGCTGAGGCACTGCTGGTGATGGAATTTACATGTACACTTGACTTTATGTATTATTGGTAATCCTATTGAAATCTGTATGCATAAAGTTAAGTGCACCTAATCAACTCTGTAGGTTCAGGATTGTATGTGTTAAGTTAATTTAGACTTCAGCATTTAGAGCAGCACTTGCCATGAGAAGGTACAGCACTGTGATAGGCCATAACAAATTCTGGTTTAAAACTGAGTGCAAAAAATCCCCACCAAACTGAAGGGCTCCTCGTTACTCTTAGAGCTGAGCAATACACATGAAGTTAAATCAGATGTTCAAAGTTATTTTAGGGTCCAAATTATCAGTGCAGAATACATTTCAGTGGAAATTTTTGCTGTGGGCCTCTGTGCATATCACAGCTCCATAGTGGTGCAGGAGTCCATGTTTATGGATCCATTTTCAGGATCAAAACCCTCATTAGTAATACAGATTAATGGTAATTACAAATATAAATAACTTGAGTGTATCTTCTCAATTTCCTCTGAAGACATTGCTCACAGAAGCTAGCTAAATGCCAGAGTTGTTCCCTGAATCCAAACTGTATTAAGTTCTTGTGTAACGGTGCAGTAACATAAAGTTAAATAAAGCTGCATAATTTTTTTTTCAATCCTCAAAACACAGAGCTTGATTCTCAGCTAGCATAAATTGGACACTGGCACAGGATTCAGATAGGGTTTTTTTTTTCCATACTAAGGAATTGAAACAGCAAAAAAAAAAAAAAAACCAGAACAAAACAAACAAAAAAAACCACCACAAAACCAAACAAGAACCCCCAAACCCACCATAAATAAATTGTTTTTTTTTGGCTAAGAACAAAAGACAGATGTTTAAATCTGAGGATCACTTTTCATGATGCTGTAAATACTGAAAATACAGCCCTATAATAAGAGCACTTTTGGAACCAGAATTCCATAATTGCAACTGTAGCGCAAGCTGGGCTGTGGCTGTTTTCCCCAGGATCCCTGGGAGATAAGGGTTGGTTTTTAATGTGGCTTCCTGAAGTGTGTCAAAACTGATGTTATTTAAAATGTGTCTCATCTGTACTACCCTATGGAATATTTACCAAAGTCCTCAGCTGGTTGGTCATGTGGATGCGGAGCATGCTGCAGGGTGAGGGCCTGGGAAGTGTGTGCGGTGACAATTAATTCCATGTCCTCACACAGAGCAGCAGGACTCGTGCTGGGGCATGTCTGCCTGCACAGACAGTGGGGTAGCTCCTTTCAAAGGGGTGCTAGAAATAAGCAAACCCAAAAAAATCATAACTTGGGTTAAGCAAGGAGGTAACTGCAAGATATTATTCGTGAGCAGAGTATATGCATAGTGGTGTTTGCTCACAACTATGAGAGATTTTTATCTGAAATATCTAAATGCCAGTGTGCATGAAGCAGAAAAGGAGCTCAGGAATCTGAGCCCCACATTTACCACCATGTCACAGCTGACCCAAGGCAGCGTTTGCTGCCTGTCCTGCCAACCTACTCACTCCTGTATACAGGCTGCAGGAAAGCTATAGCAGAGCAGATGTTTGGAAGGGAAGCACACTTTTTTTGGTGCAGTGTCATCAGGTTCTGTTATGGCTGAGCTGCAGGTCAGAGGAGGAAGCAAAGCTGTGGGTGGTTACATCAAGAAAGTACATGAAGCTTGTTCACCCAGGTGCTCTCCTGAGCCGAGGAGCTGGAAATGCATTTGACTTTTAAATTTAAGTGTGAAAATAAGAAACTTTTTTTTTCTTCTTTCCACCCCCCTCCCCCTCCCTTTTCTTTTTTTTTTTTTTTTACTTTTGGTTACACTTAATACCATTTTCCAAAGATGTTACCATTCATGATACAAGTACTTGGACTGCCTAAGACCCTTCTCTGAAGTGTTATAGAAAGGATGGGTGAGTTTCAGCCCACTGCAGAAGCAAAGTGTTATGGTCTGTACAAAACACCCAGTTAAGGCCTGGGACCATGTCTCCTACTGTGCCCAAGGACAGTTTTATAGGAGTTGGCCCATTCAGTGATCCTGTGGAGTCCCAGGCAAAACCAGCCCATATATTGTAGTGATGAGTCACTGCTTACACAAAAGTTACTGCATGACATAAGCACATAATACAGACACATAGGGTATAGCCCAAGTGGTTGCTGATGCTCATGGAGAGGACTTTTTTTTTTTCAGTGTATGTTGTATTTTGAAAACGCTAATGCAAAGTAAGAGCCAAAAAATGCTGACCATCCTTTTTTTTTTTCATAAAGAACAATCAGAAATTATTTTAGCAGGTGAACAAGAAGCCAAAACAGTTCCCTCTGGGTGGAATAAGTAAATCTATCAGATCAGTCCCTGGTGTATTCACAAAAAAACAATGAGACAAGTGTTTCAGCCTCCATCTAAAACTGCCTCTTCCATTCCCTGTGAGTGGTGGGTTTTGCTTGGGACAGTCCTCAAGCTGGCAGGGCAGTTGACCATGGACAAGGTTGAGAGTGTGTGTGGGAACGTTCATGCAGAGCTGTGATGTGCATCCAGGAAACATTAAAATAGCAATGTGCATGCAGTGCGTGCTGCAGCTGGAGAAACACTGGGCATGTGAAGTCCTTAATTTTCTCTCTGGATCTGCTTTGCGGCTGCACAGGGCAAATCTAGGGACATGCTCAGATATGCCCATCCCTGGCTACCCTGAGCATCAGGAGATGCAGTAGGGTGCGTGGGGAAAGTGAGTTCCTGAGACCATCCCAAAGGGTGCCAGTTGCCCTAGGGCTGGAGGGGGTACAAAGGCGATGCTGCCACCCAGGGGGGTACCCTGCAGTCTCCCTCTGCCGTTTGGGAGGAAGCTGCACGGTGTACAATAAGACCAGTACCGGGCACTAATGGCTAGTGGGCAATGTGGGCACGGAGGGCCTAGGGGAGAAGCGGCGCCCCTGGAAGAGGAGCAATCCCCGGGAAGCCTCATTTGGGGCAACTCCGGGGGCTGTGCCTTGCGGGTGGGCGCCGGGTCCTGGACTGCATTTCCCATACTGCCCGAGTGCCCTAATATATGCAGTGCTCAGCCCGGCTCCGAGTGCGAGTGTGTGTGTGTGTGTGTGCGTGTGTGCAGCCGGAGTCCCTGGGAGAGTGGAGGCTCATTCACTGATGAGAGCCGGCACTGAGAGGCAGCACTGCTCCTTCCCTCGCACCCCCGGCGCCTCCCGCTCTGCTACATGCGAGCCGCGGGCGCGCACCGGGGCCAGCACGCCCGGGACTCCCCCGCTCCCCGCACGCCGCCAGCTCCGCCGGCACCCGCACCGTGAGTACCGGCCACCGGGGCCGCCCCGCCACACGCAAACTTTGCAGGGCAAGTTTCTTCCCCCCCCCTCCACATCCCATCCCCTCCTACCACCACCCCAGCCCCCCGCGCCCTCTCCCCCTTCTCCCTCCCCAGCTCCGGGGAAGCCAGGCGGCTCGGCAGCGGCGGCGGCAGGGAGGGCCGGGTGGGTGGGGATCGGCATGGTAATGCTGAGGGGAAAGGCAGATAAAAGCCCCCCCCACCCCTCGCACCCTCGGCAAGCCCCGAGCTGCCCGGATCCTCCCCCCCGCGGTGGCTTCCCCGGGAGGACCGGTACCACCGAGGGATCAGGTGCCGGGGACCGCCGCGGCAGCCCGGCTGGGGACGGGCTCGGCGTTGCGGGGGTGAGCGTCCCGACCCAGGCACCGACACAGATTCCTCGCTCCGAAATAGATAGTATTTTTTAAACTATTCTCCCCCACCCCTCCGCCCCCCTTTCTTTTCTTTTTTTCTGGTGGGGCAAGGCAGGGAGTTATTTCCTCGCTTCCCTCCACTGCGCAAAGGACCTCGCTCTCTCCACGGTGGCTCTGGGCAGCGACAATTCCATTTCCCAGCGGCTGCAAAACAAAAACTTTTTTTTTTTTTTTAACCCGCGGAAATAAGCAGATCCACGCACCCATCCACCCAGGGGGTGTTGGTTATTGTGGTGTTTTTTTTTTTCTTTTCTTGTTATTTTTCTTTTTTTTTTCCCCCTCCAAATACACAAACTAAGGCTTTTATTTTGCAATAAAAGTATCTGAAAAAAAAAAAATCAAAACCAAACAAACCAAACCCTCCCGCGTTTCTGTGCGCTAAAGAAACAGTGAACAGCCACTGATTTGATTTACTCCGAAGCTTTTATTTTTGCCACCGTGCAGTCCCCGTGCGAACTTCAGTTTTAAGCCGTACCAAAAATGCGCGAATCCCGCTCGAAGACAGATTTTTAATTGTTAATTTTTTCCCCCTCCCCACCACAAATTTTAAACGCACGTTGTTAAATCGCCACTTAGCTTAATTTTGGACGAGGCTGAAGTTTGTCCAACATCCTCGCCCTTCTTCGGGTCCTCCAGCCCTGAAAGATTGCCGCCCTTGCCCCCGACTACTCTCAGGTAGGAACCAAGCGCCTGGATCTCACACGCCGCGTTGTAGTGGGTTTATGATTGCAGACAAAACAAAGGTAGAGAGGAGGTTTAAACTGTCAGCGTTATACAACGAATGAGCTAAAATTACTCCACACGTGAAGTGCGTAGCTTGGAAAGCAAGCAGAGGCGAAAGGAATTACCCCTGTTTTCGCTTTAGCTCCTTTAGAAAACTTTCTGGATCATCCGGCGATGCGATCGAGAAATCGTAGGATTTTCTTTCTTTTAACCAACCACTCAGCTCTAGACCAGGGAAGTCTGTAAATAGGTTGGAAGCATGGAAAATAATTCTTCACCTACAGATCTAAATACATAAAAAACATCTGGTTGACCACAATGAAATCATTAGGAACTGTCTACTTAAAGAGTTGTATTGAATGCTTGTCCTTCCACACAGGAAATGTGTATGGTAAGTGATTGTTGCAATAAATCCAAACAACTCTAGTCATCTTCGCGTTTGATGATCTTTGTGACTTGGGCTTTAAGGAGGAGGAAGAACTTGGGGGGGGGGGGGGGGGGAAAGGCGGCTTAACGGGCAGTACTGACCGGGCGGGGGGGGGAAATCTCTCCCGCCGCCCTTCCCGAGAGCAAATAATTCCCGAGGAGGCAGAAGAGGAACAGCTCTGACTGCGCCCCAACCGCCCGACGGGGCCGGGCGGGACCGAGCCAAGCCTTACCGGGCCGGGCCGCACGGATCTGTACCGTGCCACAGCGGGCCGTGCCTGCAGCCCCGGCCCCGCCAAACACCTGTTTAAATTTGGCGGCGGGGAAAGCAGGGCGGTGGGGCTTGGTGGCGTCGGTAGGCTCCAACCCGGGGCTCGCCCCTTCTGATTTTATTTTATTTGGGTTTGTTTAACACCCCCCGGGCGGGAGGGGAAAAATTGGGAGCGGGAGGTGAAGGAGGCGCCCGGCCGATGCCGGCCCGCTTAGCTTCCCTCGCCTGAGGGGCCGGTGCCACTGCCCGGTGCCGGGGCGCGCCTGCCGCAACGGGGCTGCCCCGCGGCCACGCCGCTCGCCTTTTGCGTTCGGATTTCGCCAACTTAGGAGCGGGGCCGGGGGCCGGGAGGGGAGGCGGTCAGCAAGGCCCTCGGTAGGTTGTGGGTGGTTGTGTGGGGGGAGTTGGTTTTGTTTTGGGGTGTTAGTTTTTGTTTGGGTTATTCTTCCTTTTAATTTTTTTTTTCTAATCTCTTGCCAAACCCCCCCGGAGCTTCCTCCCGCAGCCGCCGGCGCGGCCAGCACCCGCCCGCCCCGGGGGCCTTCTCCCTACCCCGCCCCCCACCCCCACCCCCCGCTATTTTATTTTTTTTCATTTTCTGGATTTTTTTTCCCCCCCTTTTTTTTTTTTTTTTTTTTTTCTTTTTGGAAGAAGTTTGCAGGAAAACAAAAGCTGTGGCTTGGTGCGGGGCGAGGAGGCAGCGGCCGGGGCCGGGGCTGGGCCGCCCCCGCCAGAGGCTCCCCTGCTCCCTTGTCTCCTATTTTAAAATTTAATTTAATTTAATTTCCTCCCCCCCACACTTAAACCGTTTTTCACATCAGCTGTCCGGTTTTGCGGCTGCAGTTGGCATATTTCACGCGTTGGGAAAAAAAAAATTAACTGTTTTTCCTTTGTATCTTAATCCAGTGATGAGAGCTCTCCTTTGTTGGCTTTCGAGCTTTCATTTGTTTTATTTATTATAAGGAAATCCAGTTTGGTTCAAATATATAATCCATTTGAGCACTTAAATCCCCAAACAGCTGGCATTATTTTGTTTTATAATCTTTGGCTTTTCTGCATAGAGCATATTTCTAAATTCCTACTTGACATTTATGGGGAAAAAACTTTTTAATGTAAATGGATATTGTGATTTTATTTTTTTCCCTGGGTCTCTGCTAATTCATATGCATCATCAATTTTCCTAGATTTCCTATTGTTTTAATATTTTTTTCCCCATAGCTTGTTAATTAATTTTTTTCCCCCCAAGAAAACTTTGTTTCTGGAAGCAGAAAAATGTTAATTTACCCCATTATTTTAAACTCTGCCATTTGGAAATGGTTGAGAGACCACAAAAATGCAACCTGTTGTAGAAACCAGAGTGGTGTGTTATATTTATTTTAATCGATAGCAGAGAGGTGATTTAGTAATAGGAACTCTGTGTAACATTTTAGTAAAAGATCTGCAGATCTGGTGGCTGCATATGGGGTGTGCAAGTGCTGGCATATGCGCCCGTTTCCTCGCAGGCTGATTAGCAAGTGGGTTTCACCCTGATAACCAGCAGTCACTGCTGTTTTCTCCACTTGCTGGATGTTTGTGATCCCTGCTAAACCCAGCTCTGTCATGGCTTCTCTTACTTTTATCAGACTTTCCTCTTAACTAATTCAGCACAGGGCTACAACCTTAATAAGCAGACGAACCAAAACTGAGCCAGAGATAACTGATTACAACTTGTTCCTTCTTGAGGCATCTATATTTTTTTATGGTTCAGAGCTAAAGGCTGTTGATTCAATTTGTCCTGCTTGTGGCGTGTATAGCCTTGTTATTAGTGACATACACAGGTAGTTTGTGTACACCTTGAACAGGGTAGCTTTAAAACCCAATAACTATGGATATAGATAGTCATGAAAAAAAATAATTAGAGTTTGTTTTCAGTTTGTCCGTCTAACCTTTGTACTTGGTAGACAGTTTATGTAGCTTCCTAGATTGATCTCCACCCCCCCACCCCGTCCCTCTGCTCCTTGTTTAGTTAATTCAACAAAGACTTTTTGCAATCTGTTTGGAGTTTGTCTGATGCCGTGGAAAAGTAGCTGCTGATTTATTTGGTTGCTTTTCGATTTCTGTCTCTAGCCCGTCTTTTCTCCTCCTTTCAGCGGGGATGTCAGCTGTTATTACTTCCTATTGATCCCTTTGCAAAGTGAGAAGTGAACTAAAATTAATGTCAATTCCACTGCTCAGATCAATAGCTGGAGTTATTTTAATCTGGATTTGCGCGAGGTGCTAAATTAAAAAAAATCAGCATAGAGGCAGAAAAGTAGCAGTTCCTCACTCCACCTGTGCCCAAAGCCTGCCCGGCACCCAAACGCTCCCTCCAGCTGATTATCCCACAATCCATATTTTTTTAATTAAGGAGGTCTGTTAGTTTTCTTATTTTGGATTCTGTATTTAAACCTATGACATTTTGACATTGGGAGTGTATTAACGATAGATTTTCATAATGACTGGTCCGCTGCAGCCTAATCTGCCCACGTTGCTGGGGGGTGGGGATGTGCTGAGTGAGAAGGGAGCAAGAGAGAACGAAAAAGGAAGTGGGAACTGGGGGGAGGGGGGAATTACGTTTGGCCGTCTGAGATATTGTAATGTGTTGATTTATTCCTGGTGTAATGAAGTTTGCAAACGAATAAACGGCAGTAGTGATTCACGGTATCCTCCAGGAGTGTCAAATGTTGCAGCCAGATCACTAATTTATGAAATACATTTAATGTAATGGGCTGATAGCACAAGTGAAAATAGAAAAGGAGGCAGAGGTGGTTGCCCTTTTTTTTTTTCCCCCTTCCCTTTCCTTTCCCTGGAAATCCATGTTTTCCCGTGACTGCTCAGTTTCACTTCCATGTTAATGATTGCTTAGTTCTGAGAATGGTGGCTTATTTACGTGCATCTCTTTGGATATACACTCGTGTGCATGTGTGTATATTTACGTGGTTGCGTAAGCCACCAGCAGCTCCAGATTTGCTGGTGGCTCCAGGTTCGTGATGTCCAGATGAACCTTGTGTGAAGCAGCAGAGCGAGTGTACCCAGGACTGCAGCACTGCCCAGGATGCCCTTGGCATCTCGTGCTCTCCCTCTCTGTGTTGAGAACTCGATGGAAAGTTATTTAAAATTTGGAAGAGAGCAAATCCGTTAATGTGAGATACATAAACTGGTAATTTAGCAATGATGTCTGTGGGGATGGGTGCCAAACGAGGAAGTAGAGAGATGATGTCCACTCATCTTCAGCATTAATAACAGTCGGTGAAGTGGCTGGGTACAGGATGGGAGAGAGGAAATGTTATCACTGAACTGCATTAAAGCCCCAGACTGGATTTCATACACTTTGTTAACCTAGGCTTCCTCATTCATGGAGTACAAAAGGCACTCCATTAGGGAGACACTCTTTCACTAAGTTTTATTTGAGATGTTTGACCCTCTGGATTTAAGAGGCACAATTTGTAACAGCTTTTTATTATTATATGATTTTTCTGGCCCTTTGAGCTCCAGCGGCTGGTATATTGTTTCAAAGTTATAGTCCTTGTATTTTAAGCTGGGTTGTGAGGCCTGAATGGCAGGCAGCGGAAGCTTAAAAGAAAAGGACACGAGATTGATTGGGGGAGAAAATAACAACACAAAAAGCCAGAACGAACTGGGGGAGATACCAAAAGGAACATTTTCCCTTCCTTTCACCCTGGGAGGGGGTTGTGGCTGGCTGGCTGCAGCCAACCTAGGAGGCTCAGCAAGATGCGAGGCAGAAATTTTGTTAACATTTTCCTCTAAATGTTAATGGCACATCCAGGGCAGTTTACAAATCTACTTAAGAGTGAGTGCATTAGGAACTAAAATTACTGATCCATTCTCTCTTGTCCCCGACCCGAAAGGCAGACTCTTGCAGAGATCAGATGGCAGAAGCACCCATTATGATTTTAAATATTGTCAGAGACGCCAGGCATTTCACTGGGGAAGTCTCTTCTCCTTTGGCTGACAGGGACTGTGCGTGCACGTGCGGGTGCTTGTGTATTTCACACGTGTACCCATACACAGTCACGCTCCTACATGTGCGTGGTGTGTATATACGTATGAAGGTACCAAATACTCTGTGTGCAAGTATTTGCCTACCCATATATATACCGTGAGAGTGGGAGAAAATGTGTGTCTGTTATATATGTCTTAGGCATCGTGTACAGTATCCCCATGCACACTGGCTTATTTGGGTAACTATCTCTGATAGGTGGTTTTGTTTTGGTTGCACGTGCACACACCCCCAGGCAAGTTGTGGTGCACGTATGTGTGGGCTTTCTTAAGTTTATTGCAATTACATGTGCGTGCCTCTTTTGCCACATAATATTCCAATTATAATTTGAAGTTACTATGTTAATTTTAGACAGAGCCCTGTTTATTAGTGAGTTATTAAATCTTCATGTTATTATATTTGGTTTCCCTTCCATTCATCTGCACTAGATGATACCCTTTAACCTGGAGGGCCAGAGCCGATTCTGTTAGTGTGTGAAGTTGTCTATTGATTTTCTTGAATGAGAACAGTGGTGCGTCTCTGGCCGGTCAGTGGTAGCACATGTGGCCACCCTGCTGCTGGAGCATCCCAGAGACATGAATGCAGAAACTTAATTGGTTGTTTTCTCTCTTCTGTTTCCTTGCAGCTTTTGGAGGGTGATGATGCTCCAGTAATTTTCCCAGCTCCATTCCCAGGCATCGCTTTGCTTTCCGTCCAGGGAAGATAGTTCTGCTTGTGATCCTGCTGAGGGAAGAGACTCCGATGGACTTACACCGGGCAGCATTCAAGATGGAGAACTCACCCTATCTCCCCAACCCGCTGGCCTCCCCAGCACTGATGGTTCTCGCCTCCACCGCTGAAGCCAGCCGTGATGCTTCCATTCCCTGCCAGCAGCCGAGGCCTTTTGGGGTCCCCGTATCAGCAGATAAGGACGTGCATATTCCCTTTACCAATGGCTCATATACTTTTGCCTCCATGTATCATCGTCAAGGTGGGGTGCCAGGAGCATTTGCAAACCGTGACTTTCCCCCATCCTTGCTTCACCTCCACCCCCAGTTTGCACCCCCCAATCTGGACTGCACCCCAATCAGTATGTTGAACCACAGTGGCGTTGGGGCTTTCCGCCCCTTTGCATCTACTGAAGACCGGGAGAGCTACCAGTCAGCCTTTACACCGGCCAAGCGCCTGAAAAACTGCCATGACACTGACTCACCCCATCTGCGCTTCTCGGATGCTGATGGGAAGGAGTATGAGTTTGGCACGCAGCTCCCCTCCAGCTCTCCCGGCTCCCTCAAAGTTGATGACACAGGAAAGAAGATCTTTGCTGTTTCTGGCCTCATTTCTGACCGGGAGACCTCATCCAGTCCTGAAGACCGAAGTGACAGATGTAAGTACCTCTGTTGACTTGTCGGTTTTTCTTTAGTTGCACCTTGTTGAGTCGTCGAGTTGAGTACAACAGCAGATTGTCCTGCAGTGCTGTGGCTCTTGCTGAAGGCAGAGGGGAAACCAGCCTTTCCTGCCTGCCAAGATCAGCTGCACAGCACTGCCATGTCTGTTCTGTTCTAAGTGGACATTGACAGATTTTTAAGGTGAGGTGCTCTTGAAGGAAACCCATCTTCCAGCACACAGCTGGAGAGACATGGTTGACCATGCAGAAAGCTGCCCTGGTGCGAGGGTATAGGTGCTGGTACATATATGCATGTAAACAGGGATGCAGCTACAGGGAGCATGTAGCCAGAAACTTTCCCAGACTTCGTAGCAAATATGTACCCGCTGCTGCTTCAGGTATTTCTTTCTGACCTTTTCCTCATGCACACCGTTCTTAGAGCAAATGCATCACATTCAGGATTTGTGCCTCAGGTTAGGACAAAAGTGCATTTTCCTCTGGCTAATTTAAGAATATTTCTGTCATTGAGCTCTCACTTTGACACATAAATCCCAATTTTTTTCTTGCAATTCAATAAGCTGTTGCACCATGTACGTTCTCTGAGTGGTTCTTCTCTTTGGTGACTGTTGAAAATGATGTGCCCTTCAGCAGATCATGGTTGGACTGAAGGAAACCAGCCTGCGTGCTCCTGACTGTAACTCCCTGCTTGCCATCACCTTGTCCCTGTGTTATCACCCACACAGAGGGGCAGAACTGTCCTCCAGGAAGGACAGGCTTCCAGCTTTGGTGAGATAGGAGGTGACCCGTAATGGGGAGTGGTCTGGAGACAGCAGAGCGTGGCACCCTGCAGAAGAGCACTAACTTACCCTCAGAGTTCTCCTCTAAACCCGATGTGTAGACCAAGGTGTGAGTGGTTTGCTTTTCACATGGGTTCCTTTGTTCTGTTGAATTATCTTCCTAGAAAACAATTTCGTTGTTGTTGCTGTTATTATGACTATATCTTTTTGCATCAAAACCCTGCTGCAGCGCTCCTTCCTCTCCCTTTCAGAGATGATTTTTCTTCTCCCCTTTATGATGCCGAGGAGAGTAATAGAGACATTGTGGCTCTGTCTCCCCTGTCGGCACTGCTTCCTCAGGCTGTCTCCTTGAATTAGGCACTGTGCTAACTTACCAGTGCTAAAAGGCATCTGCCTAAACCCAGCGTACCTTTTCAATAAAAGTCATCGTAAAATCAACCTGCCTTGTAAATCCATCGCTCTTTGGTTTTGAAATATGCTGCAAGTGTGTCTTTTATGTCAGTGTTTGTGAGGGTAGGACAATTCCCACTGAAGGCAGAAGCCGTGTATTCCTTTCACTATCAATGTGATCTGTTATCTGCATCCTTCCTCTCCCTCTGATCCATCCCTGACCATGCTACTTTTTGCTCTGTAAGCTCCTTTCATTGTCCAGCATCTCCTCTTCCCTCTTTTGGGTCTGTAGCAGATGCGGCTGAAGGTGGGAGGGTGTTTGCATGTATGTATCTGTGAGCCAGTAATATAATTATCTTGGTGGGAAGGCAGGTGAGATGGCAAGGCTTAGAGACATCTTTGTTGATGCTCCTTCCCTTATCGATATCCACTGACTGTGGAAATGAAGCTTGCTCAAAAGAATACTCCAGGAGATAGCAGCAGAGGAATGAGTCCGCTGGCTAAATGAATTTAAAGCGCATCAACTGCTGTGGATCTTGCTAGCAAAATCCTGTCAGACACCTCATTTAAAGAAGTAGATCTGTTAAATGAATTAGACCACATAAAGCACAGCTGCGGACAGATGGATGCACCCACACCCAGCACCGTGCCTTGCCTTTGCCACCAGTGTGTGCTGAACGTGGGTCGCCTCCTTCCTGGGAGCAGAGGGAGCTTTGCCCAGGCAGGCACGGTGACACCTGGCTCCCCAGGCCACTGTCACTGAAGCTGGGCAGGGACCTGCAGGGGAAAAGAACCAGAATAAAAACTTTAAAGAACTTGGGCAAAAGTGGAAGATGTTTGGTTTTGTTGTTTTTCTTACTCATGTTGTTAAATTTCTTTAAGATCTTTGCTGCACAGTAAAGCCAAGCAAAGGCCACATCCTGGACATTTAATCAACATTAGCATTTTTCTGTAACTACCAGGACAGTGTATGTCTGTTGGCTCTCCATCATATCCCCGTCACATATAGATGCTGCACCATGGCAACTTTGCTCCCATTAGCACAGCGAGTTTATTTGGTGTGTGCCTGAGCACGTATGGGTGTGTTTGCTGGAGGCCAAGGGGGCAAGCAGCGGAGCTTTCTAGAGGATCCTAATGATCTTTGATGTTGACCAGTAGAAAAGAAAAACTTCCTCAGCGAGGAATTTGAAGGATCACAGTTTGCAGATAAAATCGTGATCCTGTTTTACACTGACTTTTGCATATATAATTATGGATTTCCTATCTACATGTATCCTTTAAGGGAGATTTGTTGCATCTTGGTTTTGGCTCCTGAGAAGTACTGTGAATTCTTTCTGTAATTGTGGCGTATAACCCTCTGTAAAAGCAGCCTGCTCGTGGTGCTGCTGCTGCTGGAGAATCTTTTGCAGGTAGGTGGCTGTAGATTCTAGGCTAAAATGTAATCAGACTCTTCTACAACAGCAAGCAAAACTGGTCAGGTTTTCTTAGAGCAGCACCTCCTTCATGTGCCAAACGGGTGCCTTTGAGTTTCAGAGGGCTGAATCCTTCATCTGTGTTTTTCAGATTCCTGAAAAGGTTTGCTTTCCGTGGAAAGTGACTTACTGTGATTGCACTGCGTATGCTTCTGTACTACTGCACAAGAATCTTTGTTGAATAGCTCATTAAAATGTCTGGTTTGCCCCATAGCTCAACTGGTGATTTGCTAAGAAACTCACTGCCTGTTTTTTGTTTGTTTGTGGGTTGTTTGGTTTTTTTTTTAAATAAAACATAATTCAGTGGACTGAGTTTTAGTTCTCCAGAAAAACAGGTTTACACTTGAGATACTTTGTAACAAAACAAGAATCCAAAGCCAGGCATTTTCATCTCAGGAATGTTTGGAGGTTGCTCTCTTTACTCACAGGAACCAAGTCTCATCCTCTTTTCATCAGGGCAGGAAATCTGCAGAATTCAGGAGAACTATTTAGAATATGTTCTGATGTAATCCAGATTAGCACCTGGCCCTGTGGTGAAATATGTTTTTGTGCAATGGAGATTGCTCCCTCATTTGGGTGAGCCTCTCTTCATTTTTAGAGGAGGGAGTTGTGTGCCAATGGTACCCATGCCTGTGCATCTCATGAAGGGAGAGAATGTCCTTTGGGTGCATCTGGGTGGGGTTGTGATTCTTGTTACTCAGCAAACTGGGCTGAGATGCCATCGTTCAGTCAAGTTGTCTCTTGCTGTGATATACGGATAGGTGAGATGTCCAGAGCCATGGAGCGTACAAGGAGCACGCAGAGAAGCAAAGCACTCCCCGGCAGATGCAGACAGAACATGTACTTGATGGGCCTGTTCTCATAGGTGCTTACTGAGAATAATAATGCCATTTGTTACAGTTTAGGGGCTTCTTGTAAAACATGTGTTAAAGACACTGAGAGACATATTTTATGGGTTTCCTTTAATAAGCATACAATAGTTGAGATTCCTAGAAGGTGTGGGAATAAATGGCATGTTCCTTTCTGCAAAAGAGATCTATAGCCCTGTTTTAAAATCAGAAAGAAAGAAAAAAATCTCTGGTTTTATTCTTTGCTTCTAATAAAATCTGTCCCAGTGGCCTCCTGTATCCAGTCATCATGGCATCGCTTTCCCACAAAGGGACAGACAGAGGTCCATGCTGAGCTGGGATCTCTCGGTAAGCAGCTGGGCCTTGTCAGAGCAGTTGTCCCTGCAAGTCTGCCCATACCTCTGGCCTCCTGAGTACCAGTTTCCTGATGCTGGTTGGTCTTCATCACATGCTGTCTGTGACTTCTGTGACCCGACTGGGTCAAGGTGACATTCTACACTGTGGCCACTGGCTCTCCTAGCCTCAGTTTCTCTGCTGCTACTAGAGACGCTCATCCAGCTCTCAGTGTCCCTTGGGGATGAGTGGTTGAGCTCACTGCAATCCTGCCCTGTGTCTCAGGAGTGGTGGTAAAGTGGGGGTGGTTTTATTAACTTTTTTCTTTTCCATAATAAAATTTCATCTTGGACACAGCTTGTGCTGTAACCTGTTCCTCTCCTGCAAGAGAGGTTGTGAGTCATGTTAGTGAGCTCTTCATTCCACTTTAGAGTTTTAAAGTACACCTCGTGCATGGAGTTAGTTTTCCTCTTGAAACAGCTGGTTCACCATTGATCAAATACAGGCTGCACTTCAGGTGATGAACATCAGGGCTATGAAGACCACAGCTTGAATTCCCGAATTACACAGTGCTTTGGAAATAAGACTGAGGAATGTGTCTATAGTTAGCCTCTCAGTCAGGCGTGTGCATTGGGCTTTGTGCTGATGGGCTGGGACTTGTGTAGAGAGCTGTGTGTGTACTTATGTACATGTGCTGTGGGAAAGAAGGTCTATCTTCTTATATTTTGTACTAGAACAATGGGTTGGAGAGGGAAGGCACACATGCACACATCCATTGCTCATGCTTATGACTCTCTCTGCTGCGATGCAGCACTTCTAAGGCTGGTAGAATTTGGGGTGAAGTGGCGTTTTGTTGCTAATAATAATCAGCCGCGGCTATGGGAAATTGCAGTCTTAACACTGCTTATGAAATAATGAAATAAATCAAGTGGAACGTTTGCTTTCCATCGTGCAGTGTCCTGCATGATGTAGGAGGAGTGAAGAGCAACAGCGGATTTTTTTGAGGGGGTGGGCAGGCAGATGGGCAGCAGCAGCACAGATGAGGACCACACATCCATCCCTGCCACACCACCGAAAATGCGCTGTCCGTAAGGAGCTAGATGTGCTGCGTGGAGGGAGGTCTTGGAGTATGCAGCAGTTGCTGCTTTCTTCTGCTTTTCTGGCAACAGCCTTCCCGCTCCCTCTGCAAACTGTTGCCGAGACTTCTTTCCATGCTGTTCGGCTTAATTGTCTTGTCGGGATAAAGAAATGTTTGAACAGTTAAAGTGGGGAAGGGCTGGATGGGAGCAGCCCCTGCCGGCTGCGGGGCCATCTGGCCTGCCTTGGATCTGCTGGTCTCCAGTTTATATTTCTCTTTCTGTTATTTGGGGCTATCTGGCGCAGTCGGAATACCAAATCACCATGGTGAGAGGAGGGACAGGGCTGCCTCCCCCTCCGGCCTCCCCTTCCCAGCAATTGTCATGCAGAGCCCGGCCGGGTGGCTGCTCTGCTAGCAGCCCTCATTTGCTGTTCTCGCTGGGCGCTCAGCAGAAGGATGGCTTTTAATTGATCGTTTGAGGGGGAGGGCTGGGGCCGTTTTCTCCTCCAAAATCTTTCTCGGCGCAGACGCTGCCATCCGGACAGCTTTCATGCCGTCTCAAGCATGCCAGTGATGCCTCGTCCCCATTCTCTTCCTTTTTGGATCCTCCGGGAGTTGGTGTCAGGGCTTATAACTGCCGTCCTCGGAGCGCCGAGCAACAACTAAATGTCATATTTATCCATCTCCTGCCGGGGAGATGGGCACAGACAGAGTAGATATTTATCGCTCCTCTTTTGCCCAGTGTGTCTGAATGCCGGCGTGAGGCTATTTAATGTACAATTGCAGGGTGAGTTCCCCGTCTTGCTCGGTATTTCCCATCAAAACCACAGCCCCAAAACGCCTGGCCAAACCCTGCTTTTCGAGAAGGATTTAATCACGTTAAATCTTCAGCCCCATCGATCAGACTCGGCTACCGTCACCAAACGGTGGCGGGAGAAGAGAAGGCAGACTCTGTGGCTGCTGCGCTGGGTTGGGGATCAGGAATCCCGACCTCGGGCACTGCTTGGAGCCACAGTTTCCTGATCCCTAGCAGAAGAATAGCAATACCTCCCTCACGGCGGCGTGTGCCGCTTTGATATCTTCTGATAGAAGACACCAGGCAAGGGCAAAGTATTAGTATTATTAATATAGTACAGTTAGTAGAATATTATGAACTATTATAAATCATTACCGCTAAACTACAGTTATTAAAGGAAATGACCAAAGTGCACTGTGAGAGCCAGGATCTCTTGACAGTAATAGCACAGTTTTATTATTTTACTTGCAAACTTGCAAAATTCAAGAGTTAGCAACAGATTCCTGGTTGGTTGGTGGTGATTGAGTAAGGAATTGGGCAAAGTGAGGGGGAATGGATGCACATTTCAGAAGGGACAGAACAAGCATTAGAGCTGCTGTGATTTAAACAAACAAACAAAAATTATTTTCTTTTTTATTTTCTCTCTATTTTGCAATTACAAGGTCTTTAAAGAAAGACACATACTCAGGCATGGGCTTTTTCCTGCCCTATAGGAGCAAAAGTGTCCAAGACAACAAAGTCTAAGAGTTTCTGGAATTCCTGCAAGGAAAAAACTCAAAAGTGAAGGTGTTTGGGAATTGTTGCTGGTTGTTATTTTTTTTTTACATCATTTAGGCAACTCCCATTAAATGCTAGCAGCAGATTCATTTTCCCCTCTTTGTTTGCCTTCCAAGAAGCAGAAAACAGACATAATTATATTTTACATGAGACTGTAAGATTTCCTCTCATCTCTCTCTCTCTCTCTCTTTCTTTTTCTTTTTCTTTTTTTTTTTTCCCTGCCTAATATCTACAGCTATAAAATAAATTCCATTTGTACATAGATGGTGTTAGACTGAGGTAAATAACTGTCATCTAAAATCTGTCTAACCATAATCTGCATCAGGAGCATTAGAGAGAACTGTACCCATTTGTATAATATTAAGCTTTATTTTTATTATGGATTTCTAATGCAAATTCCTAGTGGGGGCAAAGTTGTTTTCTTTTAATGCCATACTCCAAGCAGAGCAGCCATTGAAAGCAAATTGTGACAATTTTTATCCTGTGCTTCATGTCACTGGTGGTCTTTGATCACATCAGTTTTCTGTATAGCGTACGAATTTTTCACCTCTCTTCTTTGGGATGGAATAGCAAATTTGGGACTTCTGAGGACAATTTTCAGCTATGCAAAGCAACTGAAATTCTTTGGGAACAATGGATTTCTATTTGGGAAATGTTAATGTGGGATCAGATTCCGATACAGTGCCCTCTGTAAAAGGGCAAGTGGCTTTTTTTCCCTTTCTATTGTAGTTGTACACATGTAATCTCTATATGTGTCTTTCTCCCCTTTTATGCAACCTTTCTGTTCAGCTGATTGGCTCTGCTGGCCTGAGCAATCTCTGTGTGTATAAACTCACAGGTTACAGACTAATTTATTGCCCCGGATTCTGTTTTCTTTACACCTTAGTGCCGCAGGATTTTCCTGTTGCTTCTAGGATATTGGCCTGAGTGGCAGTCCTTCTCTGGACCCTAACCCTCAAGGTGATGAAAGCTCTGCCTGAAGACATAGTGTGGGATTTGATACTATCTGTCTCTGCCCTCTTCTTTGTCTTGTCTTATTAGAACATGGGTGGTGGTTGTACTAAGCCAGGCATTCCTCTTTAGCTACCACTTTCTCCTCTCCTTCAACCATTTGCTGGTGTATTGAATTGCAGCAGTACCCTCAGCAACAGAAGAGGGGGAAAGCAACGTGGGGAAGGAGTGAGGCAAAGAGAGTTTTACTGTCTTAAATGCAGATAAAATGGGGAGGGAGGCCTGGTGATAGTGAAACTGCTCAATGAGTTCAGGTGTAGGATACTTCCGTCGTACTTTTCCTCACTTGGGATGTTGTTTCTAATCAGTGTTGGTTTTAAAAACTTTCCCTTTTTTGGGTAACTTAAGGCTGAGATCTGCTTCCTCACTGAACTGCAGAGTGGGAAAGTGTTTTTGTACTTTTTTTTTTCCCGAGAAGATCAGGCTGCTGTGCAGTGAGAAGAAGAAGGTACTATGTGTATCTGGATACTCCTGAAAGGAAGAGCTGGAAACTGTGTCCTTGCATTCCTCTATCAGCACTGGTTCTTAGTAACTGGCTCTTGCCAGAGTAACAGTGTCAGGGTTTTAATTTGCAAAGCTTTCAATGTGAACTTTTTGCTGTACCAGCAACTTTGCTTGTGCATGGCCAACCTGTGATGTTGCAGCCCTGAGCAGGGTGAGAGGAGCAGGACGTGTCCAGATGCAGACATTAGGCTGGCTGGCATGGCTGGTTTCCTGAGCAGGGGCTCGTTCTGTGGAAGGAAGGTGGAGCAGTTTGCAGCTCTTGGATGAAAACTAAAGCAGAAAGTACTGGGGCATCAGTCAGGAGGCAGGCTGCATGCTGCCAGGGTGAAGGCTCCTTCTGACAAGCCTCATTAAATGCAATAGGTTTTGTAAACAGAGAAGAAAGTGTCTACCTAACTACTGCCCTGATGGACCAGTTTCTTTCTACTGGGGTTTTTGGTACTTTGATTCAAATTAAAGTCTTTTTAATTAAAAAAGGATTCCACCTTTTAATCTGATTTTGATATTGTTTCCTTGCACCTTAGGAAATAACTTGCAAAGCCATTTAGTATGTGAAATGTCTGTCCTGTAACATCCCTCCCTATGAGGAGACATAGAATAACAATTCCTCATTGCACAGAGCCTGCTTTGGCAGCTCTGCTGGGACAGGAAACAACCTGGTACCAGATTACAGCTTTTCCTTCTACTCCAACCTTGCTTCCAATATTGAATTCCTGTTCTGGGGAAAAGCTCCACAAAATTTCCTACCAGAGGCCCCTGCCCAAGTGCCCATGCTGTGCTGGAAGCAGTGCAAGAGTGCATGTGAGTGAGCAAGGAGGAGGGTTGTGGGGACAAACTGCATCCTGAGTGCTGTACCTCGGGCTCAGTGAGCAAAAGCCTTATCAGAGTGGCCTGGCTGTGCCACAGCAGATCCACCCCACACCCACACCAACCTTTGTCCCTTGCAGGCTTGAGTGAACCTCATCTCCTCATGGCTGTTTGCAGTATGGAAGATCCTGGTGGCTGTGGATGGGTGGAAAGTACCATCTCAGGTGCTGGATATCAGCACAGGTCAGAGGGGTCCAAGCCAAACACTGCAGCACCACTGAGGGGGCTGCAAGAGCTCAATTCTTTCTTTTTGTTTATTATCCTCCTTGCAACCCAGTCTCACTTCTCATTACCCCACTGTAAGTTGGAGGTGAGCCTCAAGCAAACTTCTTAGCTGGGGTGATAGCTTTTCCCTCCTGAGCACTTTTCTTTAGCCTCCCTGAGGAGGCACTTTGACCACTGGCCTTTTTTTTTTTTTACTGTGGAGATGAAGAAGCAATCAATGACCTTGGTAACCCTACTCAGAGCATGAGCTGAGGAACTTAACAGTCACAATAAAAAGTTGCCAGCCTGAGTGGATTCATATATCAGAAGGTGCCCCTTAGGAGAAGGGGAGAATGAGCAGCTAAATTCTTATAACTCTGCTTCTTCGCCCTCCGTTTTGCCCTTTGCTCAGTGCACAGACCTGAACAGGACTGCTGGTGTTGCTTCTGTGTCCTTTGCTCATGGGATTGGTTGCCATCATCTGCATTGCTCCTTCCTTTCTGCATGTTTGGGTTCACATGCAAAAGTGTGGTTCTCCAGGAGTTGCTCTGGTTACAGAAGAGTGGTGGTGATCAGCAGCCTACCTTTGCTCAAGATTTGGGGCTAGCATATTCAGGGAAGCTGTGTTGAAGGTGCCTGGAGATTCAATAGTGGGGGAAGCAAGAGTCTGCAGACCAGAAATAAAATCAGTAAGTTCTGAAGAGATCTTTGAGAGAGTGGGAAGTAGGAAAGTGCTGCATGTTATTTCTTAATTTGACCAATCTTTTGTGTCCAACCCTATATTTGGTCCAGGACTGGAATAAGTATGATGATGTTTGGATTAGGACTGGGATACACTGGAAAAAGTAAGCCATGAAAATCTGCAGATCTCTGTCCCCATTAGCCAGAAGTAATGTTCCCACCATCTCATTATTTTCCCCTCTTAAAATGAAAACTACACACTGAACAGGGAAACAGGGGAGGATTGTTAGAGCAAGACAGAGCTGGGCAGGGAGAACTTGAACCAGCCTCGCCTGCACATGACTGAGATCTCGGGGGTGTTGTAGCGTGGGGAAGCTGCGTATGGCGTGGTCCAGATCAAGCCCTGAGTTTTTCAGCACACCTCAAGGAAGAAGGGGCTTTAAACTGAAAAAAATGCTTCACCTTTGGTCATCTCTTCAGGAACATTTGCCTCAAGCACATGCATATCTCTGCTAAGTGACCAGCCCAGGCAGTGGGCACACCCTGGTGAAAGCCTGGGAAGGTTATGATGTCAACGAGAAACATCTGGGTTTGTGTTCTCTCAGATGTTGCCAGTTGTGTCTGGGTTGTTAGCTGCACCTGGGCAAAGAAGAAAAGGAAATTCCCCAGGTGGTGTGATGGATTTTGCAGATCCTGTGAGGAGAAGGCAGTTAGACACCACTTGCTGGTAGTCTCCCTGTTATGTACTCAGGTGACTTTCCAGTATTTGGGTGATCCAGGACCCACGTTTTTTTTGCAGCTAAGGAAATGTGTCATCAACTCGTCACATACTGATTATTTTACTTTTGTTGCACATTTCTAGCTTGACTGATGTGAGGGTATTGAAGATGAAGGGCACATTTATTAGCAGAGCTGAGCATGCCTTCTCCTGGCAGCCACGCAGAGCAGGAAGAGGGAAGGGCTGCCTGGGCAAAGCCTCGAGCATAGGTTGTGCTTGTGCTGTGGACTCTATTGACCTTGGACAAGCAGAGCCATTTCTCATTGCCTGTCTTTAAAGCAGAGGTTGCTATATTCTCGTAGTACACCGAGTGTGGTTGTGTTCACATTTCAGAAGGTGCATAGGTCCCGGGGCAGTGGTTACTACCATGGTGTCTGGATGGTTACACCAGGATTGAAAAGGTTGTGTGGGGGGAGGGATGGAGGCTTAATAACCATCATCATTTGTTTTTTATTCTGAAGAAACAATTGCCAAATTATTTCTTGATGCAACTTGGGTGAACAGCCGAAAGCAGTGACTAGGAACAGCAGAGAAAGACCCAGGGCAGGAAAAATTTGGAGTAAGGTAGATGAAAGTGAGAGATAAAAGAAATAATGCAGGGAAGGATGAGTAATCGACATTCTTGGAGTCGAAGCGCAGGCTCTGGCTTCCTTCCTGAGCAGTAAAATTTAAAAACAAAACAAAACAAAACAAAAAAAAAAAAAAAGGAGAAAAGAAAAAAGAAAAAAAAAAAAAGGTCTTTACAACAACAAAACTCTGGACGCTCTGGTTTCCTTCCTGACAGGCCCAGCCTGGTCTTTCGATGAGTCCTCACTGGCAACCGGGGCTGATCTAAAGGCCAAAGGCAGAAAGACTGGGGGGAAGGGAGAAGGATTTAACTCTTGGAGCTCTTCTGGAACACCAGAGGTGTTCTGCTGTGTGGGGGTTCCTTTCGCCATCGCTGGGGCACGAACCGTGTTGGTTGTGGCTCAGAGGTCCGAGCGGTGGTCGGTACATCTGCCCGAGTACTTGGTCACAGTTAGATGTTCCAAAACAGAAGTAAGCCTTTTTAATCCTTGTGGATAAAATTCCTTGGGCTGTCCATGGTATGACATGAAACATCAGCACCAAGGAACAAGGTGGGAGTGGACTGGCAACTCTAAGCAGGAAGCCCTGACACACTGCCGTTGCTGCCTCGACACACCACCATTGCTGTCTCAGGGATGCTCATTTTACTCACAGTTCCCAGTTTATAGTGAAGTGCTGCTCCAGAATCTTTTGTTAGCATGCTTACCAGCTGGGAAGGAGCTGCTGGGTGCACAAGAGCCTGTCATGCCCCAGGAGGCTCTGGACAGCTCGCAAAGAATGAGGAGCATGGGAGGGGAGACTCTGTGTGTGTTAGACAGGTTGAATGGCTTGGGCAAAGCCTGTTTTGCAACTAACTCTCTGAGGCTTGCCGCTCTCCACAGGGTTCCCCTCTCTGAAAGGTCGAAGCTACTTCTTAATTCTCAGCAGCTGACAAAATATTTATTTTCAGGTACTTAAAATATTATAATTTGAAGTGGAGTCCAGGGCCCTGGCTGGAGCTGAGCTTTTGTACTAACAGCTTCAGTGAAATGCCTTTTTCCTCCTACAACTTGCCAACAAATGCTTGGGAAATAATTGTGGGACAGTCATCCCTTTAGTGAGCAGATCAGGAAGATTTGAGACTTGCCAGAGATTTTCAAAGGACAGGCCAAAGGTTCAAGTTGTTGCCAATTCTATTTGTCTTAGCCTTTATACTTACTTTTGTGTCATTAATTTCATCAAATGTCTGTGGGTAAAAGGCACCCAGCAGGCTGCTGCTTTTGCTGAGCTCTCTGGGTGTACTTGGACACCTCTTGGGAAATAAGCCCACTTTTTTGTCTAGGAAGAGAGTTTAATCCCACCACAGCTGTAGCAGCAAAATGCTTACCCACCAGCATGCTGATCATATCCCAACGTGGAGATAGCTGCCCCGGGGGAGCAGTACCCACGAGCTACTGGCATCCTTTCTGCAGCCCTCTTAAAATGGGTTTTGCAGAAAGATGTGCATGGGAATGATGCTCCCTTAGTGGGACCTATAGGACCCATAGAGGCCTACAGAAGTAAGGTGCCTTGCTTGGACTTTGTGAAAACTGCTGAAATGAAGGTTCAAGGAGGTGAGGAGAGGCCAAGCAGAGGGGAGCCCAGTGTGCTGGATCCTGCTCCCAGCCCTGCCGTTGGGCCTTCAGGGTAATCATGTGTTTTCTGGGGCGCTGGCAGGTTGTTCTGTTGGTTTTGGTAGGCAAGCCATCTCGGTTGAATTCTTCACAAGTGTTGCCCTTGCTAGAGTAACAGCTCCTTGGCACTGTTCTCTCCAGAGGGCTGTTCAGAAAAACCAGCAGGGAGGAGGCTGTTTTCTCAGCAGGATCCCTGCAGGAAGAGCTCCTTGCCCTTCTCTTGTGCTCTTGTACCGCAAACCTCTTTTCTTGGTGCTCCCATCACTGCCTGCATCCTGACAGCTGCTTTCCTACCCTTTCTGCCCCAGTGCAGCCAGCCAAGCACATTAATTTTTCGGCAGAAGTGTTGTAATAATTAGGCAGCTCGTCGGAGGGTTTAGCAGTACTTAACCAGATGTGAAAAGACTCGTCCCATGGTCCCTGCTCTGTCGCTGGGTTCCAGCCAGCTGCCTTTTCCCGCCTGCTCAGGTTGCCTAGAAAGAGCTGTAGGAGATCTCCCTGCTGCCCCGGCTCCTCTTGCCTCTCTTCTTATGCTAAACACTCATTTGTAAAGGAGGAGGAGGGAGGGTGGAAATCCTTGGGCTATTTGGGAGAAGAGCAGCAAAGAATTAAAAGCAGACACCTGCAGTGCTCCCGCTTGAGACCTCCACCATTAACTCTTACCAGGGCAGCATCCTCCAGGCTTGTGGCCTGTCTTTCGGTGCCTAGCAGGGCTGCTTGGCAGGGTGCAAGGTCTGGAGTGGGTGGTGGTGCTATCCATGGCTCTTGCTGGCTTCTCGTGATATGTGTCTCCATCGAGTTACATATAATGTATTATATCTACACATGCATGTATATATACAATCCCTATCTCAGTTTCCAGTGGGGACAACGTTGCTTGCCTGTCCACTGTGCTTCTATAACACAGGCCAGCATTATCGTCACTAACACGGTTATAAAATGAGGTTGTAATAAACTCTATTGTCTGCCTAACCCATGTTAGTGGGAAAAACTGCTGAAGGATACTGGATGGCTCTTGGACTGGGTCATTCTGGCAATTCTTACACTTGTATAGTAAAGTTTTATAAATACACACTGGCACTGCATATTATGTTTAAAAGAAAATCTATATACAACCCATAGGTTTGTGGTTAGAAAGAGAAAAGAGGTATTAAATCAGCAAGACCAAGGGAGCAGACAAGATATAAAAATGACTCTGTATTATGCTGGAACTTATTGAAAATCCCAACGCATCCTTTTTGTGTAAATAGTAAATTCTTTCCCGCGCTCTGAATTTGTTTCTTAATGTGTGTCACGTACCAGAATAGTAGCATGGACACAGTTGCAAATAGAGTATGTGTTTTATTGTGAGTATTATACTGCATAGCAGAGCAAGGGTGTTGAATATTGCAGTCAGTTACATACAGCTGTAAATGGGAGCTACCTGCTGTTCTGTATGGAGCGAGCTGCATATTTATTAGTAAATACCAGTCTAGGTGAAATAAAAATAAAACTAGAAGTTGTATTAAAGACTTCAAGCTTTAAAACTTGTTTGCATAAAGCTGCTGGGATGCCACTGCAGGGAATGGCCCTGCACTTTCCGGCATTAGGTCTTTTCCATCTGATTTTTCTAGTACTGCGAATTTGAAAGCCGCTGCTGAACTGCGCCACCTCAGCCCGGGGTGGAATAACTCCTAAGTGTTTCAAAGCCGGGTGCAGATGGAGCTTGGGGCCGGAGCAATGGCAGGTCGGCTCCGTCCCTGGCGCAGCCCCAGCTGAGCGGCGCGGAGCAGCTGCGCTGGGTGCCTCCCCGCGGGCCCGCGGCTGCGTGCGGAGGCGAGGGCAGCCGCACACGTGTCGCACACGCGTGTGCGCTCGGCAGGCGGAGCCGCGGGCAGCCGGCGCCCGCAGCAGGAGGGTTGGGTTGCGAGTGGGGGCAAACCTCACCTGTTCTGGGGGACCCGCAGGCTTCGCCACGGACAGGCACTTCTCCGGAGCTAAAGGCGTGGGGGCAGAGCGTGGGCACGGAACTGAGCAATGGCTTCCGAACTACCCGAGCGGCTGGCCTAGAGGGAGCTCTCTTACACGCAGAGCGAGGCTGCTGACGCGGCCTGCCCGAGCAGCTTTTAGCCGCTCCCAGCGAGCTCCTGCCTCCTGCAGCCTTGGCGTCAAGGGGCAGCGGGTGGAAGCTGAGGCAGAGCAAGCTTCACTGAAACACGAGGAGGAATTTCTTCACTGTGAGGGTGAGAGAACACTGGAACAGAGTGCCCGGGGGGATTGTGGAGTCTCCCTCTCAGGAGATACTCCAAACCCTCCTGGACGTGTTCCTGTGTGATCTGGTGTAGGTGATGCTGCTCTGGCAGGGGAGATGGACTGGATGAGCTTTCGAGGTCCCTTCCAGCCCCTGACATTCTGTGTTTCCAGGTACCATATTTCTCTGGGCTGACGTGCAAAAGGTCAGAGAAGTCATTTGCAATCCCAGAGCAGGAGTCTTGCACAGGCTCCAGAGGTTACTTATCGTGGAAGTTCATGGAGAGTTCTTCCAGTGAGAGCATTTCTTCTATCTGTCCTGTTCCCAGTAGCACCATCACACCTCACGGATGAGTCATGGCCAGTGAGGTGCCAGGCACCTGCTCTTTACTCTGTGGGGAGGAGGAAAGATTCCTCACTGAAGAAGTCTGTTGTTGGCTGCTGAGGGTGCTGTTAGCAGGCTGATTCACTAAAGAGAATTTACTGTGCTGCTCTGGAGTGGCTCAGTTGCTCCCTTTGGGAGCTCCCTTTTAAATGGTTTCACTTCCCTTTGTCTTTCTCAGGGCAGGTCCAGCTGCCTGAATGCAAAGCCATAATGTTTTAGGGTTAGATGAACTGGCATTTCCTTTTCTGGAAGCTGGGATATGCTGGAGGTGACACAGATCGATGGGGAAAGGGTACTTCCCCAGTGCACAGACAGAAGCAGCTCTGACCTGGTGTGAGTCCTTCAAATCCCATGGGTCCTGCTCCCAGGAGCTCGCAGTGGGGGTGCTAGGGCAGCCTGTCTCTGGATGCTGCAACGTATCAGTGAGAGGTGTGAATGAGATGACAGGGAGCTTGTAGGTTTGTGTACCCACCACAGCAGGGCAGGGGGGATGTGGTTCTTCTGAGCTCCACATCTCCAGGCCACCCACTGATTTAACAGAGTGAAAGGGAAACTTGCTGAAGTACTGGAGCAGAGGTCTTTGAGAGATGGCAGTGCCTGAGATGTCATTTAAAAGGAGAACTGAGTAGAAGCAGGTCCAGAAAGCTCTTATCTGAGAATGGTGTGCTGAAAGAGACAGCCTGATGGTGCTGGGGTCATTGATGCTGGAGGGGTGGAGAGTGATGCCTTGTTCCTCCATCTCACTCGCTGATAGTCCAGGTTCCAGTAGCAGCTGCATTTGCCAGGAGAGGCAAAGTGGCAGGAGTGTGACACTTATACTGCTGAGGGGCTGATGGTGTCTTTGCTGGAAAGCTTCTCCCTGAAGCAGCCTCCCTTGCTGCTGGTACCATGCCAGTCCTGGGTGAAGAAAGTACCACCCTAAAAAGCAGAATGGGGAGGCTCATCCAGCCTGGGCATACCAGTGGACAGCACAGCCAGGAGGAGCTGGGAGCTAAAGTCCAGCCTGCCAGCCAAAGCAGGCTTTCCTAGTCATAACCCAGTCTCTTCTTGGAACCTTCCTAAGCTTCCTGTGAGCTTTCTCAGCAGTGTCTGTCTGTCCACTTGTCTGTCTTCCTTATTTTACCTTCTAAGATGCTCATATATCTGGAGGATGGAGGGGGCTTCTTTCTCTTTCGCAGACCCTGCTTTATGGAGTTTATTTTATCAAACTCAGCAGGGGGCTGTGATGGAGCAGGAGTCAGGGATCCTTTCCTTCCAGCGTGCTACTCACCTAGAGCTGTAGTGTGTTGTCAGTGGCTTGGATCCTCACACCGACATGACTGGGAGCACAGGAGAGATGCTGTGCAGTGGTGTCACTGACACTGGTGTCCTGCCGTCATCTGTTCCTTGGATGCTTCCCTGCTCTCATCAAGGGTTGGCTGTTGCTTAATTAGCTTTCTGCTTGCCTCAGTCATGCCCCCACTGACCTATCCTGCCCCTTCCCAATTCTGTGGACCTGCCAACTAGCAGCTTGAAAGGAGGATGAGGAAGCCTAGGTGCAGAAAAAAGAAGGGCCACTGCTTCCACAGGAGAAAGCAGACATGCAGACAGTCTCTCTGCAGAGTTTTTGTAGCATAGTTCAGGAAAAGCTAAATTCTGCCTTTCAGGTACCTTGACCCTGATGTGCAGGGTTGGGATGATCCTTCTGCAGTCCCACTGCCTGGCAGTTGGGCTGCTTTAAAAGAGGGATGTAGAGGGGCAAGGCTAGGAGGGAAACTAAGGACAGACAGAGCAGGATATAGCACGTGGTGTCCTGTGGGTGCTTTTCTTTTATTATGTTTTTGTTGTTAAAGGAAGGAGCTAGGGGAAGGAAAGGATGTGTGACAGTAAGGACCTGAGTGGGGAAGGTGGAGGGAAGAAATAGAGAACTAAAGCACATTTTTTGAAGGAAAGTTTTGTGTTAACTTTTTGTGTGCCTTCAATGTATAGTGTGGTCTGTGGTTTTTTTTTTCCAAAGCAGGCAAGGAGAAGTGTGAGCAGCAGAGGCAGGAGAAGTTGCTTTGATTGTGGCCCCTACTTTGTCTTGAAAAATGCCAAAAGAAAGTATATGGGATTAGAATTGGCATTTATTATGGGAACAACTTCTTCTTTCTGTGTCTCAGTTGATGGTCATGCCATCCCTCACGTCATTGTCCTTACTTGCTGGCAGGCAAGTTATATCCGAGCCTCCATCCTTTCCTTTTTTGAGTTGGCACTCTAAGAGATTCTGGGAAACAGCTAATTGAAAGGATCCCTGCTCTGGACTTCTCACCAGGATTGGGGAATGGTGCAGGAGAGAGAGCAGCATGAGTAGGCACACCTGGCTTTGGGGGCTCAGCAAATGCCTCTGTATGTTCACAGTGCCTGGACTTCACCCCATCCTATTTCTGTCTTTGACAGAAGTGAGCCACACAGTTGAGTACAACTCATGAAATTCAGATCCATTAGGGCCTGTCCAAGTGCAGTTAGGAAAATCAACCCATTACTCTAATTGCTGGCTTTAAAGAACTCTTTTAACTCTAGGAAGCAATGAGAAAGCTCAAGGTCCTGTCCTTCAGAGCTGCTTCCCAAGTGCTAGAGTGGCAGACCAGTCCTTGCAAATCCTGAAATAGCAGCTATTAGATCCACCCTCTTGCAGTGAGAGGTGTAGAGGCCCAAACTGTGCACTTGAAAATTCTGCCAGTGTTGGTCTGATGCTTGTCCTGAGTGGGTGGATGCAGACTAAATGATCATTACCAAAGTGCATTGTCTTGGGCTCAGTTGTCCTGGGTGCTGGATGAAGATGTGTTGCATGGGAGTGGAGTCTGCTGCTCAGTGGGGAGCAAACTGCTGGCTAAGCTGTCAGCCCATGGCTTGGATAGCAACACTCTGTGCTGGGTTAGGAACTGGCTGGAGGGCTGGACCCAGAGAGTGGTGGTGAATGGTGCCACATCCAGCTGGTGGCTGTCACTAGTGGTGTCCCTCAGGGATCTGTGCTGGGCCCCATCCTCTTTAACATCTTCATTGATGATCTGGATGAGGGCATCGAGTCAGTCATCAGCAAGTTTGCAGATGACACCAAGCTGGGGGCAGATGTGGCTGGGTTGGAGGGCAGAAGGGCTCTGCAGCAGGACCTTGACCACCTGTACAGATGGGCAGAGTCCAATGGGATGGGGTTCAATAGCTCCAAGTGCAGGGTGCTGCACTTTGGCTACAACAACCCCATGCAGAGATACAGGCTGGGGTCGGAGTGGCTGGAGAGCAGCCAGACAGAGAGGGATCTGGGGGTACTGATTGATACCCACCTGAACATGAGCCAGCAGTGTGCCCAGGTGGCCAAGGGAGCCAGTGGCATCCTGGCCTGCATCAGGAATGGTGTGGTCAGCAGGAGCAGGGAGGTCATTCTGCCCCTGTACTCTGCACTGGTTAGACCACACCTTGAGTATTGTGTTCAATTCTGGGCCCCCCAGTTCAAAAGGGACGTTGAGATGCTTGAGTGTGTCCAGAGAAGGGCGACGAGGCTGGTGAGAGGCCTTGAGCACAGCCCTACGAGGAGAGGCTGAGGGAGCTGGGATTGGTTAGCCTGGAGAAGAGGAGGCTCAGGGGTGACCTTATTGCTGTCTACAACTACCTGAAGGGGTGGTTGTGGCCAGGAGGAGGTTGCTCTCTTCTCTCAGGTGGCCAGCACCAGAACGAGAGGACACAGCCTCAGGCTGTGCCAGGGGAGATTTAGGCTTGAGGTGAGGAGAAAGTTCTTCACTGAGAGAGTCATTGGACACTGGAATGGGCTGCCCGGGGAGGTGGTGGAGTCGCCGTCTCTGGGGCACTTCAAGGCAAGGTTGGACGTGGCACTTGGTGCCATGGTCTAGCCTTGAGCTCTGTGGTAAAGGGTTGGACTTGATGATCTGTGAGGTCTCTTCCAACCCTGATGATACTGTGATACTGTGATCCCAGCTTTGCTCTCCTCATGGGTCTAGAGCAACCTGGGCCCTAGCAGTAAGAAGTGTAACCACAGTCCAGATGGTCGCTTGTGACCACTACTCTTAGCATCATAGAATCAGTCAGGGTTGGAAGGAATCACCAGGATCATTCCAACCCCCCTGCCATGGGCAGGGACACCTCACACTAGGTCAGGCTGTCTAGAGCCTCATCCAGCCTGGTCTTAAGCACCTCCAGGGATGGGGCCTCAACCACCATCCTGGGCAACCCGTTCCAGGGTTCCACCTTTTTCATGGTGCAGAACTTCTTCCTAACATCCAGTCTGAATCTACCCATTCCTAGCTTTGTTCCATTCCCCCCAGTCCTATCACTACCTGACAGCCTAAAAAGTCCCTCCCCAGCTTTCTTGTAGGCCTCCTTAAGATACTGAAAGGTCACAGTAAGGTCACCTGGGAGTCTTCTCCTCTCCAGACTGAACAGCCCCAACTCCCTCAGTCTCTCCTCATAGGAGAGGTCCTCCAGCCCCCTGATCATCCTCCTGGCCCTACTCTAGACACCTTCCTGCAGATCAATATCCCTCTTGCCATAGGGGCTCCAGAACTGGACACAGTAGCTGCATTAATAATAGGGATAGTGTTGTGGCATTGCTGGTGCAGGCACCTTGGTGTCCCCATGCAGCAGAAATGCTCCATCTCCTCTTCCTTCCTCCCTTGTCATCCCGAGTGCATGGCCTAGCAGATACCTGCTGCTTGAGGGCTTGGCTGCAGCAGGCTTTTTTTATTGTATCTAAGTTTCTTTAGTGTGAGTTCCCTGTGTGCCTCTGCTCTTTGCTCTACACAAGTAGCCCTCCTTACATGTTTGACCTTGCATAGAACATTAGTTTTATTTGTATGAGCCCACAGGGGAGGTGGGGGGCTGCTCAGGGAGCAGAGCAGCTCCTGTGTCCTGTTCGTTGTGATGTGCAGGCTGCTTTAGGAAGGGTGCTGGCTGCTCTTCAGTAGTTCCCATCACCCGTCAGCTGTTTGGAGAGAAATGTTTTGGCCTCTGAGGAATTCTTGGGAATCTTAAAGGGTTAACAAAATCCTAGTTCTTCTGAGATGCACCTCATGTGATCTTTCCCTTCTCTTTATCTCTTTCCCCTCATTCAGCCATCAGGAGAGAGCATTAGCCCAAGATGCTGCAGGTGTACAAAACCAGGCTGATTTATGTTAAATGAATTCTCGGTGCTCCATGTTCTCACCAGTGACTGTTTCACTGTTCATGACACGGGGATGAGAAACAAACTGCTCTTCTGTCCCATGAGACACTGCCTTTATACCTAAAGATATTAAGAGTGCAGAGAAAACCAGGAGCAGCAGCCTGCAGGGGAAATGAAAAGGACTTAATACCCACAGCTTGTAAAACGAGAGCAGCTCAGGACATTGAGGTCGGGTGCTGGAGCCTCTGAGGTGGTGGGGGTGTCTGCAGGAAATGGGAGCAGGCATGAAAGGGCTGGGATGGAAAGGGGATTACTGTCACAGCCCTGAGATAGTTTTCAGAAACAATTCTGGACCTTGGATGGCTCAGAGGAAGTATCAAGAGTCCTACATGTATCTGTTCTGCGTTCCTAATATAACCATTCCCCTGAAGGAGTGGGCAGGTCCTGAACATGCTGAGAAAGGAGAGCAGAAGAAAGTGTCTTCTCCCTCTTCCCTGGCTGGTTTGACACTTAGAGCAGCCCTCTGAGTTGGATTCGACTCTCTTCTCCAGGGCAGAGGGGTGATAATCAGCTGCACAGCCCTGCTCTGCCCCAGGTGGGAGCATCTGACCTGGTGGTGGTGAATGGAAGTTTGCAGGTCGTTGCCCGAGTATAGGTGTCAGTGCATGCATCGTTGTCTTCCTGTGCTCTGCCCAGGGGCTCCAGGGGGCTGCAAGTATAAGTAAGGCTGCAAGTAAGGATGCTGCCAGCCACTCCCCACTACCTGGTGGCCCCATTGGGCCCTTTGTGACCCCCTAGTAAGTCGTGAGCCACACTTGGAGAAGCACTGCTTTAGATCAAGGATGACTAGTGAGTACAGGGGTGGTGAAACTCAGCCCAGCAATGTCCAGCAGGTAGAGGAAGACCAGGGCTCAGGCATCCCCAGCAAATGGGTTTTGCAGAGGCTTCCCTTTATATAGGTGTTCTTTTAGCTCTTGTCTAGACTTTACACTGCAAAGGTTCTTGCTTGGTAAGTCAGGGGAGATGTAACTTTGGCTTGTGAACTTTGGGCTTGATTTAAACAAGGGCAGCACTTAAAAAAATAAAGCCTTCTCTTGCTTCCCTAAGAAACATCCAGGTAGCAAGCACTCAATGCTGGTTTAGTGCTCTGTTTTAAAGAGAAAACATTGTCCAAAGCCACCTCTGCTGTAGGAGCCTGTAATTAGCAATTAAAGCATCAAAAAATATTTCTGTCGAGTGACTCCTAAATAAATGCTTGTCACTGCTGATCAGAGTTGGTTTATTTCCATGTGTTCTTTCCTTCCTTCTCTTTTTTGTATAACTTAGGGCCCTGTAAATGCTCAGCAGCTGTTAATATGATTCTGTCGATACGTTTACCATGGTGATTTGGCTATATTTGGCGAGCGTGTGAAGAAATCACTCACTGGTTAGAAGGAGGAAAGACAAGCTGTCGATACCAAGGGAGAAATGCTAATAACCCTGGTGACAAATCATTCCTGGGAATCTCAAAGGGTTAAAACAAAACCAAAAAAAACCAGGCAGGCAGCAATACTTCCCAGAGAGAGGGGCCTTGGCGAGTGAAGGTGACTCATCTGGAGCTGCAGACACCAGCTGTCATCTTCAGCTCCTCCTGTGCTTAATCACTTCACTTTTCTAAAGAAATATTTTGTTCTAATTCAAACAGACCTGGGCTTGTTTGTTTTTTATGAATTATTTACTGGTGAGGAGAACCTCCTGAGTTATCCATCTTCAGTTGGAAATAAGTGGACTCTCAGAGCCTGCTGAAACACTGACAGTGTCCCCCCCTCCGCCAGTGATCAGTCTTTTTTTTTTTGTTAAACACCCCCTTAGAATCCAGTATAAATCCCAGAGAGACAGCTCCAGGGCTTGGATTCAGACAGAAGGGAATCCTTGGAGAATTTGGCCTCATCTAATTGCTCTTTGAAAGACATTCTTGCTCATAGGTGTGGGGCGGTGATGCTCTAGGTGACCCCTGTGCCCTGTGACAGCCAGTAGTTTCCCAGTGTGCAGATGGAGATGTGTCCCCACATCTGATTTTGAATCACAGGGTCATAGAATCAGCCAGGGTTGGAAGGCACTACCAGGATCATCTAGTTCAAATCCCCTTGCCATGGGCAGGGACACCTCACACTAGATCAGGCTGTCTAGAGCCTCATCCTGTCTGGTCTTAAGCACCTCCAGGGATGGGGCCTCAACCACCATCCTGGGCAACCCATTCCAGGGTTCCACCTTTTTCATGGTGCAGAACTTCTTCCTAACATCCAGTCTGAATCTACCCATTCCTAGCTTTGTTCCATTCCCCCCAGTCCTATCACTACCTGACAGCCTAAAAAGTCCCTCCCCAGCTTTCTTGTAGGCCTCCTTAAGATACTGAAAGGTCACAGTAAGGTCACCTGGGAGTCTTCTCCTCTCCAGACTGAACAGCCCCAACTCCCTCAGTCTCTCCTCATAGCAGAGGTGCTTCACCCTCTGATCATCCTCGTGGCTCTTCTCTGGACACCTTCCAGCACATCCATGTCCCTCTTGCAATAGGGGCTCCAGAACTTCCTCCTAGATGTGTTCCCTAATGAAACAGGCACTCGCTGTGCACAAAGCAGGTGCATGAAGGGGTTTGTCTGTGCCACTGACCCCTGCTCTGGCCACTGACACCCTCCAGCTCCAGGGGATGTTTCTGTTACTCAATAAAAACACAACCAAACTCCACCTGGCTATTTCTAACTTCAAATCTTTGCACGTTTATAGCTCTTCCAGTGGCAAGAGGAGCCTGTGTGATATTTTGCAGTCCCAAAAGGTCTGATCCAGCAGCCGTGGAAGTAAATAAAGGGAAAAATTTGCACTGACTGGACTGGGCATCAGATTAGTCCCTAAATGTTAGTTGATCTGCTTTGGGGTTATGACAGACAAATATTGCCCCAAGGTTACTGCTACAGGAATAATCGATCTATCTGTCTTGGCTGTGTCTAGGCTGCCTATCATCACTGTGATATCTAAGTGAGTGTTACCTCCCAGGAAGACTGTGCCTGACCAAATAAGTTGCCTTTTCTTTGTGTGATCTGAGACCAGAAAGTGCAGCTTTCAGCATACTTAAGATAATTTCTATTTGGTACTTATCTGCTCCACAGGATATTGCTACTTGACTCTGGTGTCCTTATTACTTACTTCTTATATGTCATTTAGACTTCTTTTGGGGTTTTTTGAGTAATGTTTTTACTAAATAAATAATGTGATCTCTAAATAAATGCATTGGTCCTCAAAACAATTTAGACAGACAAAGTGCTTTGAGTGTGATTTAGCTTGAGTGGTGTAAGTCACACGTTTATACAAGCTTGAAAATGACAGGAAAGATAATCCCATCAGGCAGATGGGATCAGAGCAAGTCTGGAAAGGGGTTTTCTGGTATACAGTTGCACTTAGAGACACAAGATGGAAAAGAAGGGGAGTCAGGACCTGGGGAGGCTGAATGAGACAGCTTGTTGTGTCACAGGATCACAGGATGTCAGGGGTTGGAAAAGGCCCAAAGAGATCATTGAGTCCAACCCCCCTGCCAGAGCAGGACCATACAACCTAGCTAAGGTCACAGAGGAATCATAGAATCATAAAATCAACCAGGTTGGAAAAGACCTCCAAGATCATCCAGTTCAACCTATCACCCAGCCCTATCCAGTCAACTAGACCATGGCTCTAAGTGCCTCATCCAGGCTTTTCTTGAAGACCTCCAGGGACAGTGACTCCATCACCTCCCTGGGCAGCCCATTCCAATGGGAAATCACTCTCTCTGTGAAGAACTTCCTCCTAACATCCAGCCTATACTTCCCCTGGCACAACTTGAATGCATCCAGATGGGCCTTGAAAGTGTCCAGAGAAGGAGACTCCACAGCCTCTCTGGGAAGCCTGTTCCAGTGCTCTGTGACCCTTACAGTAAAGAAGTTCCCCCTTGTGTTGAGGTGGAATCTCCTGTGCTGCAGCTTATATCCATTGCTCCTTGTCCTATCCCAGGAAGCAAGTGAGCAGAGCCTGTCCCCCCTCTCCTGACGCCCAGCCCTCAGATATTTATGAATATTTATTAAATCCCCTCTCAGTCTTCTCCAGACTGAAAAGCCCCAGGTTCCCTCAGCCTCTCCTCATAAGCCATGCCCTCCAGTCTCCTAATCATCCTCATAGCACTCTGCTGGACCCTCTTCAGCAGATCCCTGTCCCTCTTAAACTGGGGAGCCCAAAACTGAATGCAATATTCAAGATGAAGTCTCACCAGGGCAGAGTGGAGGTGAAGGAGAACCTCCCTTGATCTGCTGGACACACTCTTCTTAATGCACCCCAGGATCCCATTGGTCCTTTTGGCCACAAGGGCACATTGCTGTCCCATGGATAATTTGTTATCCACCAGAACCCCCAGGTCCCTCTCCACAGGGCTGCTCTCCAGAAGATCACCACTCAACCTGTACTGGTGCAGTTTATTATTCCTTCCTAGGTGCAGGACTCTGCACCTGTCCTTGTTGAACCTCATTTGGTTCCTCTGTGCCCAGCTCTCCAGTCTGTCCAAGTTTCACTTCATGGCCCCACAGCCTTCAGCTGTATCAGCCAAGCCTCACAGTTTGATGTCATCATCAGACTTTCTAAGCAGACTCTGTCCTCTCATCAATGCCATTGATGAAGATGTTGAACAGGGCTGGACCCAGCGCTGATCCCTGGGGCACTCTACAAGTTACAGCTCTCCATCTGAACCTGGCACCATTGATCACCACTCTTTGAACTCTTATCTTGCAACCAGTTCCTAATCCACCTCACTGTCTGCTCTTCCATCCCACACTTCCTGAGCTTGCTTACTAGAATATCATGGGAGACAGTGACAAAGGCCTTGCTTAGGTCAAGGTAGACGACATCCACTGGTCTCCCTGAATCTACCCATCCAGTTATATCATCATAGAATGCTATCAGGTTAGTCAAGCATGACTTCCCTTGGTAAATCCATGCTGCCTACTCCTGATAACCTTATTTTCTTCCAAGTGCATTGAGAAGTCCTCCAGAAGGAGCTGCTCTGTAATTTTTTCCAGGGATGGAGGTGAGGCTGGCTGGCCTATAGTTCCCTGGAACTGGAACCTCTTTCTTGCCCTTTTTGAAGAATAGAGTGACATTGGGTCTCCTCCAGTCCTCAGGCTCCTCTACTATCTGCCATGATTTGGCAAACATGATGGAACTATGAACTCTGGGATCCTGCTTTTTTACTGGTGGAAGGCACAAGATATACCAACTGGGGTTTGCTTTTGAGCTAGTTTCTTGCCTTTTCTTTCTTGTGTGAAAAGTTCTCGACTCCACATTTATTTTCTTGAGATCATGTTTATTTAAATCAGGATAATAATCTTCCAAATATACCCTAAAAATTATATAGCCATATAAATCCTGTCATAATATATTCAGTAAAACTGTCAGGTGATCATTCTTAAAGTAAAATGAGACCTTTTCATTTTCATCCAGTCAGTTAGCACTAAATTAACTCCTTGGAACAGGCTCAGAGTCATTCATTTGAGTAAATACCTCTGTTATTTATAGGATATATAGCACTACTGTCTGTCCACAGGCCAGGAGCAAGGTGCTGTGCTGTTATCTTATCACATCTTATCTTAGTCTCCTTATCTCATTCTTGAAATCTTCAGTAACCCACACACAAACATTCATATTACTTCTAATCTTGCTGCAGCTGTGAACTGATCCAAGCCTTTCTTTCAGCTGTTATTTTCTGGCATGGGGATGACAGACTCAAGCAGTGGACTAGGCTGCAAGCAGGACTCCTGATCTGCTGTCCCAGCAGCAGCCCAGGAGCTGGAATTGTCCCACATGGGCAGAAACTGTTTTGGCATATAGCTGTAGATGCTGGTGGCCTCCTCTGATCAGTTGGACTGGTCCTCCTCAATCACCTCACCTTTGGAGCACCTATTCTACACTTTCCTTCCCCCCCCCCCCCCCCTTTTTTGATTCTTAAAGAGGAAAGGTTTTCTGAACCTCCAGCCAGGAACTGGTCTGGGCACATCAGTTCCTCTGTCTCATCCTCTTGGAACGGAAACTTTCCAGCAGGGGTGGGTGAGGTCTGCTGTGGGGTTCATTATGCATGGCTGTTTGGAAAAAGCATTCAGACTAAGGGCATTTTGGATTGCCTGGTGTGCTGCAGCCTTCTTGCTGTCCCCAGAGAGGGGACTCCTCTTCATTCCTTGTCTGGCTGTCAGGTCAGCAAAGAGCATGAATGGTCATCAGATGCCTGTCCCAGAGCCTGCTAAAAACCAAGATAGAAATTGAAACCCTGCCTGCAGGGGATTCCCTGGAGGACTCAGATACCTGATCAAAACACACTGTATAGATGTCAAGTCTCCTGGTGGAGCAGGAGGGAGGGGTGAGCTTCTTTCCCTGCATCCCTGAGAAGATGGTGGAAGTGACTCCAGAGATCCTCTGTCATCCAGCCCACAGCCTGGAAAGCCCAGACTTAGCCAGGGTCAGGGAAACACCTTCCTTGTCCTGGACCTAATGAAAGAGCTTTGCTTGCAGCCCTGTAGTCATCTTGCCAAACGCAAAAGCCAGATACAAAATAAACAAATCAATGAATCAAATTCTGGCTGTCCGGAACCAGGCTGCAGGGAGACACACTCATCCTGCTCTTCTGGGAGATCAAATTCACTACACAGATCAAAGAAAGCAGAGGAAAAGCCCTTCAAAAGTCAGGAAACAAAATTGCCTTGGCCTTCCTTTAAAGAATGAAAGTTACTGGACCACAGCCTAAAAGAACTAGAGGAGAAAGCATCAAAGGGAAGCTCTTAGTCACATGTGGCTCTGTAAAAGGTGAGGTCTGCCAGGTACTACATGTCCAGTTTGAACTGAGAAAATTCATCTCCCAAAGAGCATTCTCTTATCCTACCTGCAGGAGCTCTGCATGCCTCTCCCCTAGAAAAAGAAATTAAAAGGCTTGCCAATTTTATTCATGAGTTCCTTATAATCCTGTGGTGCTCTTCCTTTTATTTCTTCTTGTTGATGCCCATTCCACTTACAGCCCAGCTAAGACAAAGATGGTGAGGGTGGGTGGATTGTTCTCTCTTTAGAAGGGTGGAAAAGTAGCCACCCTCTTTGAGGATGGTGTGTTGTGTGGGCATTGCAGATTGAGTAGGACAAAGACACGCCAACTACAGGTAAGGCAAGAAGCCCAGAGCTTAAACTAAAGCCTTTCTGTCAGCTCTTATTTTCTAGCATGGGGTTGACAAAGCAATGCAATAGGCTGTCTAGAGAGTGGGGGAAAACTGCTAGGTTTCAGGAGCAAATTGAGATGAATTATTGCAGGAATGTGTTAAATTTTGCTGTTTCTGCATTTGGATAGGAAGAAGCAGATAACCTCTCATTCACCCTTCCACTTAGACATCATTCTGTGATACTCCTTCCCACTCTTGTACTGACTGTGGCCGTTTGAGCTGATTTTCTAGCTCAGACAGGGGAGAGGTGAACATTCCAGGTGTAGGGCATATAATGGCAACAATGGATAAGTTAATATAATTTCATTGGAGCATCAAGAGCTTTATGTCTAGAAGCACAGCTTGTACCTTCTCCTTGCTGGCTTCTGCTGCTTGAGCTGTACCTGCTTGCTATCTTCCCCCACTGCTGTTTTAGCTGTGGCTGCTTTTGCTGCTTCGCCGCCACTTGACCCCTTCCCCATCTTCCTTAAGGTTATTATATTTTTCTCGAGTAGTTTATTTCTCTCTATGCCATTATACTTAAACTATAAGAAATACAATTTCATCTTTCCCTGACTTTCCAAAAAAATTCTGTGTTGTGGTGAGTTTATTCTACCAGGGGAGGGATCCAACCCTAACCCGGGACATTAATTTTGGTGCCCAACGTGGGGCACAAACTTGGTTTGTTTTTTCTTTTAGATTGATAATCAGGATAAGGAAGTCAGGGAAAAATGAATTTGTTTGGTATATTTTGGCCCATTATTGTTTCAGTTTTGGCCTCATTGATTCAGCAGTGGTTTACCACTATGTGTGTTCTTTCTTTGCTAAGATGGTCTGGAACTCAGTAAAAGCTGTGTTAATGAAGGTTGGAGATTTTGTTATGGATGTTTTAGGGTTTAGATGTGGAGCATTGGGTTATCACCAAGAAATGCAGTCAGGTTCTGGGGGGAGATCAATACTCAGGTAACCTGTTGGGTGGGAAGATGCTTTAGCGAACAAGAGGGACAGCAGATTAAAGCACAAGCTCAGCAGCTGGCATCAAAAATGGTCCCATGTAAGTTTATCAGCACATGATGAACACAGAAAGCAGTTCTTGCCCTCCCCATAGAAGGAGAAAAAGAAGATCCAAAGGAGAAGGATATGAACAAATTACACAGAGCTTAGAAGCAGGGAGTACAGCTAGAGACATGGCCTCTGGATTTTTCAAGTCTAGAAGCTGCAGGAGTATGGTGACCCAAGCCACTTAATGGGGTCACACATCCAGAGGACTCATAAAAACCAACCTGTGGTGTGTGACAACCCAAGGAGGACCATTTAGATGTTCATAGGTGCCCAGGCCCCAGCAGAGACTCTGTATGGCAGTGGGCTGAAGCCTTTTGTCTCTGTTTTCTTACTCTAGCTGACCCAGTGCAATTTTGATTCTTGACTGGGATCTTTTTAGTTTATTTTAGTTTAGTATGACATTGTTCAGTGTTTAAAGGTTACCTGGGTTACAAGTTTTACGGTTGTATTGCTTGATTAGCCTTTTCATTGTTGAGCTGACAAGGAATCGAGGAGAATATTCCCAATATCCCACCACACTGGAGTATTCTTTGCCACAGATGGCTGGCAATTTCCTTCCAGCAATTTCTTCTGCTACCAACTTTCAGTGTCCGCACATGCACACAAGGCGCAGTCTTCTTCCAGTATTGCTTGAAACTCGCATTTGGACACTGCTTTGTAGTTCTGCCCATCCAACTCTGGCTTCTGGATATGTGCAGCAAGGTTTTAGAGAAGCCAGTAGTAACCAGTGTGATCTTCTGATCAAGGTGTTTGTGTGAGGAAAGCAGGTCAGAGACTACAGGATAATGCTCTGTTTTCCTGTAGCCTAAGTATGGCTTTGCCAGCCCTACTTCTGCTGCAGAGACCAAATGTGTCAGTAGACAAACTATGTACATTCAACCACTGAAGGTGTCATAGTCTGGTGGACTGCTATACACTGAACCTTAGAACAGCAGCTGTGGATTTGGTCTTTTTCTGCTCTTTGAATGAGTGAAGGCTTCCTTGCTGCCACAGGCAGTTACCATAAGCAGTGGGTGTAAGTGATCTTGCCAAGGAGGATATCCTGGCCCTACAAAACATGTTGGGGATGCTGCTCTCACACTTCCATTGGCTGCTTTGCTGTCTTTATTGATATTAATCTTCCTCCATTTTAGTGTTTTAGCACTCGTGGTGATGAACAGCACCATAACAGTGCCCCATGACCACTGTACTACAAGGTGCCACTTAAGCACCTGTGCTGCAGAGCACCTCCAGATGGCAGCTGGTTGGAGGGCTTGCAATTGCACCTCAGCATATGGTACCTCCAGAGGTCGTTGTCCAAGGAGGCAGGTGGGCAGCAGACGTGAAATTCTGCCTCTCACCTTTCACTCTATCCACAGAATGCTGGAAAGCACAAATTCTGTTGAGATTAAGTTATAATTTAAGGCAGTGAACATGTGCTCTGCTGGCAGCTATAAAGATTCAAATCATAAAGTTTTACAGTGGAACAGTTTCTGTAAAAGCATCGTTAGGAAGGGGGAATCATGTCTTTAATTCTTACGACTTATGGGGCTGCCTGGTTTGGTTTTGGCTTTAGTGGTGTGCGGTGTGACATGGGGTGGGGTCCCAAGCCTATCTTTCCATTTAAAGTCAGGCCTTTCTTCCCCAGGGCCCTGCTGTTCCAGTGCTTTGAGAAGGACTGGAGATGGTGCCGAGTTTTCTGTGTTCACCTCATCTACAGGCAAGTTTTGTGACCCCTGATGTGTGCAGAGCTTTTGGCCTGTTGGACTATCAGGAGGAAAGATGATCTGGTGTGTGCTGCATAGTCGTGGTGTGAGCTCTGGGGAAACCCAGGCTGAGATACAAGCCTGCTGAGCATATTGTAAATGCCTAGCCAAATCACCCATGTAGGGCTGGGGTTGGGTTACTCAGCTCAAAGCCTGGGAGGCTGCTGAATATCTTTCCAAAGGATGCTCATTCTTTCAGACTTTGAAACCAAGTGAGCCTTAGTCATGTCCCATAACAGTGTTTAGTGTCCAAAAGGAAGCACTACCACACATTGCTTTAAGTTGTGGTATTCTCCACATGTAATGTCTCTGCTCTGGTAGTGTTGGAGTGCAGACCCAACTGCTTTCTGCAAGAGGAGGCTTCCAGACCTGAGCTTTAGAAGCAATCTGACACAGATGGTGAAATCTGTGGCAGCTGTGTGAAAGGCAAATGAATTAAAACAAAGATGCTCAAAGGGTTGGAGCACCTCTCCTAAGAGGACAGGCTATGAGAGTTGGGGCTCTTCAGCCTGGAGAAGAGGAGGCTTTGAGGAGACCTTGGAGTAGCCTTCCAGTATCTGAAGGGAGCCTACATGAGGGCTGTGGAGGGACTATTTACAAGGTCTTGCAATGACAGGATGAAGAGTAATGGGTTTAAACTGGCAGAGGGGAGATTTAAACTGGATCTTAGGAAGAAGTTCTTTACAGTGAGGGTGGTGAGACACTGGAACAGATTGCCCAGGGAGACTGTGGATGCTCCCTCCCTGGAAGTGTTTAAGGCCAAGTTGGATGAGGCCTTGAGCAACCTGTTCTAGTGGGAGGTGTCCCTGCCTATGGTGGGGGATGGGAACTGGATGATCTTTGAGTTCCCTTCCAACCTAAACCATTCTATGATTCTGAAACATCATATGAATAATACAGTCAATACAGAAGCCATGAGTTGTTTATTTTTATGTTAAATTCAATGCAATTTTGTCACCCTCATATTTTGAGTGATCAATAGGCCAAAGATTTTCATATTAACAATACTCAGCTGCATTGTAGAAGCAGGGGGAAGTGTAGGATTTTGGCAGCTGGATAGATGCGTAAGGGTTTTGTCACCTCTTTGGGACATGTGAAGGGCAGTTTGAGATTATGAATAAGCATCATAGATACATATTTTTTGCTGAAAGATCAGCATTGAAATCGTTAATGGTATTCCCACTCTGATGGTTATCTCCAGATCCCAGAATTAGCACCCCACTGGGGTGAGCTGACTACAGCAGACCTTGCTGTGCAGTGGTACCACGATGGTTCCAGGGGGAGAACCCCACCACTGCCCTGGTTACGCTTGCTTCATCTTTCAGGTTTATTTCTATATGAAAGCACAGGAACTTAATTAAAATTAAAATTGGTGGTGCAGGTGACACGTGTGTAATGTTTAGGGCTTTGACCCTGATTGGAGGGCTGTGTTCTGCTGAGCTTTGCAGCTGAACTGCTGTTGCAGGTCTTGCCTGGGTGAAACCGAGAGGGGAGTTTAGCTCAGCTGTGATATGGCTGGGTTTGAAATGGAGAAGTTTTACGGTCATGGGCCTTGGGGTTTTATGTGACTCTGGCAAAGAGATCGAATAGGACATAGAGTATAGCCACTTCCCAGCCTTGATCTGTAAATTGGAGGAGCAGACAGTTAGCTGAGGTGCTGGTGGTGTCTTAAGGATGGAAAGAAGGCATTTAAACCTGGACTTCCCAAGCACAACTGGCAGGTGGCGGCTGGCAGTATTGCCTTTAAAGCTGAGTGTCGTGGGATTAGATTGAGTCCTTTGGCATTATGGCCAAGTCTTGTTCTGCTTCGTGACTCCTCCCTTTGCCGAGCCCATAGATCAGCTCTGCTCAGGCTGTGCGCTGGCAGTAACCCCGCATTATTGAACCTGTCTTCCTTGCTCTCCCGGGCAGTCACATGCGCGTCTGCCCAGATTTGCAGGACTCAGCAGCGGACAGCCCGGGCCCCACTTACTCAGAGGAGCAGATCGATAGCAGAGGCGGGTGATAGATGAGGAGAGTTAGGGATGGATAATCTGCTGAATTTACATGACCCAGGGTGGTCCAGGGAAGGCTGCAGCTTTGCTGGGAGACTTTCAATAGGAGACAGAAGTTGTCTTAGTTTCCAGCTGCTGACTGCATTTTAAAAAACATTGCAGGCTCTGTTTGGGTGGGTGGAGGAAACTGCCAATTGTGAGCAGAAAATAAGAAGCAGCATGTTTGCTGCATCCCCTCGGCCCTGCTCGGTGACAGCCAAGCTGGTGATGTGGGGAGGGGAGTGTGTGGTGCCATCTACCTATCTATCTGTGCCAGCAGGCTCTAACCCATGATGGAACTTCAGGGAAGAAGGGAATACTGGCAGGATAGGAGGGATATGCTTTGAGATGTGTGTTCAATTGGCTGTGGTAGCTCACTTGGGTAAGAAGCAGAGGGGTTTAGTTAGAAAGCTCTCTATTTCCAGGACCTGGTTAGCAAACACATCATAAAGACAAGCACCAGCAGGCAGAAAAAAAAGAAAGAAGAAGCAGCAAAAACCTCTGCTTTTCAATAATAATTTTTAAAATTCCAACTTTCCAGTCCCATTGATACCAGAGAGGGGAGACTTAGGGCTTATGCCTAATCCTGTAAGATGTTGCCAAATGCCTCCTTCCATGAGAATAGAGCATATGCCAGTGGCCAGCTTTTGGGGAGGAAACTTCCCTTGAATTGAGCCTGCCCTGTAACTGTTTACAGTGGTGTCTTCCTTTTGTCTTCATTCGTTTGATCTTTCACAGAAGCATCTGGTCTGGCTTTTGCTAGAGACACCACACTGGGCTGGAAGGACCACAGGCCACTTCTGCCCACGAGTGACAGCTCGGATGCCCTTAAAACTAGAACCTTCCTACAGGCTGGAGTGCACTGCTGACAGACCAGCAGTTCATGATTTAAGTGTTTTAGCTTTCACTATGTCATTTGGTGTCAGATTTGGGGTTTTGGTAAGAAACAATGTTTACAAAACTGCCAAAGGAAAGCAAACAGTAATCTGAAATAAATATGCACACCAATCCTTTTAAAAACAGCCTTCCTCCTTCCCTTTCATCTTGGAGGTCATCTTGGAGCTCAGCCCTTGCAGTATTTGTCTTTTGCACAAAATTCTGAAAGGTAAGGCGCTGCAGAGGAACTGGAAGCAAGAGTGAGGACAGGAAAGCTGTTTTCAATATGCAGACTGATAAAAGTGCCCAAATTCCCGATAGTAGAAAATAAAATAGATTTTCATGTTTCTTCCCAGTGTACCAAATGCAGAAGTTAAAAAAAGAGAGGTTATTTTCAAAAAATGATTATGATTTTAATCAAAGTGTGCTTCTTTATTATTTTACTGAATTAGACCCTGATCTCACAGTTAGATCTATTTTAGATTTTGCCTGTTGAGAATCATCTTACTCCTTCTGAGGCTTTTGCTCTCCGTAAGGTCTTTTCTTTTGTCCATCTAGCTGAAGAGTTGTCCTGGCATAAAATGGTCCTCATATAAGCTGGATGTTAGGAGGAGGTTCTTCACAGAGAGAGTGATCTGCCATTGGAATGGGCTGCCCAGGGAGGTGGTGGAGTTGCTGTCCCTGGAGGTGTTGAAGCAAAACCTGGATGAGGCACTTGGTGCCATGGTCTGGTTGATTGGCCAGGGCTGGGTGCTAGGTTGGGCTGGATGAGCTTTGGAGCTTTCTTCCAACCTGGTTGATTCTATGATTCTAAGATAGGTAGAGAAAGCATTGTGGTGTCTGGGGCCTCCTGGGGAGAGCAGTGCTGGAAGAAAAGCAGGACACTAAACGATTCCTTGTGCTGGAGTGTGTGGGGTGGGCATAAAGTCACACATCAGCTTTCTTTGTGTTTGCTGGTAAGTAATAGGCCATGGTTACAGAGGGGTGGTTTTCATGCCAAAGATTGCATGCTGCTAGCAAGGGCATGGAAGAGTCTTCACCCAGCAAAAAATGCTGTTCTAAAGCAAAAAAAGACCTTAAGGGAGCTAATTTTAAAGGCTGTTTCCCTACCTTCCTCTCTCAGCTCTCTATATGTTAGTAAATATGTGTAAATGACTTGAGCTTTGGTTCTAATGCAGGATGTCCTCCTGGGAAGGGACATGCCAGAGCATCGATGGCCTCATGCAGGCTGCTGCTGCACACTGCAGTGTTGTGTGTATGCTGATGGGCTGCAAGGATGGGAGGGTCTTGTCTGGAGGTGCCCTGCAGTTCTGTAAAACATCTGTTTGGGTAGTTGTGCTGGGCACTGCAGCATCCCTGATGAGGCCATGGCTCCATGCTCAAAAGGAGAATCCTAGAGGGGGAAAACAAGCTGTGCACATGTAAGGGATTTCATGGGAGTGGTACCCAGGTCTTGGTAGAACATCTGCCCTCCAAAAAAAGAAGTTATATTGCTACCAAAGCTTTCTGTAGGAAAAGTCTACATTAGAATTCTCTTCAGCTCCTTTGGTTGTCTTTGCCCTCCCAAAAAGAAGGAGCCATTGCTAGGAGCCCAGTGTGGATGTGTGAGCCCATATAGTGAGCATGAGTGCAGGGAGCCTGTGTTGCATTGGTGCTGGGCGCAGCTTGAAGGAAGAATGAGCTGCTCTGCTGGACAAGTTGTGTTTAAAGCAGAGATGTTTTTAAAAAGGCAAAACTTTATGTTTCAAACAGTTCTGTATGTCAGTGAGAAGAGACACTCTTTTTCTCTCTGTATGTAATGCACATACACATCAACATCTGGGTGTACAAGCACAACACACGTGTTTGCCCTAAAATCACAGACACACACATATCTGGACACACATACACGCACCCAGGCCGGGGCCTTTGCACATTTGTGTTTATTGAATGTGCTTAAAAGAGGGCAAAGTTCCCTTTGCATTCTGCTTCCTGACATTTCCGGGAGAAAACTGCCCTGCCGTAGCCTCAGTCAAATAACCAAGCAAACAACTTAAAGGGGGGGGAAAATAATTCCCAGGATTGCTCCAGTTAAGGAATTAGCCTGCCTTGCCTCGGCAGTAAAGCTCCTCTCCCTCTCTCCCTGTCAGTCCTGTGGCTCCTTCCCTGCTCCGCGTTTTAATTCTAGTCTCTAATCTCAGCCGCTCCTGTGATAAATTAATTGTAATGATAGAGGCTCCAGTTACGAGGTCTGCAGCGTTTGCTTGTAATCTGAGCGACAGGTTTAGGGCCTGCTTTATTTAAGATGCGAGGGTAATTACATGGGAGTTAGCATATGCAGGCAGGGAGATATGATTCATTCTCCCAGCGACGGCCATGACACAGCTGTTTGTCGGATAAAATAGAGGAACCGTGTTGTTACAAAATGTTCCCCTTATTATACCTCATTAAAAACAAGGCTGCGATAAGTCAGACCTGGCAATGAATAAAATGTATTGCCCTCTGTAAAAGCAGATAGGAGAGGAAGAGGGTCTTCCAGGCAGCCTCAGGTCATTTATTTGGGTTTTGTTCTCTTTCATGTTCCCTCTTCTTTCTTTCCCTCTCTTTTTGGGGTGGGTTTGGGTTTTGGGTTTTTTTGCACCTTGCGTTGGCTGCTGGCGAAAAGAAAAATGAATGTTTTCTCTCGCTTTCTCTTCTTTCTTTTTTTGCTTCCTTCCTTTCTTTGAACCTGCCTATGCCCTCCCCTTTTGGGAGCAATCTCAGATAAGGCAGAGTCGGGCCAACGGCAATTAGCAAAGCCTTTTGCAGGGAACAAAAGCGGAGAAGATTTGTTTCCATCGGTCAAACGCGAGTTGTGCCACTTCACCTCGCCTGAAAGCAACAGGCTGAGAGAGATGGGGAGCTCCCAGTCCAGCGCAGGGAGCCGGGCCCTTCCAGGCAGGTTATTTAAACAAACAAACTAAAAGAAAATCAGAATAATATGAAAACGTTCCTTTCAAGAGAGAAAAAAACCCCACATTTTTCTTTTTCAATAACCTGCGAAGGGCAAGGTGAGTTTCTCCCCCTTTTCCTCTGCAGGAAAACAGCGAAAGCTTAAACAATAAAAGCCAAAAGTGGGGGAAAAGGCCACGAATTACTTCTGAGAGCCCCATCAGGGTGAGAGGTATAGAAAGGGTCTCTCTGAACCGGCTTGCTGGAGCAGATGCATAAATCCGTCGGCTCTGAGAGTGCTCGGGCACGGGAGTTCAAAGGATGGCTTTCACTCTTTCACCGGCGCTTTTCTTCTTTGCACACACTCTAAGCTGTCAGACTTTGTGTGTTGTGTTGGGAGCATTCCTGCTTGCTTATTTATTATTTTTGGTGCCTCGAGGAGACAATGTTGACTTCTGCTTTTAATTTTTTATTTATTATTCCGGAGAAGATAGAGTAGTTTTAAAGCAGTAGGAGCAGTGAGAGAGGTCTTGCCTGCTCTGGAGGGCTGCCGCTTGGGTGAGAGGCACCAACCGAACTCGAGATGGGCAGCTGTGGCCTTTGGGAGCTGTTTGTATGGGCTGCATTAAACCAGATGAAGTCTGTCTTGCTTTTCCTAACAATTTTTGGCTTTTTTTTAAACTCTGATCAATACGTTCAGCTGCCTCTTCTCAGACCATTTGTTTCTGTCTTGCTGGTGTTCCTCTTTTCTTCCCACAACAGCTGATATGAATGAATAAGGCTGATTGATAGACTGGTTAGTTTATTTTTAACTTAAGCTTTTAAGGGAGAGATATAAAAGCATCAGGATTTCTCTGTGGGTTGATATTTAAGTTATAAACACTGTAACTTTTGACTAACAAGTTACTGAGCCATGTGTGATTTAAAAATTAAATGCAATATCTTAGGGCTAACTTTGAAGTACCAGACCCAGCAAACAGTCACTTCTTAGATTTGTTCCCTTGGGAGTAAATCCTGTTTGTAAAAATGCATATCTGGTTTGCATCCAAACCACCAGATTTTTGGAAGGGTAAGCTGTTGCTTTGCCTGGGTTGTTTGCCTCTGTGCTGTGCTCAGGCCCTGTGCTGCCATGTGGCTAATGGTGGGTCTTAGCATTGGGCTCAGGAGGGACACTGACAGCCAAAGGCATTGTGGTTTCAGAAAGTATCACCATGCTATTAAATTAATAAGGGACTTATGGCGATAGAGCCAGAGTCCTGGGCAAAGAAGATCAGATCTCAGGGTGTAACTTGTGTTGATGTCCCACTGCTGCTCATGACTTTTCCCAATCCAGCCAGAAGAGGCACAAGTATTGCTAGGTTTTACCTCTGTCTGGTGGTTGTATTCTAGCGGAAAAAAGTGATTTCTGGGGTAGGGGCAGTATTAGCTTATGGCAGCAATGGCACTGCTGGTGGTGTGGACATGCTGGGCTTTACAAGGCCACTTTAGCTATGGGGAGATGAGCACTGTGCACTTGTGAAGAGTCTATCCTATTCACATCTCTCTGCTTCAAGGACATGGAGTGTATAAAGGCCTCTCAAGACAGAATATCCCAGGCAGATGTGCCCTCATACAAAAGTCTACAGCATTGCCATGGGTGGCAATGATGCTGCAAGTGTCAGGATAAGACTAGTACATTTTGAAGGTTGATGTTGGAAGGTTGAGGAGAAGACAAGTGTGGCATAGGCAGCCCTTGGACACTTTTTCTTGAGTCTCTGAGTTAATCACACTTTTCTGCACTGCCTTGCTTGTCCTCTTACCTACTTTTCCCACTTCTGTATCGATCCTCTGCATCAGTTCTCCTTTCTGAGTAGATCTTGTTTACAGAGATGTAATGGAGTGTCTTATTTCCAAATAAAATCCAAAACAAGCAGGAGTAATGGTTTGCAGATTCAACCACTCCCACACTGGTAATTTAGGAAAATTAAAAGTTAATTAAACCAGGCTCACTCAAAGGTTTTGCATAATTTAGTAGTCTGTCTTAGGTAGCCAAGGAGCTGTACAGGCAGACAGCTGAATCAAGAGCTGGGTCTGTCATCCAGCTCTGGAATCAGAGGTATTGCTTGGCACTTTATACCCTTACATCTTTGCACTTCTAAGACCTCAGAGCTTAAAGGAGTGAGCTGGAATCACTGCCTCCATTTTACTGATGGGGATAGTGAGGTCCAGAGAAAGGCATCAACTATCCAGGCTGCTGCTGTGACCAGTAGTAGAGGAGAACTTGATGTCTGCAGACACTCATCCTTGTTTATGCATCATATCAGTCATTCTCAAGGTTTTTAATAACTAATTATCACACAACAGCTGCAGCAGCAGCATCTGAACTAGGACACTTCTCTGCTGAGGAATGCAACTGGCACTTTAAGGTCGCATCTTGGAGGGGTGTTCACAACCAGTTCGTGCCACATAGGGATGACAATTCAGGACTGTGTTCAGCTGGTTCTTGTTGATGGTCTCCATATGACTTGCTGCTGAAAGCATGGAGCATAGAGGAGAGCTGCTTCAAGATCCTACAGTGTAGGGGGCAAAGACAGGCAGCAATACCAGAAATCGAAGCACAAATCCAAGGGTTCAAAGTTTCATAACTGATCACAGCAGAGGCACTGCAGAGCATGTAGGAGCAAAGACTGAATCAGTGGGCTGCTGTCAGTGTGTGTTACACCATCTCCTCTCTCCAAGAGGTGTCCTGTGAGAGCCTGCTGCTGAAGAAACATTCGTACCTCCAGTTACTTGGTCTCTTTTCTTTATTCCATTAAAGGATCACAGGGGTTGGAAGGGACCTCTGGAAATCTTCAAGTCCAGCCCCCAAAGGGAAGGGACAAGTTTTATCACTGCATCCTCTGCCGCCTCTAAGAAATCTTTGGAGAGACTCAGCAGTAGAAATGCCAAGCCCTCTTTCAGCTCTTGTGAAATGGCATTGGTAAAAGCACCACTGTGAGAGGTTATCCCAGAAAAGCTGATGGCTAATGACTGAAAATCATGGCTTAGTCCGTGGGGTTTTGCTCTTCTATTGGATGCAACAGACACACCTGAGCACCACTGCAAAGTAATTTGGGCATCTATCTCACTTGTCCTACTGGCCACATAGGGACAGCTGATAGGGAACTGCCCGGGTGGGTCAGCACCATGAGGCTTGGAAGTCCAGCAGAGCTGTAGGAATGCTGTTGCCTTTCTAAAGCCTTTGAGAGATGCTGCTCGGCTGCAGGGGCTGAGAGGGTTAACGGAGCTGCCTTCCTACACAACCTGGCATGAGCAGGGCTTGCAGAGAAGACACTTCTTCTCTGCAAGGGGAATATACTAGGGAGGACTCTTGGGAGCGAAACGGAGAGCAACTGTTTAGCATAGGAGAGAGCTCATCTCAAAGGGAGGACCCTGAAATGCCTCTCTCAAAGGGAAGGGAGCTGCAGAACTTAATGTCTGGATCATCAGCACTGAACAGGACACCCAGCAGTGGTGCGGAGGGGAGGGACATCAGCTAGTGGCGAGGTTAAGGATCACCCAGAAGATGTCGGCTCAAGAGAAGGGGGAACGGCAACAAAAGCCGGGGGAGAGTGGGTGTAAAACCAAAGGGCAGCCCTCCCCTCCCCCTCGTGCCATAGAAATCCATGGGTGGCTGGAGAGGCAGGTGAGTAAATCACGCTGCCCAGCTCCATCACTGCCGGGCTCTGCTTTGTGGGCCACACAAAGACCAAGAGTGTTTTATTTTCGGTGCGTGCGGGTGTGTTTTGGCGGGCAGGGCCCCCCCAGCCCAGCCCCAGCAGTGGCCGGGAGTGGGGAGCAGGGCCCCTGGGGGGCTGGGTGCCCCTTGTCGCTGGCCCAAACCCGCCCCAGCCAGACAATGCGGAGGGTGGGCTGGGGGAGGCTTTTGTCTCCCTGTTTTATACACTCTCTTTTCAAGGTGGGGAGGAGGGAAAGGGGCTGAAAAAGTTTTTGAATTTCAATCAGGTTTGGCTTTGAAAGCCTTTGGCTTTTGTTGAGGGGAGAGGAGGGGAGGTTTACATTTCAGCTGAGCCTGGTGGATGGGCACTGGCGAGGCGAGGGGGAGGCGAGGGGCAGTCACTTTAATGACATCAGTTTGGCTTTGGGGCTAGGCATCCATAAAAAAGTGTCATCGCAGAGCCTGCTTGTTTGGCAGGCACATGGAGAGAGTGTCATGGGGGTGCGACGGTGGGACAGCGCCGAGGCTGTTTTCTCAATAGCTCTGAGATGGGCATGTCCATCTGAAGTGCTGGGTGTGAAACAAGCCTGCCTGAATGGCTTGTCCCTGCGAAGCACCAGCCACCCCCCACCTAGCTTGTCCCCCCCACCTCGGTGGCAGCTTTGACTTGTGTAAGCTGGTGAAGAATGGACCCACCCATGCCTAGAAATCTGCCTCCTCCCTTCCCACCCCTTCTCCCTTTTTCTGAGAGGTGTAATGGAGCAGATCTTACAGGGAGCAGCTGCCTCTGCCCCCGTGCCTGCCTGACCCATGCTCCCCTCTATAACCTTGGATGAGAGGGGAGTCTGGAGTGCTCCCGAAGATGCTGGGCTCAGGTCTGCTCATCCTGTGCAGTGCCAAGGCTGCCACCACAGCACAGGCTTTGGAAAGGCTGGTCCAGCTGGGTGCTGCAGCACCCCTCAGCTGGGTGCCATGCAATTTCCACTCCTGCAGCAATGTGATGGGGTGAGGGCAGGACACCCTGACCTCCATGAGCTGGTTCATCTCCCTCTGTACCTCACTCACATCCTTCTCAATGCAGAGGCAACAGGGGATTGGCCAGCCTTGGCTGGGGCAAGGTCTGAGAGAGAGAGTATCATCACTCATTCCAGCTTGTCATTATCTCCAGTACTGTGTGCTTGCACATGTTAATGCTGCATGGTTCATGTCCTCTGCCTGGTGGTAAGGAGGACCTGTACCAGCTTCCATGATTGTATCCATTGATGGTATATGGCCCTTCCCCTTTTGTGTGTGGCTACCTTTGATTCTCCATTCAGTTGCAGAAAAGCTTCTTCTCCTTTGTTTTGAGCAGACTTAAGAAAAACACAAACCCACACTTCCAAGAGCAGATCTCAGCTCTGCTAACACGAGCCCTTCAGATGCACACCTCCAATATGAAATCAAACACTGCCATCTTCTCTTGGTTGCTGCATGGCATGGTTTATTTCCCAGTTTTGAGGCAAATCCTGAATTCTGGATCATAGGTCCCAGTTCTCAGGTTACAGAAAGACTGGAGCATTCCTGGTGTAAAGGAAATCAACAACCTTTGTGTTTTGAGAAGAAACATTTTATGTCCCAGAGGTTTATATGCTGCCAGACCAGTGTTTCATTGGCAGTGAAATTATTTTTTCCTCTTGTGCATCCTTCAGAAACAGCAGAGTATGGAGCAAGATGGTGTCAGGAGCAGGTGCTAGCTCTTCTAGACAGAGATGTCTCCTACTCCTCAAGAGTCAGAAGAGCCAGAACTTCAGTCCCACCCCAGGGGTAACATCTTTTTGCCAAGCTTGATTTCAGTATGGTTTGGGAGGAATTTCCACAACACAAAGAATGGTTGGAAATGAGTCTCATTTAATCCTAAGTTTTCCTTTTAAAGTTAAGTCTGTTAACAAATACAAGCCACCTAAGGAAACACCGTCAGAGAAGAGCCTAAGAGAGCTCACTAGCAGCACGCCAGTGGCTGTGCAGGGGTACAGTCTGCATGGGGCAAGGTGTGCTTCTGTCTTTCCTCATGGTGTTGGTACATTCCTAAGAATACTTCAGCTCTGACCCGGAACAGTATTTGCCAGGTATAAATGCACTGTGTGAACCATATTTCTTAGAGTAGTTTCCTCACATGCCATTTCTACCTGGCGTGGAGTTTTCCTCATCTTTGAAACAGCATCAGAAATCCTGCTGATTGCCTTGGGAGACATACAGCGGCTTCTCAGAGTCACCCCAATGCTTGGTGCAGAAGGACACGATCAACTTTCTTGCTTTCAGTCTCTGATGCAAATTTAGCACCTCCAGCTGGTATCTTGTATGGAGATGCCCATGCTCACCGTGTCCATACTGAGTTGTAAGGGAAAGCAGTCAGAAAGAAAGTGTAGGTGGACAACGAAGATTTATAATGGTTTTCAGAAGCTTCGCCATAAGCCAAGTGCATGCCTACAGAGCAAGCAGTCTACTCCTGTGCTGGTCAGGCGTTGCTGGCAGCTGCAGGTGCTCTGTGAGGAGCTTTGGAAATGACCCAAACTTCTGGAGGAAACAGTGTAGTGTCCTGCTTACCATCTCTGTCTCTGTCACCACCTATAGAACCACAAGGTGGAGAGTAGGAGCTGCTCTACCACTGCAGATCAAGTCCCTTGTAGTGTTGACACAAGGCTGATGTGAGCCTGAGGGTGGAAGAGATTCCTGTACCAGCTAAGAGTTGACAAGGTACATGATAAAACCCATTTGCACCCAGAGCATGACCCAGCACTGCTCAGAAAGGAGAAATTATGAAGAGGTGGGCTCAAAAGAGCAGCAGGTTTGGGGGAAAGCAGTTATACCATGAAAACAGAGATGTTGAAATGTTCATGTACAAACCAGCAGACTTTGAGGGCAGATGCTGTCTCCTGGTAGGGCTGTGTGGACATGGTGGCAAGAGACAGAGTTCAAGGAAGATATATTCCTTTCATTCCCTGAACCATGGCCATGGGAACTCCTGCCCTGGCCAATATCTATGTCCATATTTTATTTTTATCTATTTACCTCTCAACATAGCAGAGATGAGAGTGGATGTCTCTTTGAAGTGGACTCATTTCTGGCCTTGATTATGTTCTGCAAGATTGCGGAGCTCCTGGCTCCAGCAGCATTACACTGGGACATACAGCAGCAGAGCAGAGATCAGAATCTGGCCCTACCACCTTTCCTTCATCTTGTAGTAACCTGTAAGGTCTGTGGCTTGCCCATGAGTTCAACGCAACTCGGCTTCACTTTTCTCTTCTTTGAAAAAAAACCCCAAATCTAATTTTCACTTCCCGAATGATGCCAGGGCCAGGGGTGCCACCCCAAAATAAAAGCGCACCCTCCCTTCCTAGGGCCCAGTGAAGCTCTTTGCCTCCTGCAGTGCAGGTTAAGGCAGTGCCAGCTCTGGTCTCAGGAGATTCCCTGCAACCCCCACTTGCCTCGCTCCGTCGCCGGCAGCTTTTTCATTATTTATTTAATGTCTTGTACCGTAAATAATGGTGACTTTATGGTTATTAGGAACGGGTTAAGGTACATGCGGGCAGCACCAGGCTGCCTTCAAAAGGAACAGGCCCGGCATAAAATGTTGTGATAATTGCTTTACTGCTGAGTGCTTGGTCTTTATTTTGTGTCCGATTTGTCTCTTAAGCCAGCGTAACATTCTCCCCGCTGCAGGAGAATGCAGAGAGCAAATTGAAGGTCTGAGCGTGAACAATGCAACATGGTGCACTGCTGGGTTTTTCTTTTCTTTCCTCTTTCTTCGTTCCTCTCTCGACCTCCCTCCAGTCATCTCTGCTCCCCCTCCCCCTCCAGCCTCCTCTCCCTCTCGCCTGCTTCTGACTCTTCCACCTCTCGGCACCCAGTTGCAGCAGGTGAGGTGGGAGGTGGGAAGCTGACAGGTCCTCTTCAGAGGCAAGGAAAAAAAATATAATGGTGGAAAGAACCTTCTTATATGAAGTCAGGCATGTCCTTCAGCCTGAAATCCCAAGCATATGGCCCAGCCCAAGAATAGTGATGTCTTTTCTGTAGTGCTAATGATGACTATGCCCACGGCAGCTATGGATGCTCCTGGGTGCTCGCGCCTGCTGGCTCTGGCATGGCAGCTGCCTGCACACCACCCATGCTAAGCAGGAGGGAGCAGAGAGCAGGTCACGGATGCAGGTGTGTTTTTAAAACACATCTCCCAGGGTGCTGGGGCCTGTGGAGTGCTTGTGTCATCCTGCCATACATGATAATTACCTTGTTAGGAGTAATTAAATGTGGATTTGTGATCCTTCCAAGGTGAGCTTCCTTTTCCCTCCTCTTAATCATGAAAGGCAGTTGTGATTGCACTGCAAACAATGGGAGCATCCCAGAGCAGGGCAGCTGTGGTGGGTGCATCAGTCATCTCAGGGCCCTGGTAGCTGACCCGTCTCTTTTCCCACCCATACAATCCTCCCCAGCATGCAACCATCTGAATTGCTTTCTTCTGAGATTTATTTTCAGCAGAGCGGGGGGCAGATGAGTGCCAACTCAACTCCTGTATGGCATTCCAGATTTGCACTGGGCTGCTCCTGTGGCCTTCACAAAGACTCTTGTTTTTTTCCCTGGACCCCAGTAAACTGGTCTGTGAAATGGCACCATAACCCCCAGTCTGTCTCATGATGAGTCTCCATTAAATAACTGTCCAGAAAGCACCACACCAGAGGGTCAGAGATCTGCTATGGAGCCTCCTGTCTCTCCTTCTGTACAGAAGCTGTGGCAGTGAAGGTTGCAGTTTCACGTCTAATCTCTGATCATAGAAAAATCATTTGTTCCTGACATGGGCATGTGGATTCCTCTGGAGTGCCTGGGTCTCCAAGATGGAGAAACTTTCCTCTGGCTGGAAAGTCAGAAGTTTCCTGGTCATGCAGTGTGTGGTGGTGTGATGGAATGGGCTGATGGGCAGCTGGCCTAGTGTAGAGCAGGTGAACAGCCTTTTTCCTTACGTCTTTCTAGCAGTGCTGGGGCCAAAGCAGTATTTGTTTTACTAGGAGGAAACAGAGAAAGGGAATTTGATTGTAAAGGAGTTCACAGCCTTTTCCTGGAAGCCCAGCCAGGAGTCTTCTGAGATGTTCAGAATCTCCCACATTTGAGATCAGACCTTTCTGGTTTCACCTCTCTATATTATTAGCTACCTAGTATGGAAATCAGAACCAAAAGTATCCCACAGACAAATCATCTTTTGGTAAAGCTTTGGTTTGGATTTTTCTTAGGGGTCAAGAAGATTTGACTGTTACCCCAAGTTCAACAGCTACCTGGCTAATGCTTGGAAATTAAATTCTTAACTTTGCCCCCTCTTCCCACCTTAGCTAGAGGCATGATGCTTACCAGGAATTAAAAATGAGGAGTCTTATCTTCCCTGGGCCTCTGGAAAACAACTTGATTAGCAGACTACATTATTACACAAAAGAAGGGTTGGGTTTTTTTTCTTTGCAAAGATCCAGGAGTTATTTCAATCAGAAAGTGCTAATCATCAATTTAAGCTTAAGAATCAATGAGTTGTATCCGTGGCAAAAGCCCAATCAATGCTGAAAATCTGACCCGTGGATAGGTTTGGTCCCCTTTCTCACACTCCCCACCTGCCTCCCTTCCCCCCCTCCTCTTGGCCCCCAGAGCAGCGACCGAGTAATTAATAAGGCATAAGGGGAAATATGAATGAATTGAGTTGAGTGAGAGGAGGAAGAGCAGGAGGAAGGATTTGCTCTGCGTATCTGAACAGCTTTAATTAGCTGTTTCTTAGTCTCTTTGGTTTCGTTGCTTGTTAGGGTAATCCAGTTAAAGAGGCTGCCTTTCATCTCTGTTAGACTTTTCCCAGCAGAGAGGGATGGGTGAGCTGCGCTGGAGCACGGGGTGGTGCAGGAGGGTGGGAGCCGAGGCCACCCCAAACCCCAAATGCGATTGTTCCTACAGGGCTGCCTCCTTTAAGAACAACTAAACCAACCCAGCTCTGGTGCAGCCCTCCAGCTCGCCACGAAAGTCAGCGGTAAAATGGCCAATGTGCTTCCCTGGGCTTAACGTGTCCTGTTTTCTGACCCCGAAACGTTTTCTTTATGAAAGGATCAAGTTGGGAGCATTGTCCCAGTGCCTTGAAAAGAGCTGCACAGAATGCTCTTTTGTGTTAAGTTGCCTTTTTTTTTTTTGAGCCACTGCCTGCTGTGTTTTTTTCCTCCCCCTCCCTTCTGCACTATGGGGGGAGAGGCTGGGACGGACAGTGATACAGACAGAGACTGTCTTGATGAACCATCTGTGCCACAGTGTAATCCAGTGGAGCTGAAAAATTAAACAGCATTTTCAATTAACTTTCTCTCTCTGGCTCTTTTTTCTTCTTCTTCTTGGGGTAGAAGTTTTATTTTAACCCCTTGAAAGCCATCGGGATGGGGAACATATAGGATATGTGGACAAAAAGGGCAGGGCACATGTCAAAAACACACACCTGGAGTCAGGGCAATGTCCATGAAGCCCAGTGTCCCATCTGGGGCAGGACATGTTGGCTGAATTAGGGAATGGTTCAGGACGACAGGTGATTTTGGAATAAATGGGCCTCAGGGGAACTTTGTCACAGTCAGCTAAAGGAGTATGTATGTACTCCTTTAAAAAATGACAGTGGCATTTTCATTTGCTGATACAACCTAAGATGTTTTCATTATCCTGTTTAGGTGTTTGGTGGTTTTTTTTCTCATTATAGTCTCAGATCTATCTTGTGAGAAGGACTCAAATAATCACTGAATGTTAGGAGCTGGAAGGGACCTCAAAAGATCATCTAGTCCACCTCCCTGCCAAAGCAAGATCATTTTTTTTTACAGTCCAGTTTTAATTTTTATTATTTTTTTATCCCACTTCTCCTCCATATCCCTTCTTTCCTCTCCATCTATTTCCCCCCATCTTATTCCTTTTTTCTCCATCTCCTTCCTTTCTTCTTCATCTTCCCCTTTCCACATATCTTCCTCCTTTCTTCTCCCTGTCCTTCCTTTTCCCCATCTTCCTCTTTTCATCTCCGTCCTTCTCCTCTCCATCTCTCTCCTTTCAGCACCACCTCCCCTTTCCCACCCCACACCACATTTTCCCCTTCTTCCCCCACACGCAGAGGACCTGGGTGCTATTGGACCCTCTCTCTTCCCACCCCAGGTGTGACCACTTTGCCCTCCCTGCCCACTCCCCTTTATAATCAGCCCCAGGAAAACCAGAAGCCCCAATCTTGCCCAACTGGGCAGAGGGATCCTCCTCCTGTCACCACTGGTGAGTCCCATGGTGTGCACTGGATGAATGGGAGTGGGATCTAAAGGCTGGGGGGCCTGGTGGCCCCCCAGTTAGGCAGGACTAGACTTGATGGTCATGCTAACATCACCCATGAATGCTGGCTGTGCCTCCTTACTTAGGCTGAGCCCCTCTATTTTTAGCTGCTTCTTTCTGCTCACTTACGATGAGCTTAAGTCCTTGGCTGACCTGGAAGCTCATGGGGAAGTAGTATTGTGTTGTCATGGAATTGTTTTGGTTGGAAAATCCCTCCAAGATCATCGAGCCTCAACCTTCAACCCAACACCACCATGGCCATTAAACCATGTCCCAAAGTGCCATGGCAACACATTGCCTGAACACCTCCAGAGGTGGTGACTCCACCACCTCCCCAGCAGCCTGTCCCAATCTCTGACCACTCCCACAGTAAGGAAATTGTTCCCTATGTCCAACCCAAACCTCTCCTGCCACAATTCCAGGCTATTTTTTCCTCACTGTATCATCTAATACTAGGGAGAGGAAATCAAGTCCCACCTCACTGCAACCTGCTTTCGAGGTGTTGGAGAGCGCAATGAGGTCTCACCTCAGCCTTCTCTTCTCCACAGTAAACAGCCCTGGGTCCTTCAGCCACTCCTTACCAGCCCAGTTCTCTAGACCCTTCACCAGCTTCGTTGCGTGGACACATTCCAGCCCCTCAATGTTCTTCTTGGCATGAGGGCCCCAAAACTGAGCCCAGGACTTGAGGTGTGGCCTCCCAGGTGCCCAGTACAGGGGCACCATTCCTTCCCTGCTCCTGCTGATCTGCACCTCTGCTGATCTAGGCCAGGATCATAGAATGTTAGGAGTTGGGAGGGACCTCAATAGATTGAGTCTATCATCTCACATATCTTGGGGCTCTTCAGGGACACAGACTCAACCTGCCTCCATCATTTTAGCATGGACCCTTTCCATTCCTCCCTATCTCTGACATTAACACCTCCTCCTCTCAGCCAGCAGTTAACTCTGTAGTGTCTGTATCTATTCCCTTTTTATCAATGGTAAGGGGTTTTTGCCATTCATCTTCACTTAATTTCCCTCTTCCTTTACCCAAGGAAAGGCATAAAAGGTGTAATTTTATTAAAACTAACCCTGTTCAACACTCTGTTTTGTATATGTCCTCTGTGACCACAAACCCCAGTATTTTCATTCTTTCTGAGATAAAGGTTGTTCATGACCTTAGGTAGTGGTTGTGATTCAAGTAAGGACTCCTGTTTGCAGCAGAGGTGTGGGAGCTGGCACGGGACACAGCATCCCTGCTGCTGCTGCACACACCTGTCTCCCAGGTTGTGGTTACTGTAGCTTTAGAAAGGACAACTCTGCCTTTTTCTTGTCCTAGGTGCTCACTTGTGAGCCTCGCTAAGGGCATTGGGTGTCTCAAATCCTGGCCACTTGAACAGAGCGTTCAATTTTGGAACTGTTTCCAGCAATTCAGCTGATACTGAACCAGGACTTTGCTCATCTGTAATCCTCCTGACGATCTTATAGCCTCTTTGAGAAACACTGCCAATGTTCTGCTCCCCAGTCCTTGCTTGGCAGTTGCAATAATCCTATTTTGCTCTTAGAAGCTCCTTTTACAGCTGTAGGATGCCCAGATTCACAAGAAAGACCAACCTCATCAGTGCTTTATTTTGAAGGAGAACTAAAGCTTGAGGAAGCAAAGGATCTCACCAGAGCTATCACCAGGTGACCACCATCATGGCTGTGTCTGGTCCTTCAGCTGGAAATCCAGGTTGCTGCTTGCTTCTGGTGGAGGACATCCAGTCCTGTCATTCCCACGCTCCCTCACTTGTGTGTCTCCTGGACCTAATGACTTGAATTCTCTTAATCCACGTGTGCTGTGCACATACAGGCAGAAGCACCAGGCTCTCACACCTCCAGTTCTCATAGCTCCAGTTAATCTCCTTCCTGCTCAAGCAAATCAGCAACCTTCCTGAGCCCTCCCAGCTCCACACTGTCTTCCTCCTCAGTAAGTTACCTTCTCAGTAAGTTACCTTCTCTCACACTTGGAGAGAAGTGTAAAGATCCAGACTGGAAAGATCCAGAAGGATGTTTGTCCCCATGCCTCCTTCCCCTACTAGTGCTTGTAGAGGAGAACTGGCTGAGGGGTGGGTGCAAAGCCTGGACTTGGTCTTTGTCCTTGGGTGTTGAATACTCAAGATCCTCATCACAGCCATGTTGGTTGGAGGCCAGGAAGGGAGGACCTTTGCTTCCTATCAGAGAAAATCCAGGCTGTCCCTGTATCCAGGCTGCTCTGTAGTCTGCCAAAGCTGGGACAGGGAGGCCAGGGGCAATAGCAAAGCCACAGCTTCACTTCAGCCTTTGCATCTCTGCTTCAGTCCTGTTTCTTGCAGCTGAGTAAGACCAAACAAAGCAAAGCAAATGACCCCCTGAGCCAATGTTTCCAACCCACTGAATTCCGTAGCCAGGAGTGGGGGTCCCTCCAAGCCTTTCACTGCATCCCAAGGTTTTCACTTTTCAGGTGAGCAGAGAAACGAGGCGAGATGCCATATGCAGTAGTATTCAAGTGCCCACTTGTGCCATGTTTGCTATGCCCCCTCCCCAGCCTACAGCTCCCCAAGGGGAGCAGCCTGTGGTTCTCCCCCTCCATGTTGGCAGCCTCCCAGTTACCAGGAACTGCTGCTGGCATGACAGGGGAGAAAAATACTCAGCAAATTGCTTTGCTGCACATCTTAAAGCAACCCTTGATTTGTTTAAACAAAAACAAAAGGAGGCTTGGTGGAAAGCAGGGCGATTGGCGGGCACAGGCCCTCTTCTCTGTCTTGCACATACAGGCTCGCATAAGTGACAGCTCAGTGGGCTGCTGTTGAGCGCTTTCAGTGCACCGGTTCAGCCTTTTGCTGGGGAAAGCCAAAGTGCCTGTCACTGTGTGTCCCTCCCCAGCCTCCCCACGCCTTTTCTTTTGCTGTTCCCTTTCTTTCCCTCCCTCTCTCTGCAGAGGAATGGGTGAGACCTTTGCATTCAAAGGGAGGATGGCTCTGTGAGGTCTCACTGAGGGTGGAAATCGCTTTAGCAGAGATGATGTTTCTTTGTTTAGGGGCAAATTGTGCCCCTTCTCTGCAGCTCCAGAGTTACCAGATGCTGTCATCTGCAGGGGGTCCCCAGAGAGGGGTGCAAGAGTCATGAGGAGGAAGGACTGGGAGGAGAGATGCTGGTTTTAGCACTTTTCAGTGAGAGACAGAGATACAAAGGAGAACAGAGAAAGGTTTGGAAATGTATGGTTTGTGCCTGGGGAGCTGCGTGTAAGCAGGGCACAGGGAAGAAATGCAACTGGATGGAAAGGATGCATGCTCCTTCCTCACATTTTGAGGCTGTGAGCTACATGCTTTTGCTGAACAGTGGCTCTCCCTGGATGCTTTGGCCTGAGTTTTCTGCTGTTATTTGGTATCACATCAAATTCCCATGCTGTTTACATCTCCAGTCTTGACTGACATGGAGCCCTAGGACCAAATTAACTGGCACCAAGGAAGATGGACTGGGTATTGCACTTCAGTATTTCTATTTATTAATTTTATTGAAGTGGTTCTGATCACATTCAGCTCCCATAAAAATCTGGGGTAGATCTGTCCTTTGGCTTTTACATGAACCTTGCACAAAAGGCAGGATAGTGGGATCAAGAAAAAGGGTTTATCAGCGTGAAGGAAGACAGAAGGTGCTTGGACATCTGGCAATGGGGCAAAGTCTTTTGCTGCTCTCCCTGGAATCAGCACTCACTCAGGCACTTTGTGTCTGAGCACTGAGCATACTGTAGACAACTACAGACACTGCACTCCCTCTTCACTGGAAAGACTTGAGAGCACCAGCAGAACTTTTGAGGACACCACTAGTAGCCCTCTCCTGATGTCTTGGCCAGCTATGGGCACGTGTGAATGTGTTTGAGATGATGCATTCTCCTGAGCCTCTGGATTAGGGCTACTCTTACTTGGACAAGCTAGCAGTCCCTGCAAGCATCTGTGATCCTTTGTGTCTGACACCTTTGAGATCCACTCCCAGATGTATTCATTGGTGGGTCTTGTGAGCTCTTGTTTTGACGTCTCAGAATATGGTCATATCAGACTTCCACAGCTAGTTGTTCTTCCTGGGCATGATCCTGTAGTCTCTGCCTTGATGGCAGCAGATGTCAGGCCCAGATGTGTCTAGGGATGTTCTCAGATCACTTCTAGGCTCAGTGCCAGTACTTTGGGTGACGAGGCTGATCCCAGCAGTCATTCTCTGTTTCTCTGTTCCCAGTGGCAGTCAGGCTTACCATAGGTCTGCTTTGGCAGAGGGGAAAGGCAGCAAATATATTCCCAGTGGGGGACAGGGAGACCAACTCATTTGGGTGATCCTGTAGAGCTCTCCTGTCAGCCCTGGTTTCACACTCCTCAGCTGTGCTGAACACTTTCAGTCCTTTTGGCAATCTCACAGTTAAAAACTTTACCAGTTTCTTTCTCTCTCTTTTTCCCTTCCTTCCTTTTCAGAGTTGACAGGGGCAAAATAAAGGCTTTATTTTTTTTTAAACAATTTTGTTCCTTCTGGGAGTGATGGAGCGAGAGTGAGTGAAGATTATAGCTCTGTGTGCCGAAGACCTTCATAATGGGGGGAGAAGCAGTGACATAATGGGAACCTAATGGCAGTAATTGGCCCTGGTTTTGACAGGGCCTATATCACGGCTCAGGAAAAAAAGAGATGTTTAAAGTAAAAATTTACACAAAATTATACGGTTTAGGGGGTGAAAACGGCTGTTTGGTTTTTATCTCTCTTTTTTCCCCATTCCTCTGGGGACATTGCCTTGCACTGTGTTTGTGTCTGTGTGTGTTTTCATGTCCATCACTTAATCAAAGTCAGAATGCAGGTCCCTGAACAAGAGAGCCCTCCGCATGGCATCCAGGTTTTTAAAGCTCTGGGTCAGATGCTGAAAGCAGGCACTGCTGAAGTCTCCTTCAGGAGAGGTGAGATGTGGGGACCCCACTGAGATTTCTCTGAGGCTCAGCTGTGCCAAGGTTGGTAGCATAGGAAAGAAAGGAGCATGGCAGCACTCAGAAGCTGGAACAGCAGAGGTGGCCTGTGAGCAGGGGTACATTTCTTCTTGCTGTCCACACCAAGTGAGGTCCCTTCTACCTTCCCCCATGTCCCCTTGCAGGTGCCCATGCCTGCAGAGAGTAAAAGGAATATCCAGAGAGCCTGGGAAAGAGCAGCATTCTGCTTACAGGCTGAGCTGCCAGCCCTTTAGCCCTCTGCACGCTCTTTCCTTTAACATTTGGTGTTCACAGAACACAGGTCCCCATCATCAGACCCTATGAGCTTCCTTCCTTGAAAGCAACCACAGCTCCCCCAGCCTTAGTCAGCTCCTTGATCATCATCCAGCACATCTTGCTGCTCTGCTCCAGTCCATCTCTGCCTCTCTTCAGCATTGCTGTCCAAGGGGACAATGCTCTCTTTTGAACATGGTGATGTCAGCACCAGACAGAGTAAGATGCTGGTCCAAGCTCTGATTCCTTTGCAGGAGGCCTGGACTGCACTGCATGTTTTTTGTATCCATATCCCAGTGCAAGCTGAGGTCCAGATTGTGTCTCCTAACATCACCTAGGTCTTGCCTGCTGCTGCAGCTTCCCTTGCACATTTTCTTGCCTAATTCATATGAGATACCTTGTTTTCTCTTGGAATAGCAGTGTGTGCTAATGAAAGCCTGTATACTATGGGACTCTACTCTGAAGGCACTTATCCAGAAAGAAGCCTCAGCTTTGGAGGTGTGACTGCAGACAGAAGCTTGGAAGCACAGCATTTGTGTGTGTGTGTGTGATTTTTATCTACGCTGCCTGCGACAGGGACTCAAACTTGCACAAGGCCATGCAGAAGCCTGCAGAATGTGTGTACATATTGTGGTGTAAGCATGCTGATCACAGGCATGGTTGTAACAGCTCAGTGGCAATTATGTCACTGCAGTCTAGATGACAAAGCTATTCTAGAAGATACTTGAATGTTTCTAGAGCGCAGTGAGTTAAAAATTCTTCTGTCTCCAAGTTGGATTTAACACAATGGGCTGCTGCCCTTATGGACAAAATGGTATTGACTTGAGATGTTGTCTGCATATTGGTTTGTTGGTTGGAAAGGTCCCAATTCCTTCAGTCTCCTGACGCTAGGGCCTTTAAGTATGTCTAGCAAATAAGCCCAAGGCTTGCCATGTCCATCACTTGTCCAAGCTGGTGAAGGATTCTGGATAACAAGTACCATGAGAAAATGAGGTTGTTAACGTTGGAGAAGAGGAGGCTGAGGGGAGTCCTTAGTGCTCTCTACAACTGCCTGAAAAGAGATTGTAGTGAGGTGGGTGTTGGTTTCTTCTTGCTAGTATCAAGTGTTAAGACAAGAGGAAATGTGCTCAAGTTGCACCTGGGGAGGTTTAGATTGAATATTAGAAAAAATATTTACTGAAAGAGGCATTGGAATAGGCTGCCCAGGGAAGAGGTGGAGTCACCCTCCCTGTGCATGTTCAAATACTATGTAGATGTGGCACTTTGGGGCATGGTTTAATGGCCATGGTGGTGGTAGGGTCACAGTTGGACACAATGATGCTAGAGGTATTTTCCAACCTATATAATTCTATGATTCTGTGATCACCCAGTAGAAGTTGGACAGTGGTGTTTAAGGACTGGAGGTCAGCTTAGATACACAGCATGTACATTTACTTCATGGCCAAAGAGGACTTGTACAGATGTGCTGCACCCATTCTGTCCTAAACGGAGCCAGTAGATTTGCAGCAGTACAGCTTGAAAGAGACAAAATGCTTAAAGCAGGATATCTCAGTGAAAAAGCCTGAGGGCTGCTGTTACACTTCTGTGTTAAGGGATCAATAGTCATTTGGACCAGACTGAGCAGAGAAATGACTAATCTCAGCAAACACCATTCCTTGTGTAGTTGGGTTGCAAGTGATGTGCCATGGCCCAGAAGGGTAATATGGGCTCACTGGGCACTTGGTGAATTTGCAGACCCCAGGTGTCCCACTCCAGTGTGATGGCTTAGGAGTGGATAAGGGCATCTCTCCTCTAACCTACAAGCAGTTGTGGTTTTCAACCTATAGAGCTGAAAGCTGTGACACAGAAGTGCAGTACTTGTCCACCAAGACCATAAGGATCACATACTGCTGTAGTCTACCTGGGGAGTGCCTTTCCTTGGCTTGGCTTCCGCAGCCATCTCAGTCTCCAACATCTCCTAGAGGGAATATGCTTAACTCTAAGTCCCAGGAGCTTTGCTGCTGGCTGCAGGGAAGTTCTTTAAACACTGAAGGCTGAGCATGGCCATAGCTCTTCCCTGCATTTGCTTTGCTTTACTCTGGGGTCCCTCTCTGCCCACCCTACTCTCAAGCTCGAGTGTGCGTGTGAATGTGCGTGCTTGTGCGCATGCACCTGACTGACCTTAAACAAGTGTGCAAAACTCGTTTGCCTTCCCCAGCTTAAAGGCAGCAGAGCTGCTGGGGACCCTGGGGGCAGGGAGAAGGCAACATCTGTTCAAAACCAAACAGTGCCTCCTGCTAAATGGCCTAGAAAGCTCCTGTGAGTGGGGTCCTGGGTGGAGACTCCAACGCTGGGAATGTTTTGTCTGGAGGAGCTGGGATCGGAGGTGGGTGTCCATGGGGGCTTCCACATCCTGAGAATGAGCCACATCTGGGGAAGTCGTTTGGCTGGTGTTGATGATTCCTCAAGCACTCTTGGCTTTAATGACTCGTGATGCCGCAAGAAGTGGCCCTGTAATGGCCATTCCATGCTTGGCCAAGGGGCACATACTCTGCCCCCACACTGGTGTGTTTTCTTGTTCCCACTGGGGACCAGCACCTTCCGCTCTCCAATTGCCCCAGGCAGGGCCACCTGGAGACCCCAGCACCTTTGAGAAGGGTCTGGGGGATTTGCAGGTTGCAGTAAGGTGTGCTTCTGATGTCCATGCAGGTGTTTGTTCTGGCATTCCTGTACCCAACACCAGGACTGGAGCAGTGTGAATTCTCCCTGTCTGAGGTGGGTTCAGAGATGCCGGGCTGTGAATGCAAACTGTAGAGCATTAAGCCAGAGCACTGACTGCTTGTAGTGGGTCCGAAGAGAGGAGCAGCTTGGAGCAGCAGCCCTGGCTGTTTCACTGCCTGAGGCATGGGTTTTCAGTAATGTTGCTGTGTCAAATTGCCTACAGGAGGGATGGACAAGCCCCAGACTTGCCTGCTGGAACTCACATGGGGTCAAACACCCTCAAGCTTGAGAAAGTTTCCTCTTCCTGACTTGGTGGTATCCAGTAGCCATGAGTCTCATGTTGCTTTTCTACTGTCCAAGTACAATTATTAATTCTCTATGTAAGGGTTTGAAGGACCTTAACCCACAGTGGCATGTGCTCATAGTGTCAAGGACTATGCTTCTCCTTGTCATCACAGAGGTTGAAGCCCAAGAGAGGCCAAGGACAATCTGGTGCCATGCAAAGTGTATCCCGGCTCTCCTGCAGCCTCTGAGGCTGCTGCTGGCCCTGCTTTGGTGTCTTTCAAATCTACATAGCAGAGTACTACTGCTGAGCATCCACAAGTCATTTTGTGTGCAGGAACAACGTTCTCGTTCTCCAGGCTTCAGCTGTGGTGAAGAAGGATAGACAGACAGGGTCACACAACCAGAGAAAGCCCACAGAGACACTAGAAGAGCAGTGACCCTGTCTCCTGCTCCTGCCTCGAGTCACCTTCCTTCAGTGAGTTCTCTTGGTGCTTCCCCGCTTCCCATCCAGACCCTGGAGAAGATTAGTTTTCACACCAAATCAAACGCAAAGCCCATGACAGCAACACCAACGAGACTCAGGCCACTTGCAGGGCCCGGTTCCTGCTCAGCTCTGGGTCGCAGCATCCGGTACCGCATCCCGGCAGGAGCCTGTCCGCCATGCCGGTGGGGAGCAGGGAATTCCCTCCCCCTGCCCGCCTTGCGCAGCGAGCCCTCATAAAGCCGCAGGTGTGGGATGTTTGTTATTTAGTCTACAGCTTGGTATGTGACAGTTTCTTTTCTACTCCGAGTGGTTTCAGATAATTAGTACATTATGATTCCCCCACCTTGAGTGGGGGAGAGAGGAGGGGGCAGCCCACCCTCAGACTACTTGTAATTTCACATCCTGTGTTTTATGGACCCAAACTGTTCGGGGCGGGGCGTTAGATGGGGGGGAGGGGAGGGAGCGATCAGAGAGCAAACAGCAGCAAGTCCTTCCCCTGCCTTTGCCATCGGCCAAACCCTGGGGTTGTTACGGTGGCCAAATGTTATTCTGCAGAGTTGCCACAAACTTAATTCAGAGATGTCTGTTTGCGCTTCCCCCCCCTTTTTTTTTTGTTTTGGTGGTTTGTTTTCTTCTCTCTTTTATGGCTTGAGCGACTTAAAAAGGGAAGAATGGAAAACAAGATGCTCTTTCTCCCAGCCTGTCCGCGCTCCCCTCTCTCCCTTTTTATTACGTGCTTATCGCTTCTTTCCCTCCTGCTTTTGAAATTGATTTCCTTTCCTTTCTTCCCTATTCAGGGCCTAAACGCTGAATGTTCGATATTTCATTTGAGGCCGCTAATCGCATTACCACCCTTGACGTTTTACAGATATCATATTATGGGCGCAAATTTGGCAAATTATTAGCGTTGTAATGTATAGCTTGTCAAAGGTATTTAAGACACTAAGAGCCCTGGGCTTATCGGGGTTAGCAGAGAGCTCTCGTTGAGCTTTTGAAATGCAGAGAGGCGGTTATAAAACACACTGTGACTCTCTTTTCAGCTTGTAAAAAAAAAAAAAAAGTGTGTGAGAGAGAGAGAAAGGGGGGGGGGGGGGGGGGGGGGGGAAGAATATCATCCATCTATCAGGGGCTTCCAGGGCTGATGATAAGCAAAATTCTTCTCTGTGGGTTTCACTGGAAATGTGAGAAGCTTTTAAAAACATTTCACAAGCTGTCTGGGAAAGAGCAAAGAAATCTTTATTGAAAGGATGTAGCAATCTTTTTACTGAGGTCTATTTATCTCCTGGGAAGAAGCTGTAAGTAGGAGTTCCCCTCCCGGTCACCGGAGGGCTCTGGGGAGGGAGAGCAGGATCCTATAGCGCTCCTGCGGTGTCCGCTGTGATGAGTCCTCCTGACCCAGCCTGGGACACTAGCGACTGGAAACGGGTCCCAGCAGCCTTCCTTCACCTTGCTCTGCTGAAATGCTCCTTGCTGTGTCCCGTTAGGCAGCGGACGCAGGAGACAAGCTGCCAGACCAGTCGCAGCAGAGAAGGTCCAGGGGAGCTCCTTCGCCGGTGCCCCAGCACAGCTTCAGGACGGAGAGAGAAGGACAGAGCCAGTGCTGGCATTTGCTCAGCTACCCTCTCCCAAAGGGAGGAGTTCCCTCTCCGATCAGTTTATTAAAATGGTTTTAAGCAATTTTAAAGCCCTGTGGGGGATTTGTGCCTCCCGTCGGTATCGAGATGTGAGCATGTGTGTTTCCCCCTCTCTTTTCAGACCGCGGGAGGAGGGGGCATGGCAGCACTGGGTCACATTTTGCTCCCAATATTGTGATGCTAACAAGCTGCGGAGTTCGTCAAGGCAAAGCAGGGCTCGGATGGACCGGGGAGGGGGTGACGGGGTTGGCGTGATTCACTCCCCGCTGGCAGCAGAATGGATATCATGCGTCTTATTACAGAGTTAGACAGACAGAGCCCCACCACTGAGAGCTGTCAGTCCTGCCTCCGCTTGACAAAAACAAGCCATAAATAAGCAAATGCTTCACAGCAAGGGGGCTTGTGTGTGAGTGTGAAAGACAGGGAGAATGGCTGTGTGAGAGATACTCGTGGGGAGACTGCATTTGTAACCCCTGTTTGAAAGAAGGAAAATGGGTGGGATTTATGCTTCTGGGTCTCCATAGAAGAGAACGTGTGTCTTTGTACTGCCTTGCTTCAGTGTTTGGAAACTTAAATTCCTGTGCACCAGGCAGTGCTGATCTGTGTAGAAGTGTGCCAGCATGCAGTGAGTGCAAGCATGTCCACTGCACTTTGTGTTTGCGAGGCTGCGTCGACAGGAGAGGTAGCTGGGGGCTTGGTCTGGGAAAGATATTTTGCTGGGAGGATGCAGTGAGATGCTGAGCTTGGTAGGAGTGGTAAAAGTACCTGTTGCATACACATTTGGGATTTGCTCTGATGCACACATGCTGGGAAGATGCAGAGGGGTAGATTCAGGGAAACATTGTGCTTTCTGAGCACAGAGCATCTCTGAAAAGAGCTGAGCATGGAGATGGGTTCTGTACAGATGTGGGTAAAACACCCATCAACTGCCAGGACATACATCCCTCAATGGCAGGGAGCCTGTCTTGGTTGGGCTGGGAAAGGTCCACAGTCTCGTCATAGCTTTTCTAAGAGAATGTCAGTGAAGGACTCTGAGCCCATGCTCCTTCATGTGCTCTGGGAAGGCTGCAGCATCTGTGTCATCCATCCCTTCTAGACAGAATTAGGGGTTGGCACATGATGCCCTGTATCTGCTGATGGATGCAGCGGGTTTTCTGGCAGTCTCGTCCAGATCCTTTCCATTGTGGGTGCTCTGCAGTCCACATCCTCCCAGCAGCTTTCATCTTCTTCTCATTTTATGGTGCCCCAGGGTCTTTCAATTGAAGGTATAGACCCTCGTGCAGAGCACTATTTGATCCTCAGTTTGCATTTCTTGTTCAGCATTCCTGGGTAGCTGAAAAAGTAATCCACGGACCCTCAGGGGCCACAGACCCCGGGCTGCAAATCACTTTCGGTCTGCTTATGTCTGTCAAATAGTTTTGTTACTGGGGAACAGGGGATGGTGTCCTCTGACCAGTCAGCTAAAACAAGGAACCACATAATTTTCATGCTTTTCACTGCAACGCAGAGCTGTTCAGCACTTCTGTGCCATGCACCAAGTTTTGGGGTAGCCCTAAGGGTTAGAAGGACAGAAACATCAGCCACAGGGTGGGCAGCAGTGCACAGACCTGAGAAGTGCTGGGCACTGCGGCTTGTCAGTTCTTGTAGGTTCCTGGAACAGTGGAATTCCAGCAAGGAGAAGATGCAGCAGGATTCAGGAAAGGGTTCTGTTTTATATTTGGCTCTCCTGAAGAATTTGCCTCATTGCAGGCAAATCCTTTCCACATCAAGTGGAGCTACTTTTCTGTCTCATTTTACTGATCATGGTCTTTCTATCTCAGAAGAAAGTAGCAGGAAAAAGACACTGCCCTGTCCTTGGTTGGTTTCTGCTGAAGCCCATTCTTATGGCTTCGGTCCTGTTTCATTAATGGGCAGAAGTTTGTTTGATTTGAGCCCTGGGCTCCCTTCCCCTCTCAGCCTCCTAAGGATGCAGCATTCACCCTCTCTCTCATATGAAATGGGCATCAGTAAGTGCTACTTAAGAAAACACATGTTCTCCCCCTTGAAAGCAGCCCCCCCACTCCCCCTTCACACCAACACCTTTCTTTATTCGACCCAAACCTCACCAAGGGGAATTTGCAACAACTGTGGTGATAAATCCGCCCGCAGATAATTGGCAAGAAAACAACACTTGTGCAGTATATAACGTTTTATGGTTGTTTCATGTACTTTATTATAATACTAATGAGCAGTTATATATCAGGAGCTAACTGCACGCCGGATTAGCTTGTTAGCATGATATGAAACGGCAGAGCAAATAGTCCAGTCCCCCTCACCCGCATGCCCTCCCCCTACCTCTCATTCCCATTTGCACTGAGTAATTAGTATGCAAATTAGACCCCGGGACCACACAAGTTCTAGTATATTACAAGGGCTTTATTATGCTCTTGTGAGTAGATGATGGAAGCGGCCCATGACAGTGTTTATCTCACTACCTCTCTCTCTTTTTCTCTCTTACATACATTGGCAGAGAGTAAACACACACTGAGCTGGGCCCCGTACCATTATGACTCCCTGAAGATGCCACCAGCTTGCCTTTATCCCAATGACCGGAGTTAAGAGCCTCCTCTGGAAACACCATAACAATGATGTTAATAATAATAATAACAACCCTGATGATGATGGTGATGCTAAGAGCAGCCTTGGCTCTGGCAGTTGTGGTGATGATTGCAGGAGCAAGGAGAAGGATCAGAGTGAGCTCTTTGTCACCTGGGTCACACTGCAGAGGAGCAAGGGTTGGCCACAGTTTCCAGCCCTGCAGGGATATACCACTTTCTTGCAGCACAAGATCATGGTATGTTACTGCTCTTGGCATGCGATGCTCAAGTGAAGTGTCTTTCTAGTCTTTAGTGATTTTCAAGCTATTAAGAGACAGATCTGAGATGAAGTTTGCTTCTGGGTTCCTCTCTTCCACTTCTTTTTCCATTTATTTCTCACTGAGGTGATCTCTGTCTTCCAGCCATGTATCTGATGATGGACAGAACTCACTAAACATATGCACTTCCCATTTAAATTAGACTGTAAACACTGACAGCATGACTCAGATGTGCATCAAGGCATGGTTTGAAGTTGACTTCTATGATCCATTGATTCTCTGCTGGAACACTGAACATGGTGCCATGGGGTTATACTTCTGCCCCTAACAGCTGAGTCCACCTGCCTGGCTGCCCGGTACTCTGTTGAGCTATTTATTATCATTTCTTCTTGTTGTAACCAGCACCAATGCCAGCCTGGCTACCTGGGTGCAAATGCATGCAGTCTTGTTCTCACCCATAAACCAGTTTGCTTTCCTGGTCTTTTGCTCTGTTAGGGTTGTTCTTTGGATTGAAGCAATGAATACTGAGGAGTTTGTAGGGGTGAATGAATGGAAGGAATCTCAATGAAACCTCATCCCAGCTTCTTGGGAGCTTGTGGCATGCAGTCATCTCTCCAATCATGTTGAGATCCATCTCAGGAACATGCAGGTTTTTGCTCAGAGTCTCTCCAGTAGACAGTCCTGGTAGTCCTCTTTATGAAAATTTTGGGCTTTGACCATAAGGTGTTGTATGGGAAGCCTCTGTGCTTTGTGGAAATGCAACTTCATGTCATCACTGTGGTTTCTCTGGTGGCTTCATGAAGGTGCAGGGAAGTCAACTGACGGACCCGGACTAGAAGCGCAGGGACATGGATTGGTGCTAAACTCAGTGCTGGGCTGCCTGTGAGGCAAGGTAAATATGGCAGGCATCAGGCATTAAACGGTCTCTGGGGAGCTGGCTTTTGCCACTCTTACTTGGGGGTTTCACTGCCAGGGTTTGCCCTGATTTGTTACCATTTGCATCTGGTTTCTTCTCACCCCAAGAGGTGACTGCCCTGGATGCTCGCTGTTCTGGAAGACAAAGAGAAAGACAAAACCAGAAGGATGGTTTAGGGTCTTTTTGGGGGGGGAGGTGTCTTCAGAAGGATTAAACTGAAGAATCTGGAGCAAAAGGAGAGAGATTCTGAAATCCCAGAACATAAAAAAAATTGGCCACATTCATTCTGAGCGTGAGCAAGAGGTATTGGGGGGGGGGGAATCTGTAGAGGCGGCAGTTTTTGTAAAGCACTGAAGTGCCCCACACATCATGCCCTGACAGGCCCTGATGTTAGCTCCTGAAATGGATCACAGGAGACTCATTAGAAAAAACAAATATTATCACACGCTGAAATGATTTATGGAGAAAAATGAAAAATTTTGTGTTGTTGCGTCCTCGCTCCGCCGCCCTCCTCTGCTTTCGCCCGGGGAAGTTATTTATGGCAGCGGGCCCTTAACAAGAGAAAGGCAAAGCGCCCAGCCGCCCGCTCCTGCAAACTGCCTGCCTTTGAGTTTTATTGGCGAGTTAAAACTTCCTTCTTTTCGCCTCCCCCCCTTCCCCTCCCATGCCTTTATTATCCTGGACTAACTGAAATGCATTTTAATGCCTGCTACTTGTGCTTTTAATAGTGATCCTATCGCCACCCCAGCAGCACATAAAGTGACATTGACAGGGGGAGGAAGGCCTGACAGACAGCCGGGCAGACAGGAAGGAGTTACAGGCCCGCGTGTGCGCCCTCCTCGTCTGCTCGGCGCCGATACCTTCCCAGTAACTCGAGAGGCATTTTATTGCCACAGAGCAGCAAATGCACACCAAACCCAGCAGCGATGTATTTCCAGCCCCGGCAGTGTGCCGCCGGCCAGGGTGGGAGCGTGAGGCGGCCTGGGTGCGTGGCCCTGGGTGCCTGCAGCGGCGGCAGGGCCCTGGCCTCCTAGCCATGATGGCAGGAGATGTCGAGCTTCCCCCAGGCTTTGCGAGTGTCCCTGGGCAGGAGACTCCGGACCCTCAGCTCTGCTGCCCAGTAGGGAAACAGCCCTACTGCAGCTTGACGAGCGGGGTCCTGGCCATGGTCTGGGAGCTGTGCCCTGAGTGGGAGGGTGCAGTGAGAGCTGGTGCCTTTGCCCTTCAGGACACAGTTGGCCTCTGGAGCCATGTTCCTGTCTCCAGCCCAGCTGTGACCACTGGTAGAGGTGCTGGTGGGGGTGGGCCAGGCCCAAGCTGCCATCCCCTCCACTTGGTTGCTAAGTGTCCACAGGGCCACAGCGACTATGGCAGGCCTTCGGGCTGCCCAGAAGCTCTCTGGGTGGCTGGATGGCCTCATTCTGCCCCTGGCAAAGCATCTCCGCAGCAGCACGATAAGCTTTCCGGAGTGATGATTATCGCCTGGCCTTTCCCTCTTCTCCCTCTTTGTGCAGGGCTCTCCACATGAGCCCAGCCCAGGGCACCCCCCCAGCCCCAGCTGCGGGCCTCGCTGGCTTCATCCCCAGCAGCAAATGGGCCTTTCCTGGGGGCCAGGAGCCCCGCATGGGTTAATGCCCGCTGACACCTGCAGCTCTTCGGCTGCTGCTGGTAGCTGAGGGGGAAGCGCTGGGTGGGGGGATCGTTGGTGGCGTTATTATGAAGAGCTCAGCAGGCCTGGGGCCTTCCATTGTCCAAGTGGCAAATAAATAAATAGAAGAAAGCAAGTCTTCCCTACGGCTCGGCAACGGGAGGCTAACAGCTGGACATGACATGACAAATTGGACGGGCTTTTTTTCTGCCGCCGATCCCAGCCGCTCAGCGTGAGGGGGAGGAACGGGGGAGAGCAGCTGAAGGAGGGCAGGGAGGGAGAAATCAGCCTGGCGAAGGTCCCATTAGCTTGTGGGGGGGCTTTGTCCAGGGCCAGCCACTTCCCTTCCCTCCGCAAGTCAGGTGCCCAGAATGAGCAGAAGACATGTCGTGGGGGATTGTCCTCCAGAAGGGAATCCCCGCAGCTGGAGCACTTGCATTAACCCTGAGCACCTGATTTCCACCAGCAGGTCCCCACAGCCAGCGCCCAAACTCTGTCTGGTCCCGGCACAGCTCCGCTCCAAAACCAAGCAGTGTGGTGCCTTTGAACATCCAATAAAGCAGGGAATGCTCCAACAGGAAAGGCCGGGAAATGAATCAGATTGTGGATCTGCTGTGAATTACATGCTCACCACCCATCTGCCCTTTCAGCTGGCTCACCTTCCTCTTCCCTGCCTGCAGCCCCTTCGGCTTGCTGCGGGAGGGAGCCTTTATGGCTACGCCTGGAGCCGTTGCCATTTGTCGTGGGCTTAATAGAAAATGTGTTAAACGTACAGGAAATGGCCCAAATGTTACCAATGGGTCTAGTTTGCTTGATTTGTTTCTCCTTTTTGGGGGTGGCAGGGGGTAGTTGGTTTCATTTGGAAATTGTGGGTTGTAATGGCAGCCAGCCTTGTCCCCAGGACAGTCCTTCATGCAAGCCTCTGTTCAAACAGTATCCCTGGCAGAGCATGATACCGGTGGCAGTGATGCTGGTCACAGTGAATGCCTGGCACTTTCATGAGCTGGGGGGTTTTAAAGTTTCTCCCCAGTCCTTTTCACCAAACTCTGCCTCTCTGCACTCCAAATGGCTACCCTGCTCCATGTCTCATGTTGAGATCCATGGATTTGTCTTTGCTTTGCTGTTTGCTGTGGGATACCCTGAGCCTGGCCTGCCTCCATGGCTTTTATTCCCAGCCTCATGCCCCCCAAGACTTCTAAGGCATTGGTGCTCCCAAGAGGGATGGCTGTAGCTTTTTGGAAGGCCTATGGACTTTTTTGGAAGCACCATGCCATCTGGGATTGCTCTGCAGCCCTTTCTATGGAGTCACTCTTTGCAGCACGTTGACTTGCAGAAGGCTTTGTGAGGGATGGAGTCTGCTCTGGGCAGCCTGTGAAAGCCTGATGCAGTAAAGGGACCCAGTGTCGCTGAGACTCAGTTTGCACTGAGTTCCCGTCACCATACAGATGTGGCTGGGGGGGAACTGCTTGTCCTCTTCCATCTCAGATAATGTGCCTAGAGCTAAAGGAAGGCCCTCTAAAGCAGCAAGCATGAGCCAGGCCAGCCAGCAGATGTAGCCAGGCTACCGTATGGTAGACACCAGTGGAGCCATCACCATGACTGCCATGTGGACAGGCCCAAGGGAGCAGGAGCCATGGTGGGTGGTCAAGAGGGAGACTCTATAAACCCCATCAATCTCCTCCTCTGGCTCCCATACATCTGCTTGCAAAGGGAGGGGGAGGCAATAACCTGGCTATCCACTCACCACTGGCGCTTTGGGAGGTGGAAGGGGGAGGAAGGGGGGAAACGCCAACCCTGATCCCTTGGCAACTGTGGGCTGAAATATTAACTGGAAGAATGTACCCAAGACTTATCCCCCCACACTGGCCTGCTCCAGCACTGCCTTTCTGGGGGGTGCACAGAGAGGGGGCAGCCTGTTTGCTCAGCCCAGTGTCAACTAATTAATAGCAGTTTACAGGAACATTTCCAGGGCAGCTGTCTCAGGAGCACTGGGGAAGCACCTCACGTGTCCTGAATCCCAGCCATGATCTTCTCCATGTTTTGGAGGGACAGTAGCTGCTTTGATTTGATATGGGGTCTGTGTGGCCAAAGCAGCCTCAGCTGGTTACTGCATCACTCCTGCCTGTGCTGCCACCATGTAAAGGGATGCTCATGGCTTGTTTTGGAGGTCCCTTCATTGCATGGTCTTACTTCCAGGCTTCAAAATGCCTGTTAAATGACTCAGATGGGTGAACTTGACAATGTGTGTCCTCCAGCAATTCCCTAAGAGCCCATACCAGATTGAAAGGCAGTGAGTTTCACTGTTCTTCAAGGTGTAGGTGTGGATGAGTCCATTCCAGCCCATAATTTCATGTTTTCTCAAATAACAGGGAAGATTCTTCCTGGGAAGTGAATACACTCCCAACACTGTGTCTGCCCTTGGAGAGCATGTGCTGCTTCCTCTTGCATTGCTATCAGACTGTGTAGACACCAGTGAGACGTCTTGCTTGTGCATCTCTCTCCTGGTCACATTCCTTGAGATCAGATCTCCTCCTGTGCTTTGTCTGGTCATAATGGAGGGATCTTACTGAGGTAGCCAGGATGGAGCTGTCCTGGAATAGAGAAGGGCACAAGCTGGAAGAGCACCCTGGGGTGCAGGGCAGCCCCATGGACACCAGCACAGAGAGTGAGGTTGGAAAGCCCTGCTCCGAGCACTCCTGAATTTAGGGCCTGCCTGGCTGTGATCTTTGAACAAACCAATAAATGAAGTGTAATAACCAAAACAGTGATTGTTTTCCTTGCGGTAGCTGTGGAAATCTCTCCCAGGGGAGAGCAGAGCTGCCAGCCTCAGGTTTTAGATCACAATCCCACTAACCTTCCTGTCCCCTGGGCAATAGTTTACCGCTGCTGCCCTCAGAGCTAGGCTCTATTTATTATATATACTTGCCTCCGTGTGTGGTGGTGTGTTTGTAAGGCCTGATTGAGATGTAAGCAAAAGTGTGCCCGAGGGGAAGGAGAAGACAAATGCCTGATTTGGCCTGCCCTAACTATGGGCTTATCACCTCGGTGGGTGCTGCTACAGGGTTCAAGGTGGTTATCTAGATGCAGCTCCAGCTACACAAAGCTGTTCCCTGATAGCCATCTTCCTCAGGGCACCACAGTCATCCTGCCCTTGTAACCATCCCTGAGAGGCCTGAAAGGCTGCAGGAGCACAGCAGCCCCTGAGCAGCTTTCTTTGAGATAGTGGCTTACCCTTTGCACGGATCTGTAAAGTCTAGCTTGGACAAATCAAGACCCTTGGCCATGCAGGTGAACCTTGGAGCAGCCAGCAGATGGGACTTCAGCAAGAAAGGTGAGTCTAAAGTCTGCAAGGTGTCATATCCATCAAGTGCTAATGAAGCAGTTTGGGTTTGTTTGAAATTATATTTACATGGAGCTCACAGCAAAACAACCTGTAGGTGGTCACTTTTAGCTGATGGACAGTCAGCCAGGTCAGTGCAAGGAGGACAGCGCTCTGATCTTTTACTACTGCATGTCTTTGGCAGCGAGCTTGAAAAAACCCTTGTCAGGGTAGCAGAGATTAGCAGGCACCCTTGCCCCATGCTGTCCAACACTGTTGTCAGCAGCTGGAGACATTTACAGTTGCTGTGCTGTCAGAGGCAGATACACACAGGGTTGTATCCGGACAAAAGTTTGGTCAAAGCAGGTAGAGACGTTCCTGCTGGTGTGCTGTGCTGGCTTGTGTGTGAGTGTATCTGTGCACAAGTGTACACAAACCTGACCAGCAGTGCTCAGCTATGTGTCACAAGTCCTGTACTGCTGAAGTCTGGGAGCAAATCCTCTGTACCACTGTCAGCAGCCATCTTGTGTGCATGACTGTGGGTCATGGCACTGCTGCTGCTCAGTGTAGTACGTGGCCATGGGACTCAGCAGAGTGTGAGTGGGACATTCTGTTTCACTTTGTCCAGGTTAGGTGGTCTGATTACAAGTGTGGACTGAGGCTGTGACAGAAGAGACAAGAGAAATGGGACCCCGTCACGTGCTGGGGGATGGCATGGCCCAGTAAAGCCCCAAAGGACAAGCAAAATACTATTCTCCACTCCCAAACCCCACCAAGAGTTGAGCATTGGCTGTAAATATCTCTAGGCTCTGGAAGATTTTACTTCTTGGTGTTTCAGACCCATCTTCAGACCTACATGCTGAAAGTCACTCTCCTGGTACGGCTGGCAGCAGGGATGTGCTCCAAATGGGCTGCCCAGGGAGGTGATGGAGTCGCCGTCCCCGGAGGTGTTCAAGAAAAGACTGGATGAGGCACTTAGTCTAGTTGATTGTCTAGGGCTGGGTGACAGGTTGGACTGGATGATCTTGGAGGTCTCTTCCAACCTGGTTGATTCTAGGACTCCGTGATTACCTTGCCAGTCTTGCCATGTTTTTCACTGTGATGCCTGTGCTAGGTGAGAGCCCAATGCAGATTGATGCAGGAGCTGGCGTACTGGGAATGGCAAGGCTGCCCTAGCCACTCAGGAAGGGGCATGGTGGTACAGCACGTAGTTATTCATCACTGGGGTAACTGAGAGCTATAAGACCTTTCATTTTCCAGGAATCTGCCCCCTCCCCCTACTTTTTAGCTTTCCTATATAATATTCCATGCTGTAGCCTATAAATGCTGCTCTGAGCCCACAGCCTGATTGAATTTGGAAGCCTTTGTTTACAGATGTCTGGCTGTACAGGGGTATTTATTGAATTTTCCATGAAATGTTGCTCCTCTAATGCTGTAAAGCACAAGCTGCCCACATCAGAGAAGCTGCGTGTTAACGGATCGGGTTACGCAAAGATGCATTGCTCTCCCTCAACACCCCTTCCCCTGCCAGGGGAGGAAGGTGGGCTCTGGAGTCCATCCAGAGGGGCTTTTCAGGAGGTTCTCACCTTTGAGGAAGACTGACTGTCCTGCACTCTGGGGATGGAAGGTGTGTTTGGCCCAGTAAGGCACCAACTGCAACTATATGTGATGAAGCACAGGAAGTGCTGTGTGCAGAGCAACCTGCAGTAGGTGAGCAGTAGCCAAGTCTGCTGGTAGGACTGAAGGTGGATCTGACTTTGGGCTGTTACAATTACTGCACTGGCTATCAGTGGCTCTGGAGAGACCTTGATGGCAGAGAGATGTCTTCAGGTTTTTTTTATGCCTTCCTTTGACATTTGTAATGTTGGGGTACAGTCAAAACAGTGGATAATCTGTTAAGACTTGCATAAACACTTGTGTCCATCTTTCCTTGCTCACCTGATTTACTGGTACCCCACAAGCAGAAGACTGCTATCAGCAAAAGAAACAGGATTTTCTTCCTGGGAGATCTTTATGGAACCCCTTGGAGCATCCTCTGACCTCAATGCGTCATTTTTAACCTCTGCCTTGAGAGGGAAATGAGGTTAAGCTTGGTCTGTGAAGGAAACATCCGGGACCTGCCTTTCGTGCAGGGGTAGCTGGAGGAATGTGTCTTCCTTCTTCATGGGGGAAAGTACAAAACCATCTTGCAAAACTCTGGGTCAAGAGCCCCAGGATCTCTGATGTAAAATAAATGATTCTCGGGAGAGAGCATGTGTTCACCATGTTAGAAAAACAAGCCCCCTGCAAACAGCACATACCAAACTCTGCCCGGAGGAAAGGACTTCAAGGGTGGACGGAGGGAGCAGTCTGAGCATCAGAGCACAGCCTGCCCCCCTCTCCCAGGCTGGATCCTCACACTGGTCCGAAAAGGAGGTAGGAGGGTTGGGGGCTTGTTTTCTCAGATTTGATTGGTTTATTTATCCTTGGTCCAGTCTCCCATCTGGTGCAACTTCAAACACAGGCTGCCATGAAGTGTGGAAGCCACCAAGAGAGATTCTGCAAACAACAGTTGTGCAAAGTATATAAATATTTCTGGACATAAAAATGACTGTGTCTGAGGAGGGATCAATTTGGACTGGGATGGAGGGTTCCCCGTCCTGCTTGAGATAAGTCCTGGAGGGTGGCTGAAGTAAGGAGAAATATGTGCATATCTACAGTTTATGTGTGCATGTGCAAGGGCAGAACTGGGCCTGCTGAGTGCTGCTACCACCAAAGGCTTTAAGGCAAGGAGAGGACAATGGGAAAGTCTGTCTGTCTGCTCTTGATTTAATAGTCAGCATCCAAAAATGTTCACTGACTTAGGATTTGTAACTCATTGGGAAATCCAGCTTGGCCTGTCTCAACCTCCAGAACATAGCAGCTGCACTTGAAAAGTTTGGTGCAGCTGCAGGACATGAAATTTTAACTGAGGGTATGTGGAAAAGTTCTGTTGGAGGTAGCCTTTTGTGCTATTTGAGCAACAGTGAGTGCCTGGGCCAGGATCCTTGTGTGTCCCAGAGTGATGTGAGCGGTGGCTTCAGAGCTGGCTGATGGATTGTAAACCAGATCAGCTCACAGATTATGGTTTGGGTGGCACCCTTCAAGTAAAACAGCAGTGGCTCATGTTATGAGCTGGTGTCTGGTTTGGTGATGCTGAAGAGGACGTGAAGTCCATGTGGAGGTATTCATAGATGTGTGACCTGTAAACACCACCAAAAGGCAAAGAAATAGTGTTGGGGTAGAGAGCACAGTGCATGCTGGGTGAGGGATGCTCAGGTGTAGGAACAGCATGTGGCATTCCCAGGTGTGCTCCTCAGTACTCACATGATAGTCCTTCCTGTGCAAAGCAATGTGTATTTCTGGCTGGGATGAGGAAAGTGACAAGGAGATCACAGCCACCTCTATGGGCTCATTGCTACCTTTGGAAACATTTAGGGTGTGAGGTCTTGTAGGGTTCACCAAGAGTGTGCAAGCCCTGGACAAGGCATGCTCCATACTGCAGATCCCCCAGGGCTCAGCTACCTGTTGATCAATGGTTTCAGGGGTTGGAGACAAACCACATAGGAGAAATCCCACCAGGCTAGCCCTCAGATTAGACAAGGAAGAGCCCAAAATAAGATATTTCTTGACGTGAGTCCTGGTCAGGGGGGAACACAGCAGTTCCAGATGCGTGGATTTAAATCTCAGTTGTTTACATTTCCAGGATTCAGAGTGTTTAACCTCCAACTTTAAGGTATCTCAGATGTGCTGTAGGCAGCAGCATGCACTTACCTTCCTTCAAAGAGAGACAGATAGTCTCAGCAGTGTGTGGTAGGACCTGACTAGCGACCACAGACAGAAATGACCTCGTGTCTGAGTGGCAGAGCAGTTGAGTGCTGTTCCTTTCTCTGCTGTAAAGCTGCCGAGTTTGACTCCTTGGTCTTGTATCAAGAGGAACATGGCAGCTGGAGCTTGGTGGCACAGAAGCAGCCAAGAGAAGAAAAGCAATTCTGCCTAGGCGTGTTTTTTATCACAAATTGCATCAGGGAACAAAGTAGGCATCAAGGCAAAGCTAGAAAACCCCTTGGGAGTAGAACAGGATGCTGAGAGTCCCTGTTTGCCTCTTCTGCTCTTAGCAGGAACCAGGATCAGCCCATTTGAGCTCTGCTCTCCTGTGGCACAGGGCTGCCTCTTTGGGAGCCACAGCTCTTTCTGCCTGGAAAGCATTGACAGCTCCCCCAAACTGGGTGCCGGCCTGGAAGAAAGACCTGGGAAAATTTGCTGGGAAGATGTCCAGCGCTGACCTTGGCTGTCTGGGATGCAAAGCGCCTGAGCAACGTTCTGCCCACACGTAGCCCAGCCTGCGCCCCGGCCCGGCCTCCAGCAGCCGCGCTCTGCAGCAGCCCTCAGTTAAACCTGATCCCTCGCTTTAAGGGGCTGCCTGGCACTTAGTGGAGACTGTAAATAGCAATTTATAAACGATCTTCACGCCGATTCCTCTGCCGCTGCTCAGACATCAAAGTCTATAATTCACGCCCTCCCGCGTCCTGAGCCTTGCAAAAGCAGAGCCTTTGAAGTGAGCCTCCCCCTCCGCTACCTGCGCGGGGGCCGAGCCCGGCTGCGCTGCCAGCATGTGCGCGGCTTGCAGCAAGGCGCCAGCCCCGCTCTGCGAGGCGTTTTATAAGGTGTCTGCTGTCACTCACCCTGTTCCTGAGCCTGTTATCCCCTTTGGTGGGGCCACGTGGGACGTCTGCCAAACAATGGGAATGGACCTGGGGGAGGCTGCTGGGGGCAGTGTCCAGAAAGCACCTGGTCTCTCCTTCCCCCCCTTCCCCCCAGCACCTGCAAATTAATGGAAACCTCTCCTTCCAATAGCGCTGCCTGTGCTGTTTAACAAGTCCGACTACGTGCTAGAAACAAGCCTTGCTGCTCAGGGTGGAGATGGCTCTCACGATCCTTGCACCAGCCCTACTGCTCTTAGGGCAGGGGCAAATGCTGGTAGAAGAGCTGTGTGTTGTAGGTGGGATTGTATCTAAAATGAGGCTATGAAGGAGCTTCCTGTCTGTGCAAGCATGGACTCTGGAACAGCCTCTAAGGAAGGAATAAAGATAATGAAAACATCTGGCGAGTTGTAAGATGAAGCGAGATTCATTGTAGGAGGTGGTGCTGGTGACAACCCCTCGGGGCTTTACATGCCTATACTCACCATGATTTGCTCCTTGTTTGCAGTCATCCTCAAGGTTGACTTGACAGCCTCACCAGTCCCTCTAGACATTGAGGGGCAGAGTTTAGCTTTGTCCTTTTCATAATCTGGCTTGAGATGCTCTCCCCATTTCCCCTGACCTCTGTCTCAGTTCTCCTGAGCCAGCATTGCTTCTGCAGGTGAATGAGCCCTTCTCCAGTGCTTCAGCTAGCCTTTCAGTACCCCTTCCAGTTCCTCTGTTACCTTCTGAAGCATTGAGCTGAGTATCTCACCTTTTTTTTTTTCCTATAAGATGGGCAGTTTTTTTTTCCTCCTCCATGTGAAACTGAAAAATTAAACCTCTATGCTGGGATCAAACTGATGTTCAGGCAAGCTTTGTGGGACAAGTGTCCCTGGACACAGCTCACCAGCTTGGCAATCTCTTCCTCTTTCTACCTCTGTTTTTTATCCCCTGAGGCTATGGAGAGTACTTTGAAGATGTGAAACCAGTGCAGGTTCTGTGGAAAGCAGACACTGCTGGTAACACCCCTCTTAAACCAAACGAGTGTTCAAACACAATGTGCTTGACCATGCTGCTAAAGCACTGTGAGAAGGAAGAGAGAGGGGTTAGGTCTGTGCCTCTGCTCACCGTCATCTCTGTCAGTTCAGTTCCTGGTTCCCCACAAAAGTGACTGCAAGGTCAGGGACCAGAGCTGGATATAAGTCATATGTACAGCACAAATGAAACTGTCCATAAAAAGACAAAAAAGCTTCCTGATAAGCCAGGCACTGCAAAACTGATTGAGGTGTTTGGGATGTTGGGGAGATTTCAATGTACTTTGCAGCTAGGATGGTTGCAATTTAAAAAACTATTTTATTTTGTCAAATGTCTTTAGAAATGTTTGGAGAGATCCTTGCATGTGTCACAGGCTGGCAAGTGGATGAAGAAAGGGAATGAATCATGTCACTCGACTCTGTATTTAATCATATCAAACTGGTTTGGTTCTTCAACAAGTCAACATATATTATCTGTGTAGAAAAGGCATTTTACAGGACTGGGAGTCTAAATATCATTTATAAATATTTAATTCTACAAGTGATCTTTGCAAAAGAAGAATAGCTCTTCATTATCATACCTGTGTCTATTGAAATATCACCATTATTTATCATCCACTGTTGGTGCAGTGTCCTGCCTGGGACTGGAAGAGTTATTTTGTACTGGAAGCTGCCACAAGGCTTGTCCCATCCTTCTCCCCATGCAAGGCACTGTATGAACTGGGATGCACAGCCCTGACCCTCTCTGCCCTGGCCCCTGACCACACCAGTTCAGCAGCAAGACGGTCATACTGCTCAGGGACCCAGCGCCTGGGTTTGAGAGAACCTCATGCCACCAGACTTCTTCTTAGCCTAAGAATAAGAGCTGCCAAAATCCCCTCTGACAGATAGCTTTTTGGAGCACTCGTTGTCCATCCTGCTGTGAAAGTGTCCTGCTCTGCTGCAATCCAGCTCCTTTTACAGTTGCCAAAGTGAACCATAAAAAGCAGTGGCTGCCCCACTCATCCCATCCCATCCCATCCCATTCCTGTGGCTTTCTGCCTGTTTAATCTCTCTGACATTCAGCCCAGCTTTGCCCTGCTCTGTTTTGACTCCTGACAAGCCTTTCAATTTGCTCTCCTCTCTGAAGAGCTGAGAAGCCATTGATAGCTCTCCCCCTGAATTATTGAACCTCGGCGTCAGGTTTCGAGCCCCAGGGAGCGGCCCCACACGCGTAGGACTCTAAGGCAGCCATTGATCTGCAGGGCTCAGGTTCAGCTTGCTGCTGGCACACGCCTGTCCCCGGGTCCCCAGGCAGCTGTGACTCCCTGCGTACATGGCTTCTTGCTCTGCTGTGGGAGGGGACTCCCACCTTTTAGGGCCGGGGCTCTAAATGATGCCGCCTCTGGGGTCTGCACCTCACAATGTCGTCTTCCCGATATTTGACAAGGATGAGAGGAGTTGGACTTGTTCCTGGCCTGCTGCACATTTGTGACCAACCTGACAGCTCAGGAGTTTTGTGCTCTGTGTATCTCTGTGCCCCCTCCTGTGAGACACAAGTGTGCCATTGAGCTAGCAGAAGTGTTTGGAGCACCAAGACTATCTGCTGGAGCAAGAGAGCCAGGAAGGGACAAAGGATTAGTCACTCTTCTTAGAGATACAAACCTCCCTGTAGTAGACACAGTGGCAGAGAGTATCTCATTTAAATCCAGCTGGCATCTTGCCCCAACTACCTGGAGCTTGCCTCTTGTCATTGCTGCACGGGCTGATCAGAAAACAGATTCCCATTCATACAACAAATAACTCTTGGCATTTTTATATGCTGTTGTGAATTATTTTCCCAGTACTCTGGGAATGTGTACCGACAGCTGTAGAAAGCCAGTAATGGTTTTCACCATGTTTTTAAGAGGAACATTCTTTGTCTGCTTTTTTCACTGCTGCCCTTACAGCCACCACACTATGACAGGGAGCAAGGTGTAGGTAACCCAAACACACCAGCCCCATGTCACCATGCATGTCCCCAGGCACCTCTGGGCAGTGCTGATTGCCCAGGAGAGAGCAGATACCTTCCCTTACACACTCAGGCCATTTTTAGTCTTTGTACACTCCATGGCCCTTCTGCCTGGGGCTGGCATGACATAGACATTGCGGGAGATGGTCTAGGAGCCAGAGTGCAAATGTGATTCAGTAAGAGGGGAAGAGAAAGGGCAAGTGTGGATTTTATTAAGTGGTAACACATCTTCAAATCAGATTATGGGAAATTTTCGGGGGCACCATGACATTGATTGGCTGGGCAAGAGTTGGCGAGGCTGTGTGGGAGCATGTCGGAGCATGTGCAATCGGATCCCTTCCATTAGCCTGATCAATAGCCACCGCGTGGGGGGAGTGGACAGGAGTGTGGACAAAACTGCATAAATATATATGTGAAAGCCAAGAAATCACATTACAGCCAAAGAATCCGAGCACAACACGGGTAACCCTTTCACCCCTGCACCCAGGCCAGGGGGGAGCATTAACCCTTTCAGAGCAGCCCTCTGACTGCTGTGCTGGATTAAAGAACGCCCAGGTTGTGGCTTGGTGTAGAGTAGGAAGAAGTGAGGCACCTCTCCCCTGTGCCCAGCTTGCTGGAGGCCAGGTGTGTTACTTTGGCTGAGAAGTTTCTGAAGGCATTTGTTCTCATGTGCATGAAATGTGGTCAAGCACTGGGAGCGTGGGCAGCAGTGTATGCTAAGTGCCCCCTCCTGCAATGTCCCCACCACTCTTTGCAGTGGGGTGCGTCTGTTGCAACATGCAAGTGGATTAGTGTCAGACACTGCACCTGTGTGCTGCACAAGGAGATGGAACTGGCAAAGGGTTGGAGAGTCACTGCAGAGCTGAGGTAAGCCCAGCCTGCAGTCAGATCTTCCACCATCTCTTCCCATTAGTAATTTGCTGTGCAGCCTCAGAAGACTAGAAGCTATGGGTCTTTCTTCTGCATGCAGTATCTCAAGGCCCTCACAGACAGGCAGAGCTGAGTGCACCCAGATCAGGGCAGCCTGATGGCATTGTGGGAGAAGCAGAAAGGGAAAACAAACACTTTGTGTGGGACAAAAGGGAGCATAGCTAGGGGAGGGGAGGTGTTGTCCAAGAAGGAGAAAGGTAGAGAGCTATCATCAGAGAGAAATAACACGTTTATAAAATCTTCTCTGCTTCTTACAGTCTTAGGAATTTGTAGGGAAACAACACAGACTTTGTTGTCCTCTGAGCCCATCTCTTTTATATCTCACATTCGGGATTTATGGACACAAAAAAACGACAGAGGATGGAATGCAGCTGCAAAGACCTTCCTGCTGTCACCTGCAGTGTGGTCCAGAGCCCCAGGATTTCATGTCCCTCTCCACCAAGTTCTGCTTATCACATTTCCAGGCCCTCCTCAGCCAAGCTTGCCTTCCCAGTCCTGTTTTGACACTTCTAATTAGCAGATATTTAACACCTTGTTTTGCTTGGACTCTGCCTTCAGCCAGACAACACATCAATGGCCTTTGACTTCTCCCCTGACCCTGACTAACCTGGCAGTGCAGCGCTCTTGGCATCACTCTGAACACATCCTGTCCAATTTCCTCCTACTGCCCTCTGCCCCCCTGGTCCCCATGGCCCTCGCAAGCTGCACTGGGACAAAGGCATGGGGAGCTGTGGTGCAGAGCCTTAGAGCCTTTCCCTTCGTAAGCTCTTTCCTGAGCATGATTTAAAGCTCCAAAGCAAGAAGAGGAGAAAAAAAAAAAAAAGGAAAGACAACCTGTAATAAAGTTAGCACTCTGCTTATTAAGGGGAAAAGGCTGTGCTTTACTTATACTAACATTAATTAGATAGATATATAGGGAGCAAAGAGGCCTCTAGGAGATTTATACAGAGGCCCTGAAGATGGATGTGAGGACTGACAGACAGCAGCTCCAGCTACAGTAGAGTGCCAGGAAAAGGGTACCTGTGATGAGGAGCCAAAGAGACAGTGGTCTCAGGGAAGCTACAGTGCAGCAAGTATTAGGGCCAGTGGGGATGTTGAGACCTGCCAAAAACACCTGGGGAAGCCATAAAGCTGAAAGGATGTGCAGATGGGGAGTACCAGGGAGATTTCTGAGAGCATCCTCAGAGAGGAACATGCCTCTCTCTCCTGTTCCACTCTCTGGTACAGTCAGGCAGAGATAGTGGCAGCTAAGGTCTTTCAAGCAATAGTTTGCCTTTCATGCTTTGGAAACCTGTAGTCATCCGGATGCCATTACCAAATCGAGGGGACAGTGCTTATTTTCGTTATGAGACTTTTTCTCTCTCTTCTCTTCCTCCCTGCATCAATCAAATATTTTTATACTATTCCCATCACCAGACAGACTGCAGAGCAGAAAACTGATCACCTCTTTTTTCTTATGCCCCTGCAGAAGGCTGATTTCTTACCCTCTGATCAGAGCAGGTCCTCTCCTGATCAGTGCATTATGCTGAGAAGGGAGACAGGTTCCTGTCCCAGCTACCCCAGCCCACATGCCACAGCCACATGCAGTGGGGCATAACTCTGTGTATGCCACTAACACAACAGAACATATGACCACCTTCTTGGTTCTTCTGGGCCTGTCCTTGTGACCATCTGGACCATCATTTTCTAATGTTCCTGCATGGGGAGATGACCCCAGCCTATGGGTCTGGCAGGGATAGCTGAGCCTATGCCTTGCACATGCTCCATGTTTTTGCTGTCTTCCGTCCTTCCTCATCTGTCAACCTGTAAAAAGCAGAACTCCTCACTAATCCTTTCCCACTGATGCTTCAGCAAGGACTAGTCTGTAAGTGGCCTGTGATACCTTTGCAACTACTGAACGCCCTGCTTCACCAAGAGATTTGGCATTCTTGGGCTGCTTTCTTTCTCCTCTAAACACTTATCTTACCTGCAAGGACAAGATCTAAGTGAGAAAGGAAGCTTAACTCTGTGTCCCCATAGCCCCAGTGGAGGGGCCTTGCTTGTCTTAGGACTGCCAGATGCTAGCACACTGGTGAGACAATTTTCCAGCCTGGAAAGCTGGAAGCAAGTTATCTTGTTAAATCTCCATTTTCATCTACTCTGTACATGAGAAGCTTCCAAGCAGAAAAGAGCCCAGGGCTGCTTGAGGAGGCTGCAACAGAGGTGGGAGTTCAGCTGAGGTCTTTTTGGTCCATAGCCTCATGCTCCATCACAGACCTGCCCTGCTCTTGGGTTAGGGCTTGTAAAAGCCTTATGGTTGCTGCTGACATGTGGAAGGGTGAAGGCCCTGAGCTTTGTATTTACAATTGCTCCAACAGACCTCTGTCAGGGCCACTCATCACCCTGTCGTCCCTTTGCTTTCTGATCTTGATTTCTTCATCCTGCCTAGGCAGTGTCCCCTCCCCTCTTTTCTGCTGCCTGGGTTAAATATAGCAGCTAACTTTGGTGGTGATTAGTAATAAAATTTTAACAAGCATCCATATCAACGTCTTTCTGTCACTTTTATGAGGCCATTTACAACAGGGAGATATAAGAGCACCTTAAATCTCCCTCTAACAGGAGGGGTCATGTCAAAAGGGTGAGAAGCAGAAGGCCCAATGTCCCATGTCACCTGCCTGGTGGTGCTGTAGGGGTCCCTGTCCCCATGATAGGGTGAGTGGCTCCCCTTTGTGCAGATGTTACTGGCTTGACCAGTCACTTTCTGGACCAGCAGGTGGAAAAGAGGAAGGGATACTGTGGGCTGCCAGTGCTTGCAGTCATTGCCCATCTGCAGAGAAGCACAATACAAGAGTAGCACTGGAACTGGAAGTGGGAACAGCAGTGCAAGGTTAGCTCAGGTCTTGGGGCAGGGCAGCTACCTCAGTGTGAAAGCATTGCACTTAGACAAATAAACTCCATTAGGAAAAGCATTCACATCAACTATTTTCCATTTGCCCCCAAAGCATGCTAGCAGTAAACCAGGAAATGTTACTGTTCCTCTGCCCAAGCTTACATTCTGAGCCTGACTCTACCCTGACACTGGCTACCTTTTTTTGGGAAAGGCTCATAAAAGTCATACACCCTTCCTTGTTTCTGACCCATTTGATTGCTCACCAAGGGCAAGGTTTGCTCCTGCTCCCAGCAGGGCGTATCTCCACTTCAGCCACATCACACCCAGCATAAGCAGGAGCAAGATTGAGTCCCTGCTGAGCAATATATGTGCAGGCAGCCAAAAGGATCCTTTTCAGGAGTACAGTAGAAGGAATAAGCTTTTGCCTCTCCTGTGTAGTTACATGTTCCAGCTCCACTCCTGTCTGTAGGCTTAATTTGTGAACAGTGATACTTGAAAACTTTCTGCCCCTGATATGGCTCAGCATGAGTGTTTCATCAGGCTAGGACAGGTTCCAGGTCTGGTCAGGCTCTGAGCTGACCACTGTGGACAAGCACAGTTTCTGAAGCATTGATTCAGCCAGCTAATTCAGTATGTGAGACTGCCCTGGATTTAGTCTGGTGGTGTTCTATGTTGTAAAGGTGAGAACTCCTTCCATCCCAGGTAAGAGGCAGCAGCTAACTTCACCTGCTGATGTCCCCATGCACCCAGAGAAGGGCATCAGGGATAGGAAGAGGTTCAGTCCCTTCCCCAGGGTCACAGGATCCTTTGGGTTGCTGGCAAAGTCCGCCATAGAGCCCCCATGTCTTGACAGCCAGCAGACCACATAGCTTCACAACTGCTCTGTGACACTCCTTTTGTGTGGGCACTCAGTTTCCTGTGCCAGAAGCATGGATCCAACACAGCTTCACCAAGGCTTTCAATATTAAGAAAAATGCCAAGGCTTGTGGTCTGAGTTTTGGGCAGAGGTTTAACTTTGTTCCTTTTTCTACTTTTGTTTCTTCAAAAAAAGGGGAATACACCTTTGAATAGTGAAATCAGAAAATAAGGAAGCAAAATGGGCCCAAAATGAGGGCTTGTTGGTTGTGAGCCACACCAGGTCTCTAGAAGAGCAACGTGCAGTGTCTTTGTAGGCAGCACAAACTTTGCAGGGAAAGTTACTTTTACATAACTAACAGATATTACAACTGATATACAGTAGTTATGTACATAACTAGTTTTCCAACCTCTTATCCTCTACCTAAATGCTAACTGTGCCAAGTGAGTAAATATGTCACCCATGCAAAGGCAATGGAGCAGATGCAGTCTTGAGCTGGAATTATAATTCACCGCTGCAAACCTGCTCCTTTCTGAAGAGGCCAGATGGAGCTGTGAGCATCCAATAACCTGGCAGAGCAGGCAGCAGGGGTGGTCAAACTCATTTCAGTAAAAATATCTGGTGTGGCCAACAGTAAAAACAAAAAGAGGAAAAGATGGGTACAAATGATTTTGATTTTGTAGTGAGGAGAGCAGAAGTGAATAGGTTGGCTAAGTCAGGCTTACTTTTTGCTCAGGAAAGGTGACTGAAAATTTCATTCTGGAGTCCAGTGGGATACACCAGCTCTCTGTTGCTGATGAAGTAGGAAGGTGATTCTTTAGTGTTGCTGTTTCCTATGAAAAGCCAAGTTGTGTGAATCAGCAGCTTGAGCAGACAGCATCTCAAGGACTGCTCCCTGTGTTGCTCTTAGGTCATGGGACAGAGCACTTGACCCCTGCTGGCAACTTGTGGGTGAGAGAAAATAGTGGCTGCTGTTGGGTTTAGATGGTGTTGGCTCTGGAAGTGCTTGGCAGTAGCAGAGCAATGATCCAATTTCTTGCTCCCACACCACTCTGTTGAGTTTCTCTTGGAGCCCAGGCTCACCCTGGGCTGGTATTTGGGTGTTTTTCCTGATTACTTCCCTGGATCCAATGAGACATTTGTAATTCTGGGAGCAGGAGGACCCCGATGCTCCTTCTGCGCATCGCTTCATGTTGCTACTGAGAGAGAGGGCCTTTGTACCTCACATGTCCTGCATGTTCTTGGCACTGTAAATAACATTCTCCATCCTTGGCACCCACAGATGCTTCCATCACATGGACACATGTTCAGTGTGCATGTCACTGACAGAAACCTGGGATTGCCAGAGTGACCTGTTTGCAGAGATGAATTGTCTGAACTTGTCAGGCTCAGGCACCTCAAGGCCCGTTAAAGGACAGGATGCAGAGAATGGTGCCAAGGGCACCCAGAATGGTGCCAAGGGCATCCCACGAGTGGTGGGATGCAGGGGTAGCCCTGCTCTATGGGGTTAGAGCTTGCTCTGGTAGGAGGTCAAAAAGGCAAAGTTTCTTGGGAGGTGAATTATCAGTGGGAGCAATATCAGCAGGTCAAGCACATCGGTGCTGGGGTAATACAGTTAAGGTGCAGAGCCTTGGAGGGAGCCCGGCCGAGGAGTGCAGCATTAAAGCAATGAGCCCAGCTTAATCTGCCCCAAGTGAGGGCAGTGGGGTCTTTAATATTGTGTCAGGCTCGCAGGCCCTTGTTGGCGGGTTATTCTTCACGGCAGCTAATGCCACTGGGCTAACTGAATTAGCCCCTCCTTGCACGGGGTGAGCGTGGGGTTGCCGGGAGGGCGATCGTGCCTCGCAGCTGCAGGAAGAGCGAGTGATGGCCTGGAAATTCAATCAGGTGAGGAGCTGCCACCATCCCCAAAGGACAGGGAGCAGCCGAATTGGGAAGGAGAGCCCGGGACGGGGACGCCGGTGCCTGGCTTCATGCCATCCCTAGGCCGCTTGCCTTCTGGGATCTTCTCCCTGCTCTGGAGAGCAGGAAGTGCCACCCTGCAGCTCTATGTCAGTCAGCCCTCTAGAAGTGCCTGAGTGGAGAGCCCATCCATACCATCGTGCTTGCTTCCAGATGGCTCACCACTGGTTGTGGTTCTCTCACACATCTGTAAGGAAACACAACATGCTGGGACATCCAGCCCCCAGCTCCCTTGCAGCATTTCTGTTTGATTTGAGACAAAGTCTTGCCAGTGAGCAACAGCTTGGCCCAAGGAACTGGGAAGTGGTCTTTTTCCTGTCTTTGTTCTTGAGACAGTGTCCCCCTATCAAGCTGCTGAGTGATTCTCTGCAAAACCCTGTGGGGCGTGCAGGCAAGGAGCACAGCTAAGTGGCTGGGTACAGCAATGGTTCATCACAGCCAGGACTCATTTTCTACTCTTTATGTTAAGGAAAAATGGAAATCTGATTTCATAGGTGTTTGCTTGTTGTCTTCCAAACTTGCTTTCTCTTTCACATCTAATTAAATGCACACCCCTGGCATATACTGCTGCACATCCTGAATGAGCAATGATGTCCATGCCCACCATCACCTGGATGGTGCTGAATCCAGAAGGCCTCGCCTGTGTGCCAGGAGCCCAGCCAGCCTGCACCCAGGCAGTGATACTTTCTTAGCCAAAAGGGCAGGAGCAGCAGGAGGAGACATGGAGGATGCTGTGGTTGCAGCGGCTCAGAGGGCAAGTCCCTCTCACCCCACTACACCAGACTTTTCCCTAGCTGGCACTGCCATTCCTTTGCCCCCACTGCTGGGGCTGATGCAGTCCTCTTTCCTTTTCCAGGTGCCCCTTTGATCTTCAAACAGGCCCCATCTTACTCCACCCCCACTTCTCTGACATTGTTATAAATGGAGGCTTTAGCCACCTTTAAATAGTCCTATCTATCAGACAAGCTCATGTCAGCCATAAATTCTGTAGTAATGATGATTTTCTAAATGGGTTGACCAAAGCTATTTCCGCTTCAGCCTCAAGTTACTGCACTTGTTCCCCTCTGAAACTGGCAGCCTCATTTGTTGGCCTTCTAATTGTCATTTCTCCCATATGAACTTGGGCAGGAGCTGGAAGGAAAACTGACCCTGCTGCCTTCTGCTGCACATGCAGAAGGAATGCCCGCAGAAGCCCACCATATGGATGCCCTTACCTCTTGCTGCTCTCCCCTCCTTCCTCAGCCATGTGAAACCAGCCCCGATGTGTGAAAACTGTAATTGCAGGTAATCCCCTGGTGCTGTGCATGGTTTGAATTTGGTACAACAGGAATGTGAAGGAAAGAAAGGGAATTACTGCCCAGATGTGCTGAGGGCAAACATCTGCACGAGTCATCAATGCACATCTGGCTGCAGCAGCCTGCACTTGGTAGTCCAGCTGGTCACTTTTTAGCCAGTTGGGTCTGTCTGAAGACCACACTAAGGGTAGGGAATGGACAGCCCAGGACTGGGAACATTAGGCTAATAGAGAAATTGCCCTGTTCACCTGATATTGTAGGTGATATTGGGTCACACAGACATTCTCTGCCTTAGTTTTTTTAAGTTAAAAATAAATGAAAACTGTCAGAAACGTATCTCAGGGTACCCATCTAGCTCTTCTGGAATGGAAAGTGACCACGGTACCCTATCCAGCTTTCCCTGAGGCTAGCACTACTTTGCATCCCCCAGTGAGGTGCTGAGCAGAGGAGCTGATTTCTACCTCCATGTGCAGTTGGAGTCAGTGAGGTGGGTCCCTGCCTATGCTCTATTTCACTTGAGCGTCATCCCAGAGCCAGGAATCTTTCTGCAGAAATCCTGCCTTAAGGTTCAGTCCTGCAAGGCTGAACACTTCTCGGTGCGAAGCTCACAGAGCAAAGTAAAGGATTTCTGTCCTGCCTTGCAGGATCAGGCCTTTGCAGAGCAAAGTGAGGTAGGATGAGCAGAGCAAGACTCATGTACCATCAGCCCTGAAAGGTCTCTTTTGCTCCAGGTGCCATGGACTTGATCTGTTTACACTGAATAGGGATGGAAAGCCTCTAACACAGAGATGTACCCTTAGTAATTTCTTGCATTTCCTAACAAACCACTCCTGTGCCCTGGGAAAGCTACTGGGACCCAGGGAAAGCAGAAAGGGCTGAAGAAGCAGGAGGACTCAGGCACAGACAGGGCCTGTGGTCTTGGTGAAGTGAGGCCGTTAATGTCCAACACCTGGTTTCTGTGCGGGCTCAATCTGTTGGTGAGAGGATGGGACAAGAATCAGGGAGATGAGAGAGATACCAGGCAAGTGGCTGAAGATCCACTCATTGCCATGCTCTAGGACAAGGGCTGGCCCTGGGGGGCATTTTAACAGAGCCTCATCCATGAGGTAGCTGACCCAGCTCAGTCTCCTTGATGGAAAAGACCTGCTGGACCCTCTCATCCTGACCCCTCGCCTCTGAGGTCTCTTTGGAAATGTGCATGGTCAGGGTGTAAATCCTTTCTGTCTGTGAGCTGTCCTGTGCTGGGGAGGGGATGCTGGAAGGGCTTTAAGCAGCAGGCGTGGGTGTCATGTCTCTTCCCAAGAGTGGCAAAGCACCTCTAGTAAGGAGCCTGCTTGGCTCTAACCCAGAAGCAAAAGCATCTTCTGTTCAGTCACCTACACCCCTGTGTGCCTGCCCACCCTCAAGAAAAGCAGTCTGACCTCGCTCAACGAGGAGGCAGGCAGCTTCCTAGATACCCCCCTGGCTTTCCAAGGGCAGTGCGGGTGTCAGAGGCATTGTCTCTTTGGAAATTAATTTTCCTGTCGATTTCCTTATTTCTCTTAATTGATGAGGGGCAAGTCTTAGGCATGTTGCCAGCGGCACAGCCACAGCCTCCCGTAGGTATCGGCGGAGCCAAAAGCACTAGCGCCGAGGGCTAGGGAGTGTAATGAACTCTCCAAGGACTCGTTGCAGCTCAGTCCGTGCTCTAGATTAGCTGAGGAATCATCTGGCCCAGCTATTAACTGTCCCATTTAACATCATAAATTATTAACCTAATTTTGAGGAGGGTTAGTGACAGATCACACTGATTTTGTCAGCTTCTCTGCAGCCTCTTGCACAGCCTGCAGAGCTGGGTAAGCCGCGGGCAGAGCCTGAGGGTCAGTGACTCCGGAGGAGAGAGACAGGACAGCACAGCCTGGCTGCTGGCAGAAGGACCAGCTCTGCCTCCTCTTCCAGCCCAGTGGGGAGCTCAGCGAGAGCCCGGGCAGATGGGATCCTCCGGTGGAAATGGGAGATGTAGGAGCTGCCCACAGGGAGGAGCAAAGCCCCCTGCTTAACCGACACCCACACCCACGTGTGGCACATCTGCACCCCTGTGCATGGGCGTTCAAGACCTCTGCGGCTTGCTCAGTACCGGTATGTGCTGCCCACCCTCAGTGCAAGCCGTTAGCAGAGGTGCTTTTTAGTTTGTTTAAGCAGCTATCTGAATACTTCTCTAGTTTGTATGACAAAGGCCTGGGATCAGAAGATTTTAATCGCTACACTTGTAGACTAGAGCTTGTGCAAAATGTTTCCTTCCTGGGAAAAGCTTTAAACAAAACAGGGGTAAAGTGGATTCTTTGGTATAAAAGTTTAACCCATTTGGAAGTTTTTCTCCCAGCTGATTGAACCATAATGAAAATTTAAGTGATGTCATCTTTTCTTTACCCTTTATTTTTCCTTGAGAAGAGGGATGTGTGAAGGAAGAAGGGGCCGAGGATTGCACTCAAACCAGCATTTTTTTTAATTGAGTGGAAAATTTTTGAAGTCATTTGGTCTGTTGAAGAAAACATACAAACCTGAGGGAGAGCAAGCACTGAATCCTTGTAAATTGCCTCTTTCATTCTGGCATCATAAAAAGGACTTTTTGTTTCCCTGTGAGCAGCTGTGCTGCTCGGTGCTGCCTGTCCGTGGTGTGTGAGTGTGTGTCCCCGAGCTGGCCATGTACATGTCCCCGTGCTGTATCCCACAGAGGGACAGCATTTGGGAGTCAGCATAGCCCACAGACCCACTCCCCTTTGCTTCAAGCCTGTGTGAAGTTCAGTGGCTGTAGGACCAAGCTTCGCTTTCTGCCACACATTTCTCTGGCTGGAGCTGCTGGAGGTCAGGATCAGCAGGCTCCATTACTGTAAAACAAACCTCCCCCAAAGCCTCAACACAAGCACAAAGAAGTGCTTTTGATTGTGGTGAGGGCACGGAAAGGTGTCAGAGTCTGCATTAAACTGGCAAGAGCCTGTACTGCTAACCTTGGAATACCCATCTACTGACCAAAAGTGCCTGTAGCTCCCAGCATGCTGCTGCCACTTTTTCCCTTAGTGAAATGGGGGGCCCTGAATCGGCAAACACACAGCACTGATGTTCTCATACTCCTTTCGCTTGATGCAAGGCTTCACTCACCTGCAGAGTAGAGAAGGTGCAAGGAAATTGCCTTCACCTGAGGCCTGAACGTGGCAGTGCAGATGCAGCACAGACCCTCCCAGGACGGATGCAGGGCACATGGCAGTGAAATACAGCGCCCTGCCATAAAACATGCACTGCTAGTCTATATATTTTGCAATCCCTTTAAAAGACTTTTCTTTTTTTTAAATTTTTTTCTTTAAACCCCTCACCCCAGCTCCCTCCCCATTCTCCCCCCAAAAAATTATTATAAAGAATTATTGCCATTAGTACGTCTTTCCCAGTGAAAGGAGAAAATCGCCTCATTCATAATTTATGCCCTCAATTACTATTAATAAAGAAATATTTCAGCAGAAAATCGCCTGGGAAAATTACACGTAACATTGCATTAACATTCTATTTGAACATTTTCATCACATTTGTTATAGAGTTAATAAGAGGGATATGCTCCCCTGACTTCTTCATGAAATTATGGGCTGCCTATGATAGTTTAATCTTTTAGACTTTATATAATATATTCACTTTACTAATTGAGCTATCCAAGGAGCAGTTAGGGATGTTCTTAAACGTGGAAGACAAAGTAATCAGGGCCATGACTTCCTGATGGGAAGATCTCCTTCCGGAGATGAGGAGCCACACGTGTGAGGAGCACACACGTATGTGTTTGTGCGCAGATGTGCCGCTCCGTTAGCCCTTCCCTTTTATGTCCTGCCTGTACTTGGAAGCGAATGTGAACGAAGGCTGGAGGTGGTTTGCAGACTGGTAAAGTATTCCCCGAAAGCCATTAGTATTTCAGAGTGAAAGAGGGTCTGAGTGAGCTTAAATAAGCTTTTCTTCTTGGAATAAGAAATGTTCAGCATGCTGAGCTTGTCTCAGGAGTAGTACCTGGTGCAGAGAAGCCTTTATGCCCAAACTCATCCCCACCCACAATCATACACAGACCACCTCAATAACCCTGGACAAGGAGTTATGCTGGGGTAGATGACCCCTCTTCTGCTCTCCTTGGAGACTCTGCTTCACCAGGTAGTGTGATCTGGAGCATGTGGTGCTGCCCAGGGTACAAAGAAACCCAAATAGCTTAGAAGCAATAAGCAAAGTGAGTGTGAGTACTGAGAGAAGATAGACACTGATCTAGGGCACCATGACAGTTCCACCATGGCATTGCTCTGGACAGTCTATTTGTCTCCAAAAAGACTTGAGCAACAGGAAAGCCTTGATAACTCTTCTCCTCGCGCACCTGCAGCCAGGGACCTACCACAGTAAGTGGAACCTTGGTTCAGACTTAGCTGCTCTTGGACCCTTCCTTGCACAGAGGCAGCATTGTACACCAAGATCGGAGCCTCTCATCCAGTTTGGGAGTTAGATGCAGAGCAGGGTCTCTCTGTGAGATCCTCCTTTCTCCTCCATGTACACATGAGATGTCATTTACCACAGGGTGTGATCCAGAGCTCTTGTTTTCAAGCAGGAGCCTTCCCAAGGCAGCAGTAGGCAGTGGTTTGGGCCTGCACCATGTGGAACAGGGCTGCATGATCATCATGCTAGAAGGTTGCTCACTTATTAAGCTTAGGTACATCCAGCCATGAGAAGGTGCTGAAGGGGGTTCATCACTACTGAGCAAGGACCCTGCCACCAGGAATGAAGGCAAATCTCTGTTAGCTGCTCCTGATGAGGGAGACTGCAGGAGCACAGGACCAGCTGCTTCATTTCACAGCTTCAGGGTGCTCACGTCCCCCTTGCAACCACTGAGACCAGACATGGGTAGGGAAAGAGTGGCAGGGCATGAGGTAGCTCACGGGCTTGTAGGTGAGGATTTGCAGTCACTCCCAAAGCACTCTTGTGGTTCCCAGACTCTACAGACTGGTGGCCAATATTGACTGCAAGCCAGTGAGTTAACAGAATCTTTCATGCATTGGGACTCATTAAACAGCAAACAAAAGCCTGTATGTTGCCAACTGAGCCCTGCTGAAGGCAGGCCCTGTAGGTGAGGCAGACTGGGACCATAGAAGACCCCCAATATGGGAGGTGACCAGGTGAGCCCCCATCACCTGCCAGCAGACCACAGACAGTGCATCCCACCAGAGATGGAAATCAGTGTGGGAAGAGTGTGAGTGGGTACTGGCAGTAAGTTCCCATCCAACCCATCCCTAGTATTTTGTCTGTTCACAATGTCATCAACCCATCAGGCCTGGCCAGGTTCAAGCATTAAGACCCCTGGTGTGACATCCATTTCCTCACTAGGAAGAGGGATCTAAGGTCCTGCCAGCTCTGTCCTCCCAGCCAGTGTGAGCCTGTCAGGGAGACAGGGGTGGGTGTGTGGCAGCCCAAACTTGTGACTTTCCTCTGCAGTGTGAGCTATGAGGAGCAAAGCATATCCAGAGACATGCAGCTCCATTAATACTTTCATGGCAGAACGTGGTTGTCCACAGCCAGTTTCTCGTGGGATTCACTGCATCTTCATTGCTGAGCTTGCAGCCTTTTTCCTAGGTAATGGTTTGCTACCAGCCAGCACTGATGGAGGCTGTGGCCATCTAGTCTGCTACTGAGCCATGATGGGCAAGAAACAGCCCAGGTGCTTCACCTTCCAGATGGGCCACAAGCTGCTCTATGTGCAGACACATGAGAGTGTGGGCTGTTGGGCATCTTTCCAGAGACCACACAGGCAGCCTGTGCATGGCAGAGGCTGAGAAAGGTGAGACACAGAATGTCCACCCCAGGGATGGCCAGTGCCTGGTCATGGGCAAGATGGACCATACTGTAAACAGGACAAGGCTTGTAAACAGGGCTCCAGCTGGGATAAATTTAGCCCATTGGGGTTGCAGCCCCGGCGTGGCAGGACACAGTGTCAGAGCATTGTCGAGAGGAGAGAGGGAGAAAGAGGCTGAATAAACAAACACAGCTTGTCCCTTGGGGGGTTGGTCCCAGCGTTGTTATTTCAGCCGGACAATTGCCCTGCAGATCGAGGGAACAGGCTGGAGTTCAAGTGAATCTGGCTTCCAGCTCCCTGCTTTTTACATTGTGTTTTCACATGGGAATGTATCCTGCCATACCTAGGGAGTGTCTGTACCCGTGTGTATGGGTAACTCCATGGATACTCCATGCACATTGCAGGGCTGGCACACAGAGACTTGGGATGTCTTAAAGCCCAGGCGAGGCCAAGTAACTTGATGTTGGCTGTCACATTGGAGTTTGCTTTACCCATGTGCACAGCCCAGACTAACACCTATGGGTGTCCAGGAGCAAACATGCAAGGTGATCTGTGTTCTGCATACATCTGTACCTGCCTCTGTGGGCAGTCACAGCTCTGGAGGTGCCCCTCCACAGCAGAGAGGACAGTGTAGAGGTGAAAGCCTTTGCAGGACTTTAGAAATGGAGATCAGGACACCTGAGGTTTTTTTTTTCCCCTAGTTCTGTCATGGGGTTTGGAGAAGTCATCTTCTCTTGACAAAATCATCCATGATCTCAGGAGCAAAGGGCATGGACCTTCTCTGTCAGTCCTGCTCTGTGAGGACCTAAGTTTTTTCTAAAGGCTGTGTTTAGAGGCAGCCTAATTTTCATGTCTTAATTTTATTTTTCTCACATCTCTCTGTCACACACATACACATGCACACTTCTATTGGAAAAACGATTTTAATACCCATGGCACATTGTCCTGGTGTGATATAAAATCCAATGACATTTGGCATTTGGAAAAGGTCACTTCTCCCATCAGGATTCATTATCCTACCTCAGCCTGGGAAGCCATGGGGTTGCCCCCGCCTTCATGGACCCCTTGCCCCCTCCCTGGCTGTGGCAGGCGAGCAAGGAGAGGGGTTGAGGTGGCCACACTGGGGACTTTGGCAGTGTCAGGGCAGTCTCTGCAGTGAGGGGGTCTCATTTCTCATGTCGATGTCCCTGCCCTTCCTGGTGCATTCATTTTCCCACCTGCCACAGGGCAAGAGGAGTTACAGGGACACGCTGTTGGAAGGGCTGGTGCTGCAAAGCCACCTCTTCTGGGTGCCCTGGGTTTGAAGCAGCTTTTGTCTACCTTCCCCTCTTCACTGCTCCCTCTCTGTTCCCTTTCAAGCAGGAGCCGGCTGTTGTAGTGCCCTCACTCTGCACAGCTGCAGAAGGGAAACGCTCCCCTTCCCTCTTTCACTTGTTCAATTTTTTGGCTGGGTTGGTTGGAAAGTGCTTTTCACCACCTAGGCAGAACTGAGAAAGAAAGTGGAGGGGATATGGAAATCCCAGCTCCCTGCCAGCTTCATCAACAAGCATGGGGTCCCTAGCTGCCCTACTCTGGCTGCAGTAGCACTTGAGGAGCTTTGCCTGTCTCTTGGTGATTGCCCACGAAGCAGGTTGGAAAGGCATCTCCTGGTGCACAATGATGGTGAGGGATAGCATATGAAGAGTGGGGGATGCTCTCAAGAGGGCAGGTGTGACTGTCCTGGGGAGTTTGCATGTTTTTGTCTTTCCCTGGAGTCACTTCTGCTCAGACATCCCTATCTTTGTCCAAGCTGTTCCTTGGAAAGACAGAAGGGAGCAGGAGGATGAAACCTGATGTGGGGGCTGCCTGGGAGTGCTCAGGGGGTGCAGTTCCATGCAGGACAGAGCATGGGCTGCTCCCTAGCAAGCCATCCCATGGGCAGGAGGCCTGGGAGCAAGGACTTCTCACCCCTTGATCACAAATTACCCTGGGGGACACCTCGGGCAAGTCATTCACTTCTGTAGCCTCATTTCCCACCAGGGGAGGGGAGAGGGAAGTGTGCAGTGGGCTCAGGGCTGCAGGAAGGGCAGGAGCAGTTGTTCCCGAGGGGAGGAGGATTTTTTTTGCAGCAGGGTATGGAACTTGATGCCTGCTGACGATGACTTCTCAGAGTGCTGAGGGTGATGGTGAGTGTAGCCCCTTCCCACTGTATAAACACCGATGAGTTATGGGTACCCCAGCCTCTAATTATGCAGTCAGCCCCAAATAGGCTGTGTCTAACGAGGCTGACAGACTAATATCTCAAGAGCCCTTAATGCGTTATCATCTCTTGCTGTACGACCTCATATTTATAACTGCTCTGGTGGGAGGTTGAGAAATGTCCTTCTCTTCCCCCAGCCCCCTCCCCAACTTTCTCCACCCTGGAGCAGCAGCTCTTCAGCCTCATCTGTTAGGTTCAGGAGGAGAGAGGTGACTTCTCTCCATCCATCACCAGCAGAGTTTGCGCTATTAGATGATTAAAGACATTTTTTATAATATTTGGAAGAGGCTTTGAAACGTCTCTCCAAGGCTGTGATTAATGCCTGCTTAACCCTCGCCTGGCCAGGACGGTGTGGTGAGGAGGTGGGCACATCTTGGTTGTCACCTGGCCGTTGGGCACTCCGAGCCCTGACAAGGTGTGATTCATGAGCACAGGACGCCTGCAGGAAGCACCAGCCTCCAGGCAGTTCCTAACGCACAGGGGACTTGGTGGTTTCTGAGGCTGCAACGGCCGGAGCAGGAGGAAGCAGCTCCTACCCCCTCCCCAGTGCTTACACAAGAGGCCCCAGAGCTGTGCCTGTCCAGATCCAAAAGTCAGACCGTCTCACACCAGTGCTGTGGGTTTGGAGGGTGGGCAGGGAGAGGGGGTGAGTAGCCTGTGGCTGTTCCCAGCTGCCCTGAGCTGGTGGGGTGTTTGCTTTTCTCATTTCCCCATTTGAGTTTCCCTCTGCCTCTCCAGATGACTTGCTCTCAGAGGCAGATCTCTCAAAAAGAATTTATGGGCATCTAGATGCTCCAGTAGCATCCACCTTTAGGATGTTGCATCCTAGCTCAGAGTTTGCCATAACCACTCATGGGGCTGATGGACATATTCAAGCTGAAATCTGTGTGGGCATTATCTGATACCTGCCAAAGGCCAAATCCCTGATATGCACTGACATTGATTCCCGTGGGGGAGTGGAGGTTTGGCCTCAGATGGGGGAAGGTTGCCCATCTCCTTTGATCACAGGCACAATGTTTCATAATCTCAATTTCTTGTCAATTGATTGCCAGATAGAAGCGACAACCAAAGAGGGCCCCAGGCGTCTGCAACTGCCACTCATCGTATGATTTTAACTCTCCCCCTCTGTAAGTTTGCATTATTTTCTTCTTGTTGTCGTTGTTATTTAAAGAAACCTCCCCTCCCTCCCCCTCCAAAAAGCCTCCTGGAAGTCCCAACTACCTTGTCAATTTGGTATTCAATGTAGAAATAGCTGAGAAGGGTTAATGCATGATTAATAGGTGTTTTATTCAAATGGTTAATCTGTCATTATAGAGTCTGAAAGATCAATAGATTTCATATAATCACACCCTAAAATTGTCTTTAGCACCTCTGCTTAAGAGCTTAAGACCCGAGGCAAAATGCTTAGAGGACCTGAGAGTCTCCTGTTAACTTCTTCTAACCCTTTCTGCCTCCTGAAGTGTGGCCCAAGGTCTCCCACAGATGGAGAAAAGCTGGCACAGGGCTTCACATACTGTGATGATAACCATCCACCTTATTATTTATGGGTATTATAATTGTCACACCTAGGTGACAGAAAAGGGAAATGTGAAGAGGGAGAAACTAAAAATGCAGCTGGATAAATGCTCTTTGTCGTGACCATCAGCAGCAGCTGTGTGGAGCAAGGCTGGGGCATGGCTGGGCTGTCTCTGACCCGTTGCTGGGTATGGCTGGGCTGCCTCGAATCCGTTGCATCGCTGTTGCAAAGCAGCAAGTGTTGGCCAAGCACCACCCCACTGCAGCCCTGCTTCTTCACTAACAAGTGCTGCCTTGCATGCTGGGGTGAGGCAGCCTTGCTCAGAGGGGAAGCCATATGCCTGCTGTGAGGCAGGGACTCAGGTGACTGGGCATGATCAGCCCATGTCACACAAGTCCCATCCCTGTTATCAGCCCAAAGGCTTCTTTCCCAACAGCTGGATGATGGTGAGTCTGGTTGACCCAGCTCTTTGGGTTGCCTGATCCAAGCTTCTTTTTGATAATTCTGGCAATATTGTGACAAATCCCAGAGATGCTGAGCTGCCGACCCCCAGTGCAAGGTCTCTGTGGGAGGAGGTGCTGTTTAGACAGGCTGACATGGGAGTGACTGAGCCAGCACAGGCAGGGAGAGTGCAGCCCCCTCTCTGCCCCCTAACCACCCTGCAGCATCCTTGCCACCATGGCAGAGAAGAGATCCTGCGGTCATGCAGTGGATCTGTGGTGGAGCCTGGATGGCAATGTGTAACACTGCAGAAGCACACACTCTGGGTGTGAGGCAGGGCAGCTGACATGGATGAATGGCGTCTCAGCAATTTTGGGAAGCTTTGGCTATGGATGTTGCTGTAGCACTCATGTGGTGGAGACCCAAACTGCTGCCTAGTGAGCAGAGCATATGTTGCTGTGCTAGGACCAGTCCTGGTGGCCTGAAACCCCTCCCTGTGTTTTCATTTCTCTCTCTGAGATGTACACATGCCAGATGGGGAGACTTTGTTAAGCCCTTCACACCACAAGACCACTCAAGGTTGGAAACCCTTGCCCAGAGGCTGCTAGGAGCCGGTGCTCTCAGATGATGTGACCATACAGAGCACATCTGCCACAGCTCCCCCTTCCTCACCTCCTTACCCTGCATGGGGTCTCAGCTCTGCTACCCACCAGGCTCTGCTCACTGCCCAGTCCCACACCCATGCTGGCCTCAACCCATAGTCCAGGTAAAATGATGACAAGCTCATATTGTTACCCTCCTCATCTCTTCTCTCCCTGCCCTATTCTCATCCTGCCTTGGGATGGCCTGAGGAACTCCTGCCTGGCAAGATGTCCCATGTTTGCCCCATCCAGCCATCAGATATGTGCCTGGTGCGGGAGTCCCAGCCTGCTGGGAGGGTATCACTGCCTCCACCTCCAACCCCCACTGGTGTACGTGTAGAGCTGGGTGGAGATTTTCCAGACCCCCTGGGTCCAGTCCTCTCTGTCCCTGACTCATTGCTTATTTCTGGGCCATTATGTTCAACAGGCAGAGTTTGTTTCTGTCCAGAGCAGATCCCCAGACAGCCTGAGACCTCTGAGGATTCATCATCCTGAGCTTTTGTTTGTGGGTCACCAGAACCCCCTGCTCCACAGCCAAGCCCAGATGCTGCTGTCTCTTTCACAGAGCCTGCTGCCCCCCAGGAGAACTGACCCCTCTCCTGCCCCATGGCTTCCTGCATCCTGGTCACACAAATGCCTGAAAAAGCCACTGCTGCATCACAGTGACAAGGGACATGTCCTGCCTGCTGAGAAAGCAATGGCTGTGGCTCCTTCTGTCTTTGCTCCCCAGGGCTGTCAGAGGAGCTGGTCCAGGGCAGCTCACACTGGGCATATTGAGCCCAGAAATCCCCTGGGATCATTAGGTCACATTCAGCTTTCTCTGGGACTGGTGGCAGGAGTGTCTCAGTTTGTCTCCTTGCAGCCCCAAGGTTGCATTCCTGCTTGCAGCCCAGCTCCATGGCAGCTGAACGGTCGGGAGGGCTGAGCACAAGTCAGATGCTTGTCTCAAGGGTCAGTACTGATGTCCCCTCATGTCTAATAGGGCTGAAACCACAACAGCCACCTGTGCTGAGTGATGGTGGGGTGACAGCAGGAGTGGTGCAGGTGGCAGTACCGCTGTCACTTTCCATTTCATTAGATGTTTGGATGCCCTGTGGTCATGGTAGTGAAAACTTGGGGTCACTCTCAAAAGGCTCATGTCTGTCAGGACAGAGTTATTGGCTGGCATGGGAAGCAACTGGGCTTGCTTTTCCAAATTGCCACCACCGCTATGCTAGATGTGGACTCCAGTTGCCACCAGCCCCATGCTCACTCCTTGTTTCAGAGCCTACTGTGTCAATGACAGAAAGCTGGTCTGGAGCCTGATGGAGTGTGACAGAGAAGGAAAAGAGTGCAGGGTTGGCCCACCAAAGTGCCTCCTGCAGCTCTGTCCCCTCCCCATTTGCCTGCATTCCTCTGCAGCAGGGCCAGGAAGGGGGGGATCAACCTTTGGCATGTTTATTGACACTCCCTGAGTTCATACTGCGACTCTACAATCTTTCCCTGAGATTATTAAGAACTAATTGATCACTTTTATATTCCCCCCGATACCCAGTGCTACTTCACGACAGGCAGCAGGAGGAGGGAAGGGAGACGGAAAGAGGGCGGGGTGCGTGTAAAAAACACACTGATAAATGTTAATTACTCTTTTACAGCCCTTGTCAAATTCCAAAGCAAGTCATAAATTCATTAAACCCTAACGGATTAAGCACATGCAGCTTATTTAGTTGCCATAAACAAGATCATTTGAATGTTGATTTTCCCCTTTTTATTGCTGCAGCAGAAAAAGGGAAAAAATCAGATGAGAGAGGCATTTGGTGGTTACCAGGGAGTCAGAAAAGTTTTCATTTATTTCATATCTCGTTTTCTTGCTCCAAGGCAAGTCTTTGTGCTACATTGGTCCTTGGATTATACCTGAGCAGCACAGGGAGCGTGGCCTTCCCAGCAGCCAGGTCTGTGCCCCGAGCAGCTGAGGATGCAGGGCATCATCTCTGTGCCCTAGGGCTCTTAAAGACCCAGGCAAGGTCTGGATAAGCAGAAATGAGTTGCCCAAAGACCTTTCTTTGGTGGTTTTAGGCTGGATCGATTGCTTTGCACTCCATCATGCCGGGAGTTCTCCAAGGGTAGGCTGTGTCCAGCAAGGCTCAGCCCAACACCCGGAATGCAGCTGTCTGTCCTCAGCCACTCCACAAGGGATTGTGCAGGCAAAGTTAGCATAAAAGCTGCTCTGCTCATTCTGGAATATTTCAGCTCACTTAAGTGCTATCCCCAGAGCACTGACTGTGCCCAAGTGAGTGAGACATGTCTCTGGTCCAGCCCAGCTATGAGACAGAGAAGGCAGGGAAGGGATGCCAGGCTGGTGGGGAAGCGGCTCGGAACAGGAGGACATGGTGCAAGGACTGACGATCCTCTCAGTGAGCTTGCCATCCTGTACTTGCATGTGTTAATAATCCAGGATGACCTCCTGAGCTGTGGAAGCAGAGGAAGGAGAATGAGAGGAGGGTCATGGACATTAATTAGTACTCAGAGCTCTAATTACGAGTTTCTTCAACACTGGGCTTCTAATGAGGAACAGGCTCTGAGGCAGCCTTGAGTCCTACTGCCCCCCAGCTGGCCCTGCTAAGACATCTCCCGCCACCTTGCAGGAATGGTTTTACTGGGAGTGTGACAGGAGTTAGCCCCCAGCCATCAGTAACTCTCACCACGCCTCTGGGGCTCTAGGTTGTCTGGTCAAGAAGTTGCCATGCTGCTGTGTAACACTCTCTGCACCTTGGACTGAGCACCAGAGATCTGCTGCCATCCCCAGCACAAACAGCATGCCCAGCTGCCTGCCTTGGTCCAATATGCAGGTGTAAGACAAGGGCAGGAGGAGGTCTTGGGGTACTGGAGGACCTCATGGGTGTCACAGTCTGTCCCTGCACAGTGGAACATGCTCCCCAGGACTGGTGCTGGCAGGAGTCCTGGCCACTGCCTTTGATGCTACTGGTTAGCTATTTCCAGATCACAGCCAGTGACTCTGGCCCTGCAACACAGCTATGCTTCTCCAGCATCTCCTTGCCTCTGGTGAGTCTCTGCTGCTTAGGAGCTGCAAGCAACCATGCCCTGCAGGCAGCAGAAGGAACTCTAAACACCTCACCAGAACTCACTACCTGGCTGCTGCCAGAAAAGTTAGGGCTTTTGCTTCAGAGTCCTCATCAGCACTTCATCTACAGGAAGTGGCTTGGGCACTAGAGGGATGACTGCCTTCCTCCAGACCCATCTGAGTCCGTGTCTGAAATGGGTGCAGCCCAGAAGGGTCTAAGCCACGCACGTGTACATAACTACCCTGCCCCAGTTCCCCTCTGCATTTGCATCTTGAGGAGCAGAGGGAAGGAAAGGAACTGCCAAAAGTCTCAAATAGGACAGCTAGGAATTGCCAGCCTTCAGAGTCCCATTCCCAACAAATGTTTCCCTTCCATAATTCTTGCAGTAGGTTGAGCATGCACAGGTAAGTGCCAGAACAGGCATCCCTGCCCACCAGATCACTCCACACGTTCCTGCAGAAACGATCTGCACTCGAGATCTGCTTGGGCTTCTGGGCACAGACAGGACATCCAGGGGTTAACAGCAGGAGAGTGTCCCATGCTAAGCAGTAGCTAACAGCCACTAGCTAATAACTTTATGGCTTCAAAGCAGGGCATTTATCATGCTGAAGTTTGTTTATGCACTAGTTATATGGTGCATTATACCAGCACAGTGTTTGGCTGATAAATTCTCCTTGACAAGTGAGGCTACCAATGGGGACTCAGAGAGTCCAAAAGACCAGTAGCTTTTTCCTGAACTCTGCTTTCTGAGATAAGGATGTTTTTCCCTCTTTTGTTTTGTAAGGAGGGGGGGAAAAAAAAACAACCTGCAAACAAATAAACAAACAAAGAAATTTAAAAGAGGGAGATTTTTGTTCCAGGAAAGTTGCCCAATGCTGTGGTTCCCTGGTGAGGGCAAAGAAGAAGATCTTGGTCCTGGCAAAAACCAAGCAAGTTGTGTGTGAGGACCTCAATGCTGGCAAGTGGTGCATATGGACCTCTGCCAGGAGATTCGTGTATGTGCTGAGTGGTCACTGAAAGTTGGTAAGGGCTCTGGGTGTCTCCAGCAACAGCCCACCTCAGTTCCGTCTGCCTTGAGGGAGGGTGTTTATGGGGTAGAAGTGTTAGAGAGCACCCTGGGAACCTTCTAGTTCTGCTCAGTGTTTCTAAAATGAGCCATAACCACAGCATTCCTCTCCATTTTGAAGCTGAGTTTTGTTGCTGAGAACGGCACAGCTACTGCATTCAGCTGTACTCCCTCACTCTGGGTTAAATGGCTTTAATCTTGCTAATAATAATGACCTTTACATTTCTGGCTTACTCTGTCACAGGAGCCAAACCCACTTCGCAAACATTGGCAAGCTTGGCCTCCTGACTCCGTGCAAATATGATGGGTCAGGATTATTTTTCCTGCTGCAGCAGTAGGGAAACTGAGGCATAGAGCAAGGAGCTGATTAGTCTAAGCCTACCCAGAGAAGCACCCTTTGCTTTAAGCAGTAAGCCTCACCCTGTTCACTTTTCACCAGCGTAGGCTTTCATGGGCCTCATCGGTAGAGCAGGACTTGGAGCTGACTGGCCAGGGACATTCAGCAGGACAGACCTTGATGCCAGGACCTGAGGCCAAGGAGGTTTCTGTGTCAGCAGCAGCTTTTGCTTCTGCTGGGAGGTGAGACCCATGCTGCAAGATGCCAGGAAGGCTGAGGTGTGCCAGCTCAACCTGACCTCTTCCCTGTGAAGCCATACCCACAGCTGCAGTGCTTGTTCCTCTGTGGCAAGTGGAAAGGCCCCTCCTGCCAGGGCCCAGTGTTCGGGGACAAATGCCCAGGCGGAGGGCACAGGGATGCACACCTCTCTGCGTGCAATGTGCTGGTCATGTGCATCTGCCTGGTGCTGCCCGATGAGCACAGTCGCTTGCAGACTCCTCTGTGTGCCGCTCTGGGTGCACGTAACCATGAATTCCTTAGTGCACTACTCTCCTCTCCATCTCCGTGTGCTGTGCTGGGACCCGTCCGTGGCTGCCCATCCATATCGGCTTCCGCGGCCGCGTGGCCATCCCGGCCCACGCACCTTAGGCTGCCTACCTGTTGCATCCCTGCCTGCCTACCTGTGCCGGCGTGCGCAGCCTGGCCGCAGATCCGCATCGGTGGCTGCGCGCATGGCCCCTGCAGGCTGTAAATACTGTTGGTGTGGCAGGGAGGTTGAGCGGTTTATGGCTCAAGGTCAGGCCCATGAATCATAAAAAGGTGTCGGAAGGAGCATTAACTCCTAGCCTTCACTTGGTCTCTGTGTGGTTTCAGGCGGGGCCCTGGAGGCAGTGATTAAAGGGTGCACCTTCCCCTTTCAGTTTTACGGTAAAAGGAAAGCAGTAAATTAAAAGCCCACAGGCTGGGGCAGGCCAGGTCCCACCAGTGCAACAGCTAAGCGAGTACCTGATGGGCACCCCAAGACCCCATTGTCAGCTCTGCATCCTGCACTGGCACAGCCCTCGTGCAGCCCCTTACCATGACAAGATCCAGCTGTGTGCCAGGCACCAAGCCAATGGCTTGGGATAGCCATGGGTGCTCAGTCCCGCTCACCCCACAGGACAGCAGCACCTCTTGATCTGCATCTTTTTATGACTCCACCTATAATTAACTGGAGCTTTTTTTTTTTTTGGTAATCCAAACAGATATGCTCAGTATTTAATGCCTCTGCTTTCTTGTGAACTGTCAGGACTGTTAGGAGCTGTGTTACTGGTTGAAGAGCTGAGGCAGATGTTTCTGTGACCAAGGTGGGATTGCCAGGGCAGAGACAGATAGCTCTGATAACATCTGGATCCCTGCCCCACAGTCTTGGAACAGGTTGGGCTGGGGAAAGCTGGGGCAACATCAGGCACTGCAGGCCTGACCCTGGCCCAGGGAGGCAGAGGGGATGAGATGAAGGCTGCTTACAGGATTCTGCTTTTTCCTGCTGCTGGAGGTAAGTCTCCAGCATGCAGCCTCAAGGCAAGGGACATTGCTGGAAGTTTCACCACACCAACATATATGCCACCATCTCCTGGAGGAGTGCTTTCAGGGGTGGAGATGTGAATGCACCCTGCCCTATCTTTATTCCAGATGCAATGCTGTCCTCCTGAGCAGCTTCCCTGGCATCTCTGCCTTGTCCCCACTGCCACCTGTGAGGCTGGCAAACGGGATATGAGACATATGCAGTTATGCTGCTGCTGCCACAGCCAGCCCGAATAAGACGTTGTGCAAACGAATGGGGGGGGTTGGCCATTGCCAGGCTGATTTGCCCCACATCCTGCCAGCTTGGTATGGTTACTCACACACTGGACCTGCCTGCAGAACCTGCGGGCTGCAAGTCAGGCTGCCACCGCCTGCCTGGTACCTGCAATAGCAAGGGTCCAGGGATAGGTAGGGTGCTGGAGCACATCTGCCCTGAGGACGTTACACATCTGCCCGGAAACACTGCACATCTTCCCAGGGACATTGTGGGTACTGCAGGCCTTCTGGCCACTGGCAGGGAGGCTGAGATGAATGAGAAGCCCAGGCATATACAGTGCCCTGTCCCTACACTCTGTTGAGCATTAGATACCTCTGAGGAGGGGCAGAACGAAGCCTTAGCAGCCTGTCAGGAGGGAAAATACTTCTCCTTTCCCTAAAAGAAAAAAAAAAAAGCCTTTTCCCCTGGGGAATGGCACTGTGGAGCCCTGGAATTGACAGGGCTGCCAGAGCTGATGGATGGCGCCAGTGGAGGGAGCAAAGCGGGTCAGCAGAGCAGAAACCAGCGGGCACAAAGAAAGAACATCCACACTAACCAAGGCAGGCGGTGACACCCTGTGCCGGGGCTGGGGCTGGGCTCACAACAGCTCAGGCTCTGTTGGACTGGAGTCTCGGCACAGCTGGGGTACCTGGGGTGCCATCCTGCGATGCCTGCGAGCTCCCCTGCCAACAAGAAGGGCCTTTCTTCATCTGCACAAGCCCCGATTGTTCCAGTGCTTCCCCTGCCACTGCCTCGTGCTTCTACTCTTCCCAGAGATGGTGCTGGCAGGAAAGGGAAGACTTGCAACATCTGCATGGCCAGAGCTTGTGGCCCTTCAGGGTTTCTAAAGGGGCCAAAGCTTCCTGGGCAGCTCCATAACAGCAGGTCTTGGTCCTCTCAGCAGCTCTGCTGTATGGCTATGTGAGACAACTAAGTTTCTCCACTAGTGGCTGAAGCCCTTCTCTGCCTTTCTGGGGGTACTGCAAAGAGTGGCTGTGTGCATCTGAGCCAAGGAGCCCCCAAGAATTGGGGAGCTGCAGTGTCATCTGCCCAAGGCTGCCTCAATGGAGGTGTAGAATCATAGAATCACAGAATCAACCAGGTTGGAAGAGACCTCCAAGATCACCCAGTCCAACCTATCACCCAGCCCTGTCCAATCAACCAGACCATGGCACTAAGTGCCTCATCCAGTCCTTTTTTTAACACCTCCAGGACTGGTGACTCCACAACCTCCCTGGGCAGCCCATTCCAATGGCAAATCACTTGTGGCTGTGCTGCCGTGTCCTCTGCCTTCCCGCCTGGGTGCACAACATTCTGTGGTCCATCCTAAAGCTGAGAAGGCAGAAATCAAGAAGGTGGAAGCCTGGGCTGGTGTGAATCCCTGAGTGCTGCTCCAAACAGGGACCTGGACACGTTTTGAGGCTGGTAGGAGGAACTGAGTTCTGTACATGGTTCAGGTGGTGCAGGGGGAAACTGAGAGACTGAGAAGCTGTGCTAAATCATCTCTAACCTCACTGAAAGTTGAGTGCAGTTTCTGCTTTCGCATGAAAGACATCCAGCGCAGCTACCTAGCAGGAGAGGATACAGCAGCTCACAGTGACACCAGGGGAAAGCTGACTGATGTTTTGCGTCTAGGGTCCTCAGCTCTGCCAATGCGAAGTATCCCCTTCCCAAGTACTGGCCCCATCAGTACTCTCTCCTACCTGCAGGAGGGCAGGATTGGCCTCTATCAAGCATGAGTGGGTGAGCAGCAGCATGGGTGGGGAAAGAGGTTGAAGTGGAATAAGGCTACACTGAGCTGTAGAAAGTAAAACAAGAGTGCAGTGAACCCCAGGCTTTGAATGCAGGACTGCAGGCTGCTTCTCATCTCTCTTGTGAGCTCAGGAGAACCTTCTGCTTTCATTTCCTGATCACAAGTAAGAGAACAATCTCCTGTCTCAGCTGGGAGGCTGTAGACCTTTGCCCAGATCCCCCTAGGTGGGCTCTCACAGTGCACTCCAGGGATGAAGAGCTGCATTTCCCCTCCTGCAGCCTGGGGACCTCATCCAGGTATCCAAGCAGATGCGGATGAGTGACAGAAAGGAGCCCAGGCATCCTGGTTCCCATCCCATGTTATGTGTGCAGCAAGAGGACATGTCTGAGGCTGCTAAGCTGGAGAGGCATACCACCAGAGGTGTCTGAACCCCAAACTTTCATCTTTGATTTCCAACAAACCCTGCTGCTGAGTCTGTCTGCAGTGTCAACTGCTGCTCCAGCAGCCACGAGGAGGAGTTCGGGGAAGGGGCTCAGCTTCAAATCGATGCTGAGCACTGTGATAAGAATCTCTTATCACCCTTGTCATTGTAATGGCTGGGTCTGAAGTGCTGCCCTGAGTAGGGCCAGATTTCTACATGACTGGAGGTGAGGAACAGTGACAGAGCACAGCAGAGAGGCAGTGGTGGCTCTGGGTTGAGGTCTCAGCACTTTGAGCACCTGCTTGCTTTCCCCAGACGTGAACCTGCTCTCCCTTTCTTTCCCAGCCATCTCCTTCCCCAGAGTTCAAAGGGCTGAACATTGCCAAGACAAACCAGGACTAGAAGGAAGAACTGGGAAGGTCCTGCTCTGTAGCAACCTTTTCCCACTTCCCTCAGGGCTGGAGTCAGCCTCAGCTCTTCAAAGGGGTTCAGCACAGGAATGAGACAGGCACACAGGAGCCAGTGGAGCAAATGGGGATCTGGGAGGGTTTCCATGTCTTTGGGAATTCCTTCTGTCCAAAAGCAGCTTTTCTAATGGCTAAGAAAAACTGATCCAGTAAGCTGTCATGCTCTAGGCAGTATTAAACCAGACAGTGGCAGCATGCCATGCCCTCAGCTGTAACTGGTTCCTCCAGAGCCATGCTGCCTTTAGTGCCTTGTCCTTCTCCCCTGTGTCTTATTAACAGCTGTTGATCAGGATTCCAAGGTCATCTGGTTGTGCAAAGGCACCGATAAAATCTAAGGCTGCTGCAGTCCTGCTTCTCTGGACCCACCAATCTCTCTATCTACATCTCTCCACACACTAAGCTTTCCTCCAGCGGACAACTCAGGAAGGCTAAACAGGTCCTGCAACAAAGCCACTGCTGTGTTCTCTGATAACCATGTGGCTGGGGGATGTGTTAGTTTTCTGCCCTCTCACTTCATTCCACTTTGCTACATCTGTGCAGGATGTCCTGCTGTCAGGTGAGGATGGCCAGGCCAGGGACCATGGTGCCAACAAGGGCAGCAGTGCTCTGAAAGGCTTGCCAAGGGTCTGCAACTGCCTGGAAGTTTTTCCTGCTGGATCCACACTGTTGGTGGCAAAATAAAGCAAGACTGAAACACTCTAGGTGACTCTGCCCACAGTTGCCCTGTATGGGGGAGGCCCCTGGTGCACTGCTGACTAGGGTCATGCACAGCTGGGACTTTAATAGGCCTGAGAGTTGTTCTGCTAGAGGGGACAACTCTGAAGCTGAGAAGCTTCCTATCACAAACCAGACCCAAGCCTCAGCCTGCTCCCAGCTTGGTGACCAGGGAGGCAATGGATATGGGTGCTGATGTGATTCTGAGCAGCCCACCGCACCAGGGAAGCACCTCAGGATTTGCCCATTTAATTCCAGGAGGAGGAATGTCAGGTTGAGTGAAATTGGTCCCGCCAGAAGATTTATTCATTTCTCCTTCACTCTGGCTTCTGCCAGGGGCTGTGCTAAGATCCTGCACTGCAGTCATCTCGCTAAAGCCGAGGGGAGCTTAGCGTTTAAATGGTTTTCCTGCCGCCGTGGAGTGTAGTGCTTGTCAACAAGTCCGAGGTCTTGCCAAAGAGCCTTGACAAACAGGGCAATGGGGAGACAAGGCAGGCAGGCACCGGTGCTGGGAAAGGGGGGGCACATGGACCAGGTCTCCAAACAGCCCTACATACATGCAGACACTGCATATCCAGCTCCACACATTCCTCTGGGCAGAGAGATAGTGTTGGCTGCCCCATGCTCCACCAAGAGGTGTATCTGGTCCAGCTCCAAGTTTAAACCTCATGGAAACAGCTTCATTAAGTCTCACTACGGTGCAAAAGCAGAGCTAGCCCGTGGGGTTTAAGCCCTTGCTTTTGTGGGGTCTTGCAGAAATAGATGCACGCATACAAATCTATTTTGTGCTCTGTATTTTCATCAGGCTGCTGGGGTGAGCCCGAAGCTGGCAGGCTGAGCATTGTTGCAGTAACGTGCTGGCTCTGCAGATGGGGATAGCAGAGCTCACAAACCAAACCCAGCTCCAGATGACACTTAAAATCCTTGCCTTGCCTGGGGAGGCAGAGGAAAGCACTGTCCCCTCCTCCAGCACCTCAGCTTACCCCACTGGGAGAAGAACACTGTAAACTCATCTCCTTCATGAGGTGGATTTGCCAGGAACGAATTTGCTTAAGCACAAGATAGTTCAGTCCAAGCTCTGGGACACAGATCTGGAACTATGCAGAACTGAGAGGCATGGCATGGGTGAGCTGGAGTTGTTGAGATCTGGAGGCCACTTGTCCTATGGTCTCCTGGGAAGCCACCCCACACCTTGGTGGCAGCGTGGGGAACAAAGAGGTAGGCACGGTGAGACAGGTTGCCCCCATCCTGGGCATGCTGCAGTAATAGCAGCCTGCTTGTAGGGGATGTACTGCTGCCAGTGGGTCACCCAAGTCAAGCATTTGAGCAGGATTCAGAGGAAAGATGGGTAGTTTCATGGGCAGTAATTGTAGTTACAGCCCCTTTTGCAGAGGCGCTGATCCAGGGGGAAGGGAGCCCCCTCCTCAGTGAAAAAGTGACCGCAACACTATGCCATCTCCAGACTTCCCAAGGGCAGGATTGTCCCCATCCTTTTTATGATTTATCTTTGATTTATCAATGCCCTGTGAACCCATGGGTTGGTCCCACCTGGCACAGCCAGCATTCCTATGCTGATGAGATTCTTACCTGGTATAAAGTCACACTTCTCCATGCATTAATCCCTTCCCTTTCACGGGAAGTGACACAGCTTTTCTTTCTTCAGCTCTCTCCTTGGCTTTGTCCTGCCATCCAGAGCAACTGCCTTCCTCAGCAGCCCTGCTGCCCAGCAGGCAGAGATGGCAGACAGCCCTGCGCACACCCCACATTGCTCTGCCCTCTCCTGCCACAGGCCTCGTATGTTTTCATTTAGTCAACATAGGGGAAAGCTGTAAAACACGTCTCCTTCCCAAGGAGAGAGAAAAAAATGACTCCAACAGCTTGGTCCAGTTAACAGCTCCCAAGCTTTTGACTCCACCATTGGCTTTGCAGGGACATTGCTTCATGCTTTGCATTAGCTGGCCCTCCTCTCTGGCTGGACCAAGGTGTGCTGACTAGGGGGAAGGATGCCCCCAGCAGGTCCAGGAGCGTAATGGGGCTGTGCTGCCCCCCGAGAGTGGGCAGGCAGGAGTACTTTCCACTCCACCCTCTGCGTGCTCCTCCCAGCACAGCTCCCCATCCATCCCATACATTTACCTAACGCTAATGAGACGTATTGATTGGAATGATGGGATTTGTAAAGGTCGCAGGGTTAAAGTACATAAAACCAGCCTTTCTGGAGCTGCAATATCAGGGCCGATGGGTCTGGTGGGAGAGATTAAAGGCCTCGTGCTGCAAGAATGGAGAAAGCTGACAGCAATTACATTTCAGATGTGTGAATAGTTATAACCCCCCTCCACAAGATAGGCGACCATGTCCCCACCACTACAGAGCAGGTCTCCAGTTCCCCCCATCTCCTGTTCAAGAGCAGGATTTCAACAGAGCAAACCAGGGAATGAAAGAATGAGAAAAAGAGGGAAAGGGAGAAACAAAGCCTGGAGATACTTTGGAGAGGTGGTGCCCAGTCCCATCCCTGCAGCAGAGCTCCTGCCTCTGTTTAGGATTCCCACATGTACGGCATCGCTGAGCTAAAATCACATTGGTGGAATGTGAACTGTGAAAACATTGCAGTCTCTTTAGTTAGGGCAGGACTCCCACTACTGGTAATGAACTGGCAGGCCATTAGAGCTCTGGCTGTACCCTGGAAAGGTTCACACTTGTGGGTTGGAGGAGTCAGGATCCCCAGAACCACAAATACAGTTGGCCGGAGGTTTGTCCCAGGTCAGGGGTAACAGCTCTTGCCACAGGAGACAAATGGATCTGGACACCACTTTTTCTAGAGGTGTTTCTCAGCCACATTTGGAAATGTCTGGAAGCTCAGTCCCTCCTGGTGAGCTCTGGGCTGTGCGCACCAAAGGTTTCTCCTGGAGACACAGGACCAGCCCAGCTCTGGTAGAGTCAACTCACTCCATCATCCTTGCAGGCTCCTCTCTGCACCAAATGTTTGTTTCTTGGTCCAAAACTGAGAAGAAATAGCACAGCCAGGATAGTTGTACTGTCTGAAGGTTATGTGTTTTTAGCATTAAGGACTCTGCGCTTGTTCTGAGGTGGAGGGAAATCAACATGTGCCTGGATAGCTCTCCTGGGTCTCCAGAGAGAACGAGTAGACAGATATGCTCATGTTAAGGATTTGTTGGTAGTATCACTACATACAGAAACAGCTAAATTATCTCCATGACCAAGCTTTGTTAGCTCAGGCTTAAAGCTCAGCTCCAGAGAGAGGAGGAAGGCCAGCTCAGGGAACGTTCAGCCCCAGCTCATCTTGACTTCACATCACTCACTGTACTTCTCACGGCATGATTAACATCAGAGGCACCTGAGACTCAGGAACCTTGGCTCCATCTGGCACCACACCAAGCCAAGAATGTGAGACGGAGATGCACTTCCCCAGGAGTGGATCCCAGGATGAAACCCAGCAGGGAAAATGAGTCATTTACCATGCAAGGAAAGAGGCATGTTGCTCTCCTGTAACTGTAGCTGTCTCGGCCTTAGAGGCTTTCCCTGGTGGCACAGGGCATGAAGTAACAGCAATCTCAAAAACCTCTGCAGTGCAGTTGTACACAGTGACTTGCCCCTGCTGCCCATCCACACGTGCTGGAGCCTTAAATCCCTCCCCAGAGCCATAGGGCTGCACCAGAAATCAAGAGCACCCCTCCAGCACTCTATCACTTCTCCCAGACACCCACTGCCCGTGGAGCTTGCTCTTTATTTATCCCTCCTGCGCACTCTCTTTCCTTCTCTCAGATGGTAATGAGAGGTTTGCACTGGGAACTAAATGAAGTTGATTGCCCACTGGTGTCTGCCATTAGTGGTAATTAGTTAAAACATCAGAGTATAAACAGTAAATTGGCTCTAATAATTAATACTAGCACTCAAGCATATGAGAGACACAGAGACTGGGAGAGAAGCAGCGGCAAGCTTGTAAAATCAGCTGGGGCTGCTTTAATTAAAAAAGAAGGAATGTAAGTAGCACAGTATTGGAAAAAGGACAAAAGCCATCAGGATCTTGCTCATTAGGAGCGTGGTTGTGTCTCCTCTGGAGCACAGCCAGGCTGAAGTCTTGCCTTGAGCCTTGGGCACCTGTCACTGCACCATGCAGAGCCCCACAGTGTAGGGGCTGCTGCATCCCTGAGGTGCTGGGAGGCCACTTGTGTGATGAGTTTTAGCCTTGTAGCTAGACTCAGAGGATGATAAGGAGGACATGTGGATCTGCTCCTGCACGTGTGAGGTGAGATGAGCAGACATACGGAATAATCCCGTGTGATTTTTGGGGGAGATTTGCTTGGATTAGAGAGTTCTAGCTCCTTCAGCCGTTTCCTGCTTAATAAAGGCAAACTCCTCTTCTCCAGTGACAGACTGGCTCTAAAGTGTCTTTTGGGAAGGAGTCAGCAAGGAATGGATGAGTCCTGCCAGGTTTACTCTTAGAACAACGATTTTTCTCCTCAGGTTTTGTCAGCCTGCACCCTTCCCCTTTTTCTGGCACATTTCTTCTCTATGTGCACCTTCATCTTCTCCCTGTCAGTTTCTGCAGGGGGTTCCCATAGCCCTGCCTTGCCAGAAAGCCCTCTGCCCCCTCAGTGCTTTCAACACTTCACTTTAATAATAGCAATGGTAGAATACAGTGTAAAGCAGTAATACTGCTGGTGCTGGGGTGATGCTGATCACCCGAGTTTCACAGGGAGGGGGTGCAGTGTGGCTGTCCCCATGAGGGCAGGCATGCTGGCTGCACCCCTCGCAGCCCCTGGCTCCGGTAGAGGTGGCAGACACGTGGCACTGGGGAGGAGGGGGAAGCTGCATGTATATGACTATTAATCATCCCCGTGTACGTTAACCATGCTAATGTCGTAAGTGACAATAGCCCATCTCAGCTCGTGATTTAGGGTCTGTGAACGGAAGCTGGGCTCATGGGAGTAAATGCGCGAATCCTCCGCTGGTACTAAACCTTCCAATAAATCTAACGCACACCAAAAAGCCCTGGGCACTAAATCCCAGAATCCGGTAATTGAAACCCTTACAGCTCTCAGAAGAAAGGTAAGCGGTGAGTGGGAGCCAGTGTGTGTTTTTACAGAACATACACCCTATCTGCACCTGATTATCTCAGCAGAGACAAAGAAACCTGCTGCCTCCTCGGAAAGCACCTTGTTCTTCAAATAATACCTTTGAAAATAAGAACCCAGCAGCCTCCTGCTGCACAGGCTGATGTTGTACTCTGTAGACCCCATGGGGCAAGAGCAAGGAGCCACAGCTCCTTGCTGTGTCCCACTGCTGTCCCAGCCATTGGCAAATGGCACCAGGATTAGTGTTCTGCCCCAGGCTGTAGTACCTTGATGTCCTGGGAGTTGGTGAGCTGGCACACTTATGGACAGTCACCAACCTAGCCTGTCTCATGCATGCCTTTGCAGCAGACTGTGGTGCCCACAGAAAAGGAGCCCTGATTTGTTTCTGCTTTACAAGGCATAGGGGCAGAGGAAGGGTGGCACATTCCTACAGGGCTCAGCATCCTGGCCAAGATGGGGTGGTGCAGGGCAGCTGCCCAGGGCGGAGTGGGTGAAGGTGTTCAGCACAGGGAGCAGCTGGACAAGTAGAAGCACGTGTGTTGGGCTAATCCCTACCTCTGAGAGTAGGTTGTTTGCAGGCACAAGTTACGCTCATGTTGTGGCAGCAGTGAATTTGGCATCATTCCCATTGCTCGTGTTTCTGGAAGCCAGTGCTGAAGCTGTTTATTGGTTTTTTTTTTCCTTGGAAAAAAAAAAAGATTGTGTTGGTGTCTTATTCTGTTTTTAATCTCTGTTACAGACCACTCTGTAATGCCTTGGCAGGGGACTTAATAAATATAGTCATTTGGATAATGAATGGTGATGATACAAGCAAGCTCTGTGGAGGTTGCAGGGGAGAGATGCTGTGCAGTGCACCTGGCTGCACTGTGAGGCAGGACTGTATTCTTCCCGGGATCAACCCTCCACAAGCTCCCACAGCCCTGGCTGGTGGCCAGGATGCAGGGATTGCCCAGCTCTTTCCCAGTTCAGCATCCTTCTTGTGCCAAAAGGACTGAGACACCCCGTGTCCTGCCTGGTGGTAACCACCAGCCTTTCACCCACCAGAACTGGAGGGTGTCCTGCACCCTTGCACCTTGGGGGTCTAGGAGCCATCCCATGCACACTGCAGCACCGTTTCATGCAGAACTTTTGCACTATGGCTTTCTGCAGTGGATTCCTCAGAAACAAGAGAGAACTGGGGAGGTTATTCCCCTTCTCCCCAGATCTCCCATTCCTGCTGCTTCCTGTCCCTCTGCATCATTGTGGATCATCCTCATTGTGCCCCTCGCTATCTCTCACCTGCTAGAACCCTGCATCCTTCCTGCTTTGCTGTCTGCATGCTGGCACAATAGCTTAGCCATTTAGGGGGGAACCAGTGACGGGCTTCAGGCAAGCTATGACGTACACCCAGGGTCCCATCTCATCCCAGGGTGCTGGGACTGTCCCCTTGAGGATGACCACTGGATTTCCATTGCCTCTCCCCTTCCTCTCTGCCAAACCTGGGGAGAGTCTGAGCACCCTCATTTCTCAGGTCACCGCTTGGCTAATGGTCTATTAATTTGTTCAATTGTCCCCTGCGAGGCAAACTCAATTTCTGCCCGAGATCCCTCCCTGGCTGTCGACGTGGTGATGGATAGGATGAGCAGCTGTCACCGCCGGCCCCGGCGCCGGCTCAGCACACTAGGCACCCGCTCCAGCCCCTCTGCCTGCACACCAGCATGGCTCCGGCGGGGCCAACGCACTGCCTTGCGCCCAAGGATCTGTCTCTGGCAATGAAAAATGACAGAAATATTTAAGGACAAATAAGGTTTACAAACCCAATTTAAAATTATTATGGGAGGCTCCGGCTGCAGATGGGCCCAAGCTGATTCGTGGTGGCAATCAAATCGAATTTCCTTATCGTTGTATTATTTTAGGGCGTTATCTGGCCCCGTAATGCAGTTATAAATTCAATTTCATCTGCGAGCGTTCATTGTTTACTGTCGCCTGTTTGCCGGGGAAAATGTAAACACTTGGCAGCCCCCGACTGCAAAATTAATTTCTGGCAGAAAAGAGGAAAGGAGAGAAAAAGTGGAAGGTGCCAAAAAAAAAAAAAAAAAAAAAAGGGAAAACAAGAAAGGTGGTGGCAGATGTGCTGCTGGGCATGGCACAAGGGCTGCCCAGGGCACCTGCACCAGATGTGCTGCCCAGGGCACCTGCACCAGATGTGCTGCTTGTACCTATCAGCTGTGGAGGATGGCTGACACTGTGGTGCCATGCTTGGGATGGCAGTGGATGGGGATGGATGGGAATGAGTAGATACGAATGGGGACAGGTACACGGGCAACATCTGCAGCTCTTCCCTCTCCTCCCCACTGCCATGTTTCTCCCCCCTGCAAAAAGGAGAAAAAAATATTCTGTGACCTGCTGGGGCTGCCAAGGGAAAGTTGAAGGTCTCCCATTAATTCCAGACTAAAAATGACAAATTCATCTTCTACGACAATTAAATGAAGTCAGTAATTGATGCTAATTGATCTTCAGCCGAGAGGGCTCTTACTGCTTTGCTGTGCTCTCCCCTGCGCTCCAGCACTCTCCTCCCTTCCCCGCTCATCCTCCACACAGTCCTCTGGCCACAAGGATGTGCACAGTCCCCAACCTGCCCAGCCCTATCAGCCCTGTGCATCTCTTTTGGCCTTTCTCTTCTTGGAGTCTGCCTTTATTTTCTTTTTCTTTTTTGGAGGCAGGTACCAGGCCTGGCTGCATTAGCGACAAAGGATTTATAGCCTACAGCTGTGTAGGTTTCCACTTAATTTTTATAAGCCCAGCATAAGAGCCAGCGGGGGGTAAAGCACACTTGGATTTTCTCTACTTAAAATATTACAATGTTAGCACTTTTGCTTCAGCCCTGAAAAAGGGGGCAGTGGGGGGGCTGGATGTGTGTGTGTGTTTGGGGGTGGTTTTTTTTTCTTTTTTTTTCTTTTTTTTTTCTTTTTTTTTTTTTTTTATGAGAGCCCTTTAATCTCAAGCCAATATGTCAAAATCAAATTAAGCCTTGGAAGGGGAGCAGGCTCAGCGTGCCAAGATCGCTCGCTGGGTTGTAAATGTACAATTGTTTCTGGGAGCTGTTATTAAAGTGAGGTGACTGCTGCCCATTAAGGGACCCTGACGTCACGTCCTCCAGCAGCGCTCGGGAAGCGGCAATGGGAGGAGGGGGACAGGGCTCAGCCACACTGTGGCCAGGGGGAGGGGACAGACCTGCAGCATCCCCTGGACCAATGCGGCAGGAGGGTGGCACCAGCCCTGGCATGAATGGGTTGCACGGTGGCCCCAGCAAAGGAAGCCTTGGGGACCTTTGAGTCTAGTGATGACCCCTCAGTGCTGGGTGAAGCATTGGACTTGCTGATTTTAGAAGTCTCTTCTAAATAAAATGATTCTATGATTCTGTAACACCTAGGGATCTCTGGAGACTCCTTGGGGAGACAGCCTGGGTACGGCTGGGAACTCCTAGAGACCCCTGGGCACGTGGCTTGTGTTTTCAAGCAAAAGAGCAGGTTGAAAACCCCCTAAGGAAATGTCGTGAGGGATGAAGTTCAAGGCTTGCAGCAAGATCTGAGTTTTGGGGATAAGAGAGATTGCTCAGCCAGGACTTCCCTGAGCCCTTCTAGAGAAGCAAAAGGGGCAAATCATGGAGTATTTTCTGTTTTCTGATGGAAAAGTCTCTAATTGCTTTGGTTGAGAAACCTGTTTCTTGCCTTAGCAAGAACCCTTTCAGCAGATTGTGCAGCTGGCTGAGAGATGTCCTTCAGAGTTCAGTAGCCTTGTGGCTCTTCACTGGGCCATGGTTAGGGGCTGAGTGGTCAAGTCTCTTCCCTAGCAGTTACCAAACCCCTCTGATGCAGAGGCAGGATTTGGAGTGCTCTGCTGTAGAGTACATGTTCTGCAAAGGGGTCATGAGCCATTTGCAGGGGGTCTCACCCCAGCAAGATGCTGCCATCAGCACTGTGAGAATAGTTTAAATTCCCTTTTCTGCTGAGCTTTGCTGCAAGCAAAGTGTTAGCAATGACAACACTGTAAAGTATCACCACTCAAGACAGTTTATATCTAACTATAATCAGAGAATCATAGAATGGTTTAGGTTGGAAGGGACCTCAAATACCATCCAGCTTCAGCCCTCCACCATAGGCAGGGACACCTCCCACTAGAACAGGTCACTCAAGGCCTCATCTAGCCTGGCCTTGAACACCTCCAAGGAGGGAGCAGCCGCAACCTCTCTGGGCAACCTGTGCCAATGTCTCACCACCCTCACTGGAAAGAACCCTTTCCTAACGTCTAGTTTGAATCTCCTCTCTGCCAGTTTAAATCCATTCCTCCTCATCCTGTCATTACAAGACCTTGTCAATAGTCCCTCCCCAGCCTTCTTGCAGGCCTCCTTCAGATACTGGAAGGCTACTATAAGGTCTCCTCGAAGCCTTCTCTTCTCCAGGCTGAAGAGCTCCAACTCTCGTAGTCTGTCCTCTTAGCAGAGTTGCTCCAGACGTATGAGCATCTTTGTGGCCCTCCTCTGGACTTGCTTTAACAGTTCCATGTCCTTCTTGTGTTGGGCGTTCCAGAATAGCACCCAGCACTCCAGGTGGGGTTTGATAGGAGCAGAGTAAAGGGAGAGAATCACCTCCCTTGCCCTGCTGGCCACATTTCTCTTGCTGCAGCCCAGCACATGGTTTCTGTCTAAGCTGCACTCATGTTGAGCTTTTCATCACCCCAGACCCCCAGGTTCTTTTCCTCAGGGCTGTTCTCCAGCCACTCACCACCCAGCCTGTATCTGTGCTGATACTTGACATTATATTTAGACTGTGCAGGTCTTTACCACCTTTCAGTTCATTCAGTGGAAATGAAACAGGCTGGAGGATCAATGGGGAGATGCATGGGCACACTGACATCTACTCACCACTCTCTCCCTCTCTCCTGTATGATCCATCTTGAGCTTCTACCAGTGCAGAGGTGGTTGGTCCCTACTCCATATCCCTAAATTCCTGATTTCAGTGCATCAAGATGGACAGCTTCATGGCTCACCAGGACCACAGACTGGATGCTATGGTCCCAGTGAAGTTGTCACCCATATTGAGGCAAAGACCTAGCACAAGGACAGCAAGATCTCACACCTCCTCTTGGCCATGCCATGCTGGGCAAGAGAGATGAACTAATAGTCAGGATAATTAGTCCTGGTGAGAGGCAATGCTAATGAGGCAGAGAGTAGCATTGTGCTAAAGGGGCTGTCGTGCTTCCAGGACATGAGACAGGAGCTCTGCATGGTGCTGGGCTGTCCTGGGTGGATGTACAAGCTCATTAAGAGTGAGCTGAGAGACATCTAACGTGATGCTGTGGGCAGAATGCGAGACACTGGGGTGGGCAGCCTCATAGGTAGTGGCTCTTTGTGTCAGCTGGGCGTTGTGGCGGAGAAGATTGTCAGTTGCAGGCTGCTTTTGCTGGTCTTGCTGGGTCACTGCTGGGAAGCAATAGCATGGGTAATTCTGTGCTCTGATCTTTATGGTTCCCACTAAATCCTGCGTAATATTCTGTAAATAAAGTTTATAGCTGAAATCGATGTTTTACAGGGGCAAACTAAAGTCCAGCTGCAGAGCAGCAAGCAGATGCCTGTATGCAAAGTGAGGATGCCACTGGTGCCTCCTGCTGAGCCCTGACCCGTTTCACTAGGTTTCACTGGGTCTTAAGGAGGACATAGCTTGCACTGGCTGTCTCTGACTCTGAATGTGCTCAGCACCTGAACATGGCTCTGGGTTCCCAGTGCCTCTTCCCTGTGGGAGAATTCTCCCGCTAGCAGGACATGAGCTGGTAAACATGAGAACCCGTGCTGGGAGGTGTCCTTGAGCCCGCTTCTGGCTCAGAAGGCTAAGCTGTAAACAGTGAGCCACCCACCCACACCTGCAGGGGGCTGAGCTGGCCAGCCCCCTGGGGGGGACACCGCAGGTTGTTTTGATACAGGGCAACCTATCTGTACCTTACACATAACTCTGAACCAATCTGTACTGTCCACTTGTGCCAGCCCCAAACTAATCGTGCACGCCTCTTCTAAAGGAGTATATAGGCAATGGCACTGGCTTAGTAAAACGTACTGCGTTGCTAGCTGCTGAGCCGACTCGTCAGTGCCCCGATCTCACCTCCACCAGCCTCCTGCAGCTGCACTTCCCCAGAAACAGTTGAGATCAAAAAAACATTTGCAAAATAAAAATAAATTACTTTCGGCAAGTCAGGCAGGGATCAGGCAGGGAATCAGTGATGAGGGCAACAGCAGATGTTATGCATGAGGAAACAGAGGTAAGGAATTGTGCTTCAAGGTCATGTAACAAGGTTTTGGCAGAGCCAGGAGGAAGACCGGGAGCGTTGTGATACTTTCCTTGTGTCTTCTCTTCTGGGGCCTGATAGAGCATGCAGGGACTTGACCCTGTGCATGGGACCATGGAAACCCCAGGTGTGTCCAAGGCACCCAAATGAACCCAAAACAGCAACGAAGCTGGTGAGAGGCCTGGAACACAAGCCCTGTGAGGAGAGGCTCAGGGAGCTAGAGGTTGTTTAGCCTGAAGAAGAGGAGGCTCAGGGGTGACCCCATTGCTGTCTACATCTACTTGAAGGGAGGCTGTAGCCAGGTGGGGGTTGGTCTCTTCTCCCAGGCAACCAGCAACAGAACAAGGGGACACAGTCTCAAGCTGTGCCGGGAGAAGTACAGGCTGGATGTTAGGAGGAAGTTCTTGACAGAGAGAGTGATTGGCATTGGAATGGGCTGCCCAGGGAGGTGTGGAGTTGCTGTCCCTGGAGGTGTTCAAAAAAAGCCTGGATGAGGCACTTAGTGCCCTGATCCAGTTGGTTGGACAGGGCTGGGTGCTAGGTTGGACTGGATGATCTTGGAGGTCTCTTCCAATGAAATTTTCAATGAAGATAGCCCACTCACCCCTTTCCCTGTGTCCCCATGACTGGAGCCGGTGGTGGTCAGGGCTGTACCTGTGAGAGTGCTCCGGGTTGCTCAGCAATTCCCAGACGCGCTGCGCTTGCTGTTTTCCGGGAAGCCGGTGGCCTAAGCAGAGATAAATAAGTGATCCAGACATCTCCGCGCTAAACACACATGACGCGCCGCCTCCCGCTCCCCCGCCCCACGCACGCTCCTATTAATCCTGACAAATTATGACGTACAGACGTGTAATGCAAACTGATTCATCATACATTCAAATCTGCTGTGCGGGAGCAGCGGGAGGGCAGAGGCAGACAAGTGTATTACACGGATAATGTATTTGACGTATTAATAAAACCAGCCGCATTGCTCAATCCGGAGAGAGGGGGGGGATGCCGATACATCATGACAGATCACATATTGATGGAATCCAGATGTTGGGAATCATAGTCTTGGGGCCTTTCTCATATTGACTAAAGGTAAAAAATGCAGGCTGTCATCACATTAAATCTCTACTCTGCTTGCAGAGGCTGGGGGAGTGATTATGTATTTCAGGAGGATGAGGACGCTGCTCCCCGCATTCCCGTCCTGTTAGCCCAGCCGTCTCTGAGGGAGGGTTGTGGAAAGAGTTCTGAACTCTCTTGCCATTTTGTTGCCTACCAACTGCAGTGGTCAGCCTGAGTACATGTTAATAGGGTCCCAGCAGCTTGAAATCCTTGTCTCAGCTCTTTAGCTATAAATCAGCATCACAGTGTTCCCCATTTTGCACCTGGCCTTGGACTTTTAGCCAGGGGAAAATGGCAAGACCACAACTCACGGCTTTACCAGTGATGATGCTGCTTCCTGTGTTTTACTTGTCTTAGACAGCAATGTTGCTCAGCTCCATCTCCCTTTTTATCCTTGTTCTGAGCACGCTGTGCAAGGCATGAGTGAACGTTACCCACATACTTAAGTGCATACTCGCGGGCATGTGTGTATCCATGACACAGTTCTAGTGTTTTTCAGGGAAAAATGTTCTGTTACTCACATTTGCATGGGTAAAGGTGATTGTGCCAATAACACCTCCAACTTTTGGTTTACCTTACTGAGTGCTTTTAAAATGAAATAATCTCATTTCAGATCTGTTTGGGTTGGATACTTTTTAAGAGCTGCTCGCATTCTTGAAGCCTGATTGACTTTGGCTTGGTTGCAGCAAGGCATTGCACACATAGTAACATCATCCGTTGGGGTACATAAATATATGAGGGTACTGGCTTGGCTTTCTGCTCCTTCATCTGCTTAATGCCTTCCCCTTGAGCATCTTGGTGCAGTGGGTTAAAACTGCTGCTCAGTGTACAGCCAGCATGGCAGGATGAAATCACTCTGAGAGGAAGACAGAGCTTTATGCTAATGCCCTTTCCACATTATTGCCACACTGGAGAAGTTGCAGTGCTCTGTAATTTTGGGCCCTGCCCCTTGCAAGCTTGCACTGCCTGCAGAGGGGAGTGACTGAGAGCTGATGGGACACAAATGGTCACTGCCTGAGAGGTCAGGGCAACTCAGAGGAGTGGTGTGGGTTTCAGAAATAATGAGCATGCAGCAAAGAGGGAAGGAAGTTTGAGCTTTAGGAAGAGTTTAAATGATCAGGGCACAGTTTCTTTATGTTCAGACCACTGCGACTTATATGTAGGAGCCTACAGAACTATTACATAGGCCCAAAGAGAGAGAGAATCTCTGTATGGAAAATATAGAACTGTATGCATGTATGCAACTGTCCACATAATATAGAACTATCTACTACATAGAACTATTTGCATGGCTTTTTGTTGTGGGTTTCTTGTTTTGTTTTTTCCCTATCAAAACTGATCAAAAAGCATGAATGGAGGAATTTAGGGAAATACAAAAGCAGAGACTGACAGTATGGTGTTTTCCCCATGCACAGCAGGTACATGCTGTGGGTGCATGCACGGCCAGGAGGTCTCTGGTGAACAGAGATGTGGATGCTCAGGGATGCCCTGGCATCCTGGGTCCCCTGCAGAGCACTTCTGAGATCCTTTGCTCCCAAGGAGGGTAGCCTAGATGGAACTACCCTGAGTGATTATCTTCAGTGAGCCTTGCGAAATACATGCCGAGCATCCCGACTGTCTAGCGGTGGGGAAGAGATTGACGCGCAGCGGTTTGCTAGGTGGGAGCCAGCCGGCGCTGGGCTCTGTGGTCAGGGCTCCCCTACTGCCTCTCCGCAGGTTTGCATTTTCAAGAGCGGCTTGGCTGATCTGATGGGGAACAAGTGCTGCCCACTGTCAGCAGTGGCCCAGCACACTCAGCAATGCTGCTGCCCTTGGGCATGACCAGGGCACGGGGCTGGCAGCGGGGTTAGCCTCTGTCCCCAGCTCAGCCACCAATTTCCTCTTGAGCCGTGGGTGACCTGCACCACACAGGGCTTTCAAATGCAAGGAGTCAAGTCCCTCAGAGTCCCAAAGTGCTTTTAAAAGTCCTTCTTTAACCTCTGGAAGCCGTTTCCATGCATGTGAAATGGAGACAATAAACACCTGAGATGAAAGGGCAGCTTTTCTCTGCTAAGATAAAGGGGGCTGCTCTTTCCCCGGACTCGTCTGGTACAAGTGGACAGGTCTCAGGCTGAACCACTGTCAGGAAGAGTACACCAGCCCCGGAAAGTAGCAAGGTCGTTTTTCAAGTTGGAGAAAAGCAGCTTAGAGGAAATATAAATTGCACTGAGCGAGCAGGACTTGAAAGCAGGGAGGTCTCCTCAGATGGGGAGCTGGGGAAAATGATGGAGGGAACGTAAGAATGACAAAGCATGTCGTTCCAGTGGAGTGCAAGACGATTTGCTTTAGCTCATTAAATACTGCAATAAAATATTAATAGTTATTGTCCCTCTATTTTTTGTAATTATCCTTGCAAAGAAGGATCTGCTGCAAGTCACTAATGTATTCCCAGCAGCGGGTTGCTTTTTAATACGGCAATGGCAGTCAGGGGTGAGGAGGGGGAGGAATGAAAGCATTTATGTGTGGCCAGAAAATAGTTGCATGATCAGGGTCATTAAGGAACTGGTGCTGTCTACAGAGAGAGGAACGCAGAAAGGGGAAGGAGAGGCTGCAGGGAGATGAAGAGGGTGCAGGTCAACTCAGGAGCACTCAAGAAGGGATGAGATTTGAGGAGGGTCTGGTGTCCGTGTCCTGCCCGACCCCAAGAAAGAAATTTGTGCTGCAGCTGCCCAGCCTGACGCAGCCAAGTGGGCAATATCCCTCTTTTATCACTCTGGTGTGGCTATGAAGACCCTTGGAAGTGCCAAGGTCCAACTGCAAGTGCTTTGGTGCACTGGTGACAGCCCAGGCACATGGGAGGTAAAGACAGATGTTGTGCCAGGAGTTTTCCCTCCACCACAGCCCTTTGCAAGGCAATCGTGGTGCACTTTAGCTGTGCTGCTACCTTTCTTTGCCTCCCCACCTGGCTTTGCTGGGGCTGTCCTCACTCTGGTCAGTGCTATACCTTGTGCTGTCACCTTTAGGTTCCTCTGTTCAGCCTTTGAAGGTCTGGAAACTCTCCCTTCAGGAGTTCTGTTTCTCCTTCTGCTGAGGTGCATCTGGATCCAAAGAGGCTGTCACCCTTCCCTTCCCATCGCTGCTATAACCCTCTATTGTGATCTCTGAATTGTAAATATTAGGTGAGGGGCTGTTATCAGTACCCACTGCTGCAGTGCTGGGGCTTATCAAGCTCTGTCCTCTCCTCATAGCTAGGATGGCTGGAGGTGCTAGGGTGGGATGCTACCTCACAGCCTTGTCCTCTCCATACCACTCTCCTGCCAGCATCTACTGGACCTCAGCATATTTCTGCTGTCCAAGGATCCCTTCCTAGGAGCTTCATCTGAGCAAGCACCCTGTGAGCTTGTCCCCAGGGTGTCCAGAGACCCAGGCAATGACTAGTGGGCTAGACATCATCTGGCTGGCCAAGAAGTATCTCAGGAACCACACTGGATCCAGAGATTTGTCCCAGAAGATGCTGGGGGAGCAGCAGCACCATTGTCCCATCCCAGTAACATCTCAGGTTGCTCCTTTCTCCTACTGCATTCACGACTCAGGAGCAGAGATGTGCCTTACAGTTCCTCTGCATCCCCACTGTGGTGCCAGCCAAGGAGTTGCTAGCATGTGGCAAAGATGTAGCTCCACACTGGAGTAAGTGGTGCTGATGCTCTGGCCATGGTAGGCTCTGCCAGACAGCTTAAAAAAGGGCTGTGGGATGCCTTCTGTCAGCAACAGAGAGTCCCCCTAAGGCTTAAATCTTCTGCAGCAGCACCAGTATCCCACTCTGTTGTGCTCTGGCTGGGTGAGACCTCACTCTGCTTCCCTCAGCTCTGGGTTTCCTGCTGCTTGGGCAAAGCGGGATGCAGGGAGGCATTTTGCTGCACTGAGCAAATCTATGGGATCCCACGTGGCTGCAGGAGGGGAGCTGGGGCTTTTCCAGGCAGAGGCAACCTGTGGTGCCCACGGTGATGAGAAAAGTCTGAGCCTCAGAGAAGCACATGTGGTGTGTGAGACCAACTTTGTGATCACTGTGGTGTGATTTGGAAAGGCTTAGCTGGAGGAGGCAGAAAACACTCGGCCACCATAAGAGGAGACAGCAGAGATCCCACTGTGGGTCCTGCTCGCAGGCATGGAAAGCACAGGAACACAGGTGCCAGCACGGGCAGCAGCAGTGGGGCTGCACTGTGAGCCTGCCCTGGGGAGCAAAGCCTGTCCTGTGATCTGCCCTTCTGTCCAGGTGAGCCAAGGGCATGGCAACCATGACCATGATGCTGCCTGCATCAGCAAGGATACTCCCGCTTCCCATGCTGGAGGAGGGATGGAGACTCCAGCCCTGCTCAGATCCCATCAGCTGGCCCTCAGAAGAGAAACGGTGCTGACAGGTATCTAAGCGAGGCAGAATTAAGGGAAATTATAATAAATGTAGATGGTCAGGCAGGGGAATGAAATGATCCATCTTTTGCATGTTAGTCAAGAGGTGCTTGCAGGCTCCCCCCTCCTCACTCCCATTCAATCAGGGCCTGTCAGACCTCCAGCAGGCTGGCATTTTTGTGAAGAATCTCTCGGCTAAAAATTGTTGTCATTCCTATTTCCTTGTTATCAGTCGGCGGCACCTCGGCGGAGCCCAGAGATTAACGCAGAATCACCGGGCGAGCATCCATTCCCGAGGAGCCCTATCCATTACGCCGAGCTCGGCGGGTCCCTCCCGCCTCACCTCCCACATTCATCATCTTTAACGCTGACAGCCCGGCGCAGGCCTTTCAAATTTATCTCGCTGCGTCCCGGGCAGGCTCTATCCGTCAAACTGTGCGAGAGGGAGCCAGCGGTGCCGCCATCCCCTCTCCTCCGTTCGGCGGGGAGGGAGCGGGGGGGAGCAACCTGCTCGTGTGAGGGACTCGGTAAAAGATTGGTCCGAGATACACAATTAATCATGGCTCGCATCAATTTGCTTGATTTACTCCCCAGAGGGAGAAGGGGTGTAAACACGGCGTGTGCAGAGGCAGTGTGGAAACATAATGTGTCTGTCTATAGGAAAAACATTAACACATCATCCCCGTTGTGAGTGATTGATGGGGGATCGGGAGAGGGACAGCCCGGAGCTGGCAGGGTGACAGAGAGCCAGGAGCTTGCCAGAGAGATGGACCCAATGGAGATGAACCTCAGGGGCCACCGGTCGGGGCAGACGCACCTGGCGCATCTGACTCGCTATGCGCCTCCCTCCCAGTGCTCTCCCTGAGGTGACAGCCCAGCCTAGGTATCTTCCCCTGCACCAGGACCCTTTCGTGAGGAAGAAAGCTTGGGAGGGCAGCTGCCAGCCACGCTTCGTGTGCGAGGCAGGCACTGCAGCATAGGAACGTAGGAAGCATTTCCATCTTCAGGACAAGGCAGAATCCTAAGCAAAACTGCTTTTGCATGTAAAGATTTCCAAGATATTGTTTCGTGTTCAGCACCGTGTTCTAAATGGGAGGCAGTGCAGCTCACTCTGCCCTGCACTGAATTTCTCCTCTAAATAACTTTTCCTGCCCGTCCCCGGAAGTGTGTGCAGTTTAGGATGAGATTCAAATGTGTGGAGAGTGCCCCTTTGGTAGCCTTCGGGGCAGGAGAAGCCATAGCAATGAAAGATGCTGTTATTATTAGATCCCAAGCACTGGGCTGTGCCTTGATGGCTCCAGCAGAGAGAAGAGGCTGACTTTTATGGAGAAAGTTACTGCTGTATTTACAATCCAAACCTCCTCGTAACCAGCTGCAGGGTGGAGGAGGAAATGCAGAGAGTGTGTGATGATTTAATGTGTCCTTCTAGCGTGCCTTTCAGCTAAGGAGCCTCCTCCCTCCTTCACCAATCCACATTCGGCGGGGGTTCCAGCTCAATGATCACACCCACACAGTTAAGGAGAGCAGAGGAAGAGGTTTAACCAAGGTCAGAATGGGAGACAGGGAAACTGGAGTCTTGTGTCCCAGACCTGAATATTCCTTGGTAAAGTCTTCATGGAAATAAGTGTTACTGTGACATTGCTGAGCTAGACACAGGGTTTCTCACTAGATGGAGGGTCCTGAGAGCTCACTGATGACAACAAGTAAATCTGCACCTCATATTTGTAAAGAATAACCTAGCTGATGGGAATAGCTTGGTGTAAGGGTTGTGCAGGATGAACCAGTGCAGCTGACTAGCTCTTGGCCACCAAGGTCGTTCTGCATAGGTTGCAGCCCTCAGACCATTTCTAAACTCAACACCGTTCCTGCTGGAAGCTGCAAACTCCACCTGAGCTGCACTCTCAGCTTTGCTTTGCTCCATGCTTAGATAGCAGAGGTGCTGAATAGGCTCCCTTCTGCCTGCCTATGTGTGGCCTTTGACTGGAACCTTCCCACAGGTGCTCCTATCATTTCCTATAGGAAATAGCCTCTAATTGTGTCAGAGCAGGTTTAGGTTAGATGTTAGGAAAAAATTATCCACTGTCAAGCACTTGAACAGGCTGCTCAGGGAAGTGGTGGGAGTTACCATCCCTTGAGGGACTTAAAATACCTATGGATGTGGTGCTGAGGGACATGGTTTAGTGGTGACCTGGCACTTGATGATCTCAGAGGTCTGTTCCACCCAAAATAATTGTATGATTCTATGATTTGAGCTCTAAATAGCCAGCAATTTTCCCATATATGTTTCTTAGCATGTCCAAGGCAGAGTTTAGAATTGTGTCTTCCAGCTCTTCCATTGCATCCCTGAGTGTGGTTTCTTGTGCTGTGCCTCAATGTTTCCACCTAGGAGGAAAGGATACTAACACAGGGAGATCTGTCATCTGCAGAGCACTGAGCAGTGCTTGTAAATTAGAAATGCATGAGACAAATGTAATTTTCCTTAAATGAAACTCAGAGTGCTGCAGCCATCATTTGAGTATTGAAATAAACTGTTCATTAGTTGCTCTCCTGTTTTCAGGACCTTGGGAGAAAAGCCTACCATGCCACACTTAGTCATCCATCCATCCATCCATCCATCCATCCATCCATCCATCCATCCATCCATCCAATCAGTACACTGATTCAGACTATTCCTATTTCTAATTCACAGTGTATGAATTAAACTCTGAGAATTAGAACTTCAGCCAGGGGCTGCTCCCACCCACGGGAAAATTCCCATTCCCTCTCCATGATGTGCGGCATCAGCCTCCGCCCACACGCCTGACACATCCAACCCTCCGCCCTCCTCAGAGCAGATCCTGTTCCTAAGGCACCCAGGCTGAGCTCAGGCAGGATCAGTTTCATGACCTACAATTCTGGGATTTCTTGTGAGTTAAATTTATCAGTTTAAGTTGGTTTTGTTCTCCACTGATTTAGTTGCATCTGCAGGGGAATTTTGTTTCATCTTACCTTGTGGAAATGACTCATGATTTTGTAGTGGCTGTTTAATATATATATGTATGTATGTATACGCTGAGTTTTACAGCCCGTTTTTATCACCTTTTTATTATCTCAGGTCAAAAGCTTTATTGGGTTGCATTCAGAGAATTATGCAAACTAAGAGAAAATACCTTAGCAAAACTATAGATTTTCTCATTAAACTCTGCTTGGACATGTAGTTATTGTAGTAAAACTCTAGTAACTATTACAGGCTCTAATATAAAATTACAGTTTGACACCTCAGCGTGGTTGGCCTTGCACTGTGGTTAACTTAACCCTTTCTCTCCCTTGCCTGCTCAGGCAAAAGGCTTTTGCTGGAAGCAGACAAGCCAGGCTTAGCGGGCAAGCCAGAGTGGTTGCGTGGAGGCTTAGCCTGGAGCTCCACAGCAGCACTCACAACCCCTCTATGGTGTGCAGCTTCAGAGCTGCTTTGTCTGAACTGCCAAAAAAACTGCTCCAGCAATCATGGTGCTGGTCTCTTCTCACAGGTAATTGGAGACAGAATAAAGGGGAATGGCCCCAAGCTAAGAATGGGTAGGTTTAGGTTAGATATTAGGAAAGTTTTTCCCAGAGTCAGGCACTGGAATGAGCTGCCCAGGGAGGTGGTGGAAGTCAACCCTGAATGTGTTTAAGGGCCGTTTGGATTTGGTGCTTAGGGATATGATTTGAGGTGAATGTTGTAGAGTAGGGTTATAGGTTGGACTTGGTGATTCTGAGGGTCTTTGCCAACCTGGATTTTTCTGTGATTCTGTGATTTAGAGACAGCAATGTTGAAGCAAGGGAGGGTCCTACAGCTCCAAGTGGATCAAGTCCAGGAAGCAGGAGTTTGTTTGAGATTGCAGACTCCCCCATCATTCCAGTAACTGCTTTGTTCCCACCACCCAAAGACTGTAATTCTCCCAGCTCCATGCACAGTGAATTTAAGCAGCAATAAGAATATTCAGCGACTTAATTATCTCAGACCAGATTATCTTCTCAATTACACTCAAGTAAAGCTGATGTGATTCCATTCAAGTGGATGGTGTTAGTCCACCCTTTGTGAAAGCAAAATCAGGTAAAACATGATCCATGAGTTTAGCAAATCTCCACACCTCTGCTGGGAATGCTGCAGCAATGATGGGAGGGTATTTGGGACCATCCAATGCAGTGAGGTGAAGCTGTGTTTAAAGCAACTTGGATGGTCTATCGGGGGTGGGGACTATTTTCTTCTGATTGTCTGATTAACATTTTAAAGCCATGTTGATAATAACCTGGGGTAGCGTGACAGTTCAGCAACTTCATTCGAGGGAAACACTTAATCATATTTATTATGTAAACACAGCTTGCCATGCCCCCATTAAATTATTAATAGTACCATTAACATATTTACATATAAATCTTATAGCAATTGATGAAAATGGCTTTGAGAACCTTGCATTAGCTCCTTTTTTTTATAATGGATTCTCTCCTGCAAATACCCATTTATTAAAGAGACAAAATATTAATTTTTTGTTAAATGTTCATGTCAAAAATGTCACCTTTGCAGTTTTGCAAATTGCTGCTTATGCAAAACCTACTGACTTGGTATTTTCCTATTTAAAAAAAAAAAAAAAGGTCTGTTTAAAAATATTGCTTCAATAGGAGCAAAGAAGGAGAATAAGAATAAAGATATTTCAGTGATCTGATTTTTTGCATTTGCATTCATAATGAAGTTGCTCAGCTGAAAAATCACAAACGCTGGAGGGGTTTCTCTGTCACTTCACCCCTGGAGATACCTTAAAATGGCCCCAGTCCTGCTGCCTGGGCATTAACCTCTAATCAAAGCATACACAGTTGCTATGTATTTACAAAAGCTATTTGCTGTTACTGGGAGTCAATTTAGTCTGAGCTAGTGTCATGCCCAGATGTCCCAGTTAGAGCTGATCACTCTAATGGGATGCCATTCCCCAGTTACACATAGAGGATGGTGGACCAGGCGCCTCAGGAAGAAGCTGCTGTCCTGAGGTGTTCCCAGGGGATAGGATAAGGCAAAAGGGATGCAGGTTGCACACATATTGGCTGGGGGTGCTGGGCACCAGGGGCACAGCAACCTCACGCTTGTTTCTCTATTTTCCATACAAGGAGGTGAGGTCTCCTTTCAAAACTGGGCTGGGAAACCGAGGGAAATAGGCGGCATAGTGGGAGCATGGGGAAAAGAGAAGGAGGTCAAGGACTACCAAGACAGGGTTTACCACACAGGATAAAAAAAAATGTGGGTGGCAGGTTAGTCCTCCTCCTCCTGCTGCTTGTCTCCCAAATTCTGACTCTTTCCTATGTCACCAGTCCAGCCCTGACTAATAATCTCAATTGGGCTACATCATGTAATTACTTAGTACATTCCAGGCAGCCATATCCCAGGGCAGATTCATTCTCAGGACTGTAAATTTTCACAGGTTTATAGTAAGACTCTCAGAACTATTTATTTATTTGTTTGTTCCCCTTCTTCAAGTTTCAGCCCCTGCAACAGAGTGGTGATATAAGAATTCTATGTATAATTATATACATATATAAAATAATTATGTATAAAATTATGTATATGTATGTGTATATAGAGAGATACAGATATAGATATATCTCATTTTCCTTTAAATGAATAGAGAAGGCATGGTGTGAGCCCTGTAGTCAGGGCTGAAAGCTTGGATACGTGCTGTGAGCCTGTCTTTAAAGCATAGAGACCAGGAGATGGAGATTTGGACAGGCTGGAGGGTTGGGCAGGAAGAAATTTAATGAAATCCAACAAGGGCAAGTGCAGATTCTTGCACCTCAGAAGAAAGAACCACCAGAAAGAACAACCCCAGGTATCAGTATAGGCTGGGGACTGATCTGCTGGAAGGCAGTGAAGGGGAAAAGGATTTGGGGTCCTAGTTGATGGGAGGTTGACCATGAGCCAGCAATGTGCTCTTGTGGCCAGGAGGGGCAATGCCACTCTGGGGTGTATTAGAAGGGCTGTGGTTAGTAGGTTGAGAGAGGTTCTTCTGCCCCTCTACTATGCTCTGGTGGGGTCACGTCTGGAGTACTGTGTCCAGTTCTGAGCGCCCCAGTTCAAGAGGAACATAGAACTGCTTAGGAGAGTCCAGCACAGAGCCACAAAGATGGTTAAGGGAATGGAACATCTCTGTTATGAGGAGAGACTGAGGGAGCTGGGGCTCTTTAGCTTGTAAAAGAGGAGACTGAGAGGTGACCTCATCAATGTTTATGTGCAGGGTGAGTGCCAGGAGGCTGCAGCCAGGCTCTGCTTGGTGATACCAAATGACAGGAGAAGGGGCAGTGGGTGGAAGCTGAGGCATAGGAAGTTTCATTTCAACATGTGGAGGAATTTTTTCACTGTGAGGGTGACAGAACTGCCCAGGGGGGTTGTGGAGTCTCCCTCTCTGGAGATATTCCAAACCCACTTGAACTCATTCCTGTGTGATCTGGTATAGGAGATCCTGCTCTGGCAGGGGGGTTGGACTGGATGAGCTTTTAAGGTCCCTTCCAGCCCCTGACATTCTGTGATTCTGTAAGAAGATGATCATCACAAGATAGCAGGGTTGTAGCATTATGTAGGTCGAAGAGGACTTTGGGACATACCTTACGCTCAATTCCCGATGTGTCTCGTACCTAAATAGCAGTTTCATCAAGTATTTTTAGTAATGAAATAACAAAACACAGCTCACAGCTTCGTGTGAGCTATGTATGCTATGGATCTGCATTGTGAAATATTGAGCACAGTCAAGAGCCTGTCAGCCCCTTGCCCCTCTGGCACACCCAGATGTGATAGCAGACATCCCACAGGAGTTCTGAGATGAGCAGAAGGGAAGAAAACCACTTTGCAGGGACAGAGCCATAACTACCTGAACTGAGATCTGCTGAAGACCCAACACAGAGCTCCCATTCCCGCTTTGGTAAGGGATTCAAGAGAGATGTTGAGGTGCTGGAGCATGTCCAGAGAAGGGCAACAAAGCTGGTGAAGGGCCTGGAACACAAACTCTATGAGGAGAGGCTGAGGGAGCTGGGGTTTTTTAGCCTGGAGAAGAGGAGGCTCAGGAGGGACCTCATTGCTGTCTAAAACTGCCTGAAGGGACACTGTAGCCAGGTGGGGGGTGGCCTCTTCTCCCAGACAACCAGCAATAGAACAAGGGGACACAGTCTCAAGCTGTGCCGGGGGAAGTATAGGCTGCATGTTAGGATGAAGTTCTTCACAGAGAGAGTGATTGGCATTGGAATGGGCTGCCCAGGTGGTGGAGGCACCGTCCCTGGAGGTCTTCAAGAGAAGACTGGATGAGGCACTTAGTGCCATGGTCTAGTTGACTGGCTAGGGCTGGGTGCTAGGTTGGACTGGATGATCTTGGAGGTCTCTTCCAACCTGGTTGATTCTATGATTCTATGATTCTATGTCATGTCTCCCTTCCCCACCTCCCTTCTACCCCCCTGAGTATGGGGCGGGGAGTAAGGCACTTCCCTTTCTGGAGAAGTATTTAAGAATCAGCTCTTATTATGGTAATGCAGAAGACCTGGAAAAAACAAAGGAAGCATTACGAGGGATTTTTTCCCGTTGTCAGTTAAATGAATGTTCTCCAAACCCGTTGTGCCCAGGCCTCATGTGTGCTGTTACAACTGTCTCTAAAAACTCTGTCTGATTTTTCAAGCGATTTCTCATGAAACAGGCACTTTCAGAAAAATCATAAGAAAGCAATCGCTTCAAATTGGTCATTTGAGACTCAAATTACTAATCTAATACATTTTTTATTGAGGGTTCCTGAAAGGTTCCATAAAACACAGTCTGTGAAGCTGCCCAAACTTGCCAGCCTCCCAGTTTGACAAATCGAACCCAGCAATCCACTTTGCAGCTCAGGTTTAGGGCTCATGAAGCCTCCACTGAAATAGCAGCATTTATATTTCTCCATCGATAGTGCCTATCTGGTCAGATTTTTTAATTCCCTAGGGTGTTTTGTTGATTTGTTGGGGTTTTTTTTTTGCCTATGCTGGATTTTTGTGTCTGTGTCCAAGCTGTAACACCAATGTCGAGGTTATCTGCCAGCAGTTGATCTAGAATCTGCTGCTGGCTATCAGGAAGGAAGACAGAAGTCAGGTCAGGCATCGAGAGGACTGGGAGCCAGAGACTGACTTTTCATTGTTTATATTATTTTTTATTATTTGTATTCTTTTATTATTTTGTTGTATTCTTTTTAGTGATATTTATGTTTTCCATGAGGCTGCCTTAGACAGGGCCATTATAACATCAGGGCTCTGTGCACAGTCCCGGTCCTGTTGAGCTAGAAGGCTGAAAAGAGGAGGGAGCCAAAACACTGGACAGACAAGGGGGGCATTGATCTTTCTAGGAAGGAGGGCTCAAAGCATGGGGAAATGAGATGAAACTGACAGTCTCTTCTCTCAGGTCCTTGTGCCATGTAATGGCCACAAGACCATAATGTCCTCTTTGCAGTATTTTTGTTGGGAAATAGAGGTAATGCTGACCCATTTCTCAGCAGCAGCCATCCTGGTTACAAAGCATCAGCATCTCCACATACAAGGCACTAATCAAATACATGTTAATTATTATCTTGTCAGATGCTGAGGGCTGGCTGAGTGCTGCCTTGAGGTAGAACCAAAAAACACAGTTCCTCTCTGATCAGGTTTAATAAACTCGAAAACAGAACTCTGTGAGTTGACAGCCAGCTCCTTTCTGATGCAGGGAAAACCCAGCAGGGAAAACCAAGTGGTTTGAGGCCAAGGCCAGCTCAGCTTTCCAAGAGCCCAACCAAAATTGTGTTTTCCCTTTAATGTTTGGAAGCATTTTTGCAAAATCTGCTGGACAGGAGCAAGGCAGAAATGTTGTTTTGGGGAGCATTTTCTAGCAATGATTAGCTTCTTGGTCCAGCCAGCACAAGAGCGTGGAGGGGAGAAGGAGCCAACAGGGCAGCCCAAGAGATACGCAGAAAACTGCTGAGCATTGGGCAGAGATGGGGATGAAGAGCTTAGGAAGGGAAGGGTGCCTAAGCCTGCAGCTCAGCAGCCTTGCTGTGGTTCACAAAGCAGTGACAGGGCTGGTGTAGCAGTGACACTCTTGGCTCAGTCCAAGCATTTCTGGTCAAATTACATGCTCTGAGAAGAGCCATACAAGCTGGTGCAACATGCAACAGGCACCACACAGGCAAGGAGAAAGGGCTTCCCTGCAAACCCCACTGCACCCACTCTGCTCCTCACTTGCAGTCTTGATCTTCTCTGGCTGACACACTGCCTCAGTGCTAGGACATCCAACCATATGCTGACACACTGCCCTCTAAGGCCTCCAAGGGGACCTGTTAGTATTTGTTGAGTTAGTGTATAGTTTTCTGCTGACATTATGGTTTTACTATGGGGATGATGCACGGCATGTAGTCAGAAAGTAGAGCAGGAGTTCCTTAGAGTCCTTAGGGTCCATGGGTTCCATAGGGGAGCATAGGATCCATAGAGTCTATAGTAGTCTATAGGGTCCCTAGGTTCCATAGAGATTCATAGGGTCCATATGGGTCCTTAGGGAACCATAGGGGTCTATTTGGTCCATAGGGTCCCAAGCTCAAGCCTGCTTTTTTCCTGTGCATCTCCATGCTAGGGCTGTGCAGAGCAGGTTCACCCCCTCAAAAGCTGCATGCATCAATTTGCTTCACTCTTGTCCTTACCTGGTAGTAAAGCCATCAGTGCCAGTCTCTTGCAGAGGGATGGAGAGGTATTAGGCCACCATTTCAGCACAAAGTCTCTTCACAGAGACCCATGGGGCTTACAGAAGGTCAGGGACATCACTCCTCATTACTCTGAGCTGCAGGTGTAACTCTGCCAACACCAGATCCTCCCCACCACCCTTCCTTGAACTGCCTCCAGCTGCTCGAAGGTCTCACAGGGTGCCTGTGCTCCATCCCCTCTTTGCTGTCCTGATTCACGCCCCTGCCCTGCCAGGCCATTGCTGCTGTGCTGTGTGCCATGGCTGCCTGCCACAGCGCAGCCTCCCCACGGACCGCGTCTGATGAGCTGTTTGCTTTAGCCGGAGGTAAGAGCCAGGCTCGGGGCAGGCGCAGCGGGCAGCCGTGACGGCACGTCTCCGGCCCGCCGCTCCACACCCTTGGATGCTGAGAGGCGCAGAGGTGCCAAGTGCTGATCTGGCTTTCGCACCGCTGAAGTTCATGAAATTAGCTTTGGATTTACACTCGTGGCAGCGGGATAGGAACTTGGCCCGAGGCCTCAGTGCCATTGTAAAGATGGAGAAGCCTTTGGATCTATCACCATGTCTTTAATCGGGGTGGGGAATGCAGCCGAGAAGAGAGGTGAGGCTCAGGGCAAGGGGAAGGCAGCCCTGGTATTCTTGGCCTCCTGGGGGAAAAGTAGTGGCTGCAGCAATTGTAGCCACTGTGAGAGGAAACAGCAAGGTTCTGGGCAGGTCAGGTACCGAAAAAGAGGGAGAAACAAAGGCATTCAATCCCTTCCCCATCCTCCTCCACATCTCCTCCACCCAAAGAAGGCACATGTCCTCGTGCATCAACAGAGGCACCCTGGGGCACAGGCACAAGTGCCTCCCTGCCCCCCGAAGCTGTGACAGTGCAGGTCAGGGCTGTGTGTGAAACGACAGATCCTGGCAACAGATTAAGAGGCTGAAGCATCAGGATGTGTCCCCACATCCTGCTAAGCATCTCTCTCCAGGGAGGGGAGACTCTCAGGGTAGATTTCACCTTGTGCAAAGGGGTCAGTGAAAGATTCGTGTGCCACTTAAATCCCACTTAAGCACTCTGCACTGGGGCGAAATTAACTCTCTCCACAGAATAAGCCATCAAGAAAAACTGATCTAAAAATCTGTGCTGGGCCACAGCCAGGCCCCACTTCTATTTGCAAGTGAAAAAATATTTCCCATCCTTAGAGTTAAATGAGCCAATAGTTCAATCACAGAGCGAGAGGCAGCAATAGAGACGGGGATGCTGAGTGCCGCAGGTATTGGCAATCTATGCAAGGAATCACAATAAGCAGGACTTGCCTGTTTTCTCTGTGTTGAGCAGCAGTGTTATTCAACAGCCTATTTGCAAATTCCATCTTCCCAGTCCTCTTTTCCCCCCTTGTTAAAGTTGCATCAGTAATAGGGCGATTACAGTGCAACAAGCTAAACTCCATCCATTAGTGGCATCGTGGCTGGGTTTAGATCTTAAAAAGAAAAAAGAATCAAAGCTGTTTAAGTTTTCTTATTATGCACATTAAAGGCAGGTAGCAGGGTCTGATCAGAGCCAGCACCACCCCCATGCTCCCCCTACCCACCTCCCTTCCCTGCATCTTGTCCCCCCTCTATTCATTAGTGGTCACAGCTGTTCAGTTGGCCAATTATGTGGGAATAATAAGTACATTTTGCAGTAAATTAAATATTAATTAGTCTGTGCAAGGTCGTTTGGGTTTTTTCCCCCCCTTATTTCCTTCCACCCACCTGAAAAAGATGGAAGGGATGTGACGCTGTCATCACCTGCACTGGCATGTGGGTGGCAGTTGGGGAGGCTGTCCTCCAGCCTTGTGCTTGGTCTCCTCCGTGGTGGTTTGCAGTGTGGTCTTTCCTGATCTTCCCAGAGGGTGCAGTGCTGCCATGTCAGTATTCATAATCTCATTCTTAGCCTTGATGTTACCTAGGCACATCCCATCTCTGCCTACATTGCCCTGCTCCGCATGGGCACTTAGCTCTCCAGGGCTGGGAACCAGGACCAACCAGATCCTGGGCTGCATCAGGAGAAGTGTGGCCAGCAGATCAAGGGAGGGGATTCTCCCCCTCTACTCTGCTCTGGTGAGACCTCACCTGGAGTACTGCATCCAATTCTGGAGCTCCTATTACAGGAGGGATGTGGACATGCTGGAACGTGTCCAGAGAAGGGCCACAAAGATGACTGGAGGGCTGGAGCACCTCTCCTATGAGGGTCTGAAAGAGTTGGGGCTGTTCAGTCTGAAGAAGAGGAGGCTCAAAGGTGACCTTATTGTGGCCTTCCAATATCTGAAGGGGGCGTACAAAAAAGATGGGGAGGGACTTTTTAGGATATCAGGAAGTAACAGGACTAGGGGGCATGGAGCAAAGCTGGAGGTGGGGAGATTCGGCCTGGACGTGAGGAGGAAGTTGTTGAGAATGAGAGTGGTGAGAGCCTGGAAGGGGTTGCTCAGAACGGTGGTTGAAGCCACATCCCTGGAGGTGTTTAAGGCCAGGCTGGTTGAGGCTGTGGCCAGCCTGATCTAGGGTGCCCCTGCCCCTGGCAGGGGGACTGAGACTAGATGATCCTTGTGGTCCCTTCCCACCCTGACTGATTCTATAATTCCATGCAATCATCCCTGATTCCCTGTGATGTAGCAGCAAATAAATCTATGTGAGGGTGCCTGGCCATGGGAAGGATCTGCTCCATGAAATGTGAGGGCAGTTTGGCTCATTTAGCCTACTCTCCAGCAATGCTAGCAGGAGAGATGCTCCTTGGTACCATGGATGTGTGTGTGTAAGGCCTCATCCTGCCCTGCTCCTTCAGGACATCAGTCCAAACAATGCGTGTGATGCCAGGGCATGTGAAAGGGGAGCAGGATTGGACAGAAAAGGAGAGGCTGAAGAGCAACTGTCATACAGCCCAACATCACCCCTGACCAAAATGAGTTGTCCTATTTTGGTGGAAGACTCCAGGCATGGTGACCCTTTAATGTCCTAGCTAAGGACTCTGGGGACAGAGTGACCTGGTCTGGCTTTGTCTGGTCATGTGGAAACCATCTTGAGCAAGCACAGATAATGGGAAAAAGCCCTGCAGACTGTGGTCAGGTAAAGCCCAGATCAGCCCCCAAGCGCATATCTGCGGGGAAGAGCAGGTGTATATATATACCTTAATGTATATTAAGGTTTAAAGAACAAATACAGTGGAGATGAAAAGTGGATGAAAAGAACATCTAAACTCTACGTAGTGGATTATGAGAGCCTGATGTGGAGAGAAGACCTGTCCTTGCTCTGGGGCTCCTCAAGAGAGATGCAGAGGCTGTCACAGGAGCCTCTGGGAGCCCTCAGTGGTCAGGGCAGGAAGGGAGGATGCTCTGGTCACTCAACTATTCCATGCTGGCTAATTCTGTTTGGAGCCACTGTCCCTGTCACCTGAGCCATGCCACCCTGAAGCACGGCATCACCTTTGCTCCCTACAACCAGGCAGGAGCCTGGAAACAGGGAGATAGGGGTCTCAACATCCCACCCACCATCTAGCCTTCCTTCCTGGCACTGGTTTCAATGTGAACAGAGAAAGGAGCTTTCTGTGTTCTTGCTAACTCCTTACCAAGAGTTTCTGAGGCAGGAATGAGCTGCATTAGTGAAGCCAGAGTAATCTGTGCCTGTCGGCAGATCCCAAGGCAAAAGGCTGCACTTGCTCAGCTCTTGGATTTACACTTCCCTAACAGCCCTGCGGGCTGTCTTGTGATGTGCTGTGCACCAGTTCACCCCTTGGTGCTCTTGAGTGCAATTAAGTTGTGGGTTTTTTTTAATGTAGTTTGACAGTATGCAGGTTGGGTTTGTACTTTATTTACAGCTTTTACTTGGGGACCAATAAAACCCCAGCTGGCTAATGTGAGATCTAAAACTTGCATCTCACTCTTTACCTTGGATATCTTTTCTGTAGTAAACTATTTATTTGCATTTCATCTTGTACAAGCTCGTCTTTCCATGCTGAGAAGCCGAGAGCTCCAGGGGCTCTTTGAAGACTATTTGCTATAGGATAGCAACTGGAATTCTCTTCAAACATCCGTGCCTGCTTTGTCCTGCTGCTGGCCTCTTGGTGTCAACATGCAGTTTTGTGCAAGTTTCCTGTACAAAGCTAACATTTGCACACTCCCCTGGCAATTGCACTCCCAGATCTCTCCTGTTCAAGCACATACCATGCGTGTGCAGCAGTTACTCCACGTGCCAAATCAGAGCTGGCACCAAGGCCTCTTTAAAAAGGAAGATTTAACCAGGTTATGAACACCATGCCATGCTGTTTGGGTAACAGGGACATGCTGCTTGACCTAAGTGGACAGTCAAAAGGATCCACACATGGACTGCAAGTATTGCTATCTCTGAGCCTTCACATTCTCATCACACAACTGCAACAGAAATCTTCTTGGAAAGGGTTATTTGATAGCATCATGAGATGTGCACATGCAAAATCTCAGCAATGGATTTAAATGTCGGGCAGTAAGACATCTCCACCTAGGAGCATCCCCTGGACGCTGACCCTAGCATGCCAGAGGAGCATGTGTGAAGGGTGAGGTGGCATCAGGCCAGCAACACAAATCATGCTAAAAATGCCAAATAGCTGCTTTTTCATGCTTTCACAACCCAAGGGTCGTGCTCTTGCCATAAAAAGGAAGATGAACCCGGCGAGATGGGAGCACTGTTCCCAAGTATGCCTCTGGGAGGGAAAGATCAAGAACCGATGCTCATAATGGCCTCAGCTGCTAAAACAGTCAAAAATAATAATGGGGTGGGGAAGATGCTGGATGCATCTAGGGGAGCCTCAGTGTCCATCACATGCTGATGCATCTGCCCAGTGGCACCCTGACATGCCCGTTCTCCCTGGCATGTTGCAGGTCACCAGTGCCCATATGCCTTGTTCAAATCGCAGTGGAGATGTCTGTTATGTGGCTGGGAATGGCCAAGACAAGCTCTTGGAAGACACAGAAGGGAAAATATTTTCTTTCTCTCCGCTGTTATTTTTTCACTATGTCTGTTTTTCTTTCTGGCCTCTGTTTGCTATCTCACAGCTCTCTAAATTCACAGGAGCTCTTCCTCAAGGTGAAATGAAGGCTTCGGGCTGCATTTGGTGGTGTCGGCAAGAGGAGGGATGAGGGTCAGGGAGGGTTAAGCAGGGAGGGGGCATTGCAACAAGGCGGCCTGATCTAGTGATTAAACAAAGGGATTCAGCCAACATGTGTAAAATTAAGTGATCAAGAGTTGATTACAGAGTGCATTGATTGTGTACTGATGGATTAAACAGAGTCGTGCTCGGGATGCGATTTTCCGAGCCAGGCACGGAGAGCACAGGCAATCGACGTGTTGGCCAGAAGGACCTGCTTCTCCCAATCCCTGGCTTTTATACATTCTCTGGATAAATCTGCAGAGAGGCCCGTGGAATTATAATCGATTATCCATTTCTCAAAGTCACTTAAGGGCTCTGAGCTACAAGCTAAAGTGCCGGTGCTGCGAAGAGGCATTGGGTATGCGCCGGCATGTGCAGGTGCTGGCGCGAGGGGAAAATGTGGCAATGACCCTGCGTGCTGCAAGCTGATGAATCTATTTTCTTGTAGGAAATAGTTTTGACAGTTCAATATCTGTGTTTTCGATATGTGCCCCACACATCCCCAAGGGAGGAGAGCAGAGGAGTTGGGAAGTGGGAAGGAGGGAGCAGATGGGAGGCAGAGAAAGACTCTACCCCATCACCCCTTTAAATATAGACGTATCAGTATATCACCAACTTAACAAGCTGCCCTCCAAGTCAAGGGCATGGGAGCGGCATGACTACCTGCAAACACATGCTGCAGGGATAGAATTGGGCCTGGAGCCCCTTTCAGGGTGCATTGCTGGGCCACAGGGGAACCCACAGCAGGCAACAGGGTGGTCCCCAGGCTCTTGTTTCACTGTCAATGGTGAAGGCAGAGTCGCATTTGCAGGCTGATCCTCTCTCTCAGGTTGTGGACAGATCCTTTGATGAGGACTCAGGAGCAGAAGGGCAGGGAGTGCAAGAGCTGAGCCACTGCAGTGTGATTCAGAATCATCCTGTGGGCTCTCCAGGAAGCTGGGATGTACGACACTGAAATGAGGCTGGGAAGGAAAAGCCCCTCCAGCTTCTCCAGCCCCCACGCAGGGCTGTCACTCCCACTCACAACTGCATCCTGGTTTCTGGTGTGGATAGAGCAAGGCGCAGACCCCAAAAGTATCAAGGACATCAGACTTCAGCTCTCTCGTGAGCTCACAGCCAGACATGGGGATGTTCCTGCAAAACTCCCACCTTCTCTAGTTCCCACTGCTGTTATTTTTTGGCATCTAGAGAAGGTATTTTGTTCCAGGTCTTTCCATCCCAAGAGTTGATGCAGAACATGAATAATCAAGGCACACTTTGGCAATGCAACTACACAGCTTCTCCTCAGCCCCCTCTTCCAGTGGGCCAGCAGGAACCCCAAGTTCAGGGGACTGGTTTAGCAGAGGACCAGAAGTGACCCTTGCAACAGCAAACAGGGCCAGTGGCCAGGCCCACTGGTGAATGTCACCCAGCTGCGAGCCCTGGAGGCACCATGCATGCCAGATGGCTGAGGAGGAGGGATGATGAGCCATTCCTCACACCTGATTTATCCACAGCAGAGGTAATGACAGAGTCCTAAGGTCTCTCTGCATGGCTGCCTGACCGCTGGTCAGTGTACTGGGCTCCAGTGCATCATTTCACAAGCCCCTCAGAGGAAGAACTGGCTGTGAGCCACAGAATTTGCAGAATTGCAGGCATGGTCCGTAGGTCCCACCGGCTCCAGGTCCGTGGCCTGACCGTTCTTGGCTACTTGGCATGACAACCCCATGAGTTAGGGAGCAGCTCTGGGATGTGGGAAAAAGATGCATCAGACTTCAGGCTGGAGGGAGAGAGTTGTAGGACTCTCCCAGGAGCATTTCTGCCATGCCATGTTTACTGAAGCCAGGGACACCACTGGTGCTGGGGAGATTCAGCTGCTCCACAAGACTTTGTTTTGGAGACCAGGCAGTGGGTTGAAGTAAGCTCCAGAGCAGAGGATGGATGTCAACAGGAAGATGCCCTCTGTGGTCCCAAGCCTGCCCACACCCACACAAGCCCCCATCAGAGAAGGGACCTGTCCCCCTGGTCCCTGCTGTCCTGGTTTGGTGGATCTCTAGACCAGTGCACGTCAATGGCCAGGCAGCCACATGCTTCCTCCCTTCCAGGGAAAGCTGGCATGGGCGACGTGCCCATCTGGGAGCTGTGAGGGAGCAGGGCAGGGACAGAGCAGTGCAGCCCCTTGCCTTGCTCTGCGTTCCTCTTATTATTCTCGTGAAGACCAAGGAGGTGTTTCTGCTCCACTCCGAGGAGCTGCGTGGAGCCCAGGAGCAGTGCAGTGGGGAGCCAAGGCTGCAGCCCATCGCAGGCTTCCTTTTCCCCTCTCCCTTGCAGGTCCCTGTCATGCTCTCCCTTTGCAGCTCTCCTGGCGGCCCGCGGCCCTCTCATCGAGGATTCATTGTCTTGTCAGCCTCTAGTTAGCCAGCATGCGTGCGAATCATAAATTACCCCACCCGGGCCTCTGCTATGCTTCAGCACAGACAAAAAAATTGCACTCCATCACCGTGTCTCCCAGCTTTTAGTGGTATTGATCAATGCTGCTCCCTTCCCGCCCCCCCCCCCCTTTTCATTTTAACCGAGCCGGTTAAGTGCAGTATCTTATTTTGTGCTGGGACAAATGAAAAGAATATTAGCAAGGGCTGAAATATATCTCTTTTTTATCTCTCTGCTACTTTTTTATTGAATCTTTCTGAGTAGGTGGCTTTCCGCAGGATGACAGCCTCATGACAGGCTCCTCATTAGAGCCGAGACAGTAATTGTGATGCATTTCCCTGCGCGGCCTTTTCACTTCTCCCCCCCCCTCCCCTGCCTTTCCTCCTCTCTCCTTTTCCCCTGATTTGTAAAATGATTGGATGTACAGACTCACTCAGTTTCTTAAATTATTGTCCAGCTCAATCCATCTTCTTCTGCCCCATGCTGAGCATCTCCACAGATGGAGAGCTAAGACCAGGATCATGGGGTTGGATGCAGGAAGGGGCTCCTCACCTCTCCTCGCTGCTGGGCTGCCACCTACCATGAGAATTGTGGTGCCAGACCCTAGAGGACGTGCAACAGCCTCTGAAGAGCCCAGGGTGCTGTCTGAAGACGCGTTTCTACTGAGCGACCCATGGGGTCACCTCAGCTGGTGTTAGCTACATGACAGCATTGCTGCACCACCAGTTTACACCAGTCTTCTCCAGTGTCCAGCTTGCCTGGAGAGACTGCTACAAGATAACTCTTTTCTTTGGAAGGAAATCAATATTTTAGCAGCTTTTCTGCCTCGGTTCCCTCTATAGTTTTTAGCCTCAGGAAAAGCAGGTATATTTTCTAAGCTGCATGGCAGCCTGGGCACATTAGCAGGGAGCAGTGCTAGGGATCAGGCCCTTGGTGAGGCTGCAGGGAGATGAGTTCAGCGCTTCATTGTGCCCCACTTTGCTCATGGGGTGGTAGAGGTCCCTCAGTTCATTATGCCTCTATGTGCTTTATACACTACAGCTGTATAAAACCAGCTGTCTCTCATCCCCGTGCCCCTTTCCACTAGACTCAAGGCAGGAGTGGCCTCATGCTGTGCCCAGGACAATTTGAATCCAGCTTCTGCTGCTGTGGCAGCTTTGCACTGTGATTCAGGAGTGGAGAAACGACTCCTCAAAGGCCATTTCTTACAGTGAAAGCCACTTTTTCTGGACTTCTGGTCTCTTCCTGCCTACACAGACCTCAAAATGCACATGCTCCAAGAAAAGGCAGATATGCTTGTCACAGGGTGATTCCTTGGTGACCTGGAGGGGATTTGCAGAGTGAGGTTTGGCTGTGGATGTAGCTACCACTAGATGCTGAACACAGCCACAGCACACAAACATGAAGTGACCTCACTGCCCATGGCTGTTCCCAGTGCATGTGCGGAGCAAGCACAGGAGAGACTGGGTTAGAAGTGCCCAGATCTGGGCAGCATACTGAGGTCTGCATCCCACAGGCAGCCAGGAGTCTGAAGAAGAGGAAGGGCATGCTGAAAGGAGTGGGACATGTCCTGACCTCAAACCACCCCCCTGTACAGGTTTTGGGGGACACATACCTTTTTGCTTTGGCAGGACCCAAGACAGCACCCAGCACATAGGATGCAGCCCTACGGGGCCATCCCATTGGGAGCTCACTAGTAAGTAACAGGAATCTGGGAGAGCGATGAGCAATGTAATTTTTGCTCTCTCCACTTTATTACCAAATACTTTTTGCCTCTATTGCTATGCAGGAATGCTCTGCACTGACATGTGAACCATTTCCATCTTCCTCACCCCACCATTGTCATCCTCCTCCAGCTGCGGCACAGCCCTTTAGCTGCCACTTACTGTCAGTGCTCTGCAAGCTTCATCGGCTGCAGCGTAGGCTCGTCAGGAGAAGAGCAAGCGTTAGGCTATTTCCAAGCTAATATGGGGCTTTCTGTGAATTATTGTTTTTTGAGCTGGAAGGAAAGGATGCTTGTCACACAAGATATCTGCTATCAGTACACAAATAACAGCAAACCCATCATCGAATGGAAAATAATCGCGGCGGAAACCGAGTTGCGGGAGAGCCGGGAGGGATTATTACAGGCGCTGGCAGTGGCGATGCTGTCAAGGAGCCTGTGTCAGCACTTCCATTACCACCCACCTGGTTTCAGCAAGAACCCCGAAGCAGCACACAGGGCCACAGGGCCCCAGCAAGGGGTCATTTCTATTCAGAAGAGTTTCAGATCAACTGGCTTTGATTTGGTTTAAATGATGGAGTGTTTAAGAGGGAGAGAGAAGAAATAAGAGGCTGAGGTGAAGGGAGGCATCTCAGAGGAGGGGGAGTTTGGTACTCAGACAATTGGAAACCAGTTTGAAATAGAGAATTCAGGAGCTTGGGAGAGGACTGATACTCCTAGGGGTAAGTTTCAGATGACCACAAAGAAAGACGGTATGGGGAGAACAGCTGGAACCTGGGCAGATGCCCTGGGGTCTGCCCAGCAGGGGCTACTAGGGAAGAATGACTACATCTCCAGGAGGGAATATGCCCCTATCAGTGCTCATTTCCTGCTGCCACCCTAGATGCCACCCACAGCGGCAGTCCCTGAAAAGGCACCTGGCAGTGCAATCAGCCACCAGTGGAGTTGAGCAATTGAATTATAAACAATTTATATCGTTCATTTGGCAATTTGCTGAGCTGCTGGGCAGAGTAAGCCCTCACATCCCGTAAACGTTGCTCATTCAGAGTGTCTTGGGAGCATCGTTTAAGCCATGCTGTATAGTGACAAGGGGCTGCACGCATCACATGCTGCTGTTGTGGCTGGCGGAGGCCTGGGTCTCTTTTTTTGCTCCCTTAAATGCTCCCCAAAACAGCATTACCCATTCTTCTTGTGGGGGATAAGCTCTCCCTTTCAGGTGACCCATTCCTGGCCTGAAAACATTGCTGTCAGCCTTCCAATTCGGGACACAGACAGACAGAGGGAGGGAGGAGGAATAGCTTCAGGCTTTCACAGCTACTCAGTGCCACACTGGCACCTCCAGTGCCTGCACCCAGCTCTCAGCCTGGAGCCCAGCTCCCGTTAGCAGACGCTTGGTGGTGGATCGAAGAACTATGGGGAATTAGGTAAGATTCAGGTCAACGTACATGAGGGCAGGTTCTGGCTCTCAGTCCCCACTGGGATCAGGAGGGTTCGGTTCAGTCCTCATCCAGGCTGGGATTCATTTGCAGACATCCTCCGATGAAACTTGTGGACAAATTCCTCCACGCAGGGGTGAGTCTGTGCATCGAGCCCTCTGCTTTCAGAGCAGGAAATATTTCGTTTCAACACTTGGAGTTAAACATTTCCGTGAAGCCCAGGAGACCGTGCAAACAGCGGGAGCACTGAGGCTCTGCCTTTTCATCTCTGGCAGTGCCGAGCAGGGGGTCGGCAGCAGAGGAAGCACGGCAGAGCTGAGGAGGGTAAACACTGGAGCTGAGTCTACCGAGTAACCAGAGAGCAAAGGGGAGAGACAAGGGCAAAGAAAACAAAAACACAGCTGCCAAAAAACAAAAGCCTGAAAAGAGCCATTCAGGGTCTCCCAGGAGTGGGCTTGGCACAAGGCAGGGAAGGAAGAGCAGCGAGCACTTGCTGCTGGGGCAGGCACAGGTCCAATCCCCTGGGAAATGTGGTTCCACCCTGGGCAAACCAGTGCCCTCCACCTCCTCGAACAGGATAAGAATCTACACCTCAGAGCAGTCCAGCCACACACAGTGCAGCATGCTTTGCTTTTTTCCTGAGAGCCAAGACATCCCTGCTCTGGAGAGGAGAGGCAGGATGCATGCATCTCCCTCCACCTTACATTCACAAACAACACTAGAGAACCTGTGCCCATCCTCACCCTCCCCACAAGCCAGCATCTCATGCAACCAAGCTGGGTACCACTGCCCAGTATGAGACACTACAGAGTAGGCGTGTGTCAAGCTCTGGGGTGTGCTGCAGATGAGGATGGCACTGATCTGGGGAGACGCATCCCACTCTCAGCCTCTGTGGCACTGCAGGCATGCAGTGCGTTTTGCAGACCTGGGGAGGCTCGCGTAGGTGTCCTGCTGGCACCGGGGCTGAGCCTTCCTTTCTGCCTGTCACTCGAACTTATCTGTACTCCTGAAAAAGTGTGGTTGTCAGCCCCTCGGGCCAGGAGCTGGGACTCCTGTCTGTTGCTTTGCAATCTGAATATCAAGGACTTGGCTACATGTCCAGGTCCCAGTTCTCCTGCCCCTCTGAAAGCCTTTCCTTCAGTGCAAGCATCAGCCTCCCACACACGCTGGAGCAAGATCTTCCCCAGAGTGACAGCTGTCATGTCCTTGTTTGGCACAAATTCATCACCATAACATTGGCTTCGCTGGTGGGAGGGCCATTGCTACTCATTTCTCCCGATGACCTGGGCTGGATTTGGGAGTGGCCATAGAAGGCTCCTTCCCATGGCCTAAGATCCCTCCCATTTGCTCCAACCGTTGCAATCCAGTCACCTGTGCTTAGGAAAGTACATCCCATAGAAAAACAAGCAGCGAGCAAGGATCTGAGCTGGCAGGAGGTTAAAAAAGCCACTAGTCTAATGCCACAGACCTCATCCCCAAGAGGGACTTGAGCTGCGCCGCCTGGTCTGAGTCTGTCCGTCACAGTGGTCTGAGACTTTCCATGACCTGCTCCAGCAAAGAAATATCCTTGGGCTCCCCAGAGAGCAGAGACCCAGGGATGCTCAGTCTCTGTTTCACCCTCTGGTGCTGCAAAGAGCATCTCTGCCCCGCCAGTCCCAGCTGCGGGTGGCAGGCAAAGGGGGTTGGTGGGCCCCACAGTGGTGGCCCGGGCCAGAAGTGGGGATGCGTGGCGGTAGGGTGGAGGGCAGCCTGTTTACCCGTCCATCTGCAGACCCCACAGCAGGGATCCAGCAGGATTTCCTGTCCGCTCAAAGCCGCCTGTTTATTTTGGGAGGGAGACTCAGACAGCTCCATTGTTTTGCTGCGAAGTTGGGGTTATAACTAGCAGGTGGTCGGGGACGCTCCTGGGCTATTTTGGGCCCCCGCTACACAAAAGTGGAAAAGCTCCAAGAGGAAAGTGGAATTACTGAAATTCCGACCTTTCCCGCCAGGGTCAGCAGGAGCTGGTTGTTTGGGTTTGGGTTGGGTTCTGGGCGTTATTTAAACATGAGGGGAGGAGGAGAGAGGAAGACAGTGCCAGCTGCACGGGCTGTGTGCTTCCCAGCAGAAGGGCGGTAGGCGTGAGGGGCCAAGGTGCCTGGACTCTGCTGGGGTTCTGCTCGGGATCCGTCAGGAGCAGTTCACATCCAGCTGGGTTTTACTCCTGCCTCTGCAGATGAGAGGCTTCCCAGTGGATGGAGAAGCTGGGGAGGCAGGGGACATGCCACAGGAATGGCCTGCCTTGACTTGCCCTTTGTGCCTCAGTTTCCCTGGTCTCCTACAGGGAGGCTGAAGAAACAGGCAGGTGATGTTCTGGCAATAGCTCCTGTCAGGCATGTACAGAGTGTCCTGCTGGAAGGCAAGGATGAACCAAGGAGACTCTCAAACTTGTTTGAGACCCTTCCTCTTGTTAAACACCTGCACCAGGCAGTTATACAGTGAGCTGCAAGGACCCTGTAAAGCAGCTCACACCAATGTTTTATACTTTGAGAAGGTCTATTCCTTTAACAGGGATTCTTTTAACTAGGCTCTGCCATCATCAGGAGCCAAAAAATGGCACCTTTTGGCTCCTGATTTGAAGGCCACAGTTGATGCAACCCCCTCATATCCAGCACTGGCTGCTTTATTGTGCATTACTGCCTCTCACTTGGATTTAACCAATTTGATCCATGTCTAATACATAAATAAATAATCCAGCAGGAGGGTTCACATTAGATGACAACAGGCAGCTATAAAGCATGTTTCTCCCCACTGGAGCCATCTGAGCTGGGCTCCGCACGCCCTCTCATGAGCAGAGCTGCTAATACAGCTGGGAGAGGGGGGTCTGGAGACCCGTGGGCTCCTCTGTTTTATTGAAACTTCATTGTTTGCTTTAGAGTTTTATTTTACATTAAATAGACTCTGTATATTCCTTACAGAGGGGGCAATAAATTTTCTGAGCTGCAGGAAATTGGCTTCGGAGCAGAAAGTGGGCCAAGGAGATGTGGCTGGGCAGGGGGGTGATGGGGAGGATTTGGGGCAAGGAGGATGTGTGGAAGTTTCCCACTTCCAGGGTGGCCCAGGGGCTCAGCCCTGCACAGGCTTGGGGTCCACAGGCACCTCCAAATGTCACCCAGTGATGATACAGTCCCAGGGGGCTCAGAGCTCAGGCAGCTGCAAGGCCCAGTGCTGCTGGTAGTGTGGGGAGGACAAGGGGCCCCATCCCAGCTTGAGGACAGGCTGAGCAATGATCGATGACAGTCAAGGCAGATATGCCAAGCATATGGACCTGCTCCATGCCATCCACAGCCCAGCATCACAGGGTGCCCCCTGCCTCCCAACCATCGTGTGCCCACAGAGAATCACTCTGCTCATCATGGGGGTCATCCTGACCAACCTAAGTGCACGAGTGGCAGGGATTTACAGCTGATTTACAGTTGTAAATATATGGTAGCAGTGGGTAATGCTGGATTGTCTGTTTGCTTCAAGTCATACCACCTGCACCACAGACTAGTGAAGGTGGAGTTGCACAGAGTCACTCCTGAAATGTATCTGTTGCTGCTCTCCCTATAAAGCTGGAGAGACCACAGCTGATGCTGGGATGCTCTCACACCAGTTGTTGTCCTGCTGCAGAACAGAGCCTGTCCCTGTCACAGCAGTTGTAGGACTGCTGTAGGGGAGAGAAATAGGACTATATCAGGAGAAAATCCCCTTGTTTCAGACCTCAAATAGGATGGGGACCAGAGCAGAGTGCAGGTAATACTGATGGCAACCTATCAGAGCCAAATCTCTCCTTTTTTCCTCCCTGCAGGCAAAAAGAAAGCAACTTTATTTGACAGCCAGGCTCCGATCTGTCCCATCTGCCAAGTCCTCCTTCGCCCTGGGGAATTGCAAGAGCACATGGAGCAGGAACTGGAGAAGCTCACCCAGCTGAACATCAGGTAAGCAGCTTCCTGGGGTCCATTAGCATCCCCAGTTAGCCAGCCAGGGCACCTGCACATGGAGGAGATGGTGATGCTCACAGCTATCAGGAATGAGAGATATAGTGACGGCCAGTGGGACAAAATCATTTCCCAGGGGTTCGCTGCAGTTCCTCTTTCCCCAGAGATGTGTTTGGATGAGCAGTTCTGATGCTGTTCGCACCCATGACGGAGCAGGCACTGTCCTTTAACTGCCTTCAGCTCCCTTCTGCTTCCCTCAGCACAGCAAAGCCCCTATTTAAAAAAAGAATAAATAATAATTGCATTTTAACTGCTGGCAGTTATTTAGGAAATGGCTACAGCCAAGGGTTGGCAGATCCCTGCCCCTGTCTTAATAAAACTCAGTGGCCTTGGAAAAGAGCATGTTTATTTCAATTATTAATGAATTCTCCAGCCATTAAAAGGTGAGGAAAGGAATCAAACTGCCGACTAGGAGCAAAATTACGTCAGCAGGTGGTAGGAGAGGAGGGCGAGTGCAGCACATGTGCCAGCGTGTGTGTGCCAAGGCAAAGGGGTGCATGTGGCAGTGCACAGCATGGAGGATGTAGAATCCATTCCTACCCAGCTTGGGACTTCTTTGCAACTGAGAAATAGCCACTGCAGATGAAGGGAGAAGGAGGGAGCTTTAGCTAGAGACAGAGAGACCTCCCCAGATGGGTTCTGGCTGAGATCCCCCAAATTAGGTACCCGCAGCTTCAGGCTAAGACCCGCATCCCCCACTCATTGCACAGGAAGAGAAGAAGGCGGGGGGCGGGGGGGCAGGGAACAGGCAGCCCATTTATTCCCCTCGACACCTAGTCCCCTTGCGAGCATAATTTATGGTGTAATTTGGGCTGCATCCAACTTAATAAAGGGCCACTGCAAATTAGTGAACAGGTTTAAATGAACAGAAGCAATTAGTGCTCGGAGGAGCCCATCAAAGTAGTTGGGCCAATATCAGAGTGAAACTGAAACCGCAAGCCAGGAGCGGAGGCTGGCTGGCGTGAGGTGGTGATGGGAAGGTGGCGTTTAATGGGAAAGGAAAGGAAACCCTAAATCATAAAGCATGACAAGGGCCATTGTGGGCCAGCTGACAAATGAAAAAGAATGGCATTATTCCTTTAAATAACAGCAGCAGTTAGAGGGGAGACAGCTCTCCCCAGCTTGCCCTCGCTTCCCTGGCCCGCTCTTCTCGGCCATGCAGCCAGCAAAGAAGAATCAGAGGTCTTTATTAATTATTAAATAACGACTCCCTCCGTAGCATGATAGATAACATTCAATCTAGTCGATGGATTCAGGCGGTGGAGGCTAATCTGTAACACTGCAGCTCTGCACAGGAATAGTCTCTCCCAGTCCCAGAGGGGAGCGACGGCCAGCTGGCAGCAGCAGGCAGGGCGGGCAGCAAGTGCAGGCAGCACTAGCGGGCAGCAGGACGCCAGCGGGTCACTCCTCTCTGCATTGCTCAGCTCTGGTGGGGCAGCTTAGCCTAGCGGGTGGCCTCATCTCCCATTCTCCCACCTTTCCCGCCTGGAGGAGCCAGGAGCAAGAACACATCAACAAGAGGAGAGAGAAACTAATAATGATCTCAAATAACCCAATAAACATAAAAATAAAATGTAGGCCTATAAACGTGACGGGCACTGGCAGCCCTGCCCACTCCCTGCCAACACCGACTTGTTACCGAAATGGCTGAGCAGCTGTTACTTATCAGTCTGATGGGGAGAGGCAAAGCAAGGGGCTGCTTTCCAAGGGCCTTTTTTTTTTTTAATTTAAAGAGGATGCAGCCAATCATGGCTTGTGTTGTTAAGTTCTAATAAACCTTAATGACTTGCAACAAAATCATACATTTCCAGTACTAGGGGTTAGGAAGGCAGATCTCCTGCGTGCTGAGCCTGCAGCACCAGAGACTTGGCAGGTGCCACATCAGCTCCTGCTGTAGCACTGGGGCTCCCCATGTGCCAGGATCCCCCTCAGTGTGGCAGGGTGAGCCAGCTGAGATGTCACTACAGGTGCAGATCATGAGCATGGGAGAGGCCGGTGGAGAAGCAAGGTGGAGGGGCTGTCCTGTATGCTTGCCTCCACTGAGAGTTAAGTGCTCACCAGGGATTTTGGGCAACACTGGAGCGGGGAGCTTGGCACTGTGCAGAGGGTAGAGGAAGGGGAGGAGGAAAAGACCTTTACCTAGGTTATCGCAGGAGCTTCTTGGGGTTGAGATACAATGGACTTGTAGGAGCCACCTGGATGATGACACCCATGGTTCCATCCCACCAGAAGCCTGGGGTTGCATCCCACCCATAGTAATGCACCTTTTGCTCAGCTGGTGGGAATGAGATTTGCTGTCCCCCAGGGACCGCCCTTATTCCCCATTCACACTGCTGGCATCACTCTCCTGATCTCAGGGCAGAGACATCTCAAAGCCTACTCAGCTGAAGCATCACACAGTGAGGCAGGAGGAGCCATGATGAGCCATGAGGCAGAAGCTACCCATTCTGAGGGGCTGTGCATGCCCAAGGGGTGGAAATCAGCCATTGGACCAGTCATGAACACCATTCAGGAGAATCCAGCCCTGGTGCAAGGCCAAGCTTTCCCTTGGGACAATGGACTTGAGTGGGAATGAGGGACCTGAGTTTCTAGCTCTGCTGCTTTCATGATGTGTCCACTCTCTGCAAGCACAAGGAGAGACCTGCTTGTGCTCACCCCACACCTCTTCCACCCCACACTGGTCTAGCCAAACCCTGTGCACAGCTCTGTGTGTTGAGGCAAGGCTCTCTGAATGCAAATTTCATTTCTGAGCCACTGGCGCTGTTTCAAGAGCCGGCAGCCTCCGAGCCCTTCTCGGTGTTACATATGTAACAGCCTCATTGAACTTGACATGTCAAATTCAGGCCATTTGTGCAAAATCTCCCTTTAATAATACCGTTTCATTTCGCTCAAATGAGACTTGAATGCATGTAAAATGGAAAAGGATATTTAAGCGCTAACATTAGGCAGATGTCTTGCCAGAGGCCGATTGAATATATGAGATTTTGAAGTGCTTAACACGTTTTCGGTGCTCCCTCTTAGAATATGTCACCTGGCTTTCTCTTTTCTCCCCCTCCTTTCTCCTCCCCCCCTTTAAGTGAAGGGTATAAATTGAAAGAAAACAAAACTACAAGCCTTGGTTTTATGGGGTTTAACTCTTGCCAGGCAAAACTGTTGGTATTTCTCCTCCAAAAAGAAATCACTTAGTAGCTCACCTTCACAGAGCACAAGCACAAAGCAGCAGAGAACAGGAGGCAGGTGAACATTGGCCCCATGGCATGGATGCTCTCCTTGCTCTGCATACACAGCTCAGGTATCAAAAGGTGCCAGTCCTCAGCTGACCAGCTAAGTACCACCAAGGTAAAAGTAAGAAATAATAGCTGCAACCCTCTGTGTGCACTGATGCCCTGTGCCCAGCCAGGCTGGTCACTTCAGAATACATGGATATTCCTGGCTGGTGTGCATGAAGATTATCTGTGTGCTAGATGCAGGTTTCCTCTCCTGATGTGATTTGTGCTCACCTGCTTTACACTGCATCCGCATCAGTGGCTTGCAATAAAGCACACTGAAATGTGACACTCTTTCTGGAACTGTTAGTGGCCACAACACAGATCTTCAGGTGGTGCTTCCACTACAGACACATTCCCCATGGAGCCCAGGGACAGGCACAGCATTTGAAAGCAGTACCCATGGGTCCCCCTCAGGACAGGCACACACACATCTCCATGTGCAAGTTGAGTGCATGGCTGCATGTGTCGCTGCAGGGAGATACTCTGAATAGAGGTGGTGGTGTGCAGGAGGACCCTTAAACCCTGACACTTGCTCTCCAGGCAATGAATGGAGATGACAACTTGCTGATGGTGGAGGAGACTACGTGGAAAAGGGATAGGTTTGGGGCTATGTGTTGAGTTCGGGGTGGGAAGAAAGAAGAGTTTGAGGACAGGAGTAAGGAGGCAGCAGGAGCTGTGGACCCTGCCTCAGCCAGTGGTCTCTGATGGGTCCATGGTGCTTTCTACAGTTTGGGAAAGAGGCATTTAGTGCCCATTTCAAAAGCCTTAGGGAGTGACATTACAGATTTCACAGCTGCTGAGTCAAGAACTTGGATGCCATGGGTTTAATACCATGGCAGGATGCTCTGTTCTTGCATACACAGTGCTTTAAAGAAAAAAAATATATTGCTAGGGGGAATTTTAGTTCCCCTATGTGACAGCTAGCAGATTCTTCCCTGCATTGCCAGCAGCAAACCTGGCCTTCAGGGCCCACAGGGATGAGCTATATCATTACAGCTGGAGAATGGTCCAGAGGGTGGAGCAGTGAGGTGGACTGTGCCAGCTCTGTTCCTGCATTTGCAGATGAAGGGTGGTGCGAGCTCGGATAGGCCTATCTCAGCTCTTTCCCCTCATTTAAGGGGGTTTCTAAGCTTAGAACTCCTCAATATCATCATACCACGTTGAAACCTTACCTGTGCCCATGCTACCACATCCCAGGGTCTGGCCCTGGCAGTGCAACAGCCACCTGGGGTGCTCAGCAGGTGCCTCCAGGGATGGATGTGCTTGGGTGGAGAATGCTGTTCTCATGGTGCACCACGCCTGTGAAAACTCCTCCCCTTCTACACTTCTCTTCCTTTCTTTCCTACACAGTGAATACTTAATCTGAGCATATTTGCCTTTTAAAGCCCATGTGCACCTGTTGACTGCTCCCACCTTCTCACCGCTCCTTGCCACTGTGCTGGGAGTGTGGGCACACAGCCCTGTATCCCCACCCAGCATCTCAGGAGCTAATGATTCCCTCTCATGACCTTTATGGCGTGTCCAGGAATAATTTCTCTTCTGATTTTCTGATTACAAAGCACTTCCTGGAACACACAGGGCATTGGGGTCTCTCACCTTGGTGCAAATGGGAAGTGCCATGACCTGTTTGTAGTGACCTCAAAGATGCTGTTGCAGAGGGAACCAAACAATGCCAGGCAAAAGAGAGGAGAGCAAGATCAGCATAGAACCACATAATGGCTTGAGGCAGAAGGTGCAAGATGCAGAGGGAAGGATTATTTCCAAACAGGTGAAGTGCCCAGAAGGGGGATTTCGCTTGGCTATTGGAGCCAGTTTTGATTCATGTCAGAGAAAAGGAGCGAATCATGGCACTGTGGTACTCCAACTCCTGTAGCAACTCTCAGTGCTCCGCCGCCCAGGCTTAAGTCTTCCTTTGGGATCCCTCTGAAGATTCCTCTGCCTCTCATCTGCACATGTGCTCTTTTTCTCTCACTGTTTTCAATCATTCCCTTGACAGCTGGGGTGGAAACAAAGTGCTGCCTCAGTTCCTAGCACTGCACTGAGCATCCTCATCCTCCTGGTGGGGAGCTTCAACCCAAAGTTTCTTTATGCAGAAAGGCACAGTAGTAGTTCTCCTTGGAGGTTAGAGGCACCTTTAGGCCCAGTGGGATAAGGAATAAGAAGGAAGCTACATGAAGACTGAGAGGCCATGGGGGATGACCTTGCCTCTCTGGGTAGGGCCACCATCCTTGAGAGAGATCTCCAAGCATCTGAACACATATTCTTGATTTCACATTCTTTCACAGATTGCTTTCAGCGTTTCATAGTCTTTCTGATTAAAGTCATCCCCTGCTAACCCCCAGACTCCTGCTGTTGAATGAGGAAAGAAGGACACGATCCCTGTGCCCCCTGCTTGCCCAAATGACAGGGGCTTTCTGTGTTCCTCCAGGTCAGGATAAGGGTCCAAAGCAAATTATGACACGTGGCTCATATCCCTGTCCTGACCAAGGAACCCTGTGTTTAAATACGGCTCCAGTCAAGGCTTTTCTTCATTTCAGTGGGATCTGCTGAGAACTTTACCCCAAAGGGGCCTTGGAGGAGACTTTTCAGGGCCAGTGTGGGCAGCCTCTCTGGGAAGGACGAGCGGCTGTGCTTGCAGGCCTGGCAGGATAAATAGAGTGTGTAAAACCCAAATTAGCTCTGTTGTCATGTGTCACATCAGGGTCATGGCTCTTGCCTCAGGTCTCCTCAATTTATGCCTGAGGACTTTCGCTTGATGGCTAGGTGCTTCCCCTGACTTCTCTTTCAGTGAACACCACAGGTTCAGCCTCTGAATGGGTGAGGTGAGAGCAGCTTTTCAGCGAGAAAGGTTTTCTCCCAAAGCTCCATTCAAGTACACACCAAATCCCTTCCTTGCACACCACGGGCACCTGCGACTGCTCCAGAGAGGGCAAGCAGCTCTGGCCAACAAGTGAGATTACAACCGGGGAAAAGCAGGCACCGCAACCTCCTCCTCAACGTCTGTCTTTTTTCTTCCTTCTTTTTTCCCCTCTTCTTTTTTCCACCCTATTTTCCTTTCTTCCCTTTATCCCCCTCTTCTTCCCCCCCTCCCTCCCCCTCTCCCCACCCTCCCACCCGGTATCGAGGCGACATCTCCAAGCCAAGTACTTTTAATTTCGCCCGTGGCCCTTGCTGACACGGTGGATATGCACAGCAAGTTAAATTCCCGCCTGATCAATAAAGCAGAAGCAGTGTGTCCGACTGGTCGATATTTTTTTATCTGTCTTCAGCCCAGTCCTGCTGATGACAGCCCCCTGCGCTTCAGCAAAGGCACTCAAGGGCATCAGGCTTTGGCAACACAGCTCTTTTCTTTTTCTTTTTTTTTTTTTTATTTAAATTAAAAAAAAAAAAAAAAACCACCCAGATGCCTACAGAGGGGAAAAAAAAAGTTCATGGAGTTTGGCCTTTGCTTAATAACGTTTTATGATTTATCTTAATTTTTAATTGAAAAAAATTTGCGAATTAATTGATTTCTGGGACTTGCCAATTAACATTGTAATTGGGTGCATGATAAATTTCAAGGGAGCGTCATTTTTCTCCCTCTCCCCCTTGTCACCAAGAAGGGGAATTGCGAGGGCAGATGCTTCCTATCCACACACCTCCCCACGCTCCTTCCCAAGGTGCCACTGCCCTTCTCCCCCCTTGCTACTGTATCTTAAAGAAGGAACAAGAAAGCTAATAAAGTCATGTTATTAGAGTCTTGCCAGAGGTGACCCCTCAAGGCATAAATCCAGGCTGAGGAGGTGGTGGGGACAGGTACTATTAAGTGCCTGGCGGTGCTCTGCAAGGTGGGACCGGGTGCCTCCCGTGCAGGACTCCTTTCCCAGGCCACAGCGCAGGCAGACAGCCAGCCCGGGGCCTCCTAGGGGCTGTCCCAAAGCACCCCCAAAGTTGTTCAACCAAGCAGTTCACTACCTGTGATGTCTCCTCAGTGTTCTCATGTGTGAGTCCTGGCACGTGTGAGCCTTCAGCTGCTGCAGGGAGAGATGTGAACATGGCATTGAGTGCCTGGTACCCAAATGGCTGCTTCCCATAGCACACCTCCCGGGGAGGTGGTGAAGTCGCCGTCCCTGGGGCTGTTCAAGGCAAGGTTGGACGTGGCACTTGGTGCCATGGTCTAGCCTTGAGCTCTGTGGTAAAGGGTTGGACTTGATGATCTGTGAGGTCTCTTCCAACCCTGATGATACTGTGATACTGTGTGATACAGGAAGCATCCAAGGTTTGTCCTACAGCCAATATCCCTCAGTAAAACCAGGTCAGTTCTTGGGAGCTGCTACTTTGCTCTGGGGACACTTTGCTCTGCCCTAGGCCACCCAGGAGCAGATGCTGCCCCTTGGCAGCAGGAGGGCATTCCATGCTACTCCACAGCAGAGGTAGGATCTCAGCTCTGTGGTCCTGGGTGTCCAGATTCAGTCATTGATGCATTTCCAGGTGCATGTGAAGCGGCATCACCTGAAGCTGTCTCCAGCAGCATGATTCCTTTATGATTTAAATTGAACACACTCTGTCACCAGAGAAACCTGCCTGAAAGTATCAGCTTCTCTGTGACAGCCAAGTGGGGCACAGGGTCACCTGCCACCACAAGACAGCTAACGAGGTCACATGCCCACGTAGGACATGGAGGAGTGAGTGAGCTGGCTGCTGCCAAAATGAGGAGTGAGGACACAGCATTGTGCTGGGGCAGGGAGAGAGAAACAGCCACACCTCAGGGAGACTGAGATGGAGAGCAGAAATACCAAGTAAATTTTTAAAGAGCACCTGGAGTCTCTAGTGCTTCTTCCACCCACTTCATGTGCTGGTATGGATCACCTTATCACAGCCAGCTCAGGTATCCCATGCAGCATCTAAAGCCCAAGTTTGAATGAGACTTTACTGTGTCGTCCTGCAGCACTCACTATACCCTGGTGTGTGCTAGAGTGAAGGATGCTAGCCCAGTGGAGGGTCCTGGGCTTCCCCAGTAGACCCACAGATCTCACCACCAACTGGGACACCAGTAAGACTAGGGTCAGTCCAACTCTATGTCTGCCAGTGTCAGGGGTGGGAAACTATGGTGGAATGGAGGAAAATTTATGAGGAGAGGAGTCTGTTTATTATCTAGCAAATGTGGTGCTGCTGATACCATGGATTTATCCTCTCTCATTCCCTCTCTGATTTGTGTCCCTGCCCCTTGCTGTGGCAGATTAATCATGAATAGAAAGGAAAAAGAGACCCTCCAGCTTCTTTTCATGCTCTCTTAGGGTGGCAATGACAGCAGCCTGGACATATCATCCACAGCTTCTCCAGCAGAGATAGCATGAGCCAAGAAGCTGTCTGTCCCGCTTAGAGATGCCCCATTCCTCTCCTCCCATGCCAAACTCCAGGGGAGGCAGAGACTGCTGCCCATAATCTGTGGGTGAGAGCACTTCTCACAGGTCAGGCCTTCCACGGTAGCATAGCAGGTGAGAAAATTTTGTGGGTCCTGCATCTCTTCACTCATGCAGTACCCTGAAAGTGATATGAACTGCTATGAATGCTGCTATGAATGCAGTACCCATGGCCCATCCCCTGACTCCAGGGCACGGGTTTGAAGGCTGGGGTTCAGAGCCTCAGAAGGCAAAGCCTTTTTCTGCTGCAGAATCCCAAAGCAGTGGGAGGCCTGGGAAGAGATGCCTGGAAACCCAAGGGTGAGAAATAAATCTTCGGTCAGTTATTTGCCCTGAAGCCATGCATGCCTTCTGCAGAGCCTCTTCTGAACTACCATGTGAGCTGGGAATAATTAAACAGTCATTACAGCCACAGTAGCAAAGAGCCCCCCAGATCAATCTAATGCATGACCTTTCCCTACGACTCTTCTCTTTATTTTTCCAGCCACCTCCTTTTCAAATAGTGGAAGAGAAATGAAGCAACTCTCCTACCCCAGCTTCCTGCTTTGCACCGCACGCACATCATATCCTCACCCAGAAACCTGTTGCCCACTCTAAACACAGGCTTTTGGCAGGGGCATGGGGCACTAGGGGCTGATAAACAAAAACTCGGTAGGGAACAAAGAGCCAGATGGGTGTGAACAGGACAGAGCAAATAGGGGATTTTAGCATGGCCAGGCCAATGCCACTGTGTTTTATGATCCTGCTGCATTTGTGCTGCAGCTTCATCTCTTTGGGAGAGGCAGGTGGCAGCCCTGTGGGGTCGGTTTGTCACAGCTGTTTCGGGCACTGAGGTCTCACAACACTCTGTGGGGGAGCATTTGGGAAGCATGTCTGTAAGGACTGTAAAGGCAAAGCATTTCTGGTCCTGACTTCAACATCTTTGTCAGTTTTTACCATCACTCAGACCCTTTCCCCACCATGGGGATGCAGAAAATCTTCTAAGCCACACTTGGAGCAGAATACAGCCAGAGCAGCCTCAGCAGGTTACAAATCCTAGTATGTTTCCCCTGACTGCACAGATCAGGCCCAGCTACGCTGTGGGATGTCACCTGTGGCTAGGTGAGGATTTGGCCTCACATAGTTTTAAAAAGGAGGGGAAGAAAAATCAAACTCACGTTTCCTTATTTAGGCATCAAGTGGTGCTTCCACTTATTTAAACTGGCGTTCACTAAAACCCAATTCCCTCTCTCCTCAGCAACTGCTTATTTACGGCTGGTGCTGCCGGCTGCGTGCTCTGCAGGAGCTCTGCTGGGGCTGCTGTCCCCAGGCTGCATGTTCAAGCTGCGAGTCCTGCAGCTAAAAATAAATTGTTTCCACTGGATTGTTATTTTTTTAAGAAACACATCAGTTGGCTGCAGCTTGTAGAAACATTTTGGCTTTGCAGGGTCTCATGTGGGAGCTGTATTCACTCTGGCTGGTGCCCGTCAAATCCAGAGAGCTGCTGAGAGTTGTTCTGTGGGAGAATCACAGAGCTGGAAGACACCAGCTGCATGATAGCAGCCCTCTTGCTACCTCTTTAAGTCTCTTCTGGCTGCAATATTATTAAGGGATGAGCACAAACAACTGTAGCTGCCCAAGCTCAAGGAACTTCTTCTCTTGGAGTTGTTATTAATTACATGTGGAGAGTGCTGCCAGAGGGTGGCTGCCACGTGAGATCCTGAGCTCAGCCCTTCCCTGATGGATGCTCATCATAAGCCCTGCCTTGCTCTGGGTGGAGGCTTTGTGGAAATCTCGTTTAAATGTGCTTGGAGAGACCAAGCACAGCTGCACAGCTGTTTCTGACCTTATTGTTGCTGCAAGTGTGCTGCACACTTGCAGTAACAATAAGGGCAAGTCCCACCACTGCTCTGTGCTCAGATGTCTCTTCTGAGCACATCTCTCTCTTGGTCTCCTTACTCAAGCTGAGGCTACAATTGCAACAGACCTTTCCCACTCGTGCTCTTGGGATGCTGCAGTGATGCCCTGATGCACAGTGCTCAAGTTGTAGTGAGTTCAGAGGAGGAAGGCTCCTACCCCTGCCTCCTTGAAGCAGCTGCCTGCTACCAGCCTTCTGCCTAGGCTGTAGGGTCAGCAAGGGCCCTGCCTGCCAGAGTGTGCTCTGGGCACCATGAGCATTCTCTGAGTCTTGAGCCCTTGCCTGGCAGCTGATGAGCTATGTCCCTTGGGGAGCAGGGATTCTGCTTGTCTGCGATTTGGGCACCCAGAAAACTTCTCTTTTGCTTTGGAGGAAAAGCTGAGGTTTGTAGTACAACAGCTTGCAAGGGCAAAGGCTTAAAGGAAAAGGACAAGTACCACTTTACTCATGGTAAAACACAATCAGATCATTTAACCTTCAGCCCTGGGTTTTCCATGTGGGAAGCAGGAGCTTCTATTCATGAGGGCAAAAAGGACCACTCCTTGCATATTGCCTTTTCTTTTCCTTTTCCCCTACAGCAAGCACACCCCAAAAGGCAAGAACATAATAACAATAGTAAAATAACCCAAACTTGGAGGTCATTGTGTATAACAGCAACCATGGCAGGGGTAAAGAAACTCCCAGCCTGTAGGTAGGAGGGTACATAATCAGTATGCTGAGCTGCCCTTTGCCATTTGGGACATCTCAGCTGAAGCACTGTGTCTGAACAGCCCTTGGGTCTCACTTAGAGAAATGCCAGGGGGTTCCCAGCTGCATCTGGGGATGCTCCTAACCAAATACCTCTGTATGTCTGTAGTGTAGCCTGAGTCTTTCTTTCACTGCGGATGGTCTCGCTATGAGTAAATGTTCCTCTTAAAGCTGATGTGTGCTAATATAGAGAAGTGATGGGCTCCCAGTGAGTGCCCCAGGGTACATGGGGACCTGGCAGTGCAGCTCCTGTTGATGTTAAGCACTATCAGAGCCCGCCAGCAGCACCAGAGCAGGGACATGACTATCGCCAGAGAGGAGCAGGGCAGGACAAAATGTTGGGATGCATCAATGCACAGCCAAAACTCACATCTTAGCCTCAAGAAAGTGAACCAGTGAGGAAGCAGCCTCATATTGCTCAGAAATGAAAAATCCTCAAGATAGAGAGAATGAGTCTGCCCAAACTGCTGAGTCTTTCCAGGGCATTTCTTGGCCTCCTTATTTGGTACTTTGGAGGGGTTACCTGAAAGAGAAAGAAGTTGTTTTTCTGTAACGAACTAGATAAACAATTCCCCAAATAGATTAAAACTAACTGTAACTTATAAAAGTGGGTAGTAATTATATTTTATTAGGTAGCCAAACACCATTTTTTTATTTCGTAGGATAATTCTGTGTAAATCACCTTAATTAGAAGTGTCAGGCGAGCCCACGAATATCGTACTTAGTAACTAATTTCCTATGTACAGGTTATAATTTAAAACACATGGATCACTCGCCGAGTGGAAATATGCTAGCCATGAAATAATGTGGAGAGTGTTGGGGTTATTACTATGTAAATGTGTAATCATTTCAGACCACTGCAGCCTGGCTGGGTGATTAAAGAGAATCCCAAGGTCTCCAAAGATTGTGCTCTCTGCAAGGCCCTAGAGCGAAAAAAACTTTAAAAGGCACCAAAAAGTGTTTGAACTTTAAAGGTCTTGATTTCGCTTTTACCATTTTTAATTTGTCTGTGGTGTTTATGGAGGGGAAGGTTTCTCTTTGCTGACGGCCTTTCGATTCTCAGCCTGCTGCCAGCATCCTTAAGAGGCTCAGGGGGCTGCAGCCACTGTAATTCAGGGGCTTGGTTAGTGGGATGGAAGAAAGCATCCTTAAATTGCAGGGTCTCAGGACTTGGATGAGCAGCACTTGTGTCTATTCTTGACCCATCTCTGGAAATGAAAAGAAAAACAAACACCAAAAACAAATTGCAAATTCCTATTAGCAGTAGAGTGGAGCGAAATTGTGAGGAGGGGGCTGGTTCTCCAAAATTATCCAAGTGAAGAATAAATTAAACTCTGTCAAGTTATCTAAATTGGTCCTTTTCTTCATCATCCACAATGGCAGAGGCTTGGACTTTTGGCTGACCAGAGAGACTCATGTCCTGAAGACAGCAGCTTCCTGGCACTAATACCCTTTCTGGGAGGGACTAATGAGATTCTTCCTCTTTCCCCAAACAAGAATAATTTCAGACATCCTTAACAAGAAAAGGGAGGAAATGAGTTGGTATTTATATTATAAAAGAAAGGGGGGAAAAAATAGTTGTTCCACACTTTTGGCGATTCAGAATTTCAAGGTAGCACCAAACATGGGGAAGGAGGGCAAATCTGTCCCATCACACACATTTGGGCACCGGATGGAGGTGGCACCAGGCTGAATCTCAGTTACCAACAGGGTTTGCTTGTGCTCTGTGCCACCTCCCAGGATCAGGAGGGACAGAGCTGGGGGACAAGGCACAGAGGGCATCCTGCAACTCTGTGCAAGAAACCAGCAGCGCATCCACTGGGGAACGGGGGGGCTGCAAGGGAGGCCGTGCCCCAGCCCATCAATCACTGGTACCCACCAATGGCACCATTTGCTCTGGGAGCAGAGCTGTGGCATTTGGGGCTGAAGGCAACGGATAACCGTGTGTTCCCCTCTTTTCGGCATGACGGGCAAGGGCGGTGGCACCGGGAGAGGAGCGGAGCCATAGCCCCAGGAGAAAACACCTTCCTCCATCCCTGCTCATTTCGTAACACCCAGCCATCTGCCAAATCAAGGCAGATTAAAGCCAGCCAAATTCAATTTCTCCCCGCTGCCACCGCAGCTAGGCATCTGGGGCTAAAGTGTCCCCGACAAAGCGAACATGACAGGCACATTGCTTTTTTGTCACATCTAGTACCGTGTTGATCTTCTAAAAGTCTCATAAAAATTTATTGATGCCTCCCATATTGCTGCGACCGCGAAGAAAGGGGCGCGGGTGCGCAGAGCCGGCCGCGCGCGCGGGGCCGCGTGTGTGTATTAATGCTCCTGAAGTAGATCTGATTTGATATGTCTTGTTCCATTGTCAGCATCTGTTTAGCAAGGCTTTTTAATACTTTCTGGCTGCCGATCACTCATCCTTAGCCTGGGATGCAGGCTTGCATACAAATTTTGTTATTAAACACAATTCCATTCCCCCACCACCACCACTGCCATTCCCCAACCTCCGCCTCCTCCCGCTAGCCTCCCCCCTCCGCGCACCCATCCATCACCTCCCCGGGGCTGTGGGGAGCTGGGAGCCAGCCACCCCACCGGCGTGCGCTTACAAGCGCAGGCACTGGGCTCGGCAACATATTTCAAGAGCCTTTTGCCTGCTGCAGGTGCTTTGCATTGACAAATCGAATCATGGGGAAATAATTTATTTCCTAATGCTGTTTGCAGCATGTTAGCAGGAGAATTTACATGAGAGAGATTACTTTAATAACCAAAAAATTACAGTGCAGGCCTCCCCACTATGTCGGCTTTGATATGTAATTGTTTCAAGTTTAACCTGTCTGGAGGGGGGAAGGTGTTATTAAATCTATAGCATCTCCCGCTGGCGAGGGCAGGCGAGGAGGAGCACCGTGCCGAGGACCTCCTTCCCTGCTAAATGGGGAACAAGCTGCATTAACAAATCACTCCAGCCTCCGGCAGAGCTGCTGCCTCCACCGCAGGGTTGCAGCTCAGAGGATCTTCTTTCCCTTGCTCTTACGTCATTCTTCTTTTTTCCTTCCCTCCTTTTTCTTATTGTGCCTGATCCCATGCAGGGCTCACCACCTCTGCTCCCCTCTCCTGTTCCCCCAAAGGTTTGCTCCCCACTTTTCCCCAAGGCTGAGAGAAGAGCTGTGCAAGTGCCCAAGGAGAGTCAGGATTTGATTCTGAAATGTATGTCTGAGCTTGGGGGTTCCACTCACCAGACCATTTTATTCCAGCTGGAGAAATCATTGGTGCTGCACTCCTCTCCGTGCACCTCCAGTCAGGACAAGGAGGCTCTTGTTGGTACAAGGAAGGAGAGATATATGTTTTGCTATTTGACTTGCTGAGATCCCTTGAAGTACTATCCCCCTTGCCCACAGCAGCAGTTTTGTGACTCTGACCCCATTCTGTTCTCTCTTGGCAGCAAGAGCTCCATCCTGAAGGATGCCATGGCAGCAGGCACCCCCAAGGTAAGTGAGCACAGCTCAGCACACTTCCCTTCCTGCTGCAAGAGATGTGCTTTATATGCTCTTACCTTCCCAACCCACTCCCTGTCCTGATACTCAGTGCCCCCAAGGAAGATGGCCTTGCTTTGGTGGCTGGATGGCATTGGGTGAAGCTGCTGCCCCTATCACCCACAGGCTGGAACAGCCAAGTCCATATACTGGGCTCCCAATGAAGCCAAGGGACAGTGGAGTTGAAGGACCTGGTGGGCTCTGGAACTCCAGATTGTGTCTAATGACAGCTAATGAGAGCTGATTACATGCAGGCTGAGCTCAGCCTGTTCAGGAGTTGCTGGAGCCAGAGCCATATGCCAGCTTTGGAAGAGTGGGAATGTCTCAGGGGAGTGAAGAACACCAGAGGAGGAGCCCAAATCACTAAAACGGCCCCCATCCCAGCCACATTCCCCCTTCCCAGGACACACCCACACCCACCCCCCACACCCACCCCCTTGTCTCAGAATTCAAAACTACAAAATGCTCAGGGCTTCATGGCATCAGGGAAAGTGTGCCCAACAGGTCTAGGAAGGCTCTTCTCCCCCTCTACTGTGTCCTGGTGAGACCACACCTGGAATACTGTGTCCAGTTTTGGGGAAAGACAGGGACTTTCTGGAAAGAGTTCAGCAGAGAGCCATTAGAATGACTGGGGGACTTGAGCATCTGCCCTACGAAGAGAGACTGAGAGACCTGGGGCTGTTTAGTCTGGAGAAGACTGAGAGATCTGATCAATGTATACAAATATCTGAGGAGTGGGTGTCAAATGGATGGGGCCAATCTCTTTTTGCTACTCAGCAGCATTAAAACAAGGAGCAGTGGATACAAACTGGAACACAGAAGGTTTCAGCTCAACATGAGGAGAAACTTTTTTACAGTGAGGGGACAGAGCACTGGAACAGGTTGCCCAGAGAGGTTTGTGGAGTCTCCTTCTCTGGAGACTTTCAAAAACCTGGATGTGTTCCTGAGCAAACTACCCTAGGGGAATCCTGCCTTGGCAGGGGGGTTGGGTTTGATGATCTTTGGAGGTCCCTTCCAATCTCTAAAGTTCTGTGATTCTGTGATCACTGCTAAGACCATCGCTTACTAATCACCATGGGTGTTAGCTGGGCATTGTATGATAATGGGGTTGGGAAGAACCAGAGCTTGGGCAGGCAGGTGGGTGGCAGGGAGCGCTGTGGGGCAGCTGGGCATTACACGGCCTCTGGAAAACATTCTGTTCTCCCCAGGGTGGGCAAACACAAGCAGTCCAGACTCTTCCACGCTTCCAGTGACACCTCCTAACCCAGGGAGACTCCCAGCTCCCAGGGAAGTGCAAGGCATCTCTCACAGGCGGTGCCTTCGTGCTTGTTCCAATAGAATTCTCTTCAGGTCTCACTCTCTTTTTTCTTCTGAAAACTTTGGGTCATTTTCTGCATATGAAGTCAGAAACAGACTGGAATGTCAGCTCTAGGCTTTCCCTTTGAGGCTGTGTCTTGTCAAGCACATCAAGCACCTTACCTGCCCCACCAAGTGAGGACTGAGGTAGCCATCATACTGGCTTGAGTTGCCAACAACATCTGCCACGCCAGCCTAGCAATTTCCCAAATCCTCCAACAGAAAATAAACATCATGGCAGTACTCTGCAGTGCTCCACACCTTTGGCATTCCCATGTCCTGCATGACTATATCTGTCTCTCCTGCCTTGTCCCAAGGGAGACTGAGAAGAGAGCGAAGATGTAACTGTTTCTCCCATCATTAAAAAAGCAGAGCAGAAAAAAAAATCCCCAGACCCCATAGATAATCCACAGAGCATGAGGCAGCCTTGGGAGCAGCCAAAGGAGTTGGAAGGGGCACCCACAAAAATGAAAGCAGCTGAACTCTGCAGGCTTCTCTTTCCCTCCTTGTGGGGTCTGGGTGTAGATAACTCAACGATCCCAAACACATCGCCGGCAAGGGAGAAGGATGGTTAGGAAGACAGATTAGCTGTTTGGAGGGAAATGCAGCAAGTGACTGACAGAGACCAGATAAAGAAGAAGGTCCATCTCACGGCAGGGACAGGCTTTTGAAGTTTCCATTGACAAAAAATCCCATTTGCCTTGAGTGAGGGGATTAAACTGGGACTGGAGCTTCGTTCTATGTAAAAGAGATCAATCGTCCCCTGTCACCACATGGATCTTTTCCCTTTGCCCATCACGTCTGGGGCTAAGAACATTAACTTCAAGAAGCCAGGAGGGCAGGGAGGGAGAGGGTGAAATCAGGAAATCTTTCATTCCCTTCTCAGAGAGCTTGAAAGCCTCTCAGCCCAGGAGGATTCATTATTTCGAGGTGGCTTTTGCTGGGAGACAAGTCCTGTGTGGCATGGGAAGGCACAGTGCTGTCACCTTCACCTGCGCTTGGTATTAAAGGCCCCTTTGTAACCAGACAGTATTGAGGAGGAGGGCGGTGGGAAGATGAAGATGAAGGCTGCTCTTTCCCTTTGTGCCCACTGAGTACTTGCAACTTGGGGAGGGAGCAGCCCACTGGGATAAGTCTTTCTGAAAAATCTCTGCTTGGGACAAAGCTGAGATTTGGGACCACCCTTAACAGGGACCCCAGGAAAAGGAATGGGGTACAGACTCCTAGGGTGAGCTTGCAGATCTGGAGATCTGCAGGCACCACCTGATGAGAGCTGGGACTTGCTGGGGCGCTGATGGAAGGGGTTGCAAGGACCATGGGCACTGTCACAATGCCCTCTGCCTGGTCCTTCTCCTTGTGCAAACAAAAGGGCCAGCAGCTCAGTGTTGCAAGAAAGGGCCTGTCCCTCCTCATCCATTAGCATCACCTTCTGGCAGCATGGACAGGCTAGTTCCACTCAGGGGCATGAGAACTGGGGTAGGATGTAGGGTGGCTGTATTACTTTTGTGGTCACTGGTGGCTTCAAGACCACTTTAGGACTCACTTATGACCTTTGCATATAATATTACTATTATTGATGCTTCTGTGTTGGCCTGAGGCTCTTCTCAGAATGCATCTGGGGCAGAGGATTTAACCCCCATGTGCTGTGTCTCCTGGCTGTGCTCCCACCCCTTCCCTGTGGTTGCCCCAGCAAACATGTCCCTGCAATAAAAGGCCAGATGTAAATGTGTGTTCCTTGCTCACCACTTTCCTGCCCCTGAAGAGCTGCCACTCACTGCACTGGGCCAATTTTCATGACAATATGTCAAAGAAAATCCAATCATTTGACATGGGATGTGACGAATGCAGGATTATTATATCAGATTCTTCTATTATTGGAGCTGATCGAGGCAGTGATGCCCAGGCAAGGGCTGTGAGCTGAGAGGCTCCAGCAAACATGTTTGCTCAGTGCCTGTGCTCCCTCTCTGTGAAGGCAGCTCAGAGGACAGCACTGAATGCTGCATAGCTCCACTGCATTCAGAATCCTCTCCTTTCTATAAGACACCAAGTCCCATTGATGATGCCATGCCAGTGTGGACAAGCCACTTGGACGAGCATCTGCCAAAGCTGCACAGTGAGCCTCGGAATGAGAGCTCTATCCAACTCTGACTGCCAATTACTTAGAAAAGCTGGTGACAGTAAGCTGGGCTCTGCCAGCATCTGGCTGGGGAAAAGGACCTGAGGCAGATGCCCAGTGTCTGCAAGAAGTCCTGTGACCCACAGGTACCAAAAGGAACATCACTGTCTCCTCCAAGCTGCATCTTCTGTCTCTGATGGCAAACCTGAATGCACAAACCAAGGCTTGTGATAGACTTTGGTGCCTGAATCTTCCTATTGCCAAGAGCCAGGTAGTCCATCGAGCCCACACAGGTCAAGGCAACAGCTTGCTCTTGCTGAGCTGCTTTACACATAGGCAAAATGTTCTGAAAACCCATCTCCTTTTCAGAAAGCACACCCAGTGTCCCCACTCTGCGAAAGGATTTCCTCAGGCATTGGAACTCAAGGAAAGTCCTGGACATCTACAGCATCCTTCTCTGATGCCACATCTGAGACACCATGAGAAGAAAAGTAATTCTTCACAAAGAAGAAGTTTCAGTGGCAGTGAGAGTAGATGCTTCAAATCCGTGAAAAAGGATAGAGGATATCATTGCTCTTGTTCAGCTAGAGACCATGGCTCCATCATCCCACTCACCACTGTGGTTGTTCACTGACCTTTCACTGTCATCCTGGGTCACCATGGGGAAGCTCAACACCAGAGTCACTCAGGAGGACACTTTCTCAAAATGTGTCCAATCCAATCCATGTCCCAGAACTCTGTGAGCCCAGAGATTCCTTGCAGCACTCCCCAGCATGGGCAAAGGCCATGCCTCAGGCAGATTAGGCAGCAGGGATGCCTTGCAGAAGTGTATGGACAAGACCACAGGCTCCATCAAGCCTGGTGGCAGTTCAGGAGCCTGTAGTAGATGTCAGCAGTGTGAAGTTTCCCTGGGCAACATTCCTGGGCTTCCTGCTTTCCCCTTGCCTCTCCAGCCTTGCCTTGGCTGCCTCTTGTAAGGGGTTGTGCAGGAGCACAGCATGTGTTGGAATGAACCCATGTTGGTGAGGTAAATGCACAGCACAAATTGAACTGCTCCCACTCTTCCTTGGGCAGGCAGCAGTAACTCTGGGAACGAGAATTCCCAGGTCCTCTTAGTTACCTATCATCTAGCTGGGATATCATCTCTGCCCAGAGAGATTTTAGCCCCTAAATTTCAGAACACTAGTTGCAGGTTGACACCTCCTATATAACAAATGAACTTATATCCCTCATGATAGTGCTGATCCTTACAACTGAAGGGGAAGAGCTCTCACATCAGGTTCAGCATTCATTTTCCACTGCTGCTTCCTGATACATGACTGCAAATTGCCTTTCCCATTAACAGACCAGTCTGTTCCCTAGCTCTTTCTGCAAACACAAAAGTGACTGGCCAGGAACAAAATCCATCCCACAATCCCAGGGGATGTCTCTGGCTGGTTTGTATAGGTGTGCACCCAGCTTCTCAGAGGGTGCCCACAGGCAGGCAGCCAGCAGGCTGCTCCAGGACCTCTGGTGGAGTTGAGCCACAGTGTCAGGGCCCTTTTATTCCCTCACCCACCCCTGTGATTTTACAGCTTCACCATGCAGTTTGAGAGAGAATTACAGCATCTAGAGGGAAATTTGACCACTAAAGCCCTCCAAGGAAAAAGAGCTTTGAAGCAAGCTAGATTTGGAGCCTTAAACCTTGACAGAATGTCTGTATTAAGCCCTTCCCAGCTGTCTCACTCAAGATGAAATTTCGAGCACAATCATTTAACTTCTCTGTATCATGCCTGGTGATAGGAACAGGGGACGGGTGTCAGGGCCTTGGGGTTTTAGCTCCTTCTCTTGTGTCACTGACTCTCCAGGGAGGGGGGAGGGGGGGCTGGAGAAGTCACTCACTGTAACTGTGATTTACAAGGAAAGATGAAAATGCTAAATCTGAGTATTGTGGCAAGGCTGTGGCTGAGACAGGGATGTGAAAGCAGCCCACAGATATGCCAAGGAGTGGAAATTACGTAGAATGAGTGTTGGCTGGCCATGCTTCCTGCCAGCTCGGGGTGATGAATACCAGAGCTACTTCAAAAACAATCTCTGCCAGGTTTTATTCCATAAAACAAATTAGCCCATGAACAACCCAAGCCCCTCACTCCCCTTGGGCCAAACAGCTGTTCCCCTGTGAGAGTGAGGGGAAACTGCTGCATCTGGGAGCTGAGAGGGATGTGGCTGTGGAGATGAGCTGGGCAAGCTGGCAGACAGAGGCAGACCTTAGCTGGATCCCTTTCCCCTCTATGCCCAGTGTGCCAATGAGTGGTTCTGCTGGAAGAGCCCCCTTTCCCCAGCGTGTAGCTGATGTCTTGCCCCAAGAGGACCCGGAGCTCAATTACAGTCTCAGGCGTGACTGTAACATGCACAGAAATAAATTAGTAGCTCACGTTTCTGTAAGCTTATTCTGCTTGCAGACCACTGGAGTCTTTCAGTGAAGGCCAGAAGCTGCTGATACCATTATTTCAGTTCACTATTCACACTCTTCTCACATTTAAGCCTTTCATCCCCAGCTCCATCTCACCTTCATCTCTGCCAACTAAAAGCCACTAGATAATTTTACCTCTAACTTTCCTGGGAGCAAAAGTGGACCCTCCAAAAGCTTCTAGGAAACTCAGCTCTAATAGTAGCATCTTTGTGTCAGAGATCTGCCAGCAATAACATAAAAAATGGCTGGCAGAGTTAAGGGGGGAAATCGCAGCAAGTCCTGGTATCACTCATTGCTTTCAGGTTACAGTTCCCAAGTGATAACAGCTATTAGCAACACTTTGACGGCTTCCCTACCGTGGAGGGGAGGGCAGGAGACAGAAAACATGTCAAGCCATCACCTCCATGTTAAGTGATAAGTACCTATTTAGACAGCAGAGTTAAAGCTGAATGCATCAAGCAGGGAACACTTTGTGCCAAAGTGAAAAAAAACTAAGAACCCAAAAAGGCCATACGGATTCATAAAAAGCAGGGTTAGGGTATTTGTTCTGCTGACAGCAGCTGTGATGGATTGTTTAAGAAAAATAGACTCTCCGTGTTTTTCCAGGGCTATCAGGAAGCAGGAGTCCAGCGCTTTAATGCTCTCAAACGTCTGGCCTTGAGAGGCAGCAGAATGTCAGCGGCGCTGGCTGGGCTCTGCCGGCGCTGACACCTGCTCCGGCTGCCAGCGGCTGGGAGCGCCCGGGGCTGGGGCCGGCAATTTCCATCCATCTCCTCGGGCCGGCGGCTGCACCCTGACACCAAACCCCTCCTCCTCCGCTGCCCCAGGCCCGCATCTTGAGTGCCTGTGGGTCAGGAGCCAGTGGCATGTTGGCATGCGTGCTCTTGCCAGCAGCACCTTGGAGCTGCCCACAGCTCCTCTGCCCAAGCAGGGAGGAGCAGGTTTGGAGAGCGATGGACTGGGATCACAGTAGCTGGCATGCTGTGATGGTTTGGGTGTTCCCCGCCCACCCACACTTTAGAAATCACCCAGACTAGACTCAGCCAGCTCTGGAAATATGAATGAAGTTTATTATTTACAGCTAGCACAATATACAAGCAGATATTTACAGTATATACAGTTATATACGGAAATATACAAGGTGAAAGGTAATACAGAAACACAACTCCCCTCCCAGAAACCTGAGTCCCCAGGAGGGGCTCTCAACCATCCCTTCACCTCCCCCTACCCCTCTCAATCTTACCCCATTCCCAAGGAATAATGGAGGTTTGGCCAGGGGGGTTAGGAAGCAAAGTGGATTAGTCAAAGAGGCTAGAGAGAGATACAGCTCAGCCAGTTCCCCAGCAGAAGTGAAGTGGTTACCTATGTTTTTATTTCTTATTCTTATACATCTCAGCAAGCCCATGAGGGAAGTAGACATCACCATTGTTTTCCTTTCACAGCCTGTAATCTAGTTCTTCTCACCAAAACATTCTAGCACACACTCCAATGGTATGATGCACGTTTGGTCTATGCCAGACCTGCCCGTGTACTTTTATACATCAATCCTATGGTCTTCATTGCAATAAGACTGCAGAAACATTTGTAGATGCTGCAGCCCAGCTCTGCAGAACTGCACAATCCACAGAGGGTGTTGGGAGCTACCATGGTGTGAACCTTGTAGCAAGAGCAGGGTTTACGTGGCTGCTGCATCCCCAGAGTCAGCCCAGATCCACAGACACAGGCGGGCAAAGCCACACACCCAGACACGTCCCTTCCCCTTGGCAGAGCACAGCTGCAAGGGATGGGAAGGAAATGGCGAGCGAGGCCATGGTTACCCAGCACGGCAGCAGGGGCAGGAGGGAAGAGGGAGCACATGGCTTGGGCAAGATTGATGGCCTCGTTGCCATTAAGAAAAAAATTAGCCGTTGGCGGCTATCATATTAAAGGGTGAAGAAGCCGTGAATTATTTTCTTAAAGATCTTATCACTTACAATGATAATTTTACCTTCCAAAAGGCCACTTTTAATGAGGCAAGCCAGGCAAAAAGTCATGATTTAATGCCAGATTTTTTTTTTCCAAACACATTTTACTGCTTTTTTGTCCATGTTTAAAAAGCGCCGGTGACCTTTTTTTATTTAGCTTGCCCCAGGTGTAATGCTCAGGCTGATCCTCTCAGGGTTTATAACCTCCGCAGAGAGTGCCTTTACCCAATGGAGAGATGATTTAAAGGGGAGGGAGAAATATGAGGCTCCACAGCCGCTCACACAAGGCCCCGGCTCCATTCTTGATGCTGGCAGCTGTGGTTTGCCAGGGGAGAGGGGACTGGGGATGGTATCACCCCAATAGCCCTGCTTAGACACACCCTGAAGTGGAGCTGAGCTGAGCTAGCAACCAGGCAGAGATGTGCTGGCTGGTGGCCTGTCCCTAGGGGGAAAAGGGACATTTCAGCATCGCGGCTTGGTCCCATCATATTGAAGCAGCTGGCCACCAGGGCAGGGAACATCTTGGATGAACGGCACGCCTATCTGCATGCAGAGCATCCAGTGCTATGTTTCTGATGCGGGATGACAGAATTTGGGTCTGCCCTGCAGCATGGATATACACAAGGGATGGCAGAACACATGTAAAGCTGCCTTTTGCCTCCACGGCCATCCTCCCACATGCTGGCTGAGTGAGGGCTGAGGATTATATCGTTGCCCCTTCCTCTCTTACCAGGAGCAGGATGGGAATGAGCGGTGTGGGTGCAAAGTGCTCATGGGTTTCAGCCTGGCATGCTGCAGCCAGGCATCCTCACTGCTTAGCCATCAGAAAACAACCCCAACATGACAACTTGGAATAAAAGAGGCCAAATTTGGGATGGCAGAGAGGCTGGCCTAATGCAGAAATGAAAGTCGCCCTCAGGGTGAATGCCTTTCGTAATGCTTTAGCCCCTGAGCCTGCATCCCTGCCTGCCTCCACAGCTGCCTGAAAGGCAAAGTGTGGCACAGTGCACAGAAATGGGAAAAACAAATGAAGTCAGGTTTCTTAAGAGTGAAGGGGAAGTGTGACTTGGCATCTCTAACGCTGTGTTTAACATGCTGGTGAGGTATTTAGAATTGAAGTGCTTGCACACAATTTAAAAATAGACAGTTTATTAATCTAAACTGCAAGTGTATGTAGAAGAGGCCTCGAGATTGACATCTTTGGGATTAGTTTAGCCCTGCGTTTTTCCAGAGGTCATCGCCATGGTGCTCAGGAGGTTTGTGGAATAAATGGGGCCAGCATTCTTCCTGGGACCACACGCTAAAAACTAATACATAACGTTTAATTTACTGTCTCCATAGCTAGCCTAACCATTTTTCACATAATAATATTGGATTAGAGCTACCAGAAGCTGAGGGGGAAGCTGGAGGTGGGGAGGGTTTGTCTGTCTGTCGCCATGGAATGGGGAGATGGGCATTTTTTTCCCTTCTCCAGAATACATTGGAAGACAAAACAGATTTAACCCTCCCAGCTCCAGGGTGCTTAGCTTATTAGAGAAGGGAAAGGGCATTAGCACCACTGCAGTCAGGGCCTCCATCCCTCCACTATGTAGGACATGAACAATCCTGCTTCTTCAGAAATTGTCTTCGTTGCCCATTTAGAAAACAAGGAAACTAAACAACAGTAGAAGCTTGTGGTCTGCATTCTGCTTCTCATGGTTATCAGAAACACATGGACTGCTCATCAAAACTGATCACCAGTTGGGATTGGCCAACATGTAAGGCAAGAAAAGCCTCTGCTCTGCCCTTTTCTCTCCTGGAAAGCAAGAGCCAGCCTCTTGGGACAGCTCTCACTGGGTGCCCCTCCAGCTCCTATGGGCCCTCCTAGCACCTAATATCCCTGTCAGGCTGAGCCGAGGGTGTGCCAGCCCTGACATGTGGCCAGCACAGCCCTTGGCACTGGCATGGGAGATACCCCAGTAGGTAACTCCCTCATGAGCCCTCTCAGGACATCACATCTCTGCACAGTCAGTAAAGCCACACTTTACAGCACAGATCTGCAGTGCAGAGAGGAATGCAATGCTTGTCCTTGTGGCGTTGCTGGCAGCTCATGCCCTGGCAGTTGAACCCAGCATCCTAAATCCTCCTCTGTTCCAAGCCTGCTCACCCTCCATGCCCACACCAACCACACTGCCATGCCTTTCTCACTGAGATTGCTGCCTGGGCCTCGAGGATGACATCCTGCTGACTGAACCTATTTGTATGCTGAGTCATTTCTCTACTTGCTCATATCTTTCCAAAAAATGCACATTTTTTCACGTTTCATTTCAGCCCAGAGGCAAATGTTTCTGGAATACTTGCCTTTCTACAAGGTACTATGCTTTTTAATAATGTTGTCACCACACTTGACCTGTCCAATTCAGATGATATCTACACTTCCATTCACAACATCCACATCTCTGAGCAGTCATTTATTGTCAGATCTCACCAGCTGATTCTCAGAAACAAACATCTGGAGAGCTGCACTTCCAGTGTGCATTTTTTCACACTGTCTAAGGCTATATTTAGCCTAGTTCAGCTAACTCGTATGTTAAACTAGAATTTTAAATACTATTTCCCCCTCACACTCTTCTAATAATAAAGTTTGCTTGCAACTCAGTGCACATTTTTTCAGATGCTGTCGAACTCCTGCAGTAATTTTCCCGCTAGAGTTCACTGTGTGTAGAATTTAGACTTACCTCCTATTGACTTGAAGTTTATCAGTGATGACTCGGGTCTCAAATATCACTGATCTTTTTAACCTTCTAAAAGGCCCTTTTTTTCTGTGCTACTTATTAAAATAAATAGCATCATTACAGAAGGAAGAGGCAGACACACTGCAAATGTGCTGAGAGCTTTAGTGCAGTTTACAAAGCTATTGAGAGATTCAGTGGTACTTAGGGGGGCAGGTGAGGGCGTGTAAGCACAGCTGCACATCAGCACGCCTTCACTTTGCCATGTGAATTCCTGGTGTGGCCCAGCGGGGTCTGATTCTGCCCCCACCCACCAGACTCGGGGACAAAATGACCATGCCTTTGCTGCCTGATGCACCTGCACTTTGCTAGACCCTGCAACCCAGTCCCCTCGTGGGGCAGAGAAAATCCCACAGCCCAGGAGTCCACCCCAGTGCAGCTCCAGAGCTCAGCAGATGCTATCCATGTCTTTGAAGACAGTTTAGAGAGGGGCAGAGAGCTTGGCAGTGCTCACAGCATGAATTTCTCCTTTCTCTTGCAGTCAATTTTGTTGTCGGCCTCAATCAAGCGGGAAGGAGATTCTCCGACGGCATCACCTCATTCCTCAGATGACATCCATCACTCGGACAGATACCAGGTAAGCAGGCAGATACCATTGCTGTTCTCAGCCTTAGGCAGAAAGCCAGCTCATCTCACTGCCTGCAGCTCTCTGTGTGTGACAGCTCTCAGCTGTGCACCAGTGCCCCAGCTAACCTGCCCGCAGTGTGCGGACATGAGTGCTTCATCCCTCACAGGGCTATGAAGATGTGCTTTTGTCTGCAGTGTCCTCCCAGATCCAACCTTAAACCACAGCCATGCAAAAATGCCTTGTATCTTTGCAGAGGTTTCTCTTGCATCATATTCATCATTTCAGTTGCTGCAATGGTTATGTTTGTTACTGTTTACTCCATGCCACCAGGAAACTTTAAGAGAAGTAATTTTTTTTTTTAAACAGTAAATGACATCAGCCTGCAGCAGGCCAAAATTTCACTGCCCAGAAAACTGATTTGTGACTTCTACCCAAACCAGAAATGGTTTGGGACCATCCACAGCCACGCCAGCATGTTTTATAAAACACCTTCCCTCTGCCCAGAGGAACAGCAGGTCTTGACTTGTGATGCAGTGATTAAAAGCTGAGAGAGATGGAGCAAGAAAAGAAGAGAAAGGCAGGAGCACACGCACAGTTTGTCTTGCTGTTAGGTCGTATGTACTTTTGGAACAGGCTGGCACACTTGCCTGCAACTCAGCACACCCCCAAAGTGCTTGGCTGCATGCCTGTGATCAGCCACTGGCCTCAAGTAAGCTCTATAAACAACAACTAAATGAATGGTGGTCATCAGTAGAGACCCAAGCATGCCTCTACCTGCCATGTGGTCAGGCACAGGGGGCCGTGGCTGTCCCAGCTTCGAGCATGTCCACAACCCTGTATCCTGCAGTGTTCTGTGGCAATACCATACCCAGGGTCAGGCAGATAGTCAGGACCATCAACAGTTTCATTTGTGCAAGATGTCTGCTTGGATCTGCAGATGGAAAGGCTGATGACCAGTGCTGGAGGTGTTAAATGAGAAGCCCCAATTAAAGACTGTGTTCTTGAAGACAGGCCCTATTAGTAGCATATTTGTACTCTTATTTTTTGGCCATTGTGCTGTCTTCCCCCCTATTTATTAGTTAGATTATCAAATATGGACCAGATCCTCTATTATTTGCTACATATCCCTATGTAGCCTTGTAGTTATAACTTGGTGTCACATCACAGTCACATTATCCTTCTATGAACGATGAGACCTGGTGCAAAGGGAAGCCAAACCTTGCAGAAGATACAGAAATGCCTGATTCAGGTAACCTCCACTCTCTTTCCTGCCTGTTTATTAAGGCTAATAAACAAATCAAGTTCTTCCCAAAAGCATATGGAAGAGGCTTTTGCGATGGCTCCCTGTGATGGAGAACACCTCTCCTTTTCCACTCAAAGTTTCAGTCTCTGTGGAACTGGTGGTCCCACTCAAAGTTTCAGTCTCTGTGGGACTGGTGGTCCCTTGCAGTATTCCATTCCTATAATTTTTTTATTATGTCATACTTGAGGACAAATACTCTCAGTAGAAGCCTCCTCGATGCGCTGAGCCTCGCTAGTCTCTAATGTGTTTTAAGTTTGTGAATGTATTTTATGGAAGGTTGCAGCCCTTAATGCAAACGTGTAATGGGAGCTGTAAGTCTGCGCTGCAGGAAGAAAAGACCTCTGGGGCCTGATTTTCATTTGTGTTTGTGCTGGCTGAGTTACACTGCTCTGGTAGTGTAAAGGGACCTCCGAGTGGGTGCCAGGCTTGTGTAAAGCCTCAGCGTATCCTTAATAAAGCCACAATATGAATGAGAATTCAGTTTTTCTGGCTTACCAAGGGAAATGTTCAGGAAGCAGAGCAGAAGACTTTCATGGTGGTGACTTTAAAGGCTGCAAAATTTAGCTTTCCATATGCAGAGGTGTGCTGGAACTATGAATGTCCCTTCTGTTATCTGTGATCTAATTGTGAATATACACTGTATTAGTAACACTCTGGAACGTGAGTTATTGGCGTGGCTTGGTTTTCTTTGTCCTCATGCTTATTTACCATGGGGATCATAGGCAAAAGGGAGATTTATTAGTAGGAGTGCTACAGGGATAGGGGCTTGCACAGTGCTTGGACTGCTTACAGAGCTCTCTCTGCTGAGAGGGAGCTGCAGTGGAGGTGGTAGAGTCACCACAGGATGTGGGGAGGTGAAGACCCATTGCATCCTCTCTGCTAAGCCTGGCTGCTGGAGCCTGGGATGTGGACATGGATGCTAATAGGACTGAGGTGGTGACAAGCTGATGTAGTCCAGCACCTTGTGGCATGGGTTGGCGGTGGGTCCTCCTCTCAGATACTGTATGTTTAGTCATGGCTTTTCATACACAAGGTGGTGACAAGCTGGTGTAGCCCAGAACCTTGTAGAATGGGTTGGTGGTGGGTCCTCCTCTGAGGTAGGGTATGTTCAATCAGGGCTTTTCTGGCACACCAAGCAAAACTAAGTTAGCTTTAGATACGACCCTGAATCCCCAGAGGGAAAATTGACAGCAAATTGTAAGAAACTCACTGTACTGCAAAGTTAACATTTCAGGCTCTGAGGGGGATCACCTTGCTTGGGTCATAGAATTACAGAATGGTTTAGGTTGGAAGGGCCCTCAAAGATCTTCTAGTTCCAACTCGTCCACTGAGCCCATAGAATGTTTGTGGCTGAATAACATGTAGAGTATCACAGTATCATCAGGGTTGGAAGAGACCTCACAGATCATCAAGTCCAACCCTTCACCACAGAGCTCAAGGCCAGACCATGGCACCAAGTGCCACGTCCAATCTTGCCTTGAACAGCTCCGGGGACAGGGACTCCACCACCTCCCCAGGCAGCCCATTCCAGTGTTCTTCACTGAGAGAGTCATTGGACTTTCTCCTCACCTTGAGCCTAAATTTCCCCTGGCACAGCCTGAGGCTGTGTCCTCTTGTTCTGGTGCTGGCCACCTGAGAGAAGAGAGCAACCTCCTCCTGGCCACAACCACCCCTCAGGTAGTTGTAGACAGCAATAAGGTCACCCCTGAGCCTCCTCTTCTCCAGGCAAAACAATCCCAGCTCCCTCAACCTCTCCTCATAGGGCTTGTGCTCAAGGCTCGAGTAAGTGTAACTGAAAGCCTAAAATGCTTGACCAGGAGAGGCTCATCTCCCTCCACCTGAGCTCAGTGGTGAGCATGCCCCCTGAATGGCAGTTCCATTAATTACAGGAGTAAAGCTAACAGCCAGTTTTTGTTTTGTAAGTACATGTATGTGTAAGCAAGTGCAGGATGCATTCCTGCATGATCTGGTATTGGTGATCCTGCTCTGTTGGGGGGAGGGGGTTGGACTAGATGATCTTTTGAGGCCCCTTCCAGCCCCTAACCTTCTGCAAATCCATGATTCTGTGACCTGGGCAGGGGGGCAAGAGCAGTGTGTGTAGGAGCCTGCGCTGCCCAGTTTCTAGCCCCTAACTCTGTCCTACCCTCAGGCTGGTTCACTGAGACCGTACCCCACCACCGGTGTGGGGCAGATGTGGGAGAGAAATCTATGAGCCAGGTTTGATTGCCCAGGTTTGCTAAAACACGGGAAGGAAAATAGAGGGAAGAGGCTGAAAAGCACAGGCAGGTGGCTGTGCTCCAGTCTGTAGCCTGTGTGCCCCTGCTACAGTTCTCCTCAGCAAAGCCAGGGGGATTTCAAAGCGCTGAAATGCTCGGTGCTGGTGTTGGCAATCAGGCTGTGCTCTGCCCACAGGGCAGGCAGGAAGGTCCTCCAAAGGCCTCTTCTGTTTTGAAGGATGTGGTTTGCAGTTTGTTCTGAACGGTTTCTCCACGTGGCTGTTAAGTCCATCCTATAACACCAGACACCACCAGAGCCCTTCAGTTCCTGCGCAGAAAGTGTTTTGCTCTGTGGGAGACTCAGCCTGCAAAGGTGGGCACTGCCACTTCACTTGGTACCTGAGGTCATCTAGAGTGCTGTTTGTTCCACCTATATTTTAGAGCTGGTTATTTACTTACACAGAAGGAGAAAGGAGTGCCGGGAGGATGGAGCCAGGCTCTTCTTGGCGATGCCTGATGACAGGACAAGGGGCAATAGCTGGAAGCTGAGGCATAGGAAGTTTCAAGTAAACACAAAGGAGAATTTTTTGACTGTGAGGGTGACAGAACACTGGAAGAGGCTTGGAGATATTCAAGACTTGCTTGGATATTGTTCCTCCATGATCTGGTATAGGTTCATCCGAGTACTCCAGGTCATCCTCAGAGAGCTGAAAGAAGCAACTCAACACGGAGAAACTCAGCCTAAGGAAGCCTACCCAGCACCTGTGAGCAATGTCAGAGCAATGTCAGAGCAATTATGAGACCTAGCCCTACCTAGCCGGGGGGCCCACCAGGCCCCCCGGCCTTTGAATCCCCTCCACCATTCACCCAGTGATGCACCACAGAGCACTCACCAGTGATGATCCGAGGAGGATCCTTCTGCCCAAATGGGCAAGTTTGGGGCTTGCCTTTCCTGGGGCCACTTATAAAGGGAAGTGGGTGGGGGCTAAGTGGTGACACCTGGGGTGGGAGGAGACTCCAATAGAATCCAGATTGAAAAAGGGAGTGGACAGGGAGGGCAAAGTGGTGACACCTGGGATGGGAGGAGACTCCAATAGAATGCAGATTGAAAAGGGGAGTAGGCAGGGAGGGCAAAGTGGTGACACCTGGGGTGGGAGGAGACTCCAACAGAACCCAGGTGTTATGAGTTTGGGGGAAAAAAGGAGGAAATGTATTGTGCAGGAGAGAAAGAGGTGGATATGGTGGAGAAGGGAGAGAAATCGAGAGGAAAAGGATGGAGATGAGAACAGGAAGATGGAACGGTCTATTTGCAGTCACCTTGACTGTTAAATTGCACAGCAAGCGAGCTGTGAGTCTGGGCAGTCCTGTTTTCCTTGTGTTTCTTTGCCTTTCTCACATTTGTCAATTTAGCTTATTTTTTTTACAGAGTGGATAAAGAGAAATATTTTTGCTTGGTGTTTTTGGAGATCAAGTTGAAGTATGTAACAAAATTATATACAAATCGTTACTGAATAGAAGTCAGCAGTAAGGTTTTGTAACATTTCATCACGAACAACAGTTTGCAAGTTATGCAGAGACGTCTACCAAGAAGCCAGAAACATGCTCTGATTTCAGCTTGGAGAAGAGAAGACTCCACAGAGACCCAGTAGTAACCTTCTAGTGCCTGAAGGTGGCCAACAAGAAGGCAGAAGAGGGACTGCTTACAAAGGCCTGAAGTGGCAGGATGAAGGGCAGTGGTTTTAAACTAGAGAAGAGATTTAGGTCGGATGTTAGGAGAAAGATCTTTACCATGGAGGTAGTGGAGCACTGGAACAGGTTGCCCAAGGGGATAGTTGAGGCCCCATCGTTGGAGATAGGCAAGGTCAGGCTCATCAGGGCTCTGGGCAAACTGAGTTAGTGCAGGATGTCCTTGCTGACTGCAGGGGAGTTGGACTAGATGACCTTTGGAGGTCACTTCCAACTCAAATTGTTCTATGATTCTATAAGGTCAAGGTTCTTCTCCAGGCCAGAGCCCAAGGGGCCCAAGGGGCAAGGTGCGGGGGCAGTGCCCAGGAGGCAGCACCTTGTGTTCCAAGGCAGAGCTGGGGACCCTATATGGCATGTGCCTTTGGGCCTCGTTATCCCTGTGCTCCTGCAGCCCCCATCGCTAATCAGGCAAGAAAAGCTGGAGTGGTTACCCCTGGTGCCCGACTAGCCAGCGCCTTGGAGTTCTGGTTGAGCCACTGACCAGGGCTCTCGGACCTAAGGCGCACTCAGGCTCTACTGCGCAAGGGAATCTGCTTCCATTTGCTCCCGGGCTCTGATTGGCCATCACGCCCTGGGTTCCAGTTTCCCTGGGGGCTCTGATTGGCCACACACCCTTGGGAGCCAGTGGCTCCTGATTCCCGATTGACCGAGTGCTCCTGGGTTTCAGTCACTCCTGTTCTCTGATTGGCCACGCACTCCTGGGTGCCAGTGGCTCCTGACTCCTGATTGACCGAGTGCTCCTGGGTTTCAGTCACTCCTGTTCTCTGATTGGCCATGCACTCCTGGGTGCCAGTGGCTCCTGATTCCCAACTGACCGAGTGCTCCTGGGTTTCAGTCACTCCTGTTCTCTGATTGGCCACGCACTCCTGGGTGCCAGTGGCTCCTGGCTCCTGATTGACCGAGTGCTCCTGGGTTTCAGTCAGTGCTGTTCTCTGATTGGCCACGCACTCCTGGGTGCCAGTGGCTCCTGGCTCCTGATTGACCGAGTGCTCCTGGGTTTCAGTCAGTGCTGTTCTCTGATTGGCCACGCACTCCTGGGTGCCAGTGGCTCCTGACTCCTGATTGACCGAGTGCTCCTGGGTTTCAGTCACTCCTGTTCTCTGATTGGCCACGCACTCCTGGGTGCCAGTGGCTCCTGACTCCTGATTGACCGAGTGCTCCTGGGTTTCAGTCAGTGCTGTTCTCTGATTGGCCACGCACTCCTGGGTGCCAGTGGCTCCTGACTCCTGATTGACCGAGTGCTCCTGGGTTTCAGTCAGTGCTGTTCTCTGATTGGCCATGCACTCCTGGGTGCCAGTGGCTCCTGACTCCTGATTGACCGAGTGCTCCTGGGTTTCAGTCAGTGCTGTTCTCTGATTGGCTGGCGCTCGCTGGGCCCTGCTGCCGCCTGTCGGTTGCTATGGGAACTGCCTCTCCGCGCCGTTTCCCGGTGAACTTTCACCCGCTCGCCGCGGCTCACATGACCGGGGCCAACATGGCGGCGGCCGCGGGGGGCTGATCGGCAGCGCCTGCCGGGCCGCGCCGTATCCGCCCGCATCCCGGGCCGCGCGGGGGGGTTCTCCCCGGGGCCCGCCGCCTCGCTGCCCCGCCGGCCGTCTGCGGCACCCGCGGCTATGCAGAGCGGCAGGAGGGGGCCCGGCGGCGGGGGCCGGGAAGAGGTGGGTGTTGGGGGGGGGGGGAGCCGTTGTCCCGGTGATGTGCAGGGCGGGGGGAAGGGCGGCCCGGGCCAGGCCTTGTTTACCGGCGAGCGGCGTGTTGTTTACATGGAGGTCCCTTGGGCCGTGACACTTCTTCGCTCTTGTCTCCTCTCTGCAGACCTTCCTGCGGGTGCGAGCGAACCGGCAGACCCGGCTGAACGGTGAGTGCGGGCCCGCGCGGTGCCCCCGGCCGCCCCCAGGCCGCCCCCCGGCCGCCGAGCCTCCCCCTGCCCGGAGACCTTCCCAGAGCTGGGCTGAGTTATGGGCACCCCCCTACCCCCGAGGCCGAGAGCCGCCACCTACCTCTCCGGGGCCTGGCGCTGCAGCGGCAGGGCCGCGGGGTGCGTAGGGCGAAGCTCTCCCCGTTCCTCCCCGGCTCCCTGCGGGAAGCAGCTCTCACTGCCGGGATCCCCCATGCGAGCTTTGAAGCAGGCCCTGCCTCCTGCGTTTTCCATTCTGGGGCCAGGCAGCCGTGCTCTCACAGCTCACATGGCTGAATCGTGCACTAAACTTTTGATCCAGCAGTCCTGAGTGTCTGCTATCTGACGTCATGTTTTGGTTTGTTGTGGGTGTGTTGTTGTTGGGTTTTTTCCCTCTCAAGCTGGCAGATGCTGGTGTGGTACTCTTGTTCTTGTACTTCTAGATGTTTCTGTCAACAAGGAAACAAATGTTTCCAGCAAGTAGCGACTTGGTATTTAAAACACAAATCAGAGATCACTTTATTTCAGGAAAAGAATGTCCCACCTCTGTGTTTATGAATCAGGAAAAAATAAAAGCTGAAATACCCTTTTTTTGCTTGAACTGAAAAAGTTGAAACTCTTCCCAAAGTTCAGACAAGTCAGAACTTATGATGTAAATAGCAGCACTCTTCTGTCATCTGATGTATTGCTTAGAGCTGCTCTAATATATACCAGTTAGACAAAATTTGGTCGTTTGGGCTGTCAGGGGGCATGTTGATTTTGAGCTTACTGCTAGACCGGTTAGAGATAACATCAGTGACATCATATTGATACAGTCTATCTAGAAGAAAACAGGAATACTTTAACAAAAGGCTTTCAAGTGTACACATAGCAAAGTGGTTTACTTGGATTTGAGGTGCTGCATGTTGAGCATAGTCTTTAGCAAATAGAAATGTTACTAAGTTCCTCGGTTAAACAGAGCTGAATTCAGAGCTAGCCTGGAGATTTTTAAACATAAATCCTCAGGGCCAAAAACCTTCGAGCTTTTGGAAGTCTGTTAAGTCATACATCAAAGAGGTGAGTTGCCTGGCGTCAGTTACAGGTAACTGCTGGCAGGTGTGCTTACATCTGCACTCTGAGATGAGTGCAGTGAGCTGGCAGTGCTGCAGGCAGACCCTTTTCCAGGCACAGAAACTTCAGATGGCTGAAATGCACTGAGGTATTGCTCTGCAGTGACTTGTTTTGTGTGACAAAGGTCTCTGGAGTCAGTGGTGTCAAACTGTTTCTTTGTAGGTTTTGGATAGCTGGGGCTGAGCTCCCACTTTTTGCCTTTTTTCAGCCCAACAATGTGCAGTTACCTTATTTTAATTAAAAAATTTATAACCTGAGCCAGGGTCTTGGTGTTGTGGAGCCCTTCAGTGTGAATGAAAGCCCTTGATGACAGCATGCTCTGCTGAACTGATACAGTAGTGCTTTATGCTTTTGACTTTAGCCTAGAGTAGGGCTGCAGCACAATCCATGTAGACTGGATCCTCTCAGCCCCTGTTCTTGGATGTTTTGTGCACCTGGGCTCATTGTGTAAAGGGAAGCTGCTGGTTTGTGCAGCATTTGCATTGTTTTTGCTGAACCTGATTGTATATAAACTTTTTGGAGTACAGTGGGCAGCAGAGCCATGTTCCAGGTGAGGGCAGTTGGTTAACACACATAATGCCCTTTTAACACTGGTATACTACCTGTAATGATGCCTGCTTCAGTGCTATGCTGTTGAATTAGTATCCAGCTGAAGAGCTGGGTCAGTTACACTGCTGTTTTCAGTGCATGTTGCTTTATATTTGTGACCACTGAACCTGGCCTGCTTTCTTGTGTCCTCCTTTGCATTAGTGTGAATGAAAATAACTTTGTGATACTTTTATATTTTTCTGTATTTTTTTTTGTTAAACAGTAATTTAAGTACAGGAGAAACACTTGAGTGCTTTGGCAAGGGAAGAAGTGCATATTTGCTTATATTATGTGTTTAACAAACTTCTAATTGGTCACACTTTATAGCTTGCTCCATGAGAATGGCTTCCTTATCCTGGTTAGTTTACACTGACAGTTATGTAGGACTTGTCCAAAGATACCTAACTTTTGTTTTCATATTCTTACTGAAGAAACTTGAGGTATAGAAAAGGTAATTAATCTGCCAAAGAAAAACCTGTTTCATTTGGGTTTAGTGTGTTTTAAATGTACTCTTCAACAGTGTCATAAACAGCTCATCTTGCTACTCTGTCAAGCTTCTTACCAGCTGAGTTCCAGAATCACTTCTGGAAACTCTCCCATAAAAAGAGGCCCATGGTGTTTGCTCTTCTCCCATGTAGTCTTTGACTCAAATCCCAGCTGCCCAGCTTTTTGGTCCAAGTCCTATCAGATCTCCTTGGCGTGTGTTCCATTCTGTTGTGGTCACTCAGAAAAGCAGAAGAGCTGAGGAAAGAAAAGGGAGCGAGAGTGAGAGCAATCTCTTGTGAGGTGCTCTTGGCCTGGTTGCAACATAATTAGATCCTAATAGTTACATGTTTCACGGGTACCTGATGGTCCAGAATTTTAATTCTGGAAGTTAAACTTTTTACTTAAATCGAGCTGTAAGTTGAATGCATTTGCAAGCTCTGAAGCAGGAGATTAATGCTCTGTTAGATTCTCAGTTGAGTGTATTTGAACTTTGCTGTCAGCTTCAGTGAGTTAATCCCACACCTCTCACCTGTGCTAAACTCAGTTTGCAGGGATTGTACCCTTGTGAACCCAGAAGCATGCTGGTTCCTGACAAAGCTGTGTGACAAAAGGCATTTCTTCCATTTGCTTTACTTCCACTGTTGCCAAACTGGAAAGTTTAAGCCACCCTGTAAATTGATGCTTATGAAGTTCAGCAGTGCAGAGCAGGTTAGGTAGTCACTCAAAATTAGAGGCACAAAGTTAGGGGTTAGTGTATCAGAACGTGGATTCAGCAGGTTAAGTATGTGGCATCCTCAAGAGAGTAGTTTCAGGTTGAAGGTTGCTGGCAGTGATCTGTATGGAAGTTTGACCATGCAAATGTGAAAGCCCCACTGAGACCCTTTTGTGAATTTGGCCTTTTAATGTTCTCTTTCTGGCAGATGAGCATCAAATTGTAAGGTCTGAAACAGATTCATGGTATCACAGTATCATCATCAGGGTTGGAAGAGACCATTCATTCTTGACGGTCTGTTTTTCTTGCTTTAGCTTGTTCTTGAGATGGGTTTTTGTGCTCTGCCATTGCTACCTTTGTTCCCTTGGATCAGATGCTCTTGCCTAAGTTGATCATCCACAGAGCTTTTCATGACAGGTCTCACAAAAACAGGTGTAATTGCCCCTCAAGACTGCCCTAGTAGGTTTGCAGAGAGCAGGTGCTCATTTTTGTGCTTAAGTATCTTTGAAACACAGAGGTGTTAGAGAAGTTGGCATTTTCAGTACATTTGTAGAACTAAGCCCCTCTGCATCTGCCTGAGAGGTTGACTCACATTTTAGTGGTAACCACAAGCTTTTCTCTCTAGACAGACTTCTGTGGAGGTGGTCGCTGTGCAGTCTGTTGTTGAACCATCACTAGCATGTTTTATGCTTTTGTAGCTGATGAGTAGGGAGGAATAAAGGTAGATGATTTTCACTGGAATGGAGACAAAAATGTTTCCACTTTATTTGATTGGCCTGCTACTGCAGGAGCTACTAATGATATCTGCATGGCACTCAGGGGACCTCTCAAACTGGTGGAGGGAATCACAAGAGATATTGCTAGTAACTTAATCACATCCTTTGATGCTGCAGTAGAGGTTTGCATAGTGTCCACTGCTAGATGCTGTGTGAGAGTAATTCGTGCCCTGTCCTGAAGGTGAATATTTGGTTGGGGAGGGGGGAGATTTACCAGTGAAACCTAAAATCCATTAGCTTTTCTCTCAGGAGTCTTTGCTGGGCTAGAGAATTAACATGATCTTTAGGCATTGCTGAAGCTTAACCTTGATGGGAAGAACCTGTTGTCAGGAGAAATCCTTAGTCTCTTCTTGTCCATCAGTGGTGGACTGGCTTCTCTCTGTGCCATCGGGAAGGCAGGGACTGTTACACCCTCAGCAGCAGAGGCTTTGTCAAATGTAGTTTGGCTCTTCCTCTAGTGCAAGCAGCTTCTCACCTTGCATATCCCAAAAGACCCTGTGTTAAGAAACAGAAAAGCAGTTCCTCTACCCAGCACAGCTCCGAAGTTAAGTCAGGACTGTAACTCAGACCTCAGCCCCCTTGCAGCAGTCCCAGTTCTTGCTCACCTCTGTGTGCTACTTCCTCTTTCACGTTCTTTGGTGACTTAAACTCCTGAGGTGCCCGTTGGTTCAGTAACCAGAGGGAGAACATGCAGTGTGTAGGGTAACGTACATCTGTGAAAAACGAGGCCTTAGAGGTGCTGGAAGCTCTCTGGTGACCTAATAATAGTTATTAATGCTAATAAAAGATAGTGAACCTCCTCACCTGCTGGCAGAAAGCTGGAATAACTACAGAGTCTTTGTTCGCTCAGAGATAAGAACGGGTCAGCTTTATGCAAAACATCTGCTTCCTTGAGCCCATCCTCTTCTTGCATCCAGTCCTCTGCTGGCTGTGTTTCCATATTCCTGAATTATAAGAGGGAATGGACTCCTTTTTTTCTCTCCCTTTTTCCCTGCTCCTGCGACAGGGGCGAGGGGGGAGGGATTAGTGAGCTAATTAGAAATGATCGCATCTATCAACACTAATTAGCAATCTTGTGGTCTCACTTGCGTGTTCTTTTGAGCTGCTCCCCTTCGGGACAGCACCACAATCACCCCCTGCCTTTGGGGCCGCTCTGTGCCTTCTGTGCTGATTGGAAGTGATAGCCGGGCTGCGAGTCGTGTCGGGTAGGGACAACGCTGCTCAGGATGTGCTTTCCAGGCTGCAGCATTCCCTTTCGGTTTCTGCTGTCACCAGGGGCACCCTGGGCCTCTGTGGGCACAACACTGCCACTGTTGATGACCACAGAAAGAAAATGGCAGGGGCATTTGTTTTCAACACCTCTTTCTTCCAGTGGCTTTTTCACTTGTGGCATTAGAACTTAAAAAGACTGCTTCTTGGCAGAGCTAAACGAGCCGAGAGTCTGCTGAGTCTGGCATGGTTCTGTTTTTCACTCTACGCTAACATTGCAACAGCAGGTTAGGTACTTCTTCTGGCAGAGTAGTTGCAAAAATGTATCAGTGCAAGAGGTAAACCAAGTTTTCTTCCTTTTATCACTGTTACAGTGCACGAACTGCAGTGGAAAAAAGAAACTTAAAATACTAACAAACTTGCCAGGCAGATTGACTTAGCTGAATTGATTTGCCACAGGGACTTCTACCGAAATAATTAAACTGCTCCTTCCCTGCATTTCCCTTTTCAAAAACAGAATGAGGTGAGAGAAAGATGTGTCTGCAGTCAGGATAGCAAAAGCTTTGTTCCTGTGTTTTTCTGTAGTTAGATAGATGCTTGCTGGTGAATGCTCAAATCGTGGCTGATTCCAGCCTCTTCCCTTCTGTGCTGGCTCTGCAGAGCTATTGAGGCAAGGAAAGAGCAGCCTTAACTTATGCGAAAGAGCCTTGTGGGAGGATATAGGTATTCACTAAACCAGAACTCCAGAAGTCTCTCATGCACTGAAGTACAAACCAGCATGGCTTAATTCTGACTACTTCTGTAAGAGAGCTGGATGGTGCTGAAGGGGGAGGAGGGCTAGCATTTGGGGGTTCAGGAAGGGAAGAGAAGACACGTTGGGGCTTGTTGTTTTATTTGAAAGTGAACAGAATTCATCAGGGTGCAATGAACTTAGCAATAACACTTCATGTTAGAAGGGAAACTAAAATATCCTGCTAGGAATACCGAAGTCCTTGAAGTGTGTGGAGAGGCAGGTGGGCTCTGGAGCTGTCAATGTGGTGCACTCAAGAAAAGAGGGTCCTGGAACTTCCACAGATAAAACTTAGAGAAATTAGTGGTGGTGTTCTACTAGAGTCCTTGGTGTTCTAAATGCCAGGTATCAAAAAAACCACTCATGATTTGGTCTCAAGTTGCTGCCTCTTCTTCTAGGAACATCACTTTTGCAGAATTGTTTTCATGATGCCACGAGTGGAGATTCATTTTGCACCTGTATTGTTCAGTGAGGAAAAGCAACGCCCAGAGAATAATTTGCAGCCTTGTTGATCTTTGAGCTTCAGAGAGTGCTAGGTGGATTCTAGATTGTGGAAAAGTGTATCCTAACCCAGAGAGTCTTGAGTCCAGGAAAGCCAAAAAGAAATCCTTGAAAGAGACCTTCCCATTCTGTGTGGGTGTTTTCAGCTGTCACTTCGTACTTCACTTTGTGATGCACATGCACTAGACTGATGCACTTTAGAAAATGACTGATAAAAACTTTCCTATACGCTGATCCATCTCTTCCTGGTGCTCCAGCAGCTTTCTCTGACTTGTTGGCTGCAGGGAGCAGTGTTTGGGCATGAAGGCTTTCAGAGCATTCTGCAGTGCTCACAATGTCAGTAAGGATTTCTGGCTAACACAGCTTTTTGGTGGTGTCATCTCTCATTATCACACAGGCTTTCCTTGGGCTTTTCCTTGTCTCTCATTCAGAATTTTGACCTTCCTTATTAATTAAACAGTGAATTTCTTGCCAGTGATTGAGTTTTTCAGTAATACTTGCCTAAAGCCATGATAATAAAGGACAGAAGTTCTTTTTAATGCAAATGATTTGGTTCCAGATGTTTTGATCACATTAAATGATGGCTCAAATTAACCAGAGATTGGATTAAGCAACAGGCTATCTTGGCTGCTTTTTCTAATCACTATGGTTCCTAACATGTTCGTTTCTCAAGAGTGTGCCCTCAAGAAGGCAAGTGTAGCCCCCAATTTTCCTCTGTGTTAAAATAGTGAAATAAAAATAGCAGAGAGACAAAAGCTGTCTAGCAGAGGTGCTGTTTTTCACAGGAAGGATCTTTCCTCTCCACACTTGCTCTCACTTTTTGGTGATATTCTGGGAGTTAATCAAGGTGTACAGGAGACTCTCTGGTTCTGTAAGTGACTGTGATACACCTCATCCAAGGCTTTTCAGGTGCTACATCATTCTTCTGTGGTCTAAGCAGGCTCTTGTATGGGGAACAGAGGCTTTAGTGGATGGGTCTCCAATTTAGAAGGAAAAATCCAGAACAGGATTCAGTGGTTTGTTTGATCACTCAACACTGAAAACAGTTTAAAGCTTCCAAAAGAAAAGCATTTAACCATTTTAATAACTTAACCTGAGGATGTGCAGCAGATATTCACTCTCCTAGATATTAAATTCTGAGTAGCTGTCTTTGTGAAATCAGGCTGTACCAGCTGCAGGTTTCATCTGGAAAGTGCTAGGTTATGTTCTCTGCCAGACAGGTCAGAATAGGGAGTTGCAGTGGGACTGTCTGGTGTGTAATCTTACCATTTCTGCCAAGGGTTTATTATTTGGAACTGAGCTAATAAAGAGAAGAGTGAATTACAAGCTTGACATGTCTCCTTTTTTTTTTTTTTTTCCTTCCCCTGGTTTCTCCATGCAGCTCGGATTGGAAAAATGAAACGGAGGAAGCAAGACGAAGGGCAGGTATGTCCCCTCTGCAGCCGACCTCTGTCAGGATCCGAGGAGGAGATGAGTAGGCATGTGGAACAATGCCTTGCAAAGGTAGAGGCGCAGCAGGATTGCCAGCTGCCATTCCCTTCTCCCTTCTCCTGGCTTTGTCTGCAGCTGACCTAACACGGGGCACAAACTAACATTGCTGAGCTTGCAGGCAATGCTAACTCTATCCCTAAGATCTGTAGTCACTTCTCTTTGTCTTGGAAGATGGATTCTTTTGCATTTTTCTCTCGTGTTGCATTAGTAACATCTTTACTTCATGTACCTTTTCACCGTTATTGAAGTCTTAAGTTGTAGACTGTGAAGGTAGAGCTGTTGAAGTTTATGAAGCCTTTTGTAGGGCTTCATGCTTCCTGCGTGGCAAAGCAGGAGGAGTTCTTTCTGATCTCTGCCTTTGACAGCATTAGAATTATTTTTGTTGTATTCTTTTGTGTCAGACTGGCATTTGTAAATGTTGCATGACCATCTTACTCCAGGAAGTGCATATGAGCAGAACCATTCTCTTACTTTTCATCCCAGTGACAGCAAGAAAGGAGGAACAAGACCTAGGGGAGGGAGAGAGTTGTCTCATAGGGCTTTCTATGTTTCTCAAGAAAAGCCCACAATAGAAATGATAACAATGTCATTCTTGTTTCCTTAAGAGGTGCATGGTGTAAAGAGAGGTGTCTTTTGATTAGTGTGTCCCAAAAAATATGCTGTAGGAGAGCATTCCTGCCAGCAGTCAAAGGAATCTGGTTTATGTGATAGGGGAATTGTGCATGCAAGGCTGGGGAATGCGTGTTGAAATGCACACCAGCTTTGTTGTGGGAGCCAGAGCTTACATTTCCACATGTAAAACTTATGAACCTTGCAACTTATTTTGATCATCAGGTTGTCAAGTTCTCCCAGCACCCACATACTTCTAGTTTTAGATCCCTGGAAATGGAAGCAGGAATAGATGCTGCTGTCCCTTCTGTGCTTAGCTGTCCTGGGAACGGTCTAGCTTTCCTTACCCATTCTACCATGAGTTACTAACTCCAAAGAACTATTTCATGCATCTCAATACTCTGCCCCTGCTTTACCCTGTGCAGAGAGAAGGTTCATGCATGACTGAGGATGACTCTGTGGACATCGAGAATGAGAACGGCAACCGCTTCGAAGAGTATGAGTGGTGTGGGCAGAAGAGGATACGGGCTACTACTCTCCTGGAGGGAGGATTCCGAGGTGCGCCGGTGGTTTGGGGGCCCTTGTTCATCATTCTGCTGTGGAAGTTGATCTTTAAAGGGAGGGACCTGGAGATTTGCCTTTCACAAAGGGTGGGACCTTCAGCCTTTGCCTGAATGTGAAGTAATTTCAGCTTTCTGCCTCTCTCAAATGATGAGAGTCAAAATTAGTGCAAGTCTCGAATGAAAGTGTGTCCTTACTTCTTACTCCAGAAACGCGTCTGAAGAGGGAATGAGGAGGAATGGGTAGAGTGGGCAGATCATTTGGAGAAAATAGCTTCTTGTATGTTACACGTAGTAAGAAATACGTGGGAATATGTGAAGAGAGTGAAAAAGAAATGAAACTGTAAAAATTCCCAGCCTGGAGTGACGAAAGCCGGTGTATCGGCCTCTGGTGATGTATTGGAGGTGACAGCCAGCTCGCTTTAGCACCTGCATAAAATATTAAAAGGCCAGTTGTGCATTTATCACTCCATCCCTTTTAAGGTTGATAAATGAGAATCCAGGAACCTGCTCTGTGCCTCCAGCACCGCAAGCCCTTAGGGCTCTCAGACAAACACATTTTATTTTTCCTCCTTCTTTTGCTCCTTCCCCAGTGAGGGGGAAATCAGTTACTGAGGAGAGAGTGAATTATGGCAAAATTTGACCTCACGTGAGCTTTATTGGTGAATGTAATTTTAGCTAGAAACTGGCCCCTTTCTTACATTCAGCCCTTTGGCCTCAAAGAGGAGGATTTACTAAACTGTTCATTGGCATGAACTTCTGGCACTAAGCAGAGCTTCTCATAAGCAATCCACGTAGCGCATGCCTAATGAGGGAGTGGGAATGCTGGCTTCAGTAAAGAGGGTGGGATGTGATCTCTTCCTATATCAGCTTGTATTTTCATTTGAAATATCTCAAGGAGAAAAGCTGCTCTGTAAGGAAGTTGTACTTAAAAGCCAGCAGTGCACTTAGTGACAGACTGGCACTGCTGATCTGCTCCTACTTCCCTCTGAAATTAAATTGTAGCTGGTTTGTAGCAGAGCAGGTGATCTGGAGCACAGAGGTGAAAGAGCAGCTTCTCTGGCTTTTAAAGGCTATCCAGCAAAGCTCACACTGCTGCTTCTTCTGTCTATAGCTGTACCTACCCTAACGTTTTTTGTATCCACTCAGAGAGTTACATCTCTACACGATTCCAGGAAGAGGTCTGAAGAGCCCATCCAGGGCCTTAGGCTATGTTCATATAGTATAGTCACCGCAATCTGTAGCAGGGAAGCATGTTTGAGTGCCTCTGTTGCTGTCACCACTAGTCCTGATTAGCAAAAGCTACTCAGTTAATTTCTGCCTCTTTTTGTGCATGTCTAATTTCTTCCTTCATCTCCACTGAACACCTTCACCCCTGCTGGACACCTGAGTTCTTATCTTCTGCTTTCTGTGGTGCTGCTTCCTTTGGTGTGGGCATTGTGCTACCTTAACTTGGTTAACATCACCAGTTGGTTTTTAGTTAATGAATTGTGATGTGAACTTTTCATATTGCTTCAGTCATATGGAAACCTTTGAGATGTGGCTTTGGGCAGACAAAATGTGTGTAATTGATGTGATTGGGCTGTGTAAATGCAAGGTACTTGCTCCTTGTTGCATTTTCTTTCCTATTTTAAAGAAGTCTCAAATGCATTAGTTTGCATTATATGGATCAGCTGCCACCACAAGTTAGATTCTGGCATCAGTCAGGGCTGTAAGCTCTGCTAGATGGCTGCATATATGTGGACAGGTACTTCTGTATTTCATACTTGGAAATAACCTTGCTTCCATCAGGAAATATGAGGTCTGTCTCTTCTATCTGAGACCTTCATGACACAGTCAAGAGCATTCAGTTACATGAACATATTCAGTGAAGGACTGCAAGCCTAGGGGAGGTGTAGGCCACAGTTAGAGGCAGTTCTAAAACTCTCCATAGTTACCCTTGTGAGAAGGCTTTTGGATTAGACTCCTTCCCTTTGTGGTACTAGATGAAAGGTTTCTGTAGGTCAGCTTGCAAGCATCTGCAAGGAACTTCTTGGTAGTATTTGGTGAGGAACAGCTTCTCTGCACAGCTTTTTGTTGGCAGAGCCACTTAAGAAATTGCGTCACCGGAATAGCTGGCAGGTCTGTCATGAGTGCATTTCTCCCTGTCCTTCCTCCTCTGGAGCACAGCTGTACTGGTAGTTGCCCTCAGCAGGTGTCATGCTCCTGTAGAGAGGTGTCCTCATCCCTAAACAGTGCAACTTCTTGTGACCTGCTTTCTGCCTAGTCCTTTGGGATGATGGGATAGTATCTGCAGGGTAGCTACCTGCTCTGCACAAGAAGTGTCTGTAAAATTTGAGAAGACAAGGCACAGCTGGAATAATCTCCCATAGTTGGCCACCTGTATTTCTATTTAGGCAAGTTATACTTTTTCTTGCTCACATTTGTGGATCTTGTATTGGCTCTGGCTGCTGGTATTCAGAGGTCTCCATCAGTCAGGGCTTATTTGTGCACTCTCAGGTAGCCTTAAGGTGTCTTGTCTTTTTCCCTTTTTCAGCCAGTGTTGATTCTTGCTTTACTTTAGGGACAGAATTATTAATTTATAGCCCTGAGGCACAGCGTAACGTTTTGGAGATGCTTTCCAATGCTTAGAACTGCTTTATCTAGAGTTGGCAAGGCCCTCGTTAACCCCTGTCACCCGAGGCTTTGTGTTTGGCTCTGTTCCCTTTGCTGAGAAGCAGCAGTGAAGTGGAAATCGAAGGCCTTTTATAATGCCAGACAGCCTTTGCCAGGCTATAGGAATGTCACCAGTGTCTAAAGAGATGACATGGGGAAATACATAAAACCAGAGGGGAAAACAGATGTCTGTATGTCTCATTAATTTCAGTTTTATTGTTGTGTTGCTTTGAGGAGATGTCACAGCTGGGTGAAGTTGGGAGCAGGACACGGTGACCATCCTGTATTGCATGGTCAGACCATTGGGCAGCATTACAGAAGTGACATAACACAGGTCATTGGCAGCTGCTTTTTATCACTTTTGGTTTGCAGACAAAGTTCATGTCACTCTTGTTGTGAGGAAAATAATTTGCTGATTATATGAAAGATCCTGCCAAGTTCTCAAGTGGGGTAAAATTGGGAGATTTGGGTTTTTTTTCTTCTTGAAACCAGAAAGGTCAGGAAAACAAACAGCCCTGCTTATGTTTCTTGGTAGGTGGTCTAATACTTAGGAGCAATCACAGCATGGAACTGTCACTTACGTGGTTCCTCAGGTGGTGTTTCTAGAGCACTCATGGGGAAGAACTGCTGCTCTCAGCTGAAGGACTGTCTTAGGAGGTGGAAATTCTTTGTCTTCTGTGTTGGTTTTACAACTGCAAAGCGGAGCCATAGCACATCTTGCTCGCCACAGCTTTGCATACTTGATACAGTAGGTGGAGAGAACAGACAATGCCATCGTTTAGAAATATGCTGTAACTGAGAAGTGCAGAGGTCATTATGTTGCCTCTTAAGCTGTTGGGTTTGGTGAACACATTCAGTCAGGAATTACTTACTTCTTGGCTTCTTAAAATATCATTTGCTATCACTTAGTTTGCTTACCCAAAATAGGGATAATGCAGAATGTAACTGAAGGTTATCGGCAATTATATGGGACCTGGAACTGCTTCATTTGGTCCTGCTTGAGGTAACTGGTTGTGGAAGAGTTCTTGCTTCTCCTTGGGATAGGTGCAGAAGCCTAGCAGCATGAAATACAAAGCACTGTTTAAGTCAGGCTTGTACTTCAAAGAGAAAACCCATACAGATCTAATAATCAAATATTTTCCTATCTCAGCACCGTGTCAGAAGACTAACATTTCCTTTGAAATACCTGAACGTTCAGTAACCATCTATCCTCAGGTCTCTGAATCATCTCTCTCTGACACTCTTTGTTGCAGGGGATTATTTCATGCCATCTTTGTCTAATGTGTTTCTGGCTTTAGGAAGCCAACAAGGCTTGGCCAGTGAAAGCATCAAGTGGCTCCCTCTCTGATGTTAGTTTTTGGTTGGTTTTTTTACCGCTCAGCATATTTGTAGCAATTCTTCTTTTCCTCTTCAGAATGGATGCACCTTACCCTCAGTGTTTACACTGTAAGGTTATCCCTTTAAAGAATTCCTGAGGGAAGTTCAAAAGGTTTTTTTTCCTTTGAAAGATTCGGTGTCTCTTTTTGTGTGTATGTCTCTTACTTGAAAGGAGGGTAGAGAAGGAGGGGGGGCAGTGGAAAAAAAAGTGCTTTATCTGAAAAGAATCACATCAGCTTCGCACTGATAGAAGCTGCTGTCATCTCTTAAACGGCTTAGCACAGTCAAAAGGCAAGAGGACTTAAAACAGTGTCTTACACAGGGATCGATGAGTGGAACACATAACTCGTAACTGCAAAGAAAAAGCAGCGCGGGGGGAGAGATAACGGTAATGATTGCATTGAGGAAAGCTTGAGGGAGGCTTGCTCTTTGGAACACAGCTTCAAAGGTGTCTGGACCGGCGCCTGAGCAAACTGTCCTGTGAAGTCTCTGCCTCTGTAGGTCTAGGGAAAGTGGGGGTGATGCTTGCACCCTTCTGTTCCTTGGCAGATGGGACAAGGATTAGTAAAGGCCAGGTTAGCATCTCCCTTCTGCTGCGCCAGGTTTGAGAGGGGGGTTTTGTCACTGGGTCTGTCCGTTCTGGGAAGGTGGCTTGTCCAGGAGAGGGGAAGGCGGCGAACAGTGGATGGGGCGGTTGGGGAGATGGGTGGGGGGACGGGATGTCAGTTTATCGATCGCACCTCAGTCAGGAGAGCTGCAGGCGCAGTGCTCTGAGCACGAGCGGCAGCGTGCTTAATGTGATTGAAAGGCAGTTAAAATGGCGGTGACCTTTTCAGGGGGAATTAGATTGCCTGCCAAGAGTGGTTAGAGGGAGTGATAACGCCAGCTTGAGGAAGCTGTCCAGTCTGCTTCAAAGGGAGAGAGACAGAGACAGGGAAAGCAAGCTAGCAGCAAGTACCATTTAAAGCATGAGCCGTGCGGCCTGATAGAACAGAGATTGCTGTCCTCTTTAGATATGAAAGAATTGAAGAAATGTAGTGAAGTTCTCTCCACCTAGCCTGTTCTCTGGTCTCCTCCAGGTCCCCCACCAGAAAGCCTTCCTCTGGGCACAGTAGCAAGCTAGTCACTACTACTCTTCTGGGTTTCTTTTCCTTCAGCAGATCAATTACATCAAAAATAATACAGAAGAGAGGAAAACTCTGAGAATGTTAAAATGGTGAGCAGAGCATTTTCAGGGAAGGGGACTTTCTGAGGAAGATTGACATGGCAAGGATCTATCTGATACACTGCAATACTCTTAAAGAAGGAGGAATATGCAGACATTATTCTCTTGTCAAGTTTCTCTTTATTTCTCCATGCTGCCCTCCTCCCAAGATAGCAGAGGGCTTGTATCTGCCCATTAATGTCTTTTTAAGGGAAAAGAACAGTCTGACTTAGCATATGCACAGAGAAACTTGGAAAAGACTGTAACAAACTGGAGTTATCCTTGGGTGCCTGTTTGCATTGGATCTCGTGTCCTGTACAATTAGGGCAACTGCCTGAGAAAGTGAGACTATATTAAAACGTTGAAAAGTTTACCACAGATGGCTGCAGTCCTACTGTCAGCTTTCCATCGTTGCAGAATCAGGATGTGTGTCAGTTCAAGCAGCAAATGTTGTAAACTGCATTCCGTTTTGGGCTCCCCAGTTTAAGAGGGACAGGGATCTGCTCAAGAGAGTCCAATAGAGGGCTACAAGGATGATTAGGGGACTTGAGCACTGCCTTATGAGGAGAGGCTGAGGGACCTGGGGCTTTCTAGTCTGGAGAAGAGAAGACTGAGAGGGGATTTAATTAATGTTTTTAAATATCTGAGGGCTGGGGGTCAGGAGTGGAGGGACAAGACAGGATCTGCTCACTTGCTCCCTGGGATAGGACAAGGAGCAATGGGTGTAAGTTGCAGCACAGGAGGTTCCACATCAACACAAGGGAGAACTTCTTTACTGTAAGGGTCACAGAGCACTGGAACAGACTCCCCAGAGAGGTTGTGGAGTCTTCTTTGGGGACTTCCAAGGCCTGTCTGGATGACCTCTGTGACCTGAGCTAGATTGTATCATCTTGCTCTGGCAGAGGAGTTGGACTCAATGACCTCTTTGGGTCCATTCCAGCCCCTTAACATCCAGTAAACATCCTGTAAACCACCCTTCATCCTGCATGGGTTAACTGCTCAAGAAAAGAGCACTGGAGAAATAGCTGTGTGCTCCTCCAATTCATTCTTCTAATTACATACCATAATAGAAGCATGCTCTCAGGTGTAAGATGCTGTCCTCAAAATCTAAGTAGGTGTTTTTCAGTTGTGCCTCAGCAGCAGGTGTTTGTGAACACAGTGACATTGCTTGTGTCTGGTAACTGCCCAGCAGCAAGCTCCAAACACAGGAGGAAAACTCATTTTTATGTCTCGGTGCAGTCTCACAAATACCAACTTGTAACAATCTGCAAAATCTGTGTTTGACACACGTGGAACCTAAAGAATGGAGATTCATCATCTTCCAGTGTTATAAAGATATTAGCAAACCTGCAACAGACCTGAAAACTCTTGCTCTAGAGTCTCACCTAGCAGCTCACTTTTTCAAGTAAGATAAGAGGCATGTGGGAAGGCTTCAGTAGGCAAGGAGACTTTCCATTTTTCCATGCCAGGAGGTTCAGGGCTGCGTTTAAGATTGTACTAGTAAGAGGGAATAAACTGAGCTCCTCCAATTCAGCAAAAGAATTTGAGTGGAATGGTAGAAGTGTGACTTCTCCTAAGAGACTGTGAGGGAAATAGAAGATGTCGCTGGCGTATTTAGGCCTTCTGGAAGAACGGTTTAGTAAATAGAATCATCTACACAGAAACGGGGAAGATGAGTCAGAACTCATTTGTTTTACCCTGGCAGGCTAAAGCAACTTCAGCTTGGATGCAGGAGCAGTCAGTGGCAAGAGTATAGGGAATCTGCCATAATGAAATTCTTAATCTTCCTCCCACTTAGCAGGAGCTCAGTTCAGTGCCTTTCTCTGTCACATTTCCAGTGTCAGCATCCCTCATTGCTTAGTCTCTAAAGTGAATGCATCTGTAAAACTGAGCATCCTTCCCAGCCTCTCAAGTCTTGGTATTTCAGTCTTCCAATATTTGGGTTGCAATCTTCTGCTGGTCACTTCTACCTGTTGTAAGCTTCCAAGCAGGCAAGATGTATAAATTTTATGTTTCTCATGTGCTTTTTCTATGCCTAATCCCCTCCCTTTAGAGGGCTTCTGGGTCCCAGAGTGCTTGTATGCCATACCTCAACCCTTGTGTAAAATGATGGTAATCCTGGTAATCCCTCTGTTGCAGAAGGACAGTACTTTGTACAGGCCTGATGGAGTAGCCCAACCGCTCCTTAATGTTTGCACCTCTCTCCTTGGAGTGCAAGTTCTTGTCCACGTAGTAACACTTGACCTGAAGCTGCTGACAGATCTGTTTACATATGTTATATGCAATAATCAGATGGACAGTACCTGACTATTTCTCCATATTTCATCCCCACATATGGAATTTGAGGGATTCTATGGCTAACAAATGTCCCTTGCACGTTGTACTATATAAAACCAGGTGAGAATAGTACATGAATTAAAAAAGGAAAACAATTCAGAATTCCTACCTTAACATACAAAAGCCAACATGACTCAATATTGCTTGTTTAAAGTTCATCTAATACTTCAAGGAACAGCATCATCTTCATTTTGGAACACAAAAGTAATCCATGAGACTGGGCTAAGTAAAAATCACTAGCTGGAAAAAAAAAACAACTGCTTGTAGCTGTTGAAGTTCCAGTTTTTGATAATACATTTTCATTAATTTGAATGCCTGTAAAAATATAAGAACCTAATTTTTATGCTCAAACTGCCAGAACACATTAGGTGAAAGGAGCACAATCAGCTCCACCTTGCTGGTCAATTTATGTAATGCTAACCAAGAAAAGATTTTCTGGGGGAAGAAGGGGAATTCTCACCATTTGATAGTATTATATATCATACCTGGGGGAGGAAAGGGATTATCTGTCACCCAGCAACAGAGGAAGGGGGAAAAAAACCACAAACAATTAAAAAGAAAACAGCAAATGCAGTGGTAACACCATGAATATTGGCAGGGGGAGTAAGGGAGCAGGTAGAGCACCTGAAACTACTAAATGTATTTTAAATTGAGGGAGTTTGAAGTTGACAATATGCCTTTAAGCTTCAGTCTTCCCAGATCTCAGCTGTGCAGCATAAGATCTTTCTGTCCCATCCCCTGCACTTGCTTAGCTGCTCTCTGCAATCCATTTTTTCTAGTGGTCTGTCTGCTCTGGTTTTGCAAGTCCCAGGCTTTAGGACAGTCACTTGATAACTTAGATTTTTTCCCCAAGTGCAGTTTTGCTAGGACTGCAACCTACTTCTCGGACACTCAGGTCAGACTTCAGCCTTAAACACACAGTAGTTGATTGACGTGATTTTAATAGCGTTTTAGAATACAGTTGTTAAGTCAGGGGCAGTGAGATTTTTCTGAAGGAAAAAGGGAGCACAGGTCTCAATGGCTCTAAACAGCTCCTGTCGCCGCGTGTCGTCTCCTGCGCTCGGCGGTGAAACACATTATCGAGTAGTGCCCGGAAAGTGGCTAACTGCGTTTGACACACGCCAACTCCCTGCCTCCACACTGGATAATTGCATTGTCAACTGTTCAGCAAAGTGGCAGGTGACACTGCAGCCGGATTGATTGTCCTAGTATGGAGGCTCCCAAGACTGTCAGCCACCCAATCGATAGAGTTTACACAAGACACTGTGACTGCATCTGTAACTAATTTTACTTTGAACCTCGCAAGGTGCAGTTGTCTCTGTTTCTTGGTCTCTCTTCTTCTTTGCTTGCACCTTCTCCCTGGACGAGGAAGTTGCTTTTCTTCTGAAAGCCCAGCTTTATTTCTTGTTTTGGAGCTGGAAGTGAGGAAATCGATGGTGTGTTTTGTGGTTTCAGAGTTGAGGGCATTACAGCACATGGCTAACTAGCAGCTCCAGTTTTGCAATCAATAGGCTGATCAATTGATTAAATTAGCACTGATTTTTCTTTCTTCTTTCCAACCTAGAAAAGAATTAGTTTGAGGGGAAGAGCGTGTGGGTTTGGGCTGTGAAATTTAGCACTTGCTTTTTCCAGTCCTTGGCTGCCTTTTCCCCACAAATACAATCTCTCTCCTCATCATTATTTAAAGCAAACTGCATTGAGTCCTGCCACTGGCAGCGGCCCACTGTAAGCCAGGGTGTCACTTTCAGCTGTTCACCAGCCTTGCTGCTTCATGCTCTGCTGCCTTAGAAAAGTCATCCTCCAAGCTCTGCTGTGCTGCTTTATTATTGGCAAAGTTGCAACATTCCTGTGATCCCTGTCAGTGGTGCTTATTGATCCAGTGATGTGAATCTGCTTAGTGATTCAAGATTACTTTAATTCTCCCTCTTCCTTTTTTGTTTGTTTCCACCTTCTCCCCAGGGGAACAAAAGCTTTCAGATCCACCTTTCCCTGACTGTGGAAAACGAGCTGTAGCTGCAAAGACTGTGGCTGTTGCTGCTGCTTTTGTAGTTCAGCTCTGGGTTTTGAAGAACAGCCTTTGAGGTAGACGTAAGACCATTCTCAGTGCATCACTCTGGCATGAGGCTTGAGGAGACAGCCATGCATGTATGACCACACCAGATCAGACCTTCGGTCCAAGTGCATTCTCCCTTCTGCAGCCCAAATCCATACCTGGATGGGTTGTCGAGAGGCATAAAAGAAATCTCTGGAATACTTCTCAGTGCTGCAAGAGAAGCTTCTTCCCTGAGCCTTGCAGCAGCAGGCTCTCACCCTGTACAGCAAAGCTTGCCTGCCCTTTGTTCAGCACGCTGCTGTGAAATGATGTTAATGGTCATAAAATTATATGGCCCCTTTCTTTAAAGGCAGCTGTTCCTCTGATCTGTTAACAAAGATCATTGTAAGCATCCGAGATGCTGGTAAGGAGTCAGGTCTCTGGCAGCCCATTTGTGCCTCTGTGGGAGCTAATAGATGGCACCAGATGGATGCATCTGCTATTTCAGGTGTATATTGTAATGGCACAGTTGGGTGTCACTTTTCCAGGTAAATCACTGTTCTGCTTGAAATGGATCTGTCTCCAGAGAAATGAAACCCTTGTCCTGCAAGCAGCTTTTCATGGCCTCTGAATGTCATTTTTCCTGCAACAGGCTAGGGAAAGTCACCAGAATTATTCTATCCCTGTTTGTGCTAGGAAAAGGAAACAATTTCACCATCCAGAAACGTGGATGAGGAGGTGTTATGGATCACAAAGACTGCTGCTCAGCATGGCCTCATCTCTGCCACTGCCTTGTTTTCAAGAACCTAATGGCTTTGTCTGTCTTCCCCAACACGTTTTAAAATAAAACAGCTTCCATGGCACCTTGTGTTCTTAGTACTAGTTTGGGATACTTTAGCAGCTGATGAAATAAACCCAGTTTAGAGCCATTCTTGGGAAGTGTGTGTGAGGCCTGGCCGTGTGTCTGCATAAGCTGCTTTTATTGCCTTCATTGTTTTTACTCTCCAAGAAGCCAACGAGTGACATTTCGTTAAGAAAATAGAGTGAACGTGCTGGAAAGGGAGGTTGTGCTGAAGGGGGTCACTGCAAGGAGTGTAATTAGCAAAGGCTGCAGTGCTGGAGATTTATGGGAGGCTTTTTATTCTTCTTTTCTGAACACGTGTAAATTACCTGCAAGCAGAATTAATGCCTCTTCCCAGCCAAAACAGGCCCCAGTAGAGCTGCCTGCCCCTGAGATGGATTTGGATTCAGATACACTTACAGAACTTAGACAGAATTCTGGATTTCTGGAGTATTTCCAATATAGATTTGACCCTCTCCGTTCCTTGGAGGTCAAAGAGGAGAAGCAGCAGTTGTACCAGTGAGTTTGATTCTTTAGGTAGGCAGCATCTAATGGCTACATTCATAATGGTGGTGCAAATAGTGATACTAACATCTGAAATTTGTTCCTCAGTCTCATTTGGAGATTATGCATACAGAACAGCTGGCTTCCAAAACTGACTTATCTGCCCAAATGGAAGTTGAGGAGCAGAGGTGGGGTACAGTATGTCTGTACTTTCCTATCTTTGATGATGAAACTTGGCAGTGGTTGTTTGGGTCTGTGCTGATCTTCTAGTCTTAGGTTTCTCCTCCGAAGACTTGTCAGTCTCCATGTGAGCTCATGCCTGCACTGGAGCCAGCAGTGCTGCCAGCACCTGAAGCAGCATATGTTGTCACTTTGACCATCTGCTGCTGAACGTGATGGAGAAAAGGAGGGACTTGAAAGCGAGGCCCTTTTATCTGTTCTGTGAATCTGCTTATGTGTCATGGTAATGACTCTCGATCTTTGGTTGAACCACCCTTCCCTTTAGAGATGTTGAGATGTTCAGTCATTGAGGGGATTGCACAAAGGAAGTCAGATTTGAGAAGCAGTTCAGAGGTCAGAGAGGATGTTTAGGCAGAGGGGATGGCTTAGGGGAAGGAAAAGTGTTATGCCAAATTATGGAAAGGAGAAAGTGTTTCTGATGGGATTAATCTCCAGTCACTATTGATACACACCTGAAAGAGAGTGGGAACTGTTTTCTGGTCCACTTCAAATTCAGCTGATTCCTGTAGTCTGACAGTGCCTGCAGCCTGGCCGTGGCAAAGAGGCATGTGAGTTCTTTTGCTGCTTTTCAGACCTCTGTATTCCAGAAACACTTTGCTTGTGTGGAGTTCCTGAATTTTTCAGAAACTACATTGAGTTGGTGCTCAGGCAGCCTGCTTTGAGGCCAGCCCAAGCAAAGCTGTGTACATAGTGCTGGAAGGTGGCAAGCACTCTAGGTAAGTGATCTTGATAGGTACATTCTGATTGATGGGAGAGTTTGTCTCCCAAACTGTCACAGGGTTTATAGAGGTGCCACTCAATACCGGTGCTGGAATTGCTTGTCAGAGCACCTGGCTACAAGAGCAATGGGGATTGGAGACAGAGGTGTAACTTTGGTTTTTTCTCTGCTTAATGGCCTCAGTGTCTGACCTGCCTGCTCGCTCCTGTTTGTCTGGACCTTAAGGAGGCAGCTGGTATTAAGGCTGTCAGAGGATTGTTCTGCTTTAGCATCAGGAGGCTAATTGTATTGGGGCTGGCAGTATATGACAGGTGGTTGTGTCCTACCAAATGCACAGCAGGAACAAAAAGTTCTTCAACAAGGGAAGGGAAAGGTACAGGAGAGTCTGCATTTTAGTTTGTTCTTTTTTCATCTGAGAGCAGTGTTTTCAAATTCACATGTGGAATTATGTTCTTCAGGCCTTGGGTGACTCTCCCTGTAAGAGTGCAGCTGCTTCTGTGGATAACAGATTGCATATCTTGAGAGTTCCTAGGTTAAACTTGCAACTTAATATTCAGTTGTCAGATTTCACTTTGTTAACACGTTGGGATAAATTCCTACTCTCAAGCATTCACCTCTGCATAGCAGCACTGGCTTTAGAGGTCTGCTTTAGGAAACGTTACTGATGGCCTTGAATTACAGTGTGCCCCTCAGAAGCTGAGCCTTCTGGAGGAACCTGGTTCCCAGTGAATGCTATTGAGCTGTAGATCACTTGAATGTGGTGGTAGGACATCTTCTGGAAGGTCTCATTCTCCTCTAGTGCATCCAAACCAATGCTGTGGCAAAGGCAGTTTCACTCTGCTCAAGACCAACCCTCTGCTCCATTTCACATTTTCCTTGCTCCTGGATGGCAGCGTATGCTGCCAACAGAAGCTGGAATTTGTGAGCCCTCTTTACACTTGGGCTGAGTTAGTAAGAAGCAGGTGTGATCCTATCGGGCCTTCCTTGCATTTAGTGGTCCTCTTAATCCATTTATAACAGCACTTGTCCAGAAATCTGGTTTGAATGAGCCTGAGATGAATGAATAATGTCAAGCAGTTCAGACGTCAAATATTTGAACAGCTGCGTGGGTGTTTTTGCTGGCTTTGTGCATGGAAGCAACCCCAGGAAGTTAGACAAGGAGGCTCACGTTGAAATTGTGGCACCAAACCTCAGCTCACCGAAACTGGCCTCAAAATTCATCCCTGCTGCAGATGAAAGGGCATTAGGATGCCAGTGGCAGACTGCTTGCCCCACAGGTGATGCTGGGCGAAGCTTTGCATCCTTTTCTTTGGTATTCTGTGCCATGTAGTGGCAGTACTGGGGGCTATGGACATGTTGAATCATGTTGGAAACCTATTTTGTTTTATCCTGGTTAGTTTTTTTTCCTTTCTTTTAAAGCAGCCTCTGAAAACTAAAACTAATGGCACAACTTAGAGTCTGGTCTGGGTTCACAGAGATTACTTTGTTTGGCACGTGATTTCTGATTCAGGCTTTTTTACTGTGTTGCAGTGGATTGCATTTGGTCACGTTCAAAGAAAAATAAAGCTTATTTGATGAAAATCTAAGAGATGGGTCACCATGTTGCAGCTTCCTTTAGGCTTTGGCCTGGGAGCCCTCATTTGATCAGAAAACTTGCCCTTCTCTGCCCTTCATCTCAACCTGTGCACTTCTCTGCTGTGCCTTCCTCTTTAACTGAAATACTGTTCCAGATCATCACAGTGTGTATGTGCCATCATCGTACATACTGTCTGAAGCCTTTCCTTGCACCCTCATGGTGTAGGAAGGATGTTACTCTGTTAGCAGAGCAGCAGTTCCTATTACAGAGCTAGATGCAGTAGAAGCTCTGGAATATTTTCCTTTCAGATTTAGAAGGGATTTTCTTAAGTATAAAGGTTTTGAGAGCAAGGACGCCAGGATTCTGAAGTCAAGGTGCCTTAATATTTGTAACTTGTATCAGATTAAGCAAATCTTCCTTTCTTAAGCTCTAACCATAAACCACTGGTTGGCTTGAGTCACTTGGAAACAAAATTAATGGGAAGGTGAATGTTTGCTGTGTGCTTGACATCCTTGGTGGGGGGAGGGACATGGGGAACAGTCCCACTTATTTTCACTCTTTTGGACATCTCGCTCCAAGTATTCATTGTCTGGCTAACATTCAGATCACCTCTGGGACTGGCCAAGTCACAGCTCCAGCTTTGCATGATTTATGTTTCCCACAGCTACAAGAAAAATGAAGACCTGTGTGTCCAAAGTTTATGGCCTCTGAGAAGTGATGGGCTAAAGTAATGCCAGGTGCAGGGAATGGTGTTACTGAGGTTAAATGCCATGCCTGTAAATTACCACCCTATTGCCCACTGTGACTTCTAAGGCAGCTTTGAAAGACTATCCAGCTTCTTTGACAGGTCTCTCTTACTCCTCTAAATCTTCACCCAAACATTGTGATGAACTGAAGGAGTCAAGATTTACTAGATGTGCCATTGCAGCAAGAGAAGGCAGCTTGTGACATGTGTTGGCTGGCAGCATGCAGCCAGTAGGTGAAACTTTTTCTGAAGGGTCTGCTGCAAGAGCACTGCACCAGCGAGGGCGCAGGGCTGACCTGCAAGCATGGCTCCTGGTGCAGGCTGTGCGTGCTGCATTGTCAATGATGGTTTTGTTCCCTCAGCTAAAAATTAAAGCTAGCAATTACTTTGAAGTAAAAGGTAGTTTATGCTTCTAGGGAAAGGTTAGTCTTAAAATCATTGTCATGCTACGGTTATCACTCGTTAAGGACCTTCTTTATATTCAGGGAAGAGAAATATCAAATCCATATAAACAAATTTTATTGGGGGCTTAATGAATCAGTGAGAGCATCCCTTCCTAGAGAGTGACAGTAAAGAGCTGTGTCTGCAGCGTGCCCTTGGAAATGAGGCTTCACCTTGCCCTGCTCTCTGCACGGATGCAGACTGTTAGAAATACAGCTCACTTTTCTGGGCTGGGAAAGTGCAAGTTGGCTGCTGACCACACAAGCTTGTGTTCAGTGTTCTGGTGAGAGGCCAATGGCATGAACAGACTGAGCCATCTGTAGCACTGAAAAGGTGTCATGGCTTTTTTTAAAGAAAGACCCAACAGAAATGAAGCTCTCAATTGAATTGGAGAGAAAAAGACCAAACTGGAGAGAGATACAGAAAAATTACAGAAGCAGATACAACATCCATGGCAACCCCCTTGAATTTTCCACCACCCCAAAACTAAATCTATAACCCTCAGTGTTCCAATCCTTCCCCCTCAATGCCTCCACCATCCATAGGGCTAAACGCAAACCTCTGGAGGCACCAAAACAGGCCTACTCCTTACATGTTTGTCCCAATAAAAGCAGCTCCTGCCAGACACAGGGCTGGAGTGGGAGGACAAGCTGGCCTCACCCTGAGTTTATAAAGGGATCGCAGAATTATGGCATTGAATAACAATTTTCTAGTCCCTAGAGGATTTTTAACCCTGTAGTCCCCAACCTGGGACAAAAGGTTATCCTAATGCTTGGGAATGTGCTCACTCTTCACATATGCATCTGGTACTCTGTGCTTCTATGTTAATTTTAGCCTGTCTTTTGTATTTAGGACCACACTCACAGTGTAGAAATGTACCCTCTTTGGGGCATTTCTGCAAAGCCAAGGCTGTGTCTACCTTACTCTTCTAGTGTTTGTAGGTGGAATGTTCTCCCTCATCTAGCTATGGACTTAAATCACCAGCCATCTGAATGTGTCAGGTCCTTGAGGCTCCAGCAGGTACCTTCTGTCTGTGAGCCAGACTTTCAGGACTGCTGTCTGGGTGGTGGAGTGCTAGGAGAAGTAGCATACTGGAAGCATCCAGAGTAAGTAGATTTCCATCTACGTAGCTTGTGTCCCCAAATAACAGAATTGAATGTTGACCTTGCACCACTCTAGGAGTCAGAAGATCTTTGCTTCATTTCCAATTTAATGGGACAGAGCATATCCAGAGTTAAATCTTACAGAGTTAACATGTGACATCCATAGTTTTCCTTCTATTCATAAACCTTGAGCAGCAAATACCATCTGGATTTTCATCTCTGTAGGTGTTTATGCACAGATTCAGTTAAAAGAAGCCAGGTTACATTCAACAGTGACACAGTCAAGAAAAAGCTTGAGAACCAGAATAAATGTGTGTATTGTTAAAAGGTGGAAATCATTAGACAGTTTCATTTGGGGAGGAGCAATTTATGCTTCCTTCCTGCTGGAGTTGGGGCTGAGCTTACACGTGATTCATTGGAAATGCAGGACTCTGGTTGACTAAGGGATGGCAAAGGGCTCAGGTCCAGCCAGCATGGGTTTAGGAAGGGCAGATCCTGCCTTTCTAACCTGATCTCCTTCTATGATCAGGTGACCCGCTTGGTGGATGTGGGGAGGCCTGTGGATGTGGTCTATCTGGACTTCAGCAAGGCCTTTGACACTGTCCCCCACAGCAAACTCCTGGCTAAGCTATCAGCCCATGGCTTGGATGGCAACACTTTGTGCTGGATTAGGAACTGGCTGGAGGGCCGGACTCAGAGAGTGGTGGTGAATGGTGCCACATCCAGCTGGCAGCTGTCACTAGTGGTGTCCCTCAGGGATCTGTGCTGGGCCCCATCCTCTTTAACATCTTCATAGATGATCTGGATGAGGGCATCGAGTCAGTTATCAGCAAGTTTGCAGATGACACAAAGCTGGGGGCAGATGTGACTGAGTTGGAAGGCAGAAGGGCTCTGCAGGGGGACCTTGACCACCTGGACAGATGGGCAGAGTCCAATGGGATGGGGTTCAATAGCTCCAAGTGCAGGGTGCTGCACTTTGGCTACAACAACCCCATGGAGAGATACAGGCTAGGGTCGGAGTGGCTGGAGAGCAGCCAGACAGAGAGGGATCTGGGGGTACTGATTGATACCCGCCTGAACATGAGCCAGCAGTGTGCCCAGGTGGCCAAGAGAGCCAGTGGCATCCTGGCTTGTATCAGGAGTGGTGTGGTCAGCAGGAGCAGGGAGGTCATTCTGCCCCTGTACTCTGCACTGGTCAGACCACACCTCGAGTACTGCGTTCAGTTCTGGGCCCCCCAGTTTAGGAAGGACACTGAGATGCTTGAGCGTGTCCAGAGAAGGGCGACGAGGCTGGTGAGAGGCCTTGAGCACAGGCCCTATGAGGAGAGGCTGAGGGAGCTGGGATTGTTTAGCCTGGAGAAGAGGAGGCTCAGGGGTGACCTTATTGTTGTCTACAACTACCTGAGGGGTGGTTGTGGCCAGGGGGAGGTTGCTCTCTTCTCTCAGGTGGCCAGCGCCAGAACAAGAGGACACAGCCTCAGGCTGCGCCAGGGGAGATTTAGGCTGGAGGTGAGGAGAAAGTTCTTCACTGAGAGAGTCATTGGACACTGGAATGGGCTGCCCAGGGAGGTGGTGGAGTCGCCGTCCCTGGGGCACTTTAAGGCAAAGTTGGACGTGGCACTTGGTGCCATGGTCTAGCCTTGAGCTCTGTGGTAAAGGGTTGGACTCGATGATCTGTGAGGTCTCTTCCAACCCTGATGATACTATGATACTATGATACTTGCACTGGAATTTGCCAGAAGTGCTTATAAGTAGCTCTTACTGACTATGGAGTCTGATTTTTTTTTCCTTTTCTTAGTAATAGATTTGCTATTCCTAAGTATTTTATATTGTAAAAATCTGAGCTATGACTAAATGCTTTCAAGGTGTTCCTCGTTCCATTTTAGTCTCTGCTTGCCCTTTGCATCTGAATTAAGGACTAAGTCAAAATGTCCTTCTGGCCTTCTCTTACCTGCTAGTAGTGTAGTTTGTGTGCTAAGCACTTCTATGAAAAGTCAATCTTCTCTATTTCCTGTGGGAAATCAGTCTTCCCTATTTTGCTTCCTTTTTTTTCTGTCTTTAAGAGAGACCCTTCTAGTGCCTTCAGCTTTAAGATAACTGGTGCAGAGAGCCAAAGATTCAGGAATGTTAGCTTTTCAGTGTTGAAGGGGCACTTCAGAGCATAAAATCCAGGAAGTTGGAGCATTTCTCTGCTTTCTGATGAGCACTCTTCTGAAAACTGGTTTTGGGCAGTGGAGCCTCTCAAATTCACGAGGCTGTTAAGAGTAAAGGAGACCCTGCAGACTGCTGCTTTTGCACCATCCTTAGGAAATCTCTTACACCTCACCTCCAGTTCAAACCCCCCTGTGTTTTGTTTCTTTCCAGGTTCTGGGTTCATCATGTGCAGCGGCAAGGAGAATCCAGACAGCGACGCTGACCTGGATGTGGATGGCGACGACACACTTGAATACGGGAAACCACAGTATCGTTTTTGAAAGGCTCTTACTGAGAGGGAACCTAGAAGGGCATCTTCAGCTAGCATTCATACAGCACTGCCCTGGGTAGTGGTGGATAATACGTGTCCAGCCCTGCCGGAGATGACACCGCTTTCTCCAGTTACCACACTGTGTGAACTAGGAAGGGGTTCCCCGTTCTTCCCTTTGAGATCTTTCTGTTGATGCAGCACTACTTCAGATGGTATTTGTGAGTTCTTTAGGAGACATTGCAGGAGATCAAAGTTATTGTCTCTCTGTTCTGTTTCATAAGCAATGCATTGTCTCCACCTAGGTTTCTTCCATATGCATAGCTTTTCCTGCTAGGAAATTAGTTTGTTTTCCACAAGATACCCCTTTCTTTTCAGTGGTTTTATGCAGTAAACATTTCAAGCACTGTTCATCTGCCTCTCAGAGGGACTGATTTTTTTTCCTTTCATTGGGTCGTGGGCAGAACTGTCAGTAAGGGCAGCTTTTGGGAACTTCCTTGTCTGGGAGCCAGGCTTTTTGTACCCAGAGAGCTGTGGGCAGACTTCCGTGCTGCAGCACCTGTAACAGCCATCAGGGAGAAACTCCTGCAAGGGCATTAGGCAGACCTTGACTTCAGCTGTGGTGAGGGGGAATGTATAGCTATAGAATTAGATTTTATTAAAATCTGTACCAGTCTCAAAGACTGAAGCCCCCCAACCCTTAGTCGACAAAAGATCAAGCAAAAATAGCTGAATTGTGCAAGTTAGGCTTAGAGAGGTTGAGAAAGTGACTGTGGCATCATATTCCTATAAAAAGACTTTACTGTTTCTTCTCACCTACAAAAATATAAAAGCTTTAACCCAGAATTTAAGAGCAGTCCCCCTCCATGGATACCAGCCCTTCTTGAGGTGCTCCCAGTTCGAATGAATTTGTTCGGTATCCCAGATAATGTCCTAACTAGCTCAAAAACCTTTCCACTGTCTGCAGCAAGGCTGTATGTTCCTTAACCTCTTGTGCTCAGGTACACAGAGGCAGACGTTATCCCTTGCACTGGGGAAGAGCCAGGTGAAGCCAAAGAGAGGGAGGCACTTCGAGGTGCTGTGTTAAAGTAAGTCCTATGCCTTCCTGACTTGTTTTTCATCACTTTGGGGAAGTCTAAATTTGTGGAAATTACTCATTCACTTGAGTGCAGGGGTCACAACAAGAGAGACTTGCAATGAAGCAGTGTGACAGATGGGTCTCAATTTCTACCTGTGCAGCCTCATAAAGCCTCCCTGCACACTATCCCTTAACTACCCTACTGCCTGTACAGTGCTGAACAGAAGGTGAATGCTGGTGATGGGGAAAGTAAGGCCTGATGCATCATCTTACTTCACAATGAAATGTGTCCTCTTAGTATAATCTGATGCTATCCAAATCTTGTTTGGCACATTAGGAGTCTGGCACCAAGGGTATGATTTCATTGCATCACATTATGTGTGGTGGGATATGCAAACTAATCCTTCTGTGTTCAGCTCTGGGGTCGTGGCAGGATCTGTGCTCTGCCCACATACATATGTGGAGAATGTAGGCAGCCAGTGTGTTCAGGGTGCTTGGGGAAGCATTTCAGGCAAATAAAATGAGCCTTAACAGGGAGCTAGGATTGCTTTCTAAGCCCTCTGCCCTGCATAAAACAGGGCTTAAATTACCCCTCTGTCTCTCTCACCAAGTGATCCTGTGAGGTCAAGGTTGAAGTGATTGATAGAGCAGTGAAATGAAGTTTTCTTACTGCTTAGCCCATCACAAACACTAGCGCAAAATTAGATTCCACTCCATAGAAAAGTGGTATTTGCCACACTGGATCCAAACCGTTGGTCCTTTCGATACTTTGCTAACCATGGTAGTCTATAGGCAGTGCCCCAAAGAGTCTGAAGCTCCTTCACAGCCAGGACAGTGGTATTATAGCAGGATATTTGGGTACCCTTCTCAGTGACTGTGAACACTTGGTGTTCGATGAGACAACTGAGAACCTGGGGCCAGGAGACCCAGTTATTTCATCTGACTTGGCACTTAACACATTGTTTTGCAGTTTGGGCAAGGTCCTTAAATGTCTCCTGGACTTACTTGCCCTCTCTGAAACAGAAGAGGTGATGTTGCTTGTTAAAGCACTTTGAAATTCTGGCAGGTTTCTGTGGAAATGCCGGAGCATAGCTAATGTCCTGAAGCAGCAAGCCTGCATTACCTTTTGACTGCAACTGTCATAGCTCATAGAGGTAACATGTTACATGGCCACAAGTGTGCAGCCTACTCAGAAAAGATTTCTTTTGCCTATGGTCTCCTGTTACTAAGAGAGAGAATGGACAGGGTTAGGAGTTGTCTGTACTTCAATGCTACCATCCTTCAAACAGGAAGATGGAAAAGATGGGGCTTATGAAGGCGTAAAGTTATTCTTAAAGGGAGATGCTTTTGCAACACAGAGGATTTTTGTTCACAAGTAAGGTTTTCATCTTTGAAATTGTGTATTCAAAAAATGAGCCTTAGGTCACAGGTGCTGTTTGAATCCCAGGCCTTCAGTCAGCATCACAGCCCCTGTGTGATTCAGCAGAGGTCATAGCTGGAAGTAGAGGTTGGGAGAACACTGGTGGAAATGTGGAGTAGCACAAAAGCACCTCCTGCAGCAGGGCAAATGCTCACATTTGAAACAAGCCTAGATTGATGTATGGAAGTATTGAGAGAAGTAGTGGGTGGAAGGGGTAGCTTTTCCTGAGCAGCAAGATTTTCCGTGCTCAACCTTGAACATTCTGCCCTTTTCTCTTGTAGTGGTGGCACACCCAGTACTCGAATAACACCGGAGTTCTCTAAATGGGCCAGTGATGGTGAGTGGTGGACTTGAAAGAAATCATTTGTTTGCATGCTATGGGAGGACGGGCAGATATTCTGTATCTTCTAATTGACAGTAATGAGGCAAGTGCTAGTTACAGATGCTGTCATAAAGCACCATCAGATATACATGCACAGAGAATCACACTGCCTTTCCAGCACAATAGTCAATGGCAGCTGGGTTTGCTCACAAAACCACAGCCTTAACTGGTATGGTGATAAAAGACAAGAGTTAGACTGGCTTGCAGTCGTGTCCCTAAAAGACAAAGTGCCGTATTGCAGAGGGAGCCATCAGAGCTTGACTATGTGATGGTGGCATTCAGCTGCTGGGGACTTCAACTATACAGATACTTGTTGCTTGGGCTTTTTCCAGCTGTTTTCTTATTATCTTCCCTTCTTTAAAAGAGCGTGCTAGAGACTTGTATCATCATCTGTTGAGTAGGTCTTGTCATTGCTGGCCTCTGTTTAGGAAGAAAAGCCTGCAGCTCAGCTCTGAAGTGTGCATCTTTAGAGTGGGAACTCTAGGATCTGTCCTACTTCATGAGCGGTCGCTGAGACACCAGAGCAAAGGAATGAATGTGAAATTCCACCTTTGCGTGCATTATGTGAAAGCTCATAGCATTAAGGGAGAGGGGAGTGTTAAACCCATTTGACTGCTGGGTTTTTTTGTTTAGTGCCAGCAGCACTGGAAGTGTAAGCAGCAACCTAGTGGAAATATGAGAATAATAAAACCTGGCGCTTTCCAGCTGTAGATGCCAAATCCATTTCCAGAGCTGGGCAGTGCTACTCTGGTTCCCTTAGGAAGGGAACTGAAGCTCAGCGACCTGAAGAGACTTGTCCCAATGATTTTGTTCCCTGTTCTGTTACCGTAATGCTTTGGGCATTTGATTCCCAACCTTGAAAGTACCTACAAGACATTACTGCTTGCAGTGGGAGAAGGGGGTGGGTAGAACTAGTTTTGCCAAGGGCATGATGATTAAATGGAGAACATAGGATAGCTATCACAGGCATTTTCTTCTCTGGGATAGGCAATCACATTTATTTTCTGTGATGTAGGAGCACTCACTTGTATATGTGTTCAGCTTCAGTAACTACAGCTACGTAGGTGATGAGGAAGCAGCCCTGATGGCGCTTACTGTTTTCTTCATACCTTTTACTTGAAGCCACAGTGCTGAACTTAACAGCCCAGGGGCTGGCCCCAGGACACTTTATCTGACACATCTCCTGCTGGTATCTCACATACTGTCTAGTGCTGGGACTGCTAATAATGCTAGGAGAGCTATGAATAGAGCATTCTTTTATACCAGTTACCTGGCATATGTTTTCTTTCCTCTCTTTATCTGAGGGATCTCAGAAGAGGGAGAAGATGGGAGCAGGGTTTGGTCTGGGTGGAACTGCTCTGAACCCACCCTTCTAGAAGCACACTTTAGTGTGGCAGCCACATTTTAAATCTGTCTGAAATAAATCCTGGCTTAAACAACTGGTACATCTGTGAGGGTCAGTATGAAGTGGGAGAAGACAGGGGTTGTATTTTCAGCCTCAAATCCTAGAAGCATGCTGCCTAGAGAGGAGGGCTCTCTGTCAGTCAGGGACACGTAGCATCGGTCTCGTCTCTCCCCTTCGGAGAATCAGCATGAAAGTGACTCATCGTGGTCCTCTGCTTCTAAAACTGTGACTTGCTTAGGCTATTTCATTGCAGTGATCAAATGTTCTCTCACTAATTTGCCTGTTCTTCTCTCAACAGAAATGCCCTCGACGAGTAATGGCGAAAGCAGTAAACAGGAGACTATGCAGAAGACCTGTAAGAACAGCGACATTGAAAAGTGAGTGTAAATGGATATCTTTAATTTGTCTTGTTTTAAGGGACCACAGTGTCCCATCTGGTGTTCTCAGAAGCAGTACTAGTCTGAGGGTAGGCATATTTGAAGCTTTTGCAACTACAAAATGAAGTTGCCCTTTAACATGAAGCCTGGACTTGGAGCTCTTAGTGTCCTGACTTCCACAGAGGGCCTTTGGGGAGCTCTCCCATAGACACCCACTTGGGCAAAAACCCAGTGACAAGCAACTGATCAGAACTTGCAAAGGGCTTCTCCACTGCAAATTGCCTTCTTTTAGAAATCTGTAAATAGATAGGTGCATGCTTTCCACCACAGTCTAGTCATAGGGGGGTTTCAAATATGTTTTGTGGTGCATAGCAGCCTACACTAGAGCTGGGACTTCAGACAGGAGATGAAGATTCAAACCCCCTTTAATCAGACAAAAGCATTTGGCTTGTCAAGCTGTACTTTGATTTATTTATTATTCCCCCTGTGAGATTTCTGCTATCAGTGTATCCTGGGATTCTGCTTTTAGTAGGGAAGTTACGTTATTGTTGTATCTTAGGTTTTGAGGACAGTCCTTCGTGTGGTTTCTACTCTGTTTTCCCTGTGGTACCTGCATGTTCTACCATTCATCTCTCCAGCAAAAGAGATTCTCAGCACCCCTCTAACTTTGCAGAAGCCTCACTGAGAGAATTTATTTTCACTAAGCCCCAAAATTTCACCTTTGTACAGTTGCTAATAATGTCTCAGCTTATGAGTTTTTTACCTTCAGCTTTGCAGTACATTCAGAAGTTTTCAGTCCCAATGTTTGAATATATAACAATGCAGGGCCTTCTGGACATCTCCTTTTCTATTGCCTTTCTGCTTGCTGGGTATCTTGCAGCCTAGTCCAGGACAGAAACAAATGTTTTTATCTGCACTGTGCATTTGAATGACAACCTCCATCCTCAGCCTCCTCTCATACACTGCTAGGGTGGCCTGCTCCTTAGGCAGATTCGATGATCCAAGCCTAAAACTACAGGCTCTGAGCCGCTGCTGTGGAATGCACTCAGTGGGAAGGGGCAGTGTTTTTAAGTTGGTTATTGCCTGATATAAAATGTTGCACCTAGATTAAGTGAGAGACCAAACGGCTTGAAGGAGGTGGAAGCAATGAGGTAATTATGGATTTTAAACAGTATTTACATTTCATGGCTGAGATCCCATTGATAATTTGAGATGAGGAAAAAAATCTGGTGGTAGTGTTAAGATGACTTTACAGAAAGGATTGGGTTTTTTTATTCTAGTGTATTCTCCTCCTACCCCTAGGCCTAACTTGAGGGGTTGTGTCCTTGGTACAGTTTGGGATCTCTTGACAGTTCAGGCAGCCTGGCATAGCATATATTCACAGTCAGGGGTTAACTGTGGAAAACCCCTGCTGCAGAGAACTTTAACCCTGCTTTGCTGTCTCAGCACTTTCCATTTTACAAGGGGTTTTATTGGCATGTCCCAAACGTGGGCTGTCGGCTGTCAGCTCTTCTCAGGGAGCAGATTTTGGCAAACGACCGCTGAGTCTGGGAGCTTCCAAGACAGTGCAGAAACAGTTCTGTCCTTAGTGAGCCAAGCATTCATTGCATGCTGCCTTGGTGGCAAGGACTCATCCATTCTGCTCTAATCTGTCAGCCTCTGTCTTGGCCACTGCTTGGCTTCCCTTTGGGTCTGCTGCCTGTCAGCCCAGCAGTCCTCCATCCTCCCAGATCCACTCCTATTGAAAATCTTTAAACTGCAGAAGCTGAAAGGATTTGACATTTTCCAGAACACTTGAGCTCAAGTGATAAAATTGACGTAGCTTTAATAATCTGATCAAAGAGGCTTTAGCTAGCACCTTTTGAAGGATCCTGGAATCCTTTCCAAACAGCTCTCGTGCTAGCACCACTGTGAAGTGGGGGGAGCGTGTATGTGTGCGTGCACACACCTTGCTCCTCAATAACCTCACCCTAGGTCCATGAAAGGTGTGAAAAGTCAGGAAAACCCAACAGAAATCACAGGAAAAGCCTTAAGTGTCTTGCTGAGTCTTTAAAAAAACATGTTTTTTTCCCTTTTAAATAGCAGGGAGAGCTTTTTTCATTTAAGACACTTTATTTCACTGAGGTTCAGAAAACAAGATGTTGTTCTTGGTGGAGAATTCTTAGATGCCTTTTTTCTTTTTTTGCCCCTCTCCTTCTTTCCTTTGAGATTCATAGGTGATAAATAGTATCAGTCCTGCCATTTAAGGAATCTTGAATGCTCTGTGTGCTTGTCTGCGTAGAGGGGTTCTGTTAAATTAATTGATAACAGAGATCAGAGCTAGAAGCCTACAGAAAAGGAGGGGGAAGGGTTTCACACTGTCTGACTGCTTCCCACTCCACTGCTGAGCCATGATATATGGCGACCCAGCCCAACAGGCTAAATTGATTCATCTCTAGTTCCTGTTTCTTAATCTGAAGCTAAATTGGTTTCATTTTTCTTGTTTTGGGTGGTGCTTGCAGGAAGTTTTTGGCAGCATCACTTTACTCCATTGTTTGTAACTTTAACTTTTGCCTTTAAATCTGAGCATTATTGATTGGCATGTTAAGCCCTGTGTAGCTTCTGATTAGCATTTTTAAACTTGTCCAGAAGCACATGGCCTACCACCTGTGTCAGCCCTGCTCTCCGTTTAGAGCACTGGCTAACAGAATTAGCAGCGATCCACATATTGATCCTTCTCTCATAAGAGTGACATTCCTGCTCCCTCCCCTCTTCCAAAAATAAGTCTGGGCAAGGAGAGCAGTGTGTGTTTGTTTCTTTGGGGTTTTTTTATCCACTAATACAGTACAGCAAGCAGTCCTCCTTTTGACATGCAGCTGAAGCTCTTTGCTTGAGCAAGTTGATTTAAGCTAAACTTGGGATTTCATGGAAGAGTCTCTTGCTGTAGAACAGCTGGATGGAGTTAGGGATAAGTCTCTGTTTGTTGTTTTGCTCCTTGGCCTGTGCCATGTCGTTAGTAGCTTGAATCGGTTGACCTCATCTGCACTGTGTTGAACTTCAGGTAGCCACAGGTAACGCAACATATGATGCTGCTCCCAGCTCTTCTTTGCAGCCATGCCATGGTAGCTCTGGCAGGTTTTTCACTGTTCACCTCATCTCCATTGCACTGAACTTCAGATAGCAGCTACAGGTAATGAGGGAGGTGGTACCAGTCTCACCTCTCCTTCCCAGTGCTGCAGAGTGTCTCATCCCTGCTGAGCTTTTCTAATCTTGCTGACACAAGGTGTCTGAGAGATGCACTGGGGTACTGAAGGCTCATGGGGGAGTGTTTTATCACCTCTGCCCATCTGCTGAAGAGCCCAGTCACAACCTTCACAGTGGCTGACATCTTCAGCAGACAGGCTCAGTCAGGGCAGCACTCCTTTACCTCGGCTCAAGATGCGGCTTTGCTCAGAGAGAGCAGCCAGTCTCTAATTGCCGAGGCATCCTTCCTGACACTTCCACCAATGTTGTGCTCTCAGCCTGTCACACACAGAGCTGCAAAAAGCACTTTCCCCACAGCAAGTCTTCCTCCTTCTCCTGCCCACGAGGGTCTGTTGCCATTTTGAAGCCGAGGTTCCCCGGGGTTAAAAGCCAGCATCTTAATTCAGAGTGCCAATGTTCAATTTTGCTTTCTGCCACCAGACTAGATTGCAGGCCAGCGAGAGAGTCTGGGTTAGTGGCCCACTGGGTCACCTCCCATTTGTTTTCCTCAATTTTGTGTTGTCATAAATTCATTCCAGCCCGTTGTGGTTGATCAGTTTATCTCCGCCGGGGCAGGGAGCGCTGCGAGCATGATATATGGCACAGAGCATTGTAGCCAGCCTCTCCATGAATCACTCCAGCTGTTTGGTGTCAGCCCCAAAGCAAACAGGGCCCGGCCGCTGAGCGTTGACTACGATGAGCTCAGTATGGGAAGAGACATGACGTATGAATGTTTATTTAATAATTCTCTAATATTTCCAGCAGAGGGTGGCTGTGACTTCTGGAGGGGGTGAAGCGGGGGGTGAGGTTGAGGAGGGAAACTCTAATCTGTCGGGGTGGGTCATAAATCAGGCAGACAACATCATTAATCAGGGATGGGACAGAAGTGGAAGGAGGTGGGCCTGGAGCTGCCATCCTCAGTGGGAAGGGGGTTGTACTTTTTTGTTGTTGTTGTAAAACAAATCTTGTTTGTGATTCTGCTTGGCCCCAGCCGTGCTGCCTGCATAATAGCAAACCCGGACACAAGGCTCTTTAAGTGAGTGTGCTACCTCTGCTAGAAACCTTGCAATCTGAGCCTGCCAAGCATTAAATCCCTTTATAATTATCTTCTTTATATAACACTTCATGCTTATCATGCTTCATTGGATGAGATGTTCGTTGGGTTAAAACAAGGGATTTAGAGACAAAAAACAATTGTGTTTGTTTTATTTTTCCTGTCTCCTCTTTCCTCCCCTTTCCACCCCCTGCTTTGCCTCTTTCCAATCTAATTCTTCCAAAAGCATCAGCTCCAGAGGAGATCTGGCATGCAGCAGCATAGGAAGGAACATCAGTTAAAATTAAACAAAGTTTAGGCTAGGGTCCTTGTGCAAAGGGCCAAGCGTGTGAAAACAGTTGGAGAAGTAGCAGTGTCTGTCATGGGGACACTGCTGCTAGGCATGTGGGTCGGGGTGGGAGCAGAGTGAGTCTATTAACCCAACAGAGGCCTGAAAGGGAAGGAGCCACACTTGGGCTGGTGCCTCAGAGGGAAGAAGAAGCTGTTGAGAATTCACACCAGAGGATAAGCAATCCCAGCCCTTCCACGTAGCCTCATAGCTTTGATGGGAGACAAGAACATCAAACAGCAAAGAGTGTATTAAAAATTAGCTTGAGTCATAAATTAACCAACCCTTTGTGCATGATGCTGCTGATGGGTCCAGTCTCAGATCAACTTGTGTAGACTTGAGAGAAGCTGAACTGAAGCATGGGATTGTCAAAGACAGACCGAGGGAGCTGCTGGGCTGTGCTGCGCTGCTTGTGTCCAGTTTTTCCTTCCTTAGATTTTATCCCCTCAGTTAGTAATTCAGTAATGTGTAGCATGTGCTTCCTTTAACTGTTCAGTTGAAGCTGCCATGTGGCAACAATGGTCTCAAACGTTATTATCACCACCACAACCGGAATTGTGTCAGAATTGTGGCTCATCACAGACTGATGGTGGTGGTTAAAGAAGCTCAGCAAAGCAGACTGACTGTATGACCTCAGAGCTGGGAGAAGGCAGTATCTTCATTTAATGCAGCTGTGTCGAAACCTTTGGTATAAAGCTCATTCCTTAGGGCAGTTTTTGGTAGATTTTGACATCATGCGTAGAGGTATTCTTACATCTGTTGAACTTGTGATGTTTTGGTGCTGAAACACCTGCAAGCCCAAGGTGGTTGCCAACTTCAGGGGGGCAGTAGCATCCCTGTCCCATAACTGGTGTGAAAAAAATCCCAGCAAGGAATTTTATTCCTATGCTAAGGACAGGGTTTAGACATCTTGCCATTCGTGCCTCTTTGCTTGCCCCTTCTTTTCCTTTTTTCCCTTTCCTTTTTTTTTCCCTCCTTAGTTTCAGAAATGCTGTTAACTTTAATTTGTGGAGTTGCTTCCTGGCAATGAAAAATCAATGGGGGGCTATCGCAGTGTGAAATTCGACTGTCACTGTTGAGCTATAGAGTTAGCAAGATGTTTTAGAAGGTAAAAAATAAATCGTGGCCCAGCAAGTGCTCAGCTGTGCTATTTCAAAGGGGATATGAGGCTGATGGTCCGTTAGAGGGTACTTCAGTTAGATGGATGATGATTCCCTGTGAAATATTGGAGTTATTCCATAGGTAAGAGAAACTTTAGCTTGTAAAACACAAACAGCTGCCTTCTAGCAGACAAATTCTGCCCTTAGATGTGTGAGCAGCTTGTCAGATAGAGGACTCATCCCTAAAATTAGCTTGTTGTGTTTAACAATGTCTCTAATGGAGCATTGTAGATCCTGCAGTGTTCCTTCTGAAAATATTTTGAGGATGTGATTGTTTATTCACATCCCTTACCTACCCTGCAAGAATTAAGAGGCAGAGACTTGGGGTTTTTTAGGAAATGTTGTTATGGTACTCAGATGCTCTCAAGAGAAAAGTAGCAATTATTTTTACATAGGCTGCATTCCCTGTTTGGGTGGAAACGTTCTTTTGAAGAGCAGAAAAGGGATCATGTTGTGCCCCATCCGCTGCTGGTTTGCTGTTGCTCTTGTGCATCTGTTGAAGGGCAGCCCTGGCTGCACAGGCTGGCTGTGTGCTGGCATTAATGGGGCTACTGCTTTCTTTGGCACTTAGTGGCTATTGTGGCAGGACTCAGTAAGTGTGCTGTGCTGTGCCAGCTGCTGTATGACAACAGGATAATTGTAATTACAGCTCTTGGTAGTTTATGCATTTCTTAGATTATAGTTAGTAAGTATAAATATTAAATAGTATTTAAAGAAAGAAAAATCAACAGTTTGCATTACTTCTCACTAAACAACCTGTGGAGTCAGTAGTTATTTCTCTTACACTTGCATGCACAGTTGCAGTACCACTGAGGGAAACTTAATCCTGCAAGAAAGGAGTGTTAAGCTGCATTTAGTTGGAGTTTGGTGAAGATTTCCCAGAGAGTTTAAAGACAGAAGAATTCATTATGCTTTCATTCTTCCTTGGCCCCTGTAACACAGAACCCAGCACTGCCTATACAGAAGCAGTGTAATAGTAAGTAGTTAATTACCATAGTTAATAGCCATGTTGATTTTCTTCTTTTTTTGCCCTCGTCAATGCTTGTCCTAACTACTCGCTCCCCACCACTGTAGGCACTTCATCCTATTTCTACATTCACTTCTTTCTTCCTTCTTGACATCTTCTGTCTGCAAGATACTGCTGTTTCCCACTCAGTTGCATAAGCATTCCTGCTTTGACCCCAGGTAGCCAGCTCCTGACCTGTCCTTCCCCTATGTTGCGAGTTTCCTCTTCCAGCTCTTGGACCACAATTGGTTATGTGACACTAATGTGCCATGGCCTCCCTTAATAGCCTCGTGTTTCTTTTTGAAGGCATGATTACCTTAAATGATGCTAATTCTGATCCTTTCTTTCCCTGTGAAGGAAACAGCAACAGTGTAAAAGTCCTGGGGCAGCAGTTGTAGGAAGCTGTCTGGAGAATGTGTTATCACGCTGCCCTTGTATACCTCCAATCAGCAGTCATGAATGGAAGTTCTGGAAAGCATATCACCTCCACAGTAAAGCCCTTAAAAGGCTACAGATGAATCCAAGTGCTGCTGTAGTAGCATAGATATTTCCTGTTTATTTCAGCCCTTTGGATGCAGGCCATGGGAGTAGAAGGCATTTCATTGTGCACAGAGGCTAGCCGCAAGTTTTGGATGCATGTGCAGCCTTCTGAACACCTTTCAGCCCTAGGAATTTGGTATTGCTTTTTCACTTCAGGGAAATTTTGCAATTTTGCATGCTGATCATCCAGCCAAAGCTACCAATAATCCCAGACCACCTCCAGGCCACAGTACAATGGCAGGTTACAGCTGCCGTAAGTCTTTCAGTAGAAAAATATACCTGAGTAGCTATATGTAGAGCTTGGTCATAACCCAAACATGTTTATATATGGATAGATGGAGGCAAGTTTCAGTAAACTGGAACATCTAACCAGTGTCAGCAAAGGAGGGCCTGCATTTTCTGTTTCTACTGCCTGTCTTTTGCAGCCCTCATTTACATTAAGACAGAGACTGTGATGCACCTTCACAGATCTGATAGGAATGCATGTAGGGTCAGCAGGATAAAGGATACCTTTGAAACTCAAACTGAGATATTAGGACAACTAGATCATAGAATCAGCCAAGTTGGAAGAGACCTCCAAGCTCATCCAGTCCAACCTATCACCCAGCCCTGTCCAATCAACTAGACCATGGCACTAAGTGCAATTATTTCTATTTAGGAACTTCGTTTAGAGAATCATTTTCTAACTCAGCCTGTGGTGCCTCGACAAAACCTTACTGCAGAAAAATACTTGTCTGTAGCATGGCTTTCTCCTTTACAGCCAGAGCTGCTCCAGTAAAGCAGTGGGATTGCATTTATTTTCTCTTTGGAACAGGGGACATAGTCTCTAAATCGAAGTCAGAATGACCCGTGCATTCTTTCTCCCAGCTTTCATGTCGAACCATAATTGCTCAAATGGCACATTTAAAATTTTGGCCCAAGCTCAGACTTTCACTAGCTGCCTTTTTAAATCAGTCCCAGTGGCCAGCAGATACTGCATAGCCCTACAAATGCATCTAAACATGCTGACTCCGAGGCTCCTTCCATTCTCAATGATCAGCGATGCCATCTGTCTCTGTTTTGATTGGGGCTGGGCACATGTGTCCCAGCGAAACACAAGCCAAAAAAAGGAGAGAGAGAAGGAGCCAGCGCCTGAATTCACTTCCCGCTTCTGTAAAGACATTGTTGGGTTCTGTGTTATGGAGGCGGAGGAGATATGAAAGCATAATGAATTCTTCTGTCATTAAATTCTTCAGGGAATCTTTACCCAAGTCCCTACTAAATGCGGCTTAAAAACGCCTTCGTGCTGCGGTAAGCTCCCCTCAGTGGCGTTGCGGTGGTGCGTGCAAGTGTAAGAGAAATAATTCCTCTGTGGGGGGAGAAAAAAAAGAAGCAACATTTTTGGTTTGCATCAAGATGAAATTAGTCAGAAGCAAACTGAATTTGGCAAGCAGATGCTGGTATTAACAAGTTGTGCAAGCAAGTATAAAATAGAGGCGCTTGTGACTTGAGAGAGCCTCAGCGTTGTGTGTGTGTGTGCCCTTGCATGCACCCTGCTCCAAATTCACAACTTAGAACACGGAAATTAGAATGGGGAACATTGCATTATTCATAACTTGGCAACCAGAAGCCAGGGCACTTTGCCAAAATAAACTATTCTCTATAATTACAGGTGAAGCAACATTCTTTAATATCTTACAATACAAAAACATACATTAATCAAGGAAAGAGGAGTTGGTGGTTTTTTTTTTTCCTAGAGGACAATAAATTGGCATCCTTGCCAATTTCCTCAATACATGTGACCATGTTTTACAGGATTATAACTCAGCCTTTTTAAAGAAGGTTAGTCTGAAAACAAATAAATGAGATTTTTAGCAAAATAAAGGGGAACACAGCTCCTAAAGCACTGATGTCGTGACAGATTTCCTTTTAGCAGTGACACTCTCACAGAGCAAGCATCTATACTTCACTTGGTGTACTGCAAAGAGCTTTGCTGGGCAGTTTTCTGCTGCTAGGGATCTGGTCCCTTCTGCTGTAGCCAGCTCATCTAGTGAAATAAAATTGCGGTGCACTGTGCCAGTCTGGTAGCCTGTTTGTTCGGGGGTGATTCACAGTCAATCTGCCACCAGTGCCTAAAGCTAGGTTTCTTTCAGAGACTTAACATACTCAGAGTGCTGGAGCTGAGTCTGTTTCCTTTAAAGCCACCTGTGACTTTTCTTTTTAAAAACTTACTTACCAGTTTAAGTGTTTTACTTGTTAGTAACAAACTCCCTTTTTTTTTTTTGGCTTTATGCTATGTTCTTGCACTCAGTGAGTGCAAAAGGCTTTTGTGTCTGTGTATCTCCTGCTGGCTTCAGTTCTGCTCACCCATATCTACCAAAATAAACTCCTTGCATCGTTAGCATTTGCTGCAGGTGATGCTTACTAAATTTGAGGAGAGGGCAGATTCTTTCACCAGGTTGAAAACAGAAGCACTTCTTATCCCAGAAAACTCAGGGTTGTTTTCAGTAAGTGTTTGAAACTGATAGCGAGGGAGTTGTTGAAGACAACCTATGAGTGAGAGCCAAGGCAGTGTTGTTGTGCTTTGCCATTCCACACTGCTGCCAGCGTCACAGCAGCTATGTGCAGCATGTTACAGGATAATAAAACGTGGTCTCTTCTCTGAAAAAGTTGCCCTCTCACCCAAACATAAATTAGCTACGAAAGGAGGCTTGCAATCCAATGATTGTGCACTGATGTTGGGGTCATTTTTTGGATTACTTCATCAAGTCTTAAAGATTTGTGCCCCACAAAGCAAAGATTGCAGGAGGTTTTCTCTTCTGCAGCGTAGCACTGGTTATGATAATTGTCATCTGTGACCGTGTTGGCTATGGCCAGGAACAATTTCTCTGCTGCTGGTATCTTTCTTTAGCTTGGCTCTGCCTTCAAAGCATTGACTACTCTGCTTCTAATATTTATGATATGTAAGCTGCTAGTGACCTGACCTCTGCCCTCGGTGCAGGAGAACGGCATGTGTGTTCTGCTGGGATCAGGTTCCCCACCTCTGACATGGGAGGATAAAGGCTTTGTTTAAAAATAAAGACATTGCTCTCAGGTTTGTCAGTGGTACTGTACATTTTCCCCTCCACCACTCTGTATTTACAGGCATATGAAAACGAAAATGAATGTATGTGGGAGAGAGAAGAAGGTCAGAATATCAAGTGTCAAAAGCAGCCCGTGAAATTTTATTGGTGTTGCATTTAATCAGCGCTAAGCGTTCTTTACAAGGTACATACAAACAGTGAAATTGTAAAAATTTATGGAATGCTGTGTACAGTGTGGCCACTTAGGAAGGAAGGAAAATTTATATCCAGTCAAAAGAAACCAAATGGGAATGTTTTACAGAGACTCCTCAACAGTGGGGTACATCAGGTGAGATCTCAGTGCAGCGGGATGGAATATTCACTGGGGCTTACTGGTCTTTGAGGTGTTTTTCTGCTGCTTCAGCAGCTAACAGTTTGCATCTTTCCACTGCTTTCAAATAAGCAGGGTGCTGGATGCAGTGATGATATTTTTCTGTACAATGGAAAGGAAACAAGTGAACAGCTGCTACTGATCTCTCTAGTACGTGTCTCTCACTCTTGGGCTCGTTCCAGTCCAACAGTTCCTTGAACAACTCTTAGTATCCAGCTGGGAAGGGTTAACTGAAGCCAATCGCTTTGACATAACATTTTTTGTTTCCTTTTTGGTCCAGCATTTTGTTGATGATAAAGCACAGACTTAGTCAATTGAGAGATTCCAGAGCTGCAGAATCAGAGATAATTTAATTAACGGAATTGCTTGTGATTGCCCACTGGGACGGTGGGTAGGAATTGCTTGATTTAATTTGGAGAAACAAAGATCACATGCATGCTAATGTTTGACAAATAACCAGTGTTTGGGCTAAAGTTTTTTTTGCAAAGAGTGGGGAAGCCAATTCCCTGGGGATATTTCCTAGGAGGTGATTGCTGAGTAACTACTCAAAGCTACAGATAGGTCCTTTTTCCTATTCCACGGTACTTTTGTGCCCTTTTTCTGGTCTTTTGTTTGATCTGAGGAAGGTTGTGCTCAGAGGAAGAAAGTTTGTTCTTATTTTCAGTGCACAAGGAAAAATGCTATGAACAGCAGAAAGACACACAGTGGGCATAAAGACTAAAAGCTATTCCCCACTGCCTGCCCAGTCTCATAGATCTGCTTCCTGGTACCCACCGTCCTCAGTCATGACTGCTAAATTGTTGTAGAACTAACCACAGTCTAGAGAGAAGTGCAAGACTGAGCTTCCTCCACAGGGAGCCCTCTCTTCATGTCTTTGCTCTTACATAAATGTTCTTGCTCCGAGTTCTCTGTGCCTATGGTGAGCATAGCATGGATGTGTCTTCTTGATAGGTCCAGCTCAGTTATCAGTGAAGCCAGTTGTTGCAACGTGGCTGGAGAAGCACCAGCACTGGGGCTCAAGACATTGCTCCTGGCAGCAGTTGTGCTCAGCAGGTCTCTCTAGAGGCTGATACCCAAACACGTCAAAGGGGAGCGCTGGGGCACAAAATTGTTGGAAGAGTCCTCCTACATCCAGCATGAGGTCAAGGCAAAGCAGGGCTGTACACACCAGTTCCTTCTTCCCTGTAATTCCCTCTGCCTCCCTTGGCAAGGTAACTTGTACACAGCCTTGCCCTGTCCGTGAAGCTTGGCTTTCTGACCCTTGTTCCATCCCAGTGGTACCTTGTAAACATACTGTCTGAGCTGCTCCCAGTGTGTCCAGGCAAGCACACACAGGGTGTGCACGCAACAGGGAAGCCTGGGGGAGTTCCCGAGATTGCTGCTGCAGGAAAACTTGCTCCTAAGCGATGCTTATCTTTAGGATACAAGCAGCAGGTTGACGGTAAAATGTCAGTAAATGGAATGGATTGTGTCCCAAGTGTGCTGGCCACCTCGAGAGTCAGACACATGGGAAGTGACTCTTGTCTTTATTCCATCCCTGGAGGTAGTTCCAGTTTCCTTTATTTACTAATGTTCTCCCTATTTCCCTTGACCTCATTTCCTCTGGCTTTTTGGAAGCAGCCACGCAATTATCGCTCACTCCAAGTTGACCCTTGGCCGCCACATCCCTGGTTGCTGCTGCTCCACAGGCTTCCCTGAAATCTCAAGTGCAAAATACTTGGTCGTAGCCAAAACCTCTCTCTCGTGAGATAGGAGCTGCGTCTTCAGCGCCACACCGTGTGTCAGGATCTGTCCAAGCACGCTTGGCAAAGAGAACATGAAGTCTAAACTCTGTCACAGCTGAGCTTTGATCAGCACCGGGAGACAGTGCGGTGGCTAAAGCTCCCTCTTGTACCAATGCACCCCAGTCTTGTTAATAAATGTATATTTAACAATGTCTGGAGCGTATGAAGTGATAATAACTAAATCAATACCTCCCACATTGATTGTCCAGGATCCCTACAGCGTGACGCACGCAGCGATGCGGTAATTTTCCAGCTAACTAGCACCCTGATCTACAGCCCTCCTATTGATTGCCCATTGTATCAGGCAGCCTCTGAGCATTATTGCTTATGCCTCTATTCAGCCTCCTTTTCTGATTCATTCGTTTATTACTGGACAGGTGCGATTATCTCAGAGACTTTCCGAAATTGGCCGATGGGGGTCAGCCATTTAGACTTCTATAAACAAACCATTTTCTATCTCCTCTAGTTGTTGCAGTGGCAAATTTTCCCTTTTCAAGCTCTTGACTGTTATTGGGCTGGGACTGGGGATGAATTGACCTTTGCTTTGATCTGCTCAGGGAATCAACTTTTCCCTTTCCTTGCTGAGTAGCCTATCCTCCTCTGAAGGGAGATGCAGAGTTGAAGTTCCGCCTGCCACCCGCTTTAGGCAGGAGCCACACTCGCTGCCTTTACACTTCCAGTGCCTTTATACGTGCAGGAAGGAGAAATGGATTCCAGAAAGTCAAATTAGAGCTGCAGCTTTCATCCAACATCAGCTTGTTGCTGGGCCAAACTGGAAGGGAAACATTTTTTCTCATCCAGCAATTATCTTCAAGCTATAAATAAATAATTTTCTTTCTTTCTTGACCAAAATGAACACCTGTCTGGGCTTTCTTTAAGAACACCAACATCTCCTAGGATAAAGTTCTTTACAGTGAGGGTGGTGAAACACCGGAGCAGGCTGCCCAGGGAGGTTGTGGATGCTCCCTCCCTGGAGGTGTTCAGGGCTAGGTTGGATGAGGCCTTGAGTGACCTGTTGTAGTGTGAAGTGTCCCTGCCTATGTCAGGGGGTTGGAACTAGATGACCTTTGAGGTCCCTTCCAACCTAAACCATTCTATAATTCTTCTTGGAAGGTGAGATCTCAAGCTGGAACACGATAATAATTTCTACCAATGAGTAGGAACAAGTGGGTATTTCACAACAGGGAGCACTGTCTCTTATTGAAGCTCTTTCATTTTGCTCCAGAGACTATTGACACTAAGAATTGAATCTGCAGTGTCCCTGTCCCCAGGCAGTCTTCACCCACTAGGGGCATGTGTATTTCTTTGCCTTTTTTGCGGTCCTAAAATTATTCAACTATTTCCTAGCAAGTGTAATTTGCAGTGAATCTCTTTCTGATGAAGGTCTCCCCTGGGTTAGCTCTTGCAGAGAGTCTCTGATCTGTACAAAGGTAGGAGTGGAGTTGGAGAAGCTTAGAACACTGGTACTTAGCCACATGGACTCCTGCAGCTTCATTTTCTTCTGAAATGTTATAATTAGAAAAATCAGGATCTTTTTGACTGGCTGTTTCCAGAGCCCTGAGAAAACTCATCAGAATCACCTCATGGGAGGTACCTCAGGTCCCTCCCTGTGTGCCAGTGACAAGTGACTAATGAACAAAGGAGCGAGCTTGTGCGTGCAGTGGGAGTGCTGAGATTGCAGCTCGCTTTATTGGTTGTGGTAATTCCACTAAATCCATCTTTTAGCCACCTGTTGATGAATTATCCCCTGAAAAGGTAGAACATGTAGGTACAACTGTGGGTTATGTTCTTTGTGATTGATGCAGCTTCTGGTGGCAAGGTGCTCTTATGGTTCTTCTGAGCTGGAGTCTGCTCGGACAGGTCTGAAATTCAATGCCATGTAGAAATTACTGCCTTGGTTTGTTTTTTCACAGAAGTGAAAGCCTTAATCTTAATGCACTACTCTAAACCACTTCTGGAGGATGCTTGGGAGCCCCTCCCAATGTCTGCAGTGTGTACAAATCAGATTTTGTAGCATGCTGGAGTGACACATCCTTGTCTGTAATGCTCCTGCATCTCATTTGCTAAGCCTTGCTGTCTGCCCTTGCTTTTAGGCTGGCAAGTTGCTCTTTTTGCCAGCCTCACAGAGCCATGAAACCTTGCAGAACCACTTACCTACCCTCACCACGGTGCCTCTGTGACAAAAGAGATAATGCTGCCCATCAAAAATGACCCTTGGAAATGGGAAAGCAGAGATTGTAAAGCTACTTTTATAGCCACCCTGTTGGCACAGCATCCATTGCTTTTGTTTTCTCTTGGTTTTTTTCTGTATAGGAACCCAAAAAGCTAGATGTTTCCTTAAGATAAAAGCACTGCGTTGATCCTCTGAGATGAGCTGGTTTTGTGTTTCACAAGGTTGATGGTCAGCAAAGACCCCCATTCTGTAAGGGGAAGAGCAGCTTTTCTTGCCCACAGAAAGTTTTCTGTCCAGCTTTACAGCAGCATACCAAACCTTATCCAAAGTGCGTAAACATGCTCTGTATGAGGCTGGCAACCCCAGTCCTGTTGTGTTCTGTTGGGATATGTTTGGAAGTGTTTAGTAGGACGCATCAAAGAATTCACACTGGCTCTTTGGGGAATTATTCTTCGCTCCAAGCTGGATGTATTAGTTCAAATGGTGCTATTTCATGTGCAGTACCTGTTGTGGGATACATTTTTTTCCCCCAGACTCTTAATAATCTGGTGTGCTCAGTGGTGCTCACTCTCCATCATCTTTTGCAGAATTACAGAAGACTCTGCAGTGACAACATTTGAAGCGTTAAAGGCTCGTGTCCGTGAGTTAGAAAGGCAGCTTTCCCGTGGGGACCGCTATAAATGTCTCATTTGCATGGTGAGTATCATTCCACTTGTGGTAATGAATCAGAAATGTCTTGGTTATCTTTGCTGAGGAGAGGAGAAGCTTCTCTCCTTTTTCAGGTGAAGTGGGGGCACTCATCTTTGTCCTTATACACCAATTAGCCTTCTAAATGAAAGTCCTCTTAGCAGTTGGAATCTCTGTGTGCACTAGATGCTTTCTTCCACAGGTATTTGTAGCTGTCTATCTGTGGCATGGGTAAAAAAGCCCAAACTCTGGAAGGCTTTCAGCCTTCCTCTAGAAATCTCCCAGCTACCAGCATCCTGTGCAGATTTACATACACGGGCGAGAGCAGAATCTGTGATCTGAGACCCACTGTATGACATGTGAACAGGAACGTTGCCTGAGCATTAGAAGTTGTCCATGTCCTCCTTGGTCTGTGGTGATGCCGTGGCCTTCTTAAAGAAGGGCATCAGCTCCCTCTGATGGTCTGAGCCTGCAAAGCTCTGCATCTCCTGATCGGTTTTCATTCTGCTGATAGCAGGGGAAAATTCTGCTTAGTCGTGGGCTCCCTCTCCAGCTTCAGCTTAATGCATGATGCTCTGTCTCTCTCCTAGCTCACAGCTGGTAAGTATGGGAGGACACTTCCCATCTCTTGTCCTACAGAAGGGAGAACAACTTGTTGCTGATTTCCAGAGGTTTATTTAGCAATGATAGCAAATGCTCAAGTATGTCTGCTGGAATAGCAGCAGCATTCTTGAGATGTAGTTAAGCTGTTCCTGCAGAGCTAAGAGTTGTGATAAGGGTTAATCTTACCCCGACTCTGGTTTTTGAATGATCTAGCGACCTTTCTGATGAGAATAATAGCAGGTGGCCACAGCAGCTTCAGATGCTCTTGTGATAACTGTGCTGAGCCAGGTCACCACTTGAGTGGATTATGGGCTTCCAACAGGAGTTCTGGAAAGCCAGAGAAACGGACTGGGAGACTTTCTGCCTCTGCTACACAAACATTACAAAAATGCAAATTGAGATGATGCACAAGAGATTTTTTTATGCAAAATGCAAGGTGATGCTACCCACAAAGAAAGGTTTTGTGATAGGTTTGGGAGCCAAGAATCATTAAATCCCAGCTGCAGAAATAACCTGTTTGCTTCTTCTCCTCAGGACTCCTACACAATGCCCCTGACTTCCATTCAGTGCTGGCATGTGCACTGTGAAGAATGCTGGCTGCGGACTCTGGTGAGGCTCTTGGCTACTTTCTTGCTGACTTGTTGGCTTTTTCCTTTCTTACAGGATACTTTATTTTAAATCACCACAGGAAAAGGTGCTTTTTGCTTTATTTTGAACAATCTGAGTGCTGTGCATGCAGACTTCCCAAGCCTTGCTGCTTAGCACTCCACTCTGGCTTTGACCTAAGTGAATTTCATGAGTCATCATGACCAAAGTGCAGTCCTGCCCCTCGCTTTCTTTCCTGCTGCCATGGGGACAGCCATTGCTTGTGTAAGGGACAACCTTGCCTTACAGTAATTTCTTGTGGGGCATCCATTCAGAGAACTGTGAGAATGGAGGTCAAATCCACCAAGATTTTGTGGAATGAGCAGCTTCTGAGAAACTTAATATTCTCCTGAAGCAAAGGGAATCATCTTCAGGGCAGAGGATATGGAAAGGAGCTTTATGAATACAAATTTATGTTTTTCTGGTTATTTGAAACAACACTGTGTAGTTTTCAGGCATATGCCATTTGGTTTGGAAGATTGGGGACTACCCTGAACACTGAATTGGTCACCCAGTGCAGTAGTCATTTATACAGATATTAAAGGACATCAGGTTAAAATGCAAGGTGTTACTAAATAAACTGTTTTCTTTCCTGTGTTAAAACTGTGGACTTTATAATTAGCTTTTCATGTCCCCCGTGCAGCTGGTTTTCAAGCTTTCATTTTGCTCATGGCAGGGAGTGGAAACTAGTCAGTTGTGATTTCTAGTTCTCCTGTTAGCAAGATGATGCAAGATGATGCCCTGTTGGGTTGCAAACAATGTAAGAGAATACCACTCCTAAAAACTGTTCCTGTAAGACATTACAGAATCTACTTTATAGAACATGCTGTGTGTTTGGAATTATGATAGAGCTGATCACACTCCTTTAAATCCTGCCTCTTAAAAGTCTTGTCCAAGAAAAGTTACCAGGATGGTGAAGTGCCTGTGGGCTTGAGTACTAATAGCAACTCAATAACTTGGCTATCCCTTGGGCTGTATTTTATAGCTCTTTAGCTGCACCCTGTCACTATTTAGATTATACAAGCTTTGGTAAACATTTTAGCAGCATGTTATAAAAGACACATATGTGGGTACGTAGCTGTGAGGTGTTTGGATGAATGGGTGCTCTGCCACCTTGGCTAAGCAAAGAGTAATCTTGTTCTTCAGAGGTGCTACAAGCAGAGGACAAAACACTAATTTCTTTTTAACTTCCTTTACTCTGAAGTCTTTGTCCTCTCCCTAGCAGCCTCATGTCATCTTTTAAATCTGTGGCACCAATGTCAGGCCGTTCTTAGACTCAGCAGCAACTTAGTTCAACTTCAGTCAGGCCTTTTTGTTTCGAGTACAGCAGTCAGGGCTGTTCATGGGAGAGGGGAATCCCCCTCACCTCCAAGTGCTATGGGGTTAGCATTTACCCTTGCAGAGGTGGAGCCATCCTCCCTCTTCCTTATCTTCCACTAAAAGGTGGGGATGGAGCTGGCCTTGTGCTATGTGGACACGGCTCTTCTGCCAGACAGGCAGGCGGGATGGGAGTAGTCCAGCAAAACATCGCGTTAGGATTTGGCACTTGCATAGGGGAAGCAATTAATAAGTGACTACTCATGTGTTCCCCAGTCCTAGCCTCTCCCTGCAGCCCCCAATTTATTAAACCAGGCCTTTTCACAAGGCATGCTTGCACTCCCTCTCCCGTCTCAGAAAACTCTCCCAGCCTGTGTTCGCATGTTTCTAATGTAACCATTAAAATGTAGCCCGAAGACAGCAATAAAAACCCTGGAACGCCTTGGTGCTTTTGTGTCTTGATCAAAGTCAATGTGTGTAATCTCGTTAAGACTGCCCTCCTTCCCCCCTCCTTTTTTATGAATTTAATGGCATACAGCAGCTGGGCTCAGTGTTTAATGCTCACCAACCTGCATTGTTCTAATTAAGGTATCTCCTTTTATTTCGGGCACAAAAGAGACTCTTGTGCTTTTTAACAAGCGAGGAGCTGTGGGATAGTGTGTGTAATAATGGCTGCTCTTACCTTTCCCTGGACATAAAGCCGGCTCCCCAGCGGGGCCGGGAGGAGGGAGCCTGCGCGTGCAGCACACATGGAAAGACTTGGCTGGGGGAAAGGGGCAGCATTTTTCTTCTGTTGTGCAATAAACAATTTGTTGGAGTTAATAGGAGTTGGGGCAAGGGGGTTGTGTCAGGCTTCCGGCCCCTTTTGAACATTCTGGAGATCTGCCATCCCTGCTGGTGAAAAGTCCCCTTTCTCCTGTGTGCCTGTGCTTTATGTGCCCAGCCAAGATCTAATATTAAATTAGAGTGTGAGTGTGTCTGACAGGGAGAGAGGGAGGACCACGTATTGAACAAGACCCTGGAATGAAGGCTCGGAGTGCCTGGGAGCACTTCTAAACCTCTGCAGAGTATTGAAGACAGGGTGAAATCTGATGCTCACATCTGTCTACAGACCAGAGGAGGTGAAGTGGTTTTTAAAAGGTTTAAGGTTTCCACGCTTTCTAGGATATGATGCTGCAATAATCTGAGCATCTCTAGTGTCCTCTGACTTTGGTGGTGTCAGAGGCTCTGATGAGGATTGGATCTTTAAAGCACTTAGGCTTTCTGAAAATAAAACTTTTGGTCTTCGGGATCTTGATGTCAGATTCCAAAGAGGATCAAGATCATGGCGCTTGCTGAGTTAGCCACTGCTGCAGTGCCGCTGGAGGCTGCTTGGTTAAGTGGTCCTCCTCAGAGTGACTGTGAAGAAAGAGAGAAACTGTCCCTTCACCCAGCATCAGGACATGATAAGTTGAGCAGGTTTCTCTCTTTCCACTTCCTCTGAGAACAGAACCAGACTGCCTGAGGGCTGTGGTTCAGAGGCCACAGGCTAAAGGTGTACTGTGTGTGGAATATGTGCTGAGCAGCTCTGTGGCTGCAGGCACAATAGGAATGGAGATAGGGAGAGAGGTACATGAATGTGTTGCTTGATGCTGTGTGATCGTGCCTAGGTTCCCAGCTATTGGGTCGTCTGGCTTTGTCTACTAGTTTTGTGTTGCTGTGTTAAACCACACCAATGTGCTTGCTACTCCCTACTTGCTGGCTATCTGGGGCACCCCACATAGTGATATTTTTCAGTCATCCATCCTGCATGAAGAGAGCTAGTGGATGTGTGCACTTCACACAGAAACTGGGACGTGAGCCTGGAGTGACTTCCTTGCAATCTCTTTTGAAAATCCTGAGAACACATTCAGGGTCTTCAAAGACAGGAGAGGAAATAGTTTTACAGGAGGGAAGCTTAATCTGAGCAGCAGGAGGTAGGTGAGGTCCATTTCCTTGAACGTGCATCGTCCTTGTGGTGGGTGTCTGTCCTCAGGTGATTGTTGGACTGCAGCCCTGAGTGTTGCTGGGTGATGAGGGATGCATCTCCCTTGCGATGAGGTTTCTCTGCCCCTTCTCTATCTTTCCCCATTAACCAAGGAGGACCCTACAGCTGCTAGTGGATGAGATTCATATTTTTCTTCACTGAGAAGAGTGCTCCACCAGTAGATATTTGCAACCTGCTGCAGTGCTTTGTTGGGGAGGTTTGGAGGAACAGGTTTGATGCATGTCCATCAGCAGCAATTAAGGTGATCCTGCTGGGGGAATGCATTGGTGAGTTCTTGACATGCCTCTTGAGCTATAGTCCTAGGATTTCCCAAACCCTCATATCCTTTCTTATGAAGTAAATGGAGTTAAAAGCCAAGTCAGGCTGCTGTTTGCCAGTGGTGGGGTGTTTGCCACTGTTGAGGGGTGCAGGGGCTGAATGAGCAGGTTTATTTCAAGCAGGTGTACTTTGCTGAGTTTTCCCCACCACCTGTACAGGCAGGTCTGGCATTTCCTGACCCCAGGCTTGGGCTTATTTGTAAGCAACTGCAAGAGGAGGAAAAAAAATACTTCCAAAAAGCTTTCTTCATCACAGAACATGCTTCCAGGGGGATTCATCAATAGATAGGTCTGTTCTGCAGTTGACACGTGTATATCTTGGGTAGATGACACGACTACATTCTTGTCCTTGTTGCTTTCTCTGAGCTATAATACCATGTATCCCGTGCAGGCTGAGTATTTTTGTAACAAACAGTGAAGTTATAGAAAAATCCTTCCAGGCAATCCCTTAGTGGTTTCAGCAGCATGGGGACCTCCTGAATCAACAGTTGCATGGAGACTGCTGTGCTTGAATGGTGTCCCCATCTGACATGAGGTTGTGCAGTTATTTATTAATGTCTAAAAGTTTTGTCCTCCCAACAACCCCTGGGGGTGAGCTCCAGCCTTTGAGGAGGCTCTGAAAAAGTTGTTCTCCTGCTTGCTTTAACTCTGCTACCCTACAACAGCAGTGAGAGGGTGCCTGCTTCTCTATTCTCTAGGAAGTAGCATTTATGGAGAAGCTGCCACTTGGTGTAGAGGCATGGGTGGGAGAGGGGGCTGTCACCATGATTGGGAATTGGATCTTTGAGTTCAATTCCTCTCCTGTCAGAAACTGGCTCTTGGTTTAGCTCCCTCCTGTCATCTCTTGGCTTTGGTTTTCCTTCCTATAAAATAGGCAACCTTTGAACCCAAGTTTGACAGGGACACTAAGTAAGGCAAAGTTGTTCTGTGTGCATGTGTGTGTCTATTCTCTGTGCCTGCTAGTGTGTTCTGCTTGGAAATTGCCCATTTTTAGACCCACAGGACAGCAGGAAGTGCCTAAATCCTTCCTTTTGAGTTTTCTTGCTTTAGCCAATTTATAGCAGGCGTCATGCCATTTTTTTTTTAAGAGGCAACTTTAAGACAAAAAACTCCAATCCTTCCTGGCACCATGTGAGCCCTAACGACTTCTCAACATCTCAGCTCTCGTTAATGTATTTTTCAAACTACTGCCCAAGTGATTAGCCTGTATTGTGGATCAATCACTTGCCAAATTTTAATTAAGAAAGGAGGAGAAAAAATAAACTCCATCCTGGTTCCAGCCCCTTTTCTTTGCTTTGTAACAGCCCTGGAGCAAACTTCATGCAGCAGAGTTTTATAAACCCCCTCAAAACTGGGGTTTATAATGGAAAAGCTGAGGTGGCCTTTTACTCTAGCACACACAGCTATAACAGATCAAGGGTTTTCCATGAAGCTATGATGAAAGGAGCAGAAGGATCTGGAAAAAAAACAGCAAGAAAGAAATGGCCGACAGGTGGGACTTATTATTCCACAGCATTTTTATTTCAAGGGAAAAGTTTAGTAACCCCAGCTGGCAGGTGAGCAGTGGGAGAGCAAAAGCTTTCTCATTGTGCCTATGCCAGCATGTATGTGTGTGTGTGTGTGTGTGTACAAGCTCATGTGCCTCCCTACAAGAGAGGAGAGCATAGATGGCAGTGCCAATGAATGTTGTACACCTACACCGGAAAGTCAGATGTAAGGAACAAGGTTATAAGCAATCTAGAAAGAAAGAAATATCAGGACTTAGTTGTGAAATTAACAGACATGCTGATGTGTGCAGAGGATGACAGTTTTGTTTAATAAAAAAAAAATTAAAAGGCTGCCTTGAGGGTCCAAAGTAATTTTTTTTTGCTTGAACTGAGCATAAGGAGACCCAGAGACCTGGGCCCGGTATGTGATGTGCACTCAGCCTGTGCAGCACTCAGGCCAGCCTGTTGAAGGTCTCTAGGATGCTGTTGTTGACCCCAGTGTAGCCAAGCTTCAGATGAGCTGCCCGTCCCACACCACTGCATTAAATCAGTCTGTGGTCATGTGGCTTTTGCAGGAAGTGGGCCAAGCTACATGAGAACTTGGCCCTGGATGTCCGTGTGCAGCTCTTAGCTTTGGGTCAAGAAAGTGGATCCTTCTAAAGCTATTGGCATTGTGGTACAGAAAGCAGATCGTTGGGACAGAGATCCTGTGTTGGGCAGGGTCCATCCACCCATCTTCCCTTTCCCTGCGGTGTGAAGGATTTGTATACTTTACCTTGATTTGCCTCAGAAGAGAGGGTCATAGCTGCAGTCAGTTCACTTAGGCTTGTTCTGCCATCCTGTGGGCTGTGGAGGAGTTATGCTTAATAGTGTGCACCTGACAGCCTCTGGGGAGACCTGGGCTGGGTGGCTTTGCATGGCATCTGCCCTTCCAGAATTTCCCACATCGAGCTATCAAGTCTGTCGGGGAGCTAGCCTTTGCTGAGAGTCACACACATCTGCCTGCAGCTGCCTCAGTCAACCTCCAAATCCCAGAACAGGGCACAAGGTGCAAGACAATGGGTGGCAGCAGCTGAGGTTCGCTTTAACAAGAGAAGTCAGGAGGGTTCAGTGTGCCTCCGCACCCAGGGACCACCAGACATCGCCAACAGCAGCAGAGCCAGAGCAAAACGACTGCTGGAGTGCTTTTCAGCATTGCACAGGAGCACTGAGGAATAAGCTGGCCATGTGTTTAGGTGGCAGTAAGCACTTTTCCTTCATGCTTCACCCCGCACTGAAGGCAGGGTGAAGCATTTGATGGGTCAGGGGACTGGTTCAGCAGAAGGTGCCCCTCCTTGGTGCATTTTGCACAGCTAGATACTCCGGGTACTCAGCTGGATGCTTTTTTGCAGCTTGCCAATAAGATGTGTCCATCCTGAGAAGGAGAACATGAACACAGATGTGTGCAGTAGCCACATCTGGAATGCCTTAGAGTCCCCATGCATGTTTACTTCTGCTTGTCAGGGCACATGGGAAAGCTCACATGGGCAGCTGCCAACTACTGCCCCTTTGACAGCACTCTGTGACTTAATTTTTCAGCCAATCAGGTGCAGCAGGCACCTCTGAGGACCAGATAACTGCATGGCAATGTAGGCCTGAGCAGGGACTTGGCTCAAACAGGTTGTTCTGTGACATTAGCATCCAGCTTAGTAAGCCACTCATTGAAGCACTGCTATGTAGCCCAGCCCACAATATCAGAAGGGATGAATGGTTAGGTTTTTCTCCCCTACTTGTTGCTGCTGCAGAAAGTTATTACTGCTACATAGAGGGTCAGTGCTTGCCCTTTTCTGATGCTGGAGAACCAGAGCTCTGTTGTTGAGGACAAGGAAGGGCGCATGTTCTATGACCAGGCTCTGTTAAAGTCCACTGCAGTTAGTCTCTGATCTCATCAGGATTTTAAACCCTTCCTTCCACGTGTGACTTGTGCTTGCTCCTCCCAGCATCCCCCATGCCAAGTCCACTCCACAAAGCTCAGTGTGTGGTGCTGCTCAGTGCATTACACAGGCACAGTGAGATGGCCCCAGCCCCAGAATGCTGACTGTGTAAGCAGGCACAGTAGTTAGAGAAGGAATAAAGTCCCAAACAGACACCAGAGCTAGTTGTATCATATATCCCACCAGTGATCTGTCCCTCTACAGTCTGTTACTCGTCCTAAGAGAGATTCCCAAGACTTCCTGGGTGTCTTGAGTTTCATTCAACTCTGGTTCAACAGGACTTTGCATGTGGCTGTTTTAAATCTCAGATGCAAGTGCCTGTGGTTCCCATGTGTCATCACAGCAGCTCAACTGCAAAGGGCATCAAGTGAAAGCCTAATTGCTCAGAAGTCCAAAGCTCACCAAGCATGCAAAGTCCACCCTTGCCAGGAGTGTTGTGCACTGAGAGCAGAGAGGGGAGCTAATTCGAGGCTGGTCTGCCGTGGCTTTTTGGCAGTAGTCAATACTGCAGAGCAACACACTCTGGCCCTGTGTCCTTGTGAATTACTTGCACCCATGTAAATTTTCTGTACCTAGGGCTCTTTCCTCTGGATTCTTCTTAGTGTAAGGAGCTTCCAGGGAAGAAAGCCTCTGTCCTGTTTCTGCAGGTGTTGTCACAGAGAAGAGAGGACCTTTTGCAAGAATGCTTACCTTTTGTGAGCAGCAGTGTCAGCTCCTCTGCTATAATGTACCCAAATGCAGGCAGCAGTACTGCAGCAGTGTGGCAGGTCCTGCCCTGCAGTCCATGGCCTGCAAGCTACCACACTGCTGCAGATACTGAAATGAGCCCTGCTAGGTAAGAGCTAACAGCACTGCTGAACTGAAGTTCTGCCAGGAAGCCCTGTGCAAGCCATCAGGCTCTCGCATGGCATGCTGCATCCCTGTCAGCTTGCATGTCATGCTGGGCACTGGGTTAGCTGTGGGAAAGGCCCCTCTGACAGCAGCGAGTGAAACTGGGGTACTCGGACAGAGCCTGGCTTAGTCCTGTGCAGCACTGGGTGTTGAAAGCCAGGACATCCCAATTCCCTGTGCTGCTGGTGCTGTGGGCAGGAGGCTGCCTCGCAGCAGAGCCATCTTTTTGTCATTTTTCCCATCAGCTGTCTGTCACATCTGCCAATCTAATGATGACCAGCTTAGGTTGACCCCGATTCTGAGGCTTATTAACACCCTCTTGCTGTCAGGCTTGGTGACAGATGGCACAGCAGCCCTCGTTTTATTTCATGTAGTGTTCCTGTCGGCCACCCATTACCTCGTCCCAGCTCATATCACAGTTTGCTGGTTTCAGCTCACCTCAGCAGAACAGACTCATCTCCACAGTGTCTGCGTGAGCTGGGGAGGGACAGGACAAGGGGTTTTCTTCATGCCAGCAGCTGTGGGACTTTGGCAGGATGGCCAAGGCAGTCCCTGGCGTGTTCCCCTGAAAGGAATGGTCCAGCCCCACTATGCATCAGTTCAGTCATCCCAGCTGAAAACTGCACTAAATTCCAGCTGGGTTGGTTTTCTGCTTCTTCAGTGACCAGGTTCACTGGGCTGCAGATGAGCCAGAGAAGCAGAAGGGAACAGATCTGCCTGGTAGCCAGTGGTGACAACACAGCAGGACACTGGGAGCTTAGGCCAGTCCATCTGCTGAGACTCTTCTCCCTAGAGGTGCTGAGTTTGGTGACATGCCTTGGCTCTGGGTATCACTGTCCTGCACAGCTCCTGCCTGCCCAGCTGCTTCGTGCCAAGGAGTGGAGCGGGACAAGGGACTTGCAGAGGAGGCCAGAAAGGTGTTGAGGCTCCTCCTTCTCACAGTTTGTCGGTGCTGTGGGGATGTCCTGACCCTGCCTGGAGGGGAAGGGAGGTGGTCTTGTTGCCCCAACTCCTCAGCCAGGGGCAGGATCATGTAAGTTGTTCTCCTTCACTCTCTCACACTGTGTTTCTCCTCTGCTGGTCTCAGGGTGCCAAGAAGCTCTGTCCCCAGTGTAACACCATCACATCTCCCGGAGACCTTCGGCGCATCTACTTATGAAGGACCCAGCGGGAGGGCGGGATGCAGCTACTCGGCTCAGCTCATCACACCAAGGGGGAGAAGAACGACAGCAACAACAACAAAAAAAAAAAAAGACGTTTTAAAAATGTAAAGGAAAAACAAACCAGAGACTGCAGACATGGACTCGAGGATACAGGAGCAGCAGGGAGCCTCAACTCCTAGATCCCGCCTGTTGAGACCTCCTTCAGCATCTGCAGCGGGCAAAACCAAACCCTTTGTTGTGAAGCCCCCCTTTTTTAAACCCAGTATTCCCCATCCACCCATTCCCTGGAGCTGGCTTTGAATCGTGGATGGCTCACAAGCCCTCCTTTGGACTGCGTTGTTGACCACTCTGCCCCCAGGACACTGGGGAAGGGACCCTTGACAGAAAGATGTTAAATAACCTGTAACTTGTGTTCTTCGTTCAGTTGGAGTTTTGTTTTGCTTTTGTTCTTATTTGTTTTGGTTTGGTTTTTGGTTTGGCTCTGTTTTGGTTTTTTGTGGTGTTCTAGTGATTAAAAAAAAAAAAAAAGATTTAAAGAGAAGGAAAAAAAAAAAGAGAGAGAGAGAAAAAAACCCCACACCCAGGCAGAAATGAAGCACATGTAATATAGATTATATATGTTTACAATGTTGTGTATAAATGGGATAGACTCAAACATTACATACTAATAAGTTTCCCTTTTTTTTTTTCTTCTTCTTTTTATTTTCTTTATTTTTGGTTTGTTTGGTTGGTTTTGGGTTGGTTGTTTTTTTTTTTAAAGAAGAAAAAAAAAAAAAGAAAATGAGCAGAGAACATTAAACCCATATTTTTCTTGGTTCAGCAAAGTTTTGGCATTAAAGTCATTAGTTTAAAAAAAGTATATATATACATATATATAATATAAATGGTTTAATGTTCTGTGGTGTATATTTCCTCATTCGGATATGAAGTTAACAGCTTTTAGTAATGGCTGTAGCATTGCCCATAACTTACAGAACTTATGGGGAGTAGAGGAGGTGGATTTTTGTCATTAGTTGTAGCTAATGGGGCTATTTATAATAGAATCATTATCCCCGGAAAGACACGGCTTTTAGCTCCCTGCCGGGGGGGATCTGGCTCAGCCCCCTTTGCCTTTCCCAGCTGAGGAAGGGCCAAACAGAGCAGAGCTGGAGGGAGACAGCCTGCCAGAGGGCTGCCCCCTCCGCGGCCAGCAGTGCCTGCTCAAGGATGTGACTGATCCCCTCTTGCCTCCTCCAGGGCTGTAGCCCCTGCCTGGCCCTTCTGTTCTCCCCTGTGGACAGCGTTTGCTGACTAGAGGATGCCAGAGCTGCTCCCAGTGCCTGCTGCTGGTAGCCACAGGGAAGCAAGGGTCAAAGGGAGAGATGCCAGGGGGTGGATTGCCTTTCCTGGTGACTTTGTCCAAAGCCAGTTCCCTCACAGTGCTGGCTGCAGCAGGCCCTGGTGCTGGCCAGCCAAGATGCCCAAGCCCTGCCTCATGCCATCTTTTCCCAGCTCCCACTTTTCTGGGGCCTGTGTTTTGCAAAAGAGGTTTCGGCACTGGGACAGAGAGTCAAGCCAGCCCTGTTTCAGCCCCACAGCCACCCTCAGGGCTTGCCCAGTGGTTACAGTGAGCAGAAGTGATTCCAACTGGAGCCAGAGGTTCCCCACAGCCCCAGCTTCTTCCACGCAGTCCCTCATGCTTGTCCCTGTCTCCTGTATCCTCAGCTTTAACCAAAGCTTCCATCTGGCCTGGTTATTTGTTGATTTTTCTTTTATTTTCAGGACCCAAGAAACAGACACTGATCGTTTCCCAAGGAGAATGTGTGTGCCTGTGTGCTGACTTCTCCCAGCCCTGCCCCAGGCAGTCACAGGATGCCAGCTCCCAGATGACAGAATAGAGGGAGAGAGAGAAGCTCATCTTCCCCACTCCTGTGGGGAGGTGAGGATCTTGCCAAGCAAGTCCCACCTGGCAGCACAACATAGCTGGAGCATTCTAGGACAGTATGGAAAGGGTGGTGAATGAGGGGTTTGGAGGTGGAACCCCAGTACTTCTGGGGCATTTCCAGAGAGTGAAGGACTGGGGAGGCAGGATGGGTGCTTTGGGGGTTTGGTGCTGTTGTGCAGAGTACAGCTGCTCTCCTCAGCATCTCCCAAGTGATTTCAGAAGGATCCTGCTGCACCTGGGAAAAAAAAAAAGCCACCAAACCAGATTGAGTGATCTGTATTTTATAAACATCCTAGCAAAACATGCCAGTTCTTGAGAGTTCCAATTCTCTAAGCTCATAGCAGTGTGGTGATCCCTGAGACCAGAGAGCTGCAGCCTCCTCCGCTCAGGAGCTCATCTCTCCTGATGGGGTCCTGCCTCCCAGGGGAGGCTGCAATCAGGAGAAGGGGCTGCAGCAATGGGTGTCACTGCTAGGTAACCCTCCAACCAGCAGCACTTGGCTAGAGGAAGAGCAACTACACTGAATTTGGGTCTGCGTTTGTCAAGGGAGAAAAATTGAGGCTGGGCTGTGAGTGCCACCCAGCTGGGGCTCAGAGATGGATTTAAAGGTGGTGCAGTGGGTAGGTTTGAGAGGCATCCAGGAAGAGAGAGAGAGGGCAGGTCACCCCACCCTTCCTTGGAAATAGGTCCCAGGTGGGAGCCAGGCTTTCTGGCAGGTGTTGTGGACCAGCTGTGAATTCTATGTACGTATGTGTAAAACCATATGTAACTAGTCACTGGTTCTTTGTTTTGGGGGTTATTTTCTGGTTTGGTTGTTTTAATTGTAAATCCATCCCCTGTTTTCAAGGGTGGGGGCTGCAGGGGGAAGGCTGGGGAGAGAGGCATCCTGCTTTGTAACAGGTATCCACCACTTCCCTTCTTCTGGAATGAGTTTAAATGATTTTAAAAGGAAAAAAAAAAAAAAAGAAGTATGAACTATTGGAGTTAACCTATCTTTGCCCAAAGAATCCCAGTTGCACAAAGCGATATTCCGGTGTGTCGATGATTGTGTGTCGGTGTATATTATACAAAGAGGTACTTGTCACTCCCGTTTGTAAACTACATTTGACATTAATTAAACAAGTATAAATCTTCTTGGGCGCCTTCCACCTTTCTGTGTTTCCCCTTGCAGGTGAGAAGCAGTGGAGAAGACGCTTCCCCGCGCAGGCCACAGCCCCTGATCACGTCCCAGAGCCGAGCCCTGGCCCTGTTGGGATGCAGGGACAGATGCGCAGAGGTGCTGGGGTGAGACCCCCGCCAGCCCCCACAGGAGGTGTGGCAGGCGTCCACCCCCGTGCAATGATGCATCTCTGCTTCAGTGCGACCGGGGTCCCCCAACTGCAGAGCTAGGAGGGCAGGGCAAAGGGCACGCCTCAGGGGACGCCCCTGTAATGAAGTCTCGTCGGCTGCATTAGCTGGGGGCAGGAGGCGCCCAGCCCCAACAGATCCATACCGCCTGCATTAGGGGCCAGCAGCGCAGTGTAGGGTTACCCCTGACCACAGGGACGGGGGAGCCGCGGGGAGGCAGGGCAGAGGTTGGGCTCCTCGGGGCTGGCGCCGACGCTTTCGGTTTACAAACATTCTGCCGACGGGTCGATGGGAGCATCTCCAAACCTCTCCCCACAGCCGTGTCCCCTGGGAATGGGATGCTGGGGTGGGGGCAGCGGGGATGTCAGGGGCCTCTTTCCAGCTGCGGTGGCAGGGATGGGGAAAAGGGGTGGGTTCGGAAGGCTCTCCGGCCTGCCCGAGGCCGGGGCGGGGGGCAGGAGCCGCCCCTGCTGCCCTCGCTGCCGCCGCTCCTGCCCTCGCTGCCGCCTCCTCCCCCGGCGAGGCCCCGCGGCAGGCTGCTGATGTTTTATTTAAGGTCTCTCTGGGAAGCGGAGGGCCGTGATGTATCGGATGTATTGAGAAAATGCTAATGTGTAATAGCGTGTGTCAGGGGCCTCGTCCATCACCCCCCGCCGCCTTCTGGGGGATCCATATCTAATTAACAGTAATGAATGAGGGAGCCCACCTAATGACAGCCCGCCAGTTTGTTATGGAAATTAGGCAATCCCATTAGGCAAAACACTTAATTAAACAAACTGCTCCGAGTGGAGGCCGGAGCAGGATGGGCACAGGCCCTTTGGGGGACGGGGTGGGGGGGGGGCCTAGTAGCCAGCCCCCACACGTCAGGTGTGGGGCACAAAGGCCCCACAGAGCTGGGTAGCCATGCTCAGGCCCAGCAGGAGAAGGCTGAGGGAGGCCAGGAGGGACCCACCAGGGGAGTTTCTGGCTGTCGAGGGAGCAGGGAAGGAGCAGCAGGGTGAGTCGCAGCCCCCTCGTCTCTCCAGCATGTCGATGGGCACAGAGGCAGCAGAGGGCAAACACAGATTTCCAATCAAACCTGTGTACTTGGCTCCTGCTCTATTGACACTGAAGCAAGAAGGGCTCAAGGTTAATTCCTTATCAATACCCTATTGTCAGGTCATTCATCACCCGAGGAGGGCAGGGGCTGCCCAAGCTTGCCCTGCCCCAGCTCTCCCCGTAGGTTTAGGAGGGTAGCCAAAGGATGCCACCCACCCCAGCCCTGGTCAGGCAGTCCAGGGGTGCTAGGGCAGGCTTGCAGCTATGTGAGATGTGGAGGCAAGGGCTCAAGTTCAAAGGGAAGGGATGACTGATGCTGGGCAGGCAGACCAAGCAGCAGCTGGGTGAGGCCATGCCTCCTTTGCCCATGACCCACGTTGGATGCAGGAGCTGTGCAAAGAGTGTACAGCAGGCTGTGTTGGATGGTCCAGGTAGTGGCTGTAGCCCCCATTTATACTATCATGTTTGCTAACTGCCCCCCCTAGCCTTTAGCCCTGTGTGCTGGCTGCCCTGTCAGCCTTCCCAGAGAATAGCACTAAACAGCTCCCTCCCCAGGGCTGGGAGCTACAAGGAATCCAAGGCTGCTTCACAGGCACAATTTGTGGGATTTCCAGGAGCTGGGCCATGGTCTGTTTACCACCAATAGTGCATAGATTTACTTAAACAATAGATAGCCCTATCTAGGTGATGGAGAGGGAAGCGGTGCAACCTGGTTTGCAGACACAGGAAGGGCAATAAAGATGTTCCTGCTGTTAGACTTTCAGTTTTAATGTTCAATTAAAGCTGAGAAACGCTTCTAGCACGACTCGCAGGGGCTGGCAGCTGTAGGGCATGATGCTGTTCCATATTAACTCACAAATGTACTTCTTGCCATTGGAGTTTGCTCTTGTTGGTCTTTTTCCGTGCCTTGAGAGGGGACTTTCTGCAGGTGCTCACAATCAGGGCTGAACTACAATGCTGAGGTCTTCAACATCTGCTGCGCTTGCCTCCTAATCCAGGAATTTCGCCACGCAGGAAAGAGGGACCCTGCTGCCACCTCGTGGAATGCTGCTCCCTCCCAGTCCCGAGCATCCCGCGGTCGGGAAGGCTGTAAGAGCTGCCTGCTCCACAGTGATGGAGACTTGCCTCACACCTCCCTCTTCTCTCTCCAGGAAGAAGCACCTGGAGTTGCTTCTATCCATCTCAGACTGTCCACTCTTTTCCAACACTGACAGAGCTCTGCCAACGACTTCCCAAGAGGTACAAAGACAGACACAGGATTTACTTCCACAACACTGCAAGGTGCTCTCCCACTCCAAAAGGGGCTGGATCATGCCGCCGCTCTACCCAGATCCCTGCCACAGCCTCTCCCAACACCATGGGGCACCCTGGCTGCACGACGACCCTCTAGCCCAGTCACACCACCACCCCTGGCTACTAACTAAGCAGCTTTTCTTCAAAACCTCCCTGTAACATCATCACTGCAGCCATCTCCCTCACAGGAAACATTCACAAGTGACTTTTGTTGATGAGGAAAGGTTAATTTGCACTCTTGCAAAATGAAGCTACCTGGGAAACGCACAATGGCAACGGCAGACTCCTGAGCATCCTCCTCCCCCACCACTGCTGGTGCTTTGCTCACGCTACTCCACTGTCTGCACACACAGGCTGGAGAACAAGCTAAGAGCTCTTCAGGCAGAGATTGCAGGTGCCACATCCCACTCCCCACACGCTGAACAAGCCCGGAAACAGTGCATTTTTTCTCCCAAAAAGTGGATACACAGCATCCTGAGTTCATCTCAAAGATTTATCTGCAACTGTCAAGATAGCGCAGCCTTTGGCTTTCAGTGTCCAGGGTGAAGCTCTTTAGGACACAGACTGCACCAAATGGGACTCAGGGTTTGAGGCTTCACTTTTCAAAAAAGAGGGGAAAAAATGTAGTAATGCTTGGATCAGTTCTTAGCCATGTGCCTTCAGGCTGCAAGTTATGAACCTTCTGTTTCAATTAACAAGCAACAGAAACAGAGGGCAGAAGGGGGCTGAGCATACACGCTGCACAGGAAAGAAGAGGGCAGTATATCACACAATGCACTTAACACACTGCTCATAATTGTAATTAAAAACTTGCTGGGACACAGTAAACAAAACCCACCCAGAAGATCGGTGCTGATGATTTCCTGTATAAAACAGTGGCTTGCTCAAGATCCCCTCTGTTCTTAGAGATGTGCATACACAAATTAGCTCTGAATTTCAAATCGGTTTTGCAGCAGTGGAAATGCCTGTGAGCAGGTTCCTACTTGTGTAGCACAGGGCAGCTCAGACTGGGGATCTCCAGCAGGTAGCAATCACACCCTGCTCAGTGCCCTGGAAAGAGAGAAAGTGGAGCAGAGCTGGACTGAGCTGAGGGAGCAGTGACCCTTGGTGGGCAGATGAATGTTAATAGAAGATGGAGCTGACAGGTGAGAGGATCTTCTCAGAAGGATCTTGACCATCTCATCAGACAGAGGGTTTAGGTCCTGCTCCTGCCAGCCACACACAACAGCCAAACTCCTTAAACAGAAGTTCTGTGCCCATGGCAATAAACAGGAACAGCAGATTCCCAGCAGCAGCACAACTGTATTAATCCAGAGGTGTATATTATGGAGTGTTTAACTGTTCTGTAAATACTGAACCCATAGAAACCAGCATGAGGGCAAGTGCTAGTTAAGTAACTTTTATCACCTCTGCTCCCTGAGAGTTTTTGCAGTACTACAGACTGGATGCTCAAGACACCTGGCTGAGCTCTCCAGGTAGGCAGTAAAACAGGTCACAGCTCAGGAGTCATCTCATTGACACCACAAACCAGGGCCTTACTTTTTAGAAAGCTGGGAGCTCTCTGATGGGCTTTCTGGGGATAGGGAACCATGCTTGGATTTTACAGATCCAAACCTCAGGAACAAGAATTTCCTCACGAAGAGCAGCAGGCTGACAGTTGTCTTACCGCTGGGTAGCCCCCACAGTCATCTTCACAGTAGAAGCTGAAACTAGGATCACATCTACAGAAGAACTTCTTTACAGTGAGGGTGGTGAAAGACTGGAACAGGTTGCCCAAGGAGGTTGTGTATGCTCCTTCCCTGGAGGTGTTCAAGGCTAGGTTAGATGAGGCCTTGAGTGACCTGTTCTAGAGGAAGGTGTCCCTGCCTATGGTGGGGGGGTTGGAACTAGATGATCTTTGAGGTCTCTTCCAACCTAAAGCATTCTATGATTCTGTAAGACTGGACTCCAACCAACAAGGGCTCCTGAGCCTGCAGGCAGCTTTTGCTTTAAAGTAACTGAAGACAGACCAGGCCATCAGCTCTTTCTAAGTTTAATTCTCACCTATCCTATACACCCAGTTCACACTTTAAAATTGTGCCCAACGTGGGATTACTCTTTGCTTTAAACCAGCACTGCAACACTGGCCTGCTAAAAACAGTTGTGCTGGCCACTGACCATACCTCACCCCGTGCTTCCCCTTCTGTGAGGCACCCACCAGGCTCTCGTTTTAAACTTCAAAATTACTCCAGTGCCTCCCTAGAGACCTCTCTCTGTGTGCTTCAATTCAGAACAGCAAGTGCTCTGTAACTGTGGATGACAGCACGCCAAGGGTGGGCAAGACAAGCACAGCAGTCTACAGGAAGCAGACATCTGTAGAAATCCTCATGGATTTTTATCCTCTTACCTTTTGAGGGCAGCCCCTTGACCAAACAGGGCCATATCACAGCCCTCCAGAGCCTGGTCCCAATAGTCTCTGGGAATTTAAAGTTGGCTAATCCTGACCATCGCATTATTAGCTTGCAATGCTGTGACACGACTAATACGTATTAGCAGGCTCTCCTCAGTCTTTATCCCCACTTCTCTGTCACAAAAACAACAAAACCCAAATCCAAGCATGACTGAAGTGCAGTGCAATGAGCTACTTTTTCATTAGGTGGAAGGAATTAATTTCTCCTATTACTAGTGCATGCTGCATGGACAGCAAAGACTGATCATCTGAGAAGAACATTATGTGGGAAATGTTGAATTTCATGGTCATTTGTGGGCTGAAAATGACATAAGAAATACCCAGTATAAATCATAGCTCCAAAGAGACACCATCATTTTTCTCTGCAGTTCCACCTTTCTGTTTCTGAGGTCTCTCGGGTGACAGCTGTGCCAATTTCCCTGCATTTCCAGATGCACAATACAGGCTGTTCAAAGACACACAGTAACAAATGAGCAGTTCTCCAAGAAAGCATAACTGCTTGGGAGAACACACAAAAGACTGGAAGGAAGAGAAACAAAAGTAAAGAGACATTTTACAAGGTTAACTTAAACCTATTGGTTGAAGAACACAAAAGTTACCACAAATATTTCAGCCTTCACCAAATATCAGAGCTTTGACTGCTCTGCCCTAGCTGTTTAACAGAACCAGAGGACATAGTACTCTGCATACACCTTTTCCAGGCCTTACACTTGCTTTCTGGACCTGATCCCCAGCAAGGACTATAATGAGAGCTGGATGCACCAAAATAAAAGTCCTACAGAGCTGCTTCTGTTTGCTCACTGCAAGATAAAAGAAACAACAGAGACAAAAGAAACAACAAAGAGATGAAAGAGCTGTATTGTGAAGTCTGTACAAGGCAACAGAACATGCACATTGGACATCAAAGACAACAAGACAACAAGAAAAGCAGAGAACAATAGGAGACAGGAAGAAACAAATAAGACTCTGTGAAATTCTGATCTGTAACACATCAACTTCAATCATGCTAGGATTTCACTTTCAGTACTTTAAATTAATCCATATCTACTTTCTGTTATAAGCCTGGAGGCTTTCAATCTTTTAGACGGTGGGGGGGGGAATAAAATACGAAAACCCAAAAACCAACAGCTGAGAAGTCTCTACTTTCCTCCCTTCAAAGCCACAAAGGCAAAGGAGGTGACATTTCCCGTCTGAGCTGAGCGAAGCAGAGGCAAACACTGGAGGTCATTATACTACTAACGAGGTGAGGCCCTGACACAGTCAGACAGGAAAGTCACACAGAGGTTGCTGTAATAGGTGGGATACGCCCGCATGTGGCCGACGTGAGCTGAATCCGAGAAGTCTACAGCTTTCACAGAGACACCAAGCTGCTGCCTGGCATCAGCCATCTGCTTCACTTCACTGGCCTTGATGATGGCATCAGCTTGGGAATAGAGATAAAGCTCAGGCCTCCACGAGGGTGCTTTCAGCAGAGCATCATAATGGCTCTCATGGAAGAAGCGGGTCAGTGGGTACAGCAGGATCCGCAGCACAACAGCTGTAGTAGCAAAAGCAAATAAGAGGAAATACTTGAGCAGCACGTTCTTGGATACCAAGACAGTTGCCAAGGCACGAAGGCCTCCTCTCAAATTTCTTCTGCCAGGTGCACTATCAAAAATGGTTCCTGCTACTCTGAGGTTCTTGAATGGCTTGTGAGTGTGGAGCGCCTCAACAACATAACGGTACAGCATGGCACCACCATTGCTAAAAACATGGAAAAGAACCGGTCTGTTTTCAACACTGTAGTCAAAGAGCAGCTCCAGGAGTCGCCTGGCTGGGGTCTGGAGGGATCTCATGCCAAAGGTCTCAGAGAAGAATATCATCCTCCATGGAGCCGTGTAGCGGATGACAGTGCACCCCTAAGAAAGAGACCCACACACAAATTTAGACTGTACAGTAAAGTACAAGGAGTAGGATCAGTACAAAAGAACATGAAAATTTGGGACAGCTTTCCAAAAGAAACCAAAGGACCAGAAGAAAGCCTTTAGTGTCAGTAGCAAGGCACCAATATGAATAGGATGATAGCAATCATAACAGCACATGGTATCAAGAAAAGGTTTCTGCAGTGGCAAAGGTCTGTATTTGATATAATACATGAGATCCTCTCAAATCCTGTGCTAACTGGCACAGCCCCTGGAGACACTTCCCCCCAGGCTATGGTGGCTGTTAGTCTTCAAGCAGAAGACAAAATCATCTCCTCAATCATAAACCTTAAGTCATTTTGGTAAGAAGGGCCTGCTTTGGCACATATCTGGTTCATGGAGTTGAAATAAACAGAAAAAGGAGGAGCTTCCTCCTGTCCCTGGTCAGTACTTGTCTGCAGCTGCCTCCAAGACTGACATGATTTTCATAAGCCTTTCTGAAGTGTTCCAGCTGTGAGCACTGGTTCAAAAGATTCAGAATACAGTTCTTTTGTTTCCACCCTTACAGTTAAAGCCTTACACTTAGGTGTAGATTGGGAAACAAGGTCTTGAAGACATTTCTACATAGAGCAAATGGAACTACATTTACAACACTTTAGATCTTTTCTATCACCTAAACTCACTGAATTACACCCTGACAAGCACAACACAAAGGCACCAAGACAGCCATCCTGTCCAAAGCTCCCTAAACAGTGAACAAGGAAGAAAAGGATATCAGGTTCCTAAAACAAAGTCTGTTTTGCCATTGTTGCAGCCACTACCTCATTAGAGAGCTAAGAAAGCCTTTCTCATTCCAAACACCTTTCTGGGAAAAAAGTATTATCAAAGAAGTTGGCATGTTGCCACATAACATGCTCCTTGTCTATTCAGCAACACAACAGTCAATTAACAACTAATTCTTCACTACAACAAGGCAATTCATGACTCTTGCTCCAGATTACATATTAACAATAAATGTCTTAAAGTACAAACTTTGCACCTATAGTGGAAGCAAGGTCCTTGTAAGCTGACAATAAAAAATCTCATGTTTCACCAGGTCCCCATACCATACACTGGGGTCATTCCAGTAAAATGTAGTGTTAGGAAAGAAAATATCCTATCTTGGGGAACTAACCATCACACAGATCTCTCTAGTTCAAGCAGAAGGAGTTTCTTCCTAGTGAGCAAGCACAATTGTTATGGGATTCCTGTGTGAAATTAGCTAGGAGAAAATTCCTGTACAAAATTAGACAGGATAAAATTAGTTAAAATCACAACATTTAGCTGGATCATCTCCACAGGAAGGAAAAGCCAAAGGAATGACAGACATCGATACGTTCTGCCAGTCCTCAGCCCAGCCTTGCCAAGTTTGTGCTGTGGCCTGTTAGCAAGCAGTAAACACATCATCTTTCCTCGCATGTTTACCTGTTTGGAAAGCTAACAAGTCCATGTCATTTCTGAATAACATCACTACTTGAACAGCTTTAAAATACTCCAGTGACTCACAAAAGTTTATTCAAGGAAGTATTTTTGTTTTGGCTACAACTGCAAAGATGACATCAGCAGCTTTTAGATAACGTTGCCTGGGCTCCAAAGGACAAGGACCTTTCAGTGACAAGAGAACAGGCTCTCACAAGGATTCTTCAGACTTAGAGAGGCTTTAAAACTATTTTACCAACATGTAGAAAAGAGGCAGTTTCTCAGAGAGCTGCATGACAGTGTCAGGAAAATACATATAAGCTGCTCACCTTCTGACTGTAGATTGCACTATATTTGGCCAGGTATTTGTCCTGGCAGCCTGCCCAGCCTAGAAGGATCACCACAGGCTGACCATCCGTAGGCTCTCTCTCTGAAACAAATCAAAGACAATTGTCCTTCAGTCTACCAGAATCAGAACTTGCAGCAACTTACCAGGTTAATACAGTTTAAAGTAATGGTGAAACCGGTATTAGTTTAAAAGCTCAGTCAGCAATGAACGCTGCCTCGTCCTGCTTTCAGTATGCAGGTGTGCTCAAAAGGACAGCAGTTTCAATCTCTGCTGCTTCCCAAAGTTCTCCACTGACACAAAGCACAGCAATCGCAATGGGGGACAGAGACACCCTCCTCACACCTCCTAGGACCTGGGAAGGCATCACCGATTGCTGCCAGCTTCCAGCTGGGAAGGAGAGACATCCTCTGCCCTCTGCTCTGCCCTCTGCAGACATCCTCTGCCCTCTGCTCTGCCCTCCAGCAACAACCTGACACAAGTGTTCTCATGGTTCACTGCTCCCACACCCTGACGGGTCTCCGAGGCTGGGTCACCCCTCAGGTGCCCCCAGGTCCAGTTCCTTCCGCTCCATCCTCAGAAACACCCCAGGTGCAGCTTCTCACTCTCCACCTTCAGGAGCCCCCCCGGTCCAGCTCGTCTCCATCCACCCTCAGGAATCCCCCAGGCCATCCCACTCCTTCCATCCTGAGTGCCTTCCTGGACCGCTCCGTCCGCGCACCGCGAGCCTCTCCCGGCGCCAGCTCCACCACCGCCGCCTCCAGCCCGCGGGCCCCCATCGCCGCTGCCTATCGCCGCTGCCCGCCGCCGCACACCGCACACGCCACCGGCGCTTCCGTCCTCCCCACCGGAACCTCCGCCTCCTTTCTCACCTGCAGCCAATGGCAGAAGGACCCATTCGGCCTCCGCCTCCGTCCCCGCCCTCCCCCGCCGCCCGCTTCCTTAGCAACGCGCCCTTAGCGCCGGGGCAGGGCCGGGCGCCCGCCCGCCGGCGGAGAGACGGGCCCACCCACGGGGCAGGGCAGAGCGAACCCTGGCCGCCATTGGCTCACCTCTGGTGCCAGTTATCGGGAGGGCCAGCCGCCCCTGGGGAAGGTGAGAGGGAGCGAGGGGCAGAGGCGGGCGCTGCGGCTGGGGCGGCCGTAGGGCCGGGCCGGGGCGAAATGAAGTGCGGTGAAGTGAAGTGAAGTGCAGTGAAGTGAAGTGAATCGTAGCTGCTGGACCGAGGGGGGCTGGGAGACAGGATGGCGTGTTGAACCGGAGCTGGGCGTTTGAGTCAGGAGGGTAAACACGGGGGATGGAGCCAGGCGCTGGGTAAGGCCTGGGGTGTGTTTGGAGTGTTGGGGAACCCAGGACATGCTGTTGGATTGGCTCATGCCCAGTAGGGCGGTTGAACCTAGAGTGGGTAATTTTGCCCCCTTGAGGGGCAAAATTGCAGGAATGGGAGCAGGAACAGGCTCAGTGCTAGGTTTGGAGTTTTGGCCACGCTTAACAGTGGAGCTGGAAGGCAGGATATGTAGGTGAGAGAGGGACAAATGAGTCTGTGGGTTGACAGGGGCTGAGTATAAGCTGTTGGGGTACACAGAGGGACATAAACTGTGTGTGAGGAGGTTTGTGGATGACTTGGAAGTATGTCAGGAGAAGGTGAAACCTACTGAAACAGAAGCTTTAGGTTTTGCTTGAGGCTGGGCACAACCTTGATGTTGCAAGATACAAAGGTAATGACAAATCACCACTGCTTGTCCTTCCATGAGTCCAAGGCTATCAGTTCCTGGCACCTCACATGGACTGAGGCTGACACAGCACCAGTCTGCCTTTTGATCTCAGTCTGATGATTTAGCTGAACTCTGATTGTAAAGAACTGCTGAATTGCCAGAGCCAGTTCCTAAATCACTTGTGTTATTCTTGGCAGGAATAAAACACTGCCCTGACCCAGCTTTGTTTTGATTATTAGATGCAATAGACAGAGGCAGCAGGCCAGCACTGTGGAGAGCAGAATTTGAAGCCAACAAATAGGAGTTATATGCTGATGCTAGCACTGACAAACAACTCAGGCAAGTCGTTTAACTTCCCTGTATCTGTGTGTTCCTGTATATAAGCTGGTCACGGTAAAAATATTCATGTACATTTTCAGGAAAGCTTGCAGTGTCGACTTAAACACTGCTCTGTCAGCAGATGCTGTTACTACAGCAGGCAGGGACAGACACCACTGTATCCTCTGAAGCCTCATGTGATCATTGTTTGATTTTTTTTTTCATTGATTCATAGGCAAGTCCTTTGTATCACTAAAATCTTCATGTCTAGAAGCTGTTGTTGGTATTTCTGAATAGTAGGGGGGTTACTGCAGCTTCATAATAAATATAGGGCAGTGTTACACTATGAGCATCTTAAACATAAATATGGAAGCATTAATTTAGAATCAATTTTGGGATGTTTCAGACTGTAAAGTTCTGTTAACTAGATCTCTGTTGAGGACACGGGAGCACTTTATGGGACTGTAAATTTCATGCAAAGAGTCTCTGTGAAATACAGATTCCCCCACACAGTAGCTGTTCTCTTGATATCAATCATATGTCTTGCACGTAATGTTTCACAAATATTCTGTAAATCACAGGAAAATGCTTGCAATAATGTGAAATATGACTTTCACTTGACTGTTTCACCAGAGGCCCCTAACAGGCCATTCTGCTGTCAGCACTAACATTTGTTATGGCTAATAACATTTTCAATCACAACTATTTGGGGAAAATCGATTTATTTTAAACCTGCTTCCCCTCAGAGGAGATCCTGAAAATGCCCTGCCAAGGACATAGGCTTCTTGCAGAGCATGGACCATTAACTCCCAATTTAAATTTCCTCTCATCTTAATTCTCAAACATTGTTTCTTAGACAGTTTTTTGAACACTTTGTTTATTTGGTTTCTGGCACTGACGTGCACATTCATCTCTTGGTCATTGTTTTCAATCTGCTTCATATAATAGCAATAGAAAGTTCCTTTTGAGCAGGTACCTTGGGGATGTTCTGTAACCAATTTGGAATTTTGGTCCAGATTCTAGGATAAAAGGCTTAAGAACTTTGTAGATAAGAAATTGGTGATCTTGGCAACTTCTATTACATTCACTGAAACTTCTTACTCTGAAACCTGAAGTTTTTATGTAATTTAAACTTTTTTTCCTCTTAATTCCCCTTTAAATAAAACATAATATGATGCTTTTTGTAGGTAGTAAGTCCGACAACTGTTATTAGACATGGTGTGAACTCTTTTGTTATCCTCAGGCATGTTGATATAGCTAGATGGAGGACAGTGCACCTGTGTTAATGTAGCAGTGTGTGACCTTGTCCCTCTTTCAATGTATATACACAGATACTGATGTCTAATTGTGAGGCTTCTTGATGTTGGTCGATGTCTTAAAGCCAAACATTCATGTCAGTGCAATTCTCACCCACAAGAATGAGCAGAGAGCTTAATCCTCTGGCATTTCATTCCCTCTTCACATTTTTCAAGATGTAATAGGGGATATCACACTGAGCCAATAGTGTGCCAGAGGAATTTAGCAAAATAAGGATTGCACACACCTGTGTGAAGGGATGGAAAGAAACACAGACATGGCATCTTTCTGGAGCTTCTGTCTTTTTGCCTATAGTTATTACCACTTCAGGTTCTCAGATTATTTTAAAACATGTTGAAGAAACTAGATAGGAAAAAAAAAAGCCAGGAAATGTCAGTCATGCCAAAGAGTCCCAAGGCACTCTCCTATTGCCAAGGCCAGGCCCAGTTCATCATATGAGCAAGGGCTTGCTGCGCAAACAGGCATTTACCACCCCCTTGACCTTGTCACTCCCCATAAATACATACCTATTTGTGCTCTCATTTCACCCTATTTATTCTCTGGCAGGTCAGATATGAGATGCAGTGTTCATATCATGAGGCCAGTGAGAAACCACGGCTGGGCTAATGGGTAAAATCAAAATGACTTTATTAACAGAGCAGAGAGCTCCTGTGGTGCAGCCACCTGCCATGGAAAATAATCTCAAGTCTACTGCAGATTCATTGTGCAGCCTCAGTCATACCAGAACTCTTCTTTTGCATCTGTTTTCCTATCTATGAAATTACTATAAAGGAATATTATATTAAATTCATGACTAGTAAGTGCTTTAATATTATTTGCCAGAGATTTTAAATATGATTCTGGTAGTAATTCCTTAATTCAAACTTTTTCTTATATGAAAATCCCTTTTTTATCTTCTTTCTCACTTTTCTCTAGGCAGAAGAGATCATGACAGAGCAGGAAGCCATCAGGAAGCTCGTGATTTTCTTGCAGGAATGGGATAGTGCCCACCAAGTTGCTTGAAGACACATCCTGGACAACTTCATAGAAAGCAGTGATGGCAAGGCAGGAGCAAAGCTGGAGTCCTCCCAGGGTACCAGCTTGTTTCTGTCTCATCTAACAGCATAGCTCAGAATGACATATCTGTTTCCTTGGACAGCTGCAGGTGGTGTGTGCTAACGGGATGGAAAGAAGGGGAATGTTCTCTACTGAAATTCTGTTGAAAGGACAAGTTTCTGTATGGAGAGATCCATATCCAGCAATGGATTAAAAAAGCAACTGGTTATCTAAAGACAGAACTGAAGGGGAAAACATGTAACCTGTCTCTCAGGAACCTGGAATTAATGTTTTATCTCATACTGGGATGAGCATACTGCCTCTGCCTGCCTGTAAGGGGAATGTCCATGCTCTCCTGAAGAAAAAGTACCCAGTTCAGGCCTCCACATTGTCAAAGGAAGGCTGGGAGACAACACTATGGTCTGTAAATATCTCCTTAGTCTTGTCAAACAGCTCCATGTAGAGTACATGCCTTAACAAGCTATTCAAGTCCATCGGTATCTTCTCGTCTGCTGCAAATGGGTGAGTATGTAATGTCTTTGTGTGAGAGAAGGCAAATGGATGAGCAGATGGGAAAAAAATAAGCCCTTGTCTGTCTTTTGGGAGGGCTGTGCAAGCATTTCAGGCAAGGTAGGCCTCTGTAAGGCCTCAAAACCAAATCCACTGCCTATGCATGTCTCCAGAGCCATTGGAGTGCTGGCAGGATGTGTGGTGAGAGCCTGAGTGCAGAGATGGTGCTTTCTGTGCCTATGGCTTGATATCTAAAATGAGAAAACGGGAACTGATGACCTGCTGGCTGCAAAGCACAGTACAGGTGGGCATCTGCCTCTGCACTGAGGCTGAGCCTCTATGTGTTCACTGCCCAGGCACAAGGCACCCACTGCAGTGAGCCAGGAATTGATGGTTCCCAGAGGCACAGCATGGTGACATAAGATGGGCTCAGAGGCAGGTGACACTTCTGGCCTTGTTCTCCCTGTCCTCGCAGGCACAGATACCATACTGAATTTTTGGAGATTGGAGGTATCATGCTTCTGGAAATACTGGGACTGAACCACCTGAAAGCAGAGGACAAAAGAGAGTCTGTAAAGCTGCTGCAGCTCAGTACTGATGCTGGCAGGAAGCATAAGGAGCTCATTTGTGAAAGCTACGGTGGCATGTGCATCTGTGGCTTTTGCTAGTTCAGGCAAGGATGTTCTTCCTGACCTCTGGCCCCCGGTGCTACTTGCTGCATTGAGCTGCTCCCTTCCCTCCACCTGCTGGATGGCAGAACGCTGCAGCTACCCCGGCTGAAAGGAGTTCACAGTCCTCAGTACTGTTGAGCAGTTGCGTTTCAGCCCCCTTCTGAGTTTTTAATGAGCTCACTTTCTTTACAGTCATTCCTTTTGATGTGATGTTGCTGTCCTGCTGACTGCAACTGCTCCAGTTAAACCACAAAACAGTTTTCATTCTTACCTGCAGCACTGACCTACTGCAAACTTTCCCAGCCTTCCTCTGTTGGGGTGGAAGGCGTTTGGAGCTTGTGTCTTTTTAGAAAGACCACTTGAGTCTTTTTCTTTTTTCCTCTTGGGCAGTGGAAGTCAAACCTCATTAGTTGTTCTGTACTTCAGATGATATTGTCAGAGTTTATGGGGTGATACCTGCTTTCCTCCAACAGAGATGAAGCAGCAGAATCCTTAGCAGCAGTGTTGACATCACAGTGGCAGGCTTTCTGCTTGTGTAAATGTCCACAGAAGTGCCTTCACCACCTACTCCATCTGAGAATTCTGCCAACTGTTTTCCCAGTTGGTGGGGTGGCTTCTGACTAGCACAAAAAAAAAAAAAAAAAAAAGTGGCTTCTGCTCTTCAAGACAGATTTTGAGTGGGCTGTAGTGCTGGGTTTACTCCAGGTTGAAACAGATGAGATGAGTGACCCCCAACTCACCCAGGCACACAACTTGGCATCTCTTTCTGTGCACAGAAATGCAATCTCTCATCAAGTTCCCGGTCGTTTCGAAGTCAACAGAGGAACAAGAAGATGTGAAGGTTCTACTGGACCCCCTGAGCTGCAGGAACCCCAAGTACCAGAACCAAGTCTACAAAGGTGTCATTGCAGCACTACTGTAAAGCTGGCCCTGCAGACACTGAGGGTCATGCAGGTGAGCAGCAGGCCATGTTGGGGGACACTAAAGAGCACTGACACTAAAAGACTGATCCTTCCTGCTCTGGCAGGATCTGTGCTGGTCTCTGCGTTATTGGAAGCTGCACTATGCTAAGAAAAAGACAACTTTTAGTGTGAAGACTGTCCCTGACATTCCACCCTTGTGCTCCCTGTGGTGTGAGAAGCACCCTCTGTCCTAGTGGAGCATGCTGGGCTCAGCTCACCTGGAGTTCCAGTACGAAGGTAGGATTCACTTAATTATCCTGGGGGGTGGTCGAGGTTTTAGGGAAGCCTCTGGCTGTGATCAGTTGGATGGCTCTTGGTGGGCCGGGCCGTGGGCCGTTCATTAGCATGTGATCATTAACATTCATCTCATTTACATAATTAGCGCTGCACCGTGAAGCAGCCCCCGGTAATGATGTTCGCCGCTCCCGCGGGGCCGTTGACCCGCGTGTACCGCCAGGGAAACGGGGCCGAGGCAGACAAAGGCGGCAAGGAGCGGGCGGGCGGTGGAGTGAGGGTCGCCATGTGCTATGGAGCGACAGCCCGGGGTCGGTCTTTTTGCGGGCGGACGCTAGTGGTATACTTTGGTTTCTCTTCAAAGCGTATAAATCTTTCGCCTTTTACTAAAGATTTCCGTGGAGAGAAACAACAGAAGGCCTTCTTTGCCTCAGTTTTCAACAGTAAGGAGAGAGGAGGAGGAGGCAAATGGCCTCTTAAACTGGGGGATGGGGTCGGGGAGCAGTGTGTTCCCCTGGAAATTCATGAGGAATTAGTTCAGGACCTGCTGAGCCATCTGGACACCCACAAGTCCATGGGACCAGATGGGATCCATCCCAGGGTGCTGAGAGAGCTGGCAGCTGAGCTGGCCAAGCCACTCTCCATCATTTTCCAGCAGTCCTGGCTCACCGGAGAGGTCCCAGGAGACTGGAAAATGGCCAACGTGGTCCCCATCCACAAAAAGGGTCGGATGGAGGAACCTGGGAACTACAGACCCGTCAGCCTGACCTCAGTGCCAGGGAAACTGATGGAGCAGGTTCTCTTGGGGCCAATAACTGCGCACCTGAGGGATGGCAAAGATCTCAGGTCCAGCCAGCATGGGTTTAGGAAGGGCAGATCCTGCCTTTCTAACCTGATCTCCTTCTATGATCAGGTGACCCGCTTGGTGGATGTGGGGAGGCCTGTGGATGTGGTCTATCTGGACTTCAGCAAGGCCTTTGACACTGTCCCCCACAGCAAACTGCTGGCTAAGCTGTCAACCCGCGGCTTGGATGGTAACACTCTGTGCTGGGTTAGGAACTGGCTGGAGGGCCGGACCCAGAGAGTGGTGGTGAATGGTGCCACATCCAGCTGGCGGCCAGTCACTAGTGGTGTCCCTCAGGGATCAGTGCTGGGCCCCATCCTCTTTAACATCTTCATAGATGATCTGGATGAGGGCATCGAGTCAGTCATCAGCAAGTTTGCAGATGACACTAAGCTGGGGGCAGATGTGACTGAGCTGGAGGGCAGAAGGGCTCTGCAGCGGGACCTTGACCGCCTGCACAGATGGGCAGAGGCCAATGGGATGGGGTTCAATAGCTCAAAGTGCAGGGTGCTGCACTTTGGCCACAACAACCCCATGCAGAGATACAGGCTGGGGTCGGAGTGGCTGGAGAGCAGCCAGACAGAGAGGGATCTGGGGGTACTGATTGATACCCGCCTGAACATGAGCCAGCAGTGTGCCCAGGTGGCCAAGAGAGCCAGTGGCATCCTGGCTTGTATCAGGAGTGGTGTGGTCAGCAGGAGCAGGGAGGTCATTCTGCCCCTGTACTCTGCACTGGTCAGACCACACCTCGAGTACTGCGTTCAGTTCTGGGCCCCCCAGTTTAGGAAGGACACTGAGATGCTTGAGCGTGTCCAGAGAAGGGCGACGAGGCTGGTGAGAGGCCTTGAGCACAAGCCCTACGAGGAGAGGCTTAGGGAGCTGGGGTTGTTTAGCCTGGAGAAGAGGAGGCTCAGGGGTGACCTTATTGCTGTCTACAACTACCTGAGGGGTGGTTGTGGCCAGGAGGAGGTTGCTCTCTTCTCTCAGGTGGCCAGCTCCAGAACAAGAGGACACAGCCTCAGGCTGCGCCAGGGGAAATTTCGGCTCGAGGTGAGGAGAAAGTTCTTCACTGAGAGAGTCATTAGGCACTGGAATGGGCTGCCTGGGGAGGTGGTGGAGTCGTCGTCCCTGGGGCAGTTCAAGGCAAGGTTGGATGTGGCACTTGGTGCCATGGTCTAGCCTTGGGCACTGTGGTAAAGGGTTGGACTTGATGATCTGTGAGGTCTCTTCCAACCTTGGTGATACTGTGATACTGTGATACTGTAATCATTAATTTTTTGAGGCTCCACGTAGGTGGGGCTACCATTTTTCCTGGTCAAAAGCAGAGTGAGGAGGGCAGTGGGTATCAAAGCTGCCCTTAGTACTAGCTGGTGAGATACGGGCGACTCCTAACGGTGCGGACTGAGGGAGTATGTGAGTGCTTTCCAGGCCTCCGAAGGGTTGTGTTGCAGCGTCAGCCGGCGCTGCTGGCCCCGCCTCGGGCTGTTCCACACCGCCGCTACGCCCGCTGGGGAGGGCCACCTCAGTCTCGCCCGGTGGGCGGTCGGGCGGGGTTCGAGTAACCCTTCGAGTCTGGATGGTGCAGTTGGATGCAGGCTCCGGCACTGGGCTGCGGACTTGACCCGGGCGCGGCCAAACCGCCGCCTGAGCGCTGTCCCCAACACTTAAGCCCTACCGGAGCGGCTGGTCTGGGCTCCTGCCTGAGCCCAGTCGTTAGAACGCCGAGGCTTAGTATCGTGCGCGGAGCTGGCCGCTTTCTCCCCTTCTGCCATGCCTGATCGGCGGCGATGAATGAGGCGTAGGGGGGTACGATGCTCCTCCTCCGAGACGATCTTTAGCCGTTGCGCAATCGGCCCCCAAGCACGATCCAGCCCCCGACTCGACCCAACCCAGACACGGCGGCGGAGTCTTCCCCTGCTTTCGCCGCCCCTCCAGGCCCAAGCCCACGCTGCCTTCCTCTGCCATCATTAGCATGCCCCGCCTCAGCACGGCTGTGGTTAGCATACACCCAGGGTGCAGTGCGGGGCAGCGCCGGGCCGGGCCCGCTGGGCAAAGCCGCCCCGAGCCAGCGAGACCGGCAGGCTGAAGCCGATCCAAGTGTCGGTAGCTGCAGTGAGCCTGCGTCAGACCAAGGGGGACGACAGCGGTCGGAGGAGCTCGCCGTATCCTTTGAGGCGACAGATGGGCGTGGGTACGTTGCGCTAGAAGGGAAAAGTCATACTCTGGTTTCTCTTCAGATCGCATAAATCTTTCGCCTTTTACTAAAGATTTCCGTGGAGAGGAACAAGTACGAGTGTCGATAAATTTTTTGAGGCTTCACTTCGGTGAAGCTATCCTTTGCCTTGTGAAAAACAGATCGGTAAATTAGTAGCTGGAGCGTTGCAGGTGTGCGTGAAAGGACCTCCCGTGCAGAGCGGGTACACGTTCTCAAAACTTCCCTTGTGTTACATGTAAGTTCTGCGTCACCAACTTACCCATTCGATTTACAGCTTCTTAACCTTCAACTGAAACAACAGTATCTACAGAATAGTGCATAGTCTGACAGTAGTGGTCTTAGAGGCAAGGGGCTTCTCATCCAGTGTTGTTTGTGTTAAGGGTCTAATGATATGTTAATGAGCAAAATTTACTCATTGCGAACATAAGTTACACAGTTTCTTCTGTTGACAAGACGTTCTTGTTTCTTCAGGTCTCAGTGTCATAGAATCATAGAATGCATTGGGTTGGAAGAGACCCATGAAAGGTCATCTTGTCCAATCCCCCTTCAATGAGCAGGCGGTGGCTTTAACTAGCTCAGAGCCCCATCAAGTTTAAGTTTGAATGTCTTCAGAGATGGAGCCTCCACCACATCTCTGGGCAACCCATTCTAGTATTTTTCTACCGTCATTGTGAAGAAATTCCTCCTCATATCTAACCTAAATCTACCTTGCTCTGTTTTACAGCCATTGCCTAAATCTACCTTGCTCTGTTTTACAGCCATTGCTCCTCATCCTATTTATAATCATTGCCTTCTAAACAGGCCCTCCCCAGTCTTCCTGTTGGTCCCCTTCAGATACCAAAATGCTGCTATCAGGTCTCCCTGGAGCTTTATTTTCTTCACATTGAACAACCACAACTCTTCATTTAAACTTTTTTTCACTGTGAGTGTGACAGGAACAGGCTGCCCAGGGGAGTTGTGGAGTCTCCCTCGCTGGAGATTTTCAGAACCCACCTGGACACGTTCATGTGTGATCTGGTACAGCAGATCCTGCTCTGGCAGAGGGGTCGAACGGGATGAGTTTCCAAGATCCCTTCCAGACCCTGACACTCTATGAGCTCTCATAGCCTGTCATGGAATCATAGAAGCAACCCGGTTGGAAAAGACCTCCAAGATCATTCAGTCCAACCTATCACCCAGCCCTAACCAATCAACTACACCATGGCACTAAGTGCCTCATCCAGTATTTTTTTTAACACCTCCAGGGACAGCAACTCCACCAGCTCCCTGGTCAGACCATTCCAATGGCAAATCACTCTCTCTGTGAAGAACTTCCCCGTAGCATCCAGCCTCCCCTAGCACAGCTTGAGACAGTGTCCCCTTGTTCTGTTGCTGTCTGCCTGGCAGAAGAGACCAACCCCAGCTGGCTACAGCCTCCCTTCAGGTAGTTGTAGACAGCAATGAGGTCACCCCTGAGCCTCCTCTTCTCCAGACTGCGCACCCCCAGCTCCTTCAGCCTCTTCTCATAGGGTTTGTGTTCCAGGCCTCTCACCAGCTTTGTTGCTCTTCTCTGGACACCTTCCAGCACCTCAAGATCTCTCTTGAATTGAGGACTCCAGAACTGGACACAGGATTCAAGGTGTGGCCTGACAAGTGTTGAGTACAGGGGAAGAATAACCTCCCTTGTCCTACTGGCCACACTGTTCCTGATCCAGGCCAGGATGCCATTGGCTCTCTTAGCCACCCAGGCACACTGCTGGCTCATGTTCAGCCTACTATCTACCAGTGTCCCCAGGTCCCTTTCTTCCTGGCTGCCCTCCAGCCACTCTATCCCCAGCCTGCTTAGCAGCAGTGCTCCATTTTTGCAGCCCTTCTCTGGACCGTCTCCAGCAGGTCCAGAGGTGCCTTCCTACCATCTCTTGAGGTTTTGGATTTTTTTTTTTCACTTTGATGAGAACTTCCAGCACAGGCTAGGCATCGTCAATCTGGGGGGCTACCCTTCAAGAGTATAGTTGTTAGCAAGGCGTGCACGGTCTGTTCAGAGTAACCAGCTTTACACCATAAAGCCCCATCAGTGGTTCTCCTTAGAAGAACAATGCATTTAACTTTAAACCTAGGCATTTACTCCAACAGTTTCCGTCGGGTAACAGCGGGAACAGCGAACCTGCGCAGCCGCGGGAGCTGTTCCCGGGCCAGCAGCGCCCCCCGCACTCCCGGCCGCGCCCCTGCGGCCACAGGCGGCCCGCACCGTCGCCTCATTAGCATATGTATTAGAAGCATGCGGCTGTTTTGCATACCCAGGGTGCATCGCGGCTACCCCGCTGCGCTCGACGAGGTCCTCCACCGGGGATCGTCTCCGTCCCACTCCGAATTCAACGACCTGTGAGTCTCCAATGGAGACGGCCAGACCGGGGACCGCGGGGTCGGCAGCAGGGGGATGGGCTACATTTGTCGCCCTGACCTGCGGGGCTTGCGGCGGACGGGCGGTGCGCCGGGGCGGAGGTTTGGGATATACTCTGGTTTCTCTTCAGATCGTATAAATCTTTCGCCTTTTACTAAAGATTTCCGTGGAGAGGAACAAGTACGAGTGTCGATGAATTTTTTGAGGCTTCACTTCGGTGAAGCTATCTTTCCGCTGGTGAAAAATAGAGCTAAGTGCGCTGATAGCTGCCCTTGTGCGTCTGGTGACCAGGGATGTAGCTGCCCTGACCTCCATGGACTCTCCCAATATGCGAAGTCCCGAGCTGACTGCGTCTTCTCTCTTCTCCAGCTATCGAGCTGCTGAAGGCCATCCTGGCCCAATGTCCAGCCAGCTCTGCTGAAGGCAACCCAGGCAGAAAGTGTTTACCTTCTGCCAAGAGACCACTCAAGGTCTGTGAGCTGGCCGTGGTGTCCGCGCACACAGCAGCCCATGTGTTTATTCCAAGGTCACTCACCTCTTTCTGCAGGGCATTGCCATGGCCATGACTCTAAGGGGAGGAGACGCAGAGGACCCTCGCTGGTGTGCAGGCCTGCAGAGACCCGCAGAGGGCTGCTCGGTGAAGAACAGTCCCAGCCCTGGCTGTTTCCCCGCCCCCACTTAGCAGAGCAGGCCACAGGGACGTGTGGGCGTTACACACACAGGTCCTTGCAGAATACTAGATATCTGTGGCCACAAGGCTTCCCTAAGGCTGTGTCCTGAAAAAAAAACGGTATCCTCTTTCGTACCAACAGTGTAACATCACCTCTCCTCCCTTCTAACAACTTAGAAGCGTTTCAAAGCGTTGTTCTCACTTTTCTCATGCAGAGCCAGCTGCACTTTGCATGGGAACCTGTGCTGATGTACATTCAGCAAGCAGCTACTGCAAAAGCTATTGGGTAAGAATCTGGAGTAAATTGTACAGGACCATGAAAGCGATTTTAGAGAAGTGGCTTCCTTTGGGTAGTGAATGGCTGGGACATGTTCGACCCAGAGAGCATTCACCTCCGCCACTGTTCTCTGGTGGAGCACCCCAAAGCTGCTAAGACACCTGTACCGAGCTATTCAGAGATGAAATGTGGTTAGGAATGGGGCAGTCACTGCCTGCAAGCTTAGCAGTGCTCAGACCCACCCTGCTGCTGCTACCGGAGCTACCTGTTTATAGGTAGAAGCAGAATCCCATCTGCTCTGTCCCTGTGTGCTGTTACAGTGTCCCTTTCATGGCCAGGCCTGGAAGCAATGCAGGTGTCCTGCCACTGTACAGGGCTAAAGGGTGCTGTATTGCTTAAGGCCACGGTGTTCTTTGCATAGATAGGAGCCACAGCAAACAGTTAAATATGCCTGCTTAACATTAGCCACCCAAAGGTGCCTATAACTTACTGTGGAATTCTTCAGGAAATTCTGTCATTTACATTAAAATTCGTTCATTCAGTAGGAATTTCCTGCATTGTCCACAAGATAGTGCTATCAGAACACCTTTCACGCAAAAGCAGACGACAGAAAGCCTTTGATGGGCATGGCTACAGATTGGAGTGTCTTTCAGGGACATAGAACTAATGTTGGTGATGTTTGGGGCTTTTTATGGTTGCACAAGAAGCTTGCTAATTTGAATACACACCGGGAAGCCCTTCCTAAACATCAAACAATTCGTTCACAGCAAGCCCATATGTTAAGTAATTGCTAATCCATGCACAGTCAAACATTTCTGGTTTATTTTGAGGCTTGCCCCTCTGTTAGTGCCACTATGGCAGGGTAGGAGCACATCATTTTCACTTGGAGCTTTGGGCATTGCAGCATATTAGCTAAGGGAGTCATAAGTGGCCAAAGAGCTGATCCAGGTGAAAATGGTATATGGCCTGATAGTTGCTGTGGGAAACCTGGATCATGTGGTGAGACAGAAATATGTCAGCATGTCTCTGGAGGTGACCAGGGTGGTACATGGCAGCAGAACGGCTCCCTACACCAGGATTTTTTCTAAGCATAGCAGACAGGCTTATTCACCAAAGGAAGCAGTGACACTTCCTTCAGGCAAGAGTCATATTTTCCTTACTGGTCTGCCTCCTGCCTGCTACCCACCATGTATAGAGTACTGGGAAGCCAGGGCTGCCTCTAACTTCTGTTCCACTTCCAGAGTGAAAGGTTTACAAACTTACCTGGTGATACAGGGCATCAGTGCACCTTTCCTCTGAGCAGACACCAACAGCAGAGCAGAATTAAGCCCCTGACAACTACTGCACTGCACTCAATTGCTCTGAAACACTCTCCTGCCTGTTTGCAAGGTGGGAACTGCCACTGGGGCAGGGCAGGAGGCAAATGGGGAGGCTTAAGCACAGACACACAAGTTCCTGTTAGTGCATTTCTGAGATACCAGCAGTAGCACCAGCATTAAAGGAGGCAGCCCCGAGATAACACTGGTGTGTAACACAGGTTATTTGGCACCACATTCATGCATCTCTTCTGCTTGTACACCTTCTCTGTGTTCTGTTGCACTATTTTGGCAACGTTCCTCTTTGTGGAGGAGTGCATAAAGAAGGCAGTGGGACAGTTCCAGCACTTCATGGTAAATATGCCTCCCATAGAGGGTTTATCAGCAGCCCTTCACAGGAGAGTCAATAAGCCAAGCTCACTTTTGAAGAGTTGTGACCTTCAGTGTCATTGTTGAGGAAAATTGCTGGTTCAGCTTAAAGAACACTCCTGCTTCCTTTGTGACAGTGAGAACTTTGTGATAGTGAGCCATTACACCAAGAGGTGACTCGAGCTCCTCCAAATCACATTCCTCCTGATTCTGGATCCTGGGGTGGATAGATAGACGAGTAAGCAACAGCAGGGTTGAGGGAGGGAAAGCAGAACAAAGGGGCAGCTTTTGTTTCTTACACCCAGGCCCATCATTACTCACCCTAAAGACAGCACAGGAGGCTGGATAATTCAAGTGCTTGCCCACATCCTATTAAGATCCTAACTCTTTTGCTGCCTTTTCTAGGACAGTCCTTGAGACCTGGTATACAAAAATGGAGCCAGTCTAAGCTGAAGAACTGGCTTCCCTTCTAGCAGGCAGCCCCAGAGACACAGCAAATAAAGTCCACAGGGGTGCAGATCTGGAGTGCAGTTACTGAAGTTACACCCTCCAAGGAAGAAGGCAGCTCAGGAAGCAGAGTATCATGAGGGTCTAAGGAAAAAAGGGAGTAATGGTAGAAATAGGCCTTTGTAATCTGATGTTTGTGTAGCTGCATCCTGTGTGGCTTGACCAGAGCTCACAGGGCTGTTTTGTCTCCTCAGTGCCAAACCCTTGAGCAAGCTGAAGAAACAGGGCAATAGCACATGCTTCCCATATCTCCTCCCCAAGAGGACAGGTTGTGTGGGGCCACCTGGACCCAAGTTGAACACAAGAATCCTGGCAGCACCAAGCCAGTGGCCAGCCTTGCACTTCTGCCCTCAAATACAGATTTTGATGGGCTGAACACATGTATTGTGTCACAGTAGTGATGGGAAATACAGAAGAAAATGTGCAGTAAGGTGCTAGAGCTACCTACATGTCCTAAGTGAACTCTAGTGGTACTCACATGCCCATTCCTACTTATCTGATGTCATAAAAGCTGAGCCACTTACTACATGCTCAGTAGGTACCCTCCAAACCAGCTTCCCCCTAGCTAGGAAAGTTCTGCCCATCAGGATCTCAACATTGAGGCAAAATTTGAGTGATGTAAATATTTTTTTAAGTGTAAAGACTAAGAAGAAAAAAATTCATCCAAGAAATCAGCCTCTCTGCAACACCAGCCAGTCTTTATGGGCTGCCAGACTTTACAAACAAATCAGCACAAAAGATATTTTAAGATCACAGATTAAATCCAGGACCATTTATTTATTAAACTTTTTAAAATACTGTTTTTTGCAGTTACATATATTCCATTTTCTTGCTACAAGTCAGACTTACAACAGTTTTGCAGTGTTTCAAGCACATCTGTAAAGGTTATATGCACACTGGAAAACTGTACACATGGATCTAGTTCTATCAGAGATCACCATTGTTGCTGCCATGGGGCCAGCTGCTAGACACATCTAGCAGATTCTCAGCCTCCCCTCCAAGCCTTGCAAGAGGAGCTTGTTTCTAGAACTCTGCCAAGTAGCCCCATACCAGGCCATGAAGAGAAAGACAGGTCACTTGATTCCCTGGCACACACGACCCGCAGACAGTCTACCACATGTAAAACAGGAGTTACACAAACCACCAAACATACAAGACATACAGATGACTGCTTGTGAACCAGGTTTTGCTGCATTCAGTAACGCCTTTGCCAACTCATCTGCTTGCTGGCTTGCTCTTCCAGCTGCATAGCAGCTCCCAGGGCATCCAGTGTTTCTGTAAAAGAAAACAGTGACAGGGTAAATCGTCACCTGAAAGCTAAACTCCCTGGCTCAGCTGTCTCCCTCAGAAGCTCAGCAGGGTCCTACAAAGGCCAGAGGAAGATGAACTGGGCAAGAACTGCTCAGCCAGCCTCAAATCCTGCATGGTCCCACAAAGCTCTTCAGCTGTACTTGCTCTTTTTTACTAATTTCCAAGACTGAAATTTGCAGTTCAAACTAGGTGCAAGCATCCAAGCAGGCCAGGTTTTCCTGGCCTATAAGGCAGGGAGTAGCAGGATATTTACTCTTGTTCACTTGGTGACTAGAGGGATACAGCTACAGGGCGGCACCTGAGATAGCAGAACAGCCAGAGCTGCTTAAGGAAAAAGTCACTACTTCAGGTTAGCAGTTTCTTCTGACAACACAATTTTCAGCCTCATTTAAAAGCAAAAAATCCTCACAGCCCTGTGTGAGACAAGGACCACTCCAACTAATGGCCGAAGTGACAAAGCCCAAGCTATTGTAATGGTGGCAGAAGAATAGCAGTTACAAGTGCAGCTTCCCCTGTCCCAACCAGGCAGTGTGTGCCAAGCCTATACATCTGCCTTGCTGTTTCTCCACCGTTGTTTAAACTGGCATGGCCCAACAAGGCAGGCAGTGCTTGGCAAGTCAGTCCCCAAACTAAGGCAGAACTGAACAACAATTGCAGGGATTTTGTTATATGTTAATGCTCTATACTAAAACAAAGGCACCCCAAATTCAGGTGCTGGCACTGATAGCATCGCAGTATATGCCTAGCAGACATTTGTAAGTGGATGGGTGTTAAGGCCCTATACCCATGAACACAGGAGTTGAAGTGGTGGGAATATCCCTGTGAATCCCTAGAACATGGCACTAGGATCTGTTTTACAAAGTCTGGGTTTTGGCCAAGGCAAAAAGGTAAACTATATAACCAACTAGCCAAATAGACTTCAGCTCACCTGCACTTGGTGGGTATTGCATCCTGCTCAGGGAAGGCCATTTTATATGGCAGTGCAAAGCAAGTGGAAGTTAGTAGCCAAAATTACACTTTTGACAGTTCAGACAACAGGACATTACATAATTACCTCTATAATCACTGAGAAAAGTGATCCAAACTTCAAGCTATACAGGACTGGGTGCTCAAACACCCACAGGATGCTGGTGTTACTTTTCTTTTTTTCCAAGAGATTAGTGCCTATCTCTGACTAGCACTGTTACTAACATACCTCTGACATGAAGGAAGTTTTCTGAGCTCTCCTCTACAAAGTGCTTTGCTCTGCTCACAAAGGTCTTGAGGTCATAGTCTGGTTTCTCTGCAGTTCCCAAAAGGTACTCAAGTTCAGTAGCCATTCTCTATATTTAAAAGTGATAAGAAATTGATTTAGTTTCTTCAGATCTGGCATGCAGAGCTGAGATTCTACAGGCCAGTACCAGTTAATGCTCATTAGCAGCAAGTAGAGGGTGCTAGTTGGAGGAAAAGGTGACATTGAAATGCCCCAGTTTAATGCAGGAAACCACAGTGAGGAAGAGAGAATGCTACTGACATCTCACAGTACAGCCCACGGCTGACACAGCAACAGCTGGCTCAGACGAGACTAGATGCTATCATTGCGTAGCAGGGAGCCTGGGGTGGGCTTACCTCTAATACTGGTCTCAGTTCTCTAAGCTGTTCTACAGCCTTGTCCTCACATTCAGTAATTTGAGTCATAGCCTCACGCAAGTTGAGCATGTGAGGAGAGATACCTTCTTCCTCATCTTTGGAGAGCTGCAAGAAACAGCCCAAGTAAGAACAGCAGGTGGTTCCCAGCTTTGAGAGGTGTTCAGCCCACTGCACACACATACATTGCATTGGAAACCTGAGCCTTCTCCACTGGTCTCATTTTCTTCAGTCTCCATCTGATTCTGTGCTTCACTAACTCCATTATGAGGACTAAGCTCCTTCACTCTGCAATAAGATGATTTGTTACTCAAACCATTGCTCCAGAAGTTTCAGGGCTTCAGAATAAAAAAAAAATACTGCAGTCAGCACTCAGCAAGAAACAATCATCTGTACTTCAAAGGTTGTGTATTAATCACCCTCAGAACAAGCCCACATGGGCAAAAAACCCAAAGCCCTGTGGCAAGGAAAGCCCAGAGATGTTTGACGCCATGCCCTGTCTAAGAACTCTGCTGAAGAGACATGCAAGCACACAATGCTAACTGCTAGCAAAACTATCCACAGAAGCCATCTTCTGTGTAAGCTTGGCCTGTCATAACCAAGTAAGAACTTAGTATGAAAATAAAAGAAATAAGGTTCATGTTTCCTTAGAGACCCACTCACTGTGCCAGAGAGTGTCTGTAATAAGGATGAAAGTCCTGGCTGCTGACATGGCACCAAGAGGTAGATGCCAGCTATCAGACACCAGCTGGGCATTTTGTTCCAGTTACCGGAAATCTGAAGCTGACACTAGTAAGTTTCTGCCTAACATTCATCCCCCTTCATATAGCTTGAACATGCCTTGTACACTGGCTAAGAAACCAGCAGTCCCAGCTCAAGACTAGACTAGAATGTTACTCAAGCACACTGAGAAGTTGCAGTTTGTCATTTTTGTCCTTTACTTTCACGTGAGCAAGAATTACTATCCACCAGAAGAAAAAGGCAACTTCTATCCAGAACCGAATACGATTCAGTGTTCCTGAATGGTGATGACAATAATCACCACATCTCCTTTCAGAGTGGAATGCTTTCCAGGAAGGAGCCAAGCAGTCTTTTATGAACTAAACGAAGGAAAGCTACCAAACTGTCAACATGCAAGTGTCATCTTGTTAACATACGGCAAGTCAGTACTCTTTTTACTTGCCACCTCACTAAAAGGTGTAAGGAACACATACAGCAGAGACCAAGAGGCACTCCATTGCTCTGTCACAGGTGTTCCAGGTACCAGCAAGACCCCTCCAGGGAAACCTGGTGGTCAGTCCCTGCAAATCTACCTTGCCCTGCAGGTAACCAAGGTTAGCCATGGGACATTCAAAACACTCCCACCATCTGCTTCAGAGCACACAAGTTCTCCAGGTCCTTCAGATTTCATACAAAGTCTCCAAGGTGCCTTACCCTACTAGCTCACAACAAAGTCCAAGACCACCAGGTGTTTTGTGCCATATGTATGGCCATGCCAGGGACACATTCTTGGCACACCCTCACAAATGGGACCCCAAGTACTACAAAAAGTAAAGGGCATAGAAGTTATCATTCAGGATAAACTCTGAACAAAAACCAAAACAAACTGAAGTCTAGCATGACAGATTCCTTCTCTGAGGGAAAGGCATTAGTCATGGTCTCACAATCTCTATTTTACCCCACAAGGAGAGCACACAGGTTAATTTCATAAAACAGCTCCAAGATAATTTGCTCCTAACAAACAACTTCCAACTTGCAATTACAAGCAATTCCAAATGGTCAGAATAAAGCCAGCCAAAGTATCTTCTGCAACAAGAGTAGAACCCCCATGTCAGAAAGGCCATTACCTGTCAGCATATCTCAGTGTGTTTAAGGTGTACTCGCATGAACTCATTCCTGGAGAAATCATTGCTATCTGCAAGCAGAAGAGAGACCTCAGTGACTCCCCCAGCTGACTTTTGCTCATGTTAGTAGCCCCACAGATCTCCCTAGAGAGCTAGGACATAGTTAGGGCAAAGGGCCAGAGTCCAGACATTGTCAAGTCCATTTTCTTTCACAGCTTCTTGGATACAGGGCCATTGGTATGTCCTATTTTCCACTGATTTTGTGTACTCCCATTGCTCTGAAAAGGAAGCAAAGCCCTTTGACAGCACACCAGGATCTACAGTAGACTCACTGCTTGAAAGTTTTCTGCAGCCTTACTTCAACTGGGGTCAAGCACAGCTCACTAGTTTTTGATACCAGTCACTACGGGTGAGTGGAGAAGGAAAACTATGAGACTTCTTTTGCAGGGTACTGACACTGACTTCAAACTCCCCTCACTCTAGAGGAACATGCAGTCATTTAGTCAAGTTGCAGAGCCCATAAGCAGTGTGTATGTCTGTGGGGTGCACACACTCACCATACAAGTCCTTGAGTTTGTTCCTATGAAAGAGTCTCTTAGCACCTGGGTCAGCTTGCTCTCCCGGAAAGGGGTATGAGATTTGTTCTGCCCCAAAGCTCGGATACACTCCTAAGAAAAGACAGGTCTTGTGAACACAGTCTCTGCATTTCTTCTCAAACAGCTCTGCAAGCTGTCAACCACCAATTGCCAGTAAGCCCAACAGGCTGGAGAATCCAAGTGCTTCATAGCCGTTCGTATATACTTCAAGTATGACAGCTGGTATAGCTGCCATATGCCATAAAAGACAACTTGAACGAAGCTAGAAATGGCTGTTCCAGTGTCTGGCCTGACAAGACCACACTATTTTCCTGGAAACACTATAAATGGAAGCACACACCATTTCTCATGGTTGTTAAAACACTAAACCAGGATCTTCCTGGCTGTTCTTGTCCCTTGCATTGTAAAGGAACCCCAGAGTTGAACAAAATGCATGTGCTGATGTAGCACCGTTTGCTCCCTGAGCTATAGCTCACCTTCAAAGACAGCAAGCTCTTATTGATTTCTGCAGCTTCCATGCGTGTCTGCCAGTCAGCACTGCACGTGTCTGCACCCCTTTCATTTCCTGCCAAATCCACCAAGGAAAATTTGCCAACCAGTTTCCCTCTTTGGCGTACAAGGATTTGGAAGCAGGCATGTGACCGTGAAGAGCTGGCATTTGCAAAGGTCTGCCCAGATGTCCTACAGCAGAGATGCAAGCAAGTGTTAGAACTGCATCACAGAAGACACAATAGATCCTGACAGCATTAGACAAAACATGCAGCTATACAGTTAAGTTGTTTAACCTCCCAGGTTTTATCCCACTCATTACTACTTTAAGTTTGCATGAGTTATTATGAAATTACCTCTGATAAGAGCACAAAAGAACAGCTGTGAGAAATATGAACCTGCATCTCAGTTGTAAAGTGATTTAAGCTGCCTGGCTCAACTCACCCACCCTGCATTGCAGTCTCTGACTGCTAGCACCTTACACTGGAAGCTGGAAGACATTTTCAAGCACACTATCTCTTTGCCTCACAGCAGGCCACATATCATTTTTCTAATGCATCTGCACAGTAAGCTCAGCCAAGCTCTCCACTGAACAGCATTAGCTGTGCCTAGCACATTACAATCATGGTAAATCCCCATCGCCAGCCAAGCTGACTTGGCATGTACCTCTGCTGTAGACCTGCACCTGCCCCATCACTAAGATACAGACTGGAGTCCTAGAATTACTAAAAACAGCCTGTGACCTTCACTGTCATTTATTCCCTGAGAAGGTTGGCATATTCATGGTCCTGCTTGTGCCCCTACTGCTGAGGAATATGAAAGGAGGTTGTCCTGGAGTGAGGTAGGAATCTGGAACATTGAACAGTTCTTGGCTGAATCAGCCAAAAAACGCATGTGTGGGAGTGCTGAATGAGTTTTCAGGATGTGCATACCTGCACTTGCAGTGTAATACAGAAGCCAAAAAGGTTTTACTTGCCTTGTCATGTTTCCATAGCAGTTGCAACTTAAGGCAGACAAGAATTGGTAATACAGATTTTTAGCTCCTGATTAAAAGACACCACTATGATGGTAGAGTTGCCCTGACCTCAACCTTCCTGCCAGTATAATGAGCCAAGTCTGTGGCTGTCTCTTGACACCTGCTCCCAGGGATTCTTAAACAACATCCCTGGACATGCAGCATTTTCATTGCCATTGCAGTAGCTCATCTGGCCTGCAGTTAAGCCAAAGCATTTTCACAGCTGCAAGTTGATGCCACCTGCTCTTCTTTGACTGCATAAGCTCACAAGGAACTGCTTGTGCTCTTATAAACTGATAATTCTAGAACACAGCAAGATTGCTCAGTTAAGCTATGGCACCAGGGCAGCCATCTCATTCTAGTTGTTTGTCTTCTTGGAGTTACATGAGGATAGCCCCTATCCATGGCAGGGAGGTTGGAGATGATTATCTCCAAGGTCCCACTCCCAACCTAAGCCATTCTATGATACATGGGCCATGAATTCTGACCTTCTCTATAGAAGCAGGCTAAGCTCATTTCTACTAGCCATTTATTCTGCAGACACTTTGTACTCATGTAGAGGTCCTTCTCAATGCCTGAGAACAACATGGAGTCACAGACTGCTGTGGATTGGAATGGCAGTCATCTTGTCCATCCCTCCTGCAGTCAGAGACACCCCCAACTAGAGCAGGGCACTTCTGTTTTAGTATCTGTAGCTGGTGCTTTGACACTTATTCTTTTATAGACATAAAGATACAACAGAATCACTTTGTATTAGTTTCAAGGCACCAAACCTGCAGGCACTGCCAATCTCAATCATCCTGATGACATCCTCAGCACAGCTGACTTGTCTCTCTTGGAGGCCAACAACCTGGACCTGCTGCTTGCCATCCTCCAGGACTCGAAGCTTTGCCTTCTTATTCAAGAGGTCAAACACCTGTAGTCAGGCAATAAGATTGAATCAAATCTGAACAAAGTCTCTGGTAAATATTTCGTGCTGTTTTTATAAACAGCACCTTTACCATAGCCTTCCAACTAACAAAAGACTTCAGGTCAAGATTTAACAAGTCTTACCTTCCCATTGTAAATTTCAAAGAAAGTCACATAGATTTCCAGGTTCTGATATCTGTACCTGGGCTGGTTTAGGAGGAGGAAGACATCTTGAGCTAGTGGAGAAAGGACAAAGTTCAGTTAATGAGTTTAAAGTATGTTCTAGCTGCCACCTGACCTACTTTCAAACACCTGTGCAGCCATAGCAGTGTTGAGCAGCTGAATGTCATCCTAAACAAATACTAGAGAAGCACTATGCTACCACCTGGTGTGCAGCTTCAGCACCATCCTCCTTCAGGGACTGAAAACACAGGGAGGTAAGGAAGCATTAGGCGCTAATGTCACCTGCAGACAGCCTTCCTTACTGATCAGAGGGAATACTGGGATCCACTAGTGTTTTAGACAAGCCCAAAGTCATTTATGCTTCAAGCACTTGCCGAAAGCCTAGAAAACATGCATCCCAGAGCACCTGTTTTGCAGCCAACAGTATACCAGATTAGTTAACCTTTTGACTGGATCTAGTGCAGCTTTTCACAATTAAACATTAGTCTTAGAGATGAAAATCAAAGACTTTCCCCAAGGCCAGTCAGAACTAACTTTTAGAGACTAGCAGACAGTTGCTCATTTCAACTGCTTGCTATGGAGACCAGTGTCTAAAAGAAAGGTAGTGGAGGTCAGGTTGTATGGTGCTTTCTAGGCATTCTATTGAGCCTGGTTTGCAAAATCATTTTGTATGTGCAAGGGTTTTTTTGCATCTAACAGTAGAAACAAAGCCAGTCATGAGCTTTCTGTATAACAAGTTTGATATCAAATGGGTAGGGTTGTGTTGCATTCTAGTCAGGTATTTTCAGACACTGTCCTTGGTCTGAGGCAACAGCAAGGGAGAAGAAATCAATGGTAAATGATTCAGCCCATCAAGTGCCAAAATTACAAAATAGGTCATCTCTGTCTCAGAAGCAGAACTTTTAGTGAGTTGTATGGCTCTAGAAAAATACTATGTGAAACTGCTAAAAAAATTTAAATTCATACCTCCTGCAACAAACACCACTAATCATTAGAGAAAACAAGTACTTCAGGCATCTTTCACTGGAAACACTTTAGATTACTAAGCAATTAGATCTTGCCTAAAGAAAAGCAAGCAACAATTTGATATCTAATGAAGAATCCACTTACATGCAAAAGCATATATGCCCTTTGATGCATTCTGTGCCTTCCCAGAGAAATCTCCACCCATAGTCTGTGGAGAGAAAAGGCCAAGTGTGGTACAAACAAATCCCAAGAACATACTAAGAAGTTACCATATACAGATGCTCAAATATCAGTGGCATGATTAGAACACAGTGCAGTTCAGGACAAAATTAGTTTGATACTTCCCTGTCAGTTCAAAACCACTTGGACTATACAAAGCAACATCTGAATGCTTGTAAAGCTCTGCAGTAGAGTCAAAGTGGTTGTTCAAGAGGAAATGTGTGGCCTTGACAGTACAACCAAACAGCCTCTGGTCAGAAGAAACAAAGCCTCACTTTGTAGGAAATAGATTGAGTAACATATCAGAACGCATCGAGCTTCCAGAGCTGACAGCACCTTTAACTCAGGTACCTTTTATGCCAACAGAATTTTCAGTTAGTGTTACCCTTCTAGGGACTTGCTCTACCACTGCTATGAAACAGTCAATTACTTAAAATACAGCTCAATCATAGCACATTCTCTATTTGCTAGTATTGAATATGCAGTGCTCCAGTCTCAAGGTACAGCTATTGTCTTTGCACTAATTCTGCACCCTAGAATCGGGAAGGGAAAGAAATTTTGTTGCCTGTTATTTTAGTGCCTCACAGCTTTATCCCTGCAAAGATGCTCAGATAAGCAGGTTTGTCTGCCTATTTTAGTGCAAGAGTGCGATGGTTTGGGTGTTTCCTGCCCCCCCACACTTTAGAAATCACCCAGACTAGACTCAGCCAGCTCTGGAAATATGAATGAAGCTTATATTTACAGCTAGCACAATATACAAGCAGATATTTACAGTATATACAGAAATATACAAGGTAAAAAGGTAATACAGAAACACAACTCCCCTCCCAGAAACCCGAGTCCCCAGGAGGGACTCTCAACCACTCCTTTACCTTCCCCCTACCCCTCTCAACCTTACTCCAGTCCCAAAGAAGAGTGGAAGTTCAGCCAGAGGTTAAGAAGCAAAGTGGGTTAGCCCAAAATGGAGCGTGAGGTTAGAGAGATGCAGTTCAGCCAGTAGCCCCAGCGAGAGTGTTGGTGAGTGTGTTATCTAATGTTTTTATTTCTTGTTGCATACATCTCAGCAAGGCTATGAGCAAAGTAGACATCACCATTGTTTTCTTTCCACAGTCTGTAATCTATTTCTTCTCACCAAAACATTCTAGCCAGCTTCAAACTAGCACAAAGAGGCAGACTATGTCCAAACTCCTGTAAGCTTCCACATTTCCTTCTGTATTACTGGAAGAGATCTACAGCTCACTACATGTACTAATGATAGCCTAAAACCTGCCTCTAACATTGGAATGACAGCAAGTGTTTAATTACTCAAATTGGCAGGCTAGCCTAGTGCAGTGCAATTCACCATGGTTTGCAGTACAGGCAGAAGACAGATCAAGACAGCAGATCTGACTCCACTATCATGCTGTGAGGGACATCTCCCACTTTCCTTCTGTAGACATTTCAAAAGAAGAAAGTTAAAAAGACAGCTGCTGAAAATGAAGAGTATAGGACAATCTTCAGGTCTCTTGAAACCACAGCTCAGACTGGAAGGAGTGGTTAGAAAGTAAACAGATGAATTTGCTCACCTCAAACAATAGCATTTTACGTCAATGTTTGTGCGCAACAAGAAGCTTATTCTTATATAATCCAAAAGTCTGTAAACCACCTCCAAGCTCAAAATGCAGCACAGACAAGAGCTTTTGTCTGTCTCTGCCCCACTTTGCAGAGTGGAGTTAAGCAGCCCTTTGAGGCAAGAAATAACCATGACATGTCAAGACACCATAAGTCTTTAAGACACCAGCTATGGGGGGATTTTAGTGCAATTTTCCTTACAACTTCAAAGGAAATCAACCAATACATAAAAATACAGGAAAAAAGAATCCACAAACAACTAAAACTGTTAGCTTTAAGACAATAAAACCAAGATCCACACTCCTTATATAATCCTACTTGTTATGAACTTCAAAGGACCCTTAAAATATATTAGGCAGAGCTAGCAAATTCAAGACCTTGGAGAAAAACTTACATGTGTCTTGCCACTGCCTGTCTGGCCATATGCAAAACATGTTGCCTTCCCACCCTCAAAGATGGTCTCTACAAGAGGTCTAGCAGTGAACCTGGATATTCAATTTAGAAAGTAAGAGATAGTTAAGGCAAGTATTTCACAACCTGCTTCATCAGTTTTCTTAAAGAAAGGCAAATAAAGGCAAGTCTGTAGGAAATCAGCAAGGCCATGACAAAAATAAGGTTCACACTTTTCAGTCCTTCAGTTCCCTCCAAAAAGACTTTTAGTATATTTCAGGTAGCAGATCCTTTAAGTCAGGATGCCATCTAGTCATAACTCTACACTTTAATCTTGCAAGACACTCCCAAGGAGAAGAAAGCATTACCTGTACACCATTTCATTAGAAGAAGATTCATCAAATGCAAAGTCAAATCTAAATGTTTGCGTTTCAAGGTATTTTGTTAGATCCACTTTCTGCTTTGGCTCATGCACCAGCAGGACACACTTGCTCTGAACAGTAATCACATCACATTCGTTTTTCAAACGTTCTGTTGACAAAAAAAGGCCCTCAGTTTTCACAAGAATTAGCAATGTCACACTGCTCCAAAACAGAGCTGATTTGTTGTTATGCTTACCTTGTTTATTGAGAGGGCGCTTCCTCACACAGACACTGATCCTGTGCTGTTCTATCTAAAAAGAAGTAATAATCATTTCACAATTACATTTAATATCACAGAGGAAAGATCTGAAACATCTGCTTTTCTATATGCTTAGCAGAGATGCCTCTGCTGCTGGTCAGACCCACTCGTGCAAGGCTGCATGTCTTAAAGCCTGTTCAGGACAGACCACACTACAAAAATTGACCTTTATGTAGCTTGCTCCAACACATCAGGAAAGTGCCCCAAATATTCTGTATCAGAATTAGTAACAGGTTTAGTCCTCAGCCAGCATCTATGGGCAAATTCAGGTGGATAAATTACTTTGATTTACTCTTGAGGCAATTTTTGACCCAAGTTTCCAAGGTGCAGTGATGCACCAAATTTCTCATAGGCCAAGATCTTCCTTAGGGAATAAAGATGTCTACAGACTGTATTTACTTACTGGGTCAATCATAGATACTGGATGGCAGTCTAAAGTTGCTTTGAATTCCTTGATCATCTGTGCAAACTCCCAGTTTGGGCAGTTGCTGTCAAATTCCTGCAGAGAAAAAACAATGAATGTTAAGATAATGAATCTGCTACAGCAAAAATGCCTCAGCACACATTATGTAACCAGCTGTACACAACTAGAGATATCTCACAAGATTCAGAACTTCAAAACTAGAATCAGCCCATCCTTATGTACAGCTCCAAGAATAAAATCTGTCCAAGACATGTCTTGGTTTCAACCACTGTGATACACCAGCGAGAAGAAATTCTGTAGGAGACTGTATTATAGAATACTCCACCTGTGCACGCTTTGTTCTGGTTTCATTATTTTGAACTCTCCTTTCCTCTCTCTTGCTTTTCCTTTTCTCCATTGCTGTCACAATGCTAGGTCTTCTCTGAACTAGGTAATAAAAATATTTACTTGGATTAAATCTTCATACTAGGTTTGAAGGACAATACACATTTCAGCTTTTCCATATTTATACAGGAAACAAATGCCTTCAGAAGGACGGTCATTAATTTTGCAGCCCTTCCAAAATGAGATCTACCTACTACAAGTACTGCCAAAGAAGTCATGCTACCACTAAAGTAAAGCCAGCATTTCTGAGGAGACACTGCTGTAAGAGGATTACACATTTGTAATTAAAATACTCAAGTCATCCAGCCTTACTGCCAAAGCCACCTTTTCAAAGCTTTAGTCTCAGAGCATACAAGGAGCAGTCAGTGATGCACTGGTAACTGGTAAGTCCTTATCCACTGTTCCCTGGTACCTGGGCTCACTGAAGGGTTTGTTTTAGCAGCAGGCAGATTATCCTCTGTATTTCCATTTGTCAGTGAGGCTTGTGGCGTCCTGCTAGCCCTGGTTCGGCCAGCTGCAGAAAGAAGCCAGAATAAAACCAATAATTAGATCCTAAAGATCAATAATAATTCTGTGGCCTCACAGACCACAATCATTCCCCAAATCATTTTCTGGATCAGGAGTAAGAACTAGCTAAAACCTGTGGTAAGTGTGCAAACAATTTTTTAATCATTTGCCAATCACCAGCTTTTATCCACAGCTACAAAATCAAGGCCACACTGATTAGAGAAGAATTATTTCCATGTGTCTGTAGACCTTGATATACAAGACCATTCAACTACTCACAAGGTAGGTCCAGAAAAGGCAAATGGCTAATTTAATAATTAAAGTCAAGTTCTTGCTTTACTCAAGCACAGGTAGAACCACTCTGTGTAGTTACAGAGCAATTTGGCAGCAGTCTTGAGGCAGTTGTCTTCCCTCTCTAGCTCTGTGGATACCACACTACGTTGTTAAACAGATATCACAACCAGGCACATACACACACAACCCAGCTTTCCAGCTAATAAAGCACATCCTTAATCAACAACATTGTTTCCATGTCCTTTGAGAATCCCTGCAGGCAAACTGGATACTGCCATAGTGGCAGACCTCTAGGTCTCTCCTGTTTCATAAGTAGTAGATGGTGCTGCTCCTCCTGGGATTTGCAGTTTATCTAATTAAATGCAGACAAAGCAACATGTTTTATTTAAGGAATTCAGTGAGTTTTTTTCCACTCACCAGGAAGCGTTGAACTGTTTCTGACTTGTGTAGAACTGCAGGGATTCACCTCCATCTCCTCTTCCTGTAGGGTGAGCTGAGATCCTGCGTTTATAACAGACATCCTGGAATAGCCACGAGCAGCTTTGAAAACAGGAATTGGAGGTTAACATCATGCCTTAGACACTCAGACATTTGCAAGTAATCAAACACAAAGTACAGAACAGTGAGGAGTAAGGTGCGGTTAGAAGGACCATCACCAGCTCTCTGATGCATTAGCAAAGTGTAAGACAAGGCAATGCAGATGGGTGAAAAGTGAGCATGAAATATGCAATCACAGAAAGGCAGTTTGTTACAGGTTTGCAGCTGCAGTGACTTTTTTAAGATACCACTAAGGAATCGCTGATATAGCAGTTTCAGAACATCAGTACCTAAGAAGTAGCAACTTACAAATCAGGGAGCTGGAAAATACTCTGAAGCTTTACACTTGCAAGGCTGCAAGAACTACCTGTGTGATGGTGACGGCAGTACTGCTATCTGGAAGCTGGCCATGAGCCATAGTACATCCACCATAACACCCACGCAGTGTGTGCAGAGCACCAAGGAGTGGGAGGTTGGTAACACCAAGGTCAGATAGAAGACAATCACAACAGAAAATCTTTGGAAGAGGTCCTTTTCCAAGCAATAGCCATTGTCACATTCCAAGGTATTTCTTTTACTGAGACCACATGAATGAAGAGATAACACACAGCTCCACAGATTTGTGAAGAAAACAAATATCACAAAAAATAAGTGTGATAAGCAAGCTAGAACTACTTTCACTTCTACCAATCACAAGAACACATCCAGAATTAACCAGCAAGATTTCAAAGAACACCAGATCAGTTTCAGACTATGAGCTAATTTCAATTCTGGATCAAATTTAGACCCATACCCATGAAATTTAGTGATCCTATTTGTTAACTCTACCTGAAATCATCTGCTTAGGTGCAGAGACATTAGCTGGCACTGCTGTAACTTCCAAGAACAGAACGCATCAGTTGGATTATATATTTTATTCTGTGTGCTTTAGTCACCCATGCCCAGATCTAAGCTCATCACAAACTCAGGAATACTTTTCCTGAATATGCTCCTGGACAAATACACTAACTGGAGGATTTGCTGCATCTAAAAAGGTTTGACTCAAGTGTTCTTGTGCA